>NC_069783.1:84977842-86256697 GCF_027406575.1 Nycticebus coucang
TTTGATTTGCATTTCTCTAATATATAGGGATGATGAACAGTTTTTCATGTGTTTGTTAGCCATTTGTATGCCTTCTTTAGAGAAGGTTCTATTCATGTCTCTTGCCCATTGATATATGCAATTGTTGGCTTTTTTCATGTGGATTGATTTGAGTTCTCTATAGATCCTAGTTATTAAGCTTTTGTCTGATTCAAAATATGCAAATATCCTTTTCCATTGTGTAGGTTGTCTCTTTGCTTTGGTTACTGTTTCCTTAGCTGTACAGAAGCTTGTCAGTTTAATGAAGTCCCATTTGTTTATTTTTGTTGTTGTTGCGATTGCCATGGCAGTCTTCTTCATGAAGTCTTTCCCCAGGCCAATATCTTCCAGTGTTTTTCCTATGCTTTCTTGGAGGATTTTTATTGTTTCATGCCTTAAATTTAAGTCCTTTACCCATCTTGAATCAATTTTTGTGAGTGAGGAAAGGTGTGGGTCCAGTTTCAGTCTTTTACATGTGGATATCCAGTTCTCCCAACACCATTTATTGAATAGGGAGTCTTTCCCCCAAGGTATGTTCTTG
Organism: Nycticebus coucang; assembly: GCF_027406575.1. Taxonomy (NCBI): domain Eukaryota; kingdom Metazoa; phylum Chordata; class Mammalia; order Primates; family Lorisidae; genus Nycticebus; species Nycticebus coucang. Next base: position 84,978,402 of record NC_069783.1, read on the forward strand.
TTTGGTTTATCAAAGATTAGGTGGTTGTAAAATGTTAGTTTCATTTCCTGGTTTTCTATTTGATTCCAAGTATCTATGTCTCTATTTTTGTGCCAGTACCATGCTGTCTTGACCACTATGGCTTTGTAGTACAGCCTAAAATCTGGTATGGTGATGTCCCCATCTTTATTTTTATTACTAAGAACTGCCTTAGCTATATGGGCTTTTTTCTGGTTCCATACAAAATGCAGAATCATTTTTTCCAAATCTTGAAAGTACGATGTGGGTATTTTAATAGGAATAGCATTGAATAGATAGATTGTTTTGGGAAGTATAGATATTTTAACAATGTGGATTCTTCCCATCCATGAGCATGGTATGTTCTTCCATTTGTTAATATCCTCTGCTATTTCCTTTCTGAGAATTTCATAATTTTCTTTATAGAGGTCCTTCACCTCCTTCATTAGGCATATTCCTAGGTATTTCATTTTCTTTGAAACTATGGTGAAGGGAGTTATGTCCTTAATTAGCTTCTCATCTTGACTGTTACTGGCGTATACAAAGGCTACTGACTTGTAGACATTGATTTTTATATCCTGAAACATTACTGTATTTTTTGATGACTTCTAGGAGTCTTGTGGTTGAGTCTTTGGGATTCTCTAAGTATAAGATCATGTCGTCAGCAAAGAGGGAGAGTTTGACCTCCTCTGCTCCCATTTGGATACCTTTTATTTCCTTGTCTTGTCTAATTGTATTGGCTAGAACTTCCAGCACTATGTTGAATAATAAAGGTGACAGAGGACAACCTTGTCTGGTTCCAGTTCTAAGAGGAAAAGCTTTCAGTTTTACTCCATTCAGTAAAATATTAGCTGTGGGTTTATCATAGATAGCTTCAATCAGTTTTAGAAATGTGTCACCTATGCCTATACTCTTTAGTGTTCTAATTAGAAAAGGACACTGCATCTATTGAGAGGATCATATGATCTTTATTTTTACCTCTGTTAATATGGTAGATAATGTTTATGGACTTGCGTATGTTAAACCAGCCTTGCATCCCTGGGATGAAACCTGCTTGATCATGATGTATGACTTTTTTGATGATAAGCTGTAATCTATTGGCTAGGATTTTGTTGAGAATTTTTGCATCTATATTCATGAGTGAGATTGATCTGAAATTTTCCTTTTTGGTTTGGTCTTTTCCTGGTTTTGGTATCAGGGTGATGTTTGCTTCATAGAATGTGTTGGGGAAGATTCCTTCCTCCTTAATTTTTTGGAATAATTTCTGCAGTACAGGAATAAGCTCTTCCTTGAATGTTTGATAGAATTCTGGTGTGAAGCCATCTGGACCAGGGCATTTTTTGGTAGGAAGATTTTTTATTGTTTCTTTAATCTCAGTGCTTGAAATTGGTCTGTTCAGGAGCTCTATTTCTTCCTGGCTAAGTCTAGGGAGAGGGTGTGATTCCTAATATTGATCCATTTCCTTCACATTGTCAAATTTCTGGTCGTAGAATTTCTGGTAGTCTTCAGAGATCATCTCTTGTATCTCTGTGGGATCAGTTGTTATTTCCCCTTTATTATTTCTGATTGAGGTTACTAGAGATTTTACTTTTCTATTTCTCATTAGTCTGGCCAATGGTTTATTTATTTTATTTAGTTTTTCAAAAAACTAACTCCTTGTTTTATTAATTTTCTTAACGATTCTTTTGTTTTCAATTTCATTGATCTCTGATTTGATTTTGGATATTTCTTTTCTTCTACTGGGTTTAGGCTTAGATTGTTCTTCTTTTTCCAATTCCATAAGATAGCTTGTGAGTTTGTTGATGCACTCTCTTTCTGTTTTTTGAATGTAGGCATCTAAAGCGATAAATTTTCCTCTCAGAATTGCTTTTGCAGTATCCAACAGGTTTTGGTAGCTTGTGTCTTTGTTGTTGTTATGCTCAAGGAAGTTAATGATTTCTTGTTTTATTTCTTCCTGCACCCATCTGTTATTCAACAGAAGGTTGTTTAATTTCCATGCCTTTGTGTGGGGTCGAACATTTTTGTTAAGAGTTGAGTTCCACCTTTAGTGCCTTATGGTCTGAGAAGATACAAGGTAAAATTTCAATTCTTTTTATTCTGTTGGTATTTGTTTTGTGTCCCAGGATATGATCAATTTTGGAGTATGAAGAATGTATATTTTTTATCTTTGGGATGGAGTGTTCTATATGCATCTATCAAGCACAGTTGTTCTAGGGTCTCATTTAAATCTCTTATATCTTTGTTTAATTTCTGTTTAGAGGATCTGTCCAGCTCTGTAAGAGGAGTGTTAAAGTACCCTGTTATTATGGTATTATTAGTTATCATATTGCTCAGACTGAGTAAGGTCTGTTTCAAGAATCTGGGCACATTTAAATTGGATGCATAAATATTTAGAATTGAAACATCTACTTGTTGTATTTTTCCCTTGACCAATATAAAGTGACCATCTTTGTCTTTTTTGACTTTAGTTGCTTTAAATCCACATGTATCTGAAAATAAGATTGCAACTCCTCTTTTCTTCTGAATTCCATTTGCCTGAAAAATTGTCTTCCAACCTTTGACTCAGAGTTTTAATTTGTGTTTTGAAGCCAGGTGTGTTTCTTGCAGACAGCAAATGGATGGCTTGTGTTTTTTAATCCAGTTAGCCAATCTATGTCTCTTCAGTGGGGAATTCAAGCCATTAACATTTATGGAGATAATTGATAAGTGTGGCAGTATTCTATTCATCTTAATTTGTGAGAGTCCATTGCTTAGTTTTATCTTTTGCATCAGTGTGGAAGTTAGGTTCTGTCCTTTAATTTCTGAGTTCTTACCTTGCTGCTGATCCATTGTGATGGTCAGTGTGTAGAACAGGTTGAAGTATTTCCCATAGAGCTGGTCTTGTTGTGGCGAATTTCCTCAATGTTTGTATATCCGCCAATGATTTGATTTCTCCGTCAATTTTAAAGCATAGCTTAGCAGGATATAGAATTCTCAGCTGGAAATTGTTCTGTTTAAGTAGATTAAAGGTAGATGACCATTGTCTTCTTGCTTGGAAAGTTTTATTACAGAAGTCTGCAGTCACTCTGAAGGATTTGCCCCTGTATGTCAACTGGTGCTTACTCCTGGCAGCTTGCAGAATCTTTTCTTTTGTCTTGACTTTGGACAGGTTCATCACAATGTGTCTTGGAGAAGCTCGGTTAGAGTTGAGGCAACTGGGGGACCGATATCCCTCTGAAAGCAGTGTGTCAGAATCTTTGGTGATATTTGGGAAATTTTCATTTATAATATTCTCTAGTATGGCTTCCATTCCTCTGGGGCATTCTTCTTCCCCTTCTGGGATTCCTATAACTTGTATGTTGGAACACTTCATAAAGTCCCATAGTTCTGACAGTGAACATTCTGCTTTCTCTCTCTTCTTTTCTGCCTCTTTAACTATCTGAGTTATCTCAAGAACTTTGTCCTCTGCCTCCGAAATTCTTTCTTCTACATGGTCTAACCTGTTGCCGATACTTTCCATTGCATCTTTAAGTTCCCTAATTGACTGCTTCAGTTCCTTCAGCTCCACTATATCTTTTCTATATTCTTCATATCATTCATCTCTTATTTGATTCTGTTTTTGGATTTCCTTTTGGTTATTTTCCACTTTATTAGCAGTTTCCTTCATTGTTTCCATCATTTCCTTCATTGTTTTCTTCATGTGTATTCTAAATTCCCTTTCTGTCATTCCTAAAATTTCTTTATAGGTGTAATCCTCTGCAGTAGCTACCTCATGGTCCCTTAGAGGGGTTGCTCTGGACTGGTTCTTCATGTTGCCAGGAGTTTTCTGCTGATTCTTCCTCATGAGTGATTTCTTTTATCTGTTTCCTTGCCCTAATTTTCCTTTCACTTCCTCTTGCTCTTTAAGTTCCCATGCCTGTGGAAGCTGCTGGCGGGATTAGACCGATTGAACACACACAACCACTTGCCAGTTTTCCACTGTTTTTGTCCTCTTGGGGTCCAGAAGTCTCTTGCTGATTCCCTGTATCCTCAAAGTGATGATTATAGACAGATCCCGCCAGCCAGAGATGCCTGGAGTCTTAACTCCCCAGACTCACAGTGCCCAGTTACAGGGAAGCTGTTACTTGGCCGCCATCTTGCTCTCACTGTATCTATTGTTCTAGTTTGTTTTCTTAAAAGCAATCCGTTATTTGATCTTTGAGGTTGCTGTGAGCTGTGATGCCACTGCACTCTACCCAGGGCAACATAGTGAGACTCTTTCACTCTAACTATTCACCTATATGTGATCTATTAACCAGACAATCCACCTCTATCCCACAAGCCAGGTATGTGTCCAAGATTCAAGATCACTTTGGAGGACCTAGTTCTCAGAGCTGTGTCAATGCCAGCGTTGTTGAGCAATTTCATCCATAACTGCTTTGTTTTAACAGCAAAATGTCCTGCTTTGCCAGAACTGATGTATTAGCATCCACGACCACTGTGCACCCTATGCCTCAGGATGCACACGTCTGCCGCCATGCACCCGACACCACAGGATGCACATCCCACGCCTCAGGACGTACACGTCCGCCATGCACCTGACACCTCAGGATGCGCATGTCTGTTGTGCACCCCACCCAAAGTGGGTTAATTCTTGAGATCAGGAGTTCAAGACCAGCCTGAGCAAGAGTAAGACCCCATCTCTAATTAAAAATAGAAAAACTAGCCATGCATTATTACCAGCACCTGTAGGCCCAGCTACCTGGGAGGCTGAGGCAATAGGATTGCTTGAGCCCTAGTGTTTGAGGTTGCTGTGAGGTATGATGCCATAGCACTCTACCTAGGGCCCAGAGTAAGACTCTGTCAAGAAAGAAAGAAAGAAAAAGAAAGGAAGGAAGAAAGGAAGAGGAATGGAAAAGATGATGAAGAAAGGAATGCAAGAAAGATATAATGGAAAGGGAGTGGTGTGAAAGTTGGGACTGAAAATCACAGGCTTCAAACCATAGTCTCAGGTACTCATTGGGTTTGTAGCTGCATCCCAATACCCCCATGCATTGGTGATAGGGCATATCTCAGGAATAAGGTAAGGAAAGGAAAGGAGGAACAAACTTGACCTATGAAGAGCCATTGCACTCTTTTTAAAGAACCCATCTTTGAAAAAAAAAAAAAGAACAATGGCAAGGAGTAAGAAAAGGCAATTCCCAAAAAGAAGGCGGCCCTGGCTGAGATATCTCTGAAACTCACCTAGAGTGCTTGACCCATATCTCATCTTCCCAGTATGTGATTCAACATGTAAAGAGCTTAGTCATCTACTGAAAGTGCCCTCAGTACCCTCAGAGCCAGCGGTCATTTTTGTCTTAGTTCTATGAGGGCCTTTCTAAACCTGAGTCCAGGAAGCTGTGGCATCTTCAGCACCATCTCCCCTAGGGCCACCATTTGTTCTAAGCTGGAAGAATGAGCCAGCTACAGCAACAAAACAGCTGCTGATAGAGCAGCCTCATGACTGTAGATAGCAAGGTTCTTAGCACTTTGGAGCTGAGTGGTCAGGCATTTTTGAGTCTCTGCTTAGGGAACTGGAAAGTGGAAACCCCTAAGACAGCCACTACATAGGGCTAGCTATACCACCCCAAACACACCATGGGACTCATTGTATTAACAGACTCATGATGAAATGATGGAGTAGAACATAGGTCTAGGTGTGGTATGGATATGACCTGAGTGGGTCATAGCCGTGGGGCCACCAACACTATTCATACTGTTCAGAGGTTGTGTCCAGAAGCCCTGGACACCAGGAAGATGATTATGGTATACAGAGGAAGGGACTCCATATGACTACCCAGTCCTAAGACCATGTAGTTTCCACCTTATGTGCTACTTGTCCTTAGAGCATTGAGCCACCAGGCTCATAAGAGACGTGTGACTTCCCTGAGGCCACCAGGGCTATGAGGAAGTCCAAGGTATATATAGAGGACATACGTGAGTCCCAATGATAGTCTCATTTGGGACCAGACTTCAAGTTACCCTAATCCAGGAACTAGACACTGAGTGAAGAGGCCTCTGGATGATTCTAGACCTAAGTCATTAGAGTCACCCCTGGCCATCTGAGACTTTTCTGCTGAGTGTCAATATATACTATAGCAGAGATAAGCCATTTCTCCATTCCTCTGTGTTCTGTCCAAATTCCTGACTCACATAATCCATGATTATATGTTTTGGGGTAATTTGTTATGCAGCAATCAATAGATATACAGAAAGCCATATGAAGTACCAGTTACATAGTAGTGGAATTGGGACTTGAATTTATTCTCTAATTCTACAGACCATGATCTAGGAACAGTGCCTGGCAAGTGACAAAATTTTAGTGAGAAAATGTAGGGAAAATGTCAATTTTTTATAAAGCTAACATATTTTATTGAAAACCCCGTATCTCATTCTGAGATTACCTTTCCTAACTTTAAGGTTATTAATATGTCCTCTTTTTAATTACGTAACAGTGACAGCAGTTAGTGGTGGTTGTTTTGTTCGTGTCCTTACTTAGCCAAGCAAGAAGCTACCAGACTTATGTCATTCTTTTCAATTATCTTTTTTTTTTAAAGCTTCATTGGTCTTTGACATTCAAAGGTCCAGGATCCACTGCTCTGTCCTATTCCTTGAGTATTATAGGATCAGAGACAGAGATGGATACGTTGGAAACTTGACATTGTCATAGGGTTATATGTTTTCTTGGTTGTTCCCTATGATGGTTAACTTGAAGTGTCAGCTTGACTGGATTAAGGAATATCCAGAGAAGTGGTAGAGCATTACTTCTGGATGAGTCTGTGAGGGTGTTTTCAGAGGAAATTGCCATGTGAGTCAGTGGACTGAATGGGGAAAATCCACTCTCTATGTGGTCAGGCACTATGCAATTGGCTGGAGGCCCAAATAAAAAAAAAAAAAAAGAGGGAAAAGTATTTTCTCCCTCTCTCTTTAGGATCTGGGACACTCTTTTCTCCTGCCCTGGGACATCAGAACTCCAGGCTCCCTGTCCTGTCCTTTGGATTCTAGGACTTGCGCCAGTGACCCCCTCCTCCCAGGTTCTCAAGCTTTCATCCTCAGACTGAAAATTACACCATTGGGTCCCCTGGTGAGGACTTTTGAGGCTTTTGGGCTTGGACTGAGCCATGCCATGGGCATCCCAGACTCTTCAAGCTTGCAGATAACCTGTTGTGGGACAGCTCAGCTTCCAAAATCACATGAGCCTATTCCCCTAATAAATGCCCTCTCATGTATCATCTACATTTGTAGCTATATCTGTATATCCTATTGGTTCAGTCTCTCTGGAGAGCCCTGACTAATACATTCCCTATTCCCTTTTAGGATTAGCACATGTGTTCATTTATAGTTTACACCCCACCTGTTTCCAAAAAGGATAGTCTTTCCAAGACACACCCCAGATTCTTATAACAGTTACTGCGTCAGATGGGGCCCTTCTCCAGGTGCCCAGAGGATCAAATAGTGGAGTGCGGTGGATGAGGGATGATCTTGCTCTGTCTGTTGAAGACAAAGCTGCCACAGCGCCCTTTGGCAGCGCTAAGCAGAGAAAGGCAGAGATTGAGACCAGTGGCTCTTGGCCTTCATCCTGGGCCAGTCCTCAACTGTGGGCTGGCAGCTGCCACTTCTTCTGTTTCCTAGTGTATGCTTCTTCAGACACCTATCGTTAGGCTGTAAAGCTTTATCTCAGGCAATATCTCTTCTCAGGTGGCTGGCGACTGTTTCCAGCCCTTCTTATAAAGAACCACCCATGGTGGAGCCCAAGAACTTACTCTTGGGGGGCTAGTGCAGTGGAGAGGCTAAGAGAGTGCCTGGATTGAGTCCTGGCTCTGCCACTTACCAGTATGTCATGACCTTGGGCAAGCTACTGATTTTTTTAGTGCCTTAGTTTCCCCATATATAAAATAGGAATAATAATGTATGTATCCCATAAGGCTATTGTAGGAAGTAAGTTAACAAAGCACTTAAAATTGTGCCTGGAAAAGGCAAAATTTAAAACCCTAATTAGACATCCCACACACCCATGAAAATAGGTAAAATTTAAAAAGATTGATCATATAAGTGCTGGCGACCATGAGGAGCAACTGGAACTCTAATACACTATTGGTGGGAATGTAAAATAGTACAACGTTTTGGGTAATAGAGTGACATTTTCTTGTGAAGTGACATATGCATGTACAATAGATAAATTTGAAAAATAAGATACATCTTTATAAAAAAAGAAATGTCTATTTACCACATGTGTAAATACCATTGGGAGGTGTTTACAAGAGGAATAAAAACATATGATCATGGCCAGGTGTGGTGGCTCATACCTGTAGTTCTAGCACTTTGAGAGATCAGTGTAGGAAGATCACTTAAGGCCAGGAGTCCAAGACTAGCCCGCTCAAGAGCAAGGCCCTGTTTCTACAAAAATTAGAAAAATTAGCTGGGTAGGGTGGCACACACTAGTAGTCTCAGGGAGCCTGAGGCAGGAAGATCACTGGAGCCCAGGAGCTGGAGACTGCAGTGAACTATGATGATGTCACTGTAGTCTAGCTTGGGCAATAGAATAAGACCTTTCTCTGGAATAAAACACAACATCTGATCACACAAAGACTTGTACATGAATGTCCATAGTAGCATTATTTGTACAGCTGAAAGCTAAACAATCCAATTGGCCATCAACAGATGAACAGAAAAAGAAAATGTGGTAATTCCACACAATGGAATACTACTCAGCAATAAAAAGAAATGAACTACTGGCACATGTCACGACTATTGTGTTTATTGTAATCTCAAAAACTTTGTGATGAACAACATAAAAATGCAATAACAAAAGAGTACATACTGTATGATTCCATTTATATGAAACTCTAGGGAAAACAAATCCAGTCTAGTGTGACAGAAAACAGATCAGGAGAGAAAAGATTGACAAGGAAGGGCACAAGGGCACTGCCTGGGAGGATAGACATTTTTTTTTACCTCCAGTTTAAAAAATTTTGTTATCTTTGAATAAGTGATGGAAATCTTGATTGTGGTGGCAGTTGTATAATGTATACTTTAAAAAAAAATCAATTCAACTGTATACTTAAAATTGTATGGTTTTTATTACATGGAAATTATGCCTTAATAAAATTGGTTATAAAAACTTCTATCTATGTGGAATATGATGTTCTGGACAAAGCTTGAGATACAAAATATTTCTGGAATTATGTACACATATAAAGTGAAGACACAAATGTGAAATGGAAGAATAAGCCATCATTTAATATCTGCAAGAAGCTGTCTATCTCTAGAATTCTAATCGGGAATGGAAATTGCACAAGGCCTGAGCCCTTACTGGGTTTCACTTTGCAATGGAGCCCAAGCATCATCTCAGTTGATACTTGATACTTGGTTAGAACTCAATTTATGTGTTGAATGAAAGAAAGTTTAGGGCATACTGTTTCTTTGATTTGATAAAAATGACAAAAAATGATAAAAATTCTATGTTCCCTAAGCAAGTGTTCACACATTGTTCTTTGGGAAGATTAGGCCATTACTATTGTATGGATCCAGCACCAAGAGACATGGCAGGGAATTTGAAGTTGGTGTTTGCTCTTGCACCCTGTGCCTCTGGGACACCCAGCCTTCCCTCTGTCTCTCTGGATATCTTTAATTGAAAGGGTTGAGTGTGGCCAAGAGTCACTTGGCTGTGAGTGAATCCAGAGTGTACTCTCCTTGCTGGGGTGATAGGGGTGGGGCTTGGGATTGGTTTGGTGGGGAGAGGGGTGTAACTTGCTGGGTCTGATAGAAGGGACAAAAGGAAAAGGTCTGACTTAGTGAGAGACTGTCTGAGACCCGAGGCACAAGCAGGGCTGCCTTGAGACCGAGGTGTAGGTGTGTAGTTCTAGGGAGGGAGGAGAGGGCATCCTTCTCTAGACAGCACCCAGACCTGCTTTGGTGCATGAACGAATGAGCTGGAGCCAGAGAAGCAGCTCCTTTGGCATAATCTTCTTGTGGGGCACCACTGGCCGGGTCCATGGTGACAAGCTCTTAGGTATTTGGCACAAGAAAGGAAAGACATTGCAGATGCTATATGGAAATTTTAGTGGGCAGAGGGGTTTGTGGGTTTATTTGAAGCACTGCCCCAGAGATAACTGGGGGAAGACACTTTGCCAGGAGGACAGTGCCAGGAGGACATGGGAATCGATAATCAAGGCAGTGGGGGAGGGGGGAAGTTGGGGGGCGAGCTATTGCTTATTGAGCATTAATGTTACTGAGAATCCAATAATCAATACTATGTATTGTTATCAAATTATACACATAGAGTAAAAATAGGAGTGAGAAATGCTGAATTTGAGATCTTTTATCTCTGGGAAGGGGATGGAGGAGGTTATAAATAGGTAGAAGTACCCAGAGTGTATTAGCCAGAGAAGCAAAATCACTGGAGTATTATCTCCCTACTTATTATCCAGCCTTCTATGCATGTTCTCTGTTACAAGATGTGGCCTTATGCAATTATGCAAGCTGGTTAACTAGGCTGTTGCCTTCTCTGACACTAAAGCATGAAGTCCACAGGGCAGGAAGGCAGAAAGGGAAGATGGCTATAAAGTGGGGACATATGAGGACAAGGTGGAACGCATGGTGTGAGACGAAACCCACAGGACATACAGGAAGTCATGTCAGTCACTCACCAACCTTGATGAAAGGTATCTTGCCGGAGAGGCTGATTCCTTTTGTTGTGGAGCTAGACACAGACCTGGCTCAGCAGTCATAGAACCTGAGCAGGGCCAGATGGAGCAGTGGCAGGTGCCCCGCCAACATGATGAGCAGAGAAGCAATAACAGAAACAAATTGCCCAGCCTGGGGTATTTCCTATACATCAATGCAAAAGAGACTAACACACTCCCTCTCTGGACTATAAGCTTTCAAGGCCAGAGATGTTTACTCTTTTTTTGGATTCATTTTGTTCATTGTTGTGCCTCCAGAGCAGACATTCATTACTTATCTGTGGAATGAGTGAGTGGAAAAGGGAAGAGCAGGTTCCAATCCAAAGCACATGCCCTCCTACAGGTGGATTTTAATATTGCGTCCCCCATCACTGTCTTTCTCCCAGTAACACAGGTTAGCAGCGTCCACATAGTACCTTTCCTGGTTGCGCTTGGTGTCAGGAAGGACATTCCCACATCTCCTCGGCCTTTTATACATCTTATAAGACCCTGTCTGGAGCAAACTTAATCAAATCCCTGCTTTGCTTCTTCTGGAATTTCATTCACACCTAACAGGTGGTGGTGAAATGGTTTGCTTTTGATCACACATCTTGCAATCCCTGTAGACTGGGAAATCCTAGTGAGCCTGAGTCTGAGCCTGGCTTATTAATTGACAGTTCCTGGTTCTTTGGCTCACGGCCCTGTGGTAGATGTATGGCGGGTGTCCCATATGAGCTTATTGAATGAGTGAATGAATGAATGAATGAAAGAGACGTGGTCCCAGATTATGCTCTCTTCACTAGTACTGGATTTATCCACCTGAATCTACCCCATTTAGCTCTGTTTTTCTCTGCCTATCTGACATTTGTATCTGTGTGGGAGTGTGGCCACACAGAGGACTGAGGACGAGATGGCCTCAGAAGTCCCAGACTTATAATCCACTAGCTGGGCAGCTCCAGCAGAAAAAGAATTTTTATGCCTCCACATTTACAAATCAATCCAGAGAAGAGGCTGATGGGTCTCCAGCTTTTGCTACAATTTCTCTTTAGTTTCCTGACTTCTCTAGAGTGTCTGTGCCCTCACTGTTGGTGGTCTAAGGAGTTCATTCATTATCCCTCAAGGCTGCGCTGGACTAAGCCTGAGCAGAGCTCAATGCCACCCCTCCTCCCCTGGATTCTCTGGGGAGGGGTCCTCAAACTGCGGCCCGCGAGCCACATGAGGCGGTGTGATTGTATTTGTTCCCGTTTTGTTTTTTTACTTGAAAATATGTGCAGTATGCATAGGAATTTGTTCATGTTTTTTTTTTTTTAAACTATAGTCCGGCCCTCCAACGGTCTGAAGGACAGTGAACTGGCCCCCTGTTTAAAAAGTTTGAGGACCCCTGGGAATGTTGCTTAGATTTCTTGGGCAATATCCCAAAGGGAAATGTAAAGGAAGTTCACACTTCCCTTCAATGACATTGCTCTAATAGACCTGGCTGACAAGTGTTGAAAAGTAAGAAGCCCTTTCTTCAAAATTGAGAATTGTGCTGACTCAATTTTTTTATTTGGGACCATTTCTGAAAACAGATCCTTTTCTTCCTCTAGTTGTAGTCAGCATTATACTGTTCAAATGCAAATTCCCCAACTGCTCCTAGACCAGGAGAAACCTACCTAGTTCATCCCTCTCCCTTCAGGAAACAAAATTTTGGCTATTCCAGAAGATTCTATCTCAGTAGAAATAATAATTACTATGATTGGCTCAGTGCCCATAGCTCAGTGTTTAGGGCACTGGCCACATACACCGGAGCTGGCAAGTTCGAACCTGGCCTGGGCCTGCTAAACAATAATGACAACAGCAACAAAAATAGCCAGCCATTGTGGTGGGCACCTGTAGTCCCAGCTACTTGGAAGCTGACACAAGAGAATTGCTTAAGCCTAAGAGTTTGAGGTTGCTGTGAGCTGTGACACCACAGCACTCTACTGAGGGTGACATAGTGAGACTCTATCTCAAAAAAAAAAATTATTATTATTAAATGTAGTTTAAAAACACCAGTTTCTTTACCCACAAAATGTGCCCTCCCACGAGGTTGTTTATAAGATAAAGTAAAATTAAATGAAGTGACACATATGAAGCAGGGAGTGTCAGGAAGATACAATGGAATCACTCTCTAAATTTCAGCTGCTTCTCTGCCACAACCACAGTGAAACAAAAGATTGTCTTGGTAGAATAATAGCACCTGCTTATTGAATGAAAAGAATGTAAATTCTCCATAGTCCATATATCCTATATATATGTATACATAAATAAATATTGTTTAAATACATTTGAATACATATAAGTAAATAATGTAAATATTTACACTTATTTATAAAATAGATGCATAAATAATGTATAAGTAAATAATATTTTATATGATATAAATATTATATATATCCCTGGTATTTATATTTTTAATTTTTATAAAACATTCTAGTTTAACAAAACAATCTTTAGTTTTTTTATATTTGAATTGATTCAGTTTAAAGTGGTTATTTAAAAAAAAGATCAACATTAATACTTTGAGCCAGTATGTGAAATGTGATATTCTGCCTTCCACAGTTAGCTTAATTTTAAGTTTGCTTTCTCTGATTGGTAGACTGGATTTTTTTCTAGTTATTTTAATGCAGAATTAATTAAAGGATTCGTTTTCTTTGTCTCCATTCAGAAGTGGGTTCTGTGGATTCTGGTGAATTACTACCACAAAGTCTCATCACTCCATCCAGTGCCCGGTTTCTGTGTTGCTAGCTACTACACAGGAGAGCCATACTGTGGGATACTAGGACTCTGGGGTGGGAATCATTTAAGCCAAGAGCCAGGGCCACAAGAAAAGACCTAGAAAAGGCTGCTTTGTTCTCACTGTTGAGCTCATTAAAGTGGATTATCATCGGGACAACTAACCCCCAAACAACAAATTCAGTCGCGCTTCAAGAGTCCTTTAGAAATCTGTTCTGGAAGCAGGACTGCATTTCCCCATGGAAACTGTGCTGCCTATAGTGGTTAGCTGCCAGCCAGCATCAACGACATGTGATTACCCACAGAGTAGCTGTGTATTCCAGCCTGGATTCTGGATTCCCAGGGTAGGTGTGGGAAGGAAGCTATCCTAGTATATTGCTTCTCTTTTCCAGAGCATACGGAGCTGCCCTGAATCTGACGGTGTGAACTCAGGACATGCGGACCCTTTGTTAACCCCAGAAAGTTTGTATAAATGTTGGTTTCTACATGCATGCTTACATTGTTCTAGGGAGTGGATCCAAAGCTTTTATGCGACTCTCAAATATATCACTGACAGCCCCACTCCTGCCAAAAGGTTAAATAAAAATCTTTGTCCTAGTCCTTGTTCTGATGCCAGCTGTGTCTCTGGTTCCGTCCCACCTTCTGTTCTGCTCCTGCCTCCCCCTCCTGGCAACTCTCCTCACAAGGACACAGCCCACCACACACAGGGCCACCATTCTGCGGGCAGGGTGGCTGAGGTTAAAGACTTGTCCAGCAACCTGAAAGTCTCCTTAGGGCCATCTTCTGGGATCTGCTCTTGCTTTTTTATATGTGGGACCATTTCTGAAAACATAAATTTCTTTCTTCCTCTAGGTGCAGTCAGCATCAAGCTGTTCAAATGCAAATTCCCAAATGTGCGGGATAGTAGGGCTGACATATCCACCAGACTTAGCAGGCACAGTGCCCAGGGTCCATGATATTTTAAGGTCCCATGAAAATGTCTTAATTTCTTTAAAAATAAGAAGAGAAAAATGGACATAATGTAGCCTGGATTATGTTCTTTGTATCCATGTTATGTTAAGATATAATTTTTAATAATTTTTACAGACAAAGGTGCCCACCTAGTGGGTTCTCAGTTTGAATGAAGGACTGACTACATGCTAAGAGCAGGGTAATTTATTTTATACTGTTTTTTATGCCCCCAAGTTGGAACAGCAATCTAACAAATATAAATTTGCTGCTTAGGATAGTAAGCAGAATATATGAAAGAGGGGGTTGTCTCAAAAAACACAGGAGGCAGAGAGGCCTTACTTATAAACCTCAAACATTCAGGCAGCTTCTTGAAAACCCCATATTTTCAGGCCAGGCATGGTGACTCATGTCTGTAATCTCAGCACTTTAGGAGGCTGAATCAAGGGATGGCTTGGGACCAGGAGTTTAAGACCAGCTTTGGCATCATAGCAAGACCCCTTTTCTACAGAAAATTTTAGAAAATAATTAGCCTGACTTGTTGGCATATGCCTATACTCCCAGCTACTCAAGAGGCTAAGGTGTGAGGATCCCTTGAACCCAAGAGTTGCAGGGTACAGTGAGCTATGATCAGGCCACTGTACTCCAGCTTGGGTGATAGAACAAAATTCTGTCTCAAAAGGAAAATAAAGGCTCAGCATCTGTAGCACAGTGGTCCGAGGATGGTGGGTTCGTACCCGGCCCAGGCCAACTAAAACAACAATGACAACTGCAACAACAATAACAACAACAACAAAAAAATAGCCAGGCATTGTGGCAGGCACCTATAATCCCAGCTACTTGGGAGGCTGAGGCAAGAGAATTGCTTAAGCCTAAGAGTTGGAGGTTGCTGTGAGCTGTGATGCCACAGCACTCTACTGAGGTCAACATAGTGAGACTCTGTCTCAAAAAAAAAGGAAGATATAAAGGAAACCCAGTATTTTATTTTATTTTATTTTACTTGGAGATATTTACTTTTATTTTATTTTTTATTGTTTTTATTGTTGGGGATTCATTGAGGGTACAATAAGCCAGGTTACACTGATTGCAATTGTTAGGTAAAGTCCCTCTTGTAATCATGTCTTGCTCCCATAAAGTGTGACACACACCAAGGCCCCACCCCCCTCCCTCCATACCTCTTTCTGCTTTTCCTCCCCCCCATAACCTTAATTGTCATTAATTGTCCTCATATCAAAATTGAGTCCATAGGATTCATGCTTCTCCATTCTTGTGATGCTTTACTAAGAATAATGTCTTCCACTTCCATCCAGGTTAATACGAAAGATGTAAAGTCTCCATTTTTTTAAATAGTTGAATAGTATTCCATGGTATACATATACCACAGCTTGTTAATCCATTCCTGGGTTGGTGGGCATTTAGGCTGTTTCCACATTTTGGTGATTGTAAATTGAGCTGCAATAAACAGTCTAGTACAAGTGTCCTTACGGTAAAAGGATTTTTTTCCTTCTGGGTAGATGCCCAGTAATGGGATTGCAGGATCAAATGGGAGGTCTAGCTTGAGTGCTTTGAGGTTTCTCCATACTTCCTTCCAGAAAGGTTGTACTAGTTTGCAGTCCCACCAGCAGTGTAAAAGTGTTCCCTTCTCTCCACATCCACGCCAGCATCTGCAGTTTTGAGATTTTGTGATGTGGGCCATTCTCACTGGGGTTAGATGATATCTCAGGGTTGTTTTGATTTGCATTTCTCTAATATATAGAGATGATGAACATTTTTTCGTGTGTTTGTTAGCCATTCGTCTGTCATCTTTAGAGAAAGTTCTATTCATGTCTCTTGCCCATTGATACACGGGATTGTTGGCTTTTTTCATGTGGATTAATTTGAGTTCTCTATAGATCCTAGTTATCAAGCTTTTGTCTGATTCAAAATATGCAAATATCATTTCCCATTGTGTAGGTTGTCTCTTTGCTTTGCTTATTGTCCCCTTAGCTGTACAGAAGCTTTTCAGTTTAATGAAGTCCCATATGTTTATTTTTGTTGTTGTTGCAATTGCCATGGCAGTCTTCTTCACGAAGTCTTTCCCCAGGCCAATATCTTCCAGTGTTTTTCCTATGCTTTCTTGGAGGATTTTTATTGTTTCATGCCTTAAATTTAAGTCCTTTATCCATCTTGAATCAATTTTTGTGAGTGGGGAAAGGTGTGGGTCCAGTTTCAGTCTTTGACATGTAGACATCCAGTTCTCCCAACACCATTTATTGAATAGGGAGTCTTTCCCCCAAGGTAAGTTCTTGTTTGGTTTATCAAAGATTAGGTAGTTGTAAGATGTTAGCTTCATTTCTTGATTTTCAATTCGATTCCAAGTGTCTATGTCTCTGTTTTTGTGCCAGTACCATGCTGTCTTGAGCACTATGGCTTTGTAGTACAGACTAAAATCTGGTATGCTGATGCCCCCAGCTTTATTTTTGTTACAGAGAACTGCCTTACCTATAGGGGGTTTTTTCCGGTTCCATACAAAATGCAGAATCATTTTCTCCAAATCTTGAAAGTACGATGTTGGTATTTTGATAGGAATGGCATTGAATAGGTAGATTGCTTTGGGAAGTATAGACATTTTAACAATGTGGATTCTTCCCATCCATGAGCATGGTATGTTATTCATTTCTTAATATCCTCTGCTATTTCCTTTCTGAGGATTTCATAATTTTCTTTATAGAGGTCCTTCACCTCCTTCGTTAGATATATTCCTAGGTATTTCATTTTCTTTGAAACTATGGGGAAGGGAGTTGTGTCCTTAATTAGCTTCTCGTCTTGACTGTTATTGGTATATACAAAGGCTACTGACTTGTGGACATTGATTTTATATCCTGAAACATTACTGTATTTTTTGATGACTTCTAGGAGTCTTGTGGTTGAGTCTTTGGGGTTCTCTAAGTATAAGATCATGTCATCAGCAAAGAGGGAGAGTTTGACCTCCTCTGCTCCCATTTGGATTCCCTTTATTTCCTTGTCTTGCCTAATTGTATTGGCTTGAACTTCCAGCACCATGTTGAATAGTAAAGGTGACAGAGGACAACCTTGTCTGGTTCCAGTTCTAAGAGGAAAAGCTTTCAGTTCTACTCCATTCAGTAAAATATTAGCTGTGTGTTTGTCATAGATAGCTTCAATCAGTTTTAGAAATGTGCCACCTATGCCTATACTCTGCAGTGTGCTAATTAGAAAAGGATGCTGGATTTTATCAAATGCTTTTTCTGCATCTATTGAGAGGATCATGTGATCTTTATTTTTGCCTCTGTTAATATGGTGGATAACGTTTATGGACTTGCGTATGTTAAACCAGCCTTGCATCCCTGGGATGAAGCCTACTTGATCATGATGAATGACTTTTTTGATGATAAGCTGTAATCTATTGGCTAGGATTTTGTTGAGAATTTTTGCATCTATATTCATGAGTGAGATTGGTCTGAAATTCTCCTTTTTGGTTGGGTCTTTTCCTGGTTTTGGTATCAGGGTGATGTTTGCTTCATAGAATGTGTTGGGGAAGATTCCTTCTTCCTCAATTTTTTGGAGTAATTTCTGCAGTACAGGAGTAAGCTCTTCTTTGAAGGTTTGATAGAATTCTGGTGTGAAGCCATCTGAACCAGGGCATTTTTTGGTTGGAAGATTTTTTATTGTTTCTTTGATCTCAGTGCTTGAAATTGGTCTGTTCAGGAGCTCTATTTCTTCCTGGCTAAGTCTAGGGAGAGGGTGTGATTCCAAATATTGATCCATTTCCTTCACATTGTCAAATTTCTGGGCATAGAGTTTCTGGTAGTATTCAGAGATGATCTCTTGTATCTCTGTGGGATCAGTTGTTATTTCCCCTTTATCATTTCTGATTGGAAACCCAGTATTTTAAACTCTTCTAAGCCAAGAACATTATTCTTTACATTTTATCCAGATGCTGTATGCTGTAGTCCAAGATTTATGTGTTGAAATATCTATGACCTAGCCCCCAAGATGATAGAATTAGGAAGTGGGACCTTTGGGAAGGTAAGTGGGGCTTTGGGGAAGTTATTAGGTTATGTGGGCTCTGCCTTCATGAATAGGTTTAGTGCCTTTAATAGAGGCCTAAGAGAGACCTTTTGCCCCTTTCACCACAACAGGATGCAGCAAGAAGGTACCATCTATAAACAAGGAAACAGGCCCTCAACAAACACTGAATCTACTTTGATCTTGAACATCCAAGCCTCCAGAACTATGGAAAACAAATTTTAGTTTTTATAAACTACCCAGTTATTTTGTTCATAGCAGCCCAGATGACTGAGACACTGCCCATCAATGAATTTATATAGGTTCTCTGGCTTTGGTGGTGAATTTTAAAAATACCCCTAAAACACTATCCAGCATTTTCTCGAAAACCACCTGCAAGGCCTTCCTGAAAGATTTGTACAGAAATGACTGAAGTCAGGGACAAATGTGTCACACTATACTGTTTTTTTGTATTCCATCTCTAATACCACTCTCATCTTTTCCCTCAAGGAATGATAGAAATAGATCAATTCAAACATTATGTCCCAATTAAGCGAGAGTCTGTCTGTGTTTCTTTGAATCTAAGCTCAGCCTCATGGACTTGTAGATCAGGTCTCTCTCTTTCCTTGAGGGACTTCGATCAGACCCTGCTTTGATCAGACCCTAGGAACAGTAGCCTCTCCACTGATGGGATGGGAGGTGAAAGAGTGAGTAAGCTAAATAGTGTCCCTCTCAAAATTTATAGCTAAGAAAAGATATTTATGATGTGCTAAAAAAAACTTTGGAGGTAAATTATCGGCATTACTAATTTAGCCATTGCTGTCAAGTACCTGCAGATAAATATAATAGACAGCTTTGTGATACATTTTGTATTTTTTTGCATTATGTAATGTTTTTATATATTTAAAAAGTTGAAAGAAAAAAAAATTCATGCTACCCAGAACTTCAGAAGGTCTTTACAGATGTAATTAGTTGAGGATTCATACCAGATTAAGCCAGGCCCTAAATCCAATGTCTGGTGTGCTTCTGAGAAGAGGAGAGGACACACAGAGACATGTACAAGGAAGAAGACCATGTGATGATGGAGACAGAGATGGGAGAAACATCCCCTGGAAGCAATGTAGCCGAGGCATGCCAGGGATTGCTGGCAATCACCCGATGCTAGGAGAGAGACAGGGAACAGATTCTCCCCCAGAGCCTTGAGAAGGAACCAACCCTGCCAATGTTCTGATTTCAGATCTCCAGAACTGTGTGAATGAATAAATTTCTGTTTAAGCTACCCAGTCTGTGGTAGTTTGTCACAGAAGCCCTAGCAAACCTCTACAGGAAGACTGCCTTCAGAATCCCCCTTGGAGCTGCCTTCGTTTCTCCATTTCTCCATGTCTTCCAGTGTCACCTGCAGGGCCTAGGGTGGGAATCTCAGTTATATGAGTAAAATGTGCAGTTCTGTGGCTCTGTGATGCCCAGCCATAAAGTGACCCTTGGAAAATAGCTCTTTGCAAAGTCCAGGCAGTGGCCTAGGGCCAGGATGTGCTGCACACCTTTTTTTCTCTCTCTACAGCAGAGATGACAATATGACCTGTGTATGGAGGTAATATTAGTGAATTAGCAGAATCTTGCTAAGAATATGCAAGGCTGGGGGCTAGGGACACAATGAGGAAGCAAAAGGCATTTGGAGGCTACGATCCGGTTCTTGTAATAATGAAAACTATCATTTATTACGCACTTAGCATGCCAGGCAGCATGCTAAGCACTTTACAAGCATTGTCTCATTTTAGTCTACCATCTGGCCTTTTGACGTAAAAAATGTGCCCAAGGTCAAGGAGTTAGTAAGTAACAGAGGAGGCAGATAAGATGCGTGCACATAAGAAGAACAAGGAAGAAGCAACAGAGCTGAAGACAGCATGAGCTTAGGATACAATTGAGCAGATGAAACATGAAATGATAGAAAAACCTACAAAATAGAGATAAAAATAGTTTCAACCTCACTGGATTGTCTGAAGCCTAAATGAGCTAGTATTTCAAAGGATTTTTTTTCTCACATGTCTAGCATGAAGTAAACTCTCAATAAATGTCAGCTCTTCCATTTATTATGAAATTGGGTGAAGCAGAGGAGCCAGAGCCTTCCAGATGGAAAGATTGGCTAAAGAAAAAGTAGAGATTTGGAAATGGGTATATTTTATCCCCAAATCCTTTGTTGACACTGAGCATGGAGGTGAAGAAAATAGAAATATGCCAGGAGTTGGAGGTTGCTGAGCTGTGACACAACGGCACTCTACCCAGGGTGACAGCTTGAGGCTCTCTCTCAAAATAAATAAATAAATAAATAAAATAAAATAGAAACATGAGTGGCTAAATAAAACAAAAAGCACTGGGGAAGTGCTTTGTGCGGTCTCTTGAGCTGAAGTGCACTTATAGGAGCCAGGGCAGAGATGGGTAGCTGTCAGGGGACACCAGGCTCCAGGCCATTTCCAACCTTCCCCACCAGAAGCCAGACTGTGCTGAGCTATTTTACTAACAGGACTAACTTCATCATAGGATTACGTCTGAAGAAAGAACTCTGATTCTTAACTTTGTCTCTTGTAGCCCTGTGACGTTGAGCACATCTTTTCATGTCTCTGAGCCCTATTGTGACCACCTATCTCCAACTGTCAGGAGCATCATATTATTCAATGTGTGTCAAGAACACAGAACAGTGCTGACATGTAGTACTAGCCAAAGGATTCTGCTATTGCCTTATAGAGGAGGAAAGCTCTGACAAGAAATGGGAGATGGCTCCTCGAAGTGGCCAGACTGATTAGTAGCAAAGCCAGGCCAAACCAATCTTTGACCTGTGGGATACACTCCCATAATCCTGACCTATGCTTCCTCTAGGCCAGACATTGTGCAAAGAGCCTCACAGATACATATAACTCATTTAAGCTCATGATAACCATAGGAGCTGAATATTATTATTCCCCCTTTTGCAGATAAGGAAACTGACACTCAGAGTAGTTAAGTAAATTGCCCAAGGACTCAGAGCTTGTTAGTGATTGAGCTGGGCTGCAAACCCAGGCGGCCTGGCAGCAAACTATTGATATTAAATTTTACCTTAGGCTTGGTGCCTGTGGCTCAAGCAGCTAAGGCATCAGCCACATACACCTGAGCTGGTGGGTTCAAATCCAGCCTGGGCCTGCCAAACAACTGTGACGGCTACAACCAAAAAAATAGCCAGGTGTTGTGGTGGGCACCTGTAGTCCCAGCTACTTGGGAGGCGGAGGCAGAAGAATCGCTTGAGCCCAGGAGTTAGAGGTTGCTGTGAGCTGTGATGCCATGGCACTCTACCCAGGGTGACAGCTTGTGGCTCTGTCTCAATGAATAAATAAATAAATAAATAAATACATTTTGCCTTAATCAGGTGATGTCTTCATTGGTAGTCCAATCCCCAGAGAGAATTGGTAAGGGAAAAAAGTTAGGAGGTCTAGGATATAATTTCAGGAGCAGAGGGAGAAGGTTTGCTGGGCTGTGTGTGGGGCAGACAGACCTGGGGTCTTGGCCTTTGTTACTAGCTCTAGCAGAGTTCCCTTGAGCAGCCCATGGGGAGAGTGTCCTCCAAGATCCAACCTCCTGGTCAAGCCCTTCTCCTTGCTGAGTCCCCTTTGCCCTTCCCCAGGTGCCCCGTCACTTCAGTGTCCTGGCTTCCAAGCAAGGCTAGTGTGAAGCTGGCACAGCCTTTCAGATCTGCTACCTGCTGTCCTTGTGTGGGGTATTTAACCTCTCTACGCCTCATTCCCCATATGTAAAACAGGGATAATTTTCTTGAACTTCAGTGTCTGCAAAGCAAACAGCAGACAATATTACTCCATTCCTGTTGCTTCCTCTCCCATCCCCTGCCTATTCTACCCCCTCCCCTCTAATTGCAGAGCCCAGGGTTGTGGCTTTTTCCTGCAGACATCTCTCTAACAGATGAGAAAAGACTCAACTCAAATGGATGTCAATCGATCCAAACTTAGCAGTAACTAGCAGTTAAAATACTATTATGTACCAGGCTGGTGGAAAGTCTTTAAATGTATTTTTCTCATTAAATATTCAAATGAAGCATGCAATTTCCTGAGGTTTCAGAGACCTCAGTGAGTAACACACGGGAGGTCACACAGGGATATAGGATCAGAGCAGGGGTTCCACTCAGGCCCCCAGCTGATGCTGACGACTCCTGTCCAGCGCCTCAGTCTGCCCCACTGAGAAGCTGGGGCCTGAGCCAGCCGATTTTCCCTCTCAGCTAGTGGTGTAGCTAGCCAAGAGAAGGTCTGGGTTCTGCAGCCCAAACAAGGGGACTCTGGCCTGGGGCGGGTGCGCCCTCTGGGGGAGCCGGTGGGGAAGACCTGAAAAAAATAACCCGAGGGAGTGGGATAGTGGGGAGGAGGCGGGGCTTGGGAGACCAGGCTGCGTTCTGCAGGTGCTTAAGCAGGTCAGGAGCGCCTGCAGGGCAGTAAAGTCCCTAAGTTAAACCCACGTTTAAACCCAGACTGATTGAACACATCCTAAGTTAAACCCACGTGTAACTTAGTTGAACACGTCCCTAAATTAAACCCACGTTTAAACTCAGACCGATTGAATACATCCTTCGTGAGGATCTAGAATGTATCAGGAACTAGTGGAGAAGAATTTCCAAACAAGAGCTGTGCCCACAGGAGCTGGCATGCGGGACAGTCCTCGGTGCAGATCAGATAACCTTCAGGCATCTTGTGCAGTCCTGAGCTCATCAGAGGCAGCCAGGCGAGGTGAAAACTGTTCATGTCCACCTCAGAGAGTATGAAACTTGAGGACAATAGGGCAATTGGGGCCTCTGTTGCTCGAAAGGGATTCCTGCTTTGTGCAAAATTGTAATTAAGAAAAAATTCTGGAGTTTCTGTGATTGTTCTGTGGTGGCTCAAGCCTGTAATCCCAGCACTTTGGAAGGCTGAGACAGGAGAATTGCTTGAGGCTAAGAGCTCAAGACTAGCCTGGGGAACGTACCTAGACCTTGTCTCTACAAGAAATAAAAAAAAAGTAGTCAGGTGTGCTGGCTTATGCCTTAGTCCTATCTACTGGGACAGCTGAGGCAGGAGGATTGCTTGAGCTCCGGGGTTTAAGGTTTCAGTGAGCTATGATGACACTACTGCATTCCAGCCTGAACAACAGAGTGAATCCTGTGATGGGGGCTGCTCTAGGGAAAAGTGCACTCTGGAAGTCAGTTTACACCTGGGGTTAATCTGAGGATTATAGAAGCAGGAAGGAATACTGAGGCAGATGGGGGTGAGCTAGGCTAGTGGATCTCAAAGTGCGGACCCTGAACAACAGCTTCAGCATCACATGGGAATTTGATTAAATGCAAATTTGGAATTCCTGCCCCAGACCTACTGAATTAGAAACTATACAGGTAGGGCCCAGGAATCTGTTTTAACAAGTCTTCCCAGGGACTCTGATGTAAGCTGAAATTTGAGAAACGTCTGTCTGAATGTTCATCTGAATCTGGTTGTTATTTTCCTCTGCATGTCACACAGTATTGATTTTATTACTGTCAATACAACAATGTAGCATTTATTAATTAGACATTTATTATGAACCAACACCAAAATGAAAAAGACATGGTATTTTCTCATTAAGAGTTCACAAAATGATGGGAAACTCAATTTTAACCCAGACAACCCACTACCAGCAATGGATAAACACAATAAGGGTGTAGAGAAAAAAACTGGATTCATTTCCACTGATAAGCTAGCAGAAAGGATCATTGAAAGAATGATGGGTGATTTGGATCTGGAGGGACACATACACTATCTAGTGAGCACAGAAGAAGGAATTATTACTTAATAAACAGTTCAACTAGCCTTAAACCAAGGGTTTTCTTTTACAAGCACTAGAGCAGAATAGCTGTTATCCTTAATATCTTTTATAGACCTGACAAGTCAGGCAGCCTCATTTGCTGGTGGCTCTCACTGATAACAGGAAAGGGAAAATAAATGATCTTCATTAGTTCACAAGGTCGGGTCAGGAGGGAGATCAAATCAAGGCTAGGGACCGTTAACCCTGATACCTCTGGTTTTGAGTAAAGGAACAATACACAAAGGGGAGAATTACCTGGTGACAGCAAGGATGTGTGGCTGTGTGTGGAGGGTTAAGGGTTGGAAATGAGGACAGAGAGATGGAAAGACATTAACAGAAGAGGAGAGAAGAAATGAAGAAGGACTTGAGTGAACTTAGTGGCTCTTGAGTGGAGGCTGTCAGGAAAGAGGAAGAAACAATAGTTACATAGTTATCTATACTTTGCCTCCTAAAATAAATGTCAGTAATACTTTGCAACTTGAAAACTAAATGGGGAAATTTAATACAGATGTTCAATTATTTAAAACTGCAACATAGTATAGTTAGGGATTGGTCAGAACTGAGATCAAGGCTGTTTTGAGGAATCAGACTACATCACTCACTGAAGAGATCTCTGAGATCAGGGCAGGTTGGCCCCTAGATCAGTCTGGATTAAGCAAAAGGGAGAAATTACACAGTAATCTGAACAGGGAGAGTTTATTATAAAGAATTATCTATAATAGTGAATTGAAGTCACAAGGGATTGGCCAGTAAGAAGTAAAAAGAACTGTAAAGAACATAGGAATGGCAGATAGAAGGAGCAGCTGCTACTCATGTGTCCACTAAGGCCCATAGCATGACAGAACTGCTGAGGTGATGCATCAGCAGAACTTGCTGGAATTAAGCCTTTTTGAGTGCTGGAGAAAGATGCTCATGGTGAGGTACCAATAGAGCGCTAGAGGAAGCTACTGGCCTCTGGGTATTGCCAGAGCCTGGGGCTGGAGAAGCTACAGGAACCGGTTGAACAAAGAAGTATCCTGGAACTAGGAAGCAAAACTCCTTCCTTCTGTACTGCCTCTTCAGGACCCTCTAACGGCAAAGTTTTAATGTCTCTGGGAAAGAAAAAGTATTTAAAGGTCCCAGATCCATTTTAACAAGCAGGCAAAAAGGGTGAATTTGGAGCCAGAAAAACAATGAATTGATAACTGACACACCCAATAAATACCTTAGAATGTCCAGGACATTGGAAAAAGGTATTCTTTGATTTGAATGGGACTTTCATTACCTGTAAAAAACAGCTTAAACTTGTTTACAATTGGAGTTTAAGCAGGTAGGGGCCTGCCTGATGGGTACCTGGTCATGTGTGCATCAAAGACTTATAGAAACTTATGCTCTTTCATGGAAGATTTCCATTCCTAAGAACCCACGGTAAGCAGAGGCAAATGTTTATTGCTGTGTTATTTATGAGAAGGGAAATAACAGTAGTTAAAAGTCTGACATCAGGATTAAATAAACTCTGGTGTGCTTACAAGATGAAATATTATGTAGTTATTAAAATGATATTTTATAAATTTCAACACTCATGATATGATGCAAAACAGAAAAAGACAAAAATAATGTATCTCTAATAAATTCCCAATTATGTCAAAATTTGAAAAGGCTGTGTGTGTGTTTGTGTGTATAATACAACAGAAGGAAATGGTAATGGTGTTTTTCTTGTGTTAGTGATTAATTTTTCTTTTCTTCTTCATACTTGTCTATATTTTCCATGTTTCCTAGACTAAACATGTGTTACTTTTATAATTAAAAAATATATAGAGCACCGTTCAGGGAATATGTACATCTCCAGATTCAGTAGCAGGAGTGAAGGCTGACTTCACAATTTCTTCTAAGGGGTTACATTTTGATTTCTCTCCAGAAGCACAGACCTTTAACTGTGTGTTTACAACCCCACTGGGGTGCGGATAGCATGAGGATCTTTTCTGCTCATATAATTTTCTCTTCCTATATCTCTTGAATCTTTCCTTCCTTTGTGCAAGAGGAGAGCGAGAACAAAAACAAGCAGCAGCATGGTAACACGGCCTTCATAAAACTCTGTTCCTGACAGCAAGCAGCAGGGCTTTGCACGGTTTATGAACCTACTGCAGAACCCCCCTCCCTCCCTCCTCAAAACCTCCCTCCTTCTCTGCTAGATATTTACCAATTGGATTCGGATCTGAAGTTCCCTCTGAAACAATCATTGGGATAAGAGGAGATTTCTTTTCCTTAGATTTTCCCTTGCCAGTTCAGCATACCAGAATCCTTTTTTTTTTTTAAACAGAATTCAGTATAGTAAAGCATGCCGCTTAACAATAAAATCAAAGTTCATGTCAAATAATAAAGTATATGAATCCTTACTTATTTTAATATCTTCTTGTATGACAAAAAGGAATTAGATTTTCATAGAACACGTTTAATAAGTCACTCTTCTTTTAAGAGTCTGATGGAAAACCAGCAATGTAATGACAGATACCACTGAGAAAATAATGAAAGAGGAAGAATAATTGGGTAAACACCTTGGAGGGATGTTTAAACTATTATCCACTTTGGACCCTCTACACACACACACACACACACACACACACACACACACACACACTGAACAGACATTAAAATACTCTCTGGCCTGTGGAGCAGAAAAGAGCTGAAGAAGAAGCAAGAGCTTCAATTAATTCAAATATAAATACCCACACTTGGCCATGGCTACCATTTGGACAGCACAGACAGAGAGAAGCAAGTTTGGAGATCTGAGAGCACAGGAGCTCTGTTCTCTCATTCAGAACTCTGGAGCCTCACAGGAGTATCTTATGTCCTCAAGCAATGGGAGCTGCAGAGTAACAGTAGCTGAATGGGATTCCGGGGATGCAGAGCCTCACCTGTTTTCTTGTGCCTCTGAAGTGACATGAGGGAATAGTCACATTTTCCTGAGCCTCCATTCCCCCAGGGAGAAATAGAAGTTTGGTAAAAAAAAAAAAAAAAAAAAGACAGCAGCTCCTGTGGCTCAAGGAGTAGGGCGCCAGCCCCATATACGGGAGGTGGCGGGTTCAAACCTGGTCCTGAACAAAAACTGCAAAAAAAAAAAAAAAAGTTTGGTAAGAAAGAGAAATACTAATTTCCAGGGTCTCTTGGTCATAATGAGAGAATACTGCAGTAGAAAGTAGCACGAGCTCAGTGACTATTTCCATATGAAGACACAGACCAAGACTGGAAGCCTCCAATGTAGCACTTCTCCCATATCCCCTATCAGGGCTGGACACACTCATCCCCCAGTTCCTGGAGATACTGGTTGCTGACCAGTATTCACTGAGAATTGCCCTGGCTGTGGGGAACTGCCCATGGATGGGAACAACCCACACAGAGTCAGTGCCTGGCTAATGTAGAGATCAGAGGCTAGCCTTCTTTGCTTTAATCTGAGACAATTCTAAAGGGTCATTACAGTTCCAGAGTTTCCCCTAGCATCTGCTGAGGCCTCAGATGTGACACATTACAGGCTGGTTTTCCTCTCTATTCAGTCTTGCCTTCCTTATTCCCTTACAGGTGCATCTCTTTCCAGTAAGCCCCTTGAATGCATTTCTCTGGCTCAAAATGGGAACTCATTGTAAATTAGTCAGTGCCAGAAGTAGTTCTAGGAATCTACCTCTCCAAAGGGACTTTGAAAATGGACCACTTGTTGGCTAGTTGCAATGCAGATTCTATGACTGAAGGTTGAGCACATACATGGTCTCAGAGGCTTAGATTATGCTGGATGGGTAACATTTCCTGATCAGCACTGATGTAGCACCTTGGAGAACACTGCAAGGTCCTTGGCTTGCATTTTGGGAAGTCAGTGAAAGATTTTAAATTGGGAAATGATTTGACCTCATTAATTTACAGGGAAGATAGAAACATAAATCCAGGCTGCAGGAAATCCTATGAGATAAACAACCTGGTTTGATTAATTATGTGAACATATCTTGAAAGACAGAAGAGACTGTAAACCAGGGTAGATGGCATTAGAGCAGCTCTGATAAGTTACTGTGTATACTGGGGACCAGTTAGTCGTAGGTAGCTGTGAGACAGGATAAAGGGGAAGATGACTTTTTATTATATTCTTTTTTATATGTTGCATTTAGTATCACACAACAGTTGCCTTTTCAACAAATAACTAAATTTTTTTTTTTTTTTTGGCCGTGGCCATGTTTGAACCCACCATCTCTGGTATATGGGGCTGGCGCCCTACTCCTTTGAGCCACAGGTGCCGCTCAACTAAATCTTTTTTAAAGATAAGCAATAGACTGGGAGTAAATACTTGCAACACACAAAATTAACATTAATATTCCCAATTTAACCTGGGCGCCGTGGCTCATTCCTGTAATACTAGCACTTTGGGAAGTTGAGCCAGGTGGATTGCTTGAGCTCAGGAGTTTGAGACCAGCCTTAGCAAGTATGAAACCTTGTCTCTATTAAAAATAGAAAAAACTAGCTGAGCATCATGGTGGACACCTTTAAGTCCCAGCTACTTGGGAGGCTGAGGACAGAGGATCTCTTGAGCCCAAGAGTTTAAGGTTGCCGTAAACTATGATGATGCTATGGCACTCTACCTATGGCAATGGAGTGAGACAGAGTTGCAAAAAAAAAAAAAAAATTCCCAATTTACAAATATTTTCTACCACTCAATAAGAAAATAAACAGCTAAGTAAGAAAACAGATATTTATCTATCCATCTTTTTCAAAATATTTTAATGAATCCCAAACACATGTCAGGCACCTTTTTACTTGCTGGGGATTGAGTGGTGAAGTAATTAACAAAGCTTGCTCCAATCCAGAGGCTAAAACTCGTTAAGGGACAGGGAGGAGAGCAGATACACAAGCAATTCACAGAAACTCTAATGGTCACGAAGAAATGAAAAACTCTCAACCTCACAAACAAATAAATACAAAGTGAAACAAGAAGAAGATAAGACATCATGTTAAACCCTTGAATGTCAAAGATGAAGCACACTGGGAACATCCATCAACAGTGAGGCTGGGAAAATCGCCATTCCTTTGCAATGTTGAATGGCATGGCACAAGAGTGAATGAGCATAATTTTCCCATGTGTGATAAGGTTGAGATTGTTCATACCCTTCAATCCAGCAATTCCACTTTTAAGATGCTTTGTAAATAATACCAAAAATCAAGAAAGGCATATTGAGAACCAGTGTTACTGCATTTTATTTATTTATTTATTTTTTATTGTTTGGGATTCATTGAGGGTACAAAGAATTAGGCTACACTGCTTGCATTTGTTAGGTAAAGTCCCTCTTATAATTGTGTCCCACCCCCTAAGAGATGTGTCATACACCTTGACCTCCCAGCCCCCTTCCTTCTCCTGGCTCCCTCATTTCCCTACCCCCACCTTGTACTAGATCTTCTACTGCCTTCATATTAGAATTGAGTACATCAGAGTCTTGCTTCTCCATTCTTGTGATGCTTTACTATGTTACTGCATTTTTTAAAACAGTAAAAATTTGAAAATAGCTTAGATGTTCATCAATAGATAAGGGTTAAATAACTGATGATATAGCCACAAATGCATTATAGTACCACTTTGATGTTTTAAAAATGAGGTAAATGTGGTAAAGGATAAGTTAATTCTACAGGTATTAACCTGGAAAAAGAAGGTTGCCAAACAGAATATATAAATGTTTCCAGTTTGGGTTTTTTAACAAATTCTGTATGTATGTGTATTTTTAACTTTTTATTTTCGAACAACTTTAGACTTACAGGAAGTTTTAAAAACTTTTTTTTTTGAGACAGTCTCAAGCTGTGTAGAGTGCTGTGGCATCATAGCTCACAGCAACCTCCAACTCTTGGGCTCAAGTGATCCTCTTGCCTCAGTTTTTCTATTTTCAGTAGAGAATGAGGTCTTGCTTTTTCTTCAGGCTGGTCTCAAACTTGTGAGCTCAAGCAATCCACCCACCTCGGTCTCCGAGAGAGCTAGGATTATAGGTGTGACCCACTGTACCCGGCCTAAAAACTGTCTTTTTATTTCATTTTTATTTTTCAAGGATGAGGAAGCTACAGGATAGATATAAAGTTCATGTGCAATTTAAAATAGTTTAATGTAGTAAACTGAACATGAACTTTATGTTCATCCTGTATATTTACATATAGAAATACTGATAGTATATATTAACAAAATATTTTACATGTAGGAAAGGACATAAGATTATTTTTAAAGAAAAATATGAAACAGAATATTCAAATACATTGGCAATATCTATGAAATTTCAAAATGCCTAGGCATACATAAATTAAGGAAATAAATAGTTTAATACTCTATACAGTAAAAACAAAAATACCTGGTTAAAAATACCTATTAACCTCTAGTGTGTAACTTTAAACAATTAGTGTATCATTAAAAAAACTGATCTTGAAGTAAAATTTAGGGCAGAGGTTTATTTTAGACTCCACTGCCTTTGTAGAAAAATTCAAAGTGAAGAAAAATAAGTAATTCAAATAAGAAAAATACTAAATGAAAAAGGGATACAATCATTGCCATGTTCCTTCCCCTATCCTAGCAGTGTTGTTCTGGTATTGCAATCCTGAGTACTCTAATTTTTGATTTATAATGATATTCCTTTAGATATAATTTCATAGAAAAAGGAATTGGAAGGCATCGATGCCATTGTAAGTTGTACAGTTACAGATAACTGTTCTGCATATATGGCTGCAGGAAAGGGGGGGGGAAGTCTGGATTAAAGGGGTGCACAGATGTGGTTCAAAGAACATACAGGCGCTCGAGTCCTTATAATGTTCTAGGAGCCTAGTAATATCAGGAGAATGGAAGACAAAAGGATCATGTGCATCAAAGCTAAAGTTGTGATTCAATTCTAGCATGAAGAGAACGATTATAGCATCTAAAACTAATGAAGAACAAATAGCCTTCCTGTGCTGAGTCTCGAAGGAAAAAGGTACCCTCTGGTTTTCATCCTAGCAGAGTTTCAGCTGCATATTTACCCAGAACTCCCCAGTAACAGGGATTGTTATTGATCTGAAGGAGGTCTGGTACAAGACGGTGGACGCAATCAATCTGGGCCTGGTACTTAGGAGGTGTTTCCAACTGCAGGATTTCATCACCTAGTTCCCATTTGGGTTTGTTTCTTTTCCTGGAACTTGTGCAAAGTGTTATGATTTCATCATCTGAATCCATATCGCTGTTTTCTGCCCTGTTATTTGGAACCAGGCTCATCACGGAGCCAGGCAGGGGACCTCCACACCAGGCAGTGTTGGTGGTTGCCACACAGGGATGAACACTGGTCTGTGAGAAACAGTCTGCACCCTCTTCCACATTTCTTCTGGGTTCTAGCTCCCCATCTCTCAGTTCACCCTGAGACAAAGTCTGTGCTTACCCATTCATCTGATTTGGGATTTATAGTAGCAGTGAGTCGTTTAATAAAATGCCACCTAAAGGCTAAATCTGATGCAGGTGGGAAAGGACGCTCATCTAACAGGAGTTCGCTGATAGGAATTTTTCTCTTAGACAGAACCCACTACAGTGCTTAATTGGAAAACACTGCCCCGCAGCATATTGCAGTTTCTGTTTAAGAGGGCTAGAAATCTATGCCCACAGGAATGATCTAAATCCAACCCTGGGGACTAACAGCTGTGCTTCCTTTCTTGGCTCCTTAATAAAACCTCCCTTTTCTCCACAGCGCTCACCGGCCCCACACCTGAGCAGCTCTCTTTATTACCATGACAACGTCTTTCTACTTCACCCATAGCTGTCCTTTAAGTCACCACTTCTACCCCTACTCGTTTGGGACCTGACATCTACATTTTTACTATTTTCATAATTTTCCGCCATTTTGACAAATTATTCACAAATTTCAGTGTTATTAATACTTCTTTTTCAGTTTTTCCGGCAGGAAGTTTCTTCTGGGCACTTTCTGGGTGTTATTCCCCCGGAGCGCAGCTTCCCTGGGGCTGTCATCACAGTCGCAATCACTTTGGGCGCCTGAGGAGGCAGAGAGGGGAGGCCCCGCGATCCCAGCACCTTGTGCGGGTCCAACCAGGCGGAGGCCTCACTGCGACCCTGCGCTTTGTATACACATTTTAAGAAAGGAAAAAACTGTATTAAAATTGTAATACGAAGTCACATTTGACTTCTGCAATTATAAGAGATACAAGATACAATGTACAAGAAAACAAATGTCAGTATATAGCGAGTGTTACAATTTTAATACAATTTTTCCTGTCTTAAAATGTGTATACATTATTTTGGCACCCTCTGCATTTATGGGGTACATGTAATACTCTGGTACATGTATACATACAATGTATAATAATGAAATAAGGATAATCGGCATATATGTCACTTCAAACATGTAATTTCTTTGTGTTGGAAACATTTGAAATCCTCTCTTCTAGCTATTTTGAAATATTCAATAAATTATTAAGTATAGTCTAGAATTTATTCCTCCTACCGAACCATAATTTTGTTACAATTAATCAGCCTCTCCCTAACCCTTCCTTCCCTCATCCTTTCCAGCTTCTGATAACCACTATTTTATTCTCTACTCCTATGAGATCAAGGTTTTTAGTTGCTACATGTGGGTGAGATCAAATGGGTTTGTCTTTCTGTAGCTGGCTTATTTCACTTAACACAATGTCTCCCAGGCTCATATATGTTACTGCAAATGACAGAATTTCAATCTATTTTATGGCTGAACAATATTCCATTGTGAATTTATACCACATTTTCTTTATCTGTTCATTTGTTGACTGATGCTTATGTTGATTTCGTATCTTGGCTATTGCGAATGCGCTATTTAAAAATAAAGTGGGAGTACAGGTATTTCTTCAAAAAAATTAATTTCCTTGCCTTTGAATATATACCCAGTAGAGGGATCGCTGGATCAAATGGTAATTCCCTTTTTAGTTTTCTGAGGTGCCTCCATACTGTTTTCCATAATGGCAGTACTAATTTACATTCTCACCAACAATGCATAAGAGTTCTCCTTTCTCCACATTCTTGCCAGTATTTATTTTGTGTCTTTTTGATAATGCATAAGAGTTCCCCTTTCTCCACATTCTTGCCAGTATTTATTTTGTATCTTTTTGATAATAGCAATTTTAACTGAGATGAGATGATATCTCTTTGTGGTTTTGATTTGCACTTCCCTGACAGTGATGTTGAACTTTTTTTTTTCATGTACTTCTTAGCCCCCAGCATGTCTTTTCTGAGAAATGTCTGTTCAGAGCATTTGCCCTTTTTTCATGGAATTATTTGGTTTTATGCCGTTGAGTCGTTTGAGTTCCTTTTCTGTTCTGGATATAAATCTTTTGTTGAATGGATAATTTGAAAATATTTTCTACCATTTTTAGGTTGTCTGTCCACTCTGTTGCTTGCTTCCTTTCCTGTGCAGAAGCTTTTTAGTTTGACATAATCGCACCCACCAAGGTGGGTGGATTGCTTGAGCTCAGGAGTTCAAGACCAGCCTGAGCCAGAAGGAAACCCCATCTCTAACAATATGGTCAGGCTTTGTGGCAAGCACCTGTAGTCCCAGCTACTCGGGAGGCTGAGGCAAGAGGATCACTTGAGCCCAAGAGTTTGAGGTTGCTGTGATTTAAGACACCACGGCACTCTATGAAGGGCGACAAAGTGTATGTTTAGTTTTGTAGGACATTGCCAAACTGTCTTCCAAAGCAGCCATACTATTTTGCATTCCCACCAGCAATGAATGAGCATTCCTGTTGCTCTCTATCCTCATCAGTGTTTGGTGTTGTCAGTGTTTCAGATTTCAGATAGCTATACAGTAGCACTTTACCATCATTTTAATTTACAATTCCCTCATGACATAGGATGCTGAATATCTTTTCATATCCATACTTTCCATTTGTATATCTTCCTTTGTGAGGTGTCTATTCAAATCTTTTTTTCATTTTTAAATGAGTTTTTCATTTTCTTATCATTAAATTTTAAAACTTCCTTACACATTTTGGATAATAGTCTTTTTCAGATGTGTCTTTTGCAAATTTTGTCTTCTTAATCTCTTAGCATTGTGTTTCACAGAGCAGAATTTTTTAATTTTAATGAAGTCAAGCTTATTAATTATTTCTTTCATGAATCATGATTTTGGTGTTGTATTGAAAAAGCCATTGGCATGCCAAAATTGCCTAAATTTTCTCCTGTTATCTTCTAGGAGTTTATAATTTATTTTTTACATTTAGATCAATAATCTATTTTAAGTTAACTCTTCCAAGGGGCATAAGGTTTGTGCCTAGATTAAATTTTTTGAATATGTATGTCTAGTTGTTCCAGCACCATTTGTGGAAAAAACTATGTGTTCCATTGTATTGTTTTTGGTCCTTTGCCAAAGATCAATCAACTATATTTGTGGGAGTCTATTACTGGGCTCCCTATTCTGTTCCATTGATTTATTTGTCTGTTCTTAAGAACAGAGTTAAAGCTAACTACCATAGCTTTATAGTAACTCTTGAAGTCAGATAAGGTCCATCTTCTAACTTTCCTCTTCTCTTTCATCTTTTGGCCCTCCCTATAAACTTTAGAATTAGTTTTCCAATATCCATAGACTAACTTGCTATGATTTTTTTAAATTACATTGACAATGGTATTTGATTCAATTACATTGGATTATATTGAATCTTCCTATCCATGAATACTGACTGTCTATCCATTTACTTAGTTTTTCTTTGATATCTTTCATCAGAGTTTTGCAGTTTTGTTCCTTTAGATCCTGTATATATTTTGATAGATTTATACATAAGCATTTCATTTGGTGGGTACTCCACTTGTTTATTGCTGGCATAAAGGAAATCTATTTCTGTTTCTTTTAGAAACAGTCTTACTCTGTCACTTTGGGTAGAGTGCAGTGGCATCTTCATAGCCTGTGTAACCTCAAACTCCTAGGCTCAAGGGATCCTCCTGCCTCTTGAGTAGTTGGGGCTACAGACATGTACCACCATGCCCAGCTGATTTTATTTATTTATTTATTTATTTATTTATTTATTTTTTGAGACAGAGTTTTACTTTGTCACCCTTGGTAGAGTGCCATGGTGTCATAGCTCACAGCAACCTCCAACTCTTAGGCTCAAGAAATTCTCTTGCTTCAGCCTTCTGAGTAGCTGGAACTACAGGGGCCTGCAGCTATTTTTAGAGACGAGGTCTTGCTCTGGCTCAGGTTGGTCTTGAACCCATGAGCTCAGGCAATCCACCCACCTTGGCCTTCCAAGTGCTAGGATTACAGGCATGAGCCACCTCATCTGGCCTCCAGATAATTTATTTTCTATTTTGGCAGAGGTAAGGTCTTGCAGTGCTCAGGCTGTTCTCAAATTCCTGACCTCAAGTAGTCCTCAGACCTCAGCCTCCAGACAGCTGGGATTACAGGCTTGAGTGACCACACTCAAAGGAAAGCTATTAACTTTTGCATATTAACCTTGCATCTTGCAAACTTGCTATAATCACTTATTAGTTTCAGGAGTTTTAAAAATTTTGTGGTTGTTTCAGGTCAATTTGAGGGTACAAAGACTTAAGTTACAATGTTTGCATTTGTTAGGTAGAGTCCCTCTTATAATTGTGTCCCACCCCCAACAGGTGTCTCATACACCATAGCATTGTGCCTATAAAGAGGATGGACACCCATCCCACTCCTTCCTCCTCTCTCCCCACTTACCTTGAATTGATTTGAATTTTTCTCTTGTGGGGGCATGTATTAGATCATCTACTACAGTGTTTCTCAACCTGTGGGTCATGACCACAGGAACTGTATTGAAGGGCTGTGGCATTAGGAAGGTTGAGAACCACTGATCTACTAGCTTCATATTAGTATTGAATACATTGGATTCTTGGTTCTCCATTCTTGTGATAATTTACTAAGAAGAATGTGTTTCAACTTTATCCAGGTAAATGCAAAAGATGTAAAATCTCCATCTTTTTAATGACTGAATAGTATTCCATGGTATACAAATATCACAGCTTGTTAATCCATTCCTGGATTGTGGGCATTTAGGTTGTTTCCACATTTTGGCAATTGTAAATTGAGCTGTGATAAACAGTTTAGTGCAAATGTCTTCATGATAAAAGGATTTTTTTTCTCCTGGGTAGATGCCTAGTAATGGGAATGCAGGATCAAATGGGAGGTCTAATTTGAGTTCCTTGAGGATTCTCCACACTTCCTTCTAAAAAGATTGTATTAGTTTGCAGTCTCACCAGCAGTGTAAAAGTGTCCCCTCCTCTCCACATCCACACGAGCATTTGCAGCTTTGAGACTGTGATGTGGGCCATTCTCACTGGGGTTAGAGGTTATCTCAGGGGAGTTTTGATTTGCATTTCTCTGATGATTAGGGATGGTGAGCATTTTTTCATATATTTGTTATTAGCCATTTGTCTGTCTTCTTCAGAGAAGGTTCTTAGTCATGTCTCTTGCCAGTGATATATGGAATTATTGGGTCGTCAAACTAAGTTTTATTTCTTGCTTCTCAATCTATACACATTTTTTCTGTCCTTTGTCTTATTGTATTATCTATGACTTCCAATAAAATGTTAAAAAGGAGTGGCCAGAGAGGACATACTCACCTTTTTCCTCATCTTAGCAGAAAAGCTTCAAGTTTCTCACCACAAGTATGTTAGTTGTGCAATGATTTTAGATGTCCTTCATCAGGTTGAGGAAGTTCCTCTCTATTCCTAGTGTGCTGAGAATTTTTAATCATGAAAGGGTATTAGAATTTATCAAATACTTTTTCTGCGTCTATTGGTATGGTCACATAATTTTTCTTCTTTAGCCAATCAATGTAATGGATTGTATTAACTGGTTTTTGAATGTTGAACTAGCCTCAAATGCCTGGTGTAAATTCCACTTTGTCTCAGGGTATAATTCCTTTTATAAACCTTGACAATTAACTTGCTAATATTGTGTTGAGGGTTTTTGCGTATATGTTCATGAGAGATATTGGTTTGTGGGGTTTTTTTATAATGTTTTCCTTTGGTTTTGTTATTAGATCAATAGTTACCTCATAAATAAAATGAGGTAAGTAGTATTCCTTCTGCTTCCACCATCTGGAAGAGACTATAGAAAGTTTCTACAATTTTTTTCCTTAAATGTTTGGTAAAATTCAACAGTGAATGCATCTGAACTTGGTGCTTTCTGTTTTGGAAGATTATTAATTCTTTTTTTTTTTTTTTGCAGTTTTTGGCTGAGGCTGGGCTTGAACCCGCCACCTTCAGCATATGGAGCTTGTGCCCTACTCCTTTGAGCCACAGGTGCTGCGCAGAAGATTATTAATTCTTGATTCAATCTCTTTACTCGTTATATGTATATTCAGATTGTCTTTCTTCTTAGGTTAGTTTTAGCAGATTGTCCCTTCCAAGGAATTGGTGCATTTTATCTAGGTTGTCAAATTTATGGGCATAGAATTGTTCATAATATTCCTTTTTTCCCCGATAATGTCTATGGGATCTGTAGTAATGTTCTTTCATTTTTGATATTAGTAATTGTGTCCTCTCTCTTTTTTTCTTAGTTCAGCTTGGCTAAAGGCTTATCAATGTTTTCAAAGAACCAGTTTTTGGTTTTGTTTATTTTCTCTACTTATTTTCTGGTTTTGATTATTAATTTCAGCTCTAATTTTTATTATATCTTTTATGTTTATTTTAAATTTAATTTGCTCTTCTTTTTGTTGTTTTGTAAGGTAGCTTAGATTAATGATTTTGATCTTTCTTCTTTTCTAATACTATATATATATGCATTCAATGCTATATATTTTCCTCCAAGCACTACTTTCATTGCATCCCACAAATTTTGATAAATTGTATTTTCATTTTTGTTTAGTTAAACATATTTTTAAAATTCTCTTGAGATTTCTTCTTTGGCCCATGAATTATCTAGAATTTTATTGTTTAATCTCCAAGTATTTTGATATTTTCTAAGTTTCTTTATATTATCAACTTCCAGTTTAGTTCTATTATAGTCTGAGAGCAGACACTGTATGATTTCTATTGTTAAGTGTGTTTATGGCCCAGAAGGTATTCTAGAATGCTGAATATATTTTTTACTTTTTTATTATGTGGAGAGAATAGTGTAAGGAACTGTATTTTCATTACTCAACTTCATCAATTATCAACACATGGCCACTCTTATTTCATCAATAACTTCTCTCTTCCTGGCTATTTTAAAGCAAATTTTAGATGTGCTATCATGACAATATATATTATAATATCGACATTATCTTTGAGAATGTGGTCTTTTGAGATTTAACAAAATCAGCCTGTACCGAGACCCACTGATATCATTGGCTTTAGCTACTTCAACCCATGTTCTACCCATTGGCCCAAGCTACATAAATATCTGTCTCTGTGCACTGAGAAGACTCCACAGGCTGCTATTGTCAACATGTCTATAGGAAGCTACTTTGGGTGGGTAAGGAGACATTGCTGCAATTGGCAGTCTGATTCCAGCTGTCACTACCTTTGGGCCAGGTAAAAATTTGGGCAAGGCATTTTAACTGTAGAGCTGTCTCAGTTTTCCTCTAGTGATTAAATGAGAACATAAAACCTACTTCACCAAATTGTTGTGAAGCTTAACTAAACAGAAGTGAAAGTCAGATTAGTCATTATTATTCTGGTTTATGCAGCAATAAAATCATTTCAAAGGCCTCTTTAGGGCACATAGGAAACTCTATACCACCTTTAGGAAGATAGTTAGAAAGCCCCATGAAGCTACAAAACCTGGGTACCAATTCCCAGAACAAGACTGAGTTTGGCCCCTGATAGAGAACATAAGACACTAGGCAACCCAAACTGTCCATCATGAACTGTATACTACTTAATCCACTGAATCATAAAATTGGAGTGTGCAGCAAATGCAAATGGTATATACAAGGTAAGGCCCAAGCAGGTTTAAAAGGCTAAAAAAACCTGCATGAGCAGGTGACCCACAATCCAAGGGTTCTTAATTCCATTTCTTCACCACTTCTCTCTCAACCCACTCCTATTGCAACATGGGGAGTTGCCTATGACTAGTTGACAGAGGAAAAAGAGACACAGCCTTGGTTTGCAAATGAGTCTGCACAATAAGCACACAAGGGGATAGCTGCTGTTTATATCTCCCTTGAGAAGCAAATGCAAGACAAAGGTGGAGGGAATTGTAAGCAGTACTTCTGTTTCCCCCTTAGTGCAGAAAGAGAGATGCCCTGGGGTGGGAAGCCATACCAATTTAAGGTCAATAATTAATGGATTGGAAGACTCATCATTGACATGCAAAGAATAAGATGGTAAGACTGGCCATAAGAAGGTCTGGAGAGAAGTATATGCATAGACTCTTCAAAATGCACACTAAAAACGTACATATTTTCAACCCCTGTGAATATTCACCAAAAAGCATCCACTGCAGAGGGGGATCTCCATGGTCTGGTGGACAAAATAACCCATGTGTGGCTGAAAGTCATTTCCTTTCTCTAAACACTTTGATGTGTACTCAATGGGCCCATGAACGAAATGGCCCTGGTGGCAGGGATAAAATTTATGTGAACTCATAAACTTGGACTCGTCCTACCAAGACTAATCTGACTATTGTCACTGCTGAGTGCCCAGTGTTCCAACTGCAGAGATCAATACTGAGGCCTCATTATGCCATGTCTCCTTGGAACACAAGCCAGCTCCCCATCTTAGGTTAATTATCTTAAACCTTTTCCATTATGGAAGAGACAGCAATTTGTCTTCATAGAAATAGATACTTCCTCAAGATAAGGATTTGCATTCCCTGCTGACGGTGCTTCTGCCAACACCATTTGCAGACTTAAAGGATGCCTTCCTTACTCATCACCTTGGTAACTCACACAGAATTGCCTACGATCAAGAAGCTCATATTATGCAGAAGGGAGTGTAAGCAATGAGCTCATGTCTATAGAATTCACTGGTTTTACCAGGTGCCACACATTATCCCAAATCAGCTGGCTTGATTAAACAGCAGAATGGCCTGCAGAAGTGGCAGGTACAGTGTCAGCTGGGAGGCGAGGGGGCTGTTCTATAGCATGTGGTATAGCCATACACTAGTGGCCAATATATGGTTATGGACAAACCGTTTCATAAAATCTTCTTGATTTTTCAGAGGCTTTGCCTTTCTTCTAATTCTTCCTAATGCTGTTTCTTTTTATAAAAACCTGTGATTATTTTGTTATAAATTCACTGTTGTTTTTCTCTTTACTCCACATCAAACATGGCAAGATGTGATTACTCAGATTGTTTGGGGGTATGTGGCTCTTGGTCCTACTCTCCACATTACTTGGCTTCTCTTCTCAGAGCCACTGCTTGGAGCAGATCGATTTCTTAACTTCCTTAGGTTCCCAAGGAAGTTTGCACTACTTGCATGGCAAGCTTTCACATACTCTCTCTGCATTTCTCTGGTTCCCAAAGTGAATGGAATATAAGAGATATTATAATATCTCTTATATTCCATTCACTTCATACAAGGGGATCCTTTGGGTCCCTTTCACAGACGATTCTTTACTTCTAGAACTAACTTTCCAATATGTGTGTACTATACACACACTTACATTCCCCAACTTCAGCTCCTCACTACATACACACAATACTTGCTTACTGCCACATTCCTTGGAATTGGAAGTGTCTGTCTCCACAAATGTAGAATGTGAGAATGGAGGGTATAGGGAAGAAGGGAAGTACACGCAGAATAAAGTATGCATGAAGGTGTGTACGGAATATCCAAGGAACTTATGGGGGAGGGTTAAATGAAAGTTTTTGTTTTTCCTATGCTTTGGATATCTGAGCCACAGCATAGAACCTAGATGGAAGAGTTAAGTTTCCTTTTGTACAACTAGCACTCACGAGGCAAAGCCAGGGAAAATGCCAGGAGCTATAGCCCAGGTGTTTTTCTCAAAATGGCAACATCTATCTTATAATCAGATCTGAGTTCGTCTAACTAATGATTGTCTATTGGTCTTAGTTTTAAGTGCTGCTGCAATTTGATTGTTTGTCAACCTGATGGGCATTTTTGCAATAATTTGGGGGCAGAGTTTTAGGACTACTACTTCTTCCAATATTATTCAATTAATCTTCCCCAGTTTGGTAGTTCAGTCAGAAGCACTTACTGTGAAGTTACACTGTGCCAAGCAGTGGGTTAAGTGTAAAGAGCCCACGATCACTGTGCACGGGTAAGCTCATGATCTAGCACCAATGCGCTCAGCAAGCCTCCTGGTTCTCTGCCCCTTCCTCGTTGCCTTCACCCAGTTCCCCTTTATCACTCTGTTCTTCCCGTTGTCCCCAGTGTCCCCGACACTATCTTCCTTTTTGTGCTCCTTGTCTTTACATCTCCCTCAGTCCCTGCAAAGCAAATCAGCCACAATGCCACTAACGCCACAATGCCACAACAGGGTGAGTCGCCCCCTCTACCCCTACAAACCTCTCAGAAGTTGGGTTTGTCTAGGTGCCTCCTGGAAAACATGAGGCATGTTCCAAGAAATGGATTGCTATGGTCTGTTTTGCCTCAGGAGCAGCACACAGTCCACAAGGAGGCAGCATGGTACAAGGAGCCTGGAGCCAGGCTCGGTCCTGAATTCCGGATCTAAGTGCCAGCTGTATGGCTGGGTGCTTCACTTCTCCAGCTCCCTCATCTGTCAAATGGGGATAATGGTACCTACATGAGAGGATTCCATGGGAAGAAAATGAGAGGAAATACTTTACAACATAAAGCACCATGCCCAGAATAAAATAAAAGCTGAAAAATATGTTTTTCTTCCCTATCTTATACATAATGCTAAATTTGCTTCCTAAAGAATTTGTCTGGGGGCAATATGACCTTTGAAGATCTTCTGAATTCCCCCCAAATGGTATTCATCTGCATGTGCACACATGTGTGCACACTTACCAGGTCTGCTAAGTGGAGAATGCCAAAGTTAGTCTGTTCATGGATGTGGGTATGTGTTGTGAGTATGCCCAGGTGCACTTGTATGACTATCTTGGAGATTCCAAGGACATGAATCAGTTACATTTCATTGAGATTATTGTCTAATGTAGTAGCCAAGCAGTAGATCTTCATGAAACCCTCACTCTGTTTGTTCTAGATGCCATGAGGCACAAAGCAATACAAGATATGGCTTCTGCCTACAAGAATTTACTAGTCAAGACTCTTCGAATGAGCTGAAGCACACAGGTAAAATGTATTGGCTCAGGGAAGAATATTGCAGAAAGAATAGGAATAAATTCTCGCCTCAGGTTCAGCTGGATCTAGGCCTTAAACTCTGCCAGGACTCTCTTGCTGTGCTTGAGTCTCTATCTCTGTTTCCTTGCTAGCTTTGTTTTCTTATACAGGCTCCTCCATAAGGCAAGAGATGCGGCTCTCAGCAGTTCCAGCTTTGCATCTACACAGTGTGTGACTGGAAAGGAAATTGGACTCTCTTTCCAAGTTCTAATGAGAAAGAGCCCACAGAAAAACCGATTGGCCAGACTTTGTCATGTGTCCATTCCTGGCCCAATCACATGTCCTTGGGAATTAGTACACCACTTTGCTACCTACACTCACTGGTGGCCAGAGTGCAAAGTATTGTGAATGGCAGACTCATGGGGTGGGGACTCAGGAAAGCTGCCCCAGAAGGAGGAGGTTGGTGTTATGGGCAGAGGATATAAATAATTATCTGCTATATGGATGCATACTAAATTTTACTGTGGAGGAAAAGTAAACAAGTATAATATAAACAAACCATTTAATTCAAAGTTTCAGAAAAAAGGTATTATGATACAGTTATTTTCAGCTAGTTACTGTGGTTTTAGAGCTCAATATATGTCTATGAGATGAATATTTATCTCATTTACTTTATAGTAATGTTTATTAACCATAGTGTGAAGTAAGCAGAATTTATGTCGCCTCTCTTGTATCCTCTACAAATGGCTGGGGCTTCTTTCCATGACCACAGATGCCTATAATTCCTATTGTTGATATAATATCTGCTGACATTAATACCACAGTATGAATCTTCTAGATGCAAACTGATATAAGAGCCATGGAATTCATTAGTGATGTTTTCAAAGAGAGAAATTTGAGATACCCAAATCTGTCTCAATTTTTGTGATATCTTGGGATAGGACCAGAAATGATGCAAGATCAAGCCAAAGGCAAGGGGGTGGCCTTGAACCTGGATATAGACTCGATTCATCAAGGTGGTAGTGGAATGGGGAGAGAGGAGCTACTCAGTCAAAAATTGTGGAGGTGAGATCAAGAGGCCTTGGCAAGTGCTCGGAAAAGGGGAATACAGAAGAGTGAGATGACACTGAAGGAGGTTGGAGGAGCTATCACAGAACCAGGAGACAGAGAGGTAAAGTAGTTTGGAGGGAAGAATTCCATTCTAGACATGGTAAGGATGAGCTGCTGGGATGTGTTGGTAGTATGAGACTCAAACTTAGGAGAGAAGATAGATGTTGGCACCCACCCTGTGTGGAGGTAAGAACTAAACCATGATGGTGAGTGAGACTGTCAACTGCAAAAGTATATATAGAGAAGAGAAGCCAAAAAAATACCCCTTTGTGGTGGAGGAAGTAATTGGAACCAGAGAAAGAAGCAGAGAAGGAGTATCATATTGGAAGAGGAAACCAGAACACCATGTTCTAGGCATCGAAGAGGAGTTTGGAAAGGAAAGTGGCCTGGGTGTCAGATGTTAAGAGGAGTCTGAGGAGGATTCTTTGAGGCCAAACTGGAAAATCTCTGCAAGGTTTGTACAATGGACCGAATGTTTGTGTCCCCCTAATCTCAATGTGTTGGAATTAGGAACTAGTGCCTTTGAAAGGTGATTAGGTCATGAGGGTAGAGCCCTCTTGAGTGGGATTAGCACACTTATAAGAAGGGGCCAGAGACCCAGACTCTCTTTTCACCTCAGGAGGATATAGAAAGTCAGCTGTCTGTAACTAGGAAAAGCCCCTCAGTAGAACCTGAGCATGCTGGTACCCTGTTCTCTGACTTCCAGCCTCCAGAACTGTAAGAAATACGTTTCTGTTGTTTATAAGCCACCATGGCTATGGTTCATTATTACGGTTACCCAGATGGATTAAGACAGTTGGGATGCCCCACTTAGGAGAGATTCCTCACAAGCAGACCTTGAGAGGAGTTTCCTGTGCAAGAAACTCATCTTCCAAGGGAGGGGCAGAGCAAGCACAGCAGGACAGAGAAAGGTGTATTGGACTGTATGAGACATAGTGTGGCTGCATGATTAATGATAACTATGAGGCCCACTCAAGTGTCCCACAAGGCCAATACTACTTGCCATTTAATAGCATGATACAACCTGGCTTGGGGATTCTAGGAGACAAGGCCACCTCAACACAGATGAATTTTCATAAACTATAAAACAAGAGAAGTTTAAACTTCTTTTATGAAAAAAACATCTGGTAACTATCATGGACTGAATCCAGTATATAAAAGGGGAAAGGATCCCCCAAACTCTGAGAATAGTCTTTGGATGGAGACATTCCTGTCAGTTTATAATCTGACCCCTTGATTATCTGAGACCCATCTGTTCTCACTATCCATCTTTTAAGAGCATTGACGGCTGGAGCATCAAATAGTGTCTAACATTCATCTTTGATGCAAATTGAATTGAAGGAAAGAAGTTGCCCTTGGGAAAACTGGTTAGCTAAAACCACCCCAAACCCTCAAACACGATGAAAGGGCAGCTGATGAGCAAGAGTGTGCTTCCCACAAACTCCCAGGGAGGGGAGCTTCAGGCTAATCCTGTAGTGTGTGCCCGGGGCTTG
This sequence comes from Nycticebus coucang, assembly GCF_027406575.1. NCBI lineage: Eukaryota > Metazoa > Chordata > Mammalia > Primates > Lorisidae > Nycticebus > Nycticebus coucang. Next base: position 85,023,366 of record NC_069783.1, read on the forward strand.
TTTTAGTTAAAAGTTCTCCAGAGAAACAGAACCAATAGGATCTACAGATACTTCTCAACTTACAATGGTGTTACATCTTAATAAATCCATGATAAGTTGAAAATATTGCAAGTTGAAAATACAGTGGCTCACTCTATAATCCTGGCACTTTGGGAGGCCAAAGTGAAAGGATCACTTAAGGTCAGGAGTCTGAAATCAGCCTAAGCAAGAGTGAGACCCTGTTTTTACAAAAAATAGAAAAATTAGCCAGGTGTGGTGTCATAAGCCTATAGTTCCAACTATTCAGGAAACTGGGGTAGGAGGATTGCTTGAGCCAAGGAGTTTGGGGATGCAGTGAGCTATGATGATGTCAACTGCACTCTAGCCTGAATGACAGAGTGAGACCCTCTCTCTCTCTCAAAAAAAAAAAAAAAAAAAATACACTTGGCTGGGTGTGGTGGCTCATGCCTGTAATCCTAGCAGGCTGGGAGGTGGATCACTTGAGCTTAGGAGTTTGAGACCAGCCTAAGCAAGAGCAAGACCCCATGTCTACTAAAAGTAGCCAGGCTTTGTGGCAGCTACTTGGGAGGCTGAAGCTAGAGGATCTCTATGGATTAAGCCCAAGAGTTTGAGGTTGCTGTGAGCTATGACACTACAGCACTCTACCCAGGGTAACAGAATGAAACTCTGTCTCAAAAAAAGAAAAATACACTTATAAATTCAGCTTATCTTAATGAAATAAGCAAATCATAATGAAAAAATAAAAATAAATAAGTTTAAAAAAGAAAGTACATTTAATACACCTAACTTACCAAATGCCATAGCCTAGCCTAAGACAGCCTTAAATATGCTTAGAACTCTTATACTAGGTTATGGTTAGGCAAAATTACTAACACAAAGTCAATTTTATAATAAAATGTTGAATATCTCATGTAATTCATTGAATACTGTGTCTAAAGTGAAAAATAGAACTGTTGTATGGGTACTAGAAGTATGGTTTTTCCTGAATGCTTATTGTTTTTACATCATTGAAAAGTTGAAAAATCATAGAAGTCAAGTCATAGTAAGTCTGGGATCATGTGTGTGTGTTTATGGGGAGAAAAAGAGAGAGAGTGATTGATTGATTATGGAAGTTGGCCCATGTGATTACGGAGGCCAAGAAGTCTCATGATTTGCTGTCTGTGGCAAACCAGGAAGGCCAGTGGTATAATTCTGCCCAAGTGGAAAGGCATGAGAACTGGCAGGTAAGGGTGGGGCTTCTGGCATTAATCCCTGAGTCCAAAGGCCTGAGGACCAAGAGTTTCTGTGTTCAAGGGCAGGAGAAGGTGGCTGTCCCAACTCAAGAAGATAAAGACAGAGATAATTTCTCCTCCATCTGCATTTTTTTTTTGCAGAACTGACAAAGGTTTAATATGCTCGCTGTACAGAAAAATCTGAAGTGGAAAAATATTCCATATTATATAATAAATCAATCAACATTGTAAGCAGAAAACACATGCCAATAAAAATACACATTGTCAATAAGCATATTAAAATATGCTGACTACAAAAATGTAATGGGGACCAGTTAGTTTTTGTATCTCAGCTTGTAAAAGATTAAAATGTTACGCGGGGACACTGTGGAAACTGAGGTTTCTAAAGTGAAGGGTTGTTGGTAGGAATTTAAAGTGGGACAAACTTTCTGCTGGTGTCCACATATTTGTGGACTCGACAATCCTCTCTCTAAGAATTTAACTCAAGGAAACACCTGGAAAATTATCAAAATCGTAGAAGCAATGGCACCATATGATGGGTACAGCAGTGACAAGCTGAAAACAACCTTAGCACCCACCCACCAAGAAGGATTTGTGTAAATTGTGTTTACTCTGATAGTGATAAACATAATTGGGTGACATGAAAAGAGTGTCATGGCAGATTGCTGAGATATTTTTAAAGGCAGAGTGTAAAATAGAACATGCAATAGATACAAATATATATCTATTGATATAAATATGTGTGTGGTGCCATGGCTAGAATGGTTGTCCCCTCTGAAACTCATGCTAATGAGTTTCAGCATGGCTGTGTGGAAAGGTGGGGCCCTCAGAATGGGTCAGTCCATTCACCGACTAATGGATTAATGGATCAGTGGGCTCTCTTGGGTGTGAGACTAATGGCTTTATAGGAAGGAGAGAGACCTGAGCTAGCATGGTCAGCTGCTCACCATACAATGCCCAAGCCAACTTGGAACTCTGCAGAGAGTCCCCACTAGCAAAAAGAGCCCCTCCAGACGCTGCCCCATAATCTTGGACTTCCTGCCTCCAGAATGTAGGAAATAAATTCCTTTTATTTTTAAATTACCCAGGCTCAGCTATTCAATTGTAGCAACAGAAAATGGACTAAGACATATGGGTATAAACAGAATTCTTTCTTCCTGGGTGAATTATTTATTATATTTACATACTTCTTTATTCTTACCATCTGCATTTTTGTACTATGTGGGCCCTCAATGAACAGGATGATGCCCATCCACAGGGCATCAGTCTATTGATTCAAATGCTAATCTCTTCTGGAAATCCCCTCACAGATGCACACAGAAATAATGTTTTGCTAGCTATCTAGGCATCTCTTAGCTCAGTCAAGTTGACACATAAAATAAACCATCCTAAAGATATACATTGTGGAGGGGTCAGGGATGGGCTACCAGCTACAGGAGGCAGGGACACATACACACCTAGGTATTACTGGCCCTCCCAGTAGCCCGAGAGCAGCCCACCTTCCCCACCCAAGAAGGGCTGGTGTTGCCTTTAGTGAAAATTCCATTTTATGGAATGTCATTCAACATATTTGTTGGATTGCTTTCTATGATCACAGTCAGATTAAACATTCTAGGCAGCGGTGCTTATAAATGATATGTCACTGTCAGTACAGCAGGTAAGGAGTAACATTGTGGAATGTACCCCATTGCTAGTGCTGTCAAGTCATTTGGGTGGGTGAAAGTCTTTTTGAAAAATATATTGTGTAACTTGTCTGGAAGCCATGCATAAGACCTCCTAGACTATAGGCCCTGGAGAAAATTTGCTGACCACCAAGTGAAGTGGCCAATAGGGATCTTTATTAAGATTCCCTAGCTTAGAACATAGCATTTCCTTTCCAAAGCTTTAAAGGCTGGGTTGGTTTGAGACTCCATAGTCCTGCAGTGGCTATAACTGTAGCCCAGAGCCAGGGGCGGTGGAAGCAAGAGGTACAGTTAGCTATATTTGCTGCTAAAAAAGATGTTAGAGCTGGACAGGGCAGCAAACACAGGCAGGAGGAACTGGAAGCATCTTGGCTCCTCTTTCTCCACTGCTAAGTGACCAACTCTTCTGGAGCAGAGTTTTCTGGTTTATGCAAAAAAAAGAGGTTTGAAATCACTGTTAAAGAAGACTGTGATACAAACTGGGGCCAGGCTTGTGATGGGGGCCTGGCAGTGCTGCAAGTGACAAGGCCATCACCCCAGGCCCTCTGGCCACACAGGAACATGCTGCCCTGCTGGAGCCAGAGTGTGCTTGGAAGGCAGTGAATGAGCCAAAGAAGAGAACATTACCCCGGGGAAGCGTCTGTCCTTCCCAACTGAGCGAGCAGGGCTAACCTGACTTGCCAGCAATTTGAGACAGGAACAGCAGAACCTGTATCTTCATGTGTTGGGCTCTACTCCTTCTCCATAATGTCTGGCAAGGTGCTAATGGAAAAGTCTGACACTTTCTATTGCATGTTTCACTCATGAGCACCAATAACAAACTACAGTTCGTATGACCCAGTGTGGTGTACCAAGCATTTTCCTGAATTTTCTAATTAATGTCTATGACAACCCTGGGATATCAATGCTATTATTACACTTTTATGGATCAAGAAACGGAGGCTCTAGTAGGTCAAATGGTGAACTGAAATTCAGACTCTACTCTCCCATTCTTGGAAGCTTAGTTAAAATGAGGGGTTTGGGGGAGACTTGGTGGTACCTGCAGGAGGTCTAATTCCAAGAGCAGTTTTAAATATTCTGCCTTTGTTTTGATGATAATCTCAAAAAAACTTTCTTTAATAATTTCTAAAGCCCTAACTTCCTATTTGCAGTAAAAATTCATGGAAGTATTCATAGAATAAGACTTTCTCATGTGAGTTTTTCTCAAAGTGGGAAATGAAGTCCTTGTGGTCCCCAAAAGTAGTCTCAGGGGGTTCATGAGTTCTTTTTCTTGTTTAAAACAGTTGTGAATGTAATCAAAGTTTTAAAAACACTGGATTAGATGCTCTGGAAAGGAGGCTCCAACCCTAACATGTATTTTATAGACATACAATAAAGTAGGAGCTGAGTGACTGGTTAGAGTCACCATCCATTTATTTGTTTAATTAACCATCTATTGAATGCCTGGTATGCCTCAGGGATAAAGATGCCAGACAAAATTAGACCCCATTCCTTGCTTTGTGGAGCTGTAATCCAGTGAGTGAACAGACGTGAGGGAAAAATTCAGATATAAAAAGAAAATGAAACAATGCCCTATGCATTGCAATGGAATTATTTATAGGGTTATACTGATGCACATGAGGTTGGGAAATGGGTGTCTCAAGGAGTTATTGGTGGGTGAAGGCATATGTAAAGTTATTGGAGCAATCAAAGGATGAGTAATGTTGGGACAAAGACTAGGAAGGCAAGTGAGACACATAGGGGACCCAGTTTAAGGAGGTGCTCACTCTCCGGTGTTGAGCCTGAACTTGCATGACCCTGAAAGTGGGTGTCTTAATCACCTCACCTGAACACAACTCTGAGTGATATAGTGGAACTCAGCTGTTGCTACAAAAATCCCAGCTAGCAATTCCAGTTGCTATGGAATTGGTTGCTAACTGCTCATAGCTGACTCTTTCTCCAGAGAATTGTCCTCAGCCAAATGGGTGCTGTCTTTCTTGAGATAGTATGTCCCTTCCCAGGCCTATCCAATGGCAGCCCATAGCTAAAAGCTTGCTAAACTTGGGAACACAAAAATGTCCTGAGAGCGGCATTTCTGGCACGACAGTGTGAGAAACTTTGTGAGCCCACCCTGAAACGAAACTGGTAAAATTATTTATTTATTTGTTTTAAAATCAACCACTTAAAACATCTGGAAATGGTCCCAAGGACATATAGCAAATGAAGAAATATCTAATAAAATTCGATATGAACAGCCAGAGTGTGCAGTATTTCAACCAGGATGTGCTCCCTCTCTCACCTTATCAAGTCAGTGAGCTGGACACTCCTCTAGGGACTGGTTTAGCCAAGAACACAGAGCTGCTGCTTCTCACTCCCGCTCTCAGTTGGAGGGTTATCTTCTCAAGAGAGACAGGGAATTGGCAATTCTCATCTGGTCCTTAACTACCTGTCCCAGGTAAGTGTGGCTGACTGGAGGGACCTCCTGTCATCTATCTAGCCTCCAATCATGAGGTGGACACTCTACCTTGGCTAAGGCACCATGGAGACTACTGCGACCCGAATTGCCCCTTGCTGTAGCTTGTAAAGAAGTGATGTGATTTCATGCCAGGAGAGATAAGCCAAGAGTATCTGAAACTACCATTCCCCTTCCACCGAATGCTTAGATCCTTAAAATGTGTCACACAGAGCTAAAAGTGACATTTTCTCCACCTTCAGCTCCACAGCCAAGGCTCCCGGACTCCAACCCCCTCATCCCCCTTCCCACCCCGGATGAAAAACCTATCATAAGACATATAGCTCCTAATCTGCATGTATTTTCAAGGAGCTACCTTTATTGCAATGGAATGTGGAGAATTTCAGGCCTAAAGGCATTCTCAAAAACAGTGGAGGTTGTGGTGAAAGACAGTTTGGTGGATTTACTGAACATACAGGCTAACCCAGAGGCCAATTGATTTTCCTAAAAGAACTGGGGAAGGAAAGAGCTGGGAGGAGCTTACCTGGAATCAGAACAAATCTCAAAAACTGACCTTCAGAAGAACCATCTCTTCCAAGGAGTTGAATTTTATTGGTTTAGTCTGTGGAGCAAGTTATGGCCCAGGATATATCAGCTGACAGTAGAGTTTAATAGCTAGGTCTGATCAGGGAAAGAGATAGTCAAATAGAACCCTGCCAAAACCACTGTCAGCCCAGGGTGATATGACTGGTCATACCCAGGCTACACCCTCCAAGAAGAAACATCAGAAGCTAAACATTATAGGTGAAGGTAGGATAGACGCCATCAAGATAATTCAGCCAGTCACTAAGCAAACAAGTAGCTAATACTAACAAACCCAGAGGGGGGCCAAGTACTCAGAGTTGCTACATTATATTATCTAAAATGTCCAGTTTCTAACAGAAAATTATGAGACATTTAAAAGAAACAGGAAATTATGACCCAACACTGAGTCAGGTAAAAATAACTACCCAACATTTTCAAAGTAGCCCTTGCAAATATGTTCAATGAACTAAAGAAAACCACAATTAAAGTAAGGACGGTATGAACATAATGTTGCATTAAATATAGAGTATCATATAACAATATAAATTTTCAAAAAGAAGCACATGAAAATTCTGGAGTTGAAAATTACAATAACTGGCTGGGCACAGTGGCTCACGCCTGTAATCCCAGCATTGTAGGAGGCCGAGGAAGGAGAATTGCTTGAGCTCAGGAGTTCGAGACTTGCCTGAGCAAGAGTGAGACCCCGACTCCTAAAAAAAGTGGAAAAACCCAGTTGGGTGCCGTGGCAAGCACCTGTAATCCCAGCAGCTTCTGGAGGCTGAGGCAGCAGGATGCCCACAGCCTGAGTCTGAGGTTGCAGTGAGCTACAATACCATTGCATTCTTCTCGGGACATAGGGTGAGACTCTGTCTCAACAACAACAACAACAACAACAACAACAACAAAGGAAATTATAATAACTGAAATGAAAAATTTCTTAAAGGGGCTCAACAGTAGCTTTGAACTGGCAGAAGGAAGAATTACAGAACTCAAAAGTAGGTTGATAGAGATTACACAATCTGAAGAACAGAAAGAAAAAGAATGAAGAAATCAAAAGAATCTCAGAGATGTGGGATGCTATTAAGCACATCAACACACATGTAATGGTATTATTAGAATGAGAAGAGAGTGATAAAGGAGGAGAAAATGTCTGATGAAATAATGGCTAAGAATTTCTGAATTAATTGAAAAGCAACAATAAACACATCCAGGAAACTAAATAAACCCCAAATAGGATAAACAGTAAAAGAACTATGAACAGACACATTATTATAAAAATTCTGGCAGCCAAAGACAAGGAGAAAATCTAGAAAGCAGTAAGAGAAAAACAATGTGGCACAGAGGAACCAATAAAGTTAGCAGCTAAATACTCAGGAGAAATATTAGAAGCTACAAAGTGGTGAAATAACACGTTCAAAGTTTTCAAAAAAATAAGCTTTCAACCAAGAATTTTGTATCCACAATTCTTTTTTTTGAGACAGAGCCTCAAGCTCTCACCCTGTGTAGAGTGCTGTGCTATCACAGCTCACAGAAACCTCCAATTCCTGGGCTCAAGCGAGTCTCCTGCCTCTGCCTCTGCCTCCAAGTAGCTAGGACTATAGGCGCCTGCCACAATGGCCGGCTATTTTTTGGTTGCAGCTGTCATTGTTGTTTGGTGGGCACAGGCTGGATTCGAACCTACTGGCTCAGGTGTATGTGGCTGGCGCCTTAGCCGCTTGAGCCACAGGCCCCGAGCCAGTATCCACAATTCTCTTTTAGAAAGTCTCACTATGTCACCCTCTGTAGAGTATCGTGGTGTCACAGCTCACAGCAACTTCAAACTCTTGGGGTCAAGTGATTCTCTTGCCTCAGCCTTCTGAGTAGCTGGGACTATAGGTGCCTGCCAGAATGCCTGGCTTTTTTTTTGGTTGGAGTTGTCATTGTTGTTTAGCTGGCCCAGGCTGGGCTCGAACCTGTCAGCATTGATGTATGTGGTCAGTACCCTAACCAGTGAGCTAAGGGCTCCGAGTCTGTATCCACAATTGTATCTTTTAAAAATGAAGGCAAAATAAATACATTCCCAGACAAACAAAAACGGGGAACACTTTTTGCTAGCCTTACAAGCAATACTGAAGGAAGTTCTTCAGGCTGAAAGCAAATTGACCCAGACAGTAGTATGACTCAACAAACAAACAAACAAAAAAACACTAGTAAAGACAGTATAAACACATGTTCTTTTTCCTTTCCCTTAAACTGAAATCAAAAGCAATTGAATAAAATAATATGTATATAACGTATTGTTTGGTCTATAACATAAAGAAATGTAATTTATATGCTAAGAATAGCACACACACACAGAGGTGGGAGTAAGCTGTATTGTGCTAAGAAAATGACTCCGTATGTATAGTAACCCAAGTATACACACCCCAAAGAAAAGAATCGGGAATGATAAGGAGGTATAAACTATTATTAAACTATTAAATAATTATTAATAATTATTAAAAACACATATTTTCTGTCTTTCAGTCTTCTTAGTTCATGGACAATATGTTTATTATGTTATGTCCAGGAACTGTCTTCTTTTTTTTTTCTTACTTGTTTCAGGTTAATTGAGGGTACATTGTTTGTATTGGTTAAGAAAAGCCCTTCTTAATTGTGTCCCACCCCCCAGAGGTGTGCCGTAAACCCTAACACTGTGCCCAGTAAGTGGGAGCACACCCATCTCCCACCCTCCTCCTCTCTCCCTGCTCCCTCATTCCCCTGCCCCCCATCTTGAATTTGAGTTTTTTTCCACACCTTATGTGGGTTTGTATTAGACCATCTACTGGCTTCATATTAGAATTGAGTACATTCAATTCTTGCTTCACCATTCTTGTGATGCTTTATTGAGAAGAATGTGTTCCAACTCCATCTAGGTTAATACAAAAGATGTAAAGTCTCCATCTTTTTTTTTTATTTTTATTTTTTTGTAGAGACAGAGTTTCACTTTATTGCCCTCGGTAGAGTGCCGTGGCATCACACAGCTCACAGCAACCTCCAACTCCTGGGCTTAGGCGATTCTCCTGCCTCAGCCTCCCGAGTAGCTGGGACTACAGGTGCCCACCACAACGCCTGGCTATTTTTTCATTGCAGTTTGGCTGGGGCTGGGTTTGAACACGCCACCCTCGGTATATGGGGCCAGCACCCTGCTCACTGAGCCACAGGTGCCGCCCAAGTCTCCATCTTTTTAATGGCTGAATAGTATTCCATGGTATACATATACTACAGATTGTTAATCCATTTTTATATTGGTGGGCATTTAAGTTGTTTCCACTTTTTGGCAATTGTAAATCGAGCTGCGATCAACAGTCTAGTGCAATTGTCCTTATGATAAAATGACTTTTTTCTTCTGGGTAGATGACTAGTAGTGGGATTGCAAGATCAACCAGGAGATCTAATTTGAGTTCTTTGAAGATTCTCCATACTTCTTTCCAAAGAGGCTGTATTAGTTTGCAGTTTCACCAACAGTGTTAAAGTGTTCCTCTTTCTCCACATCCCCATTAGCATCTACAGTTTGAGGACATTGTGATGTGGGCTAATCTTACTGGGGCTAGGGGATTTCTCAGGGTGGTTTTGATTTGCATTTCTCTGATGATTAGGGATGATGAGTATTTTTTCATGTTTGTTAGCCATTCATCTGTCTTCCTCAGAGAAGGTTCTGTTCATGTCTCTTGCCCAGTAATAGATGGGATTGTTATTCTTTTTTTGTTGATTAATTTGAGTTCTCTATAGATCCTAGTTATCCAAAATCTGACAAGCCTTTGTCAGATTTGTAATATGCAAATATCTTTCCCCATTCTGAAGGTTGTCTATTTGCTTTGATTGTTGTGTCTTTGGCAGTGCAGAAGCTTTTAAGTTTAATTAAGTGCCCTTTGTTGATTTTTGTTGTTGTTGCAACAGCCACAGAAGTCTTCTTCATAAAATGTTTCCCCAGTCCAACATCTTCAAGAGTTTTTCTCACACTTTCTTCTAGGATTTTTGTTTCATGCCTTAGATTTAAATCTTTTATTCATCTTAAGCCAATTTTTGTATGTGGTGAAAGGTGTGGGTCCAGTTTCAGTCTTTTACATGTGGTATTCAGTTCTCCCAGTACCATTTGTTGAACAGGGATTCTTTTCCCCAGTGTATGTTCTTGTTTGGTTTATCGAAAATCAAGTGGCTAAAGCAGTGACCATGCAGCTGATCAGTGTCCAAAGGACTCCCAGACCCAACCTATCTGTCTATGCATTGGTCTCCCAAGCCATCTCTGTGACTCATTGCACCCTTTTATTACTGCCTATATGTTGAATATTAATTGCATGATTTATGAAAAAACTGAATTTGAGCATTAAAAAAAAAGATCAAGTGGCTATAAGATGTTAGTTTCATCTCTTGGTTTCTATTTGGTTTCAAATGTCTATGTCTCTATTTTTGTGCCAATACCATGCTGTTTTGATCACTATGGACTTGTAATATAGCCTAAAGTCAGGTAGGGTGATGCCCTTGGCTTTGTTTTTATTACTTAGAATTGCCTTGGCTATACAGGGTTTTTTTCTGGTTTTGTATGAAACAAAGAACTATTTTTTCCAAATCTTTAAAGTATGATAATAGTATTTTAATGGGGATTGCATTGAATCTGTAGATTGCTTTGGGAAGTATGTTTTAACAATGTTGATTCTTACCAGCTATGAGCATGGTGTGCTCTTCCATTTGTTAAATCTTCTCCTATTTCTTTTTTCAGGGTTTCAATAATTCTCTTTATAGAGGTCCTTCCCTTTTTTGTTAGGTATATTCCCACTTTCTTTGAACTTACTATGAAGGGAAGTGTGTCTTTGATTAGAGTCTCAACTTGGCTGTTGTTGGCATATACAAAAGGCTACTGATTTGTTGACATTTATTTTGTACTTTGAGACATTACTGTATTTCTTGGTTACTTTTAGGAGTATTGTGATTGAATCTTTGGGGTTCTCTAAGTATAAGATCATATAATCAGCAAAGAGCAAGAGTTTAACCTCCTCATCTCCCATTTGGATGCCTTTTATATCCTTCTCTTGACTGATTACGTTGGCTAGAACTTCCAGCACTATGTTGAATAGTAGTGGCAATAGTGGACATCCTTGTCTGGTTCCAATTCTAAGTGGGAAAGCTTTTAGTTTTACTCCATTCAGTATGATATTAGCTATAGGTTTGTCATAGATGGCTTCAATTGGTTTAAGAAACGTGCCATCTAATTAGAAAAGGATGCTGAGATTCGGCACCTGTAGTTCAGTGGCTGGGGCACCAGCCACATACACCAGGGCTGGCAGGTTAGAACTCAGCCTGGACCTGCCAAACAACAACAACAACTACAACAAAAAAATAGCTGGGCATTGTGGCGGGTGCCTGTAGTCCCAGCTACTTGGGAGGCTGAGGCCAGAGAATCACTTAAGCCCAAGAGTTTGAGGTTGCTGTGAGCTGTGATGCCACAGCAGTCTACCAAGGGTGACAAAGTGAGACTGTGTCTCAAAAAAAAAGAAAAGAAAAGGATGCTGAATTTTATTGAATGCTTTTTCTGCATCTATTGAGAGGATCATATAGTCTTTGTTATTGCTTCTATTGACATGGTGAATTACATTTATGGATTTGCATATGTTAAACCAGCCTTGTGTCCCTGGGATAAAACCTATCTGATCATGATATATACTTTTTTAATGTGTAGCTGTAATCTATTGGCTAGGATTTTGTTGAGTATTTTTGCATCTTTATTCATTAGAGAAATTGGTCTGATGTTCTCTTTTTTAATTGGGTCTTTTCCTGGTTTTGGTATTAGAATTATGTTTGCTTCATAAAACATGTTCGAGAAGATTCCTTCCTTCTCGGTTTTTTGGAATAATTTCTGCAGTATGGGGATAAGCTCTTCCATGAAGGTTTCATAGAATTCTGGTGTGAAGCCCAGGAACTGTCTTAACGTTTCATGGTGTTCTTACAACTCTTTTAGTTTGGTATTATTATCATTTCCATTTTATAGATGAGGAAACTAAGGCATAGAGATAGTAAGTAGCTTACTTCTTTTTTTCAAGGAAAGCATATGATGAAGTACTAATGGAAGTTTCCCACAAATCTGTTGTAAATTCTAATGGGAAGAGAAATCCATGGGCATAAAAAGAGAGCTTTGAAAAATTTTAAATGAGAGAATTAGCTCCAAATCCAAAACGACTAGGTGAAAGAGTTAGAGGTGAGGGGAGAAAGAGGGCCAGGGAAGGAGTGGATCTGTGGGTTTTGATGGAATAGGTATCCAGGTCTTTGCTGTTTTTATTTTTATTTTTTTGTTTTTGAAACTTCAAAAAGATGCCTGAGTGTGGCACCTGTGGCTCAGTGAGTAGGGTACTGGCCCCATATATCGAGGGTGGTGGGTTCGAACCCAGCCCTGGCCAAACCGCAACAAAAAAATAGCTGGGCGTTGTGGCGGGCGCCTGTAGTCCCAGCTACTCGGGAGGCCGAGGCAAGAGAATTGCCTAAGCCCAAGAGCTGTAGGTTGCTGTGAGCTATGATGCCACAGCACTCTACCGAGTGTGACAAAATGAGAGTCTGTCTCTAAAAAAAAAAGATGCCTGAACCTGTAGCAGTCACAGAGCAGGAGAAGAGCAGAGTCCCAGCTCTGATGGCTGATGATCAGATGGGCACCCAGCACATCCATCTCTTAGACCAGTGGGAGGTCCCTAAATCATGATAGAACTTTACAAATTGGGACCCCAGCCAGGACTTAAGTTAGATCTTCCACTAGATGAGAGACAAAATTTAAAGTGAGTTACAGGAAGTAACTAAGCTTACATTTCTGACACACCTGCATTTATGGACTAAGATTCTCACCTGCTGGCTTGCTAAAGACAATTTTTCAGGAGGGTGAGGGCAAAGAATATAAATATCAGCACAAAAAACATCCCTGGCTCACTCACATCACATGCCTACATAGTTCCGGTGCTGCGTCTTCCACTTCATTCTCACATGCTGCCCAGCTCCAAGCCCAGCGACAGTGTTGGTTAAATCACAGACCATTTAGCTGATGCATGGTGAGCTAGAGATTTCCTATGAATAATCTGACCCTAAAGACAGATCACAGAAAAAGAACATATAAAAATTGGTCAGAATTCACATCTGTAGTTCAAGTAACAAGTGTTTATTTCTAGAATCATAACATTTGGAAGAACATTTCAGCTATTTTTAAACTAAAGAAAGTAAAACATGCATGTAAACACATGAATGTGGATTATTTTTATTTATTTATCTTTTTTGAGACAGCCTCAAGCTGTTGCCCTGGGTAGAGTGCTATGACATCACAGCTCACAGCAACCTCCAACTCCTGGCTCAAGCGATTCTTCTGCCTCCGCCTCCCAAGTAGCTGGGACCACAGGGCGCCTGCCACAACGCCCAGCTATTTTTTGGTTGCAGCCATCATTGTTGTTTGGCGGGCCCAGGCTGGATTCCAACCTGCCAGCTCAGGTGTATGAGCCACTTGAGCCACAGGCACCAAGCCGGATGTAGATTATTTTTTAAAAAAATCACCAGCACACAGGTTGAAGCAAAAGTAATTTTCTTCTCCTCCCTGATCCTCCAATCTCCCTCTCAGAGACAAAACTTGTTAGCAATATCTTGGACCTCATTATGGAAATGGTCCAGGCATTGATAAATATAAGTTTAAAATATTTTTTAAACAAATACAAATGGAAGTAAGTGATACACACTGATTTACACCAGCTTTTTCATTGAATAATATGTCCTCACAGTCATTCCCTGCTATTTCCTTTCTTTTTCCGTACTGCCAAGTATCCCAATAGAGTTATATCATATATTTTTTTTTTTTTTTAGAGACAGAGTCTCACTTTATGGCCCACAGTAGAGTGCCGTGGCCTCACACAGCTCACAGCAACCTCCAACTCCTGGGCTTAAGCGATTCTCTTGCCTCAGCCTCCCGAGCAGCTGGGACTACAGGCGCCTGCCACAACACCCGGCTATTTTTTGGTTGCAGTTTGGCCGGGGCCGGGTTTGAACCCGCCACCCTCGGTATATGGGGCTGGTGCCTTACCGACTGAGCCACAGGCGCCGCCCGAGTTCTATCATATTTTATTTAATCAGTCCCTTACTCTCATAGGGAACATCTTTATATAGGGTGTCCATCAAGTTTGTGTGCAATTTTAAATTGTACACTATTTTAAGTTATACATGAACTTTATGGCCACTCTGTATGTCACTAAGTATATGCACATAGCCTGATTAGATTTGAAGGGTAAAGTCTTAGAAATAGAATTGCAGAGTCGAGAGTAAGTGCTTACTTACATTGATAAACGTTGCCAAATTTCTCTTCCTGGAGTTCTGAGCCTCAGTTTTCTCATCTGTAAAGTAAGTTTTAACAAAAGTACCTACTTCAAAGGGATGTTGCAAGTATTCAGCTCAGTAACTGTATGTAATGAAAGACAATTAAGAGGCCACTTACAGAGACACCAAGAGGAGGCTGGATTTAAGTGAAGCTTGCTTAAGAACTAACGGTTAGAAAAACCTTAAGCTAAATTGACATAAGTTTGGGAGTTTACTATGGAAAATGAGAGGCTAGGTGTGGAGTTGGTCACTAAGTTATCCACCACAGTCTCTGAAGACAACTGGGAAGATAGCAGAAAAACTGCCAGGCAGGAACTAAATTCTTTATGGAATGTAGGCGAGTGACAGTAAGGAGGGAAAATGATAAAAGCCAATGGAATCAGCTCAAAGGAGGAGGAGTTTTTATACAAAAGTGGAGGAGTTTGGGTTAGAAAGGCTCTTCCCTTTTTTTTAATGGCTGAATAGTATTCCATGGTATACATATACCACAGCTTGTTAATCCATTCCTGGGTTGGTGGGCATTTAGGCTGTTTCCACATTTTGGCAATGGTAAATTGAGCTGCCATAAACAGTCTAGTACAAGTGTCCTTATGATAAAAGGATTTTTTTCCTTCTGGGTAGATGCCCAGTAATGGGATTGCAGGATCGAATGGGAGGTCTAGGTTGAGTGCTTTGAGGTTACATCCTTCGTATTAACCTGGATGGAAGTGGAAGACATTATTCTTAGTAAAGCATCACAAAAATGGAGAAGCATGAATCCTATGTGCTCAATCTTGATATGAGGACAATTAATGACAATTAAGGTTATGGGGGGGAAGCAGAAAGAGGGATGGAGGGAGGAGGGTGGGGCCTTAGTGTGTGTCACATTTTATGGGGGCAAGACACGATTGCAAGAGGGACTTTACCTAACAATTGCAATCAGTGTAACTGGCTTATTGTACCCTCAATGAATCCCCAACAATAAAAAAAAAAAAAAAAAAAAAAGAAAGGCTCTTCCCCTTCCTTCTTAGGGAGGATGAAGGACAAACTCCCCACATTCAAGGTGCTATAGCACAGGGCTAAGAGATGAAAGAGGTTGAGGCTATGGAGTAGTGGCTTAGCCAGGAATGCAGTTCCAGACAATGCAACTCACTGGTACCACAAATTTTGAGCGCCAGTCCTGAACCAGGCTTGGGAGGAATGGGAAAGGAGGGAGGATGGATAGAGGGAGAGGAAGGACAGGGCAGAATTGGCAAATGATAGGAGGCTCTTCAAGGCCAGAAGACACTCTCGTTTCAGGCGGGTGATTTATTTCTCTCATTGTCATTTTTAAGTTTTTTGATTAGTGTCGAACAGCATGTGAAATCTACTAAGAGAAGCCAGAAAGACAGCTGTAGCATTAGCTAGCTGCAAAGAAATCTCCCCAGTTTATAGGGAGAGTCTTTGTGAAAGCTTTCAACTTCCCACCAATTTCCTGACAACCATTATGAAAACAAATAGTAAGGGTCAAAGTTGGAAAATCAGAAGAAATAGATGAAACTATTAAGATGAAAAGTCATCTAAGGGAAAAAGGAATAACATGAAAAGGGGAAGAAAAGAATCATGTTTCGAATGCAGGAAACAAATTCAAAACAGAAAAATCAGAAGTTTAATTTATGTGGTGAAATTAATGGCATGGTTTAAGTATAAAATTATTTTTCAGGGAATTTAAAATAGTGTTAAATATTAACACTGACAAAAAGTACCAAAATGACCTTTAAGAATGAATAAATAAATCCCAAAGCCAATTTAACATGTCAGATAATAAAAGAGACTAAAAGGATAAGAACAGAAATTTGATATATAAATAAAAATAAAGAAGCTAAATAAGATGTGAAGAATTAGAAAAATAAAAATAGACTAAAACAAGTAAAACCAAAAGATTAAAGATAAAGTAGTGACTGCTAACGTATAATATGGTTAAAAAATGTATTATTAAAGAAAAACAGCCCCCCAAATTAAAAATAAAGTTAGAAAAATAAAATATTTTTCAAATTGTATACAAATCAATGTTTAAGAAAAAACATTAAGAGCTAAACAAATATGAAAATATTAAAAAGATAAAATAGAAATATGAAAAGATTAAAATGATGAAATAGAAATATGAAAAAATTAAAGAGATAAAGTAGACTTGTCAGGTGAACAAAATAATACATGATTTAAATAAACTCAAAACAACATAAGTCAGAGTAAAAAAACACCAAAGCACAAAGGCAAAAATATTTCAAACTAAATCCTTTATAAGGTATAACACACACATGAGAAGTAGTTAAGGGTGAGAGTTTTAAAGAAAGAATTTGGGGTTGAAGTGGCCCCAACGGGAAGGTGAAAGGAGATCCCAGGTAAGGGCAGAGAGGCAGAGAAAAGGAACAGGACTCCAGCCCCTGTGCCCCGCCCCAGATCCCAGTGGGAGCCCCTAGCAGCCGGCTCCAAAGGAGGAAGCCGACTGCAACAGTCAGCAGCTGACAGCCCAAATCTGTCAAACCGACCGGGCCTGCTAGGGGCCTCTCTCACCCCATCGCAGCTGCACCAGTCAATCAGCTGTGGAAAGACTGTTGCCTTTACAGGAGAGGAACAGATAGCCCAGGAGCAGTAAATGCACGCACCAGATAGACTAATTCACCCTTCTTAACTACCTGCTCTTGGGCAAATTTTCTAATGTTTCTAAGCCTTGTTTCTCGTCAGAAAAGTAGGAGGTGTTAAATCTACTTTAGAAGGCTACTGGGAAGATTCTACAAGATAAAGCTTACAAATTACATTACAAACCATCAACAAATGGTAGCCCTTATCTTTAACTAGCTAGGAGGAAAAAGCCATTTTTTCATCACAGCTACACAGGATTAAAAATATAAAACATTTGTAATATGGGTTTTCTTGAGGGAAAACCAGAAAAGGTTCACCTGGGCCATTATTATTATTATTATTTGGTTAAAACAACATAAATTTATTATCTTACAGTTTTGGAGCTCAGAAATCCTAAAATCAAGGTGTGATTTTTTAGGTGTGATATTTAGCAGAGCTGTGCTCCTTGTGGACACTCTAGGGGAAAAGACATTTCTTTATCTCTCCTAATTTCTGGAAGCCACCGACATTCCTTAACTGTTGGGGCCTCCTGCCCCCATCTTTAAAGGCAGCAGCCCAGTAGCATGAAACCTCCCTCTCCCTCCTTTCTTTCCTCCCTACTCCCATTATATGAATCTTTTTTTTTTTTTAAGATGCAGAGTTCTGCTCTGTTGCCCAGGCTGAAGTGCAGTTATGCAATCATAGCTCACTCTGACCTCTAACTTATAGGCTCAAGTGATCCTCCTGCCTCAGCCTCCTGAATAGTTAGGACTACAGGCACGTGCCCCATGACTGGCTAATTTATTTTTATTTTTTTATAGAGACAGGGTCTTGCTACTTTGCTTTAGGCTGGTCTTGAACTCCTGGTCTCAAGTGGTCCTCCCACCTCCCAAAGTGGGGGGATACAGGTATGAGCCATTGTGCTTGTCCTGAATCTATCTTTCTGAATCTGAATAAGGATCCTTATAAGTATATAGAGCCCACCTGGATAATCCAGGGTAATGTTTGCAAAGTCCCTTGTAAGGCAACATTCACAGATTCTAGAGATTGGGGCATGGACATCTTAGGGTGCCATTACTCTCTGTACTACTTCCCATATCAGAATTAGCCTAATGCTCATCCTAATGTATTTAGCTGTAAAGCCCTAATACTTAATAGGGGCAACTTTTTCAAATCTGCCTCAGAAGATTAGCATGCAAACCTTTGTAGTTGCCCCAGGCCTTTGACCTATACAAAAAGGCACCCTGCACTTAGTCTAGTGGCAACCAGAACCTTCCTCAAAAAGTGCCAGTTGAAGGACTGGACACCCAGTGATTTGTGATGAAAGCTGAGGGGGCAAGGTCCCCTGGGCATGCTATGCCCCAAATGTCCAGGAAGCTACAAGGAAGATAAAACAGTAAGAAAAATTTGTTGGAAGGAGAAAGAAAACTCATCTGGTCCTACACTTTCTCAGCTCCACACATACATTCTGTGTGTGTGTGGTGATATTCATATAACATGAAATTCATTTCAATCATTTTAAAGGGCACCATTTGGTGCTATTAGTGTATTCACAAGGCTGTGCAACCACCACAACTACTTAGTTCCTGAACATTTTATCATCCCAAAAGGAAACCCTATACCCATTAAGCAGTCATTTCCTACTCCTTCCAACCCAAGCAACCATTGCTCCTTTCTGTCTCTTTGGATGTCATGTCTGAATATTTCACATAAATGGTATAATATAATATGTGTCTTTTTTGTGTCTGGCTTCTTTCACTCGGAGTAATATTTTCATGGTCCACCCATGTTGTAGCATGCAGCAACATTTCATTACTTTTTATGGTCTAATAACATCCCATTGTATAGACTTACCACATTTTGTTTATCCATTAATAAGTTGATAGACACTGGTTTCTATGTTTTGGCTATTGTGAAGAGTGCTACAATAAACATTTTTGTATGAAGTTTTTTTGTCTTGTTTTCAGTACCAGTTTTCATTTCTTTTGAGCATATAACTAGAAGTGGAATTGCTGGGCCATATGGTAAACCTATGTTTAATGGGCCATCTTTTAAAAAACACAACATAAAACAAGTGAATTCAACAAAAGTAATTACCATATTCTAATAGTAAGAAAGAGCTCCCAAGCCACTAGGAGAAAGGAAAGAGAAAAAAGTAGAGGAAAAAACATGCATAAGTTAAGATACAGATTTTATTACTACAAAAGAAACCATAGCAATGATAGTCAAACAAAATAGGAGTTTATTTTTCAGTTAGGTAAGAGTCATGAGGTGGGGACCCAACCTCCTTCTGTCTTCAACATGCAGCTTACAAATGGCTTCTCCAGTCCCTGCCATCACATCCACACAATTCATCAGTTTGCCTGAGATTTTCCTGGTTCTACTGAAGAAAGTCCAATGCAGGAGCTGGCACAGACGGAGACACTCCAGCCTATACACTCCAGGCAACAGTAGGGGACGTAGAAAAGTGACGTGGATGTCATGCCTTCCCTTTAAAGGCAAGACCTAGAGGTGTACCCACTGTTCTGCTCATATCCGATTAGCCAATGCTCAGTCATACGGGCACATCTAGTTCTACGGAAGGTTCAGAATGTTACCTGGAGCTGGGACGTTATGGGCTCAGCTAAAACTAGGGAGTTCATTACTAAAAGAAGGGGAGAATGACAATACAAAGACAAAAAGCTGTCAAAGACAGTACCAGGACATGATACAAGTAGAAAGAGGCATATGAAGAAAAAAGGGCAGCATGTCACATGGTGTGTTATTACTTGATTTGTAAGTTTGGTGTTAAAAGGTTTTTTTCTCATTGGGTACTTTTCACCAATTGATAGTACCATACTGTAAGGTGACAGCTAAAATTGTTTTTTTCCCTTCTCCCTCCTTCCCTCCCTCCTTTCCTTCCTTTCTTTTTTCATTTCTTCTTCCTTTTCAATAAGGCACATAACTTTGTCAGTCAGGATCCTAGTGGTAATACCATGCTTATGTGATAATTGAGGTGAGTAGAGTGAAGGAACTATTTAGAGGAAGGGAAACCACAGCAATGGTGCCTACTCCAAGGATAGCCACGCTGTGGAGCCATTACATCCCTTGTTTGAAGGGGCAAGAGGAAGGAAGGGTTACTGGGGGAATAAAGTTAACAAAGGACCTAGCAGGGAAAGAAGAGTCAGGGAATAAACAAACACTGGTCTTTCTTCCTAACCTCTAATCGCCTACCTAATAGGAGGCTCAGCCTCCTGGCACAGAGAAAGGAGAAGGGCAAATCTGAAGGGGAACATATAAAATAGCCAGAAAAATCAACTTTTATTAAAATAGCTCAACTGTATGGTTACTAAGTATGACTTAAATGAATTAACAAACATTAAGTATAAGTAGTTACCTATTAAGCTAGCCTTAATATTACTGATTGTAATTTCATCAAATCTGGTTTCATATAGATTTGAAATTCTTATTGGCACTCACCTTGAATCTGGTTTTGAAGTTGGATCTAGGACTCCTGCTTATCCACCAGACTTTGTAGGTTTCTGTCACTATTTTCAGTAGAGTATTTTACCATATTGTGAAAGGTATTTTGTTTGCCCCCATAATCATCCCCTTGACATAGCTTATTAAATAGAAATGCATTCCCCCTTCTAATAAAAACAAACAAATAAACAAAACCAAAACAAACCATCTCTTTAAACATGTATTGATCTGGGGCTTCCAGTGAAATGTTTTAAACTAAATAGGTTCCAAGCTCCTAGTAGGTTATTGATCTTAAAAATTGTAACTTTCTTTATAAAGAAGGCATATACATCATTAAGACAAGCATTAATTCCCTAAGTAATCAATTTGCAAAAGTTACGAATAAATAATATTTAGGAAAAGGGTAAGACATATTCTGCCTTACTAGTAAGCTAAGAAAAGCAATTTAAAACAACCAGATTCAAATTCATTTGCTAAAATATTTAGGGAGAATAAGAGCATTAAGTTAGCATTTCAAAATATTATACAGGATGAAAGAACAGAAAGCATATACTTCTTGAAGGTCATGCTATGGGATGATATTAAAGATAGCATAATTACCACCATCAAGATCAAATACTCATGGATATAGACATTGAAGTGAACCACAGTAAGCATAGCAATTTAAGGAATGCCACTTATGAAGAGTATCTGTGAGTAAGGCTGCTATGTGAAAATGGAGTGATACGTTGGCACGGACTGTGTTGTGCCCACTATCACTCACGTTTCACATCCAATCCATTGGCAAAGTCTTCAAAATACATTTATAATTAGGCTAATTTCCCACCTCTACGTCCACTTAACCAACACCCCCCACCTGGGCCAACAGCCTCCTAACTGGACCCCTAACTTCTGTTCTTGCCCATGGAGGATCCTGCTTAAATATATAAGAGATCACGTCTTTCTTTGTCTGAAAACCTTCCAGTGGCTTCCTATTTCACTTAGACTAAAATACAAAGTGCTTATACTGCCAATAAGGACCAACACTGACCTACTGACCTTCTGTTCCCCTTTACTCACGCTTCTGTAGGCAATCCAGCATCCGTGGGAAGTGCCAGGTACACTCCTGCCTTAGGGCACAGGCTGGTCCCTCTGCAGGAATGCTCTTTCTCCAGGAACCCACATGGCCTATTCCCTCACATCCTGGGTCTTTGCTCATACTACAACAATTTATTTTTTCTAATCTCCCTACAAGCATGTAAGCTCCAGGAGGGCAAGAATTGATTTTCTGTTTTGTTAATTACTGTATCCCTAGTGCCTAGAAATAGGCCCAGGCACATATTAAGTACTCATAAACATATGTTCAATATTGAAAGAATCCTCCACTGTAGCTGAGAAATATAAAATTAACCTGGACCAACTCACATTTTCACTAAACCAGCTTTTCCTGCACTAAACCAGACTAAACTATCTTCTATCTCATTGCTATCCACTCCATGGCTCAAGCCAAAAAATTTGGAATCGTCCTAGATTCCTCCCCTTTTTGTCCCACTCTAAGCATCACCAAGTCCTGTTGATTATTCTCCATTATTTTCTAAACTCTTCCATTTCTCTCCATCTCCATTGCCATCAGCTTGGATTAAGCTACTGTCATCTCACCTCTCAATTTAAAAAAGTCTTCTGATTCATCTCCATGTTGCTCTCACCTCCTCCACTTTATAATTCATGGTGTAATTGATAAAGAGATATTTCAGACTCAAATCTACATAGAGTTGCTTAAACCTCTTTAATGGTTGTCCTCCACCGTTAGCACAAGGTTCAAATTCCTTGACATGGTTTAAAAAACCCTTTTCATCTGGGCCTTTGCATATGCTACTCCTTTGGGATAAAACTCTCTCCGCATCCCCTCCTTCCCTGGCTAAGGGATTCACTCCTTCCACAAAACTGGAGCTCCAACATAGCCCTGCACTTCCCCATCCTCCTGCTAAAAGAAAAGTTCTGATATCACAGGGCCAGGGTGAAGCAAATGAGGTGAGTGAAACACTTGCTTTAGACACAAAAAATGGGGCCTAAAACATTGAATAATGATGGAAGATAATATTTTCATGCAATATTTTAAAATTCAAAGTTTATATAAAAAGTCCACATCAAGAAAATTATCAAAATTTTAAATAAAGACAAAAATGGCATTACTGATTTTTCCTTCTGCCTCAGACTTGTTAGCACAGTGCTTATTAACTCTGTCTCTTTCTGCACCTCAGAAAATGCCTCACTAGACTCACTTGAGTTTTGGCCCTGACCTGCTCTTGGGTCAATGTATGTGATAAACTGATTCTAACAAATAAACACAAAGTGAAGTCTCATTCAATTACTGACTAGATTATCCCAACACCCAATATGAGCTGTTCGACAGAGAAGAGATCAATCCTTTTCTGAGCATATTTAGTTCAAGCTTTTGTGTTATTTGGCACATAGTACATGTCAATAAATTCAAAATAGGTCTCAATCCCTAAGCATCTGAGAATAGCAAGATGCTGTCAGACTCCATAATCCTGATCTATTATGTCACTAAGATTCGTGACTAGAAGTGTCCAATGCTCATCTCTTCAAAAAAGGACCAAAACAATAAATAAATAACTACACTTCATGGAGAGTATCTAATGGAGAACACTGGAATTCAGCAAGGACAAAAACTCCTTGAAGCATAGAAACTTGAGATAGTGGCATAGAGACAAAAGTGAAACACCCAGCCAGGATTGGCTAAGAAGTAAGAGACTCACCATTTTGGGGAAAATGTAAACTGGAGATCCCCACCAATCCCTACTACCAACACAGATGCCTGCAATCCTAGCTGCAGAAGAGTCCCACAGTCCTCACAGCAAAAGAAAAGAAATAACCAAAATTAGACAGAATTAAATGAAATTGAAAACAAAAGAATCATTTGAAAAATCAACAAAACAAAAATTTGGTTCTTTAAAAAGATCAATAAAATTGATAAAGCTTTGGATAGATAACCAGAAACAGAAAAAAAAAAAAAAAAAAGCTTCAATCAGAAATGATCAAGGGGAGGGCAGCACCTGTGGCCTGTAGGGCATTGGCCCCATATCCCGAGGGTGGCAGGTTCAAACCGGCCCTGGCCAAACTACAGCAGAAAAGTAGCCAGGCATTGTTGTGGGCACCTGTAGTCCCAGCTACTTGGGAGGCTGAGGCAAAGAGAATCACGTAGGCCCAGGAGCTGGAGGTTGATATGAGCTATGTGACACCACAGCACTCTACTGAGGGCCATAGAGTGAGACTCTGTCTCCTCTGTCTCCACAAAAAAAAAAGAAAATAAAAAAGAAAAAGATATGATCAAGGTGAAATAACAGCTGCCACAGAAATATAAAAAAATCCTCAACGATTCTATAAAAAAACTCTATTCTTGGGTGGCACCTGTGGCTCAGTGGGTAGGGCACTGAGGCTGGCGGGTTCAAACCCAGCCCTGGCCAAACTGCAGCAGAAAAATGGCTGGGCATTGTTATGGGTGCCTGTAGTCCTAGCTACTTGGGAGGCTGAGGCAAGAGAATCACCTAAGCCCAGGAGTTGGAGATTGCTGTGAGCTGTGACGCCACATCACTCTATCAAGCATGATAAAAAAATTAAAAAAACACAAAACAATAAAAACCCCCTCTAGTCTCCTGAATATGCAGATGTGGAGGAAATGGACCAATACTCGGAAGCGCGCCTCCTTCCTAGACTCATCCAGAAAGAGTTAGAAATTTTGAATACACCTATATCAAGTAGTGAAATAGCATCAACTATATAAAATCTACCCAAAAAGAAAAGCCCAGGACCAGATGGTTTCGCATCAGAATTCTAAAAAACCTTCAAAGACGAACTAGTACTTAACCTATTACATAACCTATTCCAAAACATAGAAAAGGAAGGAATCCTCCCCAACATATTCTATGAAACAAATATCCCCCTGATCCCCAAACCAGGAAAGAATCCAACAAAGAAAGAAAACTATAGACCAGTATCATTAATGAATATTGATACAAAAATATTCAATAAGATCCTAGCAAACACCAGTAAGATTAACCCACATCATAAAATCCCAAAACTACAGATGTTGGCGTGGATGTGGAGAGAAGGGAACTCTTCTACACATTGGTGGGAATGCAAGCTAATATGACCTTTTGGGAAAGAAGTTGGAGAACACTCAAGGAACTAAAAATAGACCTAACATTTGATCCTGCAATTCCTCTACTAGGTATATACCCAGATGATCAAAAATTATTTTACAACAAAGAAATTTTCACCAGAATGTTTATTGCAGCCCAATTCATAATAGCCAAGACATGGAAACAGCCCAAGTGCCCATCAACCCATGAATGGATTAACAAATTGTGATATATGTACACTATGGAATACTACGCAACCATAAAAAAATGGAGACTTCACAACTTTTATATTTGCCTGGATGGAGCTGAAACATATTCTTCTTAGTAAAGTATCTCAAGAATGGAAAGAAAAGTACCCAATGTACTCAATACTACTATGAAATCAATATATAATCACCTACACACTCACATGAATGGCAAAACATAACTATAGTCCAGAAAGTAGAAGGGAAGAAGAGACAGAGGGGATTGGAGGGGGGATTTGGGAGGAGGGAGGACATTTGAGGGGACCTCACCTAATGTACATGATGTGATGGTACATTTCAAAACTATTAAGATATGAGTATAATTGTGATGGATGTGTTACTTAGTTCAATGTAAACATTTCACATTGTATATCAAAGCAGTACCCTGAACCCCATAAATGCATCAATGTACAAAGTTATGATTTCATGAAAAATAATAAAATGAAGTGAAACAAACAAAAAACAGATCCTGGCAAACAGAATTCAACGACACATCAAAAAAGTTATACACCATGATCAAGTTGGTTTTATCCCAGGGTTACAAAGTTTGTTCAACATATATACATCTATAAATATAATACACCACATAAATAAAATCAAAACCAAAGACCATATGATTCTCTCAATTGATGAAGTAAAGGCTTTTTGATAATATCCAACATCCTTTTATGATTAGAACACTTTTAAAAATAGGCTTAGATGGAACATTTCTTAAACTGATAGAGGCCCTCTACAGCAAATCCACAGCCAACATCATATTGAATGGAGTAAAATTGAAAGCATTTCCACTCAGATCTGGAACTAGAGAAGGATGCCCATTGTCAACTGCTATGCAACATAGTACCGAAGTTCTAGCCATGGCAATCAGGCAAGAGAAAGAGATCAAAGGTATTCAAATGAGGACAGAGGAGGTCAAACTCTTGCTCTTTGTAGATGACATGATGTTATACCTGGAAAACCCCAGGGACTCACCTAAAAAAACTCTTAGAAATGATGAAGGAATATATAGCAGCATCTTGGGATACAAAATCAATGCTCACAAATCAGCCGACTTTGTATATGCCAACAATAGTGAAGCTGGGAATAAAATCAAAGACTCTATTCCTTTTACAGTAGTGCCAAAGAAGATGAAATACCTGGGAATATATCTAATAAAGAAAGTGAAAGATCTCTATAAGGAGAACTATGAAACCCTGAGAAAAGAAATTGCAAAGGATTAACAAATGGAAGAACATATCATACTCATGGTTAGTAAGAATCAACATTATTAAAATGTCAATACTATCCAAAGCAATCTACTGATTTAATGCAATCCCCACCAAAGCACCAATGTCATACTTTTAAAAACCTGGAAAAAATAGTACCTCATTTAATATGGAATCAGAAAAAAACAAATAGCCAATACAATTCTTAGAAATAAAAACAAATCTGGAGGCATCATGTTACCAGGCTTCAACCTGAAGTTCAACAGCCTTCAGGTTATACTATGAATCTATAGTGATCAAAACAGTATGGTACTGGCCCAAAAATAGAGATGGATCTATGGAATAGAACAGAGAATCTAGAGATGAACCCAGACACATATCATTATTTGATCTTTGATAAACCTAACAAAAACATGCACTGGGGAAAAGAATCCAATTTAACAAATGGTGCTGGGAGAACTGGTTAGCCACATGTAGAAGACTGAAACTGGAGGGCAGTGCCTGTGGCTCAAAGGAGTAGGGTGCCAACCCCATATGGCGGAGGTGGTGGGCTCAAACCCAACCCCGGCAAAAAACTGCAAAAAAAAAAAAAAAAAAAGACTAGAGAAGACTGAAACTGGATCCACACCTCTCACTAATAAAAATTGTTTTTTGCTGGATAAAAGATTTAAATTTGGGCTGAGCCCAGTGGCTCATGCCTGTAATCCTAGCACTCTAGGAGGCTGAAGCAGTTGGATTGCTTGAGCTCAGGAATTTGAGACCAGCCTGAGCAAGAGTGAGCACCCCATCTCTAAATATAGCTGGGCATGGTGGTGAGCACTTGTAGTCCCAGCTACTCGGGAGGCTGAGGCAAGAGGATCGATTGTGCCCTAGTGGTTGAAGTTGCTGTGAGTTATGATGCTATAGCACTCAACCCAGGGCAACAAAGTTAGACTCTGCCTCAAAAAAAAAAAAAAAAAAAAAAAGAGATTTAAATTTAAGACATCAAACTATAAAAATACCAGAAAAGAGTACAGGGAAAACAGTTGAAGATATTGGCCTGGGAAAATATTTTATGAGGAAGATACCCCTGGCAATTGCAACAACATCAAAAATAAATAACTTGGATTTGATTAAGCTAAAAAGCTTCTGCCCAGCTAAGG
Organism: Nycticebus coucang; assembly: GCF_027406575.1. Taxonomy (NCBI): domain Eukaryota; kingdom Metazoa; phylum Chordata; class Mammalia; order Primates; family Lorisidae; genus Nycticebus; species Nycticebus coucang. The sequence continues at coordinate 85,050,421 of NC_069783.1, forward strand.
GGGCTCTACAACCAAAACAAACAGACAGTCTTTAGAATGGGAGAACATTTTTGGATGTTATGATTCTGATAAAGGTCGGATAACTGGAATCTACAAAGAACTCAAACTCAAATTAATCAATAAGAAAAGAGCAAACAACCCCATCTCTTTGTGGGCAAGAGACTTGAACAGAAACTTCTCTGAAGATGACAGACAAATGGCCAAAAAACACATGAAAAAATGCTCATCATCTTTCATCATCAGAGAAATGCAAATCAAAACCACTTTAAGATATCACCTGACTCCAATAAGATTAGCTCACATCATAAAGTCCCAAACTGCAGATGCTGACATGATGTGGAAAGAAGGCAGCAATTCTACACTACTGGTGGGATTGCAAACTAATACAACCTTTATAGAAAGAAGTATGGAGAATCTTCAAAGAACTAAAAGTTGGCATTCCATTTGATCCCACAATTTCATTATTAGATATCTATCCAGAAGAATAAAAATCACCTTACCACAAAAACATTTGCACCAGAAGAATGTTTATTGCAGCCCAATTCATAATTGCCAAGTCATGGAAGCAACCCAAATGTTCATCAATCCATGAATGTATTAATAAACTGTGGTATATGTATACCATAGAATACTATTCAGCCATAAAAAAGATGGAGACTTTACATCTTTTTTTTTTTTTAATGTAGAGAGCATTTTTATTTTAAAAATAATTTTTAAACTAGCTTACAAAGGGTTACTAAATTCATATGAACTTAAAAAGGATCTGGGCTTATTTACTTAATTTGTGAGTACTCGTTTATTTATAAGCCAAATTGGTACCATGTAGACACAACATATAACATACTGCTTTTATATACACATAAACACACCTAAATATACATACATGTTTAGGTATATATAAACATATACAAACATGGATTGAGTAGCTTTTACCTCTGGAGTCCAACTATAGGATAATAATACAAACTCAGTGGCTTACAAAAGACCATCAGATCCAAATTATTTCTGACAATGTTGGAACTTAATCACATGGCTAAATTTTACTTGCCCCTATAGAAAAGCTAAGGAAGGCTGTGGACCAACCTAAAGCAGTTTCCATGGCAGTTCAGTTTTTTTTTCTTTTAATTCTTTTTGTCTAGCATAGTAACTCACACTTATAATCTCATCACCTGGAGAAGCCAAGGAGGATCACTTGAGGCCAAGAGTTCAAGACCACCATGAGCACCATAGGAGATCGCTACAAAACAAACCAAAAATTATCCAGGTATGGTAGCACACACCTGTAGTCCCTGTTTCTCAGGAGGCTGAGGCAGAAGGACCTCTTCAGCCTAGGAGTTTGAAGTTGTTGTGAGCTATGATGACACCGCTGCCCTCTGGCCTGGGCAATAGAGCAAGACCTTTTGTAAAATTCTAAAAAGAATAAGAAAAGTGGGCGGCGCCTGTGGCTCAGCGGGTAGGGCGCCGGTCCCACATGCCGGAGGTGGCGGGTTCAAACCCAGCCCTGGCCAAATTAAAAAAAAAAAAAAAAAAAAAAGAATAAGAAAAGAAAAAGAAGAGAAAATAGAAAAAGAAAGAAAAAGAAAGAAAATCTCTTTTACCTTCTTCTTCTTTTTTTTTTTTTTGTGGTTTTTGGCCAGGGCTAGATTTGAATCTGCCACCTTTGGCATATGGGACTGGCGCCCTACTCCTTGAGCCACAGGTGCCGCCCCTCCTTTACCTTCTTTAGTTTCAAATTAGTTCTCAAAGTTTACATTTTAGCTAGAACTATCTGAACTGTATAAGGAAAAAAAAGATCTCTAATTAGTCTCGAATTAGTAATACCTAGACAGTTAGTTGTACCTCTCTGCCCTGATCAGACTCAAAGGAGGCAGAAAAGAAAACGGGCAGATGGGTGGTGCCTGTGGCTCAGTGAGTAGGGCACCGGCCCCATATATGGAGGGCGGCGAGTGCGAACTCAGCCCCAGCCAAACTGCAATTGAGAGGTTTAGGAGTACAGTTCAGGTAAGTGTCCACAAGAAAGAGAGGAGGTCAGGGATTAAGTAAAGCCTTTATTAGAAAAAGCAGAGTGGAATCTGACCTGGAGTTCCCTCCCGGCTCACAGTTTCAAGAGACTTCTATGGTATAGCTAGAATTTAATGGGGGTTATGAGAAGTGAGTAAATTCATCTTATTTTCTGCAGAGTGAATGATGCTGTGTCAGGGATCAATTTTAGAATTACTCCCTTCCACCAAAGTGTTAATCTTCTTTTTATTTTATTTTTATTTTTTGAGATAGAATCTCACTCTGTTGCCCATGGTAAAGAGCTGTAGCATCATAGCTCACAGAACCTCAAACTGTTGGGCTCAAATGATTCTCTTGCCTCAGCCTCCCAAGTAGCTGGGACTACAGGTGCCTGCCATGATGTTCGGTTGTTTTTTCTACCAGAGATGGGGTCTCACATTTGCTCAGACTCGTCTCAAACACCTAAACTCAAGCAATCCACCCTTCTCACATGAGCCACTTTGCCCAGCCAAAGTGTTAATCTTGCAGTAGGGCCTTATCTCTAGTGTCAGCCAGGACCAGAGTAGGAGATTGCTTGTTCTGACGTTTCCCAGGAACTGAACTTGAAGCATTCCAGTAGTGTGGGGAGGGGATATATAGGGCTTATATAGGTGGATTTCCATCACTAGTTGTCCTCCCAAGATGGCTATACTCTTGTCAGAAATTTGAATTTCTTGAGAATTTCTTCCCTACAAGTATTACAAATTTAATACAGTTTTTTTCTTTCTTAAAATGTATATATATTTTTGGCACCCTCTGTATAAATTCCATGAATTGATCTATTATTTTACCTGCAATTGCTGACTCCCTGACACGTATAAGACCAAATGAAATCCAGCCACTGCAGGACCACTTACTCAAGGCTTCTTGCATATGACTCTCCAGGTTATTGGTCACTCATATTTAGTTCAGAATAAACCTCTTAAGTATTTTACAGAGTTTGGGGGTTTTGTCCATTAGCAATCTGACACCCAACTTGAGTTTCAAAGAAGACTCAGGACCCCCTGAAAGAGTAACCCAAACTTGGCACTAAGTACTCAAATGGGTATTTTTATACACCCAACTCCAGCTTTATCCTCCAACTCCTCAAGTAGAACTGGTAAGCCCTCCTGAGCCTTAGACCTTTCATTCTTGGTTGACAGTCCCTGATTTATTCTGTCCTTTTCCTAGTAAGTTGTTCTTTGGGATCCTTATTTTGATTTGGTCATATACTCTGAAGAGTCTTCTCCATTGCCTCTTCCTTCCCAAATTATCTCAATTGGCTAGGCTGTGCATTTGGACAATAAACAGAACTGTGTTTTTCATAGAAAAAGAAAAAAGTGGGAAACAAATCCTCTAAAAATGAGGAAAGACAAGGACAATGACCCCTTCAGGCACTTCAGTTGATTTATGGCACCTCTACTTGCAAGTATTTGTATAAATGGAAAGGTTCAAAGGCATGCCTGGTTTTCTAGAACCCCAGTTGGTTGTGTGTTATGACCAATTCTTTTGCATATTTTTAAACTGGTGGGTAAATTACATCAAGGAAAGTTTAGAGCTCTAATTGTCAACCTGCCACTATAAAGCTAAAATGTCAAATGTTGAGCCTCTTAAGTCTTCTGTCTTATCTACCTGTTTCCTGTTCTTTTCTTTTTCTTTCTTTTTTTTTTTTTTTGAGACAGAGTCTCACTTTATCACCCTCAGTAGAGTGCTGTGGCATCACAGCTCACAGCAACCTCCAACTCCTGGGCTTAGGTGATTCTCTTGCCTCAGCCTCCTAAGTAGCTGGGACTACAGGCACCCACCACAAGGCCCAGCTATTTTTGTCGCAGTTTGACTTTACATCTTTTATGTTTATCTGGATGGAGTTAGAATACTCTTTTCTTAGTAAAGTATCTCGAGAATGGAAAAAAATGTATCCAATGTACTCAATACTATTATGAAACCTATATATAAACACTTACACACTCATAAAAATGATAAAACACAAATATAGTCTAGCAAGGTATAGGGTGAGGAGGTAGAGGGGAGGGGAAGGGGAAGGGCAATTGGTGGGAAAAGGGAGGGTATTTGGGTGGGATCTCACCTAATGTGCACAATGCAAGGGTATATTTCAAAATAACTAAGAGTAAATTTTAAATGTCTTATCACAAAAAATAGTTGAGGTGATGGTTATGTCAATCAGTTTGATTTAAGCATTCTACATTGCATATCAAATCATCACATCGTACACCCAAAATGTACATAGTTATGATTTTAATTAAAAATTAATAAAAAATAATATATTTTTAAAAACCAGACATAAATTGTGGATCTGAATAATTCAATGAATTAAATGAAAATATAAATGAGAGACTCAGTGAAGATTAGGTCAAGCAAAAGAAAGAATTTCTGACTCAAACATGGGTCTTTGAAATAACTCAGTAACATAAAAAACAAAAAAGAAGAGAAAAGAAAAGAAAGAAGTGGTGGAAAAGAAAGTCCATAGGATTCTACAAGACCTATGCAACACCAATAAATGAACAAATGTTCACCTTATTTGAGTTCCAAAAGGAGAAGAGACTGGAAAAGACATAGAAAACCTGAAACTTCCTAAGTCTTGGGAGAAATATGAATCTCCAGATCAAGGAAGCGAAAATGTCCCCAGGTAGAATTAACACAAATTATAGTCAGATTATCAAAAGTCAAAGACAAAGAGAGGGCTTGGCACCTGTGGCTCAAGCAGCTAAGGCATCAGCCACATACACCTGAGCTGGCGGGTTGGGATCCAGCCTGGGCCCGCCAAACAACAATGATGGCTGCAACCAAAAAATAGCTGGGCACTGGGTGAGCACCTGTAGTCCCAGCCACTTGGGAGGTGGAGGCAGGAGAATTGCTTGAGCCCAGGAATTAGAGGTTGCTGTGAGCTGTGGTGCCATGGCACTCTACCCAGAGTGACAGCTTGAGGCTCTGTCTCAAAAAAAAAAAAGACAAAGAGAGAATTATAAAAACAGCAAGAAAAACATATCATGTCACATAAATTGGAATCCTCATTAGACAAATATTGGGTTTCTCAGTAGAAACCTTATAGGCCAGGAGAGAAAGGGATTATATCTTGAAGGCGCTGAAAGAAAAAAAAAAAACAGCCAACAAAGAATATTGTATCCAGAAAAGCTATCCTTCAGAAATGAAGAAGAAATAGTCTTTCCCAGACAAACAAACACTGAAGGAATTTATCATCAGTAGACTAGCCTTATAAGAAAGGCTTAATGAAATCCTACATGTTGAAGCAAGAGAATAACAACCATCATAACACATGAAAGTATAAAACTCACTGGTAGAGCAGATACAAACTGATAAAGAGAAGAAAATCAAATTTTATCACTACAGAAGACCTCCAAACTGCAAAGACAACCATAAAAGAGGAAGAAACAGCATACATGTAAAACAACCAGAAAACAATTAAGAGTAAGCCTTCACTTACTAATAATAACCTTGAATATGAATGGATTAAATCCTTCACTTAAAAAATATAGACTTTCTGAATAAATTTTTAAAAAGACCAAATTATATTCTATCTATCTATCTTTAAATTGTAAGACTTTACACACAAACTGAGAGTAAAGGGATAGAAAAAGATGTTCCACACAAATGGAAAGCAAAATTGAGCAGGAGTAGCTATATATATATCAGATAAAATAGACTTTAAGTCAAAAACTATAAAAAGAGAAAAATAGAAAAGCAAGGTCATTATATTATGATAAAGGGATATAATAATTAGAGGATTGCAAATAACAATAATTGCAAATATATCTGTATGTACCCAACACTAGAGTACCCAGATATATGAAGCAAATATTATTGGATCTAAAGGAAGAGATAGAAACCAATACAGTAATAGTTGGGGACTTAAATACTCCACTCTCAGCTCCAAACAGCTCATCTAGACAAAAAACCAACAAAGGAACATTGAATTTAAAATTTATGATAGGCTGGGTGTGGTGGCTCATGCCTGTAATCCTAGCACTCTGGAAGGCCGAGGCAGGTGGATCACTTGTACTCATGAGTTTGAAACCAGCCTGAGGAAGAGTGAGACCTCTGTCTCTACTAAAAATGAAAAACTGAGGCAAGAGGATCTCTTGAGCCCCAGAGTTTTTGAGGTTACTATGAGCCATGGTACTCTACCAAAGGAAACAAAATGAGACTTTGTCTCAAAAAAACAAACAAACAACAGCAAAAAACAACTCATGATAGACCAAATGGACCTAACAAACAAACATTTACAGAACATTCCATTCAATGGATACAGAATGCATATTCTTCTCCTCAGCACATGAAGCATTCTCCAGGATAAACCTTATGTTAGGCCACAAAAATAACAAATTAAAAAAATCAAAATCACATCTTTTTTTTTACCATAATAGAATTAAACTGGAAATAAATAACAGGAGGAATCATAAGAACTGTACAAATTTATGGAAAGTAAATGACATGCTCATGAACAACTAATGTGTCAATGAAGAAATTAGAAAAATTAAAAATTTCTTGAAACAAAATGAAAATACAACATACCAAAATCTATGCAATACAGAGAAAAAAGTACTAAGAGAGAACTTTATAGCAATAAATACTTATATCAAAAAAGTAGCAAGGGCCAGTTTTGGTGATGCAGGACTGTAATCCTAGCACACTGGGAGGCTGAAGTAGGATGATTGCTTGAGCTCAGGACTTTGAGACCAGCCTGAAGAGCAAGACTCTGTCTCTACTAAAAATAGAAACCTTAGCTGGGTGTTGTGCCACATGTGTGTAGCCCCTAGTAGTATTATTGCCTGACCCCATGAATTTGAGGTTGCAGTGAGCTATTATGATGTCACTGCACTCAAACTAGACTGACAGAATGAGACTCTATCTCAAAAAAAAAAAAAAGTTAGAAAGATTGATAATATACAACCTAATGATGAACCTCAAAAAACTATGAAAACAAGGACAAACTAAACACAAAATTTGTTTCTTTATTTCTTTCTTTCTTTCTTTCTTTATTTATTTTGAGACAGAACCTCAAGCTGTCACCCTGGGTAGAATGCCATGGCATCACAGCTCACAACTGAAACAAGACAAGGATCCCTCACTTGCACCACTTTTACTCAACACAGTACTGGAAGTCCAAGCCAGAGTCTCTTTTCAAGAGAATATTCAATTAAAGGAGAAATAAAATTAATAATCCCTATGAAAATACCAATGATTTCTGTTCATCCTGGTGAGAAAAACATTACTGCTTCATTTTACTTTTTGAGCCATTGTGGTATCTGGGCTCTGAACTTTAGCATTCAGATGATTTACACTGATGGATACTTTTTGTGCTGATCAGTGTATAAGGCAGATCTGAATAGTTCCTGCAGGGTAGGTCTGATCTTGACAAGTTCTTCAGTGTTTTCTTGCCTGAAAAAGTCTTTATTTCTTCCTCTTCATTTTGCAGGACACAAAATTCTAGACTGGCCATTATTCTGTTTGAGAAGACTGAGAATGAGGCCCAGTCCCTTCTGGCTTGTATGATCTTCGTTGAGAAGTCTGCAGTTAGTCTGGGTTTTGTTTTTTAAGTTAATTGATGCTTTCACCTGGCAGTTTGCAGAAGTTTCTCTTTCATCTTAACTTCAGCTGTCTGATGACTATACATTGTGATGATTTCCTCTTCACAATGAATATTCCAGGAGTCTGTTGAGCTTCTAGTACCTGGATGTTCAGATCTCTAGCAAGACCTAGGAAATTTTCCTTAAATTCCCTCAAACAGGTTTTCCAGCCCTTGTGCATTTTCTTCTTCATGCTCAGGGATGCTTATGTTTCTTACATTAGATCTCATCACATAATCCCATATTTCTTGTAGGCTTTGTTCATTCCTCTTTTTTCTCTGTTCTTCCTTTTTGACTTATTTAATTCAAAGGTGGTGTCTTCTAGCTCTAAGATTCTTCCTTCTGCATTATTTAGCCTATTTTTAAGACCTTCTACTGTTTTGTACATTTCTTTCAATGAATTTTTCTGCTTGATTAAAAATTTTTTTTATTTCTTTTTTCATTCATTTTCTGCATCATTTTTGTGGTTTCTTTGTGTTGGGTTTCTATTTTTTTCTTGCATTTAATTGAGCTTCCTTACAACACATACTTGAAATTCTTTGTTAGTCATTTCAATATTCTCATTTTGGTTGGTTTCCATTGATACCAATGGAAATATTGTTTTCTTTTGGGGATGTCTTTTCACTCTGATTTTTCATGTTTCCAGTATTCTTAAATTTGGATTTTCTTTTGTTTAGATAATGGCACACCCACTTTAATCTCTGAGACAATAGATAATGCTTGTGGTTGAGACAGGCACCATGTGAATTCTACTCCCTGTATAACTGAGTCAGTAAATGCTGTAAGGGCTTACAAATTATACTTAAGCTGCTTGTCCCCTTTATTTCTGGTGTGGATTTTGGGATAAGTGCTGAGCTTTTAGTAACAAATTTTGACATCCCTTGGTTGGGCTGATTGCCATCCTGGTGAAATGGAACCCTGCAACTGCTAGAAGAGGCAGAGAGCAGCCAGTGTTGGGTCAAACCTGTGTGGGCCTTCATGAGTAGGAATGACTTGTTTTTGAGGCAAAAGAGCAAGGGACAACCCCAATAGCTGCTGGAACCTGTTTTTGCTCAGGGAATTACATCACTCCCTGCAACCTGAACTGAATTGTAAAGAAGGAAATAGACTTGCAAAGTATCCAGACACCAGGCCTTTTTTTTGGGTAAGGTTCCCTGGTGTGCACACAGAGACCATGATTCCATCCATAATGGGAGGTTTTCAGACCTACCTGTTGGCTTTGTTTTAAGGTACCTTTCTGGGGGGAGGAAGTCCTGAGGTTTAGTGGTACTAGGGAGATTGCTTTGACTCAGAATTCATGTGTGGTTCCCAGGGAATCAGGGGACTAAGCCACAATTTGGAAAGGGTTTACATTCCTGCCTTGTATTGCCTTTGGGGCACCATCTGAGGTGCCATTTCTGGTGATGTTTGTCCTCTTTGGAGTACCATTATGTGATAGGCCCTGGAATTTTTGTGTTGAGGATCCCTTGTATTGTCTGGTTGTTATTTGTGAATTTTGTTCCAAATAAGGAAGCTCCATCTTAAAGTACCTTGGGAAAAAACTTTGGAAAGAGAATAGTGTTAGGTCATTATATTTGAGGTTGTTTGGGCTGGGAATTCCCTATGTTGTTTGTGCTTGATTTTTTGCACCACTTATCTTGTGAGGTTTTGTACTATGACACTGCTTGTATAGAGTGTGAGGAAAAGTGGTAGTTGATATGGTCTATATGGAGTGGGAGGAAAGGTGTTGGTTGTCTAATTTTGATTTGATGTGCTTTCTATGTTTATTGGCCATTGGTCTGCCTTTCTTCAGAAAGCTTCTGTTTATTTCTTTTGCCCACTTTTTTGAGGGTTTGATTTTTTGCATGTTTATGATTTCTTTGTGGATTCAGCCCTTCATTGGACATGTAGCATGTGGGTGTTTTCTCCCATTCTGTGGGTTGTCTGTTCACTCTGTTGATTGTTTCTTTAGCTATGTGGAGACTTTTGGTTTCAGCAGGTTCCATTTATTGATTTTTGTTGTTGCTGTAATTGTCTTTAGGGTCTTTGTCATGGATTTGCCTAGGCTGATATCCATGGTAGTTTTTTCAGCATTTTCTTCTAGAATTCTTATGGTTTCAGGACTTGGTTTTGAGTTTTTTGTCCATTATAAATTAATTTTTTTTAAGGGGTGAGAGGTGCAAATCCTCTTTCAATCTTCTACATGTGGCTGTCCCTTTTTCCTAGCACCATTTGTGGAATGGGGATTGTTTTTTCCAGTGTATGTTATCTGCTTTATCAGGGATCAGATAGCAATGAGAGGATGGTTTTATATCTGGGTTTTCTATTCTGATACATTGGTCTATATCTCTGCTTTTGTGCTTGTGCAATACTATTAATGGTTGCAGTAGCCTTGTGGTGTGGCTTGGAGTCTAGTGGGGTTGTGACCCTCAATTTGTCCTTTTTGCTAAGGGTTGCTTTGGCTTTTGTAGGTTTTTTTATGGTTCCATGCAAAGCATGGAATTATTTTTTCTGAGTCTATAAGAATGATGTTGGTATTTTCACAAGAATTGCATTGGGTCTGTGGATCACTTTGGATAGTATGGACATTTTGCTGATGTTGATTATGCTGGTCCATGAACAGGAAGTATTTTTCCATTTGTTTGCATCCTCTACAATTTCCTCTTCGATGGCTGGTGGTTCTCCCTGTGGGGGGTCTTTTGCCTCCTTGGTTGGACATATTCCTGCATGTTTTGTTTTGTTGCTGTTTTGAAGAGTGTTGAGTCTTTGGTTTGGATCTCAGCTTGACTCTTGCTAGTATATAGGAATGCTATTGATTTGTATGCATTACTTTTGATCCTGAGACTCTTGGCAGGGTCTTTGGGGTTGTCTAACTATAAGCTCATATTACCAGAAGAGTTATAGTTTGACCTCTTCTGTCCCCATTTGGATGCCCTTGTTTTCCTGATCTTGTCTCACTGCCTTGGCTGGAATTTCTAGCACTACATTGAGTAGAGATGATGACAGTGGGCAATATTGTCTGGTTTTAGCACTAGGCAGGAATGCTTTTAATTTTTCCCCATCTAGTATGATGCTGGCTGTGGGTTTGTCATACATAACTTTTATAATTTTCAGTTATGTTCTAGCTGTACCTATTATGTGGAATTCTTATAAAAGGGTGCTGAGTTTTGTTGGGTAATTTCTCTGTGTGTATTGAATGATCATGTGGTCTTTGTTTTTACTTCTGTTTATGTAGTGGGTCACATTTGTAGATTTGCTTGGTTGGACTTGTGGTAAAGCCCACTTGGTTGTGGTATATTGGTTGGGTTTTTGTTTGTTTCGTGTGTGTCTGTGTCTGTGTGACTACATTCAGTTTGCTAGAATTTTGTTGAGAGTTTTTTTATATCCTTTTCTGGCTTTGGTATCAGGCTGATGCTGGCTTCATGGAGATGAGGAGGATTCCTTCCTTCTCAATGTTGTGAAGTAATGTCTGCTAGTATGAAGTAATGTATGCTAGTGCAGGTGCTGTTTACTCTTCTTAGGTTTGACAGAGTTTGTCTGTGAAGCCATCTGGTCCTGGACTTTCTTCATTGGAAGGTTTTTTATTGCAGCTTAAGTTTCATTGTTTGGTGTTGGTCTGTTTGTAGGTTCTATTTATTCCTGGTTAAATCTGCGGAGATTGTTTGTTTCCAGGAATTCTTCATTTCCTCAACATTTTCAGGTTTATGTGCATAAAGGTTTTTGTAGTATTCAGGGATGATGTTTTGTGTTTCTGTGATATCAGTTATAATATCTCCTTTTTCACTAATTGAGCTTATTAAGGTCCTTTCTTTTCTGTTTTTTGTTGATGTTTTGTCTGTCTTTTGTTTTGTTTATCTTTTCAGGTAGCCAACATTTTTTTTTTTTTCGTTGATCTTCTGTTAGTACTGGTCTTATCTTGTTCTTTTCTTTTCTTCTGCTGGGTTTGGGTTGGTTTGCTCTTTTCAAATTCTTTGAGACAATTCATTAGATTATTAAGTTGTGATTTTTTTTTTTTTTTTTACCAAAAGGCCTTCTCTATTGCCTTTTCCTCTCAAATTTAATCTCAATTGACCTTTCTGTGCCTTTGTGAAAGGGAAACTGACCTGCCTCATTATAGGTAAGTGAGGTTTCCGAAGAAAGGGAAATAAATCTTTCAAAAATAAAGATGAACAAGGAGAATGACCCCCTTTGGGCTCCCTAGTTGGTTTATAGCATCTCTACTTCAAAGGCATGATAGATTTTCTAGGATGGCCAATTCTTGTGCATAAGTTTCTACCACGGGGAAAATCATACCAAGGAAAATTCAGAGCTCAAATGGTTGACCTGCCACTATGGAGTTAGAATGTTGAGTCTCAAACTCTCTGCTTGAGGTAAACTTATTGTTTATGGTATTGCTTGAGATAAACTCATTTTCTTATGGTATATGAAATGATCTGTGCTTGTAAGAGTTTTTATAAATGAGGTTCTCTCTCCCCTGCTGGAACTTTGAAGCCAGCCAGGGTGAGATGCTGGGAGGGGCCACAGCCCAGGAATGGACTTGATGGGGAAGAGGACTGCTACACACAGCAAGAGGGAAGGAATACTTGCTGTCACCTTCATTTTGGCTGGTGAACTAATTCTAAAGCCCATGCCCATAAGGTTGTGCCTTGGTATCTGTAATTTTCTCTTCTTACCTAACAGGGAGACCACTCTGGCCAGAGAGTACCTGTAGACAGGGCAAGACAATTAGCACAAATATGTCACAGCTGGTTAATACAGCCTTTAAAGTAAACTGAAAACTGTGCATGTTCTGCTAGCTACACTAGCCAAGGATTCCTTGAGACAGTTGAAAGGACTCAGAGGAGGGGGACAAGGGACCTCTACCTCACTATTACCTTCAACCCAAATGTCCCCATAGAAGCCTTGGATGTAATTGACAATGGGCTCCTAATTAGAAGATATTTTTGAATGAGGGGGGCCCAGGGCTCCATGCCTTCCAACTGAGTCCCCAGATGCAAATTGATAGTGAGGATTTGATTGGTGCTAAGAGCCCTTTATTTTTTTTATTTTTATTTTTATTTTTAATGTTGGGGATTCATTGAGGGTACAATAAGCCAGGTTACACTGATTGCAATTGTTAGGAAAAGTCCCTCTTGCAATCATGTCTTGCCCCCATAAAGTGTGACACACACCAAGGCCCCACCCACCTCCCTCCTTCCCTCCTTCTGTTTCCCCCCCCATAACCAAAATTGTCATTAATTGTCCTCATATCAAAATTGAGTACATAGGATTCATGCTTCTCCATTCTTGTGATGCTTTACTAAGAATAATGTCTTCCACGTCCATCCAGGTTAATACGAAGGATGTAAAGTCTCCATTTTTTTTAATGGCTGAATAGTATTCCATGGTATACATATACCACAGCTTGTTAATCCATTCCTGGGTTGGTGGGCATTTTGGCTGTTTCCACATTTTGGCAATTGTAAATTGAGCTGCAATAAACAGTCTACTACAAGTGTCCTTATGATAAAAGGATTTCTTTCCTTCTGGGTAGATGCCCAGTAATGGGATTGCAGGATCAAATGGGAGGTCTAGCTTGAGTGCTTTGAGGTTTCTCCATACTTCCTTCCAGAAAGGTTGTACTAGTTTTCAGTCCCACCAGCAGTGTAAAAGTGTTCCCTTCTCTCCACATCCACGCCAGCATCTGCACTTTTGAGATTTTGTGATGTGGGCCATTCTCACTGGGGTTAGATGATATCTCAGGGTTGTTTTGATTTGCATTTCTCTAATATATAGAGATGATGAACATTTTTTCATGTGTTTGTTAGCCATTCATCTGTCGTTTTTAGAGAAAGTTCTATTCATGTCTCTTGCCCATTGATATATGGGATTGTTGGCTTTTTTCCTGTGGATTAATTTGAGTTCTCTATAGATCCCAGTTATCAAGCTTTTGTCTGATTGAAAATATGCAAATATCCTTTCCCATTGTGTAGGTTGTCTCTTTGCTTTGGTTATTGTCTCCTTAGCTGTACAGAAGCTTTTCAGTTTAATGAAGTCCCATTTGTTTATTTTTGTTGTTGTTGCAATTGCCATGGCAGTCTTCTTCATGAAGTCATTCCCCAGTCCAATATCTTCCAGTGTTTTTCCTATGCTTTCTTGGAGGATTTTTATTGTTTCATGCCTTAAGTTTAAGTCCTTTATCCATCTTGAATCAATTTTTGTGAGTGGGGAAAGGTGTGAGTCCACTTTCAGTCTTTTACATGTGGACATCCAGTTCTCCCAATACCATTTATTGAATAGGGAGTCTTTCCCCCAAGGTATGTTCTTGTTTGGTTTATCAAAGATTAGGTGGTTGTAAAATGTTAGTTTCATTTCTTGATTTTCAATTCGATTCCAAGTGTCTATGTCTCTGTTTTTGTGCCAGTACCATGCTGTCTTGAGCACTATGGCTTTGTAGTACAGACTAAAATCTGGTATGCTGATGCCCCCAGCTTTATTTTTGTTACAGAGAACTGCCTTAGCTATACGAGGTTTTTTCCGGTTCCATACAAAACGCAGAATCATTTTTTCCAAATCTTGAAAGTACGATGTTGGTATTTTGATAGGAATGGCATTGAATAGGTAGATTGCTTTGGGAAGTATAGACATTTTAACAATGTTGATTCTTCCCATCCATGAGCATGGTATGTTCTTCCATTTGTTAATATCCTCTGCTATTTCCTTTCTGAGGATTTCATAGTTTTCTTTATCGAGGTCCTTCACGTCCTTCATTAGGTATATTCCTAGGTATTTCATTTTCTTTGAGACTATGGTGAAGGGAGTTGTGTCCTTAATTAGCTTCTCATCTTGACTGTTATTGGTGTATACAAAGGCTACTGACTTGTGGACATTGATTTTATATCCTGAAACATTACTGTATTTTTTGATGACTTCTAGGAGTCTTGTGGTTGAGTCTTTGGGGTTCTCTAAGTATAAGATCATGTCGTCAGCAAAGAGGGAGAGTTTGACCTCCTCTGCTCTCATTTGGATGCCCTTTATTTCCTTGTCTTGCCTAATTGTATTGGCTAGAACTTCCAGCACTACGTTGAATAGCAAAGGTGACAGAGGACAACCTTGTCTGGTTCCAGTTCTAAGAGGAAAAGCTTTCAGTTTTACTCCATTCAGTAAAATATTGGCTGTGGGTTTGTCATAGATGGCTTCAATCAGTTTTAGAAATGTGCCACCTATGCCTATATTCTTCAGTGTTCTAATTAGAAAAGGATGCTGGATTTTATCAAATGCTTTTTCTGCATCTATTGAGAGGATCATGTGATCTTTATTTTTGCCTCTGTTAATATGGTGGATAACGTTTATAGACTTGTGTATGTTAAACCAGCCTTGCATCCCTGGGATGAAGCCTACTTGATCATGATGAATGACTTTTTTGATGATAAGCTGTAATCTATTGGCTAGGATTTTGTTGAGAATTTTTGCGTCTATGTTCATGAGTGAGATTGGTCTGAAATTCTCCTTTTTGTTTGGGTCTTTTCCTGGTTTTGGTATCAGGGTGATGTTTGCTTCATAGAATGTGTTGGGGAAGATTCCTTCTTCCTCAATTTTTTGGAATAATTTCTGCAGTACAGGAATAAGCTCTTCCTTGAAGGTTTGATAGAATTCTGGAGTGAAGCCATCTGGACCAGGGCATTTTTTGGTTGGAAGATTTTTTATTGTTTCTTTGATCTCAGTGCTTGAAATTGGTCTGTTCTCAGTGCTTGAAATTGGTCTTCCTGGCTGAGTCTAGGGAGAGGGTGTGATTCCTAATATTGATCCATTTCTTTCACATTGTTAAATATCTGGGCATAGAGTTTCTGGTAGTATTCAGAGATGATCTCTTGTATCTTTGTGGGATCAGTTGTTATTTCCCCTTTATCATTTCTGATTGAGGTTACTAGAGATTTTACTTTTCTATTCCTCGTTAGTCTGGCCAATGGTTTATCTATTTTATTTATTTTTTCAAAAAACCAACTCCTTGTTTCATTAATTTTCTGAATGATTCTTTTGTTTTCAATGTCATTGATCTCTGATTTGATTTTGGATATTTCTTTTCTTCTACTGAGTTTAGGCTTAGATTGTTCTTCTTTTTCCAATTCCATAAGATCTCTTGTGAGATTGTTGATGTGCTCTCTTTCTGTTTTTCGAATGTAGGCATCTAAAGCGATGAATTTTCCTCTCAAAACTGCTTTTGCAGTATCCCACAGGTTTTGCTAGCTTGTGTCTTCATTGTTGTTATGCTCAAGGAAGTTAATGATTTCCTATTTTATTTCTTCCTTCACCCATCTGTTATTCAACAGATGATTGTTTAGTTTCCATGCCTTTGGGTGGGGTTGAGCATTTTTGTTAGAGTTGAGTTCCACCTTTAGTGCCTTATGGTCTGAGAAGATACAAGGTAAAATTTCAATTCTTTTGATTCTGTTGATATTTGTTTTGTGTCCCAGGATATGATCAATTTTGGAGAATGTTCCATGGGGTGATGAGAAGAATGTATATTCTTTATCTTTGGGATGGAGTGTTCTATATGCGTCTATCAAGCACAGTTGTTGTAGGGTCTCATTTAAGTCTCTTATATCCTTGTTTAATTTCTGTTTAGAGGATCTGTCCAGCTCTGTAAGAGGAGTGTTAAGGTCCCCTGTTATTATGGTATTATCAGATATCATATTGCTCAGACTGAGTAAGGTCTGTTTCAAGAATCTGGGAGCATTTAAATTGGGTGCATAGATATTTAGAATTGAAATGTCTTCTTGTTGTATTTTTCCCTTGACCAATATAAAGTGACCATCTTTGTCTTTTTTGACTTTAGTTGCTTTAAATCCACATGTATCTGAAAATAAGATTGCAACTCCTCTTTTCTTCTGAATTCCATTTGCCTGAAAAATTGTCTTCCAACCCTTGACTCGGAGCTTTAATTTGTCTTTTGAAGCCAGGTGTGTTTCTTGCAGACAGCAAATGGATGGGTTGTGTTTTTTAATCCAGTCAACCAATCTATGTCTCTTCAGTGGGGAATTCAAGCCATTAACATTTATTGAGATAATTGATAAGTGTGGTAGTATTCTATTCGTCTTATTTGGTGAGAGTCCATTGCTTAGTTTTATCTTTTGCATCAGTGTGGAAGTTAGGTTCTGTCCTTTAATTTCTGAGTTCTTACTTTGCTGCTGATCCATTGTGGTGGTCAGTGTGCAGAACAGGTTGAAGTATTTCCTGTAGAGCTGGTCTTGTTGTGGCAAATTTCCTCAACGTTTGTATATCCGTAAATGTTTTGATTTCTCCGTCAATTTTTAAGCTTAGCTTAGCAGGGTACAGAATTCTGGGCTGGAAATTGTTCTGTTTAAGTAGATTAAAGGTAGATGACCATTGTCTTCTTGCTAGGAAAGTTTCATTAGAGAAGTCTGCCGTCAATCTGATGGATTTGCCCCTGTAGGTCAACTGGTGCTTACTCCTGGAAGCTTGCAGAATCTTTTCTTTTGTCTTGACTTTGGACAGGTTCATCACAATGTGTCTTGGAGAAGCTCGGTTAGAGTTGAGGCGACCTGGGGTCCGATAGCCCTCTGAAAGCAGTGTGTCAGAATCTTTGGTGATATTTGGGAAATTTTCTTTTATAATATTCTCTAGTATGGCTTCCATTCCTCTGGGGCATTCTTCTTCCCCTTCTGGAATTCCTATAACTCGTATGTTGGAACGCTTCATAAAGTCCCATAATTCTGACAGTGAACGTTCTGCTTTCTCTCTCTTCTTTTCTGCCTCTTTTACTATCTGAGTTATCTCAAAAACTTTGTCTTCTACCTCTGAAATTCTTTCTTCTGCATGGTCTAACCTGTTGCTGATACTTTCCATTGCATCTTTAAGTTCCCTGATTGACTGTTTCATTTCCTTCAGCTCTGCTGTATCCTTTTTATATTCTTCATATCGTTCATCTCTGATTTGATTCTGTTTTTGGATTTCCTTTTGGTTATTTTCCACTTTATTAGCAGTTTCCTTCATTGTTTCCATCATTTCTTTCATTGTTTTCAACATGTGTATTCTAAATTCCCTTTCTGTCATTCCTAACATTTCTGTATAGGTGGAATCCTCTGCAGTAGCTACCTCATGGTCCCTTGGCGGGGTTGTTCTGGACTGGTTCTTCATGTTGCCTGGAGTTTTCTGCTGATTCTTCCTCATGGGTGATTTCTTTTATCTGTTTCCTTGCCCTAATTTTCCTTTCACTTCCTCTTGCTCTTTAAGTTCTCGTGCCTGTGGACTAAGGGTTACAGGACCAGAAGGGTGAGAAGGTTTAAGAGCAAAAAAGGGATGAAAGAAAGGAGGACCGAGTGATAAAGAAAAAAAAAGAAAAATAGAGAAAGGAGAGGGGCTGGGTAAAAGGAATATTGACAAAAAGAAGAGAGGCACAGAAAGAGGGAGACAGAGCAATATAGGTGTACAGTAGGGTACTTTGATACAACCTTAAAAAAAACCCACCTTCTGGGGGTGCCCAGTTGGGTGGTTCCCTTGAGGTCAGCAGCTCTTTGCTAACCTGATCAGACACAGTACCCCACCTCTACCAAGTAGAGAGGAAAGACAAAAATGCTATAAATCAAACCAAAACAAGCAAACAGAAAACTTTACGGGATAAAATTGGCTGGAAAAACCAAATAATAGCGGTAGAAACACTAACAAAAATGAAGTTCTAATTATTGAAATAGGTAGCAATGGGAAATTATAATTAAACTAGAAAACTTGAGAAAGAAAAAGGATCTGTATGGAAAAGGTTGAACTTAAAAAACAAAACAACAATCCACAACATCGAAATAAACAAAAAAACAACCAAACCAAAAAAAAAAAAAAAAAACACAACCAAAAACAAAGCAGTATTTATATGTTATTGAATATTGTCTGGGCAACACGTGGTCTTCTGGGGTATGAGATGTTAATCACAGTTCTGATACGACTGGAGGCTGCTAGTTTCTCAAACCCCAGCAGGTAGACACCCTAAATCTCTCTTCAGCCCACTTAAAAGGCACTTTGAACTTGTTCACTTACTGAGCAGAAGCTTTCTCAGGGAAGTTCTTGTCACTGGAATCACTGCTGAAGTGGCTATCCACTTACCCTGTGTGTCAAAACTGGTCTCCCTCTGCCCCCGTGGGTTAGGGCTGCAAGGCGGCTCAGACCCTACCCTTAGGCTACTTGGTCACTGGGTTACCAGCTCCCACCCAATTCCAGCTCTGCGACCATGAGGGCGGAGCTTGCCGGGGCAGATCGCTCACAATGTCTGCCTGTGACCCAGAGCCAAACACTATTAGCTCCGTCTGGCTCAGTGGCTCAGACTGGGGCCCTAGACAAAGGCCAAAGTTCTCCGCACTCCTGCTCAGGCTCTCCCCAAGGCAGTTCAGCTGAGTGCCAAGTCCAAAGACACCAAAACAGTTCACAGGTAAGGCCTTTCTGGTTTGCAGTCTCGCTGCTACTGAACTTACAGTTGCGGGCGGGTTTAGACGTATTGAACACACGTGACCACTTGCCGGTTTTCCACTGTTTTAGTCCTCCTCTTGGGGTCCAGAAGTCTCTCGCTGACTGCCTGTATCCTCTCAGGGGTGATGATAGGCAGATCCCACCAGCCAGAGATGCCTGGAGTCCTATATCCCCAGACTCACGGTGCCCAGATGCAAGGAAGCTGTTACTCGGTT
Organism: Nycticebus coucang; assembly: GCF_027406575.1. Classification (NCBI taxonomy): domain Eukaryota; kingdom Metazoa; phylum Chordata; class Mammalia; order Primates; family Lorisidae; genus Nycticebus; species Nycticebus coucang. The sequence continues at coordinate 85,069,694 of NC_069783.1, forward strand.
GCCATCTTGCTCCGCCAGAGCCCTTTCTAAAATAAACACTGGGGCATTTGGAATGGCACAGCTGGAGTGGAGACAGAATTCACATGGACTTATTCTCCCACCTGAAGCTTTGGTTTGATCTCTTATGAAGCACCTACATAAATGTACATGTTAGGGGTGTGATGCCTCAAATGGATTTGGGGAAACTTCATTTGGGAGGACCCTATTTCAAAAGGACTATTTGTGTGCTCAAAACAATCTAAAAAATAGAGAAATGACCCACTGCACAAGGAGTCCCCAAAACTAGAATGAAAACAAAATGGAACCCATCTGAAGTGAAATAAGGTATTGCTGCTTGCCCACCTCTGGATAAGGGTAGTTCTTTAGGAGCAAGGTTAAGTTAAGCCCCTGAGAAATAGTTTATGAGAGACCTTAGCACCCCAAGGTAAGTATGTATACTACCTTCTTCCCATAGATATGGAAGAATAAAATTGATAGTGGGGAATAGATAACAGAGAATGACCTAAAAAATAAAAGGATAAAAAATGTTTTCTGTCTCTTCAAAAGCCTGTACCCCTTTTTGAGAACTAAAACGTGTATCCTTGCCTCAGGCTAGTGGTTAGGACCGGTAGGGGAGTGTTCTTTATTCTTTTGGCCACAGGAGATTGTTCAAGGGAATTGACTAAGTGGAGGTCACAATATCATCTTAGTTCAAGATGGGATGAATCAGGCAAAGGCCCTGAGATTGTTTTAGCTCAAGATGGGATTACAGATTTATCAGAATCCTTAAAAGCTATGCATTTCTGCTTAGAAGCAGGAATTTGGTTTTGAGATGAGAGTCTATGACATTTTCCTCCTTTGCCAGCGAACTAATACATTTGTCTTTTTTTTATTTTCTCAAACCTGTTTTTCCCATTTTTCTGATGCCTTGGGGATGAATGCCAAACCTTTAGTAACAATGGATAGTATAAATACCTTATCACATAGTATTCCTAATTCCTGATCCATGCATCTTATAAAAATTGCTGTTATTTATTTCATTTATTCATAAGATTGTTATTATTATTATTTTGAACAGTTATCTATATAAATCAATTAAAAATAAAAAAACTAAAAACTCCATTTTACTTTTGAAAAAATTCAAGACAATTTTAAAAGCAAGAAAATTAAATCTATTGTCAAGAGAGCAAATAGGTAGTAGAACTAGATAGACCTCTGACCCACATGTTGGGATAATCAGACTTGATATTTTTAAGTAATAATGATAATATGTTAAATGATGGAGGGAAATGGACAACAATGTTAACAGATGTAGGTGAAAACTATAACAAAGGGCCAAGTAGAAATGCTAGAAATAAAAAATAGATCTAAAAGAAGAATTCTTTTAAAGATAGGTTAGATACAAGAATCATTGGACTTGAATACAAGTATTTTGAAATTACCCAAATTTAAACACAAAAGAGAAAGGGGGGCGGGGTTTGAAAGAGAATTTGCAGTCTGTAGAACAACATTGAATAATATCACACATGTGAGAATGAAGTCCCATAGAAGGGAAATATAATGAGGCAAAAAACACGTGAAGAGATATTTGCTGAGAACTTTTCTAAAATTAATTAAAGACACTATCCCACAGATGTAAGAAGGTCAGTTAACCTATGGTAGTTAGATACAAAGAAATGCTCACCTATTTGATCAGAGTCAAATAGCTAAAAACAAAAGGAGATTATCTTGAAAACATATCTATCTCCTCACAAACAAACAAATGCCTCCAATACATATGGGGGAATAATGATAGCTATAAAAGGTCTGACTTCTCAGTCTCACCTTCCTGTTGCCTCTCTCATTAGTTCCCTCCAGAGTAAGGTATTGACTGACATTTTTTTTCATAAAGAATCCTCTTATAACCTTGTGCAGCCTGTGATGAGTATAAAGGGAAAGGAAGATACATTTAATAGCTTTGCTATAACTTTTCCCATTGAAGCTTGTTTTCTTCTTGTCCTTTAAGTCAAAATACAAATCAGCATTGATATTCACTTTCCAATATATATATATATATATATATTTTTGTAGAGACAGAGTCTCACTGTACCGCCCTCGGGTAGAGTGCCGTGGCGTCACACGGCTCACAGCAACCTCTAACTCTTGGGCTTACGCAATTCTCTTGCCTCAGCCTCCCGAGCAGCTGGGACTACAGGCGCCCGCCACAACGCCCAGCTATTTTTTTGTTGCAGTTTGGCCTGGGCTGGGTTTGAACCCGCCACCCTCGGTATATGGGGCCGGTGCCCTACTCACTGAGCCACAGGCGCCGCCCCACTTTCCAATATTTTAAATTGTAATGTTACTTATGAAAAGTAATGGCGGAGGGGAGACAAGATGGCGGACTGAAGCCAGCTTTCAACAAAGGCTCCCGTCCAGAAGGAGAGTTAAGGGACAGGAATTTAGTAAGTATCCTGGTGGACTTGAGCCTCACCAAGAGAGAAGGTTGAAGAACGCACATCAACACCGCTGAGGCAAGTTGTGATCACAAGGACGCAAACAAAAGGTACAAAATCCACCACCAAGCGGACGGGAGTCCCCCTCCCCCATGAGACCGGCTCTGGAGCCCCACAATTGAACAAGTTGGCAGAAATTAAAGCCCCTCCCACTACACTCCACGGGAGAGACCTTCTAAAAACTGGACTTACCTCCCCTACTGGGGTGCCGTGGTGTTCTCCTGCCGGACATAGGGCTGAATAAAACTTTGGGAATCCTTTGCCAGCAACCCTGAATCCCCGGCGCTCCCCTCCCGCCCACTGAGGTCTGGAGGCCTGTCCCCCAGGACTTCCGATCCTTGGGTGATTTCTCAAGGGGAGTGGACAGTCCCCGAGTTGCGACTGGTCAGCATTGACTCTGAGGCGCGCCGAGTGAGGAGAGGGCACCGGGCTGAGGGGGAGTCACGCCTCGCGGCACTTCCCTGCGGTGCAGTGCACCAACCCTCCCCGGGCATAGGGAGCCCAAGACTGAATCAGACTCTGGCCTCCCCGCTGAGAGCTGAGAACCCCTACTCTCACTCGGGGTCTGAGGGCCTATCCCCCAGGAGTTCGGCTCCTTGGGTGATTTCTCGAGGGGAGTGCACAGTGCCTGAGCTGCGTCAGGTCAGCGCTGACTCTGGGACACGTGAGCGAGGAGAGGGCACTCCGCTGAGGGGAAATCAAGCCTTGGCGGCACTTCCCTGCGGTGCAGTGCACCAACCCTCCCCGGGCATAGGGAGCCCAAGACTGAATCAGACTCTGGCCTCCCCGCTGAGAGCTGAGAACCCCTACTCTCACTCGGGGTCTGAGCGCCTATCCCCCAGGAGTTCGGCTCCTTGGGTGATTTCTCGAGGGGAGTGCACAGTGCCTGAGCTGCGTCAGGTCAGCGCTGACTCTGGGACACGTGAGCGAGGAGAGGGCACTCTGCTGAGGGGAAATCAAGCCTTGGCGGCACTTCCCTGCGGTGCAGTGCAGGAGCCCTCCCTGGACCGTAGTATTGCGTGAAACTGAATGAAACTCTAGCTTCCCCCCGCCCCACTCCCAATCCGGGTCTGGGGGCCCATCCCCCAAGAGTTCTGATTCTTGGGGGATCTCTTAAGGGGTGTGGACCCAGCACAAACTGTGGCCGCTCAGTGCTGACTCTGGGGCGCGGGACAGAGGAGAAAAGGGTCGCCTGAGTGCCCACACCAGAGCAGCAGTTCCCTGGAGGTAGATCAACAGCCGTTTTTTCTTTAACGGCAGAACGCTCACTTCTGGATATTCTGAGGCCACACCCCCTGTCTCCCTGGGCAACCAGAGGAGGCCACCGGTGACTCACAAACCCGGAAGCCTCCAGGGCGGGGCCGACCCAGAGAGGTGTTCAGACGCAATTCTCCAGCAGCAAAGACGTTTGAACTCAAAACAGCCCGTCTCCTGTAGGCGACGACAGGAACAGAGACAGAACCTCACAAAGTTGTCTGTTCTGTTCTGTTCTGTTAGCAGCATGCATCAGGGACGGGGCTAAGCCTGAGTGAACACCTCCTTCCCATCACCTGCATCAAACACTCAAAGAGGTCAGGCCCCATCTCCTCCTGCTAGATAGCGGCAGTCTGCGGGGGCCTGGCAGACTTCCTCGCGATTCAGGCAGGTGCAAACCCCTGGAGTGTCTGTTCACTGCAGGCAACTGGGTTAGCCATCTGCAGAGATACCAGTGACTGGGTCCGACGGAGGGGCAAAGTGGGGAAGGAGACGTCAACCTTCCCAGACTGCTCTGTTTGCTGGGTGGCTCCTCCTGACTCCACGCTGCACTGGGGTGAGCTGTGTCAGAGGAGTCACCAGGCCCCTGTGATCCAGTTCCCAGAGACCTCTTGAACCCTTCCACCCGAGACAAGTGCCGATTGAGACAGTTGATTCGGACCTTTTGAACTGGGCTAATAGACTGAGGACTTTTCAGGTGGTGCCCTGGGTGTGCGATTGTAGGAAGGTTTGATTCTCCTTTTCCAACTGGGGCCAGAGGTGGGCAGGCGGGGTGACTTAATTGCTGATTTTTCCACACAGCTGAGACTTCAAGCCAGAGTAGAAGTTGCAATAGGATCGAACAGAAACCAGCTGAAAACAAGACAGAACCACTTTGCTCCACCACACCAGACAGGGCCCCAGTTTCTCAGGCCACAACACTGTACGGGCCCTCGATAAAACCCCAGGGGAAAAACCAAAGGGAGTAAACCATGGGGCGGAATCAGCGGAAAAACTCTGGTAACATGAATAACCAGAATAGATCAACCCCCCCAAGAAAAGATACGGCAGATGTGATTGAAGATCCCATTCATAAACAACTGGCTGAGATGTCAGAAGTCGAATTCAGAATTTGGTTTGCAGACAAGATTAATAAAATGGAATTAGGAATTCGAGGAGAAATTCAAAAACTGTCTCAAGAATTTAACGAATTTAAAGACAAAACCACCAAAGACTTAGACACACTGAAACAAGAACTTACAGCCCTCAAAGATATGAAAAATACAGTAGAATCCCTCAGTAACAGAATGGAGCAAGCAGAAGAAAGGATTTCTGACATTGAAGATAAAGTCTTCGAACGCTCCCAATCTCTCAAAGAGGAAGAGAAATGGAGAGCAAAAACGGATCACTCACTCAGAGAGCTCTCAGATAATTCGAAAAAAAATAACATAAGAGTTATAGGAATTTCGGAGACTGATGAAGTGGTAGCCAAGGGCACAGAGGCCCTTCTACATGAAATTATGAAAGAAAATTTTCCAGACATGCCTACAGAATCTGAAATTCAGATAGCAGACAGCTTCAGAACCCCAGCACGATTCAACCCCAATAAGCCATCTCCCAGACATATCATAATTAGCTTCACTAAAGTTAACATGAAAGAGAAGATTCTCAAAGCAGCCCGGCGAAAGAAAACTATAACGTACAAAGGTAAGAATATTAGAATAACTGCAGATCTCTCTGCTGAAACTTTTCAAGCAAGAAGAGGCTGGTCATCAACTTTTAATCTCCTAAAGCAAAAAAACTTTCAACCCAGGATCTTGTATCCAGCTAAACTGAGTTTCATCTATGATGGAGAAATTAAATACTTCAATGACATTCATATGTTGAAAAAATTTGCCATAAGTAAACCAGCTCTTCAGGATGTTCTCAGACCTATCCTCCACAATGACCAACCCAATCCTATACCACAAAAGTAAACTCAATCAGAAACTTCGGATCAAACTCCAACTTCCACACTGGCGAAAGGATTAAAAATGTCCACTGGACCTTTGAAAAACTCGATACCCAAAATTCCACCAGACTTATCCTTACTCTCCATCAATGTGAATGGCTTAAACTGTCCTCTAAAGAGGCATAGGTTAGCTGACTGGATACAAAAACTCAAGCCAGATATTTGTTGCATACAAGAGTCACATCTCAACTTAAAAGACAAATACAGACTCAGGGTGAAAGGATGGTCATCCATATTTCAGGCAAATGGTAATCAGAAAAAAGCAGGTGTTGCAATTTTATTTGCAGATACAGTAGGCTTTAAACCATCAAAAGTAAGGAAGGACAAGAATGGTCACTTCATATTTGTTAAGGGTAATACTCAATATGACGAGATCTCAATTATTAATATCTATGCACCCAACCAGAATGCACCTCAATTTATAAGAGAAACTCTAACAGACATGAGTAACTTGATTTCCTCCAGCTCCATAATCGTTGGAGATTTCAACACTCCCTTGGCAGTGTTGGATCGATCCTCCAGAAAGAAGCTGAGCAAAGAAATCTTAGATTTAAACCTAACCATCCAATATTTAGATTTAGCAGACATCTACAGAACATTTCATCCCAACAAAACTGAATACACATACTTCTCATCAGCCCACGGAACTTACTCCAAAATTGATCACATTTTAGGTCACAAGTCTAACCTCAGTAAATTTAAAGGAATAGAAATTATTCCATGCATCTTCTCGGACCATCATGGAATAAAACTTGAATTGAGTAACAACAGGAATCTGCATACCCATACAAAAACATGGAAGTTAAATAACCTTATGCTGAATGATAGCTGGGTCAGAGATGAGATTAAGAAAGAAATCACCAATTTTTTGGAACAAAATGACAATGAAGACACAAGCTATCAGAACCTCTGGGACACTGCAAAGGCAGTTCTAAGAGGGAAATTTATAGCACTGCAAGCCTTCCTCAAGAGAACGGAAAGAGAGGAAGTTAACAACTTAATGGGACATCTCACGCAATTGGAAAAGGAAGAACATTCCAACCCCAAACCCAGTAGAAGAAAAGAAATAACCAAAATTAGAGCAGAATTAAATGAAATTGAAAACAAAAGAATAATACAACAGATCAATAAATCAAAAAGCTGGTTTTTTGAAAAGGTCAATAAAATAGATAAACCTCTGGCCAACCTAATCAGGAAAAAAAGAGTAAAATCTCTAATATCATCAATCAGAAACAACAAAGACAAAATAACCACAGACTCATCAGAAATCCAAAAAATCCTTTATGAATATTACAAGAAACTTTATTCTCAGAAATATGAAAATCTGAAGGAAATAGACCGATACTTGGAAGCACGCCACCTTCCAAGACTTAACCAGAATCAATTGGAAATGTTGAACAGACCCATATCAAGTTCAGAAATAGCATCAACTATACAAAACCTCCCTAAAAAGAAAAGCCCGGGACCAGATGGTTTCACGTCAGAATTCTACCAAACCTTTAAAGAGGAATTAGTACCTATATTACTCAACCTGTTCCAAAATGTAGAAAAAGAAGGAAGACTACCCAACACGTTCTATGAAGCAAATATCACCCTGATCCCCAAACCAGGAAAAGACCCAACAAGAAAAGAAAATTATAGACCAATATCACTAATGAATATAGATGCAAAAATATTCAACAAGATCCTAACAAACAGAATCCAGCAACACATCAAACAAATTATACATCATGACCAAGTTGGTTTTATCCCAGGGTCTCAAGGCTGGTTCAATATACGTAAATCTATAAATGTAATTCAGCACATAAACAAATTAAAAAACAAAGACCATATGATTCTCTCAATTGATGCAGAAAAAGCTTTTGATAATATCCAGCATCACTTCATGATCAGAACACTCAAGAAAATTGGTCTAGAAGGGACTTTTCTTAAACTGATAGAGGCTATCTACAGCAAACCCACAGCCAATATCATATTGAATGGAGTTAAATTGGAATCATTTCCACTCAGATCAGGAACCAGACAAGGCTGCCCATTGTCTCCATTGCTTTTCAACATTGTAATGGAAGTTTTAGCCACCGCAATTAGGGAAGAAAAGGCGATCAAGGGTATCCATATAGGGTCAGAAGAGATCAAACTCTCGCTCTTCGCAGATGATATGATTGTGTATCTGGAAAACACTAGGGACTCTACTACAAAACTCCTAGAAGTGATCAAGGAATACAGCAGCGTCTCAGGTTACAAAATCAACATTCATAAATCGGTAGCCTTTATATACACCAACAACAGTCAAATTGAAAAAGCAGTTAAGGACTCTATCCCATTCACAGTAGTGCCAAAGAAGATGAAATATTTGGGAATTTACCTAACAAAAGACGTGAAAGATCTCTATAAAGAGAACTATGAATCTCTAAGAAAAGAAATAGCTGAAAATGTTAACAAATGGAAAAACATACCATGCTCATGGCTAGGAAGAATCAACATTATCAAAATGTCCATACTACCCAAAGCAATATATAATTTCAACGCACTCCCTATTAAAGCTCCACTGTCATATTTTAAAGATCTTGAAAAAACATTACTTCGTTTTATATGGAATCAGAAAAAACCTCGAATAGCCAAGACATTACTCAGAAATAAAAACAAAACAGGAGGAATCACACTACCAGACCTCAGACTTTACTACAAATCGATAGTGATCAAAACAGCATGGTACTGGCAGAAAAACAGAGAAGTAGATATCTGGAATAGAATAGAGAACCAAGAGATGAATCCAGCTACTTACCGCTATTTGATTTTTGACAAGCCAATTAAAAACATTCAGTGGGGAAAAGATTCCCTATTTAACAAATGGTGCTGGGTGAACTGGCTGGCAACCTGCAGAAGACTGAAATTGGACCCACACCTTTCACCATTAACTAAGATAGACTCTCATTGGATTAAAGATTTAAACTTAAGACATGAAACTATAAAAATACTAGAGGAGAATGCAGGGAAAACCCTTGAAGAAATTGGTCTGGGTGAGTATTTCATGAGGAGAACCCCCCGGGCAATTGAAGCAGCTTCAAAAATACACTACTGGGACTTGATCAAACTAAAAAGCTTCTGCACAGCTAAGAACACAGTAAGCAGAGCAAGCAGACAGCCCTCAGAATGGGAGAAGATATTTGCAGGGTATAACTCTGACAAAGGTTTAATAACCAGAATCCACAGAGAACTCAAACGCATCAGCAAGAAAAAAACAAGGGATCCCATCGCAGGCTGGGCAAGGGATTTGAAGAGAAACTTCTCTGAAGAAGACAGGCGCACGGCCTTCAGACATATGAAAAAATGCTCATCATCTTTAATCATCAGAGAAATGCAAATCAAAACTACTTTGAGATATCATCTAACTCCAATGAGACTAGCCTATATCACAAAATCTCTAGACCAGAGATGTTGGCGTGGATGCGGAGAAAAGGGAACACTTCTGCACTGCTGGTGGGAATGCAAATTAATACATTCCTTTTGGAAAGATATATGGAGAACACTCAGAGATCTAAAAATAGATCTGCCATTCAATCCTGTAATTCCTCTGCTGGGCATATACCCAGAAGACCAAAAATCACAACATAACAAAGATATTTGTACCAGAATGTTTATTGCAGCCCAATTCATAATTGCTAAGTCATGGAAAAAGCCGAAGTGCCCATCGATCCACGAATGGATTAATAAATTGTGGTATATGTATACCATGGAATACTATGCAGCCTTAAAGAAAGATGGAGACTTTACCTCTTTCATGTTTACATGGATGGAGCTGGAACATATTCTTCTTAGTAAAGTATCCCAAGAATGGAAGAAAAAATACCCAATGTACACAGCCCTACTATGAAACTAATTTGGGACTCTCACATGAAAGCTATAACCCAGCTACAACTTAACAACAGGGGGAAGTGGAAAAGGGGGGGGTGGGTAGAGGGAGGGGAATCGGTGGGATCACACCTGTGGTGCATATTACAGGGGTATTTGCGAAACTTGGTAAATGTAGAATATAAATGTTTTGGCACAGTAACTGAGATAACGCCGGAAAGGCTATGTTAACCACTGTGATAAAAATGTGTCAAATGGTTTATGAAGTGAGTGTATGATGCCCCATATCATATCATTGTATACAGTTATGATTTAATAAAAAAAAAAAATAAATAAAAATAAAAAAAAAAAAAGAAAAGTAATGGCTTTCATGTATGTTTTTTAACACAAAATGAACAACACAAAATTAATAACCATAACTACAACCAACCTTTTAGTTATAACCATAATGAGTTTTGCCATTGCTATGAAGTGCCATTTTGTACCTTTACTCTTATGTTCTCTATATTGTAAGAACCACCACCAATACTACTGAGCTGCTTCTATTTTTAAAAGGAAATAGAAAATTGTTGACATTGTGTACATTTTTTTTTTTGTAAATAAAATCATGGACATGAAATGTAATGCATTCAGCTTAATATGTGTCAAATTCTTGATTTTATATTATTAATGGGCAGAAATGCACAGTGACCAAATGTCAGATTATTCCCTTCGATGGTCCTTACTGACATTTAAATTACTGAATAAATTATGTATTCACTTTTAAAAATTTATTAGGCTGAAGGAAAATTGTATCAGAGAGAATTTTTTTTTTTTACAGGAAGGAATGCAGAAAGAATAAAAATGTAGGAAAATCTGAAGGCAGAGCAGATAAGGGAAACAAATCAAACACTAAGATAGTGTAGTTAAATCCAAATATATTCATACTAGCCAAGAACTGAAAATGGTCCAGGTATCCATCAACAGAGCATGGCAATATACACTGTGGCATATTCAAACAGTGGAATATTACCCAGCAAGAAAAAAGGAACAAACTTCTTATAGATGTCACAAAATAGGTGAATCTCAAAAACATGCTCAGTAAAGGAAGCTAGACACAAGAGCATATACTGTATTATTTCATTTAAGAAAAGGCACAGCTAATTTATGATGACAGAAATTGGAACAAGGTACTCTGGGAAGAAGTATTCACTTAAGCACAAAGGAATATTGAGGACTGATGGGAATGTTCTATATCAGAGGTCAGCAAATATTTTCCATAAGGGGCCAAAGAGTAAGTATTTTAGGCTTTGAGGGTCATACAGTCTGTTTCAACTATTCAAGTTTACCATTATAGCAGGAAATACGTCATAGATAAAACAAAAACAAATGCATATGTGGTGTTCTAATAAAATGTTATTTATTGACACTGAAAGTTGAACTTTATATAATCTTCATGAATCACAAAATATTATTGTTCTGGCCTTTTTCATACATTAAAAGACCTAAAAATCATCCTTTACAGGCTGTAGAAAATGAGGCAGTGGAACAGATTTGGCCTGTGGCTACGGTTTGTTAGGCCCTGTTCTACATCTTGATAGAAGTGTGGGTTATTTGTATGAATGCACTTATAAAATTGATAAAGCTGCTCACTTAAGATCTGTGGATTTCTCCGCAGATAGATTATTTCTCAACAGAAAAAAAAAAAAGTTTTTTTTTTTCAGTTGTTGGCCGGGGCTGGGTTTGAACCTGTCCTACTCCTTTGAGCCACAGGCGCCACCCTCAACAGAATTTTTTTTTAAAAATCCAGAGGCAAAAGGCTTAGCAATAATGCTCTGTGCTGCCTTCATTAATTGTCACAAGTGCACTGCACTAATAGAAAAAGCATAAGACACATGTTCACACAAAATACCATTTATTCTTGTGTTAGTTAAGGGAAGCAGATTTAGGCAAAAAAAAAAAAAATTAGTGCTCTATTTGTTTTGTAGTTGAAGAATCAAGTTCCGCTTAAGCGGAATCCAAATTTTTACTTGCTAACTTTCGTAAAGGCTTTTTTTTCTCTCTCTCTCTTTTTTTTTTTGTAGAGACAGAGTCTCACTTTATGGCCCTGGGTAGAGTGCCGTGGCCTCACACAGCTCACAGCAACCTCCAACTCCTGGGCTTAAGTGATTCTCTTGCCTCAGCCTCCTGAGTAGCTGGGACTACAGGCGCCCGCCACAACGCCCGGCTATTTTTTGGTTGCAGTTTGGCCGGGGCTGGGTTTGAACCCGCCACCCTCGGTATATGGGGCCGGCGCCTTACCGACTGAGCCATCGTAAAGGCTTTTAATTACTTCTGATGACCCTCAGAGTAAGAGTTAACTTAGCTGGTTAGTGAAAGGATTTTGATGGTAATGTATACACATATGCTGGAGCTTAGATAATAAATTTACTAATGGCTGGGCATGGTAGCTCACTCCTGTAATCCTAGCACTCTGGGAGGCTGAGGCAGTTGGAATGCTTGAACTCAGGACTTCAAGAGTCAGTCTCTACTAAAAATACAAAAACTAGCCAGGCATTATTGTGAGTGCTTGTATTCCCAGCTACTTGGGAGGCAGAGGCACAAGGATCACTTGAGCCCAAGATTTTGAGGTTGCAGTGATCTACAATGACACCATGGCACTCTAGCCTGGGCAACAGAGTGAAACTGTCTCAAAATAATGATAATTTTTTCTAAGCAGTAGAAGTAATTTCTAGCAATATTTACAGGCTAAAATATATTTGTTGGTAGTGTCAACATCCTTCTGCTCAATCTTTCATCTATCTTGACCTTAGTATACCCTTTAACCTTACTGAATGGTCCTCCAAATTAAATTTCTCTCTTGCTTGTTTCCAGGATCCAGAATAAGTCTCTGTCCAGCTTCTTCTCCTCCTTCTAAGATAACTCTTTCAGTCCTTTTAGTGTCTGTTGCTGGTTACTGCACAAATGCCCTCCTCACCTTCCTTGGGCTGTGACATCTGTGCCAGACCACTTTCCCACGTAGACACTCTTGTCACCCTTGTAAGGGACTGTCGCATGCTAGCTTTTCCCTCATCCTCCCATTTATGGATACCCTCTTTACCCCTCTTGGACTCTACGTACTTCATGCTCGGTTAACCTGTGTGTCTACTCTTCTCACCACTTTTGGGCTCTGAATTCCTACACCAAGCTACTGCTCCTTACTCCTTCCAGCTTTAACATTTCATGCCAGGTAGGCTTTCCTTTGCCTTGAAAAAATCGACCTTGCTCTGTCCTTCCTAGTAGCTTTAGGACTAAAATGTTCAGAAAGGCAAAAGGAAAGAGAAAAAGAACAGAATGGAGAACAAACATTAAAATACTTTATTAGATTCTTAAATATTTAGCTCTTTGATCTATCTTGAACTTATTTTTGTGAATATTGATGCAGTGATCTGACTTTGCTATTTTTTCTCTAATGGATAACCAATAGAATCCACAGCATATATCGAATAGTTTGTTACTTATACTAACTGGAAATACTATGTTAATCATAAACTAATTTTTCACATATGCATGGGTTTGTTTCTGTGTTCTCTTGAATATTGATATATTTGTCTTGATTTTGGTATTCATTCATTGTTTGAGGAGAAATGACACCTTTATTTTATCAAGTCATATGAGGAGATGGAATTTTTCTAATCTCTCTCTTTTTTTTAGAGACAGAGTCTTACTTTGTCACCCTCGGTAGAGTGCTGTGGCGTCACAGCTCACAGCAACCTCCAGCTCTTGGGCTTAGGTGATTCTCTTGCCTCAGCCTCCCAAGTAGCTGGGACTACAGGTGCCCACCACAACACCTGGCTATATTTTTGCTGCAGTTTGGCTGGGGCCGGGTTTGAACCCACCACCCTTGGTATATGGGGCTGGTTGCCCTACTCACTGAGCCACAGGCGCTGCCCGGAATTTTTCCAATCTTTTAAAATATTTTTTCAATTTAAATTTTCTTAAATTTCAGAACATTATGGGGGCAAATACGTTTTGGTTACGTAATTTGCTTTTGTACAGATAGTTATAAGTGTGCCCTTCACCCGGACAGTGTGCATATCCATTAGGTGTGAATTTAGCCATCCCCTCTCATCTGCCTGATTTTCTTTGAGTTTTACTTTCATATATGCACATAAGTGTTATTTCATTAGTTCCAATTTAGTATTGAGTACATACGGTGTTTTTCTATTCTTGCAGTACTTCATATAGAAGAATGGTCTCTAGTTCCATCCATAAAGATACTAGATTACCAATTTTTATGGCTCAGTAGTACTCCACAGTATACATATATCAAATTTTAGTAATTCATTCATGTATTGGTGGGCACTTAGGGGGTGTTTCCACATCTTTGCAGTTGTGAATTGTGCTGCGGTAGACATTTGAGTGCAAATATCTTTTTTATAAAATGCCTTTTTTTTCCTTTTGGCTAAATATCTAGTAGAGGGATGCTGATCAAATGGTAGGTCCACTTTTAGTTCTTTGAGATATTTCCATAGTACTTTCTGAAGGGGTTATACCAGTTTGCAGTCCCACCAACAGTTTAAAACTGTTCTTTTCTCTCTGCATTCACACTAGCATCTGTTGTTTTGGGACTTTTGATAAAAGCCATTTTCACTGGAGTTAGGTGATAGCTCATTGTGATTTTGATTAGCATTCCCCAGATAATTAGAAATATTGAGCATTTTTTCATATGTTCGTTGGACATTAGTATATTTTCACTTGAAAAATTTCTTTTCTTGTCTTTTGCTCACTTATTAATGGGGTTATTTGATTTTTTTCCTTGCTGATTTGCTTGAGTTCTGTATAAATTCAGGTTATCAGCCCTTTATCAGATGTATATGCAAATATTTCCGCCCATTCTGTAGATTGTCTATTTGCTCTATTGATTATTTCCTTCGCTGTGCAGAAGCTTTTTCATTTGATCAGATCTCATTTACTTATTTTTGTTATTGCTGTAATTGCTTTTGGGGCCTTCATAAATTCTTTGCCTCGGCCAATGTCTTAAGTTTTTCTAACATTTTCTTCTAGAATTCGTTAGTTTTATGCCTTAGGTTTAAGTCCATTATCCGATGTGAATTAATTTTTGTGACTAGTCCCTCTTACACATGGCCATCCAATTTTCCCAGCACCATTTATTAAATAGGGATTCCTTTCCCCAGTGCGTATGTTTTGTCTGCTTTATCAAAGATCATATGGCAATATGAGTATGGTTTCATACTTGCATTCTCTGTTCTGACCCATACGTCTATGTTTCTGTTTCCATGCCAGTACCATGCTGTCACAAATGTGTTACTATAGCCTTGTAGTTTAGCTTGAAGTCTGGTAAGTGATGCCTCCTGATTTGTTCTTTTTTTTTTTTTTTTTTTTTTGTAGAGACAGAGTCTCACTGTACCGCCCTCGGGTAGAGTGCCATGATGTCACACGGCTCACAGCAACCTCTAACTCTTGGGCTTACGCCATTCTCTTGCCTCAGCCTCCCAAGCAGCTGGGACTACAGGCGCCCGCCACAACGTCCGGCTATTTTTTTGTTGCAGTTTGGCCGGGGCTGGGTTTGAACCCACCACCCTCGGCATATGCGGCCGGCGCCCTACTCACTGAGCCACAGGCGCTGCCTCCTGATTTGTTCTTATTGAGTAAGGTTGCACTGGCTATTCAGGCTTCCAATCTTCTTTTATACATGGCAGCTAAGTAGCATAGTTGTCTTCATAGAGATTTTGTTCTTTTCATGTTATGTTTATTTTCAGGCATTCTGTAGTTTTTTATCATTAATAGTTTCTTTTTTCCTCCTGTATGTTCTAATTGATGGCTGTTAAGGTATAGGAATTGTTTTGATTTTTGTTTATCTTTTACTGCACTACTTTCTTGACTTTTGTATTAATTTTAGTAAATTGGTATTGATGTTCTTGAATTATCTACAAACTGTGCAGGTTTTTCTTCCATTCCAATGTTTATACTGTTTTACATGCTTTCCTTGTCTTATTATGTTAGCAATTGACGTCAATTGCAACTTGAATAGTAGTGTTAGCATTTGGCATCTTTATCTGGGAATAGCTAAAAATCTTACAACTAAATACAATGCTTAAGTATATTTCTGGTAGATAGCCTTTACCAAGCCATGGAGTTTTCTTCCACTCATAGTTTGCTAAGAGTTTCTATCATGAATGGAAGTTAAGTTTTATCAAAATTTTTAGTGCATCTATTGAGATAATTGCATGTATTTTTCTCCTTTAATCTATTAATATAGATTTCACCAATGGGATTTAAAAATTAACTTTAAATTTAAAAAGTAACACATGACTACATTCATCTTACAAAAATGAGAGAATTACAGGGGGTTGGGAAATTGGGGAGATGTTGGCCAAAGGACATAAAATTTCAGTAAGGAGGAATAAGTTGCACATTATGGTGATTATAGTTAATACATTGTATACCTCAAAATTGCTAAGAGTAGAGTTTGTGTTCTTACTGCAAAAATGATTGTGTGAGGTAACATTATATTAAATAGCTTGATTCAGCTATTCCACAATGTGTACATATATCAATGTTCATCACCATAAATAGGTACAATTTTTACTTATCACATAAAAATACATGAGGGGAAAAAATTTAAATACAAAAAGTGAAAATTACAAATAATGCTAATTGCCTTTGACCTCAAGTCTAGTTTGCACCTTCAATACCAGTAACTGTTATTATCTGTTTTCATGAATAAAACAGAACATATATAGTGCGCTATTTTTGTATGTTTATTTTTAAATAGTACTATATTCAACCTTTTTCACTCAAAATATGTTTGATAACTTATTTTTTATTGTTATTTTTATTGGTAATACAGATATTTTTCATTCCTTTTCATCATATTCCATTTATTCATTTTATTTTTTCATTCCACGATTAAAGTACATTCAGATTATTTCCAATTTCATATCAATGCTGAAATAACGCTGTAAATGTTTTCTAGTTCATGTATGTAAGTGTTTTCCTATGACATGCATTTTTTATTCCTAGGCTTTTAGGAGGTTTGAAAGTATTTTTAAAAGTAGGTATTGAATATAAGTGTGTGCTTCTAAACTTGAGTTTAGACTACTAGAATAGAAACTAAAGCTTTAGCAAGCTTTATTTTCCTAGTTTAGAAATACTTTTAAGAGTATTAAGATCATAAATGTGTTCAGTGTGAGTACATACTCTTTAATCTGTACTAAAATGAACAAATAATTTTTCTCTTTTTGTGTTTTCTAATTGATATATTGTTAACATATTTTGGGAGGTACTTGTGATATTTTGATATATGTATACACTGTAATGATCAAATCAGGGTAATTGAGATAACTATCACCTCAAATATTTATCTTTTCTTTGTGGTGGGAAAATTACAATTTTTCTATTCTGCTATTTTGAAATATACAATAACTTATTATAAAGTATAATTTTCCTACTGATTTTTCTTTGTGGTGAATTATAGTAATTTTGTAATTTTAAAGTATCCTTATTATCATATGATAATGTTAAGTAGCCATGATTTGCTGGATGTGGTGGCTCACTCCTGTAATCCCAGTGCTTTAGGAGGCTGAGGCAGGAGGATCACTTGAGGCCAAGAGTTCAAGACCAGCTTAAAAAATTGGCCAGGCAGGGTGGCTCACACCTGTAGGCTGAGGATCACCTGAGCTCAGGTGTTCATGGCTACAGTGAGCTATGAGTGTACCACTGCATTCTAGCCCAGGTCACATAATGATCCGCCCCTCAAAAAAAAAATCATGGTAATTATTTTAAAAGTATGTTGCTAAATTTAATTTGCTGATATTTTATGTAACAGTTTTCTATCTATGTTCATAAGGGCAATTGAACCATAGTTTTCCTTCCTTGTACTCTTCTGGTTCACATTTGGTAATATAATTTTGGAAGTTTTGTAAAATGTATGGGATATCTCTCCATCTTTTTAAAGTTTGTAACCATGAATACAACATAGGAATTATATGTTCCTTGAAGTTTGGTAGAACTTGTTCTTTCACAATTATTAGATAATTATATAATCTATGTATTTTATATTATCCAATTGTTTTCTGATCTATATAAAGTCTATTTCTGGGATAGATATATTTATATCTCCTATTCTGATTACAAATTATCAAAACTTTTCCATATTTCTTTTTAAATTTCAGATTAATTTGAGGGTACAAACGATTAGGTTACATTGCTTACATTTGTCAGGGAATGTGCAAGTTGTAGTTGAACACTTCACCCAGGGGGTATGCTATAGAACTTTACCCAGGACCATGAGGTGGGAGCTCACCAGTACCTCTCCCTCCTTTACTCTCCTCCCTCCACTTTCCCATATTTCTAATAGTATTAGCTTAGGCTACATTATGGTTTCAGAATCATAATAGTTGACAAGTGCATATTATCTTCACAGAATTTATTCTTCATTAATAAAAAATCCTTTCTCTCTTGATGCTTTTACTTTCAATTATATTAATATTTCTATATTGCTTTCCTTTGATTATCATTTAATTAAAAATTTTAGCCCAATATTTTCAAGCTTCCTGTGTCATTGTGGTTTGCTTCTGATCAATTTATGGCTGGATTCTCTTTTATTTGTTAATTGTTTATTTATCCAGAGAAACTATTCCTTAGCCCACACATTCATAGCTCAGAAACATAGGTCAATTGACAAATTTATATGTAATTCATCCAAAAGAAATTTTTTAAATTCCAAAAATTACTTTGTACTCTGAAAAATACCAGCCCTCCTCCATCACCTCAAAATCTTTTACAGAATCCTACTTCTCTAGAAATTTGCACATGCTTTCTTTCTTGGTTCCACCACAGCAAATATGGAGAAATTAATTTTTTGTTTTTAATCTCAACTGTCATTTTAAATTTAAATGAGTGAAATTAACTCATTTACATTTATTGTACTTACTCCTCTTGTTTTATTTTACCTTATTTACCCTACTTTCTTCTGGTTTCTTTTGCTTTTCTTGTTCCCATTTCTGCCTTTCTTTGAACTGGATTTTTGTTTGTTTTTTGCCACCACCACCCCCAAAAGGTTGGCAAACTATAAATCCAATTTAATTATTCAGTGTAGCTCTTAACTTAAACTTATTTAAGGTCACATATTCAGAACATGTATTTAAGATCAATACCTGGAGTTAATTTGCATGTATAATTCCTAAAATAGGTTTCTGAACGTTATCCTGATTCTCAGTTCTCACCTCTGTAAAACCGATAGCATGACTTCTTCATTCACTACTTTAAGGATTACATGTGATGCAGTATCAAACATAAGCCTTTGTAAAGAGGTCTTCAATTCCTTATTCCATTTCTTCATTCAACCAAAATACTTCAAATCCAAAGCATACAATCACCTATCTCCTTTGTCCTTCAATCACCTTCTCTTTCATAGTTCTTGCATCATTCAATATGGCCTTCATCTCTCTATTTCTTTGTAATTCTCAGAATATCTTCTCCTCCCCCTTTTACATAAAAAAATTCTACATTATACTGACTGGCTTATTTTGGTTTATATTTAATGAACATCATTTCCCAATAACTCCATGCCTTTTTTCATTTACCCCTCAAAATGGCGGACTTTAGAAGTTCCATGATCAGCACCACGTGAGTCGGGCCTCCCGCGGCCATTTCACCCATCAGCCCAAGCTCGAGCTACTGCTCCGCAAGGCGCCTGCGCAAACAGCCTACAGAGCACTGTCGCTCCTCCCTCTAGCTGAGTACGCCTGAAACCGCACGTTCCCTGCTCTTCCCTCCCCCAATGTCTCTGCTTCGGTCTCACCTCTTCCTGTGAGATTCTTCCGCCAAGTAGAAGGCCCTTCTTCGGTCGACAGCATACGCTCTTGAAGAGCAATCCAATAGCCATTTCCAGTCTAGGATCTCGTCAGTTAGTATTATGTGTGCGTCACAGCAATTTTTTTCCGGTCCTCAAAGTTGATAACTGATTTCGCGGGACTTTTTTGTATACCGTGAAGCAATAAATGGAAAGAATAGTCCTTTGGCGGAGGGATCTCTCGCTTACTCTCTGTGTACTTTAACCTAATGGGGGTCGCCCGGGAGTCGGAAGGGGGAGGGGTAGAGGGAGGAGGCAGCCAAGGAATTGTTTTTTTCTCTTGCCCCGCCCTCTCCAGCTCTGCCAATGGTGATAGTCTGTTTCTCCACATGCCTCGCCCAGCTCCTGTGCCTCAGCCAATGAACGGCCGAAGCGGCTCCGAGGGGGCGGGCCTGGGAGGCTGTGCGTGTCTTGTGAGAGCTCTTGAACCAAGTCAGAGCTGGAGTCGGTTGGGCGGCTGGAAACGGCGGCCGTCGCCGGTGACTCAGGGAGGCGGGAGGCGGGGTAAGAGCGCCGCGGCCTCGGCTGTGGGGAGAGGAGGAAGAAAGGTGAAGGCACAGAGCGCGCGGCCCCGTCGCCGCTGCGCAGTCCCAGGCAACGGGGTCCCGGGGGTCGACAGCCGGGAATCAGGGTGCCAGGGTGGGGCGGTGGGGCAAGTGGGGAATCGCGGGCTCGCCCACCCTCCCCGCGGGGCCGCCTGGGGCGGGGACCTGGCCGCCTGGGACAGGCCCTCTGCATTGGGGGCCTTTTCTTTTTCGGGGTGTGGGATGAACACTTAAAATCCACTTGAGCTTCAAATAATTCTCCCCTTACTCCCTCTGCGTTTAGGTTTAAGGTTTTAGAAAAGCGAAACTTGGGAGAACGAGGGTCACGCGGCGTTTGGGCCCGTGTTTGCGGTGGGGGAGGGAGTCGGGGGCGGGGAGGGCGCGGGTGGACGGCTCCGGTCCGGGTCCAGCTGGGGTCGCGGCCTCGCCGCGGGGTTGGGATCCCTTCCCCGCCGTCCCCTCCCGGCCCCCTCCGAGTGGCCGCCCCCGTCGCATTTTGTTTTTGTGTTTTGGCAGGGAGGAGCCCTTCCTTTAGGCGTGGAAACCATGGTGCTCACGCTCGGAGAAAGTTGGCCGGTATTGGTGGGCAAGCGATTCCTCACTCTGTCCGCAGCCGACGGCAGCGAAGGTGGCCAAGACAGCTGGGACGTGGAGCGCGTCACCGAGTGGCCCTGGCTCTCTGGGACCATTCGAGCTGTCTCCCATACCGATGTTACCAAGAAAGACCTAAAGGTAAAACGGTTCCGGACGTTTCGCAGTTACCTTGGTAACCCGACAGTCGGCCCCCTCCCTCGGTTTTCTGAAAAAGGGCGATTGGAAAGTTGGCGTCTGATCTGAAGGTGCAGAAAACTAGACCTTGGAAGTCTTTGAAATGGTTGTGTAGAACTGAGGACTGTTTGGCCTAGAGTCCCTGGCTGCCTGTGTTTAATAATGGGCTTAGGGTTGTTGAGACACGCTTGAGTAATGCCGGTGAAGTGCCCCACTCGGGCTGTGGGATCGTTTCTCCAGGAGGAGGAGTAGTATTGTTAGTATTAGGTTGGGCAAGTGGGTAACATTTGGAATCGTAAAGACTTGAGGATTAGTGCTTATAAGTACTTTCAGGTAGGTTTTTGTTTGTTCCTCTTAATTTGCCCACTCAACTTTAAAAATAAAAACTTTTAGACTTGTCAAAAATGGAGTGAGTATGGGGGAGGAGCTTGGTTAGGGTGGGTATTTGTCCGTATACGGTGGGTCAGGGCACGGGGTGGGTTTCTGGTTGTCTGCGAAGAGTCCGTGTGTGGGTGTGGAATGTGACCATATATGGAGGGATGGGGTGGAGCTGTACCATTTATGGTGTATTGGAGGAATGGCTTCAAAATATCGTATTTGAATATTTTGAGGGGAGGGAGAGAAATGGGAACAAGTGCAGCCAGTGAGTTTTAAAATCAGAATGACACTTGGAACCTTTTTCTGTTACATCTTTCTAAGGAGATGAATTCTGATTGTGCTCCCTAATAGAAGTATTGGTTTGAAAGGATTGTCTGGGAACAACCAGTGAGGAAGCTATTATACCAACAAAGACTCCTTTGTGCAAAAATAACTGAAAAAAGGTTCCTAACAAAGACTCTAAAGTGGCGATAACTTGAAGGAAGCTTGTCAGAAGATATTTACACTCTGGGTAATTGTATCTTCACTTGGTCATCATCTTTGCTTTTTCTTGAAAACTATGCTTTCAAATAAAGGAAACAAGTTTTAGCATTGGCAGTTGATAACATGTTGATTTCTGAAACACTTCATTTGAGCACTTTTCACGGTGACAGTCCATGCCGAAACTAGTGTTAGTCTGCAAAAGGCAGAGGAAAAGGATATGCGGTTATATATTTTAATGCCTATGCATCTTATCTTCATGTTGAAAGGAGAAATAATCATTGAGCACATGCCAAACATATTGCCATGCATCTCACAGCCTTGATCTTACTTAATCCTTAGAGCAGATCTTGGAAGTAGGTATGAACGTTGCCTCCTGCCTCCGTTTTACAGATGAAAATACTGTGCCTGAGGGATAGTAAGTATCTTTCTGAAGGTTTCATACCTAAGAATTGGTATAGTCTGTATTCTGTTTAATACAGAAGTTTTACTCAGAGGCTACCCTCTTAACCATCACATCTGTTGAGCTGTGCCACAGAAGGGTTCCTATAAGGTTTGGGTTTTTCCCATTCCAGTCATTCTCTACCAAATCAGGTTTTGATGTTTATAGAGCAAATGGGTTGTGGTACAGGTATGGCCAACCTATTTGTATTAGACTAATAAACTTCCTGTGTAAAATGGGTTTTGTATACTAGATTTCAGTCTTGGTTGTTATGGTTTATTTCACCTGCCAAGTAAAATTTTCTCTGTGCTTGTTTTTATATGATTCGAATGGAAATAAGATTTTATTTAAAGCTTACAGTCTTTAGTTCTTTGGCAGATGAAAAGAGACTAAGTGTTCTTTTCCCTGGCAGTGATTGAGTACCTGTTGGATTAGGCAAGGAGTCTAGGGGGTTCTTATTTAATTTTTGTTGTTGTTGTTGTTTATTTAATTTTCACATTTCCCTGCCTCCTTCAACGTTTGAGGAGGTGGTGATATTCTTTTTCAGAATGAGGAAATAGATATAGGAAAAGTAGCTTTGTTTAGACTTGTGAAATTAGTTACTAAGTGGTGGAGAGAGAATTTCAATCCAGGTTTTTCTGTGTGTCTTCCTCACCGCACTTTGGTGCCTGCCTCAAAGACAGCTGGGATTTAAATTTAAGAACAATTTTGACTAGATTAGATTTTTGGCTTACCTACAGACTTAGTTCAGCCCTCATGTGACATGCCAGTTTATTCTGTTTCTCTTTTTAAATCATGATTTATCTTTACATTCCTTAGTTGAGTAGCAGATGAAGTAACTGGCTCATGTTTAGGAGCCATGTTGTATTTAACAAAAGGTGGGCTTTTAAAACACAAAAATCAATTTGTGCTTAGGAAATGCAGGCAGAAACCAAGTAACTAAGACCATGCTAACACTTGGGCTTAGTGGCATTAAGCTTTTGGGGAACTTTGGGCTGGCTCAAAGTCATCATCATCAGTTGAGATGAATATGAATAAATAAAATTCAAGTAGTATGTAACTTTTTTCTAGTATTAGTACAAATACAAATCTGGACTGTCGTTGTTGATGATATTAAAGGAGGCCAAGGCTTGTTAACTTTGTTTCACTTAGAGAAAGACGGAAACAAAGTTACTTAAGTGACACAAATACAATGTATCTGTTAGTTGATTACAAAGACATTAAGGTGAAGACATACTAACAGTAGATAATAACGATTAAATGGTTATTATGTGGTATTTAATCCTCACAAATATCCAGATAATACACCATAGTTTGTTATGGTTAAAAATTGAGTCTTGGGCGGCGCCTGTGGCTCAGCGGGTAGGGCGCCGGTCCCATATGCCGGAGGTGGCGGGTTCAAACCCAGCCCCTGCCAAAAAAAAAAAAAAAAACCCACAAAAAAAAAAAATTTGAGTCTTAAAGAAATTAAGTAATTTGTCCAAGTTTGTGTCCAAGTTTATCTCCAGACCTTAAACACTAGGCTTTAATATTCAGTTAGAAGGATGTTAGAGCACTTTCATTTTGCTAGTCTCTGTATCCCTAGCACCCTGAACACTGCTTGGCATGTAGTTCTATGCTCAAATGTTTGAACAGATAAATGAAGGGGTCATAAAATTATTAAGCTCTATTATGGAGAAAAAGTTTAGAAAGCGTCTATGGATAGGACAGTGGCATTCTCTTCATCTGTAGTAGCAACAGATTTGGTTCGATGTGGTTATAAGCACTTCTTTAATCTTATTTTATCCTACTCTTTCTACTTGGGAATGAAGCAAGTTGCTTCCTAATTGATGGTGTTCACATAATTATGTATGCTATTGATGCCCTCCTTCTCAAGTTGTCCATCTCTTCCTTTAAAACTACTTTTTCCTTGGGTTTTCTGCCCCTTCTTAGTCCTAGGAGGTGTACTTACCAGGTAAGTAGTCCTTGTTCTGTGTGTGCCACATACCATTTCCTGCTGTAGTCATCAGTTGGGTGCCTTGACCAATGCCTCATCTTTCATCCTTGCATACAATTGGAGCTTGAATGTTGGTTGCTGCCAGTCAAGCTATGTAAAATGAGAAACTTAGCACAGGATAATAGAAACTGTTTACCCCTTATAAATGAATGCTGAACTCTGAGATCTTAGACAAGTATTTTACTTACTTGTGTAAGAATGCACAACTAGAAGTATAATGAATTAATTCCTTAATTTGTGGAGTAGTGAAGTAAGTGGTATTCTGCATTGTAGTGCTGAGCATGGAGTGGGTATGTAATTAAAACTTCTTGACTGAAAACCATGCCATTCTGTATTCTTAACTTTTAAACTTGGAAACTTTTCTTGGCCTTTCTGATGGTTTTCATAATCATATACTCAGGTAAGATGACTATGTGCTAAGAGTGGAAGATTTTGAGATTAGCTTGGTTAGATATAATATTCATATAAAGAGATTTTCTATCTGAATTAGCTTCAGAGAATCTGGAATATCAAACATCTGGTCAAGGTATTGGATAGGCTAATGATGTGCACATTTACAAAATGTGCTACTTGAAAAAAGAATAAATTTGGAAATTATGGGTAGTGAATCATAATTAGCCTTTTTTTGGCCTTTTTAGTCAGGAAGTATAGGCCAGGAGGGCCCTGGGGAAAGAACACAATTTGGTCTGGAATCTAGTTATATCTGTCAGCTTGCATGACTGGTTAAAGTCACTTTAGTTTCCTCTGAATTAAAAAAAAATTTATAGAAATAGTTGCAAAAGAGGCTTATTTTTTGGAGAATGTCCTTAAATACTAACTATACATATAATAAAACCTCTGACCTCAGGCACAAATAAAAGACATACATGGTTTTGATAGAAGACTGTTGAAGGATTATTAAAGAAAGATCAAATCTCATCAGTTTAGAACTAAGAACTTAATTCTTCACCTTTTTTGCTGACTAGTTATTAGATAATTACTAGCTGATTAATAGCTGATTAATAGATAATCATATTGAAGGACCCTCTCCCCACCAGTTCTTTCACATACATTATCTTTTACAATAATAACTAACAATTCAACGAGAGACAAGTATTATTTTTTTAATTCTAAAGCTAGTAAAACAGGATTCAGAGAGTTTAGACTTAAGCAAGGATTCTTGGGTTGGAGGTTAATTGGTTTCCTTTGTAATTGTACGTATTTTATGTATGTAAAATCATTTCAAGAAAGCTTCAATATAGCTGGAATTCAAACCCAGATCTCTGATTACAAAATTTGTATGTGCCCATTCCTCTTGCACTATATTGCTGATAGGTGGGGAGACTATCACCTAAAACTAGGTTGTGTTTGAGGTTGATGTGAATAATTGGGCAGAAAAACTAGTTAATTTAGGGGAAGTTTCAGAGGATCTTGATTCTGTGGCTGGGAAACAGCAAGGAAAATGGGCAGTTTACGCACATCTTTGTGAAAAACCATTTGGTTTTCACAGTGATGTATAATACAATAAAGGCTCCATAGTTGACCACCTCCCTGCATTGACTACCTCCTTAAGTTGACCTGAGTTTCATAAATCAGACATGTACCACATGTATGTTTCAGTACAGTAGGCCTAGTTCAATATGTTGATTTGTGTATTTCGACCTTATTAGTCAGGTGGTATAGGCCAGGAGAGCATGGGGGAGAGAACACAATTTGGACTACAAATTACAGTTACAGTCCCTTACATGGTCAACTTACAGAGGTTCTGATGTATATATAACCAGAGAGTTATATATATAGCAGGCCTTGCCCTGTAGGTGTTAGAAAGTATTCAGTAATAACTGCAAAGTTAAAAGCCTACCATACCAAGAACTTGTGTAGCTTCCTAGGCAAAGTTGACTGGAAAGTTAGGGATGCATGTTTTGTTGGAGAAGAAGGGTATGTTATATTTCATTGAGTTTAGAGGTATTCTATAGACTGGAGAAAGTTTGGGACTGGGGCTAGCACTATAATAGTTGGGAACTTACTTCTTTCTAAGTGGATGAGAGAAATAGGTAGGAGTCAAATTCAGAGAGAAATTTATTCATTGATTTATTTTAATAAACATTTGAGGACTCGTAAGGTACTATATACCAGTGTTGTACAATAGTAAATGAAAGAGCAGAGAGACTTTGACCTATTAGAATTTATGTCAGTTAACCACAAATAAATAATGCAAAATGTGGGTAAGTGCTAGGAAGGAAAAGTACAAAGCTTTGAGTATAATGAGCAAGGGGACCTCTCTTGCCATAGAAAGGCTCTTTGGTAAGGGAAGATTTTTTTGAGAAAAGGATTTTTGAATTGGGTTCTGACAGATGAATGAAAAGTTAACTAGTTAGTAAACCATAGGTTGAAAGGAATATCTGAAAGATGTCTATAAAATGATGAGCAGACTCAATACATAGATTTATTAACTAATTCATTGAAACCAACATGCGAGATCTCTTTTGTACAAAAAGGGACATTTATTTATTTATTTATTTATTTTTGAGACAGAGTCTCACTACGTCACCCTCGGTAGGGTGCTGTGGCGTCACAGCTCACAGCAACTTCCAACTCCTGGGCTTAAGCAATTCTCTTCCCTCAGCCTCCCAAGTAGCTGGGACTACAGGCGCCCACCACAATGCCTGGCTATTTTTTTGTTGCAGTTGTCATTGTTTAGCTGGCCCGGCTGGGTTTGCACCTGCCACCCTCGGTGTATGTGGCCATTACCCTACCTACTGAGCTATGGTGCCGCCCAAGAGGGATATTTATTTTATTTTACTATTTTAAGAGGCCAAATCTTGTTCTGTCTCCAGGGTGGCATGATCAAAACTCAATATAACCTCAAACTACTGGCCTCAAACAAGCTCCTTGCCTCAGCCTGGAATTACTATATACAGGTAGTTCGACAGATTTTTTTGTAGAGATGGAGTCTTGCTATGTTGCCCAGGCTGGTCTCAAGCAATCCTCCTGCCTTAGCTTCCTAAAATGCTGGGATTATAGGTTTGGCCAAAATTTTAAATAAAAAGTGTTTTTTATACTGAATATTGAGGAAATTTATCATAATCATTAAAATACAAAAACATTAAAGAGGATCTAGAACAAATTAAGAGGTAGCATATTCATAATAAGGTAGAGTTTTTGGTTAGTATGATTTTGTGAACCATTCTTCTGCATCCTACTAGAAACCCATTTGGGGGCTGAATTTTTGTCTTAAAATATTTATACACGTTGTGAGGGTCATTGCCTTAGAGTTGAAAGAGTTTTTCAGGTGAGAAGCAAAAAGCATTATAATTACAGTACTTGGAAAACAATATTTCAAAGGTAGTTTAATTTTTATTTAAGGAGCTAGAGGTAATTCTGGGAAACTATGGGGTCATTTATTATTGAACTTTTTTCTGTGTTTAGCAAACAACAAAGTAGTATTAGACTCCAAACTCTCAGATGAATTTTCCAGTGTACTCAACTGAAAACTATATTAGGATGTGCCATATATTAGGGCTTGAGCTAAATCCTAATACTAGAAGTATTCAAAAGCAGGCGGTGGATTGTGTTGATGGGAGAATTATTTTAAACCCAAATATAAGGTCAACAAAGAATTAAAATGCAAGTACTTCTTTTGGGTTTCAAATGTGTTTCTTCCAATTCCCAAAGCTTAGATGTCTAATTAACATATGTAGAAACCTGCTAAGTGGGGGTTCTTTGGTTTCTGGGCTTCAGAGGAGGTTACTTGGAGGACAGAGAGGCCCCAGAAGCCCTTGACTTCTGTATTCCACAGTGGTTTGGGAGTCAAAGCTTGCTTGGTTCATGTCTGCTTATTTTATTGTGGGCTAGAACCTGGAATGGGTATAGCACATCCAGATAAAAGATTCAAGAAGCATAAAAAGAGTATAGTTCAACGTGGCATTTGTCATGCTTACTTTATTAATCAAATCTGCTTTTTTAACTTTTGTTTGTCTAGGTGTGTGTGGAGTTTGAGGGGGAATCATGGAGGAAGAGAAGATGGATAAAAGTCTACAGCCATCTCCGGAGAGCATTTTTAGTAGAACATAACTTGGTTTTGGCTGAACGAAAGTCACCTGAAATTTCAGAACGAATTGTGCAGTGGCCTGCAATAGTGAGTAAAATGTGAAGAGGGCCTTTCATCCATCATGGCTTAATCATGTCTAATATGTATGTAATGTCTATATTTGACCCTCTGGAAAATAATAGAATAGATGTGTAAGTATGGAAAAGTCAGAAAAGTAGCTAGGATCTCTTGCCAGCCCTGTTAGGAACTCTGTGACTCTGTGTGAATCCCTTGACTTTCTTGGAGCTCATGTTCTTTACTTGAGAAAGAGTATCTACCAGGTATAGTGGCTTACTCCTATAATACCTGTATCCTGGGAGGCTGAGGCAGGAAGATTGTTTGAGGCCAGGAGTTCGAGACCAGCATGGGTAAAGTAATTTCTATAAAAAATAAATCAATTAGCTGGGTATGGTGATGGGTGCTTATAGTCCTAGCTACTTGGTATGCTAGGGCAGAAGGATCACTTGAGCCCAGGAGACTAAAGTTACAGTAAACATACAGATCTGTTTGGTTTGGCCCTCACAGTATTTTCATAAAATTTGAATTAGTTGCCTATTTTTACACTTGATCTTAGCCAAAAGGCTGAGAAGCGATTAGTTGCCTATTTTTAAAAATACAGAGAGTACATCTTAAAAATCTAGATTTATGCTGTCTCTTTAAAAGAAAACTATAAGATAGGGTAATACTGAGGCCTTGTGATGGTTCCTTATGGCAGCAAGAAGGTAGAGCTGAATAATAGCTGTTGCCCTGCTCCTGGAAGGGTTTCCAGTCTTCATCTTATTAATCAGTTAGGTTCTCTCTGGCATATAATATTTTTTGGTTCTCAAGATAACTATAAATCAATATATGATTGTGTTGTATCCACGTGGTTAATTCAGTTAAAGAAGAGTGATCACTTGTCTGGAGAGGACACTGCAGGCTTTGTGGGACATGAGCTGGGGCTCGAAGGCGAAAGCATCAGATTTGGATAGTTGGAAAGGCTAGGAGGATGACCCAAAATTCTGAAGGGTCTTGCATGTAGTACTAGCCAAGTTAAGTAAGAAGAACTATTGGAGATTTTTGAGGGATATAGGGTTGTGGTTAAGGTTAATTTGGCTTTCTTTTTTTCCAGCTGCTAAGAATTGGTTAAAATCAGTTAAAAACATGTATATATATACATTTTCTGCATTAATTTTTAGGAAAGCAAGGATATGTGGACTGAAACCTCTATGTTAATGACTCCCAAACATGTATCTGGTTGAAATTATTAGGTTTGAATAAAAATCATGTGATCTATGGCTGCATAGTTGTTACAAGATAACTTGCAGCAAATGAAAAACTTTGTCACTTTCTGTATGTGTGGAAAATTGCCAGTTTCTATTTTTAGAATTAAGCTGACAGCACTTAAGTGCTAAAGCATTTTGTTTTGTTTTAGGTATATAAATCTCTGTTGGACAAAGCTGGTTTGGGATCCATAACTTCTGTTCGCTTTCTGGGAGATCAACAAAGAGTATTTCTGTCCAGAGACCTTTTGAAGCCCATACAGGTAAAACATAGAAACAGTATTAAATCAGAAAAATAGAAATAAAAACTCTTAGAACATGAGAGGTAAAGTACATTTGACCCTTGAAGAATGTAGGCATTACTGTGCCAACGCCACTTGCAGTCAGAAACCTTTGTATAACTTTTGAGCCTCTTAAAATGTACTAATAACCTACTGTTGTTTGGAAGCCTTACTGATAACATAAATAGTTGATAAACACATATTTTATGTTACATGTATTGCATACTATATTCTTACAATAAAATAAGTTAGAGAAAAGAAAATGTTAAGAAAATCATGAGGAAGAGAAAATATATTTATTAAGTGGAAGTGGATCATCATAAATGTCTTCATCCTCATTATCTTTAGGTTGAATAGACTGGGAGGAGGGGGAAGAGCAGTTGGTCTTGCTATCTCTCAGGTGGCAGAGGTGGAAGAAAATCCAAGTATAAGTGGGCCCATGTAGTTCAAAGCTGTATCGTTCAAGGGTTAGCTTTATTGATGTCGATTGCTCTGATTCAGATACCAAACAGAGAAAAGCACTCATCTTTTCAGCAGTTAGTTGTTAGAGGTCATCCCTTGATGTTAGCCATTAGGTTGGGCTGTCTGGGATTGAAAGGGCACGGGTACTACAGGGGATGGTGTGTGTGTATGGAAACACCTGGGTGATAAGAAAATAATATTTAAAATACTATTAGCTAGTCATGGTGGCTCACATTTGTAATCCTAGCTACTTAGGAGGGTGAGGTAGGAGTATAATGTGAGGCCAAGAGTTTGAGGTTATGTTGAGCTCTGATTGTGCCATGTACTCTAGCCTGGGTGACAGAATGAGACCTCATCTCTTAAACTGAAAAAATGGTAGACTATTGATTATGTATCTTATATATATGCATATATATATGCACACATGCAAATATATGCATACCTCCATATAGTCAGTTGTCATTATTCATTGAATCTGTGTTTGTGAATTGAGTTACTTGCTAAAATATATCTCTGGCCCCCAAATTGGGTGGCAGAGGTGGAAGAAAATTCAAGTATAAGTGGGCCCAAATCAGTACATATTCACAGTCACTTGCAAACATGCTCAGAACCGTAAAATTTATAGATTCCCAGCTGAGGTCACATAGGGTCATATTATGCCTTGTTTCAGCTCCCATGCTGGAAACAAGTGTCTTTTCTGTGGTCTATTTAGTCCTATATTTTTTGTCTTTTTTGGATGATCTTGCTGTTTAAAATGGTCTCCATAAGCAGTGCTGAAATGCTGTGGTATATCCTAGGAATGAAAGACATCTGTATTAGATAAACTTAGTTCAGGTATGAATTATAGTGCCCTTGGCCATGAGTTTAAGGTTAATGAATCAGCAATATATATTAAATAATTATTGCTGATTCACATATATAACACATATAACAAGATTATGTATTGATTGGTTGATGAAAGTGTTATTATGACTAGAGAGAGGTTTGCAGGAACTTACCATTGTTATCTCCTCCAGGAACAATGGTTCAGTATTTGCTAACACATTGTTTTTGGCAACCTCATAGAACACAGCCACTGTGAATAATAAAAATAGATTGTGCGTGTGTGTGTGCATACATATGCAGTAGAACCTCTGTAAGTTGACCACCCAAGGGACTACAACAAACTGGTCAACATACAGAGGTGGTCAACAAAAGGAATTAGGTCTTCTGTACTGATAGTACATGTGCAGGTCTGGTCTATGTAAATTAGGTCAACTTAAGGAGGTGTTCAGTGTCGGGAGACAGTCAACTCTGGAGGTTAATTGTATGCAATTAGCTTGTAAAACTCCCATCTTTCCCCCCTACATTTAAGCTAGTATGTCTTGCCCATATGTAATTACTTGTTATGAAAGTGTTGGAAGGGAGGGGATGAACACATGTTACTGCCCTTGGAATAATGTTGGTTTTATAATAACATTCATCTTTTAGATGTCATTTATGAAGCTTAATAATTCCTCTTTCCAACTTCTAGTCAAAGGGGATTATTCTTTGGAACTAGACCTGACTTGCTTCTGTGGCATGTGGAACTGTTAAGTCTGTCTATTTGCTAAAAGGCAGTTTAGGGTCAATGGTCATTGGATTCCTGGGCCTCTATTAGAAAGCCCAAAACATTGGCATTCTCTCTTCTTGAGTCTCACTTTTATTTCCATGTCCTAGAAGTGAGTGAAAACAAGTCTTACTATCTGAACCTTATTTTATAGTGTTTAAGATAGAACAGAGGAAGATGATTTCATTGATGTAATTTCAGATGTAAGTTACCTTTATATATAAGGCAGACAGCTTGATATTTTTCCTGCCTTAAAAGGAAGATTGACTTGCTTATAAGGACCAAGGAACGTAGAAGTTGCAGGTATTTTGCTTTACAGAGTGATAGAGTAGTATTTACATCTTAACATTGTCATATGAATTCACATCTTTCATGTGTCCAAGCTTTTCAGTTAAAGTAGAACTCTTAGTTTTGTTTCTTGAAATTGAAAAGAAAAATCTAAATCAGTAAGTTTATACTGGTTCTGAGGAAGATGTACTGTGTGCCATCAGTGTGAATGTTGTCATTAGTATAATTTTAATATACAGAGAGGCCATAAAGTTCATGTGCATGAACTGTATAATTAGTTGGGACTATAATGTGTGCTCTTGACTTTTACTGATATTAATTGTGATGAAAGTTTAGTGCTTGTCAGGGCATTACCTTGTGGGTGATCACATCAGGCTTCTATTATATGATATTTCATTTTAGGAGATGTGATTACCCCAGTAGGATATTCACTCCAAGTAATCCATCCACACAGCACCTGAAAAATCATTTGACATACACAAAAGTTGAATCAAAATTTAAGGTCTGCCTTTAAATTGAATTTTTAATCAGTTATCTGTGGGTAAGAAAATGACAAAGTGTTTGGACAACTATCTTCATGCTTTTGTTGAGTCCTAAAACTCTCCTAGGCAGACTAAAATTATTCTACCTTATTGAAGGGCCCTTAATGGTTCTCTCCATTAATGTGCTATTTCATCTTGTAATAAGAGTTGGAGAATACAATTAGATTTTTGAAATTGCAGTAGCAGGGAACAGTTGAGAAAAAGCAAAATAAAACAAACCCATTCTGGTAATTAATGTTGAGCTCTTATGGAGACCCTAGATTTTCCTAATGTTCCTTGGCTAAAGCCTTCCTCTCTAAAAGACTAGTTATTCTTCCCAGTTTGAGAAATGGATGAACTATTCTTGGCCTGTATCTATTTCACAGTGGCAAAAAAGCATAAAGGCCTGATACTGGAAGGGCTTCTGTGTTTAGCACTGTTTTTTTTTTGCCTTGCTAGAATTTGGTTTGCAGGTTATTGCTATTGACAGTTTCTGTATACATTTATCATAACTGGGTGTGCACACAAAGCCAGAAGACTATGGAATAGTGCCAAGAATGGAGTTGCTGCCAAGAATGGAGTGTTTCAGAACTTACTCTGAAGCTTTCAGCTATTCATTCAGATTTTCTGTTTGTCCTTCCCACCTCCCTTACTTTTTGTAAAGAAGAATGTGTTTGAAAACTAGTTAAGTTAAATGAAACAGTATGAATTCAGTTGGTTGTTAATAACAGCAATTTCTTACCCGGAATGGAACAGAAGTCCAGTCCCAGTTAAGAGACCTAGAGGTAGAGTGTTAGCCTAGATAACTGGGCTGAGGTGTGCTTCATGATTGGCCCTGGAATCACCCACATGCTTGCTCATCCCCAGAGTGTGCACTGTGTACACACAGTTTCACTAATTGGGGCAAGGCAAAAAGGCTTACTCATTATTTATACCGATGGTGTTTGTGGCAGGAGACCTGCATTTCTCTGGAGTTAATCATCACTGTGTGTCAGAGGGTTTGGAAGACATTGATGAAGGTAGTATTTTTCTGAATGATGAGAAAATAACTCAGTTATGGCACCTATTCCTCCTAGAAGATTCTGTAGTGTATTAAGTAGCATGTGGTTGCTATGTAGTGCTTAATAAAAATAAAATGAAAAATGAAAATTAACCCAGAAAACCCAGAACAGCAATTTCTTTTTTTTTTTTTTTTATTGTTGGGGATTCATTGAGGGTACAATAAGCCAGTTACACTGATTGCAATTGTTAGGTAAAGTCCCTCTTGCAATCATGTCTTGCCCCCATAACAGAACAGCAATTTCAAAGAATAGAACATAACACCTGTCTTCCATTTGGATTTATGATTTCTTTATTCCCAGTGTTTGGGATACAGAATGTTATTTAATTGGATTGATCAGTTTAGTTTGCTCATTATGTTCCCAGAGCCAAATATGTTATGTTATATTATGTTTAAAATTATTCTTTGAGCTACTCTTAATATTTCTCACATGTTGAGCTTAGGGTAGCTGCACTTTAGTTGCCCTATACTAGTGATCACCTGGTTTCTGACTTTTTGACTTATCCAGTTTACTGGAATTGCAGTGGTACGGTGCCATCAGATGGCTAGTTGACACTGCTTTAACCCATCTGATTAAACCAATAGAAATAGCCAATGGAATTCAAACTCTTCTTGTTACCTTAACAAGTAATGATCTTTCATTTCTCAGGATGTAAACAGTCTTCGACTTTCTCTTATGGATAATCACAACGTCAGTAAAGAATTTCAAGCTTTGATTGTGAAACATTTAGATGAAAGCCATCTTTTGCAAGGTATTTGGATTATTCGTGATAGTTCATGAGTTGGCACATGATTAATCAGCTTGTAAGAAGCTAGGGTTTAGCTCCTCTCACTAATTCACTCCTTAAAATTTCTTTTTCTAGCTTGGTGCCTGTAGGTCAGTGGTTAGGGCATTGGCCACATACACTGGGGCTGGCAGGTTCAAATCTGGCCCGGTCCTGCTAAACAATCAATGACAAATGCAACAAAAAAAATAGCTGGGTGTTGTGGTGGGCACCTGTAGTCCCAGCTACTTGGAAGGCTAAAGCAAGAGAATCACTTAAGCCCAAGAGTATGAGGTTGCTGTGAGTGTGATGACATAGCACTCTACCAAGGATGACATAATGAGACTCTGTCTCAAAAAAAAAAAAAAAAAAAAATTTCTTTTTCTAAAAATTGTTTTTTAATTTAAAAATTAAAAAAGAAATTTTGTTGCCTTATCTATACAACTATACATCTATACAACTAGATGCCTGAAGGGTGTAGTCTAAAGTCTCTAAAATTTGGAAATTTAGGAATTATGTGGAACTATAAAAGTAAAGTAGATATTTAAAAAGCTCAGCTCTGTTTTGACATGGAGTTTGATATGAATTTCAGCCCTGTAAAATTGATAAGACATTGTTAATTTTATACTCTGTACTTTGCCATTTACTGTTATGAGTTTCTGCAATCATAAGTTTTTTTAAAAATCAGATTTAGCATTCCTTATGAGGTTACTTAATTTGGTTCCTCTACAGTTCTACCCAGGACAAGGACAATGAGTAAATTGTCTGATACTATTTGATCTGATACAACTACGTTGCCCCTCTAAGACAAACTCATAGGAAAAGGGAATTTTAAAATAACTAGTTTAAATTTTCTCCTCTGTTTGCTGAAACACCTGTCATCTTATGTTTATGGTGATTACTTTAATATTTTTTTTTTGTTTACTGAATTTTTATTAAAGACTTAGGAAGTGGTTATCCTGGATGATGGTACTATTGGGAGATAATATAGATTGGTCAAATAATTTTTTTTTTTTTTTTTAGGTGACAAAAACTTAGTTGGCTCAGAAGTAAAAATTTATAGCTTGAATCCATCTACTCAGTGGTTTTCAGCAACTGTTGTAAATGGAAACCCAGCATCAAAAACTCTTCAAGTCAACTGTGAGGAGGTAAAGACAATGATAACTGTAAGGTAACTTGATGGGGCAAGATAAATTATACAAGGGATTTATGATCTAGGAGCTAAATGCCTTTATTGTTTTATACTAAAATACTAGAGTAGAAATAGAAATTATCATAGTTGTTTTAAAAGGAAATTATTAGTAAAAAGCCCCTAAACATTATGTTAAAGGGGCTAATTTTCAGTATATTCTCAAGCATTTGTTCATTTTCCAGTATCTTTGTTTTATTTATTTTTAAGATTCCAGCACTGAAAATTGTTGATCCATCACTAATTCATGTTGAAGTTGTACATGATAACCTTGTGACATGTGGTAAGGATACATTGTTTGATTAAAATATTCTTTCTTCTCCTTCCCCTCTTTCCTCTTTCTTCTCACATTAAGAGAAATAGTGAAGCCAACTTACCCATTTTTAAATATTTTAGGTAATTCTACAAGAATCACAGCTGTCAAACGCAAGTCTTCTGAAAATAATGGAAGCCTGGTTTCCAAACAAGCAAAATCTTGTTCTGAGGTAACCTTGATTTATTTTTGTCACTGTGTAAAGCTTTCCTTAATTCTAACATTGCACAGCCAATTTTTTAGTAGTTACATATTGTCTGTTCTTCTTTGATAGTTCCAGATCTTGGCCATAATTTCTGCACTCAGGCAGATGGAGATAATATAAGTTTCTGGTTTACTATTTTTTGTGTAAAAAATGTTTCATGTTTTTATATTTGCTGGAGAGTCTCAGTAATTTGACAATTTCGCCATGTGGGGGTGTTCTTGAAAGTAAATTGCTTTGTATGAAAAGAAGGGAAGAACCTTAGGATTCGCAATAGAAAGAATATTGAAATAGGATCCTCACCTCCTCAATAACAGGGATATTTGGTCATTTATGGTTAGCTAAACAAAGGTGCTGGTTTTGCAAAGGAAGTGGTTGGTTTACCATTACCAATTTCTGCCCAGAAAAGTGTAGGCTTCTGTGAATGCCACTGTGGGTGCAGGTACTGGATTTAATTCTTTTCTGAAATAGTTATGATTTGGACCAAGACTATTTCTCTTTTAAATGAGTTCAATCATTAGGTCCTGTTATGGTACAAATAACTTTTTCACGTCTTAGGAATTTAAATGCGCTTGTGGCGTGCGTAGTTTCCTGTTTTATAATTATCAAAAACACCTTAATGACGCTTTGCTCTAGAAGTTTAGAATTTTAGCATTAACCAAGTTAATATTAAGATTATCAGCAGCATTTGTGAGAGAACCTTGAGATCTGGGGAAGGAAGGTAAGGAGAAATGACATGGGGAGTGAGCCAGGGTCAATGAATAAATCTAGAGTTCTGGGTCAAATATGGACTGGACTGTAGCATCAATTACATCCAAAGCAAGCACTGTGTTGCACAGGTACTTAAGAGTCTCTGTAGCTAGGATGGTTCATCAACTTTTCCTGAGTCTTTTCCTGTGTAGAGGCAAAGGAACTTCGATAGTTCACCAAAAGCTTTGTAATCCAGGGTGCCTAAAACTTCTGTCTTTCTTCCAAGGGTATAGATTTGACCTCTTGAGTAGAGGCTCAGGTTGTTTACTAAAGAATGAAGAGGTAATTATGGAAGTTAGTTTTACTGCCCTTCATTTTTGCCAAAAAGTTTATAAGATAATTTTAAATATATCCATCCAAGAAACCAGAGATACTATGGGGGAGCAGTCACTGGGTAGTAGATTGTTGATCCTGGAGATGAAGAGGTATCTGGAATCCCTATCTCAGCATCCGTAGTGTGGTGAGGGAGACAGACTTCCAGAGGACTCCCACAAGTGCTGAGGGACACAGAAGCTCTCAAAGGGGACATGTCCTATTTGTTGAAGGTCAGATGTTTCACAGGAAGAGAGAGAGAGGCAGGTCAGAGATAGGAAGTTTGGGTTTTACGCTATAGTTGGGTATTAGGGAGTTGAGGTGTTTGGAGGTTTTAAGTTTGAGAGGTTGACTTGAACTTTATAGATAATGTATAAGGGAAGGAGGTGAGAATACAAATGATGGGATTGCCCATCATAAACAGGCTTGAATTGAGGCAGTAGCTACGGAGATGGAGAACCATTTAGGAGGCCACATTGATTGGATTTGGTGGAAGACTAGTTATTAGGACTGAGGAAGCAGAAGAGTCTACCTGATAAAGTAGGTAGAACAAATGAATGTCTACTTCATAGTTCTAGTTTAGAGCACTCAAGTGACGTAGTCAGGTGATTATTTATAATATTGTGTAGTCTACTAGCATAGAAAGGGGCTGAGCTGGTGGGGAATAGGGATCCTGGTCAAGAGAGTAACAGATAGTTACCCTCTTCATCTCCAGGATCCCCCAGTAAGCCCTGGAGAAATAAAATAGTAAGGATTATGAAGAAGATGTCAAGCAAGTGATTATTGCATCTTAGAGTTAAGCTTAGAGAGGATTTTGTAAAGTAATCCATATTATTAGACGCTCAGGAATGAGCTGGGTAAAATAATAGCCTGTCAGGTTTTAAAAATTGGGGAAGTTATTAGCCATCTAGGGTAGAGTTAGTAAAGATCAATTTGGAGAAGTTGGTTGGGTTTTGCCTGTAATGGAGAATGCATTGGTATAAATTGTTGGGATTGTGATGGAAAGAAGAGCTTCCAGATGTGTTAGAGAGAGGGGTAAGAGAATAGAAATGGCATATCCTATTGGATTGTGAGGAATCAACCTGGGTTGTAGGCAGAACTGAGGTCAGTGGGGACCTCCTGTGGGAGAAGGTGCCAGTTCTTCAAAGTGTTAAGTTTATCAGTAATGAATGAGAAAGATGATTGAGCAAGTACATTTGCAGCCTTCACGGAGGTGCTTGTAAAATGTGGTAATACATATACATAGTATGTATATAATATGCTGCTCTCTGCCTGCCTTGGACTCTGGTAGGGCAGGGAGTGTGACTTTTCTTCTCAGCATGTTGTCCAGACTATACATGCTCAGCAAACTTGTGTGCTTTTGAACTGATTATTAGGCACAATTAGATGCTATTGAAAAAAGTAAGTCTGAACTTTAGGCTGGAGATAGGTTTCTTCTGCATCTAAAATAAGAAACTGAAGTCAGTATTTTAAAATGGCTGTTGCAGCTCTTTAAGTTGTATGGTCGTTTTTCTCATTCTGAAGGAAGTTGGGAATGGCAGATTTTTACCTGAGTATTAGAAGTTAAAGAAAAAATTTTGATGATTAAGTTACTCATTTTGAAATTTTTGGTTACCCTAGGAATAAAGAAAAGAAACATCACTTACAATCATACTTGTCAGAGAATCTGTTTACATTTTGGAATCCTTCCCTCCTATCTCTTTTTTTCCTGTATGTATCATGGAGGCCTGTTTTTGTTTGTTTTTTTACAACTAAAAACCATACTCTCTTGTAGCCTTTTGATTCTCTTACAGCACATTGTGGTTATTTTTCCCATATCAATACCTATTCTTTTTTTTTTCCTGGGTGATTCTTGAGATCAAAGAAGTTTTAGAAACAGTAGTGTAGCCTAGATTTTGAAAGGCTAGAGAGGTAAAGAAAGCAGTGGGGAAAGAAAGTTAATTTAATTATGTGAGTGAAAGGTGAGTACAGTAGTGCTTCGCATGATTCTCACTGTGTTTGCATTTCTCAAGATGTTGGATTGGCACAGAGCTTACTTTCAGGATGGTCTTTGTAAGACCTTTGGTATTAGGTAGGCAAGACTGCTTTGGTGAATACTTTCGATTAAGATAAACCTGTTTGCCAGTGATATCTGGCTCCTTGAAGGTCTTCTCTGCCTAGCAGACTCTTCCTCAGAGTTATGATGTTGCTTGGTTAATTGGGAAACAGTCTGCTAAGGAGTGTGAGCCAGCAGTGTTCTTTTTAGAATACTATCATACACTCAATTATATTATCTCCGTCTGCTGGCAGGGAGGAACTATTGCCATGACTGGTATAGAAGACCTTCAGGGAAAACTCTTCAGGTAAGAAGTAACTTTGACCCTTTGTCAAGTCAGCGGTCAGTGCAGAGGTGTGTACGTAAAGATGGGCTTGGGAATCGGAGTCCTGTCCCTGTTGAGCTCAACCTTAGGAAAGTTGTAGAGCAGCAGTTCTCAACCTGGGGATCGCGACCCACAGGAATTGTATTAAAGGGCTGTGGCATTAGAAGGTTGAGAACCACTGTTGTAGAGAGTTATTCTCAGTTTTTCAAAGGAAAAGTATCCTAAGTTATGCTAACTTTGACATGACAGACTTGAGGAAAAATTTCACAGTAGTTTTTTGCTTTAAGATTAGAAAATTGCTCATCTCTAAAAGGGATCTATTTTACTATATGCCATGCATTATGGTAAAGCACAGCCCTATAAAGTATGCTTTATTACTGTTTTACAAATGAGAGCACTATGCTAGGACGTGTCAGAGCCTGAATTCAAGCCAAGGTCTGACACCAAAATCTGGTATTCTTAATCACTGTGCTGTTGTTGCCTGTCCTCTCCAGATCCTTTCCTTGGTTTGGTGAATTACCATTGTAAAATACAGATTCCTCCCTCCCTC
The DNA here is from genome assembly GCF_027406575.1 of Nycticebus coucang. Taxonomy (NCBI): domain Eukaryota; kingdom Metazoa; phylum Chordata; class Mammalia; order Primates; family Lorisidae; genus Nycticebus; species Nycticebus coucang. The sequence continues at coordinate 85,109,679 of NC_069783.1, forward strand.
CCCCCCTTTCTTCCTTTCTTCCATCTATCTGTTCCTCCATCCCTCTATATCCCTCAATCCTTATCCTTCCTCCCAGCAAATATTTATTTTATGTTTAATGTGTACAAAACACTTACCTATAGTGGTAAGCCTTAGCCTTAATGCCTACTATCTCTTCAGGTAACTCATAAGACTTATATGTTTATAGCTATTTTAAAATATTAAGTGCTGGCGGCGCCTGTGGCTCAGTGAGTAGGGCGCCCGCCCCATACGCCAAGGGTGGCGGGTTCAAGCCCAGCCCCGGCCAAACTGCAACAAAAAAATAGCCGGGCGTTGCGGCGGGCGCCTGTAGTCCCAGCTACTCGGGAGGCTGAGGCAGGAGAATTGCCTAAGCCCAGGAGTTGGAGGTTGCTGTGAGCCGTGTGATGCCACGGCACTCTACCGAGGGCAATAAAGTGAGACTCTGTCTCTACAAAAAAAAAAAAAAAAATATTAAGTGCTAGCAGCATTCATTCATTCATACATACCTTCATTCCACTATTCTTATTTATTGAGCATCTACTATATGTCTGGCTTTATGAGGTACAACAGTGGGCACTAGTGCAGGGCCTCTGCCCATAAGGGGTGTACATCCCATTGTGAGGAGACTGACAATAAATTAATAAAAGGTACTTTCATACATGCTATGAAGGGTATAAACACAGCAATATGATAAAGAGTAAAAGGGTAGCTTGTGGGATGCTGCTTTGGAAAGAGTGATCAGAGATTCTGAGGTGGTAACAGTTTAACAGACTAGAGGGTGAAAGGATGGAGCCAACCAGCTACTGAAAACTATGCAGGCTGAGAGAATAGCGAGTACAAAAGTCCAAGCAAGAAAGGGCTTAGAATGTTTGAAGTCCAGAAAAGGAAGCCAGTGTAATTGGAGTGCTATGAGCAAGTGAGAGAGTGAAAGAGATGAGTGGGTGGGGTGTGAGACTTTGCAGGAGACTGGACCACATGGGATTCTTGTATGCAGTAGAGTGCCATGATCTTATTTGATTTGTATTTTATAAAGATTGTTCTGTGGTAGAATAGATTTTGAGTAGGAGGCAGAGAATTCAGCAAGAATGGAAGGAAGTCAGGCCATTGAGGAGATATATAGTTTAGGGCAGGGGTGTCCAAGGAAGAGTAAGAGTTATCTTGGACCACATATTAAATACACAAACTCTAAGGAAAGCTGATTAGCAAAAACAAAGGTCTGTGCATATTTTTTGTGATATCCAACACTATGAATAAGCAATAAAAAGGCCTTACAAAATCAACCTGGCTGCAGGTTGGACACCTCTGGTTTAGGGGAAAAATAGTGGTAGTGGTGTCATGGAAAGAAATAGATGGATTCAATAAATACTTTGGAAATGGAGGCAGGACTTATCAGTTCATTGATTGGATATGGGAAATGAGAGAGAGGGAGAGAGTTTTTTGGACAAGACCAGCTTGATGGATATTATACAAAGTACAACAGAGTACAATTTATGTTCAGATTTGTAATCCAAATTTGTTAAGCATATTGTTGTCAGAGTAATTTAAAGCAAGGTGTTATTGCACCAGTTCTAAACATACTCAAAATAAGGAAGACGATCATTATGAGGGAAGATCCTTGGTAAAAATGAGCCTTGAATAAGCATTTTGATATGATTTGGCAATTAAACTTTGGGAGGCTAACTTCAGATTACCAGGGGATTGTAAAGTATTATAGTCAAAAGAGACTTTAGAAATAAACTTATCTAATTTCTTCCTTTAAAACTTTAGGAAACAGAGACCTGGAGAGGTAAACTTGATTATCCTAAGGGTATTCTTAAAATAGCCAAAGTTCCCCCAACCCCAAAAGTCCAAAGCAAACATACACTTTCTGGAGAACACTAAATTAATATGTAACCAAAATTGAGTTGACTAAAACAGTATAATATATATGATCTGGTAAATTAGTAGTAAAAAATAGTTTGAAGCTATGCTAAAACTCTGATGGTGATTAAATTCTTCTTAATTTTCAGATACTTCTTTATAGCATATACTAGACAGTCCTTTTTTTTTTTTCTTTTTTTTTTTTTTTTTTTTAAAAGAGACAGAGTCTCACTTTGTTGCCCTTGGTAGAGTGCTGTGGCATCACAGCTCACAGCAACCTCCAGCTCTTAGGCTTAGGAGATTCTCTTGCCTTAGCTTCCTGAGTAGCTGGGACTACAGGTGCCCACCATAACACCTGGCTATTTTTGTTGTTGTTGTTACAGCTTGGCTGGGGCCAGGTTCAAACCCGCCACCCTCAGTATATGGGACTGGCACCTTATTCACTGAGCCACAGGCACTGCCCTAGACAGTCTTTTAAAGACTCTCAGAGTAAATGACAAAAAGGCTCATGAGTAGGCTACATATAAGTGAGGTTTAAAAATCTAAGGGTAGTTCTACATCAAATTTTAGAAGTTAATAACTAGAAAATGAAGAAACTGTGGAGATTCTCCAAGTTTAGATTTGGCGGTAAGGTAAATATAAAGGTCATTGTGATGAGGAAGAGATTATCGAGAAAGGTATGTGACTTAAAGCCCATGACTTAAACCACAGAGGTGAAGAGTGAAGAGATTTCACTTAGTTCAGCCATAGTATATTTAGTTACCTTATGTTGAGTTTCTCTCTTCATAGCGGGAAGTTTGTTTTTGTGGGTAGTATAAATTGGTATGAAGTGGATTCATATTTATACTTTTGTGGAGATAACATTACATGAAAAAGGAAGGGCGACGGTGTCCCAACTTTGTCCCACAGGCCTGTCATGACTTGATATTTTTTACAGCTTGGGATGATGACCTTTGTGACTTGATGAGCCATGTAAGAGCAAGAACCGTGTCCTCAACCTTTATTGCATTGCAAAGGCTTAATTTGGTACCCAGTAGGCATCACTGCCTTACAAGAGTCCTATGTGGTCTGGTCTCCTGCCAGTCTATGCAGTAAGTGCATGGTGGGCACTCAAGTCATGTCAAAATGAATGCATGTGAAGCTGCCACCATTTGAGACTGTCACTTAAACGTTCACTTATATGCATTGAATTATTGACATAATTGCCACAACTGCAATTTCCTGACATCATGATTCAGAGATCTGAAAAAGATAAGCTTGTGATCTTCTATACTAAGACTTGAGTTTTGTGAAAAAAGCTGGAGTGATTTATTTATAGCGTTCGAGATATGAGTCTTTAATTTTGTGATTTATGAATTTTTTTTTACTGTTCTGTTCTTTTTATTTGGTGACAGTATTGTGCTTATTTAGTATTAAATATTAAACCAAGCAAATTATCTTGCATTTTGTTAGCGCTCTGTAATATCCCAACTAGGGACTTTTTTTTTTTTTTTTCACTTTCCCTCTCCTAGACTTTGCTTTTAATATCTATTGATTTGGTATCTTTTAGGCTTCTCCCAGTATATGTCCAGTACAGTCTGTTCCTACGACAGTTTTTAAGGAGATACTTATTGGCTGTACTGCAGCAACTCCACCTAGTAAGGACCCAAGACAGCAAAGTACTCCCCAGGCTGCCAACTCTCCACCTAACCTTGGAGCAAAAATTCCTCAAGGGTGAGTAGTCTTTGTTAAATAATAATAAAAATTATATTTTAGTCATGGTTTATTCTTTCTGTCTCAGGTTGTTCAGTGAGGTTTTTCATTAGAGTTGCCAAAAGGAAAGAATGAGATTGATAAGTACCTTCAGAGGTGAGAAGGGTTGAAAACACAGAGAACCATGTAGAAAATGGTATAGAAGTGAAATTGTGCAGGAGAAGAGAGAAGCTTTCTTGACGTGATAGTACATAATGAGAAGGATGAATTGAAATATGAAAGACATTTGTAGAATACGTGTTTGCTTTTCAATAGAAGGGAACAGATTAGTTTTATGTGGAAGACTGAGGTCAGTGGGAGTGTGGAGAAGAGGAAGACTGGTAGGGGCTCTCATAAGCCTAGACAGAAGGTGACATAAGTATAGCTGAGAAATGCAACTGAAAAGATTCTTAGACTAATAGAAGTAAGTAAAATAATAATAGATGTAGTTGGCATTGTTACTAATTTATAGAAGAAAAGATGAATAAGAAATACAAAGTTTAATCAGAAATTTGTAGCAGATACAAGGTTGACAGAGAATGGATTTTAAGGAATGATCTCCTTTGGGAGAAGATGGTGGCTTATATGGGCAGTTGATAAAGACTTTTGAAACAGCCAAATTCTGCCCTCGGGAAGTGTGTCCTGGTCTAGCTGATCAAGACTGACAAGAAAGGGCTTGGCACCCGTGCATCGGGGCTGCTAAACAACAGTGACAACTGCAACAAAAAAATAGCTGAGCATTGAGGTGGGGTACCTGTAGTCCCAGCTACTTGGGAGGCTAAGGCAAGAGAATTGCTTAAGCCCAAGAGTTGGAGGTTGCTGTGAGCTATAATGCTACAGCACTCTATTGAGGGTGACATAGTGAGATTCTGTCTCAAAAAAAAAAAAAAAAAAAAGGAAAGAAAAAGAATGGCAAGAAAATCACAGCTTTTGTACCCAACAATGGTTGCTTGAACTTTATTGAGGAAAACGATGAAGTTCTGGTTGCTGGATTTGGTCCAAAAAGTCATGCTGTTGGTGACATTCCTGGAATCCGCTTTAAGGTTATCAAAGTAACCTCTCTCTCTTTTGGCCCTTTACAAAGATAAGAAGGAATGACCAAGATCATAAATTTTGGTGAAAACACAATAATAAATTTTCATATACCAAAAATAAAAAAAGACTTACAATATGGGTCAGAGAGACTGTGGTATAGAAAAATAGTTTGTGGACGACTAAACAGCTTGTGGAAGACTGCTGCCAAAAATAAGGGAAAGTGGCTGAGTGACTGGGAGAAAAGTCAGTAGCCTGGGATAGAACTTGGAGGATGGCCATCCAGCAGTCAGATGGAAGGAAGAGCCATTTTCAAATTAGGAGTTCAGTTATATCCAAGCAAGGATTTTTAGTTTAGTCTGAGTTCTTAAATTATAAATTCTTCTCTAAGATGAAAAATCCTTTGTTAGAGGCAGGAGAAAAGAAATATAATAGGAAAAAAAGGACTTTGCATTTTGCTGAGGGAAGAACTCTAGGATGAATTTCCAAGAAACAAAAATTCTTCAAGTATATCCTTAGTAAGTAAAATGTGTGGGGAAAATGTTGAATTATTGTGAACAGCAAGTAATCAGTCACCTATTCTGTTGGCTTTGGGTCCTAATCGCTGAACAAACTGGAAGGAAATTGTTCACTGTTGCAGCTGGTTACATGTTCATAGCAGGCCAGGTTTTGTACTGTTGGTGGTTTGTTGTTATGTTTTTTTTTTTTGCTGTTTTTGGCCGGAGCTGGGTTTGAACCCACCACCTCTGGCATATGGGGCTGGCGCCCCACCCCTTTGAGCCACAGGTGTCACCCTGTTGTTAGTTTTTAATTACATTTTGTGTGAAGATTTTTGCAGGAGTTCCTAATATTTCTAATAAACATACAAATTTTAAAATTTTTGTCTTGTTACATTGACCTAGATGATATTGAATTTCTGAGTCTTGGTAAGCAGAAGGAATGCTAGTTTTCTCTTTCAAAGTCAAGGAAAATCATCATATAATTAAGAAAGTTCAGAAGCTTCTCTGAAAAAAAGAAACTTTCAGAATTGGTCCTGCAGACTTTTAGTTTTGACACTTGAAAACCAGTGGTATTTATGTACTGAATATATTCTGTGGATCCACATGATAATTGTTTTGAGGGAAAGCTGAGGTTCATTATGCTTTAAGAAATAGAACTAACTTAACTAATTAAAGATTTACAGGAACACGCAAATAAAATTTAGGGTTGTATTTTTCTGAGTATTTAAAATATTTTTGGGGAGCATTGACTGATGACCTTTAACTCCATTTCACAGAAACCTGTCCTAAATTCTCTAAACAGTTTTCTTTTCTCTTTCTTTCATACTAGTTGCCTTGATCAAAACAAATGGATTTTGGAAGGTAAGGAAGAGATAAAATAGACCAGGATGCTAGTTTTTTACATTATCTTTTTCAGATGTCATAAGCAGAGTTTACCAGAAGAACTTTCTTCCTGTCTAAATACAAAGACTGAAATGCTGAGAACAAAACCAGATGTTGTCTGCAAAGTAGGGCTGCTCTCCACGAAGTCTTCTCAGATTGGAACTGGTGACTTGAAAATTCTGAGTGAGCCAAAAGGTAGCTGTACCCAGCCTAAGACAAACACTGATCAGGAAAACAGATCAGAATCTGTTCCACCACCATTAACTGGCCTTCTCAAGGAATGCTTACCTACAAAGCCTTCTTCTAAGGCAGAATTAGAAATTGCCAGTGCTCCTGAACTGCAGAAGCACCTAGAACATACACCTTCAACATCTGATGTCCTTTCAAATATGCCAGCAATGAAAGCAAGTATCAGTGGCAGTGGTAGCCTTAATAGTTGTGCAGGAAAAAAGGTAGAACCTTCAACTTTATCTTGCCGATCACAGAATTTAAAGGAATCTTCAGTAAAAGTAGATAACGAAAGCTGTTGTACAAGAAGCAACAATAAAATCCAGAATGGTGAGTGTTCCTCAATAAAGAAAAATTTCCATGTTTGACCACCTCCCTACATTGATTGCCTCCTTAAGTTGATCTAATTTTCATAGACGTGCACCACATGTTTGTATCAGTGCAGTAGGCCTAGTTCTTTATGTTGACAACCTCCATTTGTTGACCAATTTGTTACAATCTTTTGGGTGGGCAACTTAGAGAGGTTCTACTGTATATTTCTTACCCTGTGAGAAAATACATGAAAAAGACTGGAAAAAGTTCATATAATCAGAAAAGTTTAAAAGAAGAAAATATCCCCAAATCTCAGAAATTATTAAATAATATTTTAGATACCTGATTTTATATATCTAGAAATACTCATAAACTATATTACACAAATGGGTTCATGCCATTAGTTTTACCCTGTGAATCAGTGTAGGTGTTTATCAGCATTTTAAAGCTACAAGGATTTCATTACATTCATTTGCCATACAACTTAAGTTGTTCCTATTAGGTAGATAATTAGGTGGTCCCCAATACTTGGTTATAAGAAAATATTTTGGAAACAAAATCTAAAATGATTTCTTCATCCTGTCACTGATCTTTCTGTAACATCCAGGTCAGAGTGAAACAGGTGACACATTGTGCACACACAGACACTCAGGTAGCTCACGTCTGAAATTAAAAAAAAACAAAAACAATTTCATCCTCTGGAAAAGGGACATTGGCTCAAGATGTTAAGGATGGGACTAAAACACCAGAAGAGTCTCTTTGCTTGTGGGAATGTCCAGCTGCTCCCATGATTTGAAACTAAATACAGTAGAACCTCCATAGTTGACCGCCTCCCTACATTGATTGATTCCCTAATTTTCATGGACTGGACATGCACCACATGTATGTATCAGTACAGCAGGCCTTGTTCCTTTTATTGACCACCTCTCTACATTGACTAGTTGGTTATAGTCCCTTGGGTGGTCAGCTTACAGAGGTCCTACTGTATTAATTTTCTCTCTATAACTGGACCAGTTGACTCCACTCTATACCAAGGGGTAGTAGGTATGGGCTTTGCCCCTTAGTTGTATTATTTTTTCTTCAGTATAAGTTCTGTTTTCATGTTTTATTATAACCACATGTTGAAGTGGACCTAACCTGTTATTTATCACTTGTGTGGAAGATTTTTTCAACATGAAGGACTGATCTGAATTGTAGGTACATTTTCTAGTTACTGAAAAATTTTACAGTTAATCAAGACTTGGCCCAAAGGAAAGAACTCAAAGAGCTGACATTGAAGGAAAAGTTGATCATCTACATTTTCTGGAAAACAGCAGCCAAAGAAAGACAGCAGAACATTTTGGTGTTAGCGAGACCACAGTTAGCAATATCCAAAAACGTAAACGTGAGCACTTTAAGATAGGTATGCTAAGGAAAATGGAAACCTATAGCGGAAAAGGAGGAAAACTTCCCTTGGTGAAATCAGTGAAGCCACAATAAGCTGGTTCAAATAAAGGAGGGCAGTTAACACCTCAATCTCTGGACTAATGATCCAAGAAGTTGCTAAAAAATTTTCACAAGAATTTGGGGTGGCAGGTTTCCAAGCATCAAGTTGTTGGCTGGAGAAATTCAAACTGCGATACAGGTCTCCCAGAAAGTCTTATATGGTCAATCCAACGAAGTTCCAGGAGAAGTTGTGGAAGAATTCATCAAAAAGTTCCCAGACTTCACCAGAGGCTTCAAAGATGATAAAAATCTTTAAGGCTGAGGAGTGTGGACTCTTTTCAAGGCAATGTCTGATAGGAGCCTCATCATGAAGGGTAACAAATGTAAGAATGGGGAACTTGCCAAAGAACATCTCACAGTTCTGCATTGTGCTAGCTCAGCGGGAGGGAAACTAAAGCCCTTGATGATTGGTAAATCAGCAAAGCCATGCACATTCAAGAACCTGAAGCCCAAAGACCTTCCCATCATTTAGAGATCAAACAAACCTGGGTAGATGATTGGTGCCCTATTTGAGGAGTGGGTAAGCGATATTGATCAAGAAATGAAGAAACAGTCTATTTTACTGACAGTAGACAACTGTCCTGGCCACCCACAAGTCAGTCATCTCACAAATGTGACAGAGATTTCTGCCTGTGACCATAAATCCAACCTCTTGACTAAGGCATCATCAAAACACTTAAAATGCATTACGAAGCTCAGCTTCTGCAGTGGATTATTACTGAAACATAAACCTGTGGTCTCCCTGTGAAAACACCTTCATCTGGTGTATCAGTTAACACTCTGGATGCTGCCCTCTGGATCAGTTCGGCTTAGAATAAAGTTCAGCCAGAAATAATGCAGAAGTGTTTCAAGAAAGCTGGATTTGTCAGAACACAAGAGTATGATGTTTTGGTCTGATCACATAGTCCATCTCCCATGGCAGAACTCAAAGGAGTAGATTTTGAAGGTTTTGTTGCCATGGATGATGAGGTGGCAACTTATAATGAATCTGACCCAGAAGCAATTTTCCAGTTGATATTGACTGAAGTACAGACCAGCATAAAAGTACAAGAAGCTGCTGATGAAATAGAAGAACCAAGCAAGGATGACACAGGAATTGCAGAGACTCCAAAAGAAGAGGATGTTAGGCATCTCATAACGTAGTTAAAGTCATTTGCTGTAGAAAAATGCCCAGGTATGCTGAGTGGTGTGATTTCTCTACTTACATTTGGAATAAGATTAAGAAACAGACCAAGATTGACATTTTTCTCGGAAAGAATGATTAATCCATGAGAAAACAGTAAATGTATTGATTTTGTATGATCCAGTATGTATGGTTTTACTGTGGTTTGATTATGTATGATTTCACATGATATTGTCTAATAAAAGCTGTACAAGAAACTAAAGTACATGTTCATATCAGTACAGTGGGCCTCGTTCCTTATGTTGACTACCTCTGTATGTTAACCAGTTTATTACAGTCCCCTGAGGGGGCAGCTTACAGACGTTCTACTGTATTTATTTGAGTCAGTAAGGAGTGAATATATTTATATTAGCTTTTTACTGCAGGCCTCTGTGCAACTAGAGGGCAAGATGGGTGGATTTGACTGGTGAGTCTTTTTTTAATATAAAGTTGGAAGAATAGAAAGAGAACTTTCTTTGCCTAGTGATACTTCTAACCTGGCTTCTACATTCTTGAGGTTTAAGATAATATAGCTGTTAATTTGCATAAAATTAATTGCATAAGATTATCCTGTTCCTTGGGAATTATGTAACTCCCAAAAGAAAGTGAATATTCATAACCATATACTTGTTCTATTTCTTTAATCTTTTTTTGAGTCATCAGCCCTCACACTCAGCTAGTTTTTAAGCAAATTCTTTTAATGTTGTGTGAAGAAACAGTAGAAATTTTGGTGCAGTAAGCACTTGACAGATACATAAATGAATTATGGAGTTCCGCTTTGTCTCATGTCATATGTTGTACAGCTGTTCTCCATCTAATATGATTTTAAAACAAATGAAAAACCTAGTTACATCCAGCCATCTGCTGTGACTTTTGGGTGAGGAGTGAGAGAGTGTAATCAGAAGCCTTCCTGTATTTCTGAGTTGTGTCCAGTAGCACTGTTTGTTAGTACAGAAAGACTTGATGGAAAGCCATTTTGCTCCCTTGCTCCACTATGGAGTAGAAAACAAAAGCAAACTGGAGTCAAAACAGCTGCCTTGTTTTTGTTCGGATAGATGTGTAGCTCTACAAAAGTGGCCACTGTCTTTTTCTCTGGACCCTGCCTAAAGTGAGAGAATCACTAATGGAATCATCTATTTGGCCTCCTCACTGAAGAGGTAGATTTAGCCAGTTCAACTTCCATATTATTTCTAGATATTTCCCCTTTTAAGCCAGGGCAAAACAGACAACTTTCAGACTCCACCATTAGAAATCTGACCTAGCTCAAAGGATTGTCTTTCAATATCTGAGTAATTAATACTCCATCTTTGAACTACCTCTTATTTTCTCTCCTTTCTTACTTTACTTTTTCTTTCACTATAACTCAATAAGAACGTTTAAGAGATCAAGAACTGATGGTATTGTTGTGTGCTGTAGTCCTGCTTTAAAAGAGAGGTAAGATTAGATGACCTCTAAGGTAATTATTGAAGGTGTTTATTTTATCTAAAACCTTTGGATTTCGGCCAGGTGTGGTGGCTCATCCTTGTAATCCTAGCACTTGGGAGGCTGAGGCGGGTGGATTGCCTGAGCTCACGAGTTCGAGACCAGACTCAGCTAGAGTGAGATCCCATCTCTAAAAATAGCCAGGCACTGTGGCGGGTGCCTGTAGTCCCAGCTGCTCGGGAGGCTGAGGCAAGAGAATCATTTGAGCCCAAAAGGTTGCTGTGAGCTATGATGCCAAGGCACTCTACCAAGGACAACAAAATAAGACTCTGTCTCAAAAAACAAACAAAAAAACCCCTTTGGTTTGGGATCTTCCATTTTTCTCGGAGACCAGCCTCTCCCACCTGTCTCTGATGACTCAAAAAGTGGTTCCCCAGTTTTGTTTTTGTCTTTTGTTTGTTTGTTAAGAACCTACTTCCATCTTCTTAGTTCCCTTGGGCCATTAGAAAAGGTCTTTTCTGTCCATTTCTTTTTACAATATTCTATAAGACTACTTACAAATAGATTCTTTTGTATGTTATTTGTGGTGACACAGTGATTGCTTTTTCCGGTTACATATCTACTTTTTCTCCCTTTTTCTTTAGAAATTATGTTAACATTTCAAGTTCTCTTGCACCCTATATGTTAAAGCCTACATTTTCTTAGAATTGTAATCTTGTCTTTAGCCAATGCTCTTAATCCCGAATGGAACTTATGTATAAAGGAAATTGAAGACATACCAGGCAAGCATCAGGTGACATTGCTTGGAGGAATTTGGAAGATAGCCCTTACTTCATAAATTAAGGGACTGTGTAGGAAAACTATTTAGTTTTTAATTATATTTAAAAGGATTAGCTTTTGTGGAGTTCTTTAGAAAACACACCTTAAGCCAGTCTTTTTTGCCTTTGAGAAGGGACAGAAGCAATGTCCACGAAGGCAGGCCTCTGTTGACGTGAGTCTGTCTCTGCATTGCTAATGTTACAGTGAAATTAAATTTTCTGATTTGGAAAAGTCTTACTAAAATATTTCTCTTATTTAGAGTTGTGAGTAGAAGGATGTACTAACTTTGAATTGAATTGGCTGTTGAATTTGGGGTTTTAAGTTGCCAGATGGATTCAACAAATGAGAATTGTTTTATAAAGAGAGTAAAAATTTTCCAATTGTTCTGCTAATTATCTTCCATTGAGTTCTTCTTAGAAATTACAACTGAGTGTAGGAATGGAGAAAAGGGACTTCTCTTTTGGGGGAAGTTGTGTTTTTAAATAGAATTCAGTCAAATACAGTAGAACTTGTTAGTTGACCACTGAAGGGATTATAATAAACTGGTGAACATATGAAGTTGGTCAATATAAGAACTGTGAAAAGTAGGTCAACCTAAGGAAGATGGTCAGTGTGGTGAAGTGGTCAACTTGTGGCACTTTTACTGGATTGATGTAATGTTTAAAAATTTGAGGTCCTATTTCCTTACCTTTTGTTTTCTTAGCCCCATCCCGGAAGTCAGTTTTGACAGACCCAGCTAAACTCAAGAAGCTGCAGCAGAGTGGAGAGGCCTTTGTGCAGGATGATTCCTGTGTGAACATTGTGGCACAACTGCCCAAGTGCCGGGAGTGTCGCTTGGACAGTCTTCGCAAGGATAAGGAGCAACAGAAGGACTCACCTGTGTTTTGTCGCTTCTTTCATTTCAGGAGGTGAGGAAGTTTGAGAAAAGTTTAGATAATCTGGGCCCTATAGCATATTTTTATGTTCCTCCTTTATCAGCAGTGAATCTGGAATCAAAAGGTAGAGATTAATACAATCTATAGGTCTGGGACTCTAGATCTTACTGCATTTATTACTGTACCTGTATTTACTTTTCATTCCCCTTTTCAATTTTTTTTTAAAAGCAAAGCTTTAAAATAAAAAGTTCTAAGAGTAAGTCATTCTAGAAAAAATGCTAAAGGTTCTGAAAAACTACTATATATAACTTTTCGGTGCATTTTTAAATGTAAAATGTATTCAGGCATATATACAAGTATATGTACACACTTGATATATTGCATATATTGTTTTGAATCCCACTTTCCCAATACGTATTAAAAGTGTTTTGATCATGTTAATCTTTTTCTGCAAATACTTTTGAATTTCTGTGTAAGAACCCATTATAATATATGTTTGATAATTTATTTAACCAGTTCCCTTGTTGGTAGTAGGACTATTTTGTGTATTTTGCCAGTAGAAATAAGGGTGAAATAATAATCTTCTTGTCTACATCCCTTATTATTTATTTTGGAAGGATTAGTAGAAGTGGCATTATTGGTCAGAGTTACGTGTATTTTAAGGCTTTAACAGAAATGTTCTGCCAAATTACCCTCCAGGAAGGATACACTGGTGTCCATGCCCAAGGCAGGGTTTGAACATGCCTATCTCTGTACCTCTGTCAGCAGGAAGAGAGATATCTTTTTAAAGACCTTCTCTAATTTTATAGGCAAAACTTTCATGTTTATAATGTGTTTTGTTTTTCTAAGTCAAATTCATTTTCTTTAAATTCATCTATCCTGAGTGAAAAAAAAGGGCAGCCTTCTGTTTTGTTGAGATGTAAATGAGCAATGTTGTTCTGAATATTGTTGAACTTTAGATATAGTTCACTTTCTCAGAAATCAAGATACTTTCAAGTTCAGCTAGTTCTAATCACACGGAAGTATTAACTTTAATTTCTTCCTATTTTCTTCCTCCCCCTTTGTTTTATCTAAGTTACAAGATTGCTGATAAGGTAAATTGAATGCACAGGCAATTTAGATCATTAATTATATCTGTGCTCTTTCAGATTTAGGCTTAAGTGGAATAAAAGTTTTAGATACTAGTTTACTCCCATTCATTCCTCTGTAAATTGCAAAAGTGTGTGATAAACTGTGTGGGTAGCATCTGGAGATGTGATAACTGTTAGCATATGTTAACATATACATATGTTAATATATATTCTGAATAACGCTTGGCCCAGAATAAACTTTCAGTAAAGGTTAACTCTGTTCTTCTTATGCTCAGTAGTACTTTTTCTTATGCAGGTCAAGGGTGTTAAAATGCACGTGCATTTGTACTTAAATATATTTTGGAAAAGGCATAAAATGGTTGTGCTTTGTACTGGTCTCTGTGTTCTATGATAGACTTGATTTAATGCCATTATGTTTCCTCTGCTGTGAAGGTTATAACTGGACTGAATGAGAGATTGTTTGGTTTCAAGTTGCAAAGGCATTTTATGGAAGGGATAATTGTTTTCTATTTTTTTTAATTCTTTGTAATAAAGAGATTTTTTAAAAAACACTATACTTCGGTAACCATCTAGAAATCACTGACTTTGTGACTTAGCTGTTTTTCCATTTTTGACTTCTTTAAAGGAGAAAGTAACTTTCTCTTCATGCTGCATATGGAAGCCAGCCTAGTAAGAACTAGAATAAACTTACTTCTCTGGTAAAAGAATATCATAATTTAACTCTTTTTTAAATATATACATGTATATTTAAAGATTGAGGCTGTCCTTAGCCTCCTTATCAAGTTTATGTCTCATTAAACTCTTCTGCAGATACAATAGGAATAGAGATAGTGTCTCAGTGGTATAAATCATTGCCAAGACCTATTGCCATTACCTTCCCCTTTGAAATGTTTTCAAATGGATTTTTTAGTGTTAGGACTTTCATTTAAAAACTTGCATTTCTTTGGACCACTTAAAATCATTTTGCATCTTTCATGCAACTCCTAGTCTCTTACCTTTTAGTTCATTCTGTACTCTTTTGAGCAAATAATTTTTCCTGAAACACAAGTTTGTGTGTGTTTTATAGGCCCAGCAAGTTTTGATGGGTGATGGATGCCTAGGTAAAAAGTTAAAGTCCCTAGCAAAATATTAAAGGCTTTCAGCAATTGAACCCTAACTTATCTCTCCAACTTCTTGCTGATTCTTACCTGTCTGAAACATTTTGGGGCCTAATCTAATTATTCTATTGCCACCTAATTCACCTGTAGTCTTTCTTTTGTATTAAGTACTGTCTCCTGGACATACTTTTCTTTTACCTAATTGTCAACTTTTTCTTACAAGAGAAGCTCAATCACTACGTTCCCCAGGAGTCTTCTTCATATTAGCCCTACAAAACTCATTGTCAACACTTCCTCTTCTACTCCTGTAAGATTTAATGATTGTCATGATAATTTATTATAGCCTACTTCACTGTTTTATGACCAGTGTTTTTTTAAATTTAATTTATTCTTTTTTTATTCTAGTAGAGATGGAGGTCTCACAGTGTTGCCCAGGCTGGTCTCAAACTCCCTGACCTCAAGCAACATCATAAAATTTTTTTTTACATCTCCAACTAGAAATACTATGTTTTAAAAAAAAACTCAAAACTAATACATAGCTTATAAAAAAATTCACGTTGTACAAAATATTGAAAGCAAATGCTGAAAAAATATTCTTTCACTCTATTTCTTAAGTCCTGAGGCTCATCTTGATGCTTTTCTCATTCAAGGAGTTTGCATAGGAATGTATAGCTAGAATTCAGCTGGGTACTGAGCACTTCACAGATCAACCTGGTCATTGCTTCAGTAACTGAAGATTTTTCTTCCTTTTCTTTCTTTCTTTCTTTTGCTGAGCATGATTCTTGAAGTAGTACTTATATTTAAATCTGATTAGACTGTTTATTACCTTGTGTTTGTTATCACCTTAACTTCTGTGGATTGTCCTTCCTATTAAGTCTCAAGTCCAGCAGGTTGAACAACTGTCCCTGGAAGCAATATAAGTATATCTTAGTTTGAGTGCATAATATATCTCTCTTCCTTTCATCTTCCCCCTTAGCCACTTCCTTTCTCTAGCCTATCTTTTAGGGGAAAACTTAAGTTTTTTTTAATCTTTCTACTAATACTGTGAAATAATAATTGGCTATAATTAACCATAAAGATTATGGAAAACTGGGGAAGATTTTGTTGATTTACATAGTATTTAAATAGGTTGGGCATGGTGGCTCAACATCTGTAAGTGATCCCAGTACTTTGGGAGGTTAAGGTGGGAAGATTGCTTGAGACCAGGAGTTCGAGACCAGCCTGGGCATCATAGTAATACTCCATCTCTACCCCCACTCCACCCCCCGCAAAAATAGTAACTGCAATATGTAAATCAAATTTTGTGTGTGTGTATACATATATACACTTTTTCCTCCCCTACTTCCCCTAGGTTACAGTTCAACAAACATGGTGTATTGCGGGTAGAAGGCTTCTTAACACCGAACAAGTATGACAATGAAGCAATTGGCTTGTGGTTACCTTTAACCAAAAACGTCATGGGGACTGATTTGGACACAGCAAAGTATATCCTGGCCAACATTGGAGACCACTTCTGTCAAATGGTGATTTCTGAAAAGGAAGCTATGTCAACTATTGAGCCACACAGTAAGAGCATCTCTTAGGGGGTAGGATTTTTGAGTCCAACTTGATTTTTCTTCCCGACGCCTAAATCCCCATTGCATGGGTTTCATTTTCACCCAGAAGTTTAGATGACTTTGGTACGATGAGATTGCATTTTTCCTTTTATTAAGAAAGGTAAAGGTGAGGTGAATTAGTAATGGAATTGGCACAGCTTCACCAGCAGTGCAGGTTCACCATAGGAGTTAAGGTCTTAGATCGGTGTATTTTGAGACACAGGTTCTTAATCAGGAAAACATTTTGTAAGAATGGGCAGGCTCTACCCCAGACTTACTGAATGAGAGTCTGGGTGCCAGGCGTGAGAATGGGAACAAACTTGGATGGAAATGATTAGCAGAGTCAAAGTTTGAAGGGAATTCTTGGAGGTTCTGCCATACCTGTGACTATTTAGGGGCCACGCTGATCTGGCAGCCCAGTAAGCCACAGGGACCAGTGAGGGTGACACATGAGAGCCAGAACTCCTTTATGACATCTCACAGTAGGATGTCTGGGAGGACAACACAACCTTTTCCTGTCTGTGGGAGAGATCCAGTCAGAAGCACCATGGGTCATCTGTCTTATAAATCTTACATTTTCCCATTATTTTATCTTTCTCAAATGGTTGAAAGTTAAAGGTGAAGCCTTTCATTATTTATTTTAGACTGCATAATCAAATATGTTGAGTAACACATGCATGCCAGTTGTAGAATTTTGGTTGTAACCACCAAAAACTTACTCAAGCTAGCTGAAGTACAAAAATAACCTATTGGATAGGTGTAGATACAATCAGGTCTCAGAGTTCACAGAACTGGAACTAGGACATTCCCAGTAGCAGAAATCCAGAGCTGGGCGAAAAAATGGGTAGTGAGCTCCCTGCAGCAGCCAGATTCATACTGAAATAAAGCAACTTGATGAGAATTCCTCTGTTCCTGCTGGGATAATAGAGACTCTAATAAGTTAAGAATCTTATTAAACTTTTTTCCCCTTAAAATCTACTTAGGATAAGTGATAGGTAATTTTCCATTTTCACTAGAGATCAAAGTTTCTTTATTAAATACATTTAAGTAGTAGATTGAAAGACAACTTCTTAAGTAATTGGTCTAGTTGTGGTATGTACATGACTGGAAAGTGAGAAGATTTTTTGAAATGTATTAGTAACATTGGCCCTGAATCAGCAGGGCTGTTTTAAGTAAGGTTTTTTTCTGAGCTAAAGACAAGTCATCTGAAAAATGCATTTTTCTCCATGTAGTTAAAGGCACAGATCATTGTCTTTTAAGAGCATAATTTAGAAACTCTTCTCCTTGAAGATTGAAATCTGATTAACCGTTCCTCCTTTTCTTTTTAATTATCCTGTGCCTCTGTGACAAGCTGGTCAGATTGGCAAGAGAAACTCATTGTGAGTGATATTGAAAGATGCCCGCATTCTCTGAAATCTCTGAAATCAGGAAGCAGACCTTAACATTATACTTTCATTCTGTCTTTTCAGTTACTAATAATTATTAAATCATAGCTAAGAGATCTGAGAGTACTTTCTAATGAAATAGTTTAATCCGAGTGACCTAGGTGAAGTTCATAAGATCTCATTTGTAAAATGCCTAAGTTCTGTGTATTGTGCCTTAGGCTATTACACTGTAATGAAATGGTAGCTCACTCAGTTAATGGGTTGATGTGGTGCAATTGGATTAATTTGGTGTAAACTGAAGTTTGGTCACTTGAGTTATATTCAGTCTGAAAAATGATGAATTAACCACAGAGTGGATTAGGAAAAAGATGTTCTTCATAGAACAAGAGTGCATCAGTATTGATCCAGTGTTTCTCAGAAGGGAGACACACAGCACGCACTGCTGACTGAAAGGAGTCCTCTGGTCAGTCGACATTGAATTTCTCTGTGACTCACAAGAATGTCCTCCCCTTGCCGAGACTTCTTGAAGCTTTCTGATACCTGATTTGGTACTCCTTCATGCTAGGGAAGGGTCTCATGGCCTGTTTGGTCCTGGAAGGCACTCTTCTCCCATTATTAGGCCTTGGCCACTGAAACAGAAACCCATGCTTGTAGAATCCTGGGTTGTACCTTAACCTACTGGTTATTTGATTAGTAAGAGTCAGTCCTAGGTGCCTGTATCACTCCTGGCACTGGCAAAATCATGTTTCTGACCCTGGCTGGTGAAGGAACTGACCTTGGATCATTGTGCCTATACTAAGTTAATATGCTGCTCCCTACAAACCCCTCCTTAAGTACCCTGAGGTTTTTAATGGGCAGTTTGAATAGATTTAGGGCATCTATGACTAACCTGGTGCTCTGTGCTAAACAAGTGGGCCCAAGTAAAATATTTTTCCCCTTAGAGAAAGCCTGGCCCATGCTGCCTGTAGCTTCTCAGATAGACTTAGGACTAAAGAGGTTAAGAACCACTACTGTGATACCTGTGCCTAAGCTCCAGCTTTGTAACTATTGCTGCACAGCCTGAACAGGAATCCAGCCTCTTAGGAGGAGGTAAAACTGTGCTTTAGTATGTACAATGTGAAGCAGCATGAGTCTGAAATACAAATACTAGTACAAATTGATGGCAGTGCTGAGGGAATCCAGGAGAACTTCATGGGGGAGGCAGCATTTGCCAGGAAGGCTGAACAGAGTTAACAAGAACTCTAGTCACAGAGAGGACTAGATTCTCCCTACCCTTTGTGTTTGATTTCAGAAGCCATGTCCTTCTGAAGACTAAGTGATTTATTGACTTCTGCAGGACAGGTGGCTTGGAAGAGAGCTGTCAGAGGTGTTCGAGAAATGTGTGATGTGTGTGACACTACCATCTTCAACCTGCACTGGGTGTGTCCTCGGTGTGGGTTTGGAGTATGTGTGGATTGCTACCGGATGAAGAGAAAGAATTGCCAACAGGGTGAGAACTGACTGGCCCCCTTACACAGTTAAATTAAATTAAGCCCTTCACTGATTTGTGGTTGATAGATTTCTGAAGCATATGGGGCCAGGGTCTATAATGAACAATTACTACAAATCAGTTATTTGTAGGTGCTGCTTACAAGACTTTCTCCTGGCTGAGATGTGTGAAGAGTCAGATACATGAACCAGAGAACCTAATGCCTACACAGATCATTCCTGGAAAAGGTATTTCATGGGGCGCAGTGATTTTTGTTTCCCCTCATCTTGGTTAACTTGTAGGGGCTAGTAGTTTTGTTTTACTTTGTGTAGCGTAATGACTTGCTAGCTTTATTTTGATAAGTACTGTAAATTGTCCAGAACTATATTCGATAATGCCACAGTACTTTTGGAATAAAATCTTATAAGTAGTTTTGTAGCAGAAAGAAATTAGTGTATTTGGGGAAGGCCTGTGTGGCAAGATGAAAAGGCGGGAGTGGAAGAAGTAATCCTGTAGGAAATGCCAGCTTCTGCTCTGTAATGTTGAAGGGGAAAGTGCCTAATACCCTCTGCCCTCTCCTCCCTTTTTTTAGCTCTTTATGATGTTGGAGATATTGTTCATTCTGTAAGAGCAAAATGGGGAATAAAGGCAAACTGTCCCTGTTCAAACAGGCAATTCAAACTCTTTGCAAAGCCAGCCTCAAAAGAAGATCTAAAACAGGTACTGTTGCTGGTGCCAGATTCACCATCCCTGTGACTGTTTGTCTGTTTTTCAAATAACCCGAGTATTTCTGCAGTGTATTTCAAAGGGACCCGGGGACAGCTGTTAGTGGCAAGAGAAAGAGAGAAAGAATTCATACATTTTATGTGACAGTTCAGAGATCCATTCTTACTTTTCATATTACTTTTGTGGACCTCATTGTAGCCTCTTTTCATTGGTTTTATATTTGTGTTTCCTGACAAGCAAAAACTTCTTCTGTTATAGTCTGTCTGCCTGATAAGTTGCTATTGAATTGGAGTTTTTTTAAACTTCTCATATGTTCTATAGAATTAAAATTGTTTAGGTAACTTAAAAAATTTTTTTTAATTCCTAAATATCTTTTACCTATAACATTTATGAAGAGTTGAAGGGAAATAATGGTGAAATGAACCTTTTATGTACCCATCATTCAGTGTAAAAAATTGTACATTTTCTTGGTCTTCATTTGCTTGTTTCTTCCTGGTGGCATCCCTTTCCTACCCACATACCTCATTATCTCCTTTCTCTTCCTTTCCTAGTAATCATTATTCTGAAGAGTGTTTAATAACCAGAAATTTACATTTTTAATAAAGCTGTGGTGTCAAAGGCCGCATGGCCGATAGAAGCATTGTGATCCTTGGAGTGAAAACTGAGTTAGAATTCTTTTGCCTCCACTTTACTTTGGCTCACATGAGTTGATGTACATGTGCTTCAGTTTCCTCATCAGTAATACAGGATTGATAAACAATTTTGATGGTTGCGCAACACAGAATGGCCTGGACCACAACAGGAATTTGAATATTCTTTTTTCCTTTTCTTCATGTATGTATAACTCACTAGGTAGTTGTCATGGCAGCTTTTCAAATTAACAAAATCATAAGTAATATACTCTTTCCAAGTTTCTTTTTAAATTTGTAAGTTCTTTTAAGAGCTCCTCATCTCATCTTAAAGCTGAATCAAAAGAACATATTTTCTTTTTCTGCATCTTTTTTCCTTCTGAAATCACGGCTTTACCTTTCCTGTCTGTCTCATTTAGTCATTTGACAACTATGTTTTGCGTCCCTATTCTGGATTCTGGGGTGAGTTTATAGGCGGGACAGGCACAGACTGGTCATTTGAAAGCAACATGTTCCATGCAGTGATGAGGTATACCACCATGAGAAGGGTGGTAAGAGGGTGAGGGGGAAGTATTTTGCTCCATTTAAGTTGTTGACATCTCTCCTCCCTAGTAGTTCTGCTGCGTGGCTGCAGGGTCACTGCAGCTTGATGATGACATAGTGTCCAGGGCTGTTTATTAGGTGGTTTTGTTTGGTGAGCTCTAACTGGTAAGCCCTTAGGGCAAATGGTAAGAAAGAGAAAATACCACTCTTCAGCGTATGTAAAATTCTCCTATTATACTTGACACAGACTTCCTTAACTGGAGAGAAACCGACTCTTGGTGGTGTGCTTCCGCAGAATCCCTCAGTGTTAGAACCAGCGACTGTGGGTGGGGACGCAGCTTCCAAGGCAGCCAGCAGCATGAAGCCTGCCTGTCCAGCCAGCACATCTCCTTTAAACTGGCTGGCGGACCTAACCAGTGGGAATGTCAATAAGGAAAACAAGGGTGAGTGTTCCCTGCTTTCCTGTTTCTTCCTGAGTGCTTTTGTTCACTCATAGAGGGACTTTGTAACCTCAACTGCTGTCAGAATAGTGGTTAGGAGTTGTGTGAACTAGAAAGTGGATCCCTGTAGTCATCTTGGAACCTGCCACAAATGAAGGTGAGTTGAAATGCAACGTCAAAGAGAACTTTTGCTGCTGGTAGAACTCTGGGTAAGGTTGATATTGTCAAGAATGGAGTGTGCTGAAATTTATTTATTTATTTATTTATTTTTTATTTTTTTTGTAGAGACAGAGTCTCACTTTATGGCCCTCCGTAGAGTTGCCGTGGCATCACACAGCTCACAGCAACCTCCAACTCCTGGGCTTAAGCGATTCTCTTGCCTCAGCCTCCCAAGCAGCTGGGACCACAGGCGCCCGCCACAATGCCCGGCTATTTTTTTGTTGCAGTTCAGCCGGGGCCGGGTTTGAACCCGCCGCCCTCAGTATATGGGGCCGGCGCCTTACCAACTGAGCCACAGGCGCCGCCCGTTGAAATTTATTTTAATGAGTGATTTTTTTCCACTTTTCTATCCTTGCTGTGTATATAGTTCCTATTTTGTCTAAATTGAAATGTACTGGCTTTAGTTTTATTTTTGTCATCTGTGCTTTTGTCTCAAAATGTTTAATGATAGTATAAATAACATAGACTTTGGAATCAGAGTTAGATTAAAATTTAGAGATTATTGCTTTATGACTGTTACAAGTGAGAAAAATTACAGGTCAATTTTTTCATGAAAAGAGCCTGACAAAATTTTAACTTTAACTTGAACAAATTTGACACTATAAATAAAGGAATTATATAGCTAGCAAGATTTTTCCAGAAAGCCAGGTGTAGTTTAGCATTCAGAAATTTAGGAGAAAAAAAATGTGACAATATGCAGAAAAATAGATAGTAAAATTCAATACCTACTTATGATTTAAAAAAAACTTGTAAATTAAGAATAGAAAGGAATGTCCTTTAGAGTTTCAAAAAAGAACTAACGGCAAACATCATAAATAATGGTTGAATTGTTTTTTTTATTCATCGAGGTTTTTGTAGTTCTACTCTGGGTTCAGGAATGAAGCAAAGGATACGTTTACTAAACATATTTATCAAGATTGCTAGATACAAGGTCAGTTTACAAAAATCAGTTGTATTTTGTATGCCAAAAACAAAAAATAAAAGTTTCATCTGAACATTTGAGTATTTTAACATTGGTTGGGAATCCGTATCTAAATAAATAATGTCATTAGCATTTATTCTTGTAAGATTTTTGGTTCTAGGCCAGGTATGTGACTCACACCTGTAATCCTAGCACTCTGGGAGGCTAAGGCAGAATGATCTCTTAAGCTCTGGAGTTTGAGACCAGCAAGAGCAAGACCCTATCTCTACTAAAAATAGAAAAGATTAGCTGGGCATGGTGGTAGGCACCAATAGTCTCAACTACTTAGGAGAATGAGGCAGAAGGATCATTTGAGCCCAGGAGATGGAGGTTAGTGGGAGCCAGGCTGATGCCATGGCACTCTATCCTGAGCAACAGAATAAGACTCTGTCTCAAAAAAAAAAAAGGCTTTTGTATTTCATAAATGAAAACCAAGTTCTAAACTTATTCTGGTAAAAGAATATTAATAAGGGGTTTGACTTTCAGAATGCCTTTTCATCTTGATGTTTGGTTTTATTTTAGAAAAACAACCAACAATGCCAGTTTTAAAGAATGAAATCAAATGCCTTCCACCCCTTCCACCTTTAAGCAAATCCAGCACAGTCCTCCACACCTTTAACAGCACAATTTTGACACCTGTTAGCAACAACAATTCTGGTTTCCTCCGAAATCTCTTGAATTCCTCTACAGGAAAGGTATGTGCTTATTTTATTGTTTGTACTCTACCTTATAAAGTTGAACATAGACAGAACAGGAAGAAACGATAGAAGTTAAAACTGAAAGTAGAAAGGAGGCTCTGAATCACATGCTACCTCTATGGGTACAGAAGACTAAGTCGTTGGCAGATGGGTTTCATGGGGCTATGATTCAAAGCTGAGCCATTTTTTTTCCTGTTACACTTTTTCCTGTACCCACTTCTATGACTTGTCAAGTTGGAACAGGGGACATACCTCTTTGCCCAAGGGTCCTGGTTTGGACTCTCTTATGGATGGATATGTAATATATGCTTATCCTACTGTTATAGGTATGAGGGTTTTGATGATAGAGAACAACATATTTAAGATTTGTGTTCTTTTTCAAATTCAGACAGAAAATGGACTCAAGAATACACCAAAAATCCTTGATGACATCTTTGCCTCTTTGGTACAAAATAAGAATTCCTCTGATTTATCCAAAAGGCCTCAAGGACTGACAATCAAGCCCAGCATTCTAGGCTTTGACACTCCTCACTATTGGCTGTGTGATAATCGCTTGCTGTGCTTGCAAGATCCCAACAACAAGAGCAACTGGAATGTGTTTAGGGAGTGCTGGAAACAAGGGCAGGTAATAGGGGCCTCTCCTCCCCAGTCTAGTTCATACCTCCTTCTCGGTTCCTTTAGCAGATTTCTCACAATTCCACTCCAGCTTTTTCACCCCTCTCAATTAATTGTAAGTGGTATTTCCTTTACTTTCCATTTTTATGCTTTATTGTTTAGGGTGAATATAATTAGGGAAGGGTGTTTACTGTGAGTTTTATTTTTTATTTATTTTTATTTTTATTTTTTTTTGAGACAGAGCTTCAAGCTGTCGCCCTGGGTAGAGTGCTGTGGCTTCACAGCTCACAGCAACCTCCAACTCCTGGGCTCAAGCGATTCTCCTGCCTCAGCCTCCCAAGTAGCTGAGACTGTAGGCGCCCGCCACAACGCCTGGCTATTTTTTGGTTGCAGCCGTCGTCGTTGTTTGGCAGGTCCGGGCTGGATTCGAACCCGCTAGCTCATGTGTATGTGGTTGGCACCTTAGCCTCTTGAGCCACAGGCGCCGAGCCTGAGTTTTATTTTTTACAGCAAACATTCCTTAGCTGTCTTTTCCAATCGGGTTTTGATTACTTGCAACCATTAATCATTGGCTTTTTGATGAGAGCATCTAGGCTTAGTGATTCTTATGTGGTAAACCTCAACAGGAGAAGTGGTAGTGTTAAGATTAAGGGGCTGGTAGGCTTTACTAGATGTGGTGGTCTTTTTTACACTGCTATTAAGAAATACCCAAGTAGTGTTAGTCTGCTTTGCACTGCTATAAGAAAATACCCAAGGCTGGGTAATTTATAAAGAAAAGAAGTTTATTTGGCTTCCAGTACTGTAGGCTGTACAAGAAGCTTCAGGAGCTTCCAATAAAGGCAGTGGAGAAGGGAGAGAAAGTATGTCATGTGGCAAAAGAAGGAGCAAGAGATGAAAGAGATATTGTCACACTCTTTTAAACAACCAGCTCATGTGAACAAATGGGGTAAGAACTCACTCATTACCTTCTTGGAGAGGGCACCAACCCGTTCATGAAGGATCTGCTCCCATGATCCAGATGTTTCCCTCTCAGCCCCACCCCTAACACTGCAGATCAGATTTCAGCATGAGAGTTGGAGGGGCCACATATCCAAACCATATCAGGGTATAACAAAATATGGTAAAATGTCATGCATCCCTCTCCCATTAATTAAAAGCTTATACTGAAGGTGTTTGCAGGTGGCCAGAGCCTGTGGTGTCATACTGGAATTTGGAGGCAGCATTGCTGATCTTTAGTTTGGGGTTGATGTCTTTAGTAGACTTTGTAGGCCTGCTACTGTGCTGCTTTGTTTTAGTTCTTTTTTTCTGAGTCTTTGGCTTCTCTTTGGACAAGAGTTTACTCTTTGACAAGAATTTGGAAGAATTGCCAAATAGAAAAATGTGAGCGTTTAGCAACGACGACGACAACAAAAATTCTAAGTATGTTTTTTCAGCCTTGTGTACTAATAGAATTTAATCATTTAGTCGTTAATGCAGAGCTTGCAAAATGATACACTAAAAGCACGTTTTTCCTGAATTGTATGTCATATGTAAATTTCTTATATAAAAAAACTTGTTGCTGATATTTTAAAGTTAGGCTACTTCATATAAAGATCAGGGTTTCTGACTTGTCTTGGACAGCCAAAAGCCTTGGCACGCTCAGGTCCATATTCCTGCCTGGCAGTAACAGACTAGAGGCCAGTGGTATCACTGTCTTTGGACTGGACATTCCTGGTGGCCCTTCTCCCTGGCCTTGGGCCTTGCTGTGAGTAATAGAATCTGAATTAGAAGGATGATCTTTTCTCCTAAAAGCTAACTATTGTAGTCTTAAGAGCAAGTAGTACATAGCAGATAAATAGTGAAGATAAGAGATGCTTTGGGAGCACAGAGAACTAAGCCTGAATTCTCACTTCATCATCTGAGACTGACAACCAGCCACACAGAAACAAACCAGCAGCCATTTAAAGAGGGACTGCCTGCAGGCATGGAGACCGAATTGAGGGAGTTCAGACTAAAGTCTTCCTTTTCTTTTAGCCAGTGATGGTGTCGGGAGTGCATCATAAATTGAATGCTGAACTTTGGAAACCTGAATCCTTCAGAAAAGAGTTTGGTGAGCAGGAAGTTGACCTAGTTAATTGTAGGACCAATGAAATCATCACAGGAGCCACAGTAGGAGACTTCTGGGATGGATTTGAAGATGTTCCAAGTATGTATTAAAGATGAGCATTTTCCAGAATTTTGGAGTTTAAATTTAGTGTCTTATCTCCTATATGTGTGTACTGAGCAAAGGGAATGGTTGAATCTCAAAGAACAAGTAGCAGTTTAATAAGCATCTACAAAAGATAGGACCTTAATATAAATTTATTAGTTGGTGATCTTTATTTTATTGCACCTTGCTGCCACTTGGGTACAAATGGGTTTCTTGATAATGTAGAAATAAAATGATTGGCAATTGGCAGGAGGGGAATATTAAGAAATATATTTATATTCTAATATGAAATTTTTACAGAGATAAAATATATTTTATTTGTATTTTTGAGGCATGAAATGCTAATTTATCATTTATTTTGATCTGTTTTTTGAATTTTGAATAGTAAGAATTTATTCTGGTTACTTTTCAGATCGTTTAAAAAATGAAAAAGAACCAATGGTATTGAAACTTAAGGACTGGCCACCAGGAGAAGATTTTAGAGATATGATGCCTTCCAGGTATGATTATGAAGGTGGGAAGAAATGATTGTCCTTGACTTGTTAGGTTAAATCCTTTTTTTGAGGTAGTGAGAAAATAGTTTCCAGGGAAATATGAGAATTCCTTAGTTTTACTGGTGCTGATTTTTTATTTCTGGTCTATAATCTTTGGACACATGTATATTTTTAAATGAGATGAAGACATTACCGACTTTTAGATCTGGCTCAGTAATGAAAGCTCTATACATTTTCAGTGGTATTGCTCTGCTAGAGAAGAGACTGACTTAGGATTGCAAGGCTGGTTTGGAGGCAGTTGTGGGATCAGACATGTCAGGATTCCATATAATACATTTACATCATTGAGTTAGACAACATCTAATTTGTAGATCTATCTTCTTGCTTTAAGTTTGAAACCTTGAAAGGCTCTTAATAACTAATCAGTAATAAATCCTTGAGTTTCACTTATCATTAGGAATTTATTACTCTGATCTTTTGTCTGAAATATTCTAGATGATTTTGACACATTTATGTAGTGTAGGAAAGAAAGAAAACATCTTTGTTCATAATTACTATAATTCAAATCTTTTATATTATTAATAGCTGTCTCATTTTCATGATCACAGATGTATTTGTTCCTTTTGATATAGAAGGAACAAAAAAAGTTGCACAATAATGAAATAGAAAGGCAAACTTACTTTGTAAATTCCTGCTTCTCTTGTCCTAGATTTGATGATCTAATGGCCAACATTCCACTGCCTGAGTACACAAGGCGAGATGGCAAACTGAACTTGGCCTCTAGGCTGCCAAACTATTTTGTTCGTCCAGATCTGGGTCCCAAGATGTATAATGCTTATGGTAAGTAGGAAGTGGCTAACTTTAAAAATGTATAACAGAAATAAAACAAGTCAAAATGCTTGAATGAGTAAGTAAACGGCAGGTTGGAAGATGGAAAACATCCATAATCTTAGACTTAACATAGCAACAGCCTTCAGTTTTTACTTATTTCCTTTCATTCCTTGGCCACATATTCATGTATTTCCTTTTCATAGTTGCAATTGTAGGGCATATTCAATTTTGTATTTTTTTTCTTTTCTATACCTAATTTTGATAGAGGCCATATTTTAGGCCAGGTACGGTGGCTCAGGCCTATAATCCTAACACCCTGGGAGGCCAAGGCAGGTGGATTGCTTAAGCCAGGCATCCTCAAACTTTTTAAACAGGGGGCCATTCACTGTCCCTCAGACCGTTGCAGGGCTGGACTATACTTAAAAAAAACAAAACTATAAACAAATTCCTATGCACACTGCACATATCTTATTTTGAAGTAAAAAACAAAACGGGAACAAATACAATTCACACCATTTCATGTGGCCCACAGGCCACAGTTTGAGGACTCCTAGCTTAAGCTCAGGAGTTTGAGACCAACCTGAGCAAAAAAAAAAAAAAAAAAATAGCCAGGCATTATGGTGGGCACTTGTAGTCCCAGCTAGGCATTATGGTGGGCACTTATAGTCCCAGCTACTCAGGAGACTGAGGCAAGAGAATCACTCGAGGGGCGGTGCCTGTGGCCCAAAGGAGTAAGGCACTGGCCCCATATGCCGGAGGTGGCGGGTTCAAACCCAGCCCCACCCAGAAACTGCCAAAAAAAAAAAAGAGAATCACTCGAACCTAAGAGTTTGCGGTTGCTGTGAGTTATGATGCCATACCACCCTACCCAAGTGACAGAGTGAGACTCTGTCTCAAAAATAAAAAAATAAAATATACCTAATTTTATATTATAAGATCTTTATGAGTTGGATGGTAATCTTTAGTATGATAATTTTTATTGGTTACCTGGTAACTTCATTGAAAGAATATGATTTTATTTGTGATTTAAATGTTGACGGACATCTAGGTCAGTCTGCTAGCATTCTAGCTATTTTAACATCTACTACACTTAAATGCAATGTTCTATGTTGGTGGATAGAAGTTAGTTACTTAAGTTAGAATTGAAAGCACCCTTTGAATTGGATATTTGTTATTTGGGCATGATTCAATAAACTGTCCAGCAAGGAGGGAAAGGGTTGCTTGGGATGAAGATTGCTTTCTACAAAAGTCATCTTTTGTCATTGTTACTGTAATCTTGAGCGGTTTTACAGAGGGTCTTTAATTAGAGTTGGATTCAAGTTAGTTGAAGAAGTTATTTACCAATTTATTGTTGAATCAAATTCCAGTTGTTCAGATCTTTCAGTGAATGTCATTTATTCTTTTATACTATTTGGCCTCTACTTTTACATCCTCCTGGAAATTACTTCTATGATTATATTCCTTCCTCATGTAATTGCTTCCATGTTATCTTCCATCTCTGGTCTCTTACACCTGACAGTGTCCTTCTCAAAAAGGTCTGTTGATGTCTTTGCCATGTTTTCTATAGTCTGTTGGGAAGCAGGGTGTGGGGAAGTACCAGGGCCCTAGCCCTCTAGTTCTTTGGTTATGGTTGAGTCAGCCTAGAGAATCACCCAAAGTGTGGTTGGGGAACATTTTGAGAGGCACTGCTTCTGTTGGGAGCTTCCAACTGTCTACGTGCCCAAAATAGTTCCACCAGGGTAGGGTAAGAGATGTGTAGAACAGAAGACAGGCCAGGGGTCTTCTTCCTCTTCCCTTGTTCTCAGGTCCCAGTTAATGAGCCCTTCATATGTTGTTGGGGCTGCAGTACATTCTTTAGCTGAAGTCCCTTCCCTTGAGCCCTTCAGAGTCTAGTCGTAGTAGCTGGGTAGTTGCAATTTCAGGCATACTCTTTCTAGTGGGCTTTAAAATAGTTTGTACTGATTATCCATACTTTATAGGATACAGAGGGATATCTGAGAAAATTTCAAAATAAACCACCTGCTTGGTTTAAATAGCTTAGCAGCAAGTCTTTTCCCCTAAACACACTAATAGAGGGCAGTGTTACTCTATAAAAGCTTTTCCTATGACAGAATTGTTCCATACAGAAGCAAGCATTTAGAGGTTGAAAATAATGAAAATGTATACATTTTCAAGCACCTTATACTTTATCATAAACGTCAATAAAGAACAGTACTTTAAACTTAGGGTGATTGAACTGCGACTCTTTACAGTAATGGGCAAAGGCCAGACTGACTTTGGGCATTGGCTGGGCAGGTGTCATTCCTTCCTCATTTCGTACAGCCGTTTTTTATTCAGTGAGGCACTGGCCACACCAGCAGGGTGTCAGTCCCTGACAAGACTTCGAAACGCGCTATCCCTTCCTCGGGCTTCCTCCCAGCGCCAGGCCCTTCCTCTTGTGCTTACTCTTGATCACCGTCCTGAAGTTTGTGTTCATCATTCCCTCATAATTTTACCATATAGATTTGTATTCCTACACAATTTTCTTTCTGCTTTTACATTACTTTTTAATTTCATATAAATAGAATCAGACTTTTTGTTAGTTATTCATGCTGTCATGTAGTATAATTGTGTTAATTTTATTCATTTTATTTTTAGCCCGCTAATTGCTTTTTACCTTAAATTTTACTTTTTACTATGGAAGTATTTTTCAAGCACACTGAAACCTTGAGAGTCGAGTACAGTGACTCCCCAGATAATCACTCAGTTAAAACAGCTTGCAGGGATCTTGAAACAAAACACCATGGACTTTTATTTATTTGTTTGTTTAATTCACTTTTTCTTACTCTGAAGTGCATTAGGCCCCAGTCCCAAGTTAGAATAATGAGGTGTCCCACTAAATATAGCTCCTGTAAAATTACAGTCCCAGGCAAGCCAGAGATGAAGCCCTTCTGTAGACAATACAGGGCCTTTTCAGAGGCTGACAGGTTAGAAAATGGCCTCTGCTTGCTCACGAAATGCCATGCTTTCCTGTGCTATCCAGTTGAAGAAGCAGAGTCCTAGTGTCAAGTGACTGTATGGCTTAGTGAGCTTTGGGGTGATTATCAAGCAAGGTGAACTTTCTCCTCTGGGTAGGGAATTAGATCTACAGAAAAAGAACGTTGAAGGGATCCTCGCATTTTTGGCTCACCGCTCTATCACAGTTGAGAGAGGCAAGGCACAGGTATGGCAGTGTTTCCTCTTAACGCTCATTATAGCCCTTTGAGGTCCCAGCTATATGTGTATGTGGTGGGGGCTTTCTGTTAGCTCCCCTTTGTGAGTGGCACTTGTCTCTTGCCCTAGAACCCTCCTAGGCCATGGCACAACTGAAGCTTGAGCTCACTGTTAAGCAAATACCCTTTTAGCAAATCCCAGCTTCAAGAGTCATTACTCCCAATTTTCTGCTGTTTTTGACCCCTAAGAGTTCCTTCTTTTCTTGCCAGCACATTGATTTAGTAAGAAAAATTGGGGGAGAATATTTTATCCAGAAGTTTTAGTTCTCAGCAGGAGGGTCAATCGGGACCTACTTTGCCAATTACCAGCAGTCCCTAGATTATGAACGACATATGTTCTATAGGTTCATTCTTAAATTGAATTTGTATGTAAGTTAGAAAAGGTACATTTACCTGTTACCTGTAATTACTTCCATTTGTAAGTGCATGTCATACATCAATCACATGTTTATAACTTGGAGATTTACTGTAATAGCCTCTGTTTCTAAGTGCAAGTTGTACGTAAGTTAGATGTTTGTTACTTGGGGACTGCCTATACTAGAAACGTAAGTCTTAGAATTGGGAGGGTTTTTTTTATTCTTACAATATTTGATAAAAGATTATTTTCTTTCAAAGTTGAAAGGATAAAGGAATTTATTATTAAATAGTTTAACTTGGCATGATTAGAGAGGCAGCTTTTAAATTTTGTCACCAAGTATCTCCCAGGGAGTGGAATGACTGTGGCAGCCTTTGTTGTCTTTGGTAAATTTAAGGCACTTTCTCTTTGCAGGATTAATCACTCCAGAAGATCGGAAATATGGAACAACAAATCTTCACTTAGATGTGTCTGATGCAGCTAATGTTATGGTCTATGTGGGAATTCCTAAAGGACAGTGTGAGCAAGAAGAAGGTAGGGTGCTGAGCATAAAAGTAGGGCGTACCCTCTGAGCTAAGGCCCATGGTCTGATATTTGCTTTGCTTTTTCTTGCTCTAGAAGTCCTTAAAACTATCCAAGATGGAGATTCTGATGAACTTACAATAAAGCGATTTATTGAAGGAAAAGAGAAACCAGGAGCACTCTGGCACATATATGCTGCTAAGGACACGGAGAAGATAAGGGAATTCCTTAAAAAGGTGTGCTCCTTACTCTGAGCCTGTGAGCAGAGGCATAGAGAAATAGCATATTATAAATTATATGGCTGGTTTGCTGGAGAATTGTCACAATCTCAAAAATTTATTCTGTGCATGTCAGATATTGGATAGATGAAGGTAGTTGTTAAGGAACAAGGATTCTAAATGATAGAGGTCACATATTTATTTTTGAGAGAAAATTTATTTGTCAGAGTCTCAAGCTGTTGCCCTAGGTAGAGTGTTGCGGTGTCACAGCTCACAGCAACCTCAAACTATTGGGCATAAACAATTCTCTTGCCTCCTCCTCCCAAGTAGCTGGGACTACAGGCTCCTGCCACAACGCCCTGCTGTTGTTTTTGTTGCAGTTGTCATTGTTGTTTTAGCTGGCTCTGGCTGGGTTCGAACCTGCTAGCCTCAGAATACGTGGCTTGTGCCCTACCCACTGAACTACGGGCACCGCCCAGAGGTCCCATTTCTAAAAAAAGGAGGCCTTGTCTTTTATGTTTACATTTTATATTATAATGCATTTGGAGATTTTTATTCTCTACTTTCAAGTTAGTTCATCTAATTATTTACTAGCAGTTGTCTTGTTTTTATTGCCTTAAGAATGTAGTACTTTAGAAGTTCATGTATCAATCCTTGCCCCTGAGCAGCCCTGTTCCGATCAAGTTACTAAAGTCCCTATTGGTTTTATCCACTCTCACATAATAAGAGGCCCTACTTGTCAGCAAGGGATACAGGGATTTGGAAGAGTCTAGATTTCCCCTGTAGTTGGCAAGGGCTCTGTGTGAAAGTTCTAGGCAATTGGAAAGATGGGGCATATTCAGTTTTAAACTTGTTCACCACTGAGGATGTTAGTTGCGACCCAGGTGTCTTTGGCTAACATCTTCAGTCATTAATGAGGCTTGGATACTCCTAACTAATTACCTGGCACCAAGTAGGTCCTTAACAAGCATTTGTTTGAATTAAGGTGTTTCTGGCTAAGGATCATTTGAGTCTTCCAGAAAACCTTTCGGTTACCATGTTGTTCCTTTGATAGTGTCAATCTATGGAGTCTATGCTTTGCCAGATACTAGGTCTAAAATAAACAAGTTTAATTTGTAGCTAATTTAAGGACTGTGTCTTAACTCATATTGTTAAGTGATAATAGGTTTTTAATAACTGCAAAACAACTTCATTTATAAGGAACTTGAGCCTACTTATGTTTAAAAGTCTAGGCCAAAATATTTTCCAAATATAAGACTAGAGACTGCTAGTCATGGTTTCAGGAAACAGTAGCAAGGAAGCCACATCTTTTTGTCATTCTTTTGTTGGCTAATTCAGTCAATGTCTTTGAGTACTACTAGTCTTTTTCTGCCACTGGGGACATTTAAGTTGAAGAAGACAGCATTTATTAACTGCCAACATTGTTCAAAGGAAAAAAATGCCCTACTGGGCCTTTGCATGTTGTTTGGTTGCATAATATTTTGAATGTATTTTAGGTATCAGAAGAGCAAGGTCAAGAAAACCCAGCAGACCATGATCCTATTCATGATCAGAGCTGGTATTTAGACCGATCACTAAGAAAGCGTCTTCATCAAGAGTATGGAGTTCAAGGCTGGGCTATTGTACAGTTTCTTGGGGATGTGGTATTTATCCCAGCAGGAGCTCCACATCAGGCAAGAATCTTTACTTTTTCTTTATTCTCTATAGACTATGAACTTATAAAACTTTTTTTTTTTTTTTAATTGATGTGGTTTGGTGTTTTCCAGGTTCATAACTTATATAGCTGTATCAAAGTGGCTGAAGATTTTGTTTCTCCAGAGCATGTTAAACACTGCTTCTGGCTTACTCAGGAATTTCGTTATCTGTCACAGACTCACACCAATCATGAAGATAAATTACAGGTAAAAATAGCTCTGATTCCTAGCATTCTCTGCCTATGGCTTCATGGACCATTGTTGACCTTATAAAGAGAGTGAACTTGGCCATGTCACACTCAGTACAGCAGACTGGCTGAACTGGCTTTATATCTAGTCCACTATCTACATAAGGGAAGGAAAGAACAAACCTAGAGGAAATCTCACTTTGGTTTGATTAGGCTCTGTACAGAACTGCCTCCAAAGAGAAAGACTTTAGTACTGAAAGTGAGCAGATCTGACTTCTGATCTGGTCCAGCTTGCCAGTCAGGGATGTTAAACATAGTGCTTGACCTTTAGTGCTATAGTGTTCTCACTAGCCTTAGGTAAAATAGAACTGAATCTCTGCATTGAAAGGGATCTGAGGGGGTGGTATTTTGAAAAGACTTTCAGTAGTGAATTGTGTAACAGAATTTCATATTTGGAAAATCAGGAAGATTACATATAAACTCTGAAAAATAGTAAAGCTGTACCTTGAAATTTGCCTCTCCCTGTGTAGGCCCATGTGGTATCAAAGCCTGTAGAAGGGAGAAAATGGGCTTTTAAATTCTTCAGAAGAGGCATGGATTTAAAATGTGTATGAAATACTCGTCTGATGGAGCCCAGAGGCCTTTTTAGTATTAACATTCTCTACTAAATATTGAGTTTTAAATTCTAAGAGAAGATAATAAAATTATAGGGGAAAAAGCTTATTCTTAATAATATTTTAGATACAAGGGTAAAATGACTATATTTTCTCCCATTGTTTTAGGTGAAGAATGTTATCTATCATGCAGTTAAAGATGCAGTTGCAATGCTGAAAGCCAGTGAATCCAGTTTTGGCAAACCTTAATCCCTGCACATTGGAAGTGAATTACTGGCAGCTGTTCAAACTCTTCAGGCAGGATTCCTGTGGACTTTGAGACTTCATGTTACCTCATCTTCTTTTTTAAACTATACCCGACTTGTAAGGGTACTCTGTCTAATGTATATTTCTAGTGTTTACAGACACTAAATGTGTATATGTAGTAACTATTTACAGGACATGCATCCTTAAACTGTGACTTCTCACCTAGTGCAGAACTTTTACCAAGCTATAAAAACAAAAACCTCGTGTCAGCTCTGCAACAACACCTGCAGTTATTCTCCCTGGCTGTTTGGGCAGCTTAGTCAAAATGGGCTTATAACTATTAGCAGTCACTGCGCAGTTTATTTGGGTTGTATTTTGTTTTGTGTCTGAGTTCCCTCTCCCCTTACAGTCCAGAAGAGCAATGGAGGAAGTGACAGCTAATGATGCAATTCTTACTGTATTGCATAGGACTGGCATTATATAGCAAAAATCAACTACTGTACAATTGTTGGGGTTAACCATCTTTAGTTAAATGGAATTTTAATTTAAATGGAGCTTTGCTAATTTTAAGTGTTAAGCATTTTACATTAAAATATTCATATAATAGTTTGGCTCAGTTTATTGGCATTATCTTCTGGTTGTGGAGTTGACATACCTTTTATCAAGTACAGGTTTAAGAGATTGCTTCAGGAACTCTTCATAAAAGCAAAGAAATTATTAATAGATAGTATAACGATTTCTTAGTGATAAGTATAAAACTAACATGTAAATTTCTCCCCAGCCAGATAGAAACACAGCCACAATTTTACAAAGAAACACTACTAATTAATTAAATTTAGAAATAGGCATCACAAAAGAACCATATTAGGTTAAGTGGTCCTGTGGTCCTGAAGAGGAAAGAGATTGAAATGCTTTGTCTCCTGGCCCTTCATAATGTAAGTTTACAAAGTTGATTTTAGGACAGCAGTACCTAAATATTCATCTCTATAAAGGAAGAAGAATCATAGATAAGCAGCTTTTTATAGCCTACTGAATTCTTCTTCTAGGCTGCTGTAGCCATAATAAAAGGAACTAAACTTAAATTGAAATCAAGTAGCGTTGATAAAAGGCCTAGAGCCTGAGTTTTAACCTGTAGGCTGAGTAGGCAAAGGATTAGTGTTAAATTTAAGATGTTGTTGCCAAATCTATAGTTATAAGATTTGCTTATGTTTTCTTCTGGGAGTTTTACAGTTTTAGCTCTGAAATTTAAGTCTTTGATCCATTTTGAAGTTAACAAAAGGGTTTAACTTTATTCTTTTGAATGTGGATATTCAGTCTTCCCAGTACCATTTGTCAAAGAAACTGTTTTTTTTTTTTCCATTGAATGGTCTTGCCCTAATCAAAAATTTATGATGAATTTACCACAAATGTGAAAGCTTATTACTAAACTCTGAATCCATTCCATTTGTCTGTATATCATTCTATCTTATGCTACTGTTTTGATTTCTGTAACTTTTGAAATCAAAAACTGAGTTGTCCGTTCTTTTTTTTTTTTTTCCCATGATTGTTTTATTGTTCCTTGAAATTCCATATGGATTTTGGAATAGGTTTTTCTATTTCTGCAAAAACGCCATCTGGATTTTGGTAGAGATTGCATTGAACCAGTATGTGGCTTAGAGTAGGTAGTATGTCATCTTAACAATATTAAGTCTTGAGATCTATAAATATGGGATATCTTTCCATATATTGGTGTCCTACTTAATTTCTTTCAGCAGTGTTTTATAGTTTTCAGTGTATGAGTTTGCACCTCCTCCATTAAATTTATTCCTAAGTATTTTACTCATTCTGATGCTATTGTAAATGGAATTGTCAATTTCCTTTTTATATTGTTCATTGCTAATATTTATAAATGTAACTGATTTTTGGTGTCAGTTTTATATCCTGCATCTTTACATATAAGAAAAGTCATGTCTTCCATGAACATGATAATTTTACTTCTTCCTTTCTAATCTGTATGCCTTTTTTTTTCTTGCCTAATTTCTCTGGCTAAAATTTCATGTTGAATAGAAGTAGTGAAAGTGGGCATCCTTATCTTGTTCCTGATCTTTGCAGGAAAGCTTTCTGTCTTTCACTGTAAATTGATTTAGCTGTGCATTTTTCATCTCTGGTTTTTATCATTTTGAGGAGGTTCTTTTTTTTTTTTTTTATAGTTTTAGTGGTTTTTAATCCTGAAAGGTGTTGGATTTTATCAAATTTTTTCTGCAACAATAGACATTTTATGGGTTTCCCACCTTCATTTTACTAATGTGATGTATTAAATTGAATGATTTTCATAGCCACCCTGGCATTACTAGGATAAATCCTTTAAAATGCCACTAGGTTCAGTTTTCTAGTATTTTTGTACCTATAAACATTAGGGGAATTTGTAGTTTTCTTATAATATCTTTACCTGCTTTTGGTATAAGGATATTATTGGCCTTGTTGAATGAGTTTGTAAGTGTTCCCCTCTCGCCATTTTTTGTGGGGGAGAGTTTGAGGAGATTGTTGTTGATTGTTGTTGATTCTTCTATAAAGTTTTATAAAATTCACCAGTGAAACCTTTTAATCTTTGTTGGTATGGGTTTTTTTCTTTGTTTTGTTTTGTTTTTTAGAGACAGTTTGGCTTTGTTACACGGGCTGAGTGCGTGGCCTAGTCACACCTCATTGCAACTTTGAACGCCTGGGCTCAAGTGATCCTCTTACCTCAGATTCTCAAATAGCTGGGAAGTAAGACTATAGGCAAACACCACCACACCAGGCTAATTTTTCTATTTTTATAGACCTGGAGTCTCAGTGTGTTATCTACATTGGTCTTAAACTCCTGGGCTCAAGCAGTCTTCCTACCTTAGCCTCCCCAAGTGCTGAGATTACAGTCATGAGGCACCATGCCTGGTGGTTGGTTTTTGATTATTGATGAAGCTCCCTTATTTGTTATGGTCTATTCAGGTTTTCTATTTTGGTCAATTTGTGTAGAATTCTCATAATATTTTTTGTGTAAAGTTGGCAGTAATGTCCCTTCTTTCATTTTAGTGATGTTTCCCCTACCCCTTGATCCATGTAGCTCAAGGTTTATTAATTTTGTTGATCTTTTCATAGAACCATATTTTGATTCTTTTGATTTTCTGTATCATTTTTGTTTCCAATTTCACTCATTTTCTTTCTAATCTTTATATTTCTAATCTGCTAGCTTTGGGGTTAATTTGCTCTTTTTCTAATTCCTTAAAGTATACAGTTAGGTTATTGCTATGGTCTAAAAGTTGGTATCCCCCTAAATTTATATACTGGAATGTAATGCCCACTGTGATAGTATTAAGAGGTGGCAGGGGAGGAGGAAATGATTAAGTTATGATGGCCTAACCCTCATGACTAGGATTAATACCCTTACAAAAGAGTCTCGAGCAAGTTCCCATGATCTTTCTGAAATGTTAGGACACAGTTAGAAGGTACCATCCATGAAGCAGAGACCAAACCTTTACCAGACCCCAAATCTGTTGATGCCTTGATCTTGGACTTCCTGGCCCCAAGTACTGTGAGCAATAAATTTGCTGTTTATAAATTTCCCAGTGTAGGGTACTTTGTTATAGTACCTCAAATAGACAATTATTGACTTGAAATCATTCTTCTCTTTTAATATAGGTATTTATAGCCATAAATACTTCTCTGAGCATAATTTTTCCTGTATCCCCTGTACACTGGCATACATGTTCTCATTTTCATTTGTCTCCAATATTTTCTGTATTCCTTTGTGATTTCTTCCTTTACCCTTTGGTTGCTTCATGACTGTTTAATTTCTATGTATTTACTAGTTTTTCAGTTTTCCTCTGTTGTTGATTTCTAATTCCATTCCATTGTATTCAGAAAAGACACTTTGTATAATTAGTCTTTTTACATTTCTTAAGATTCGTGGACATTTGCATTTGAGAACAATGTATTTTGCTGCTATTGGGTAGATCATTCTGTTTTTTTGTTTTGTTTTGTTTTTGTTTTTTTGAGACAGAGCCTCAAGCTGTCGCCCTGGGTACAGTGCTGTGGCATCACAGCTCACAGAAACCTTTAACTCCTGGGCTCAAGTGATTCTCCTGCCTCTGCCTCCCAAGTAGCTGGGACTACAGGCGCCCGCCACAACGCCCGGCTATTTTTTGGTTGCAGCCATCATTGATTGGCAGGCCCAGGCTGGATTCAAACCTGCCAGCTCAGGTGTATGTGGCTGGCACCTTAGCTGCTTGAGCCACAAGCGCCGAGCCTAAATCATTCTGTATATTAGATCTAATTGATTGATAGTGTTGTTTAAGTCCTCTACTTCTTGATTGATTTTCTGCTGAGTGGTTCATTATAAATATTGATGTCTCTAGCTGTTACTGGAGAGCTGTTTCTCTCTTTAATTTTGATAATTTTGCCTCATATCTTTGGAAGTTCTCTTTCTTAGATGCAAATGTGTCTTGATGGACTAATATCATATAATCCTTAATA
This sequence comes from Nycticebus coucang, assembly GCF_027406575.1. Taxonomy (NCBI): domain Eukaryota; kingdom Metazoa; phylum Chordata; class Mammalia; order Primates; family Lorisidae; genus Nycticebus; species Nycticebus coucang. The sequence goes on from NC_069783.1 coordinate 85,148,543, forward strand.
TATATATTAATATATATATAATAATCCTTCTTTGTCTCTTGTAATCTATTTTGTTCTGTTTCTTAGATGCAAATGTGTATTTTCTTGATGGACTAATATCATATAATCCTATAATAATATATTTATATATATAATTATTATATATATTATATATATAATAATCCTTCTTTGTCTCTTGTAATCTATTTTGTCTGATAATCTAGACATCCCAGCTCTCTTTTGGATACTATTTCCATGGAATCTTTTTCCATCCTTTTAACATTTTTTCCATTGTATGTAAATTGACTCAGTATATAGCTGTCTTTTAATTGGAGAAGTTAATGTATTTGTATTGTATTTAGAGTAATGAGATGACTTCTATTGTTTAGTCATTTGTTTTCTGTTAACATTGTTTTTGTTTCTCTGTTCCTCCATTATTGCTTTTCATGTTTAATTGAAATTTTGTCCTTTTCCATTTTGATTCCACTTTCCTGTGTATTTTCTTTTCTTTTTCTTTTTTTTTTGAGACAGAATCTCAAGCTGTTGCCCTCAGTAGAGTGCTGTGGTGTCACAGCTCACAGCAACCTCAAACTCTTGGGCTTAAGCGATTCTCTTGCCTCAGCCTCCCAAGTAGCTGGGACTATAGGTGCCTGCCACGATGCCCGGCTATTTTTTGATTGCAGTTGTCAATGTTGTTTAGCAGGCCTAGGCGGGGCTTGAACCCAGCCTGGGTGTATGTGGCTGGTGCCCTACTCACTGAGCTACGAGCGCCAAGCTTTTTGAGGTATTTTCTTAGTGGTTTCATTTAAAATCCTAGACTTTACGAACTTTATTTTCATAGTATACAAAATCTCTGTTCTCATGCCCATTTGTATAGACTTGTAATTATTTTTTATGCATTTGCCTTTAAATCATGTAGGAAGAAAGGATGAGTTATAAACCCAAAGTAAAATAATACTGGATCATATTTATTTCCTTATTATTTCCTTTATATTTCTATTCTTCTGCTAGCTTTGGTATTCTTTATTTTTTTTGGTGTGGTTTTGTTCCTGTCTAGTGTTGTTTCATTTCAGCCTTAAGGTTTCACTTTTGCATTTATTATAAGTCAGATCTACTACTAACAAAATCTCCTTTGGTTTTTGTTTTCCAAGGAATGTCCTGATTTTTTTTTTTCTTTTCTTTTCTTTTTTTTTTAGAGACAGAGTCTCACTACGTCACCCTCAGTAGAGTGCTGTCACATCACAGCTCACAGCAACCTCAAACTCTTGGGCTTAAGTGATTCTCTTGCCTCAGCCTCCCAAGTAGCTGGGACTACAGGCGCCCTCCACAATGCCCAGCTATTTTCTTGTTTCAGTTGTCATTGTTGTTTCACAGGCCCAGGCTGGGTTTGAACCCACCAGCCCTGGTGTATGTGGCCCGTGCCCTAACCACTGTGCTATGGGCGCCAAGCCTGATTTTTCATTCTTAAAGGATAATTTTGCTGGATATAGAATTCTGCATTGATTGTCTTTTCCATCAGTACTTTAAAAATGTTATCTTATTGTCTCTGGCCTCTGGTTCCTGATAAGAAATGACTTGTTAATCTTCTTGAAGATCCCTTGAACATGATGAGTCACTTCTCTTTTGTTCACTTGAGATTTCTCTTTGTTTCCTTGACTATCATGTTGTCTCAGTAAAGATCCCATTGAGTTTATCCTGTTTGGAATGCATTGAGCTTCTTGGATGTACAGATTCATATCTTACAGATTTGAGAGGTTTTTAACCATTATTTCTTCAAATATTCTGTTCTTTTTTCTCTGCCATAATATGTATGTTGGTGAGCTTGATGGTCTCCCACCAGACCTTTGTCTGTGTATTGAATTTTCTCTTTTTATTTATAATTTAAAAACATTGTAGAGATGAAGACTCACTATGTTGTCCAGGCTGGTCTTGATTTCCTGACCTCAAGGGATCCTCCTTTGTCAGCCTCCCAAACTGCTAGGTCTATAGGCATAAGCCACAGCCAGCCTCTTTTTGTCTTTTTTGAGATAGGGTCTTATTTTGTCACCCAAACTGGAGTGCAACAGCGCAGTCAAAACCTACTACAGCCTCAAACTCCTGAGCTTACATGATCCTCCTGAGTTGCTGAGACTACAGGCACATGACATCATGACCAAATAATTTTTTTTAAGACGGGGTGGGGGATCTTGGCTTGGCACCTGTAGCTCAAGCAGCTAAGGTGCCAGTCACATACATGAGAGCTGGCAGGTTCAAATCCAGCCTAGGCCTGCCAAACAATGATAACTACAACCAAAAAATAGCCAGGTGTTGTGGTGGACACCTATAGTCCCAGCTACTTGGGAGGCTGAGGCAAGAGAATTACTTAAGCCCAGGAGTTGGAGGTTGCTGTGAGCTGTGATGTGACAGCACTTTACCCAGAGCAACAGCTTGAGAATCTGTCTCAATTGAAAAAAAAATAAAAAATAAAAAAGAGATGAAGGTCTTGCAATGTTACCCAGGCTGGTCACAAATTCCTGGCCTTAAGGTATCCTCTGCCTTAACCTCCTGAGTTGTTGGGATTATAGGCATGAGCCACCATGCCCAGCACTGGCTTTGACTTATCTTCAATCTTTTTTCTTTTTGTTCTTCAAACTGAATTTTTTCAAATATTCTGTTTTTAAATTTGTTGATTTTTGTCTTCTTCCTACTCAAACCTGTTGAACCCCTATAGAGTATTTTTCGTTTCAGGCATTATACATTTCAGCTCCAGAGGTTTTTTTTTTTTTTTAATCTTTCTTTTTCTCTTTTTTTTAAATTAAATTTTATTTTTTATTGTTTGGGATTCATTGAGGGTACAAAGAATTAGGTTACAATGATTGTCTTTGTTAGATAAAGTCCCTCTTATAATTGTGTCCTGCCCCCAAGAGGTGTGCCTTACACGGTGACCCCTATCCCCCTCTCTCCTCCCCTCACCTCACTTGCTCATTCCCCTAACCTTCCCCTGCCCTTGTATTGGCTGATCTACTGCCTTCATATTAGAATTGAGTACATTGCTTTCTTGCTTCTCCATTTTTGTGCTGCTTTACTAGGAAGAATGTGTTCTACCTCCATCCAGGTTAATACAAAAGATGTAAAGTCTCCATCTTTTTTCTTATTTTTTAGTGGCTGAATAGCATTCCATAGTATAAATATACCACAGTTTATTAATCCATTCCTGGAGTGGTGGGCATTTAGGTTGTTTCCACATTTTGGCAATTGTAAATTGAGCTGCAATAAACAATCTTGTGTAAATGACCTTATGATAAAAGAAAAAAATTTTTTTTTCTCCTGGGTAGATGCTTAGTAATGGGATTGCAGGATCAAATGGGAGTCTAATTTGAGTTCTTTGAGTTTTCTCCATACTTCTTCCAAAAAGGTTGTATTAGTTTACAGTCCCACTAGCAGTGTAAAAGTGTTCCTTTCTGTCCACATCCACACCAGCATCTGCAGCTTTGAGACTTTGTGATGTGGGCCATTCTCACTGGGGTTAGGTGATATCTCAAGGGAGTTTTGATTTGCATTTGATGATTAGGGATTATGAGCATTTTTTCATATGTTTGTTAGCCATTCATCTGTCTTCTCTGGAGAAGGGTCCATTCATGTCTCTTGCCCAGTGGTGTATGGGATTGTTGAGTCTTTTATATTGATTTATGTGTTACCTATAAATTCTAGTTACCAAGCTTTTGTCCAATTCATAATATGCAAGTATCTTTTCCCATTGAAGGTTGTCTGTTTGCTTTGGTTGTTGTTTCCTTAGCTATGCAGAAGCTTTTGTCCCAAGTCTTCCATTGCAATTGCCATGGAAGTCATCTTCATAAAATCTTTCCCCAGGCCAGTATCTTTAAGTGTTTCTTCAAGGATTTTTATTGTTTCATACCTTAGATTTAAATCTTTTATCCAACTTGAATCAATTTTTGTTAAGTGGTGAGAGGTGTGGGTCTAGTTTCAGTTTTTTACATGTGGTTATCCAGTTCTCCCAGCACCATTTATTAAATAGGGATTCTTCCCCGCAGTGTATGTTCTTATTTGGTTTATCAAATATCAAGTGGCTATAAGATGTAAGTTTCATCTCATGGTTTTCTGTTCAGTTCCAAATGTCAATGTCTTTTTTGTGCCAATACTATGGTGTTTTGATTACTATGGCCTTATAGTATAACTGAAAGTCTGGTAGGGTAATGCCCGTAGCTTTGTTTTTATTTACTACAAATTGCCTTGACTATGCAGTTTCTTCAGGTTCCATACAAATTAAAAATTATTTTTTCTAAATCTTGAAAGTATGATGTTGGTATTTTAATGGGATTGCATTGAATATGTAGATTGCTTTGGGTAGTATAGACATTTTCACAGTGTTGATTCTTCCCAGCCATGAGCATGGTACATTCCTTCGTTTGTTAATTTATGCAATTTCTTTTCTTAGGGTTTTGTAATTTTCTTTGTAGCAGTCCTTCACCTCTTTGGTTAAATATAATATAAATATATTATATAAATATTCTAGGTTCTTTCTGTTTTTTAAAAAAAAGCTACCATTAAGGGAATGTGTCCTTGATTAGCTTCTCATCTTGGCTTTTATTGGTATATACAAGGGCTACTGATTTGTGGACATTGATTTTATATCCTCAGACATTGATATATTTTTTGATCACTTCTAGGAGTCTTATGGTTGAGTCTTTGGGGTTCTCTAAGATCCTATCGTCAGCAAAGAGTGAGTTTGACCTCTTCTGCACCCATTTATTTCCTTCTCTTGCCTACTTGTATTGGCTAGAACTTCTAGCACTATGTTCAATAGTAGTGGTGATAGAGGACAATCTTGTCTGGTCCCAGTTCTATGTGGAAAAGCTTTCAGTTTTACTCTATTCAGTATAATATTAGCTATGAGTTTGTTGTAGATGGCTTCAGTCAGATTAAGAAATGTGACACCCATACCTATATTAAATGTTCTAATTAGAAAAGGATGCTGAATTTTATCAAATGCCTTTTCTGCACTTTTTGAGGGGATCATATGGTCTTTGTTTTTTGTTTCTGTTAACATGGTGAATTACGTTTCTGGACTTGCATATGTTAAACCAGCCTTGCATCCCTGGGATAAAACCTACTTGATCATCATGAATGATCTGGAATCTGTTGGCTAGGATTTTATTGAGAAGTTTTGCATCTATATTCATTGATGAAATTGGTCTGAAATTCTCCTTTTTAGTTGGGTAGGTCTTTTCCTGGTTTGGGGATCAGGGTGATGTTTGCTTCGTAGAATGTGTTGGGGAAGATTCCTTCCTTCTCAAATTTTTGGAATAATTTCTGTAGTATGGGTATAAGCTCTTCTTTGAAGGTTTGATAGAATTCTGATGTGAAGCTATGTGGACCAGGACATTTTTTTGTTGGAGATTTTTTATTGTTTCTTCCATCTTAGTTCTTTAAATCAGTTCGTTCAAGAATCCCATTTCTTATTAAGTCTAGGGAGAGGGTGTGATTCCAGGTATGAATCCATTTCCTCATAACTTATGTCTTCTCAGATCACAAGACAATAAAGGTGGAACTCAACTCGAACAAAAATGTTCATCCCCACACAAACACTTGGAAATTAAACAACTTTATGCTGAATGATAGTTGGGTTCAGGAAGAGATAAAAGAGGAAACATTGAATTCCTCAAACATAAATTGTCAAATTTCCAGGCATAGAGTTTCTTGTAGTACTTAGTGATGATCTCTTGTATCTCTGTGGCATCTGTTATTTCCCTTTTATCATTTCTGATTGAGATTATTAGAGATTTTACTTTTCTGTTTCTAGTTAATCTGGCCAAAGGTTTATAGATTTTATTTCTTTGAAAAACCAACTTTTTCTTATGTTAATTTTCTGAGTGATTCTTTGGTTTCAATTTCATTAATCTCTGATTTAATTTTGGTTATTTCTTTTCTTCTGCTGGGTTTGGGTTTAGATTTTTTTTTCCAATTCCTTAAGATGGTTCATGAGTTTGTTGATGGACTCTCTGTTTTTCAAATGTAGGTATATAATGGGATAAATTTCATCTTAAGACTGCTTTTGCTGTATCCCACAGGTTTTGGTAACTTGTGTCTTGTTATCATGTTTGAGGAATTCAATGATTTCCTCTTTTATGTCTTCCTAAACCCAACTATCATTCAGCATAAAGTTGTTTAATTTCCAAGTGTTTGTGTGGGGATGAATGTTTTTGTTCGAGTTGAGTTCCACATTTATTGTCTTGTGATCTGAGAAGACATAAGTTATAATTTCTATTTTAATTTTACTAAGGTTTTATTTGTATCCTAGGATGTGGTCAATTTTGGAGTATGTACCAGGTGCTGATGAGAAAAATGTATATTCTTTAGCTTTGGGATTATGTGTTCTGTCTAGCATCACATTCAAGTCCTTTGCACCTTTGTTTAGTTTCTATTTAGAGGATTTGTCCCGTTCTGTCTTAGGGGTGTTAAAGTCCTCAGCTATTATGGTGTTATGGGATATCATATTGCTCATACCACTCAAGGTCTGTTTCATAAATCTGGGAACATTTAAGTTGGGTGCATAAATATTTAAAATTGAAATGTCTTCTTATTGTATTGTTCCTGGACCAGTATGAAGTTCCATCTTTATCTTTCTTAACTTTAGTTGCTTTAAGTCCACTTGTATCTGAAAATGATGATGTAGCTCCTCAGCCCCTCCTTTCTTCTGATTTCCATTTGCTTGAAATACTGTTTCCATTCCTTAACCCCGAGTCTTGATTTATCCTTCAAGGCTAGGTGTATCTCCTGGAGACAGCATATGGATGGCTTGTGTTTTTTATCCAATCAGCCAGCCTGTGCTTCTTCAGTGGTGAATTCAGTCCATTGACATTTATTGAGAGAATTGATAAGTGTGGTAGAGTTCTAGCCATCTTATTTGTTAAAGTCCATTGTGTAGTTTTATCCATTGTGCTGTTGTAGAAACGAAGTTTTGGCCTTTAGCTTTTGGGTGTTTACTTTGCTGGTGGTCCATTGTGATGGTCAGTGTTGAGAAAAGGTCTAAGTATTTCCTATAATAGAGCTGATCTTGTGGCAGATTTCCTCCGTGCTTGTATATCCACAAAAGATTTGATTTCTCTATCAATTTTGAATCTTAGTTAAGCAGGATACAGAGTTCTGGGCTGAAAATTGTTTTAAGAATGTTAAAGGTGGATGACCATGCTCTTCTGGCTTGGAAGGTTTCAGTTGAAAAGTCTGTCTTCCTAATGGCTCTGCTTCTGTAGGTCAGTTGGCACTTCCTCTGGGATGCTGGCAGTATTTTTTCTTTCATCCTGACTTTGGACAGATTCATTACAATATGTTTTGGAGAGGCTCTGTTTGAGTTGAGATGACCTGGGGTTTGATATCCATCTGAAAGGAGTGTGTTGGAGTCTTTTGTAAAACTTGGGAAGTTTTTATTCATGATAGTGTCCAGCAGGGCCTCCATTCCTTTGGAACAATTTTCTTCCCCTTCCAGAATCCCTATTCTTCATATGTTTGAACACTTCATGGAGCGTTGTAGTTCTCTGAGCAACTATTCTACTTTCTCTTCTTTTCTGCCTCTTTAAGAACTTTATCCTTTAGCTCTGAGGTTCTTTCTTCTCCATGGTCTAATCTATTTTTGATAACTTCCTTTTTTTTTTTTTTAATTTTTTTTTTTGTAGAGACAGAGTCTCACTGTACTGCCCTCTGGTAGAGTGCCGTGGCGTCACACGGCTCACAGCAACCTCTAACTCTTGGGCTTACGTGATTCTCTTGCCTCAGCCTCCCAAGCAGCTGGGACTACAGGCACCCGCCATAACGCCCGGCTATTTTTTGTTGCAGTTTGGCCGGGGCTGGGTTTGAACCCGCCACCCTCGGCATATGGGGCCGGTGCCCTACTCACTGAGCCACAGGCGCCGCCCTACTGCATCTTTACATTCCCTGATTTTCTCCTTCCTTTCCTTTATCTCCACAATATCCTTCCTATATGCTATATATCTCTCCTCCAACTTTTGGTTCTGTCTTCCCATTTTCTCATCCGTTCTTTTTATTGTCTTTATCATCCATATTTTAAATTCCCCTTCTGTCAAATCTATTAATTCTTTCTAAATGGAGTCTTCTGCCATAGCTGCCTTATGGTCCCTTTGGGGGAGTGCCTGTTTTGGTTTTTTATGTTGTCTGAATTTTTCTGTTGGTTCCTCATGTGTTCTTGTTGACCTCCTTGTCCTCCTTTTTACTTTTTACTGCCTCCTTTGCTTCACATTACCTTGTTTCAAGCTCAGGTCTTGAAGTGGCCTTAGCCTGAGCAAATTCAAACTCTTCTTATGGCCAAATAAACATAAGTCTCAATGTATTGCAATATATCATGGGGACATTAGGTGGTGCTGTGGTTTTTGTAGGAGACAGGACAGCCAGCAACCTCTATGGTCCTTATTCTAAACTTAGTTGCCTTTGGTGATGACCTGATTATTTCCACAGCATTCAGACCCTGCCAGATTGGGATCGTAAAAGTTCACAAAACCCTCCAGGGGCAGGTTTCACGGTGCCCCCTGACTCCAGTTCCTGTGGGGTGCAAGAGTCCCTCAGCCTGTCCCAAGAGTGGAATTCTGATTCCGACAGGCAAAATTATGATGGCCATGCTTTTGGGCCCTGCTAAGACCTTCTCATGACCTTCCCACAATGGCAGCCCACTGGCCACTGAGAACTTCTCAGTATGGGTGCCTCACTACCCCCAAACCTACAGCAAATCGACTCTAACACCAGCATTCAAATCAGGTTACTGTATACTGTTCAATTCTGTCCACTCTTCCAAGCTTTCTACTCAGTATGCAGCTTCCCCCAACAACTGAAAACTCTGGAAAGGCTTCCTCCCATCCTGGACTTCAAAGGGGAGGCTGCTGATCCCAACCAGTCACAATCACTTGCCTAATTCATCAGATTTCCACTGCTTTGGATCATTCGCTGTATCCAGCCAACCACCTCCTCCCTGTGCTCCCTGAGCTATAACTCTGGGTAAGGTGCCCTCACTAGGTATAGCTGGCTTCTCTCTTTCCCCCCAGTCGTTCTATGAGAGCTCAGCTCATGATCTTTCTGGTCCACCATCTTGCTCCACCCACCCCCGACCCCAGCTCTAGAATTTTTAATGTGGTTCCATCTTACTTTTCTTTTTTTTTGGTAGAGACAGTCTCACCTGATCACCCTCGGTAGAGTGCCATGGTATCACACAGCTCACAGCAACTTCCAAATCCTTGGGCTTAGGCGACTCTCTTGACTCAGCCTCCCAAGTAGCTGGGACTACAGACGCCCACCACAACGCCCAGCTATTTTTTTGTTGCAGTTTGGCTGAGGCTGGGTTTGAACCCGCCACCCTCAGCATATGGGGCCGGTGCCCTACTTGCTGAGCCACAGGCACCACCCCTACTTCTCTTTATTGATATTCTCACTTTATTCATATAGTATTTTTCCAGTTTCCTATAGTTAAATGCCCTTGGTTTCCTTTAGTAACCTAGCTTTTCTTTCCAGGTTTTAGACAATCCACTGTATGTTTCAATTACAAGCTTTAGCCTCAGGCAGGTACACAATTTTTTGATTGCCTTACAATCTTTTTAAGCAATGCCTGCTACTTTTCTGCCAAGTAGGTTCAGTTATGCAAACTGGAGGTAAGCATACTGTGTTAGTCCCCACAGACAAGTAAGGACAAACATGCTGATTTGTGAATAAGGTCTGCTTTGTTCCCTCTGGAACCAGGGCCTAAGGACCCATGCTGAGAATGTAGGCTGTGCAGTTGGGGAGGGAGTGGGTTCAAGCAATCCTCCTGTATCAGCCTCCCCAAATGGCTAGGATTGTAGGTGTATGTCATCATGTCTTGCTATGTTGCCCAGACTGGTCTTAAATTCCTGTGCTCAAGTCATCTGCTTGTCTTGACATTCCAAAGCACTGCGATTACACATGTGAGCCACCATCCCTTAAAAAAGGTATTTCCTTTCTGTGGCTTAGACCTGAATTTCTGAAATGGTTCACGGGTCTGGGGGATGTTAATTCTGATGTCTCAAAACTATGTTGGTCAAATAAATTAGGAAAAAGTATATGAAAGCTGAAAAGTTGTAAAGGAACCTGTTTTATGTTTAGCTTAACCACTTTCCATGTTCATTTTACTGTTACATATTAGCATTTGAAGAGCACCTATCTCTAGGTAAAGACAAGAAAAATGATTGCAGTTATTCAAAGCTTTGAAAGCAGTATGATTTTTCTGGTGTTCTCATAACCACAGATAATGGGGTTATGGACAGGCCCTGAGCAGATGTGATAGTACTATTAATATCTGGGGACAAATATGAGTCATAACCCTTTCCCTTCAGGACTTCTGAGACAAACATCTAGAAATACACGTGTACAAGACAAGGGTGCCTAAGGACATGTGAGCCTTTGCAACTTGCATTGCTTATTGCTCAGGAAGCATCTTTGATTGATAGAAGAAATGGAGAAAGTTGGGAGGGGCAGGGAAGGTCAGGTTACAGCCTGCCTACAATGAACTAGGTGACCACCTGAAGCTGGAAAGTGATTTTTCAAAAGAGTAAGCTGTTTTGAAACAAGGGTGTTGGTGTGGAATGATAGCTTAAGTGCCCTTACAATTGAATAAATGGTTTTAATAGAGCACCAATTAGATCCTTATCTATAGTTAGGCTAGGGGAAGTGAAGATGCTGTTACTGCTTGACATAAGTTGAGTATCTAGAAGAAAACTTTTACGGCAGGTCTGCATAACCACTATTTGCCTTCCAGATCATAGATTTTTAGGACTAAGAAAATATCTGGCTCACTGTGCCTCCAACAGTGCTGTTGACTTAGCCTAAAAGCAAGAATGAAAATAACATGACTTCTTTAAAAATTAAAACAAATCTTATGTTTAGATGAAGAGGCAAAAGACCTAGAATAGCCAGCAAAATATTGAAAGAAAAGAACAAATTCAGAGAACTGACAGTACCCATCTTTAAGCCATACTGTAAAGCTACAATAATCAAGATAATGTGATATTGTTTAAATAAAGAGACAAATCAATTATTGGAAACAGACCCACATAAAGATAGTCAGTTGATCTTTCAGAGGGGAGCAAATACAATACAATGGAGAAAAGATGATCTTTCCAACAACAAATGGTGCTAGGTAACTGGACATCCACATGCAAAAAAAGAACCTAGACACAGGACTTTAATATTCTTTATAAACACTAACTCAAAATGGATACAGAACTAAATGTAAAACACAAAACTATAACTGTTATAAAATACTACAGGAGAAAAATCTAGATGACTTTCGGTTTGGTGGTACTATACCAAAGGCACAATCCATGAAAAATTGATATGCTGGATTTAAATAAAAGGAAACCATCTCTTAGTAAAAGACATTGTGAATGGTATGAGAAGGCAAACCACAGGCCGAGACAAAATATTTGCAGAAGACCTGTTAAAGGACTGTAATCCAAAACACATGACACTTAAAATTCAATAATCAGAAAATCCAATTAAAAAATGGGCCAAAGACCTAACAGACACCTCACCAAGAAGATATATAGATGGTAAGCATATGAAAAAAAAGTTCAGAATCATGTTGCTTAAAGCAATAATGAAATACCATTAAAAACCCAATAGCCAAAATCCAGGTAACTGAAAATACCAATGCTGGTAAGGATGTGGAGGAGCGGGAACTCTCAGTTACTGCCAGTGTAACTGGATATAGTACAGCCACTCTGAGAGTCTCTTAGAAAACTAGACATTTGCTCATACAATTGAGCTCCTTTGCATGTATGCAAATGAATTGACTTATGTCCACACAAAAACCTGCACACAGATGTTTACAGCAGCTCTATTCATAATGACTTCAGAACCAACCAAGATGTCTTTCAATAAGTGAAGGAATAAATTATGGTACATCCAGACAATGGAATATTATTTAGCACTAAAAACTGAGTAATCAAGCCATGAAAAGACATGGAGGAAACTTAAATGCATATATTTCTAAGTGAAAGAAGCCAGCCTGAAAGGCAATATATTGTGTGATTCAAAATATATAACATTCTAGAAAAGGCAAAACTTTATAACAGTAAAAGAAAACCAGTAGGAATTAAGGGAGGGAGGAGGAAATAGGTGGGGCACAAAGGAGTTTCAGTGCTGTGAAACTATTCTATGGTATACCATAGTGCTGAATACGTGACATTAAGTGTTTGTCAAACCCATAGAACAGACAACACCAAGAGTGAATCGTCATATAAATGATGTACTTTGGAAGATAATGATGTGTCAATGTAGAATGGAACAAATATACCATTCTGGTGTGGGATATTGATAAGAGGTAGAGGCTATGCATGTGTAGGGGCAGGCAGTGTATAGGAAATCTCTACATTTTCTGCTCAAATATGCTGGACTTAACAAATGATCTAAAAAATAGTTTATTTTAAAAACTATACCCTTAAGATGACATCAGGAGTAATAAGAGGGTCCTCTGGATTCAAGATTGCCATCTTCTATGATGAGACTAGAAGGACCCCATTGTTTCAAGATTTTGCTACAGAATCAACAAAAACCTGCGAGTAGTTGGTGTTTTTTCCCTCCCTGGCTAAGTTAGTACACACACAGGACTTGGACCAGAGGGATCTGGGTTTAAACTCCAGCTCTGCCACTGGAGCTGTTTTCCTTGTGAAGACTGAATGAGATCATCTATGTCAAAGGGCTCTGTAAACTGTCACACATATACAATTATTAAGTGTTGCTGAAATTATCTATAAATGTACCTTAGGAATGTCCTAGATGCATGAGATTTGGTTATGATACACGACCACAACCTGCCTCTCTTGGTCAGCTCCTGGCTTTGAGAATGTGCTAATGGATAGGCCCAAGTCCCATGTACTAGACAACCAGCTCAAAGCAGGGATAAGTAATGAGAGGGTGAAAAACTCTAATCCTACAGCTGTCTGTTCTTGGTGCAACTTGCAAAGGGAAGGAAGGGACAAAGGCCAAAAACACACCAGCCATGATACAGCCAACCAGCCAATGGGACGAGCACCACAATTCCCTAATGTCCTTTTGGTTAAACAGAAGACAATGAAGAAGAATGGCTCCCACATCATGACTGTGATGTGAAGGCTGGAAATAGCACCCTCGGGGCAGAAGTGACTTCTGCTGAGCTTCCAAGTCCCATACTCCTGGCTATAGCCCCTCCTCTCTTTGCAACACCTTGAAAGTTCATTACACATGATAATCTATGATGGGGCCAAGTGTTAAAGCAGAAATTTATTAAATCCATTTATATAGTGTTTTACAGACAAAAAAATGTAAAGTCCTCAACATTCAGGCAATCGTCTCTTTCCAGAAGTGCTTCATGAAACGGTGGATTTCTTTACCCTCCCCCAATTAAGATACTTCTGTTTATGCTCCTGAAAATGATCCATTTAATTACACCACCTTCCAAGGAAGAATCCCTTTGAGGTCCCAAAACTTCTGCAGATAATGAAGAGATACTAGCAGAGAACTTTCTCCAAAATGCAATGCCTCATGACAGAGCTGTAGTGCAAGAGGTACATGATGGTGGCTCTTCAGAGGAGTGTGTGTACACCTAGCATGTGAGCCACGAGGAAAGCTCAAGGGCCCAGCTGGCCCCCTAGCTGCGGAGTGTGGCCAGCCGGGACTGCATGGCCTCCAGAGCCTCTTCTTCCTCCTCATCCTCTGAGGCGGCCATTGCTCCTACAGGTACAGTCTCTGGAAGGGCATCAGTCACTTTACTGGGTGCCTTGCCCAATGCCCCTGAAAAGAAAGAGCAGTTAATACCATATTGGCTTAAGAGTGGTTCTTCTCTTTTCCCTGCCTTTCACTCCTAGATCAATCTGACAAATAGAGAAAAGGGGCAGTAAAACGGGCTGTTTGGGAGGGGATCTGCCGTACAAACAGCAATGTTAACAATACCAAAGTCATAATAATTGCAAAGAGTTTTGATTTTAAGAATCTTGGTTCAACTAGAAACTAAATAAACACATAAACATGTATAGAGAAAAGAAAAAAAAGAAAAAAGAAAAGAATCTTAGTTCTGAAGGACCTAAATTCCTAAACACCATTGAAACTTAAATTTAAAATCTTCTCCCTAAATAAAACCAAACAGTTTCTAAATCTTCACAAAGTGTTTTCTTGGAGTAACTGTCTCCTTTCTCCCAACAACTTAGAACAAATACTAAATCCCACCTATGTTTTAATTAATTATAAAACTCAGAAACTCTAGAAGTAAAAATTAAGTTTAAAAACCAATTAACCATCACCTAGATATAACTTTTTATTTATTCTCTCTTCCAGATTCTTGTAGACATTTTGTACACAAAAGGATACATTTCAGTAGCAAGGTTTTTTTCACATAATATATTGGGAAGACCTTTGCATGTTAATGAATACTTCAATATCATATATCACAGGTGTATAGTATTCCATTAAAATAGATACAGCTGATCTGATTACTATTATATTAGGCATTTAGCTTGTTTCAAACTTTTTACTATTATAAATAATGCTATTAAACTCCCAGAAGTTAATCTTTTAGGCCAAGGGCAAAAGAGTTACTGCCAAATTGATTTCAAGAAAGTTTGTACCATTTAAATTCCTAACAGCAGTATGTGAGAGAGATATTGCCCTTTACCATTAGGGAAACTCTAAAAATTTTAAGAATTCTTTATTTTTGTATTTTTTTTAAGATGGTTATAGATACCATGCTTATTTTTTAAGAACTTTTATACTATTAAAAAAAGTAGAAAGGAGTTATAGCTTAAAAAGCAAGAATAGCCATAAAAGAAGAGAAAGAGTGAATCTCATGTTCATACCTGCTGTAATTTCAAACAGAATTTTGTCAATTTCCATCTCTGCTGCTTCCTCCATTTCTTCCTGATCATCCATGCTTTCAAAAGTGTCCTCTAACATCTCCTCTATGATCCCAGCCTACACACAGAATAAACACATTGCTTCCTTCAACTATTAAATCTATTTCCATCAAACATCAAGCACCCCTAAACACCATCAGGACCACCTTCCAGTCTCTCCAAGTCCAGTCTACCCTTCTGAGGGTTAACAGTTGGCCAAAGGAAACACTGGATGCTGTCCTCTGCAGAGAGCCAACAAAGGCCCAAAAAGAAATGGGTCTCCAAGTTCAGCACTAAGCTTGGGGAGTGCCACTACTAGCTAGCAGCAGAGCTTCCCAAGAAACTCAAACTATAAATGGCAATACTTGGGGAACAACTTGCTGATAGATGAGTGTGTTCCCTGCCTGTGGCTATTTTGGGAAGTACCCTAACATTGCAAATATAATCTGTGAATGCAGGAGCTAGAATACAGTATGAAAAATGGTTGGAGTCCCCTGAGATATCATCTAACCCCAGTGAGAATGGCCCACATCACAAAGTCTCAAAACTGCAGATGCTGGCGTGGATGTGGAGAGAAGGGAACACTTTTACACTGCTGGTGGGACTGCAAACTAGTACAACCTTTCTGGAAGGAAGTATGGAGAAACCTCAAAACACTCAACCTAGACCTCCCATTCGATCCTGCAATCCCATTACTGGGCATCTACCCAGAAGGAAAAAAATCCTTTTATCATAAGGACACTTGTACTAGACTGTTTATTGCAGCTCAATTTACCATTGCCAAAATGTGGAAACAGCCGAAATGCCCACCAACCCAGGAATGGATTAACAAGCTGTGGTATATGTATACCATGGAATACTATTCAGCCATTAAAAAAAATGGAGACTTTACATCCTTCGTATTAACCTGGATGGAAGTGGAAGACATTATTCTTAGTAAAGCATCACAAAAATGGAGAAGCATGAATCCTATGTACTCAATCTTGATATGAGGACAATTAATGACAATTAAGGTTATGGGGGGGGAGAAGCAGAAAGAGGGATGGAGGGAGGAGGGTGGGGCCTTAGTGTGTGTCACACTTTATGGGGGCAAGACATGATTGCAAGAGGGACTTTACCTAACAATTGCAATCAGTGTAACTGGCTTATTGTACCCTCAATGAATCCCCAACAATAAAAAAAAAAAAAAAGAAAAAAAAAAAGAAAAATGGTTGGAGTCATAGTAGTAGATACTGTGTTAACAAGAACAGTTAGGAATCCAGAAAAAGCCTGAAGGACTTTTTTTTTTGCAGTTTCTGGCCGGGGCTGGGCTTGAACCTGCCACCTCTGGCATATAGGGCCGGCACCCTACCCCTTTGAGCCACAGGTGCCACCCTGACTGAAGAACTTTGCAGGATATCCAAGTTACAGCTGCTGGCCTAGGGTAATCTGGTAGGTCTGCAAGGATCAATCAATTCACCCACTCCCAGCAAAACTAAAACAATGTTTCTAGGCCCAACAAGGTAAGGGAAGCCCTGTGCTTTGCCCTAACGGTGGCACCACTGCAGACACAAGTGAATGGCTCTAACACCAGCCCAACACAATCAGGCCTTGCAGTCTTCCTGCTTAGCAGTACCTTTAACCCCCAAAGTTCTACCAAGAGTTCTTTGTTATCGAAGCAGAACAGCTCCCTTCAGTGTCAAAAAGGGGACTGCTGACATCTCGAACAGAAGAGGTAGAAAGATGCTGAGCAGTTATAGTGGAGGGCAGAAGAAAAGCATGGATTCACGTTTCTGAGAAGTTGCCAGAGAAAAAAAATCTTGATTGCTTGTCACCTGAAAGAAATGAGCTCCTAGTTTTGTAATGTTCGGTGACTCAAGGAGCAGCAAGATGTGCAGCAACTACAGCTCTGGCCCCCTGTACTCAGCAACTCTCACTATGCTGACGGGATCAAACTTAAAGCAACTCTATCCTACCCACGTTTCTTCTAAGGATGAATCTAGCTAGTACCCTATACTTCCCTTCTTCAGATCCTTTCCTTCTAACCAAAATGAACAAATTCATTCATGGTCACCTAGCTGGGGTCTGAGGGCCTTCCAAAATGGAAGTCATCTTAGTGCTGGGAATACTATAAAACATGTTCAGCAAACACTTGCTAACTGGTTTAAAGAGCCCACAAGAATCCTGATTGTAATAGTCCTTCACATTCTGGAGGCAGAAGTTGTCACTCGTTCAGTCATTCAATTGGCAACCATTCAAATCCCTGCTGTGTGCCATAAAACAGGCTAGGCTCTGGAGATAATGAGAATGAATAGGATTGTGCCCCTGCCCTCCAGGAGATGAACTTCTATGGGAGCTTCAGTATTTACTATATGGAAGCCTTCTGCCAAATTTATATTATTCCACTATTCAGAAACCATTGTAAAAAATACCCCAGATTCTAAAAACAGCACTTCCCTCCAATCTTGGTGTCTATATGACCTAACATGAGTAGGCCTGAGAAGCATTCCAAAAATTTTCATGATATCCAGTTCTAGATCTACAGTCACCAACTTGGGGCCAAGACATCCACATACCACTTTTAAAGCACATACCCTCCTGACCCAGCTCCTTCCTTACTGCTTCTGCCCAAGGAATTCTCATTCCAAAGACCTGGCCCGGGGTGTTTTATGTTGCTTCTCTTTTCTATTATTTTCTTCACCAGTCCCTCTCACCATGTCTTATAACCTTCTGTATAGTTCAAGTTCATCACTGAAACTCC
This sequence comes from Nycticebus coucang, assembly GCF_027406575.1. Taxonomy (NCBI): domain Eukaryota; kingdom Metazoa; phylum Chordata; class Mammalia; order Primates; family Lorisidae; genus Nycticebus; species Nycticebus coucang. Next base: position 85,166,138 of record NC_069783.1, read on the forward strand.
CCAAGAGAAAGGGAGGTGATTTCTATGCACAAACTCTACACAGTGATTTGAGATGCACATTCTTAGTTGTCAGGCCAAGTTCTGAAGCATGAAACAGTACTTGTATAAGGGATTTCCCATCACCATTTCCTCTGTGACAGCTCAAGTGATAAGGTCAGGCGCTTATGCTCCAACTCCGTATCTTCACTTACAATAAGGTGACTTCAGGCTAGTTACCTGGCAGCTCAAAGATTCAGCTTCCTTCTGTCTAAAAAGGTGACAAAAATACCTACCTTTCCAGGCTGGCTGGGAGAACTGGCTGGGATAACGAGTCTGGTGTATCCCTGGCTCTGGGGGCTCAGTGACAGTGCCCTCCTTGTCCCTATTACTATCTGAAGGCCACCAGAGACAGGCCTTTGTCAGACCCTGATCCTGGGGATTGGCAGCTATTTATGTACTTTCTATTTGGTTCTCAGTCTCTCTCTTTTTTAGTTTAAAATAGGGATCAGCAAACTACAGCCTGTAAGTTGAATCTAGTCTGCTACCTATTTTTGTAATGTTTCTTTCCACCATGGAGACTGCAAACCATAGCCCCTTAATTTCTAAATGGTTGTTCCCTGAATCTTCCACCTCCCCTAGAGCTCTGGGTGTACTTTTATGTCTTCTAAGGAACACTTTGCAATCTGACCCAGACTCTGCCATGTTCAGTTTCAACATGTTCACAGCTGCTCCTTAAATTCATTTCTGTCCAGCAGCTGCTGTCTGTCCATTCCTACCCACACATACTCCTAACCCCTGCTACTTCCTGAATCACTCAGTGCTTTGGGAAAAGAAGCAGGGCTAAGTAACCTTCATCATCTCTTTAGATAGTTCCCGCATGGTGGCCTGGATTTCTGGGATCTTCACAAGACTTTGCATAGCCTTCATCACTTCTGTGCTCTTCTGCAGGGAGCCAGCCACTCGCAGAACCGCTGAAAGCAAAGGGGTATAGTCAGGATTGCTCAACGAGATGGAATAAAGAGAGATAGCCAAATGATTAGCCATTCCAATAAATGGGATCAGTAGCAGACAGACTCCCAAAGTTATTTTATGTACCTTTAAACTACATTACTGTGTTGTGTTAGTTGAACAAAAGACTGACTTTTCTAAATTGTGAGCTACCTAGGGTTGCAATTCTCTGCACGTGCAGCCTACCTGGCCAACCTACAGATTGGCGTGCCTGAAGTCCTAAAACTGACCTTTTTAGGGAAGGAAGCCTGCTAGAAATCACTGTGACACCCAAGACAACTCACAAATCAGAAGAACAGCTCTAGATCTTGTAAGGGACACACTGGAAAACAGAATGTTTTAGGCTGCCCAAGTAGAACTACCCATATACCACACACCAGCCTACGGACAGTGTTTAGTCTGCCTGGACCTTGTCACTCACTAGTCCTCAGAAAAATGAGAGAAACTTGGATAAGATACAGTGAATGTGAGGTCTGACAATTAAGTTCGCAAATTTATCTTAGAAAAAAGTGGTACATACTTTTTGCTGAATGTCACCAGGGTCACCTTTGAAGAACTCCCCTTGGGAATCTATGCACTGACTCCAGTGCCTAGTCTACCCTTCAAAGCAATTTTGGAACTTTCTATCTGGAATGGCCATCTGGGCTCTCATATTACCCTTGATGTCCTGAATGCCACCAAAATGCCTTCCTTTCCATACTTCCTTTATCTCTGAGTAAAGGAAAAAGACCAGGCAAGAGGGAGAGTGTTCCAACACAATTATTCGTTTACTAACTAAATATTCCCTCATAAGACAGTACTGTGTGAGCTGGTACACTGTAGCGAAGTAAAAGCTATGAATTGCTGGCCAAGATTTTCAGTTATGATTTTCCTGTTTCCCTATCAATGTTTACTTGGTCTGCTCTGCTTCTCACAGTCAGTTGATGATTGTGATGCAAATTTAACAAATTTCTGCAATGTTTTCATCAGTTCTACTTGTTACTAGCTGCCCTGACCTCTCTTCATCAGTGGCGCTTTCATTCCCCTCAGAAAAAACATTTAATCCACTTGTACACAGACGTTTTCTTCATGATATTATTCCCATAAACTTAGGCTAACATGTCCCTGGATTTCACTTCCACTATTGCCAAGTTTAATAAGAAATTTATAAATTTTCGTTCACTGCTGTAATTCAAGCTCCAACATTCTTGCAACAGCACACAAAAACATGCAACAACAATAATGCCACTCAGCAAGACACTGCTACACGCTGACAAAAGCACAGACGTGAGACACTGATATATACCAAAGTTATAAAACCTTACCAAGTTGTTTACACAGTGCTGCCAATGTAAGTGCATATCGCAAGTTCAGGAACTTAATTGTCAGACCCTGGGTACTATATGTGTTATCAGTGTTAGGTGGTTACATTGCTTGCTGGGGAGAAACATTCTGTAGTCTGAGATCACATGAATACTACAATCTTCATTATAAGAAATCATGGTGGTAGCACAAGATTATTTCCTCCCCTTTATCCCAAATATCTTTAACATGACAAATAGTTGGCAACCCTCCAAATCTCTTTTGGAATTTCATAAGACTTAAAGTTCTGAGAACTGTTACACATCAAGCTCTTCACAAACAATGACACACAGACTTCCTCCAGGGCTATGGCTCTTGGCTAAGCCAGGAGTCACCACAAGTTTACTTCTAATGGAATCCAGACCCTAGGAAGCTTTCACATCCAAGGGAAAACAGAGTGACTGGGGAATTGTCTATCTGGCACATGTAACAATTGTGATTTTTCTAAAGGAGTAAAGAAGTTTGCTAGTTGCAAAGAATACTTCATTTCTCTTAACATCAGAATAGGAAAGTAAAATATTTACTAATTAAAATTAGTATAAAGATAGAAGAAGTGTCAAGAATCTGTGTATGGCTAAAATAAGCAATAAATTACATAAATATGGAATTATAATGATATCAAAAAGATATTCTAAAATATAAAGTTATTACTCATTATTGCATGAAGATGAAAAGAAAAAAGTAAACATAAAGCAAATTCCATATAATTCTATTTATTAAATGATAAAAGTTTGCTGTCTATATGGGCCTACGTCTTACCCTTAATTTGCATCCTGAGTTTGTAACCCAGCGAGAGTGCCTGAACATAGCCTACTTCATAAACTTTCTTGAGCTGAATTAGTAAAAATAAGTAGAAAGATGGGAGACAGGGAAAAAACTATGACTAGAAATATTAAATAACAAATCACTTGTATTTTGAAAAAGGTATAAATTTCTGATTATTAAACAAAACAAAGAGGCAATGTAGTAAGAAAAAAAGGAGCAAAAATAAACTCAGAAATAAAACTTGTTACAGAAAGATTTAAACTGATAACCAATCCAAATGGATTGGAGACATGGATTTTTAAAAGGTCAACCTAAATGCATATTGTACACTTGTTGACTCAAAAGAGGTTGCTATGTTTGGATGTGTCTCCCTCCAAATTTAGGTGTTGTCAATATGGCAGTGTTAAGAAGTCGGGGTTTTAAGAAGTGATGTGGCCATGAGGCTCCACCATCATGAATTGGAATGCTGTTATAAAAGACACTGAAGAGTGGAGTTCACCCTCCCATGCCCTTCTGTCTTCTGCAATATGAAGACACAGTGTTTCCATCCTCCATAGGATGCAGCTCTCACCAGATACTGACTCTGCTGGCACCTTGATCTTGGACTTTATGGCCTCTAGAACTGTACAAAATAAATTTCTATATTCTTTATAAATCGCCCAGCCTCAGGTATTCTTTAATAGCCGCACAAAATAAACTTAGATAAAAGCTTGGACAAAAATATATTTTTTACGTTCCAAAAAGAAAAAGGCAGGTATAACAGATAATTATTTCATAATAAAAAGTCGCACCTTCAAAAGAATGAGAAGCCACAAGTTGCAAGAAAATATTGACATTAATACTTTCAAAAAGACATTATCTGTTAAAGGACTATTATCCACAACATACAAAGAACTCTTAAAACTCAACAATAAGAAAACAATAAAATTAAAACATAGGCAAAAAGCCTGAATAGACACCTCACCAGAATGTTGTACGGATGGCAAGTAAGCATATGAGAAAATGTTCAAAATCATACGTCATGAAGAGACTGCACTAAAAAAACCTATTAGAATGGGCAAAATCCAGACCACTGACACTAAATGCTAGCAAGGATATGGAGCCACAGGAATTTTCATTCATTACTGAGGAGAATGCAAAATGGTATAGCCACTTTGGAAGACACTTTGTCAGTTTCTTAACAAAACTAGACATATACTTACCATATGATCCAGCAATCATGCAGCTTGGTATTTACCCAAATGAATTAAAAACTTACATCCACAAAGAAACCTGAACACAGACGTTAATAGCAGGTTTGCTTATAATTGCCAAAACTTAGAAGTGACTAAGATGTCTTTCAGTAGCTGTATGGATAAACCACTACATCTAGACAATGGAATATTATTCAGTGTAAAAACAAAAGAGCTATCAAACCATGAAAAGACATGGGGGAAACCTAAGTGCATATTACTAAGTGAAAGAAACCAATCTGAAAAGGCAACATATTGTATGATTCAAACTATATGACATTCTAGAAAAGACAAAACTATGGAGACAGTAAAAAAAAGTGCTTGCTAAGGGTTGGGGTGGGGAAGATGAATAAATGGAGTTTCAGGGCAGTGAAATTATTCCGTATGATACTGTGATGGTGAATTCATAGCATTATGTATTTGTCCAAACCTACAGGATGTACAGCACCAAGAGCGAGCCCTAATATAAATTATGGACTTTATATTACATTGTTACATAATGAGTAATAAGGACGTATCAATGTAGGTTTATTGATTGTAACAAATGTACCACTCTGGTTTGGGATGCTGATAGTGGTGGAGACTATGGGGTGAGGTTGCGGTACACGGAAATTTTGTACTTTCTACTCATTTTTTCTGTGAACCTAAAACTGCTCTCTATATCAGTTTACTGAAAAACAGCATCTATACCCTTAAGATTAAATTAAAAGTAGCAGCCTGGCCCTATAGATTTAAGTCTAAAATTGTGTATGCTGAGACTAGAAGGACCCCACTGCAGCCACACCCAACATAAGGATTTCCCTTCAAAATCTACAAAAGCCAATTTGGAAGAGAGTGGCTGGGCTTTTTTTCTCCCTTGTTAATTTAGTGCACATATGACTTGGACCACAGAGAGTTGGGTTTGAACCCCAGCTCTGTCATTTCCTGACTGTAATTTAGGACAGGTCTCTTCAGCCATCTGAGCTGTTTTCCTCATTTGTGAAGACTGAATGAGATCACATACGTAAAAGTCTTGTAAACTATCACACACATGCAAATATAAAGTGCTACTGCTGAATTATTTATAAACAAATGCATCTTATGAATGTCCCGGATGTGTGAGAGTTGGCTCTGATGGATGACACACCTCACCTCTCACTGGCTGACTCCTGACTTGGAGAAAGTGCTGATGAACAGGCCCAAGTTCCATGAACAAGACAACCAGCTGAAAGTAGGGACAGACAATGAGAGAGTAAAAGAAACCTAATCCCATAGCTCTTTTATAAGGCACTGTGGTCATGTTTTCTATTACCCACTGCTAAACATATTCTTCAATAATACAACAAAAGGAAACAAAAATCTCACTCATCATATTTTATGAAGTATATATAACACTAATTCTAAAGTCCAAACAAAACCCCAATCACAGAAGTACTATATGATATTCTATGGAACTCAGGTGCTATTTAAAATACTAACAGTGTCTTCAAATAGATTGTATGTGTATAAACCCATTAAGACCAAAGTTGATTCTTATTCAAAAGGCTTGGGAGGCTTACTGCCAAAATACTGCATTTAGAAAACAAGAACATACATCATATACTTTTTTTTTTTTTTTTAGACAGAGTCTCATTTTGTTGCCCTCAGTAGAGTGCCGTGGCGTAGAGTTCACAGCAACCTCAAACTCTTGGGTTCAAGCGATTGTCTGGCTTGAGCAGTAGCTGGGATCACAGGCACCCACCACAGTGCCTGGCTATTTTTTAGAGACTGGGTCTCACTCTTGTTCAGGCTAGTCTCGAACCCATGAGCTCAGGCAATCCACCAGCCTTGGCCTCCCAGAGTGCTAGGATTACAGGTGCACTTGGCCTAGTGTGTTTTTTTGAGCTCAGAACAGAGAATAAAATTTTTCTAATCAAAAAGAACTGCTCTCAACTGTCATTACTGTTGAGTAATGTTGAATGGCTTGAAAAAATAACTTTTGCTGCAGACTTGACAATGTTAATAAATTAAAATTAAAAGCCAAAATAGTCCTTTTACACATATGTGAAACTTATACTGCAGTAAAGTCATGATATACAAGAATATAAGTAGCATCAGGGTAGTGCATATGTCCAACTGGGTTAATAATATGTTGGGCACACAACACAATCAATAATTAGTTAGTTGAATGCAAAAATTAATCAATCAATCTACAAACAAAGAATTATTTAATAGCAGATGCCAGAAGTATGTGTTAGACTAAAACACAAATTCTTCTCTAAAATCTTCAAAAACCAAAGCATTTATAGTATTGTCTTATATTTAATCAAAGTATTCTTATATTTAAATGTTAAAATGTCACTAAATTTTATGTGTAAATGGTTAAATGGCAAATTTTGTCATGTATATTTTACCTACCATAATAAAAAAAGTCCCGCCCAAAAGTTAAAATTCCACAGAAAATATTACTAAGTCAGTACTATAAAAACTAGCTGATCACATTTAAAATTAACAAAATCAAAATAACACAGAGAGGATCATGAAATAAAATGGGTGGCATTTCACTGATCACAACTTTTGCTGCCCCTAGGCCTGACTGCAGACCTCCCTGGGTTCCAAGATCTCTCCAACTTGAGGGCCACTTCCCATGTTCCTCTCTCAGTGTGGGTTACCAGGCTCTACTAAAAGCTCTACACAATGGAGACTTTCTGGACAAAGTTTTTTAAAACTATGAAAATGCTTCACAAATTTGTATTCATCCTTGTTCAGAGGCCATGCTAATTCTCTCTGTACCATTCTAATTTTTAGTATACATGCTGCTCAAGAAAGCACTAGATTTCTTTTGTATTTGGCAAGGTACTCACTGTTTTATTTCCATTCCCTAGCATTGTGCCTGACAGAGCCAACACGCAAATATTTGTTGAGTGAACCAGTAAATGAATTCAGAAGAGAACAAGGAAAAATGGCGCAGTACCCATAGCTCAGAGGTTAGGGCGCCGGCCACATACACCAAGGGGTGGGTTTGAACCCAATCTAGGCCTGCTAAACAACAATGACAACCGCAACAACAACAACAAAATAGCCAGGCATTGTGGCGGGTACCTGTAGTCCCAGCTATTTGGGAGGCTGAGGCAAGAGAATCGCTTAAGCCCAAGAGTTTGAGGTTGCTGTGAGTTGTGATGCCACTGCACTCTACCAAGGGTGACATAGTGAGACTGTTCCAAAAAATTTGAATTAAATTAAAAAAAATAAAAAGAAAGAAAACTATCATATTCAAATTGGGGGAAAATGATAGCAAGCAACAGAAAGACTCAATCAAGTGCTTCCAAATACATACTACATATTTAATATTAGGTCAGAAAGATGGCTTTTTCTTTTTTGTTTTGTTGACCATAAAAATTCCAGAATATTTCTTCATAAAAATAGACAAGAACAAGTTTCAGATGGCAAAAGGGTGGAAAGGAATTCCAACAAATAGGAACAAACTAGTTCTCTAGTTTAAAAGTACAGACATAGAATGACTGTATCCTGCTGACAACTGATATAGGATAAGAAACTAAAAACCAGAAATAAAGAGAAAAGGATTAAAAGGACATTTTAAAAACATTTTATTGTGGAGAATTTATCATTTCACAAAAGAGATATGGATGTCAAATGAAAAGATATGTCTAATCATTAGCCATTAGGGAAATGCAAAATAAAAGTATAATCAGCACCACACACCTATCAGAATGACTAAAATAAAAACAGTGACAACACCAAATGCTGGAGAAGATGCATAAAACCTAGACCACTCAAACATTGGCTAGTTGGAATTTATAGTCTCTCTAGGCCAGTGGTTCTCAACCTTCCTAATGCCACAGCCCTTTAATACAGTTTCTGTGGGTTGTGACCCACAGGTTGAGAACTGCTGCTCTAGGCAATTTGATAAAAAAAAAATTTTTTTTTTTTTTGAGACAGACCCTCACTCTGTTGCCATGCGTAGAGTGCCATGGTGCATAGCCCACAGCAATTTCTACCTCTTGGGCTTAAGTAATTCTCTTGCTTTAGCTTCCTGGGTAGCTCAGACTCTAGGCATTCCCAACCACGCCCAGCTAGTTTTTTTGTTTGTCAACCATTTTTTTGGTAGAGATGGGGTCTTGCTCTTGCTCAGGCTGTTCTCAAACTCCTGAGCTCAAGCAATCCACCCACCTTGGCATCCCAAAGTGCTAGGATTACAGAAGTGAACCACAATGCCCGGCCTAATTTGATAATTTCTTATACACAAGAATAAAACCCAGCAATTATTTTATTGGGCATTTATCCTACAGAAATGAAGACTTATGTTAATATAAAAACATGTACACTTTTATAGCAGTTTTATTCCTAATAGCCAATAACTGGAAACAACCCAGAAGTCCTACGATGGGTCAGTGGTTAAAGAAATTGTGATATATCCATATGATGGAATATTACTCAGCAATAAAAAATTAACTATTGATACATTCAAAAACCTGGGTTTCTGGACAATTATGCTGAGTGAAGAAAAGCCGATCCCAAAAGGTTATATACTACATAATTCCATTTATGTTTTATTCTTGAAATGACTAAATTATAGAAATGGTAAACAAATTAGCAGTTGCCAGAGAACATGGAGAGGGTGAAGATGTGAGGAAAGTAGGTATGGCTATAAAGAGCATGGAAATGTTCTGTCGCTTGACCACATCAATGCTAATATCCTAACTGTGATACTGTACTCCAGTTCTGCAAGATACTACAGCTGAAGAATACCAGGTAAAGGGTCCACAGAATTATCTGCATTATTTCTTACAACTGCATGTGTGAGAGCTGTATTTTTCTAAAAATAAAACCTTAATTTTAAAAAACTGTCTAAAAAAAAAAATAGAAAAGAGAATATAAAAATAAAGGAACATTACACTGTTGTGCCTGACAGAAATTCAAATGAAAAACATACGGATAGATGAGAATATTTCAGATTGTATATGAAACCAGCACATTGTACCCCTTGATTGCACTAGTGTACACAGCTATGATTTAACAATAAAAGAAAAACATAAGGATATTATGTACATAAAAACAATTTCTGCTATAAACATTATATAATAACAATAACCAAATATGGAAGTGAAATAGCTAAATAGCTTCACAATCAGTACAATGCAAAAACTAATAGAAATATTCTGAAAAGAATTTGGATTCCAATAATGAAAGTAACAAAAACAGAAGTCACTCTACCTATCACAGCCTCTTATGGGAATTACAGATAAATTTTAAAAGTCTGAAAATAATATTAGAAATGTCGTCAACAGCAAAATGTAACTCTTTGGTAGAAATGGCCCAGGAGAATAATATAGTCACAAACTAGGATGATAGTGTGGTTTTTAAAAGCCAACTTAAAATTGACACAAGGAATAAGATTATAAGAAAATAGAGAATCTTATGATGCTATTTCACAATAATGACAAATGAAATCTAACATAAGTGATATTAACCACATTCAAGGCTTAAAAGTAAAATTCTTTTAAAAGACTGAGATACTTCTTTTTGTAATTAGATTAAGAAAAATAAGTTTCCAAAGACACATCTAAGACAATAAAAAATAAAGAACAGAAAGATAAAAGAAAAAGAAGCTGGCTTGGTGCTCGTAGCACAGTGGTTACGGCGCCAGCCACATACACTGAAGTTGGCAGTTTGGAACCCGGCCCGGACCAGCTAACCAACAATGACAACTGCAACAAAAAAAGCCGGGCTTTGTGGCAGGTGCCTGTAGTCTCAGCTACTTGGGAGGCTGAGACAAGAGAATCGCTTAAGCCTAAGAGTTTGAGGTTGCTGTGAGCTGTGACGCCATAGTACTCTACCCAGGGTGTCATAGTGAGACTCTGTCTCCAAAAAAAGAAGAAGCTAGTACATTCTACAATATGGGGAACCAAAACCTAAGAGGATGACAGTCATAAAATACTGTAACAATGTACCTTTAACAAACTTTTAAAATTTAAAGTCATGCTTATATAGGACTTCTATGCTACCACTTGAAAAAACATTTTGAAGTATTTTAAAAAGACATATATGGTAGAGACAATAAAATTAAAAGAAAAGCTCAAAAGGGTGAGTTGACTCCATAAATGTAGGCTAGAGTTTTTCAACAACCGCACTTTGACAGTTTGGGTAGGATAATTCTTTTCTTGTAGGTAGCTGTTTTATTCATTCTGGAGCATTTAGTAGCACCTTCGATTTCTGCTAGCTAGATTCCAGTAGCAATACTGCTAACCCCCAGCTGTGACAACCAAAACTATCTCCAAACACTGCCAAATGCCCCTCAATGAGAGCAGTGACCAAGGCTAACAAAAGTACTACAGCTGAGATTAAATTCAGCTGTGAGCATCTCTAGCGCTAAAGTGAAAGAACTGACCAGTGCCATCTTAGGAGTTAAGTTTCGCTTTCTCTGCCATATCACTCAGTAAGTTTCACTTTCCAGACAAGCCCAGGCAATTCCCCCAAATCATGAGACAACTGCCCACCAATCAAGGACCCCCACCTAACCAATCCAGAAGCACCTCCTTTGTTTCAAACTGTGCATGCCCACCCACTGCTCCAGACCATAAGAACCCCCTGGTCCAGAGCTCGAGGCTCCTGGCCCGGATCCATTGCAGCAGAGCCCCTCATTGCAAGCTCGAGCTTGCAATAAAAGGTTCTTTTGCTTTTACATCGGACTCAGCTCCCTGGTGGTCTTTGTGGGGGATTTCGAGATCTGGGCACAAGAAAAGCACAAGGGTATTTTGGTTGAAAGGTAGTATTGGTAGAGGCACACTATCTCACTGAGAAAGGTATTTCTTCAGCACTAGGTTCTAAAATAAATTTTTTTTCTTTTTCTTTTTTTTCTGGAATAAGTAACTTTTTATTTTATTTTTTTTTCTAAAATAAATTTCTCCCTTTTTTTTTATATTAAGGAATACTAAAGTACACAAAATTAACTGACTACACTAGTAAGTGTACAGAAGTCACAGAAATAATCTTCATATGGCTATTCTTACCCATAATCAAAAAAACAAAGAATTGTATGAAAAGAGCTCAGTAAAAACATTTCTTTAAGAAGCAAAGCTGAAAGGAGTGTGAAGGTCCAGCTTGCTGCAAGGATAGGACTTTAAAATTCTAGAGGGACAAATGTCTCATGTCACTCTCATTTAATGCCAATGATATGTTCTTCTTACACTATATTTACAGAGTATAAAATAAACATTTGTATGAATTACAATTAAATTAAATACAAAACCATCATCATTTGTTAGGGAGGTAGATGATGTTTTTCCTCCCTTTAAAAATTTTTCTTTTTTCAATACTCTATATATTCCATAGTTGTTTAAAAAATTTCATTTCATGTTATGTTTGTATAGGGGAAAATAATATTTCATTTGAAAAGAAATTGCACACTGTAGAATTTGAATTTATATAAGTTTTGAAGGAGAAAACTTAAAACCACTGTGTAAACAGCACCATGGACAGATAATACGTAACAAATACATACTTATTTTAGAAAACTACTTACTGTTCAGCAAGCCTTAAAAAAACTGAATTTTAATCTTGTATATACTGAATCACAGTTAAACATTAAATGCCAAATAAAGTTCTTTCTTACCTATGATAGTCTAGTAGTCCTGAAAGATAAGGTGCCTGAAGCCAAAACAAGGAATTGGTGAAGATTAACTTTCGTTTTATGTATTTCTGTACCACTTTTAAAGTAGTATGTCTGTATCACTTCTAAATTAAAGATACTAAAAAAGTATTTTAAAATGTGTTTTGATTCAACAAATCAGTTTAAATTTCACAAATGTTATGTCTGACCAAAGATTCATACCTTGCAGACTCACTTTCTAGTACTCCAATTAAAGCACAGAAACAAAACAAAGAAAAAAGGCGAATGTAGCTAGGCATCCTTTGTCTGACATCATCATGCTGTCCCTACCATCTATGAGCTTAGATATATGTATTTTAACAAAATATATCTATAACATAAAATTATTATTTATAACCATTTTTAAATGTATAGTTAAGTGGCCTCAGTTTGTGCAACCATCACCATCTAATCTCCAGAAATTTTCTCATTTTCCCAAACTGAAACTGTACCCATCAAACACTAAATCCCCACTTACTGGCTCAGTGCCTGTAGCTCAAGCAGCTGAGGTGCCAGCCACAAACACCAGAGCTCGTGGGTTCAAATCCAGCCTGCACCTGCCAAACAACAATGACAACTACAACCAAAAAATAGCTGGGTGTTGTGGTGGGTGCCTGTAGTCCCAGCTACTTGGGAGGCTGAGACAAGAGAATCGCTGAAGCCCAGGAGTTGAAGGTTGCTATGAGCTGTGATGCCATGGCACTCTACCCAGGGCAATAGCTTGAGGCTCTGTCTCAAAAATAAATAAATAATAAATCCCCACTTACTTATCCTCCTTATCCTTGGCAACCACCATTGTACTCTGTCTCTAAATTTGTCTACTCTAGGTACCTCATGTGAGTAGAATCACACAGTATTTGTCCTTTTAGATGTTTATTTCACTCAGCATAACATCTCCAAGGTTCATCTACATTGTAGCATGTACTGTAATTACCTTCCTTTTTAAGGCCAAATGATATTCTACTGTATGGACATAACACATTCTGTTTACCCATTCATCTGCTGATAGACACCTTCCATCTTTTGGCTATTATCAGTGCTGCTACTATGAACATAGGCATGCAAATACCTGCTTGAGTCCTTGCTTTCCAAATTTTTGGGGTATATACGCAGAAATAGAATTGCTGGATTATATGGTAATTCTATTTCCTGTCCCACCTTTGAACCTCTCTTTTAACCCTCTCCCCCAATCAAAACATATTCATCATCTGTCTCATTCTGCAAGGAGCTGCTGTCAGAAAGCTGTCACTTACAAAGCATGTAATCATGACAATGTATTAATAGCTGACAAAGCTTAACAGATTATCCCTCCTAGGGCATCTGCATTTTAATAGGGGAACATCTCAAGTAAAAGGAATGACTTTGTCAAAGTGTAGCTTTTCAAAGTAGTAATAGACTAGGGGTGGGATGGGGGTCATGGTAAGACAGACAAAGACTTCTCAGGAACTCTGGTTACTCTGGAAAACTATTTCTAGTTTCCTCCTTTTCCATTCCTTTCTACTCTGTCCCAAGTTCTCTCCTGTTATCTTCTCTACTATACTTAATCTCCTAACATGCAACACTCTACTATAAACCCTCTCAACAATACTCTCCAGGGTCCCTCCAGCCAGCATTATGCTTAGGTGCTGAGGAAGCAAGGTAAACCAAACAGCCATTAATCTCATGGAGCTAGTCCGGTCAGCTCCAAGGGGAATCTCCTTTCCCTCTTAGACCTGTTCCTCCTCCTGTGTTTCCAGTGTCTTTTTTTTTTTTTTTTTTTGAAACGAGGGTCTCACTTTGTCACCCAGAGTGAAGCTCAGTGACACTCACTGCAACCTTGAACTCCTGGGCTCAATTCTCCAGTCCCAGCCTCCTAGCAGCTGGATTACAGGCAAGTCCCGCCACGTCTGGCTAATTTTTCTTTTTTTTAATAGAGACAGGGGTCTCACTATGTTCCCTAGGCTTCCAGTGTCTTTTAATGGCCCTGTTATTTTTTCAGATTCAAGGGCTCAGAGCATCTCAGGTTTGTTTATACCTTCACCAAGTCCTATTCACTCTGCATCCAGAGTAGTTCATAGCATCCTCTCTTTCACTCTGTACCCACTAGACCAATTTTTTCAGTCACCCTATCCCATGCATTACTTCTCAGGTCCCCCTGCCTCCAATCTTATTGCATTGTCCCTCCCTGCAATGTGCTTACCACGTGCCTATGAAATGAAATAAAATTCCTTGGCCTCGGCCAAGTGTAGTGGCTGACCACCTGTAATACCAGCACTTTGGTCTGGACCAGACTTTGTCTCTTTAAAAAAATTTCCTCAGGCTAACTCTCAGAATTCTGACTCCAACTTACTCTTCCAGCTTCCCCTCTCACTGCTCCCTTTCGGTCTCTCCTGTCAAACTGTTTCCTGAACACAGCCTGAAACATTTCACCATGCCTTTGTGCATCTAATCCCTTTGTACTCAGATGCCTCCCTAATTCTCCCCAAAATAGTTTTCCTCTGAACTCCCACTGCATTTCATCTGCACCAGTGCTACAGCACATCACACTTGGATCTTTTCTTTCAAAACCTTGCTTTCCTAATGGCTATATGAATTATCTTCTTCACCTCCCTGCTCATCTTCTCAAGCCATCCCTCATCCTTGCTCCGTATCTCCCAGACCATCCTATGGTGCTGTGAAGACACAGTCATGTTAACCCTTGGGCCCCCATTTTCTTCTTGGCATTATCCCCATAAACTTAGAGTAACAAGTCCCTAATTTTACTTCCACTCTTGCTAAGTTTAGCAAGAAATTTACAAACATTTGTTCATTGTTTGAATTCAAGCTCTGACATTCTTGAATGGCATACAAAAACATACAATAATGAACACCATTCAGCAAGACATTGCCATACCTGGACACGAACAAACACAGCTGTGAAACACTGATATACCAAGGTTATAAACCCTTATCAAGTTATTTGTATAGTGTTGCCAACATAAGCACATGGTGGCAAGTTTACAAATTTATTGTTGCAAACTTAGTTTTGACCTTATAGATCCTCCTGAAAGAGCTCTGGAACTCTCCTGAGTCATGGAGACGAGACCTTGAAAATCACTGTTCTAGAAAGAATACATGCAGAATTGACGAATTCCTATATGAACCTACTGCAATTTAGTTTTGACACTTCAAGTGAAGAAAAGAGCAAAATTACAAAGGTATTATTCTAGACTGCACTTTCCACAGTAAACACTCAAACAACTCACACTATTGCAAAGAAATCTGTAAAACCAGCTTAAAAGCTCACAAAAAAAATACATTGAGAAAATGTGAAATAAGCCAATGACAAACTTCTTTTGTTAAATCATTCTGCTACTCATTTAATAATATCAAGGGTATATATTAGGAAAGAACAATACCATCATTTGAAGATGCTACCAGATTTATTCTCTTCACAAACATTAACTGAGCCAGACACTGTTTTGGTAGCTGGAGATATATTAGTAGAGATATATCAGTAGACTAGATAAGGTCTCTGGTTTAGATCTCTGCAAGGAGACATTCAATTTACAAGCTCAAAATAAATGAACAAGTTAATTTCAGATACTTATAAAGGCTATAAGGAAATTAAAGGTAATGTTGTGATAGTAATAAAATAATGGTGGGGGAGGGAGGCAGACCTTAAGAAAGGCTTCACCCAACACCTGAATCTGAACCATGACTTCAATGCTTGAATGACAAGAAGGAGTGATCCATTTAAAGACGTGGGGAAGAATGTGCCTAGCAGAGAAAAAAATCAAGTGGGAAGGTTCTATGACAGAAATAAGCTCAGCTAGTTCAAGGAATAGAAAAGTCAGTATGACTGGACAGAAAGTAGAAAAGTGAAAAGCAGGAGATGAGGTCAGAGAAACTGACAGACACCCAAGGTCTTATAGATCAAACTAAGAACCGGGGTTTTCTTTTCATTTGTTTGTTTGTTTGAGACATGGTCTCACTATGTCGCCCTGGGTAGAGTGTCCTGGTGTCACAGCTCATAGTAACCTCAAACTCTTGGGCTTAAGCGCTTCTCTTGCCTCAGCCTCCCAAGTAGTGGGGACTACGGGTAAGAACCCGGGTTTTAATTTAAATGCACTGAGAAATCAGTGTTTTAAAAATAGAATACCATGATCACATATTCATTTTGTGAAGATAATTTGAATTCTGTGTAACATATGAATTATAGTTGAGTGAGTATACAAGCAAGACGACTTTTAAGAGGCTATTCTAATCCAGGCAAGACCTGATACTAGCTTGACATAGGACGTCACTATTTACATAAGTAGAAAAATATAAAGCTCTACTATAGCGGCAGTGTTATAGGACTATGAAGGAAAGGAAAGATATTAAGAATGAATCCTAGGTTTTTGGCTTGAGAAAACTGGACAGATGGTGGTTCCAATGAAGACATGAAAAAGATTGGAAGATGAGCAAGTAGTAGGGGAAAAGAAATCAAGATTGTTTTATATGAGTGTATTAATTTTGAGATAAGACATCTAAGTGGAGATGCCGACAACCCACTCAGAGATATAAAGTCAGGCTTGAAGATAAAAATTTGAAAATCAATAGCATTTAAAGGCACAGAGTTAGATGAGATCAACTAGATGAAGGAGTACAGATGAAAGAGAGCAAAGGAACAGAAGGGAGCCCTAAAGCAGCGTCTTAACATTTTAAGACCAAAGGATACTGTTTTCAATTATGATAAAGCCACAGATATTTAAAACAAACATAATATATCATTAGGGTATATATTTAAAAAATATACCCTGGATTTATGTGCAGTACATATGAGAATATTTATGTTTACAACCGAAAGGGTATGTTAGGAAAAAGACGTTTTTCATGCATATTAATGGTTATTTATTATGATTATAACTGCTTGACAAGGTATTCTGGAATCAGTACACAGGAAGAAAGGGTGAAGACAAAGCTCAAGTTTAGTAGCTCCATTAGAAATACTAAACAAGAGCAGCCCTGCGACCCACGATCCCCACCTTCCCGGACTTCTAGAAGAGCTGCACCGCGACCTGCGACAGGCACCCTCCCGGACCTCCAAAGAGCTGCACCAGGACCCGGTACCCCGCCCTCCGGGCTTCCCCACGCCCTGACCAGAAACTCCCGGAACCGCACAACCCCGCGTCCTTCCTCCTGTACCCTCCCTGCCTCCACACCAGCCCACTCCTCTGGCCAGTGACTCTGGAAGCCGTGTGCCCACCAGAGCCCTTCCTGCCTCTGTGCAGAGCCCTTCTGGCCAGAGACTGCTGGAACCTTGGGCCCTTTGTGCCAAAGTCCATGGGTACCAGGCACTCCCAGAACCATGTGCACCACCCCCCCACCCTGTCCCTGGATCTGGGGGTGTCACACTCTGGAGCTGCTCCCACAACCAGAACTCCCTGGCTGGGCAGCCCCAGAAGAGCTACACAGGGTCACTCCCTACAAAGATCCAGCAACAATAGAGTGATCCCCCCGGGGTCTAATCTGGGAGAGACACTACCCCAACTCTGAGGACGGCCAGAGGCAGAGGTGAAAACAATCGTGAGACAAAATCAACAGAAAAACTTTGGCAGTCTGAATAATCAGAGTAGATCAACTCCCCCAAGAAACAATGGGGCAGACACAGCACAAGACCCCATGCACAAACAAATAGCTGAGATGACAGAAATCGAATTCAGAATCTGGATAGCAAATAAGATGGAATTAGAATTCCAAGCAGTAACCCAAAATATGTCTCAAGAATTCATCGAATTCAAAGACCAAATGACCAAAGATTTTGACACATTGAGACAAGAAGTTGCAGCCCTCAAAGATCTGAGAAACACAACAGAATCCCTCAGTAACAGAATGGAGCAAACAGAAGAAAGGATTTCTGACACTGAAGACAAAGCTTTCGAACGCTCCCAAACTCTCAAAGAGGAAGATAAATAGAGGGCAAAAACAGATCACTCTCTCAGAGAGCTCTGGGATAATTCTAAGAAAACCAATATTCGTCTTATAAGGATCCCCAAAAGCAACAAAGTGGCTTCACAAGGCACCGAGTCTCTTCTCCATGAGATTATGAAGAAGAACTTTCCAGACATGCCAAGAGATTCTGAAATTCATTTAGCAGACAGTTTCAGAACTCCAGCACAACTTAACCCCAATAAGACATCCTCCAGACACATCATAATCAACTTCACTAAAGTTAATATGAAGGAGAAAATTCTGAAAGCAGCCAGACAGATGAAAGAAAACCATTACCTACAAGGGGAAGAGTATTAGAATAACTGCAGATCTCTATGCTGAAACCTTTCAAGCTAGAAGAGGATGGTCATCGACTTTTAATCTCCTAAAACAAAATAACTTTCAACCCAGGATCCTGTACCCAGCTAAACTGAGTTTCATTTATGATGGAGAAATTAAATACTTCAATGACATTCACATGTTGAAGAAATTTGCCATAACTAACCAGCTCTTCAGGATATTCTCAGACCTATCCTCCATAAAGACCAGCATAATCCTCCACCACAAAAGTAAACCCACCCAGAAAATTTTGATCAAATTCCAACTTGCACAGTCGCAAAATGATTAACAATGTCTACTGGACTCTCGAAAGGCTTATCAATATTCTCAATTAATGTGAATGGTTTAAATTGTCCTCTAAAGAGGCACACGTTGGCTGACTGGATACAAAAACTCAAGCCAGATATCTGCTGCATACAAGAATCTCACCTTACATTAAAAGACAAATATAGGGCGGCGCCTGTGGCTCAGTGAGTAGGGCGCCGGCCCCATATGCCGAGGGTGGCGGGTTCAAACCCAGCCCCGGCCAAACTGCAACAAAAAATAGCTGGGCATTGCGGCGGGCGCCTGTGGTCCCAGCTGCTTGGGAGGCTGAGGCAAGAGAATCGTGTAAGCCCAAGAGTTAGAGGTTGCTGTGAGACGTGTGACGCCACGGCATTCTACCCGAGGGCAGTATAGTGAAACTCTGTCTCTACAAAAAAAAAAAAAAAAAGACAAATATAGACTCAAGGTGAAGGGATGGTCATGTATACTCCAGGCAAATGGAAAGCAGAAAAAAGCAGGCGTTGCAATCCTAATCACAGATGCAATAGGCTTTAAACCAACCAAAATAAGGAAGGATGAGGATGGACACTTCATATTTGTTAAAGGCAATACTCAATATGATGAGATTTCAATTATTAATATCTATGCACCCAACCAGAACTCACCTCAATTCATAAGAGAAACTAACAGACATGAGCAAATTGATTTCCTCCAGTTCCATAGTAGTCGGAGATCTTAACACCCCTTAAGCAGTGCTGAATAGATCCTCCAAAAAGAAGCTAAGCAAAGAAATTTTAGATTTAAACTTAACCACTCAACATCTGGACTTAACAGACATCGACAGAACATTTCATCCCAACAAAACTGAATACACATTCTTCTCATCAGCCCACAGAACATACTCCAAAATCGACCACATCCTAGGCCACAAATGTAACCTCAGCGAATTTTAAAAAATAGAAATTATTCCTTGCATCTTCTCAGACCATCATGGAATAAAAGTTGAACTCAATAACAACAGGAATCTGCATACCCATACAAAAACATGGAAGCTAAATAACCTTATGGTGAAGGATAGATGGGTTATAGACGAGATTAAGAAGGAAATCACCAAATTTTTGTAACAAAACAACAATGAAGACACGAATTATCAGAACCTCTGGGATACTGCAAAGGCAGTCCTAAAAGGGAAATTTATAGCACTGCAAGCCTTCCTCAAGAAAACGGAAAGAGAGGAAGTTAATAACTTAATGGGACATCTAAGCAACTGGAGAAGGAAGAATATTCCAACCCCAAACCCAGCAGAAGAAAAGAAATAACCAAAATCAGAGCAGAATTAAATAAAATTGAAAACAAAAGAATTATACAACTGATCAATAAATCCAAAAGTTGGCTTTTTGAAAAGGTCAATAAAATAGATAAACCTTTGGCCAACCTAACCAGGAAAAAAAGAGTAAAATCTCTAATTTCATCAATCAGAAATGGTAAAGATGAAATAACAACAGACCCCTCATAAATTCAAAAAATCCTTAATGAATATTACAAGAAACTTTACTCTCTGAAATATGAAAATCTGAAATATGAAAATTTGAAAGAGATTGACCAATACCTGGAAGTACGCCATCCACCAAGACTTAGGCAGAATGAAGGCGAAATGTTGAACAGGCCTATATCAAGTTCTGAAATAGCATCAACTATACAAAATCTCCCTAAAAAGAAAAGCCCAGGACCAGATGGCTTTATGCCAGAATTCTACCAAACCTTTAAAGAAGAATTAGTATCTATATTACTAAACCTCTTCCAAAATACAGAAAAAGAAGGAATAATACCCAACACATTCTATGAAGCAAACATCACCTTTATCCCTAAACCAGGTAAAGACCCAACAAGAAAAGAAAATTATAGACCAATATCACTAATATCACTAATGAATATTGATGCAAAATTACTCAATAAGATCCTAACAAACAGAATCCAACAACACATCAAAAAAAGTATACACCACAACCAAGTGGGATTTATCCCAGGGTCTCAAGGCTGGTTCAATGCATGTAAACCTATAAATGTAATTCAGCACATAAACAAACTAAAATAAAATAAAGACCATATGATTCTCTCAATTGATGCAGAAAAAGCTTTTGACAATATCCAGCATCCCTTCATGATCAGAACACTTAAGAAAATTGGTATAGAAGGGACATTTCTTAAAGTAATAGAGGCCATCTATAGCAAACCCACAGCCAATATCATATTGAATGGAGTTAAATTGAAATCATTTCCACTTAGATCAGGAACCAGGCAAGGTTGCCCTTTGTCTCCATGGCTCTTTAACATTGTAATGGAAGTTTTAGCCATGAAGGCTACGTTGAACAGTTTGATGAGAATATTTCAGATTGTATGTGAAACCAGCACATTGTACCCCACGATTGCACAAACGTACACAGCTATGATTTAACAATAAAAAAAAAGAAATATTAAACAAGATGACATTTCATGAAGATTAAAATGTCTGACAATATCAAAGGTTGGTGAAAGGTATGGAAAAACTCTCTTGTCCATTGCTACTATAAACATAAATTAGTAAAGCCTCTTTGGAAAGCAATTTTGTAATTCTAGCAAAATTTAAACCCAGATATTTACCAGCCATTCTACCCAGTATATAATTGTCTTAAACCTTTATACAAAATTGAAAACAACCTAAATGTTATTCCATCCAGTACTTCAAATGAATGAACTACCTCTACATTTATTATTCAAAATCACAATGATAAACAGGGGGAGAAGATGTGGGAAGGTGTATCTAGCACGATGCCATTTATACAAATTTTAAGATTCATAATTGTGGTTTCCTCTGGGGATGATGGGAGAGAAGAGAATGAAATTGAGAAGGGGCATTAAAGGAGCTTCAACTTAAGTAATAATGTTTTATTTCTTTTATAATATAAAAGCAGGAAAATACAACAAAATATTAAACTTTATCTGTTCCAGATAACAGGCACAGAAGCATTTAATATATTATCCTCTATGTTTTCATCTTCAAAACTGGGGAAAAGAGTTATACATACACTGTTTTATTTACAGGGGAAAAAAGGCAAAATAAGCAAAGTGTTTTCTGATGTTGGTTCAGTAAAGCCAATAGAGAAAAATTTTTAAATAAGCTTATCATAATCAATTTAACATGCATCTTTTCAGCATGTTACAGGAAAAATAAGGAACAAATATGCAACTTTCAAAGCTGGCTGTTAAGAGTCAAAAGTATTTACTCAAGCTTTTAAAATGACAGATAAGATTACACTATTGCTTTATGGCACTGAATACTCAGCTAGATCAAAAGGCATTATCTAAGTAATATATTCAGTATTTAAAGGCCTAAATTCCTCACTTTAGGACACAACTTATCTTTATAGGTGAAGATAATCTTTATAGTTTTTTAATAAGATGTGGTACAGTATGTTTTATATATATACATACATACATACATATATACATACAGTTTTTGGCCAGGGCTGGGTTTGAACCCACCACCTGCGGCATATGGGGCTGGTACCCTACTCCTTTGAGCCACAGGCACCGCCTGTGTTATATTTTTTTATTCCTTTCCAACCCATAATTATTCTCTTCAGTATCTCAAAAAAGAAATTAATGGCACATTCATTGTTAGACATATTTAAAAACACATTGAAAAATGTTAAAATTGAACATGAAGAAATACTTTCTGAGCCAAATACAAATAAATAATGCATTTGGCACCATCCTATAAATTTAAAATATTCAGTCTTCTAGCTTCTTACAACAGATAAAATGTATCTATCTAATGAAATATGCATCAATAGAGTAGGTGATAGAAAGCTGAAGATACTCTTTAGTGAAAAATTTCTCCATCATTTCTTTTTTTTTTTTGAGAGCCAAGGTCTTTTCATATTGGCCAAGCTAGAGTGCAGTGACTATTACAGGTACAGTTATTACAAACTGCACCTCCAAACTCCTGAGCTCAAATGATCTTCCCACCTGGGACTACAGGTGCATGCCACCACACCCAGCTTCTCCAGAATTTCTGAATCTGTATTCAATCTAAATATCCCAGTCACTTTGCTACCACTGTCAAGAACTATAATTCTGAGTTAAGACTTCCTAATTTGGGTGGCGCCTGTGGCTCAAAGGAGTAGGGCGCCGGCCCCATATGCTGGATGTGGCGGGTTCAAAGCCAGCCTCGGCCAAAAATTGCCAAAAAAAAAAAAAAAGAATTCATAATTTAATGAAAAAATGCTCATCATCCTTAATCATCAGAGAAATGCAAATCAAAACCACTGTGAGATATCATCTAACTCCAGTAAGATTAGCCCACATTACAAAATCCCAAAACTACAGATCTTGGCGTGGATGCGGAGAGAAGGGAACGCTTCTACACTGCTGGTGGGAATGCAAGCTAATATGACCTTTTTGGAAAGAAGTTTGGAGAACACTCAAGGAACTAAGAGTAGACCTACTGTTCGATCCTGCAATTCCTCTGCTAGGTGTATACCCAGATGATCAAAAATCATTTTACAACAGACATTTGCACCAGAATGTTTACTGCAGCCCAATTCATAATAGCCAAGACATGGAAACAGCCCAAGTGCCCATCAACCCAATCCAAACTGTGGGATTAACAAACTGTGGTATATATACACTGTGGAATACTATACAGCCATAAAAAAGATGGAGACTTCACATCTTTTCTGTTTATCTGGGTGGAGCTGGAACATATTCTTCTTAGTAAAGTATCTCAAGAATGAAAAAAAAAGTATCCAATGTACTCAATACTACTATGAAATCAATATATAATCACCTATACACCCATATGAATGGCAAAACATAACTATAGTCCAGAAAGTAGAAGGGAAGAGGAGAGAGGGGGAGGGCAGGGGGGAGGGCATTTGGGGGAACCTCACCTAATGTGCATGATGCAATGGTACATTTAGAAACTATTAAGAAATGAGTATAATTGTGATAGATGTGTTACTTAGTTCAATGTAAGCATTTCACATTGTATATCAAAGCAGTACCCTGAACCCCATAAATGCATAAATGTACAAAGTAATGATTTAATAAAAGAAAAGAAAAGAAAAGAAAAAAGACTTCCTAATTTAAGGTCAGGCACAGTGCCCCATGCCTATAATCCTAACACTCTGGAAGGCTGAGGTGGGTGGATTGCCCTGAGCTCACAGGTTCAAGACCAGTTTAAGCAAGAGATCCTGTCTCTAAAAATAGCCAGATGTTGTGGCAGGTGCCTGTAGTCCCAGCTACTCGGGAGGCTGAGGCAAGAGAATCGCTTAAGCCCATGAGTTGGAGGTTGCTGTGATATATGACGCCACAGCCCTCTACCAAGGGTGACAAAGTGAGACTCTATCTCAAAAAAAAAAAAAAGAAAGAAAGAAAAGAAAAAGACTTTCTAATGTAAAGAATAAGAAAAGAAACCACCTGGATGTAAAATTTAACCTGTGACTCAAGCCATCACTAACATGGAAACAGATACCTGTGAAAGACCACAAATAGCACGGTGCTAGATACTGAAAGGAAATAAAATGGTGTTTATTTTAATTTTAAATACCATGGGTTTTTAAAAGTCATCTAAAATTCATGGTTCACATGTATGCTGAATACCCATTATGTGGCCTGCAGATTCCTAAGATGTGAGGAAGCATTACGTAGACAGTCAGCCATAGGGCAGAAAAGGAGGCAGCTGAAAGCCAAAGCTACCCAACTTGGTTTAAAATTTTCTCTGGGAAAATTTGCTCTTGGCCAAGGCTTAGAGGAAATTTGTCTTCATCCTCCCTCTCATATACAGGCCGGCCTCTTACCCTTACAACTCAATTCTTAGGTCACTTGATAACATTGTTCAATTTACCCTAACTTCCAAACAAAGTAGATTTTTATTTTTACTTTGAAAACGATGGCAAAAGAAATGAATAATAAAATAATTATTACTATATTTTGTATTAGATCTAACTAAGACAATACAAAAAATAAAAAAAATTAGGCTCAGTGGCCCATGTTTGCAATCCCAACACTTTAGGAGACATAGGTGGGCAGATAATTTGAGGCCAGAAGTTTGAGATCAGCCTGGGCAATACAGTAAGTCTCTCTCTATATAAAAAATTAAGTATTAGCTGTGTATGGTAGTGTGCTCCTGTAATCCCAGCTACTTGGGAGACGGGATGGGAAGATTACTTGAGCCCAAGAGTTTGATACTGCTGTGAGTTATGATGACATCACTGCACTCCAGCCTGGGTGACAGAGTGACCTGTACCTAAAAAAGTAAAAAATAAAAACCAGTGCTGAGTTCTTCCTATTCAAGGAAACCCATATTGGTAGTAATAGTGACAACATCTGCATTACAAGGTGACTATAAGGTAACTGCAACCTTACCAAGTTGATTCTTCATACCCATAAGCACCGAGTTCATGTGCGCTTTGGATGCATAGAGTTTGCTCACAGCCTTCCTTGACCTGATCATCTCCTTGGCCAAAACTACACAGACATCCTTCTGACCCTTCTTGGCAGCATCTTTCACAGATCGTTTCACTTTTTCTTCTTCTCTTTGGATATCTAAATTTAGAACAAAACACCAAAAATCAAGGGTAAATCTGATTAATTGAAAATAAATCTGAAATCCATTCTTAACATGATATAAATGTGTCTATTAAAAACACAGGGGAATACAAATGAAATCGAAACAATGTGGTAGACAGTCATCATTTCTAGAAACATTAAAGTGGTTTAAAAGTTAAAAGAAAAGTATGATTTCATTATACTTGACAAAATTTCAAAACACCTTTGCAAACACATTCTAACATTTGTTGATATTGCTCTAAGGACTTTAAAAATATTGTAAATGCATTCCTGAGCTTATTCCAATAATCAACAAGTAGTATTCCTACTTGTTGGAATTACAGAAGTACAATTTTCATGCAATCACTAATGATTTACAAAAACTTGTAATTTAAAGAAACCCTGAATATATTAAAAGTCTCATATTGGCATCAGATAGAGGTAAGGTCTACATTATATCTCTTATGACTATCATTTTTTATAATTTTGAAAACTGTAATAAAACACACGTAACATAAAATTTACTATCTTAATCATTAGGTGTACAATCCAGTAGTATGAAATATAGTCACATTATTGTACAACTATTACTACTATCCAGAACTTGCTTTCATCTTTTAAAATCGAAACTCTGTTCCCATTTAACAGTAAGTCTCCTCTATTCCCCCTTCCCTCTGCAAACCACCATTCTACTTTCTGTCACTATAAATCTGACTAGGCTTGGTACTTCATATAAGTGCAATCATATAATACTTGTCTTTTTGTAACTTGCTTATTTCATTTAGCATAATGTCCTCAAGGTTTATCCACATTTTAGCATGTGCTAGAATTTCCTTCCTTTTTAAGGCTCAATAATACTATGTTGTATATTTATACCATATTTTACTTAACCATTCACCTGTTCATAGACATCTGGTTTTTGTGAACAATGTTATAAACTAAAAATATCTCTGAAAGACTTTGCTAAACTAAAAATATCTCTGAAAGACTTTGCTTTCAATTCTTTTGTGTATATTCTCAAAAGTGGAGAGGTAATTCTATTTTTGATTTTTGTGGATGTGCCATACTGTTTTCTATAGTGGCTACATCAGTTTATATTCGTAGCAACAATGCATAGGGTTCCAATTTCCCCACATATTTATTCAACACTTGTTGAGTTTTGTTGTTTGATTATAGTCATCCTAAAGGTGGTATCAAACTGTGGCTATGCCTTGCATTTCCCTAATGATTAGTAAAGTTGCACATCTTTTCATGTGGTTATTGAGCATTTGTATAGCTTTTTGGAACAATTCCAAAAGTATATTCAAGTCCTCTGAACATTTCCAAATCGAGTTTTTCTATTGTTGGTGAGTTTTATAAGCTCTGCATATATTCTCGATGACAATCCCTTAGCAGATAAATTATCTGCAAACACTTTTTACCATTCTATGAGTTGCTAATTTTTCCTGTTGATAAGTATCTCTTTATGCACAAAAGTTTTCAATTTCATGAAGTCCATTGTCTATTCTTCTTTATTTGTTATGGTATTTATTTGGTTTTAAGACAAGAGTCTTGCTCTGTCACCCTGCTAGAATGCAGTGGTGTCATAGCAGCTCACAGTAACCTCAGACTCCTGGGCTGAAAGGATCCTCCTATCTCAGGCTATGGAATGGCTGGGACAACTGGCACACACCACCATGCCTCACTAACTTTTGTCTATTTATTGTAGAGACAAGGTCTCACTCTTGTTCAGGCTGATCTCAAACTCCTGACCTCAAGCAATCCGCCTCAGCCTCCCAAAGTCCCAGACCAGTTTGTCTATTCTTAATATTGTGAAGTTTTGCCCTACATTTTTTCCTAAGAGTTTTATAGTTTTAACTCTTAAAGTCTTTATCCAATTGAGTTATTTTTGTATACAATGTTAGGTAAGGGTCCAAATGCAATCTTTTGTATATAGATATCCAGTTTTCCCAATACCATTTGTTGAAAAGACTACCCTTTCCCCCAGTGAATGGTACTGGCAACATTGTTAAAAACCAAGTGACAACAGACACTTGGTTTTAATTCCATTCCAAATTTTTTTTTTTTTTCAATTTTCAAGTAAAGCTTTATTCTTTTAACTCTCCATTCCAAATTTATGTATCTGTCTTTACAACAGTACTACACTGATTTTTTTTTCCTTTGTAGCTCTGCAGTAAGTTCTGAAATCAGGAAGTAAGTCCTCCAACTTTGTTCTTTTTTTTCCAACATTATTTCTATATTCAGGGTCCACTTCTGAAAAAAAGTCATCAACCTTGTTTTCTTTTTTGCTTTGTCACCCAGGGTAGAGAGCAGTGACAGTATCAAAGCTCACTGAAGCTTCAAACTCCCAGGTTCAATTAATCCTCCCAACTTAGCCTCCCGAGTAGCTGGGACTATAGACGCATGTCACCACAACCAGTTTTTTTTTTTTTTGGAGACAGTCTCACTTTGTCGCCCCTGGTAGAGTGATGTGCCGTTATAGCTCACAGCAACCTCCAACTCTTGGGCTCAAGTGATTCTCTTGCCTCAGACGCCCAAGTAGCTGCGACTACAGGCACTTACCACAACGCCCGGCTATTTTTAGAAATGAAGTCTTGCTCTGGCTCAGGGTGATCTCGAACCCATGAGCTCAGCCGATCCACCACTTTGGCCTCCAGAGTGCGAGGAGTACATACGTGATCCACTGCGCCTGGTCCACATCCAGCTATTTAAAAAATACTCTTTGTAGAGCAGTCTCACTGTGTTGCCTAGGCTGCTATCAAACTCTTGGCCTCAAGCAATCTTCCTGCCCAGGCTCACAAAGTGCTAGGATTGCAGGTGTGAGGACACTTCACCTGGATGTCATTAGGATTTTGACAGGGCTTGCATGAATCTGTGAGACTGTTTTGGGTAGTACTTATATCTTAATATTAAGTCTACAAACAATATTAAAATCTATGAACATGGATTGTCTTTCCATTTATGTATGTCTTATTTCTTTCAGCAATGTTTTGTAGTTTTTATTATACAAATCTTTCACGCATTTGGTTAAATAATTTCCTAAGTATTTTATTCTTTTTTATGCTAGTGCAAAATAGGTTTTCTTAATTTCCTTTTCAGATTGTCCATTTTTAGTATATAGAAATGCAACTGATTTTATTTTGTATCCTGCTACTTACTTTTTTAAAGTAGTTCTAATAGTCGTGGGGTTGTTTTGGTATTATATTTAGGGTTTTATACACACTTATGATACCTGTGAACAGCAATCTTCTTATTTCTTCCTTTTCTATTTGGATCCTTTGTACTTAATCAAACTGCATAATTCAGTGGTTCTCAACCTTCCTAATGCTGTGGACCTTTAATACAGTTGAGAACCCCTGGCCTAATTTCTCTGGCTAGAACTTCAGTACTATGTTTAAGAGAAATGGCAAAACTGAACATATTTCCCTTGTTCCTGATCCTAGAAGAAAAGCCTTCAGTCTTTCACTATTTAGCACAAAATCCCCTGTGGTTATTTTCATATATGCCTTTTACTATGTTAAGGTAACTTTCTTCTATTATTTCAAGGTTCTTATCATGAAAGGGTGTTGAATTTGTCAAATGCATTTCCTGTACCAATTGAGATAATCAGGTGAGTTTTTCTCCCTTTATTCTGTTAATGTGATATATATTACTTTGGTCAATTTCTGAATATTGAATCACCATTGCATTACAGGATAAATCACATTTGGCCATGATACATAATCCTTTTAATATGTTGCTGGATTTGGTTTGCTAGTATTTTGTAGAGGATTTTTGCACCAATGTTCATAAGGAGATGTTAGTCTCTAGTTTTCTCACAGCATCTTTGTCTGATTTGGTGTCAAGGCAGTGCTAGCCCCATAGAATGAGTTCATCAATTATTTTAAAGTTTGAGATGAACTGGTGTTAGTTCTTCTTTGAATGTTTGGTAGAATTCATCAGTGAAGCTATCAGCTCCAGGGCTTGTTTGTCAAGATGTTTTTTATTATTATTATTATTATTATTACTGACTCAATCTCCTTACTAGCTGTTTAAAAATCCTCATCTGCTAATTCAATCACCTGGCTTTCTCTGGGTCTATTTCTCTTGCCTGACTTTTCTTCTGTTTGAGGGTCACATTCCCCTGCTTCTTCATAGTAATTTTTCACAGGATATTGGCCATTGTGACTGCCTCGTTGTTGGGTGTCTGAATTTTGCAGTCCTCCACTGGACAATGTTAAGCCCAACTTTGTCAGGCAGTTAAGTTACTTGCAGGTCAGCTTTCTAGTCTTATTTTTAAGTCTTGTTTGTTGGTATGGGCTTATGGGTAGCCTTTACTCTAGGGCTACCTTACCCTTAGTACTAAGGTGTGACTGTTTTGAGGTCTCTACTGAATGCCCCAGAAGTTCAACAAAGTCTCTTTACTATGTCTAATCAGAATTCAGCTACCTCTCAACCTTTTATAAGCTCTGAGAATTGTTCAGCTTATACTTTCTTGGAGTTGTTCTGTTCTCTGTAATTCTTTTTTGCCCAGTGTCTTCAAGTTTCATTCTAAGTAAACACAGCTTAGTGTTCAGCCAAAGATGCAAAAAAAATCCTATGCAGATACTTGAAATACTGAGTATTTCCCTTCCCTTCTTTCTGAAACACTGCCCCACAAATCCCAGCCATTTCAGCCTCCCTGAACCCTGATTTCTGCCTCCTCAATTCAGTGAAACCTCTATGTTCTGTTTAGAATCTCCTTCTATGGGCTTTGATCCTACAAATATCTCTAGGCAGAAAGACAGGTCCATATTACGGCTTTCTGTTTCTTTTCTCTCAGTGATCACAATTCTGTATGGCCAGCTATTTTTGAAAACAGCTATTTCATAGATTTTTCATACTTTTTTCTTTCTTTCTTTGTCCAAATTTTTCTTTACAATAGGAGTGCAAGTTCAAGTCCAGAACCAATTTACTCCATTATGTCTTGGAATGGAATTCTCCTCTCCATTTTTTTTTTCTTTTAAAAGAGACAGAACCTCGGGGGCGGCGCCTGTGGCTCAAGGAGTAGGGCGCCGGTCCCATATGCTGGAGGTGGCGGGTTCAAAACCAGCCCCGGCCAAAAACCACAAAAAAAAAAAAAAAAGAGACAGAACCTCACTATGTCGCCCTCAGTACAGTGCTGTGGCATCATAGCTCACAGCAACCTCAAACTCCTGGGCTTAAGCGATTCTCTTGCCTCAGCCTCTCAGTAGCTGGGACTACAGGCGCCCACCACAATGCCTGGCTATTTATTTGTTGCAGGTGGCACCAGCCAGGTTTGAACCTGCCAACCTCGGTATATGTGGCTGGCGCTGTAACCACTGTGCTATGGGCACCAAGCCAACAGCAGTTACTTTCTGACCAACCTTCAATTCTTTATAAGGCAGTGATATTGAGATACATTTACGGTATTAATTCCTCTCCAATCATAGAAGTCTTAAAAATCATCGAAGTTTTAAACGTTACCATCTCTTTGCAAATCACCTTAATTAAAAAGTGGGACTCAAAAAAACCTAATTTTATTTAGAAATACATTTTTCTCAACTTACAGTCATGCTAAGATAAACAGTGTAGTAATAATGGAATTGCATTCTTTCTTATACGCAATTTATTTTATTTCAATTCCATAAAAGACATTTCTTTTATGGAAGAAGAGCAAGAGGTTTCTTTTGCTCTTACATAAAGTTTCTCTTAATCATCTCTTTTTAAATAGTAATAGAATTAAAAAGCAAAATCAGTAGAGTTGTAAATAATATAGGACTAACTATGTCTTACAATATGTAAATGCACTTTATTTTTATGAACTGAAGCAAAACATGCCAAGAGAGTGGAGAAGAGGAGACATAAAATGATAATTTACCTCTTATTTGCCTGTCAACAACTCTCATTTCCTTTCGTATCTTCAATGACCATTCATTGACCTGGGAAAGATTTTAGAAAAAGAATTACAAGAGAAGCCAACATTCCTAATTCAATCACTTTAAAAGAATTTTATAATAATTCTACATTTATTCCAGATCAAAAATAAAGCCATTTTCAAAGGTATAACTTTAGAGCCAAATTCTACTTTAAAAAATTCTCATCTTTTTATTCACAGTACATAGAAGTTGTAAGCTATTCAAAGAATCTTATCTAAAGGCAGGAAGTAAGAAGTACTTTATATAAAACCTAGGGAGTATGGCATTCTGTGGGTACCCAAAGAATTTATCAAGAAGATTTTTGAAATCTTCAAAATCCCAGAAGATTTTCAAGATATGCATAGGCACAGATAGTATTAAGGGCTTCAGAAGACGTTCATCTTTAACATGTAATCAGTTCAAAAACTGCTTTACCTATTGTAAGAATGCATCTTTTCTTTCTTCCCTTTAACAATAATACATTTCCATTTTACAAAAGAAGAACATTCCCCCACCCACGTCTCCTATTACCACAGTATAGTTCCCTGATGGGCAAAAAACTCTGAAGCTCTGAACATACAGCTGACTGAAAATACCATATTAGTGTAGGTGTTGAGAAAGTAGTAAACGACTCTACCGATTACTAAATTGTTATACAAATGAATTGTTTTCTTTTTTTTTTGAGACAGAGCCTCAAGCTGTCGCTCTGGGTAGAGTGCCGTAGCATTACAGCTCATAGCAACCTCCAACCCTTCCTGGGCTCAAGCGATTCTCTTGCCTCCGCCTCCCAAGTAGCTGGGACTACAGGCGCCCACCACAACGCCTGGCTATTTTTGGTTGCAGCCGTCACTGTTGTTTGGCAGGCCTGGGCTGGATTCGAACCCACCAGCTCAGGTGTCTGTGGCTAGCGCCTTAGACACTTGAGCCACAGGCGCCGAGCCCAAATGAACTGTTTTCTAATGCTTCACTTTTCAAAAAAAAAAAATTTGAAGGAAAACCTGAGTTGTCAGCTGATTAATCATTAAAAGTCAATTTTATATTAAATCACTGTGTGCTTCTTGGCAGATGACTCAGAGAAGGGACAATGCCATAACAAAACTCTTTCTATTATCATTTGTTTATTGTATTAACAGGGATTCCTAGCACTTGAGCCTAATAAATCATAAAAGAGAAATAGAATTGATGGTGAATCTTTTTAGCATTCATTCATATAGTATTCACCCATGGACACAAACTAAATGACATAAAAAGTCCATATCATTAGAAGATACATTTTTAATAAATTTCACTTTTAATATTTAATAATTATTTAACAAAATCTGTAAAATATTTTTATGCAACAATAATAGTAATAATTTATGGAAGTTGTTGGAATCAAAATGGACTAGTGTTTAAAAAACCCTAACCCAGCTGGAAAAGACTAAGAAGTGAGGGTTCTTCACATTTGCATGCCTTAACAAAAATTATTGCAAACGACTACAAAAACCACAACCTTACACAAAGGCCACCACAACTTTACACAAAAAATACTTCTGCAAGGACTTCTGCCTAGCAACTGCCTGTCCAACCTCAGACTGTCATCACCCTTGTTATTGGTCTTTCTAGCCAAGGATAATCATTTCAAAACAATTGTGTAATCCTTTTTTTCTTTAAAAACCTTTACCTTCATTTACCTCCATGAATACACATACAGTTTACTATTCCCACTTTAATGCTCTAGTCTCAAATAAACATTTTCTTTTAGAGAGCCTCTCTGCTTTTTATTTATTTAAATTGACAAACTGTACTCGGCAGAAATATTTAAGCATTTAAACTGTATATGATTATACAATTGTTTTAATTTTCTTTTTTTTTTTTTCTTTTAAGAACTACCAAGTAGGGCAGCGCCTGTGGCTCAGTGAGTATGGCGCTGGCCCCATATACTGAGGGTGGCGGGTTCAAAACCAGCCCCTGCCAAACTGCAACAAAAAAGTAGCCAGGTGTTCTGGTGGGCGCCTGTATTTCCAGCTACTCGGGAGGCTGAGGCAAGAGAATCGCTTAAGCCCATGAGTTGGAGGTTGCTGTGAGCTGTGACGCCATGGCACTCTACCAAGGGTGATAAAGTGAGACTCCGTCTCTAAAAAAAAAAAAAAGAAAGAAAGAAAGAAAAGAACTACCAAATAAAATGGACAATTTTAAAAATATAATGTTAGGTTTATGTACATTTTTTGCAAGTGAAATTATATAATAAAATTAACCATTTTAAAGTGGTTAATTTTAAATTCAGTGGCATTTAGCACATTTACAACGTTGTACAACCACCAACTCTCTAGGTTCAAAACACTTTGAACAATTCAGAAGAACACACTATATACCCTTTAAATAATCTTTCTACCACCCCCCAAATCCCCCCAAACATTAATTTACTATCTCAATGGAACTGAATATTTCATATAAAAGGAAGCATACAATGTGTGACCTTTTGTTTCTGGTTTCTATATTAAATGAGATGTTTTCAAGGTCATCCATGTTGTAGCATGTAACAGTCACCTTAGAAGCACTCCCCTTAGGAAGCTATGCACTGATGCCAGAATCTAGTCCACCCTTCAAAGCCAGCTTAGAACTCTTTTTCTGGAATGGCTACCAGAGCTGTCATTGTATGAAGTCTGACAATTAAGTCTGAAAACTCGTCCTTGAAAATGTGCTACATAACTAATTGCTGAGTGAGTATCACTACATTCACCAGATGATCAAGAGAAGTACTCTTAAGATGACTGTAGGGATATTCAGGAATAAGGTATGTAGCACTTTTTCTAGGATGAGTTCACAAATTTGTCAGACTTCATATGCCTTAAAGTGCAATTTCATGTCTTTTCACAGTGGAGTCACTATTTTACATTGCCACTGGCAATGTAAAACATTCCTATTTCTCCACATCTTATCAATACCTGTTATTTTCCAGTTATTTGTGATAGTTGATTTGCTAAGTGTGAAGTAGTATCTCACTGTGGTTTTGATTTGCATTTTCTTTTTTTTCCTCAGTAAAACAGATAGGCCTTTTTATTATGAAATGGTATTAACAATTATATATAAATGGCTCTGATTTGTATCTGATAATAATCCAGTTTTCATATGTGAACACTAAGTGAACTGCATTTTTTTAAATGCCTAATGAAGTTATACATCTTTTCACGTGCTTATTGGCTATTTGTATGTCTCCTTCAGAGAACTGTCTACTTATGTCTTCTGTTCATTTTTTAATTGGGTTGTACGTCTTCTTGTTGAGCTATGATCGTGCCACTGCATTCTAGGCTGGGTGACAGAGCAAGACTCTGTCTCAAAAAAAGAAAAAAGAAAAAGATATATTGGAAACACATGGGGTAATTTAAATATGACTTGATATTACACTAAGAAAATTTTGTTCATTGTATAGAATTTCTATATTTTCTAGAGACCACTCTGAAATGTGAAATCTGTAATATTCTTCAAAATGATTAAGCAAAAAAATTGTTTATCAAATTATAGTCAAAGGCTTTTAATATCTGAATTTAGATGATCAGTGCAGTATGTGGGTTTTCATTATACTATTTGCTATACTATGAATGTTTGCACATCACCCAAAACTCTTATCTTTAAATCTTAACCCTCAAGGTGATGGAATTATGGGGTAGGGCCTTTTGAGAAGTGATTAGGTCCCTTAGGAATGGGAATAATGCCCATATACATAGGCCCACAAGACCTTTTTTGCCTCCCTACTACATGAGAGAACAGCAAGAAGATGCCATCTAAAAAAAGCAGGGCCTTCACCAAACACCAAATCTTCCAGTGCCTTGATCTTGGACTTCCCAGTCACCATGTGCCTTGATCTTGGACTTCCCAGTCTCATAAATGCAGAAAATACATTTCTGTTGTACACAAGATATTTTATATTATTTCCATTGTTTAGGTTAAATAGTTGGCCAAGAAAAATGTCTATAAAAAGAAAATGAATAAAAATGAAGACTTTGACAACAGTCTTGGGTTTTTGTTTTTTCTAAGCGTTTCCAAATCTTAATATATGTACTCAGTTTTAGGTTACTGACTTGACATACAAAAATAAGGTAGGATGGGTGTGGTGGCTCACGCCTGTAATCCTAGCACTCTGGGAGGCCGACGTGTGTGGCTTGCCCTGAGCTCAGGAGTTTGAGACCATCCTGAGCCAGAGCAAGACCCCCGTCTCTACAAAAAAAAAAAAAAAAAGCCAGGCATTGTGGCAGACACTTGTAGTCGCAGCTACTTGGGAGGCTGAGGCAAGGGAATCGCTTCAACCCAAGAGTTGGAAGTTGCTGTGAGCTATGATAGCACAGCACTCTACCAAGGGCCACAAAGTGAGACTCTGTCTGAATAAAAAATAAATAATTAATAATAAAAAACTTCAAACTAAAACGATTGAAAACTAAAAAATAAATTCAAAAAATAAGAAAAATAAAAATAAGGTAGATAACTCTTTATAAGGAATAGTGCTGAAATTTGGAAAGGAGCACTTCCATGTTGTGATTGTTAATAGTAGACTGTTTGCTGTTGCTATTGCAGGTTACTTATTTCCTGTTCTTTTACAAGGTCATACAATT
Source organism: Nycticebus coucang (assembly GCF_027406575.1). Classification (NCBI taxonomy): domain Eukaryota; kingdom Metazoa; phylum Chordata; class Mammalia; order Primates; family Lorisidae; genus Nycticebus; species Nycticebus coucang. The sequence goes on from NC_069783.1 coordinate 85,201,704, forward strand.
ACATTGGTGAATTCATCCTAGAAAAAGTGCTACATACCTCATTGCTGAATATCACTGTGGTCACCTTTGAAGTAGACCCCACGGAAAGCTATGCACCAACGCCCATGGCTAAACCACTCTTCAAAGCACTTTTTCTAGGATGAGTTCACAAACTGTCGAACCTCCAAAAAATTCCATAATTGCTCTGAAGGGTGGACTAAACATTGGCCTCAGTGCATAGCTTCCCAAGAGGAGTAACTTGAAAATGACCATAGCGATATTCAGCAATGAGGTATATAACACTTCTGTGATGAGTTCAAGAACTTAGTTGTCTGATCTCGTATGTCAGCTCAATCATGCTGTATTATCAAATGTCCAAGTGCTTTCTCTCACCATCTCTATTTCTGTCCAAGTACTTAATGAGCATTTTACTTTTACTGGAGTTCAATGTTATGTCTACAAAGTAGGTGACAGAGCATAAATAAAAACATATTCCTCGCTTCCAAGTAGCTTACAATTTTGCTGAGAACACAAAGTAGAAGTGGAAAATATTCTCCCAAGTTAGCACTGTGTCTATCTTCTCTGATCTCTTTAATTTGTTCCAAAACCAAGCTTTTTAGCTTTTTTCCTCCATCATCACCATTCTCATCAAACCTGTTTTTCTGAATTCTCTCCATTTTAGTTCATGGCACTGCCATTCAGAGGAATGAATGGATAGGTTTGATTAGAGGGTAGGACTAAACTGAAACCTGAGAATCATCTTTGCACTCTTATTCCTCATGTAGTAGATATCACATTCTGACTATACAGCCTAAACATTTCTAAACTCGTTTTATCCTCTCCATTCCCACTGTTATTCAAGACCTCCATTACCTCTCACTTAGACCACTAACTGGCCTCCCAACATAAAACTCTTCTAACCACTATTGCCCTAAACCACTGTTCTGAATGCTCTCATCTTTAGTCAGCATGACACAAAGACCTTTGCTAATCTATCCTCCTACCTACCTTTCCAATGTTACATCTTACCACTACCATCACTACTCCTACGCCCTACTTAGAACAGCATTTCATTCTCCAACGATTCTGAACTTTCTCGTGGTTCCTCCAACCTATGTTCCACACTTCTAGCCTTGCACATGCAGTTCACTGTAGTAGGAACACCTACCTGCCCACCTGGCTCTTATGACTTCTTGTGACAAGACCCAGAGACCCTCCCTGACCCTCCCCTTCCCCAACCTGAAGAGTTAATCACTCCCTCCACTGTGACATCATAGACTTTGTATTTATTTATACTGATGCCCTAAAATATAAGTATTTGCTCACACGTCAGTCTCCCTAGTAAACTATATTTTTTAAGTCATCATTCTCTTCTTTTTTTTTGCAGTTTCTGGCTGGGGCCGGGGCTGAACCCACCACCTCCGGTATGTGGGGCCAGCGCCCTACTCCTTGAGCCACAGGTGCCACCCATCATTCTCTTATTTTTATAAACCTGACTTCAAATGAACACACACCAAAATATTGCAATCTTTGTTGAATGAACTAAGTGAATAAAGCTTTATCTTTTTCTCTATCTCCCTGTCTCATTTTCTTCCCTTTTCTGATAGTATCCTACAGGTCATGACTCAGTATAAGGACATAAGTTACACACATGAATTAAGAATTCTGATGCCACAGAAGGTGGCACTCCACCCAAAGGCTAAATCAGTGAAGTCCATAAGTAGGACAACACAATTTTCCAGAAGGACAGCAAGTCCAAAAGAAGAAATCTCTTTCCAACAGAATCTCATGTCCCCCGATTCCCATACCAAGAATGTCACAGGTTTCTAAATGGAGTATAAGGCACTCTTCATCTTCAGCAGGTCCAGTACTGTTTTCACCTGTACCCTTTAATTCAGAACAGGTTTTACCACTAAGATGTCTCCACCAAAGTGTCTGAGATGTCTACGGGTAAATAAAGACTTTAGTCTAGGGGTAAATCTAGACTTCAGTTTAGCAGTGATTGCCAACCAGTGTGCCATGGCATACTGGAACGCCACAAAAATTTTTAAAGACCATTAATTAAATATTTTTTGAAAGTTCAGAGCACAGTACATTCTTTTTCCATTCTTTTCATCAACATAATTTAAGTGTGCCATGGAATTTTAACTAGAGGTTCAAGTGTGCTGTGAGATAAAAAAAAAAAAAAGGTTGAAAAACACTGCTAGAGAGACTACTTACTTAGCTAATGTTTTCCTGGAAAATTCTTGAAACACTGCTCTTCTTGGGACTCCCTGACCTTAAACCTAACCTTATTCTGATACTCATCACTCAACAAACCTTAAACCTTACCTAACCTTATTCTGATACTCACTCATCATTCAACAAACATTTATTTAGCACCTATTCTATGCCGTATACTTTATCAGAGTACTTGGACCACCACCATAATGTATCTTACTTGCCTGACCTGATGTCATCATGGCCTAAATCGTACCATGTGTGACAACCACAATGGTATAGCATAACTGCATCTGGCCCCTGCTCATCCTCTGTCAGAACCTGGGCCCACATACCTACATCTTCCCAGCCCCCAGCAGAAGGCATACTCAAAAGAGTTGCCCAGCTGGGACTAGAGCATTTAGTCAATTCCCTCTTTCTCTAACCCCTTTCTGTCAACATTATCACATTTTTAAAAATGTGCTTTAGTTTCTATTTATGAAGTTGAGTATTTTATTTCTTACGGAAAACCAAACTAACATTATTTATCTTCTTGTTCATATATGGTTCTCAAACTTTGTGTGTGCTTCAGCCGCTTTACAGAGAAAAAAGAATTTTCCATCTGTTATGGTTAATTTTAGCTGTCACCTCAAGTGACTTTACAGATACCCACATAGCTCTAAAGCACTATCTTGGGGTATATCTACGAGGGTGTTTCTGGAAAAGACTAGCACTTGTATCAGTGGACTAAGAAAGATATACTCTCACTCAGTGTGGGTGGACCCCATCCAACTGATTGAGGGCCTGGATAAAACAAAAAGTAGAGGAAAAGTGAATTCTTATTCTGTCTCTTTTGAAGCTGAGACACCCTTTTTCTGTCCTTGGATATCAGAACTCCAAGTTCTCCAGCCGCTGAACTCTCCAACTTCCATCATCCATGACCCCGCCAGATTCTCAGGCCTTCAGCCTTAGAACGAGACACCAACTTCCATCATTCTCCAACTTGTCATGGGACTTAGCCCCCATAATCACAAGTTAATTTCCATATTAAATTCCCTCTCCTCTATCTATCTATCCATCCTGATGGTTCTGTTTTTCTGGAGAACCCTAATACACCATCCCTATTTTATTGGCATTTTCTTGAATTACAGATTCATGCTAAATAACTGTAGCAAGTGACAAAACTCCTGGTTTCTAAGTCACAAGGTGTGAAAGAGATTCTAATGGTTAGTAAAAGCCAAAACTAAAGCAGATAATCTTTCGACAAACTAAAACATATATTCAGAACTAAAAGGGTACCTTGAAGAACTGAAGAGAACTCGAAAGAAAATCTTAGCAGGGTTATCTCCAGCACCAGATAAAGTGGATCATCTAACACTAAAAATCCTACTAAATCAATGGTTCTCTACCTTTCTAATGCCACAATCCTTTAATATAGTTCCTCATGTTGTGGTGACCCCCAACCATAAAATTATTTTCGTTGCTACTTCCTAACTATATAATTTTGCTACTGTTAAGAATAGTAATGTAAATATCTGATATGCAGGATGTATTTTTAGTGCAACCCCTTTGTAACAACCCACAGGTTGTGAACCGCTGTACTAAATACTCAAGAACCCATTCCTAGTTGGAAAGGGTGTGGAAAACATGACAGTAAATGGTTAATTTATTGCTGATCATTCTGGCCTGGAGGTGCTCACTCTAATCTCTGAACTCCTATAACATATATATGGTACCCAATCCAAACTTTTTTTTTTTTTTTTTTTTTTGTAGAGACAGAGTCTCACTTTATCGTCCTAGCTAGATTGCCGTGGCGGGTCACACAGCTCACAGCAACCTTCAGTTCCTGGGCTTAGGCGATTCTCTTGCCTCAGCCTCCCGAGTAGCTGGGACTACAGGCGCTTGCCACAACACCCGGCTATTTTTTTGTTGCAGTTTGGCCAGAGCTGGGTTCAAACCCGCCACCCTCGGTATATGGGGCCAGCGCCCTACCCACTGAGCCACAGATTTGTTCTTGAAATGTTTATCTTATTTGCTAGAAGTTAAGCTCTTTGGCTTCTTATTTCATCTTTACAATCCCCCTTTGGGAGTCTGCATAAATACACGACATAACATTATGAATACAGGCCTTAGAATACTTAGTAGATTATAACCTTTGGTGCTATAATTTGACTTTGGGAAATTGCTCAAACACTCTAAGCCTCAGTTCCACACCTGTAAAGTAGGTAATAACAGTACCTACATTGTAACGTTCAGAGTCCCAACAGAGTATTTAGCACAAGGCCTGGTATGTTAGCTAAAAATGGTAGCTAAAACTAATCTTTATACATCCTACAACCTTGCTACTCAAGTGCAGAAATGCAGCATCAAAATCACCTGGAAGCTTGTTAGAAATCTCAGGCCCTACTCCAGACCTACTAAATCAAATTTTGAATTCTGACCCGATGCCTATTGAAAAGTACCCACATTAATGCTTAAGAAGTACTACTCTACAACACCTGGACTTATTCATAATGGGAAAAGTTCCTTTTACTTAATAATTTCCATTCCTTTTATTTAATAATTTCACTTGTTCAGTTCTGGTAGGCATGTTTTTAAAACCAGTCTCACACATCAACCCTACCACATTCTGGTGTTAATTAGCTTTCCCAGGAAGGTTACCCTCCTGAAAAAGTATACAGACATTGTGTTCTTAGCAATTATATTCATCATTTAAAAATAGTCAGAGTGTTACATAAGTAATACATACACTGTTAAACAATAGTTTAAACAGTAAAAAGACCATTTCCCCAGGATCTTTTTTATTTGCTTACCCAGAATCAATGAATGGCAACACTAAGACCAAACACTGAAGGTAATAAAAAATTCTCCCTAACATCAAAAACACACTTCTAAAATAACAAGCACATTAGAACATACACATGCTTCAAAATGTGCATCTATATGTATAATGTTCTGCAGTTTATAAAATGTTAACTCTTATTTAAGTTCCATAATTTTTATTTTACCAGGGAGCAAAACTGAAAAAGTTGTCTGATGAAAATACTGACCTTAGATTAATAAAATATTAACAGCAACACACATATTATGTGCCAGAAACTACATGATGCATGAGATGGTTTTAAAAATATGCCTGCCAGAGATAAGAAAGTAAAATCATGTATTAAAGGATTTTGGGTTTTTCCTGTTATGAACAAGTCTAGATGTTATACAGCAGTGCTTCTCTGGCATTAACGAGTATATCATTAGAGGTCCTGTCATAATTCAAATTCCTATTCAGGAGGTCTGGGGTAGGGAACGAGATTTCTAACAAGCTCTCGGGTAATATTTACGGTGCTGGTCTGCATCTGAACAGCAAGGCTGTAATTACCATTACTTAAAAAACTTTACATCATTTAATCTTCAATTACTCTGAAATTACAGTATTACCATTCTTATACAACTATTGCACAGGGAAGTTAACGTTCCCAAGCTCACAGAGCTAAGATGTGGGGAAGCAGGATTCCAACTTAGATTCAGATTCCTGACTCTGATTCCTGACTCTGCAGGCCACTTTCAACTGCTTGCCTCCCAACATTATCTCAATAAACAGGCAGAACCGGAGTTCGAAGCCCATTCCAGAGCTATCATCCGATCGTACTCTTCTGGGTTGGATTCCAGGTAGAACTAAAGTGTCTGACATCAACATAAAAGGTTGTATTGCAGAACAAAGAGGAAATAGAGACTCTCAGTCGATATAGGGAGGCAAAAGAAAAAGGGCTGCAGGTGCCTGGACCTTCCAGCGGTCGAAACCGATCCTCCCGGAACAACGCTCCGGGGAAAGGAAGGTTAGCCGGGTGGTCCACGGACACACCGGCGGGAGGAGGCGGGACCTGCGCTGGGAAAAGGTTCCGGGCGGGACATACCAACACGAGGAGGGGGAAGGGTTTCCAGAGCCCAGGTCAGCGTCGCTGCCTCTGCGCCCGGTGGCAAAGTTGAGAAAGTCGTCATCCAGCCCTTGGCCACCTGGTCGACAGCCGAGGTACCAAGAACTCTGTCCTACTACAGACGACTCCTTAAGGACTCTTCCTGCGGCCCCTCAGTCGAGTGGGAGGCCCCGGAAATGGGGGCCGGGCAGCCGGTGAGGAGAAGTGTCCGGTCGTTTACCAATTCTACTACGCCCCACAAAAATCCACCCGCTCATTTGCCGCCGCTGTAGCCTTACCAGCTCTTTGGGAGGCTTCTCCTGGGTTTTTCCAAACAGCCCCATGACGAACTAAACTCGTCTTGCCCCTTCCGGCTTTCCGTTCCCTGCGCCAAGGCAGGTCACGGCAGCCGCCTGGGCGGGGCTGGCCGGGAGAGAGAGAGAGTCCAGACGCCCAGAGAAGGGAGTGGCAGCAGTGGGGGGCGGTGCGCATGCGTGGAGGCATGCGCATACTAAGATTTGGGCGGGGGTATCTGGAAAGGATTACGTCATGTGTGCAAGTTCGCGGGGGGGGAATGTGTAGTGAAGACAACAAACTAGGCGTTTTTCGTGAGTTGTGGAAGTGAGTGCTGCGAAAGATACATATTTATTGACTACACTTGGTGACTGTAGTTGCTCCTGATACTTCACTCAAACTTACATGTTTTTGCATCCAAAATCTGTATTTCTGTCCAGACATGTACATTTACAATCACTTTCCGAACATCTTCGTCTTTGTGTGCTGTAGGTACTTCACAGGCACAAATCAGAAATGAACTCTTCTTCCTCCTGCCAAATTTACTCCTACGCTCTGCCGGCACCACCGTCACCTAGTCCCTAAAACTTAGACGTCGTGTTCTCTCCCCGTCTTCCCGAGGTCCAACGATTCTAAGTTTTCATTATGTGCAAATTTCAGTCCTCTCCTTTCCATCCCAACTGTCGCAGTTTTTATTCAGGCCATTTCCGACGTGAGTAATACCTACCTGGCACTTTTCATATGTGTGTAATCGTACACCCCACACCGACTGTCGACCAGCTGGCCAAGGGCTGAATGACGACTTAATCAGATTCTCAAAGGAATCTTACTAAAGAGGAGTACACACATTTTAGCAGGTTCCTGGTGGAACCTACGTGTAGGTAGGCTGTTGTTTGCTGTCATTAGCCCACCTGATGACAGAATATTTAGTACCTTAGTACTACATTCTCCCCCTGGTGGGAACGTAAAATGGTATAACCACTTTCACAAAATGAAAACATTTTGTCAATTTCTTTTTTCTTTTTCTTTCTTTCTTTTTTTTTTTTTTTTGAGACAGAGTCACACTATTTCGCCCTCAGTACAGTGCTGTGGCGTCACAGCTCACAGCAACCTCAAACTCTTGGGCTTAAGCGATTCTCGTGCCTCAGCCTCCGAAGTAGCTGGGACTACAGGCACCCGCCACGATGCCGGCTATTTTTTGGTTGTAGTTGTCATTGTTGTTTAGCAGGCCCAGGCTGGTTTGGAACCAGGCAGCCCCAGTGTTTGTGGCTGGTGCCCTACCCATTTCTTTCTTTCTTTCTTTTTTTTTTTTTTTTTTTTGCAGGTTTTGGCCGGGGCTGGGTTTGAACCCGCCACCTCCAGTACATGAGGCCTGCGCCCTACTTCTTTGAGCCACAGGCCCCGCCCCATGCCAATTTCTTAAAATGCTAACCATACACCCATCTTATGCCCCAGCCATTCCATTCCTAGCTGTTTACCTGAAAGGGAAAAAATTGAATATCCTTATAAGGACTTGCACACAAATGTTCTCAGCAGCTCTATTTGCAGTGGCAAAAAACTGGAAACAAGCCAAATATTCATCAAGTGAATGGATAAACCAATGGTGATAGATCCATCTAGAAGAATACTGAGCAGTAAAGAACAAACTATTAATAACTGCAACAACATAGATGACTCTTAAAATAATTATGCTGATAACTCTTACCTGAACAGGTAATATACAAGCTGAGATCTGAAGGATAAGCTAGCAGAAAGATGAAGACTATCCAGAGCAAAAGAAACAGATGCACCAAAGAGCCTTCCCTGTTACAAGGAGGTGTTTTAGGCAATGAGATACAGAGCCCATCAGTACTGACAGAATCTATAAACACATCAGTGTGGATCCTCCTCAGCACCTAATAACACTATACATCTTCTTTCCACACGTTTTCTGGGCTCCACCCTCAGCAATATGCGCTCTCCACTTGTGTCCTGATTTTTGCCTTGGCATTAGACAAAGCACTCCCTAGCTGCAGCTGAGGCTATAGTTTGTCCTTCCTACTTGGACCTCAGGAAGCAAGTTACAGATCCTCCCACCTGCTAAGACTCACACATCTGAGGGGGTGGGAAGAACTAAGTGAGCAGGCATTCTAGCTCTTTGTTCTTGCCAAACACAGCAAGTGTTTAGCAGGATCACACTCCCCTGCCATATGTTCATGTAGACGTTTATTCACACACATTTTCAAAGGCTTTATGTGCATTCTCCTGATCCCTGAAAAATATTATAAATAGGTGCATATCCTTGACTTGAGAGGCACATCAGTGCTTGTGCCTTAAATCTTTTCCTGAATTTGAATAGAAATAAATGAAAAAGAGAAAGGACTGTTTTTCCTTTATATCCTGGTTTGTCCTTGCTTATCTTACTAAAGCTATCTTAAGGAGCTTCCTGGCTCACATCTGTTCCCTATTTGCCAGGTAGATTGGTAATTGAAATGCTTTGGGCAAGAAAATCACAACCCAATTCTGACAAGAATTTTGGCCTGCTAAAGCCCAGATACACCTTGTTTTGTACAACAGATGGCCCCCAGAAATGTTGGATATAAACTAATCTTTGGAAACTGAATTCCCTTCTATGACTTATATAAGAATTTGGAATGGATTCATCTTCATTTCTGAGTAAGCTTCAGGACTAAGGAGCTCCTAACCCACGGCTGATGTCTTGCAATAAGGCAAAGACAAACCTTGAGTCATCATCTCCTGGCCATATCCAACCTTCCTTCACCAACTTTACCAATAATTCTGTTAGTTCCTAGGACTACAATGACAAAGTACCACAAACCGGGTAGCTTAAGATAACAGAAATTTATTATTTCAAAGTTCTTCAGGCTGGAAGTCCAAAATCAAGGTGTCAGCAGGGCCATACTCCCTCTGAGACTCTGGGGAGAATCTTTTCTTGCCTCTTCCTAGCTTCTGGTGATAGCTGCCAATCATTGGCATTCCTTGACTTGTAGCTGCATCACTCCAATCTGCTATGAAAATATGACAATTATTCTATTTCTAAATAAAATTGCATTACGAGGCACTAGCAGGGGTCCTCAAACTACAGCCCATGGGCCACATGAGGCGATGTGATTGTATTCCCATTTTATTTTTTTTACTTCAAAATAAGATATGTGCAGTGTGCATAGGAATTTGTCCATAGTTTTTTTTAAACTATAGTCTGGCCCTCCAATGGTCTGAGGGACAGTGAACTGGCCCCCTGTTTAGAAACTTTGAGGACCCCTGCACTAGGGGTTAGGACTTTAAGATAATCTTTTGAGAGGGCATGATTCAATCTATAAAAACCCTCATTTACACACATGGGTGCCTCACTTGAAAGGAACAAAGAGTTAGGTATTTTAAAATAACAAACATCTATCCTTCATAATGAACCCCAAAGTATGAGGCAATCTTCACTTGGAAGGGAAAGTAGATCTCTCAACCCACTTGAGAGGTAATGTTTGGAGGTTGTTTGTACCTTCACCTAGGGAATCACAATAATCGCCGTGGCGATGCTCCGCATTGCCCTTAGAGCATCTTTTCTACCACTAAAGCTCCTCTCCTGGTGATTCATGTGCCTTCCCTTATTTCCTCAAGCAAAAATAAAGCCTAAAGTTTTGTTTAAAATCCAGCTATCCAAAAACAGAATCAGAATTAGAAGAGTAACACACAACTTACACATTCAACGTTACTGTGGCCTGGGTGTTGTAAAAACCCACCATTAATACAGACATATGGAGAATTTTGATAAAGTACAATCAGAGTTATTTTATGGATGATCTCCTTAAAAAGTGAGAGAAATCAGGAATGTCTACTAATAACAGGAAAATGGGATCTTGTTTGTGTAACTTTTTAAAAAATATATAAAATCTATAGATGGCAAAGTGCACAGGTCTTAAGTATATAACATGATGAATTTTTACATATATAACTATAAAAGCAGTATGTAGATCAATGTTTAAAATATTTTCAAAGTCTAAAAGCTCCCCCTGGTTGGTATAGCATTTAGAAATAAAAAAAAGAAAAAAGGAAAAAGCTCCCTCATGCCCATTTTCAGTCAGTACTTTCAAAAGAAAACCATTATTCTGATTTCTATCTGCATAGATTAGTTTTGCCTGTTCTTCAACTTCATAAAAAGGGAATAACATACCATACTTGGTTTAAATGTTTGGGCAGTGGAACAAGAGGCAAGGCTTTTGGTTAGGCAAAGTGGTGAAGTAAAATTGAGATCCCTTAAAGTTGGGAGCTTTGAAGATCTCATCCTCAGAAAAAAAAAAAAAAGGCCAGGGAAAAAATAATCTATTTGCTGACAAAGGGAACCAACAAGAAAATGTATGTCTCAGGATATAGCTCTGGTGAAAAATTTAAAATAAGAGGTTTTCATGTTTAAATTTATACTACCTCCATAGTATTGGAAATTCTAAACCTAGATATTAATTTAAATTACTCCTAGATTTATAACATCATGGGTAGTTGGCAGAAGCCACGAAGGCTCTTTTTAAATGAATATACCCAAATCCAAGCAGTATATTGATCCTACAGAGTAAGAGCAACAAAAATTACCAAATACTACATATACAAGCAGACAAATAGCTACGGCCAAGGGTAAATTTAAAAAAGCATCACAATTATGCTCCACAGCACTTCAGATATTAGAATTCTCAAATGTAGAATATAAAATGTTATGCTTAAAATGTTGACAGAAATAAAAGAGGAACTTGAAAGAAACAACAGACCATAAAAAAATGACCAGGTAAAATTAAAAGAATTTAATTCTTTATTAAATTCTTAAATTCATTTATTTAAAAAAATGTTAAATTATTTAACATTCATTGAATAAATATTAATTAAATTTAATATTTAATAATTTTAATATTTATAAATATTAAATTTTAAATGTGATGTTTAATAAATAAATAATTTAAATATTAAATTTATTAAATAAATTATTTTAGAATAAAAGAATTTCTAGATATGAAAAATAATAGTAATTAAAGTAGAAAGGCTGAGTGACTAAATAAACTTCAGTGAATAAATTAAGTAGCAGATTAGGGCAGCACCTGAGGCTCAAGGAGCAGGGCTCTGGCCCCATATACCAGGTGGTGGATTTGAACCCAACCCCGGCCAAAGCTGAAAAAAAAAAAAATAAGTAGCAGATTAAACATAATTCAAGAAAAAATAAATGAGGAAGATAGGTATGAATTATCCAAAATAATAATAATCTTAGAGAGACATTAAAACATGAGCTTATAAGAAAGATGAGATACAGATGTTAGAATATGGGTGTCTCTTATATGTTTAATTGAAGTGCAAGAAAGATTGAAATGAGAAACTGAGACATGATTTTGAAAGGATAATGGCTACGAATTTCCCAAATTGATTAACATATTAATCTTAGCACTTGGGAAGCTGAGGTGGGTGGACTGGCTAAGCTCACAGGTTCGAGACCAGCCAGCCAGAACAAGAACCCATCTCTAAAAAATAGCCAAGTGTTGTGGCGGGCACCTGTACTCCCAGCTGCTTGGGAGGCTAAGGCAAGAGAATTGCTTGAGCCCAAGAGTTGAAGGTTGCTGTGAGCTGTGACACCACAGCACTCTACTGAGGGTGACATAGTGAGACTCTGTCTGAAAAAAATTAAATTAAATTTAAAAAGAATCAGGAAGTAGCCATATGTCACTTAATTATGAGGACATGTTCTGAGAAATATGTTGTTAGGTGATTTCATATTTGTGTGAATATCATGGAATATGTATGCTATATAAACCTAGATGGTACAGGCAACTACACGCATAGGCCATATAGTGAAGCCTATTGATCCTAGACTACAAATCTGTATAGCACATTATGGTGCTGAATAAAATAAGTAATTGTAACATAATGGTAAATATTTATATATCTAAACATATCTAAGGATAGAAAAAATACAGTAAAAATATGGTATTATAATCTTATGGTACTGTTTTAATATATATCCTCTGTTGTTGCCTAAAGATTGTTACGCAACGCATAACTGTATGCAACGCATAACTGTACATAAATCTCAGGCAGGTTAAATGAAAACAGCTACACTTTATAGTAGCAGTGCAGAATATCAAAGACACAGAAATGATCTTAGAAGCAATCAGAGAGAAAAGACAGACATATACAGAAGGACAACAATCAGACTGACACTGGCAATACCCTTCTCAGTAGCAACACAGGAAGCTGAAAGAAAGTAAAAGAACATCTTCAAAGTGCTGAGGGAAAAAAAAAATCCCCCAACAATTAACTTATAGTTATATGCTCTGCTAAGTAGTCACCCCTAAAAGAGGGTAAAATTAAGATATTTTCAGGGAGTATAAAAAAAACTAACAACACACACACAAAACCCACCAGCTAGCAGATCAACACTAAACAAAATTCTAAGGAATGTATTGTAGAAATACTAACAGTGTTCTCAGAAGGAAGGCCTTAGATACACGAAGAAAGTCATGACAAATAATTTAATGAACTTGTGGTTCACCTTTTAAAAAGTTGATTATGTTAAAAAATCTTATTAGGGAAGTTTTAAAAGGTAATTTTCAAAAATTTAAAACTTAAAAAGTATCTAGATATGGTAGTGCTTGTCTGGAGTCCCAGCTGCTTATGAGGCTGAGATAGGAGAATCATTTGAGCCCAGGAGTTTGAAGCAGCATTGACCTAGAAATAGACCACTGTACTTCACTTGGGAGACAAAGTGAGACCAACCTCATCTCAAAAAAGCAAAAAAAAAAAAAAAAAAAGCAGTACTTCCAAACAAAATGGTAGAGGAAAAATAGAATTAAGAATATTACTCTAACCAGGAAACTTTGATATCCTACAATGTCATCAGAGGGTAGATCAGTGTAAAGAGTAAAGAGATTTGGCAGAATACATCTGGCATCAGTAATTGCAGAAAAATATAACTGTTTAATGACTGTTATTTTACAGAATGAATAAAGCAAGCATACAAATTAAAAAAAAAAAGAATATTACTCTAAATAAGATAAGAAGGAAGACATAGAAAAGTCCAGAAAAGTAGAAGGCACAAAAGGAAATGGCAGAATTTAATTAATTAAATTAAAATAAAGCTGTGTCAATATTCATAATGAAATGGATAAACTTGGCTCAGCACCTGTAGTTCAAGTGGCTAAGATGCCAGCCACATACACCAGAGCTGGCAGGTTCAAATCCAGCCTGGGCCCACCAAACAACAGTGACAACTATAACCAAAAAATCGCTAGGCATTGTGGAGGGTGCCTGTAATCCCAGCTACTTGGAAGACTGAGGCAAGAGAATCGCTTAAAACCAGGAGTTTGAGGTTGCTGTGGGCTATGACGCCACGGCACTCTACCCAGGGTGACAGCTTGAGGCTCTGTCTCAAAAAAAAAAAAAAAAAAAAGAAAGAAGGAGGTAGGGAGGGAGGGAAGAAGGAAGGAAGGACAGAAGGAAGGAAGGAAGGAAGGAGGGAGGGAGGGAGGGAGGGAAGGAAGGAAGGAAGGAAGGGAGGGAGGGAGGAAGGGAGGAAGGAAGGAAGGAAGGACTTACCAGTAAAAAGAGATTTTCAGACTGGATTTCTTTACATCAAGTTTTAAGCTGTTTATATAAGACACACACCTACAACACAGGATATAGAAAGATTGAAAGTAAAAAAGCGAAGAAAAACATAGAAAACATATTTACCAAACATATATTTACCAAAATAAAGCTATTATAACTAGCTTATTATCAGATGAAATAGATTCTAAGGCAAAATAACTTTTTATGAATAAGGGTTTTCAATTTACCTGGAGGCTAATCATATAATCTCAAAAAAAAAAAAAGAAACAAAAATCAACAGAATTTCAAAAAGAAATACATAAACCCACTATATTAGTCTTCTTAAGCTGTCATACAAAATACCAAAGACTGGGTGGCTGAAACAACAGAAATTTATTTTCTCACAACTCTGGAGGCTAGAAGACCCAAATCAAAGTGCTAGCAATATGGTTCCTGGTATGGACTCTTCCTGGTTTGCAGATGATCACCTTCTCACTGTGACCTCACATAGCCCCTTCTCTGTGTACCCACAGTGAGAGAGAGAGAGATCAATCTGTGGGAGACTTTTCCTCTTCTTTTTTTTTTTGTAGAGACAGAGTCTCACTTTACTGCCCTCGGTAGAGTGCTGTGGCATCACACAGCTCACAGCAACCTCCAACTCTTGGGCTTATGTGATTCTCTTGCCTCAGCCTCCCGAGCAGCTGGGAATACAGGCGCCCGCTACAACGCCCAGCTATTTTTTTGTTGTTGTTGTTGTTGTTGCAGTTTGGCCGGGGCTGGGTTTGAACCCACCACCCTCGGTATATGGGGCCAGCGCCCTACTCACTGAGCCACAGGTGCTGCCCTGACTTTTTCTCTTCTTACAAGAACAGCATCAGCTCTATCAGATTAGGACCTGTCTTTATGACATCATCTGACCTTAACTGCCTCTCCAAAGGCCCTATCTCCAAATACAGTCACACTGGAAGTTAGAGCTTCAACATCTCAATTTTAGGGGAATGTAAATCAGTCCATAACACCCTCCATCATGATGGAAAAATTTTAAGACTTTTCTTTCATTATTAATGGATCAATAAGACAACTGTTTGATTAGGACAGAGAGAAGACATGAAAACAAGGTGTACTTTGTCATATACCATACATATCAAATAAAGAATAACTTACTACACATAGAATATTTACCAAAATTGGCTATGTCCTAGAATATAAAGGAAGTGAAGAAATCATTCTGATACACATCCCATTACATGACCACATTTCAATTGGGTGGATATCATTTACAAAAAGAACATACAAAAAAACTGGCAATGTAAGAATATATTTCCAAATAACTCATAAGTCAAAGAAGAAATTATAATGGAAATTGGGGAGTCTGGATTTCCCCCACACGTAGCATTAACAAGGTTATCCTAGGTGGTGTCAGAAGTGGCCTAGTGGAAATCTAGAACTTTCCTTGTCACCCAATGATAATGAGAACAGTCCCAGAACAGTGTCTTTTGTGACCAAATGAAGATTCAAAACTCCCAGGTTTGCCTCCACTAAAGAGGAACCTCTCCTGGATCTCACTGGAGATAGAGTAGTGAACTTGGACTTCTATCTGTGCCTGGAAGTAACAAGGTAGCACCCCCACTTTTCCTACCAAAGCAGTATCAGAGAAAGCCAGCAGAAATGGAGGTTTATATAAGATGCAGGGTCTCAGAGCATAATATGAAAATGTCCAGGTTTCAAATAAAAATCACTCATCATACCAGTAATCAGGAAGATTTCAGACTCAATGAAAAGAGATAATAGATGCTTTACTAGGTTGAATAGTGTCTCCCCCAAATTCATGTCTTCTCTGAGCATGAAAATGTGATGTTATTTGGAAATAGAGTCTTTGAAGATAAATCAAATTAAGATGAAGTCATACAGGACTAGGATAGGCCCTAAATCCAATATGACTGGTGTATGTGTTTATGATGGAAATTTAGACACACAGGGGAGACAGCCACATACAGACAGAGGCAAAGAATAGAGTGGTGTGTCTAAATACCAAAGAACACCAAAGATGTCTGCAATCACCAGAAGCTGAAAGAGGCAAGGAATGACTCATCCCTAGAGCCTTCAGTGGGAGTCTGGCCCTGCAACACTTTGATTTCAGCCTTCTGAGCATCAAGAACCATAAAAGAATAAATTTCTGTTGTTTTAAGCTACCTTGTTCATGAAATTTGTTACTAATAATAGATAACAAGACCAAGATGACTGAGATGTTAGAATGATCTAATAAAGACTTTTTAAAAGACTGAGATGTTAGAATGATCTAATAAAGACTTTTTAAAATTTATTTTTTAGTTGACAAAGATTGCATATATTTATGGCATTCTAAATGATGTTTTAGAATATGTGTATACTGTGGAATGACTAAATTGAGCTAATTAATCTATATGTTACTTTTTTGCGATGAGAACACTTAAAATCTACCTTTAGCAATTTTCAAGCATACAATACATTGTTACTAACTACAGTCTCCACGTGGTATGATAGATATTTTGAACTTATTCCTCCTAACTAAAATTTTGTATCTTTTGGTTTACATCTCCCTAATCCCCTTTCCCCCACCCTGATCTCCAGGAAACTATCATTCTATTCCCTGCTTTTCTGAGCTTGGTGTTTCTTTTAGATTCCACCTAGAAGTTATATCATACAGTATTTGTCTTTCTGTGACAGACATTGTACTTAACATGATGTCCTCCAGGTTCATTCATGTTGTCAGAAATAACAGGATTTCCTCTTTTTAAAGGCCAAATAGTATTCCATTGTGTATATATACCATATTTTCTTTACCAATTCATCCATTTGTGGACCCTCAGGTTTGATTCCCTATTTTGGCAGTTGTGAATAATACTGCAAATGAACATGAGAGTACAGATACATCTTTGACATACTAATTTCATACTATTTCTTTTAGATATATACTTAGTAGAGGGATTGCTAAATCATATGGTAGTTCTATTTTTAATTATTGAGGAAATGCTGTAATGTTTTCCATAATGGCTATATTCTAACAAAGAGGTTTAAACAGCTATGATTAAAATAAATGCTTCGACAGCAATTAAAAATATGCTTGAAAAATGAAAAAAAATAGAAAATCTCAGCAAAGAAAGGGAAGATTTAAAGAAGAACCAAATGTTAATTTTAGAATTGAAAAATGTAATAACCAAAATAAAAATCTCAGTGGATGGGCTCAACAGTATATTAGAGACAGCAAATGAAAAAAAACAGCAACAGTGAAATAGAAAATAGAACATTATAAAAATTACACAATCTGAACAACAGAGAGAAAATAGACTGAAAAGAAAAATAGAACAGAACCTCAGAGACCTGTGAAACTATATAGATACAGATATATAGATAGATAATATTTGTATCATCAAAGTCCCAAAAGAAAAGAAAGAGAGCAGAGCTTAAAAAGTACTAAAACCAGTAAGAGAAAAATGACACCTTACCTATATGGGAAAACTATTTAAGTAACAGTGGTTTTCTCCTCAGAAACCATAGAAAGTGATACAATGTTTTTTAAGTACTAGAAGAAAAGAAAATTGTCAATCCAGAATTCTGTAATTCTAGATGCAAAGAAAATATTCTTTTATTATTATTTTTTTTTATTAAATATAACCTTGTACATTGATGCATTTATGGGGTTCAGGATACTGCTTCAATATACAATGTGAAATGCTTAATGAAATAAGTAACACATCCATCACAATTATACTCATTTCTTAATAGTTTTGAAATGTACCATTGCATCATGCACATTAGGTGAGGTCCCCCCAAAGACCCTCGCTCCTCCCATACTCCCCCTCCCCTCCCCTCTTTCTCCTCTTCCCTTCTACTTTCTGGACTATGGTTATGTTTTGCCATTCACATGAGTATGTAGGTGATTATATATTGATTTCATAGTAGTATTGAGTACATTGGATACTTTTTTTCCATTCTTGAGATACTTTACTAAGAAGAATATGTTCCAGCTCCACCCAGGTAAACATAAAAGATGTGAAGTCTCCATCTTTTTATGGCTGCATAGTATTCCATGGTGTACATATACCACAATTTGTTAATCCATTCATGGGTCGATGGGCACTTGGGCTGTTTCCATGTCTTGGCTATTATGAATTGGGTTGCAATAAACATTCTTGTGCAAATGTCTTTGTTGTAAAATAATTTTTGATCATCTGGAGTAGAGGAATTGCAGGATTGAACGGTAGGTCTACTTTTAATTCCTTGAGTGTTCTCCAAACTTCTTTTTTTATTAAATCATAGCTGCATGCCTCAATGCAATCATGAGGTACAATGTGCTGGTTTTATATACAATTTGAAATATTTTCATCAAACTGGTTAACATAGCCTTCACAGCATTTTCTTAGTTATTGTGTTAAGATGCTTATACTCTACATTTAGTAAATTCACATGTACCCTTGTAAGATGCACTGTAGGTGTGATACTCCCTCCACCCATCCTCTCCTCTTTCCCCATATTCTGGGGCTATAATTGTGTTACAGCCTTCATGTGAAAGCTATAAATTGGTTTCATATCTAAACTTCTTTCCAAAAATGTCGTATTAGCTTTCATTCCCACCAGCAGTGTAGAAGCATTCCCTTCTTTCCGCATTCACACCAATGTCACATCTCATTCCTGACACCACTTGTCAGGGCCCAGGACTAGCCAGGTCTCAGGCCCAGCTTAACTAGCTTCCGACGCGGACTGCTAAGTTACCTTGCTCAGGTCTCTTAGGTGCCTAAGGGCTATCTACTTTAGCTGGAGAGAGAGAGTGTCTTAGAGACAGTAAAGCAGTCTTAGAATAGATAGATCTTAGTCTTTAGTATAGCCTGGTAATCTTCAGCAGAGAGACGCTGTGCTGGTGTTCTGCAGGCAGAAGAGGAGACAGAGTCAGAGTAAGCAAGTCCGTGATAGAAAATGCATGCCCCTGACTGCTTTCTCCTCCGGCCTAATATAAGGCTCATCTTGTGCCTCTCAACACGACAGGTGTAGAGACTGCCAATTCACCAGTGCTCTCATCTCGCAAGCTCTCATGCTTGTTAGGAGAGCTAAATCCCTCTCCATGCCCTTTCCACCCAGGTGTTTCATTATTGAGCTATACAGGTATTTCTATAACTCTAACTCCTCCTAGCCATAGGCTATGCGGGCTGCTACACACCAACATATGTAGTTTTGGGATTTTGTGATGTGGGCTAATCTTGCTGGAGTTAGATGATATGTCAAAGTGGTTTTGATTTGCATTTCTCTGATGATTAAGGATGATGAGCATTTTTTCATGTGTTTGTAGGCCATGTGCCTGTCTTCATCAGAGAAGTTTCTGTTCAAATCCCTTGCCCACATAGAAATGGGGTTGTTTATTTTCTTATCGATTAGTTTGAGTTCTCTGTAGATTCTAGTTATCAGACCTTTGTCAGAAGCATAACCTGCCAAAATCTTCTCCCATTCTGAATGTTGTCTGATTTACTTACTGTGCTCTTGGCTGCGCAAAAGTTTTTTAGTTTGATCAGATCCCAGTAATGTATTTTTGGTGTTGCTTCAATTGCCGGAGGAGTCCTCCTCATAAAATATTCTCCCAGGCCGGGAAGACTTCATGAAGAAGACTGCCATGGCAATTGCAACAACAACAAAAATAAACAAATGGGACTTCATTAAACTGAAAAGCTTCTGTACAGCTAAGGAGACAATAACCAAAGCAAAGAGACAACCTACACAATGGGAAATGATATTTGCATATTTTCAATCAGACAAAAGCTTGATAACTAGGATCTATAGAGAACTCAAATTAATCCACATGAAAAAAGCCAACAATCCCATATATCAATGGGCAAGAGACATGAATAGAACTTTCTCTAAAGACGACAGACGAATGGCTAACAAACACATGAAAAAATGTTCATCATCTCTATATATTAGAGAAATGCAAATCAAAACAACCCTGAGATATCATCTAACCCCAGTGAGAATGGCCCACATCACAAAATCTCAAAAATGCAGATGCTGGCGTGGATGTGGAGAGAAGGGAACACTTTTACACTGCTGGTGGGACTGCAAACTAGTACAACCTTTCTGGAAGGAAGTATGGAGAAACCTCAAAGCACTCAACCTAGACCTCCCATTCGATCCTGCAATCCCATTACTGGGCATCTACCCAGAAGGAAAAAAATCCTTTTATCATAAGGACACTTGTACTAGACTGTTTATTGCAGCTCAATTTACAATCGCCAAAATGTGGAAACAGCCTAAATGCCCACCAACCCAGGAATGGATTAACAAGCTGTGGTATATGTATACCATGGAATACTATTCAGCCATTAAAAAAAATGGAGACTTTACATCCTTCGTATTAACCTGGATGGAGGTGGAAGACATTATTCTCAGTAAAGCATCACAAGAATGGAGAAGCATGAATCCTATGTACTTAATCTTGATATGAGGACAATTAATGACAATTAAGGTTATGGGGGGGGGAAGAAGAAAGAGGGATGGAGGGAGGGGGGTGGGGCCTTAGTGTGTGTCACACTTTATGGGGGCAAGACATGATTGCAAGAGGGACTTTACCTAACAATTGCAATCAGTGTAACTGGCTTATTGTACCCTCAATGAACCCCCAACAATAAAAATAAATAAATAAATAAATAAATTTAAAAAAAAAGAAAAGCTTTGATATAAAAGAAAAAAAAAAAAATTCTCCCAGGCCAATTCCTTCAAGTGTTTTCTCTGCAGTCTCTTCTAGTATTTTTATAGTTCCATGTCTTAAGTTTAAATCTTTTATCCAGTGAGAATCAATTTTTGTTAATAGTGAAAGGTGGGAGTCCAGTTTCAGTCTTCTACAGGTTGCCAGCCAGTTCACCCAGCACCATTTGTTAAATAGGGAGTCTTTCCCCCACTGAATATTTTTGATAGGCTTGTTGAAGATCAAATGATAAGTAGCTGGGTTCATCTCTTGGTTCTCTATTCTGTTCCATAAACCCACCACTCTGTTTTTGTGCCAGTACCATGCTGTTTTGATCACTATAGATTTATAGTATAGCCTGAAGGCTGGTAACATGATACCTCCTGATTTGTTCTTATTTCTGAGTAATGTATTTGCCATTCGAGTTTTTTTCTGATTTCATATAAGACAAAGTACTATTTTTTCAAATTCTTTAAAGTATGACAATGGTGCTTTAATAGGATTGCATTAAATCTGTAGATTGCTTTGGGTAGTATGGACATTTTAACAATGTTGATTCTTCCCAGCCATGAGCATGGTATGTTTTTCCATTTGTTAACATCTTCAGCTATTTTTTTTCTCAGAGTTTCATAGTTCTCTTTATAGAGATCTTTCAAGTCCTCTGTTAGGTAAATTCTCAGATATTTCATCTTCTTTGGCACTATTGTGAAAGGAATAGAGTCTTTGACTATATTTTCAGCTTGATTATTATTGGCACATATAAAAGCTACTGACTTGTAAGTATTGATTTTGTGTCCTGAGACACTGCTGTATTCCTTGATCATGTCTAAGAGTTTTGAACTTGAGTCCCTGGGATTTTCCAGGTATAGGATCATATCATCAGCAAAGAGTGAGAGTTTGATCTCCTCTGATCCTATTTGGATACTCTTGATCGCTTTCTCTTGCCTGATTGCAATGGCTAAGACTTCTATTACTATGTTGAATAACAGTGGAGACAGTGGGCATCTTTGCCTCATACCTGATCTGAGTGGAAACGTTTTCAATTTTACACCATTCAATATGATACTGGCTGTAGGTTTGCTGTAAATGGCCTCTATCAGTTTATGAAAGGTCCCCTTTATGCCTGTTTTCTTAAGAATTCTGATCATGAAAGGATGCTGGATATTATCAAAGGCTTTTTCTGCATCAATTGAGAGAATCATATGGTCTTTGTTTTTTATTTTATTGATGTGATGTATTATATTAATAGATTTGCATATGTTGAACCAACCCTGTAACCCCAAAATAAAACCAACTGCATCACGGTGTATAATTTTTTTGATGTGTTGTTGAATTCTGTTTGCTAAGATCTTATTGAATATTTTTGCATCGATATTCATTAATGATATTGGTCTATAATTTTCTTTCTTTGATGGATCCTTCCTGGTTTGGGTATCAGGGTGATATTTGCTTCATTGAATGTGTTGGGAAGTATTCCTTCTTTTTCTATGCTTTGGAAAACGTTGTATAATATAGGCACTAATTCCTCTTGAAAGGTTTGATAGAATTCAGATGTGAAGCCATCTGGTCCTGGACTTTTCTTTTTGGGGAGATTTCATTTTGTTGATGCTATTTCAGTGATTGATATAGGTCTATTCAACATTTCTAATTCTTTCTGGTTGAGTCTAGGAAGGTGGTGTGCTTCCATGTATTGGTCCATCTCCTTCAGATTTTCATATTTCTGGGAATAGACATTTTTGTAGTAATCACTAAGGATTTTTTGAATTTGTAAAGCGTCTGTTGTTATTTCTTCTTTATGGTTTCTGATAGATGATATTAGAGATTTTACTTTTCTATTTCTGGATAGGTTGGCCAAAGGTTTATCAATTTGGTTAATCTTTTCAAAGAAACAACTTTTCGTTTTGTTGATCTTCTGAATGATTCTTCTGTTTTCAATTTCATTTAATTCTTCCCTAATTTTGGCTATTTCTTTTCTTCTGCTGGGTTTGGGGTTGCACTGTTCTTCCTTTTCCAGTTGCTTGAGATGATCCATTAAGTTGTTGGCTTCCTCTCTTTCTGTTTTCTTATTTTTTTTATTACATCATAACTGTATACATTGATATGATCATGGGGCATCATACACTCGCTTCATAAACCATTTGACACATTTTTATCACAGTGGTTAACATAGCCTTTCCAGTGTTATCTCAGTTACTGTGCCAAAACATTTACATTCTACATTTACCAAGTTTCACAAATACCCCTGTAATATGCACCATCTTTCTGTTTTCTTGATGAAGGCTTCCAATGCTATAAATCTCCCTTTTAGGACTACCTTTGCAGTATCCCACAGGTTTTGATAATTTGTGTCTTCATTATCATTTTGTTCCAAAATTTGGGTGATTTCCTTCTTAATCTTATCTTTGACCCAGCTATCATTCAGCCTAAGATTATTTAGTTTCCATGACTTCATTTGAGTATGAAGATTCCTGTTGCTGTTGAGTTCAACTTTTATTCCATGGTGGTCCGAGAAGATACAAGGAATAATTTCTATACTTTTACATTTGCTGAGGTTAGACTTCTGTCCTAGAATATGATCTATTTTGGAAGATGACCCAGGGGCTGATGAGAAGAATGTATATTCAGTTTTATTAGGGTGAAATGTTCTATAGAGGTCTGTAAAGTCCAGTCGTTCTAGGGTCAAGTTTAATCATATTTCTTTGTTTAGTTTCTTCTTGGAGGATCTATCCAAAACTGTCAAAGGGGTGTTAAAATCTCCAACTATTATAGTTCAGGAAGATACCAAGTTGTTCATATCTATTAGGGTCTGCTTTATGAATTGAGGAGCATTCTGGTAGGGTGCATAAATGTTAATTATCAAAATCTCTTCATATTGGGTGTTTCCCTTGACAAATATGTAGTGACCTTCCTTACCTTTCTTTATCTTTGTTGGTTTAAAGCCAATTGTATCTGCTACTGAAATTGTACCCCCTGCTTTTTTTCTGGTTTCCATTTGCCTGTATTATACAAGTCCATCCCTTCACCCTGACTCTATTTTTATCCTTTAAGGTAAGGTGAGATTCTTGTATACATCAGATATCCATTCTGAGTTTATGTATCCAGTCAGCCAGCCTGTGCCTCTTTAGAGGACAATTTAAACCATTCACATTAATTGAGAAAATTGATAAACCTGGCTGTGTTTTGGGTGTCATGATTTTCAGATGTCCAGTGGACATTTTTAATCCTTTCACCACTGTGGAAGTGGGTTTTGTTCAAAAATTTCTGAGTGAGTTTACTTTGGCGGTAGAGCATTGTGCTGGTCATTGAGGATGGGTCTGAGAATATCCTGGAGAGCTGGTTTAGTTATGGCAAATTTCTTTAATGTTTGTATGTCATTAAAGTATTTGATTTCTCCATCACAGATGAAACTCAGTTTAGCTGGATACCGGATGTTGTATCCAGCTGGAAGGTGTTTTGTTTTAGGAGATTTAAGGTCAATGACCATCTTCTTCTGGCTTGAAATGTTTCTGCTAAGAGATCTGCAGTCATTCTGATACTTCTCCCTTTGTAGGTGATACTTTTCTTACATCTGGCTGCTTGCAGAATTTTCTCCTTCATTTTAACTTTGGAAAAGTTAATCACAATGTGTCTAGGAGATGTTTTATTTGGATTGAGTCTTGCTGGGGTTCTGAAACTGTCTGCTATCTGAAGTTCTGTATCTCTTGCAATGCTTGGGAAATTCTCCTCCAAAATCTCTTGGAGTAAAGCATCTGTACCTTTAGGACCATCCTCTTCTCTTTTGGGAATTCCTATAAGACGAATGTTTGATCTTTTGGAGTGATCCCACAACTCTCTCAGGGAATGATTAGTTTTTGCTCTCCATTTGTCTGCCTCTTTGAGTGTTTGGGAATGTTCAAAAGCTTTGTCTTCAGTTTCAGAGATCCTTTCTTCTGCCTGGTCAACTCTATTAGTGAGGGATTCTACTGTATTTTGGAGCTCTTCAACAACGTTTTTGTTTCCTTGAGCTCTGCTATCTCTTTTCTCATTATGTCCATATCTTCGGTGACTTGGGCTTTGAGTTCATGAGTTTCTTGAGACAACTTTAGAACCACTCATTGGAATTCAATTTCTATCATTTCTTCCATTCTATTAATCTTATTTGCAACCCATATTCTGAATTTGATTTCTGATATTGCTGCCATTTGTCTATGCATGGCATCTTCAGTTGTACCTCCTTTGTCATTTCTTGGAGGGGAGAGGGGGTTGATCTACTTTGGTTATTCATGTTGCCAGAGTTCTTCTGTTGGGTCCACACCATGTTTATTTTCCACCATTTTGTTATTAAAATTGGTAGGGTGAGATTGAATTGGGCTTTCCAGGTAGTAGAGATAGCCCCTTACCAAAGTGCTAGGCTTTATAATTGTGGCTTATCTCCTACAACCTTACAAAGACCCTTTTCAGAGTTTTGGCCAGAGACTCTGAGAACCTACTTGGTGAGATAGCACAAGCTAGCTCTGTTTTGATATCAGCCAACCTCTACCCTATCCTAAGAAACCACAGTATTAGGTTTAAATCTCAACTATGTAGAGATACAAACAGCTGTGGTGCCCAGCACCCACCCTTCAGTTATTTTCTGCTACAGAAATTTGAAGGTCAACCTCAGAATGTCCGTGAATGGATAGCCCCAGGCATGGGTTCCAATTAAATTGTTACAAGCAGTGAAAATCCTGCTCAGCAGAGAGGGAGTCAAGGGTCTCCAACAGCACAATTGGAGCCAGGGATCCACAATCCCACCTGCCAGATTCAGTCCACACTGTTGTCCACTTCTCTGCTTACAGGCCCAGTTGGAGCCAAGGGCCACGCCCCCACCCTGGTCTCAGTCCACACCCAGCTAGCCTCTGCTTGCCAGACCAGTTGGAGTCAGGGGACTATGCCCCCACCTGCCAGTCTCAGTCCACTGCCTGGCAAGCCTCTGTTCACAGGCTTTGTTAGAGTCAGGGCACCAGACCCTGCCTGCAGGTCTCAGTTCTTACCCGGTAAGCCTCTGCTCACAGCCCCACTAGAGACAGGGGATCACATTCTAGTCCTTGGGTCTTGTTAACACCCAGCAAGTCACTGCTTGAGGGTTCTGTTGGAATCAGGGGACCACACCCTTGCTCTCAGGTTTTAGTCCACACCTACCAAGCCTCTACTCACAGGCCCAGTAGAGGCTGGGGACCAGCCCTGTCTGCTGAACTCAGTCCACATAGGGCAACCACTCTTCTGCTGTGGGTGCCGTCAGAGCCAGGGGTTCTGCACCCCCACCTGCCAGATACAGCCCAAACCGAGGGTCAACACCACCACTGGCTGGGCATAGTCATACCAGGGGACTGCTCATTCTCCCACCGAGTGTCCCTTTCTTCCTACACCCTCGTTCACAGATAGTCTGCAGCAGGCCTCCTACTTGGAGGAGAGGTCTCCCATCCTCTAGTTGATAGGATTTGTACCTGTAATTTCTTTTCTTAAATGGTCTTCTTGGAGTTACAGCTTGCCAAACTTCTTCTCCATTAGTCACAGATTCCATCCTGATGGTTGGCGGTCTACACTATGCCCAGATCACTCAGTACAAGACCAAACACTCTGTGCTGTGCAGGGGGCAGAACTTCAGACTGCCATGCAACGGGGAAAGGGTGGACTGGGAGTTTGGACTTGTTGGAGAAAACATCTGTTCGATTTTATGCATGGTGGGGTGTAGTCTAGGTTCATAAGTGAGACCTCCCTGAAGAAAGAGACCTGGAGTTTAGTGGCTCTCTCCAGCGAGGTAAAATGAGAGGTCTTTTGTTCCCTGCTTGTTCACAGATACTCTGATTCAGGCCTCCTACTTGGGGGAGAGGTCTCCCATCCTCTAGTTGATAGGCTTTGTACCTATAATTTGTTTTCTTGAATGTTCTTCCTTGGAGTTACAGCTTGCCAAACTTCTTGCTTGGCTCAGCTCCCCACCTTTGGCTTCATAGAGTCCAATTCCAGTTTTTCTTCCTTTGCTTAGGAGCCTCTGCAGAGGGTTGCTACCAGTCAGCCATCTTCCCAGAATTCCCAAAGAAAATATTCTTCAGGAATGAGGGCGTGGTGCTTAATTTTAAGGGTAAACATGACTAAATTAAGGGACACTTAGGTAGGTGGTAAGGTATTATTTCTGGGTGTGCCTATAAAGGTTTTTCCAGAGATGATTGGCATATAAGTCAGTGGACTGAATGGGAAAGATCCACACACAATGTGGATAGGCACCAACTTGGTTAGGGGCCAACACAGAAAAAAAAAAAAAAAAAGCAGAGGAAAGGCTCTCTTCTGGAGCTTGAACATCCTTCTTCTCTTGTCCTTAGACATCAGAATTCCAGATTTTCTGGCCTTTGGGATTTGCACCAGTGCCTTCCTGGATTCTCAAGCTTTTGGCCTTGGACTAAAAGTTATATCATCATGTTATGGGTTCTTTTAGACCTGGACTGAATCATGCCACCAGCTTCCCAGGGTTTCCATCTTGGGACTTGTAACCCTGCATAATCACATAAGCCAAATCCCCTAATAAATCCTCTCACATCTGTGTATCTATCTATCTATCTATCTATCCATCTATCTATCTCCTATTGGTTCTATTTCTCTGGAAAACTCTCACTATTATGAAAGAGAATCAAGAGATTCTTAAATAAAACTAAGAGAATTTGTCACCAGGTTTCAAATAAAAAAGAAAATTCTTTAAACAGAAAGGATATGATAAAAGAAGGAACTCAGGGACAGCAGAAAGGAAGAAAGAACACTGTAGACAAAAATATGAATAATACAATAGGTTTTTATTTACTTTGAATTCTCTTTGAATTTTCTAAATTGCTTTTATAGTTAAAGTGAAAATTGTAATAGTGGTAAGATGGTTCTAAATCCATGTAGAAGAAATAGTTAAGATAATTGTATTATCTTGTATTATATTATTATGAAAAAGGGACCCAAATCGAAGAAAGGTTTCTATGCGTCACTCAAACTGGCTAAATGATGGCACCAGTATCTGTGATAAGTTTTTTATATATAAGGTAATAGCTACAGCAATTCCTAAAGTTCTGTGTAAAGACATACACTCAAAAATACCACAGATGTTAATGATCAGGGAAATGCAAATCAAAACCACAGTAATATCCACTCTACACACAAAAAAATGGCTGAAATAATAATTTATAATAATAATAAAAGCCAGATAATAACAAACGTTTGTGAACATTTGGAAAAATTGGAACCATCTTACACAGCTGACAAGAATATGGTTACAAGCGAGTAACAGCCTCCCTGCAACACGGCACAGTGAGTCTGGGGAGATAAGACTTCAGGTATCTCTGGCTGGTGGGATCTGCCTATAATCATCCCTTTGAGGATACAGAAAGACAGCAAGGGACTTCTGGACCCCAAGAGGAGGATAAAAACAGTGGAAAAATGGCAAGTGGTTGTGTGTGTCTGATTGACCTAATGCCACCGGCAGCCATAAGTACAAGCAGCAGTGGGATGCAAACTGAAAAGGCCTTAACTGTGAACTGTTTTGGTGTTTTTGGACTTGGCACTCAGTTGAACTGCCTTCGGGGAGAGCTTGAGCAGGACTGCAGAGAACTGTGGGTATTGTCTAGGGCCCCAGACTGAGCCGCAGAGCCGGATGGAACTAATAGTGTTCAGCTGTGGGCCACTGGGAGCCATTGTGAGAGAACTGCACCAGCAAACTCCGCCCTTGGGGTTGTAGAGCAAGGATCAGGCAGGAGCTAGTAACCTAGTGACTGAGCAGCCTAAAAGCGGGGACTGAGCTGCCTTACAGCCTTAACCCTCAGGGGCAGAGTGAGACTGGTTTTGGCACACTGGAGCCTTGGGCTGTTGCCCTGGGTAGAGTGCCGTGGCATTACAGCTCATAGCAACCTCCAACTCCTGGGCTTAGTGCCACCAGGACCTCCATAAGAGCTGTGCTGTGACCCCCAATCAACGACCCATGCCCACCTGGCCTCCGCATGTCCCGACCAGGAACTGCGGGAGCCGCGCAAACCTGCATCCTTCCTCCTGTACCCTCCCTGCCTCCACACTAGCCTGCTCATCTGGCCAGGGACTCTGGTAGCCGTGTGCCCCCCAGAGCCCTCCCTGCCTCTGCGCAGAGCCCTTCTCCAGGCCAGAGACTGCTGGAGCTTGGGTTCTCTGTGCCAAAGTCACTGGGCACCAGGCACTCCCAGAACCGTGCGCACCACCTCCCACACTGTTGCTGGATCTGAGTGTGTCACACTTCGGAGCTGCTTCCACAACCAGAACTCCCTGGCTGGGGCAGCCCCAGAGGAACTATGCAGGGCCACTCCCTACAAAGATCCAGCAACAATAGAGTGATCCCTCTGGGGTCTAATCTTGGAGAGACACCTCCCCAACTCTGAGGACAGCCAGAGGCAACAATGAAAAACAATCATGAGGTGAAGTCAACAGAAAAACTCTGGCAATATGAATAGTCAGAGTAGATCAACTCCCCCAAGGATCAATGGGGCAGACACAGCACAAGATTCCATGCACAAACAAATAGCTGAAATGTCAGAAATTGAATTCAGAATCTGGATAGCAAATAAGATCGAACTAGAATTCCAAGCAGTAACCCAAAAGATATCTCAAGAATTAAATGAATTCAAAGACCAAATTACCAAAGATTTTGACACATTGAGATGAGAAGTTGCAGCCCTCAAAGATCTGAGAAACACAGTAGAATCCCTCAGTAACAGAATGGAGCAAGCAGAAGAAAGGATTTCTGACATTGAAGACAAAGCCTTCAAATGCTCCCAAACTCTCAAAGAGGAAGAGAAATGGAGGGCAAAAACAGATCACTCTCTCAGACAGCTCTGGGATAATTTGAAGAAAACCAATATTTGTCTTATAGGGATCCCCAAAAGCGACAAAGTGGCTTAACAAGGCACAGAGTCTCTTCTCCAGGAGATTATGAAGGAGGACTTTGCAGACATGCCAAGAGATTCTGAAATTCAAATAGCAGACAGTTTCAGAATTCCAGCACGACTCAACCCAAATAAGACATCCTCCAGACACATCATAATCAACTTCACTAAAGTTAATATGAAGGATAAAATTCTCAAAGCAGCCAGATGAAACAAAAACATCACCTACAAGGGCAAGAATATTAGAATAACTGCAGATCTCTATGCTGAAACCTTTCAAGCTAGAAGAGGATGGTCATCGACTTTTAATCTCCTAAAACAAAATAACTTTCAACCCAGGATCCTGTACCCAGCTAAACTGAGTTTCATTTATGATGGAGAAATTAAACACTTCAATGACATTCACATGTTGAAGAAATTTGCCACAACTAAACCAGCTCTCCAGGATATTCTCAGACCTATCCTCCATAAAGACCAGCATAATCCTCCACCACAAAAGTAAACTCACCCAGAAAATTTTGATCAAATTCCAACTTCCACAGTCACAAAAGGATTAACAATGTCCACCAGACTCTCAAAAGGCTTATCAATATTCTCAATTAATGTGAATGGTTTAAATTGTCCTATAAAGAGGCACACGTTGGCTGACTGGATACAAAAACTCAAGCCAGATATATTCTGCATATAAGAACTGCATCTTGGGGTGGCTCCTGTGGCTAAGTGGGTAGGGCACTGACCCCATATGCCAAGGGTGATGGGTTCAAACCGGCCCTGGCCAAACTGCAACAAAAAAATAGCCGAGCGTTGTGGTGGGAGCCTGTAGTCCCAGCTACTTGGGAGGCTGAGGCAAGAGAATCACCTAAACTCAGGAGTTGGAGGTTGCTGTGAGCTGTGATGCCACAGCACTCTACCATGGGTGACAAAGTGAGACTCTGTCTCTACACAAAAAAGAACTGCATCTTACATTAAAAGACAAATTTAGACTCAAGGTGAAGGGATGGTCATCTATACTCCAGGCAAATGGAAAGCAGAAAAAAGCAGGTGTTGCATCCTATTCGCAGATACAATAGGCTTTAAACCAACCGAAATAAGGAAGGACAAGGATGGACACTTCATATTTGTTAAAGGTAATACTCAATATGATGAGATCTCTATTATTAATATTTATGCACCCAACCAGAACACACCTCAATTTATAAGAGAAACTCTAACAGACATGAGCAACTTGATTTCCTCCAGTTTTATAGTAGTTGGAGATTTTAACACCCCTTCATCAGTGCTGGATAGATCCTCCAAAAAGAAGCTAAGCAAAGAAATTTTAGATTTAAATGTTCAACATCTGGACTTAACAGACATCTACAGATCATTTCATCCCAACGAAACTGAAAACACATTTTTCTCATCAGCCCACAGAACATACTCCAAAATCGACCACATCCTAGACTACAAATCTAACCTCAAAATTATTCCTTGTATCTTCTCAGACCATCATGGAATAAAAGTTGAACTCAATAACAACAGGAATCTGCATACCCATACAAAAACATGGAAGCTAAATAACCTTATGGTGAAAGATAGATGGGTTATAGACAAGATTAAGAAGGAAATCACCAAATTTTTAGAACAAAACAACAACGAAGACATGAATTATCAGAATCTCTGGGATACTGCAAAGGCACTCCTAAGAGGGAAATTTATAGCACTGCAAGCCTTCCTCAAGAAAATGGAAAAAGAGGAAGTTAATAACTTAATGGGACATCTAAGCAACTGGAGAAGGAAGAATATTCCAACCCCAAACCCAGCAGAAGAAAAGAAATAACCAAAATCAGAGCAGAATTAAATAAAATTGAAAACAAAAGAATTATACAACTGATCAATAAATCCAAAAGTTGGCTTTTTGAAAAGGTCAATAAAATAGATAAACCTTTGGCCAACCTAACCAGGAAAAAAAGAGTAAAATCTCTAATTTCATCAATCAGAAATGGTAAAGATGAAATAACAACAGACCCCTCATAAACTCAAAAAATCCTTAATGAATATTACAAGAAACTTTACTCTCTGAAATATGAAAATCTGAAATATGAAAATTTGAAAGAAATTGACCAATACCTGGAAGTACACCACCTACTAAGACTTAGGCAGAATGAAGGCGAAATGTTGAACAGGCCTATATCAAGTTCTGAAATAGCATCAACTATACAAAATCTCCCTAAAAAGAAAAGCCCAGGACCAGATGGCTTTATGCCAGAATTCTACCAAACCTTTAAAGAAGAATTAGTATCTATATTACTAAACCTCTTCCAAAATATAGAAAAAGAAGGACTACTACCCAACACATTCTATGAAGCAAACATCACCTTTATCCCTAAACCAGGGAAAGACCCAAAAGAAAATAGAATTATAGACCAATATCACTAATGAATATTGATGCAAAATTACTCAATAAGACCTTAACAAACAGAATCCAAGAACACATCAAACAAATTATATACCATGACCAAGTGGGATTTATCCCAGGGTCTCAAGGCTGGTTCTATAAATGTAATTCAGCACATAAACAAATTAAAAAATAAGGACCATATGATTCTTTCAATTGATGCAGAAAAAGCTTTTGATAATATCCAGCATCACTTCATGATCAGAACACTTAAGAAAATTGGTATAGAAGGGACATTTCTTAAAATAATAGAGGCCATCGACAGCAAACCCACAGCTAATATCGTATTGAATGAGTTAAATTGAAATCATTTCCACTTAGATCAGGAACCAGGGAAGGTTGCCCATTGTCTCCATTGCTCTTTAACATTGTAATGGAAGTTTTAGCTATTGCAATTAGGGAAGAAAAGGCGATCAAGGGTATCCACATAGGGTCAGAAGAGATCAAACTTTCACTCTTCACAGATGATATGATCGTATATCTGGAAATCACTAGGGATTCTATTACAAAACTTTTAGAAGTGATCAAGGAATACAGCAATGTCTCAGGCTACAAAATCAACACCCATAAATCTGTAGCCTTTATATATACCAACAATAACCAAGCTGAAAAAACTGTCAAGGACTCTATTCCTTTCACAGTAGTGCCAAAGAAGATGAAATATTTGGGAGTATACCTAACAAAGGACATGAAAGAACTCTACAAAGAGAACTATGAAACTTTAAGAAAAGAAATAGCTGAAGATGTTAACAAATGGAAAAACATACCATGCTCATGGATGGGAAGAACCAACATTGGTATAATACCTATACTACCCAAAGCAATATATAATTTTAATGCAATTCCTATTAAAGCTTCATTGTCATATTTTAAAGATCTTGAAAAAATAATACTTCATTTTATATGGAATCAGAAAAAACCTTGAATAGCCAAAACATTACTCTGCAATAAAAACAAAGCAGGAGGAATCATGCTACCAGACCTGAAACTGTACTATAAATCAGTAGTGATCAAAACAGCATGGTACTGGCACAAAAACAGAGAAGTAGATGTCTGGAACAGAATAGAGAACCAAGAGATGAATCCAGCCACTTACCGTTATTTGATCTTTGAGAAGCCAATTAAAAACATTCAGTGGGGAGAGGGAGGCGGAGCAAGATGGCAGCCGAGTAACAGCTTCCTTGCATCTGGGCACCGTGAGTCTGGGGAGATAGGACTCCAGGCATCTCTGGCTGGTGGGAACTGCCTATCATCACTCCTATGAAAATACAGGGAGTCAGCGAGAGACTTCTGGACCCCAAGAGGAGGACTAAAACAGTGGAAAGCCGGCAAGTGGTCGCGTGTGTTCAATCCGTCTAAACCCGCCCACAACTGTAAGTTCAGTAGCAGCGAGACTGCAAACCAGAAAGGCCTTACCTGTGAACTGTTTTGATGTCCTTGGACTTGGCACTGAGTTGAACTGCCTTGGGGAAGGCCTGAGCGGGAGTGCGGAGAACTTTGGCCGTTGTCTAGGGCCCCAGTCTGAGCCGCTGAGCCAGACGGAGCTGATAGTGTTTGGCGGTGGGTCACACGGATCCATTGTCAGTGATCTGCCCCGGCAAGCTCTGCCCTCAGGGTCGCAGAGCTAGAAATGGGTGGGAGCTGGTAACCCAGCAACCAAGTAGCCTAAGGGTGGGGTCTGAGCCGCCTTGCAGCCCTAACCCTCAGGGGCAGAGTGAGATCGGTTTTGGCACACTGAGTAAGTGCATAGCCACTTCAGCAGCGATTCCAGCGAGAAAGCTGGGAAAGCTTCTGCTCAGCAAGTTTACAAGTTCAAAGTGCCTTTTAAGTAGGCTGAAGAGAGATTTAGGGTGTCTACCTGCTGGGGTTTGAGAAATCAGCAGCCTCCAGTCGTATCAGAACTGTGACTAACATCTCATACCCCAGAAGACCACGTGTTGCCCAGACAATATTCAATAACATATACAAACTGCTTTGTTTTTGGTTGTGTATTTTTTTCTTCTTTTTGTTTTTGGTTTGGTTGTTTTTTTTGTTTGTTTATTTTGACGTTGCTGATGTTCTTTTGTTTTTTTAATTTCAATCTTTTCCACACAGATCCCTTTTTCTTTCTCAATTTTCCTAGTTTAATTATAATTTCCCATTGCTGCCTTTTTTAATAACTTCAACTTCATTTTTGCTAGTGTTTCTACCGATATAATTTGGTTTTTCACCCAATTTTATCCCCGTAAAGTTTTCTGTTTGCTTCTTTTGGTTTGATTTAAAGCATTTTTGTCTTTCCTCTCTACTTGGTGGAGGTGGGGTACTGTGTCTGATCAGGTTAGCAAAGAGCTGCTGACCTCAAGGGAACCACGCAACTGGGCACCCCCAGAAGGTGGGGTTTTTTAAGGTTGTGTCAAAGTACCCTACTGTACACCTATATTGCCCTGTCTCCCTCTTTCTGTGCCTCTCTTCTTTTTGTCAATATTCCTTATACCCACCCCCTCTCCTTTCTCTATCTTTCTTTTTTTCTTATCACTTGGTCCTCCTTTCTTTCATCCCCTTTTTTTGCTCTTCAACCTTCTCACCCTTCTGGTCCTATAACCCTTAGTCCACAGGCACAAGAACTTAAAGAGCAAGAGGAAGTGAAAGGAAAATTAGGGCAAGGAAACAGATAAAAGAAATCACTCATGAGGAAGAATCAGCAGAAAACTCCAGGCAACATGAAGAACCAGTCTAGAACAACCCCACCAAGGGACCATGAGGTAGCTACTGCAGATGATTCCACCAGTATAGAAATGTTAGGAATGACAGAAAGGGAATTTAGAATACACATGTTGAAAACAATGAAATAAATGATGGAAACAATGAAGGAAATTGCTAATAAAGTGGAAAATAACCAAAAGGAAATCCAAAAACAGAATCAAATAAGAGATGAACGATATGAAGAATATAAAAAGGATATAGCAGACCTGAAGGAACTGAAACAGTCAATTAGGGAACTTAAAGATACAATGGAAAGTATCAGCAACAGGTTAGACCATGCAGAAGAAAGAATTTCAGAGGTAGAAGACAAAGTTCTTGAGATAACTCAGACAGTAAAAGAGGCAGAAAAGAAGAGAGAGAAAGCAGAACGTTCACTGTCAGAATTATGGGACTTTATGAAGCGTTCCAACATACGAGTTATAGGAATTCCAGAAGGGGAAGAAGAATGCCCCAGAGGAATGGAAGCCATACTAGAGAATATTATAAAAGAAAATTTCCCAAACATCACCAAAGAGTCTGACACACTGCTTTCAGAGGGATATCGGACCCCGGGTCGCCTCAACTCTAACCGAGCTTCTCCAAGACACATTGTGATGAACCTGTCCAAAGTCAAGACAAAAGAAAAGATTCTGCAAGCTGCCAGGAGTAAGCGCCAGTTGACCTACAGGGGCAAATCCATCAGAGTGACCGCAGACTTCTCTAATGAAACTTTCCAAGCAAGAAGACAATGGTCATCTACCTTTAATCTACTTAAACAGAACAATTTTCAGCCCAGAATTCTGTACCCTGCTAAGCTAAGCTTCAGAATTGACGGAGAAATCAAATCATTTACGGATATACAAACATTGAGGAAATTCGCCACAACAAGACCAGCTCTACAGGAAATACTTCAACCTGTTCTGCACACTGACCACCACAATGGATCAGCAGCAAAGTAAGAACTCAGAAATCAAAGGACAAAACCTAACCTCCACACTGATGCAAAAGATAAAATTAAGCAATGGACTCTCACCAAATAAGACGAATAGAATACTACCACACTTATCAATTATCTCAATAAATGTTAATGGCCTGAATTCCCCACTGAAGAGACATAGATTGGCTGACTGGATTAAAAAACACAAGCCATCCATTTGCTGTCTGCAAGAAACACACCTGGCCTCAAAAGACAAATTAAAGCTCTGAGTCAAGGGTTGGAAGACAATTTTTCAGGCAAACGGAATTCAGAAGAAAAGAGGAGTTGCAATCTTATTTTCAGATACATGTGGATTTAAAGCAACTAAAGTCAAAAAAGACAAAGATGGTCACTTTATATTGGTCAAGGGAAAACTACAACAAGAAGACATTTCCATTCTAAATATTTATGCACCCAATTTAAATGCTCCCAGATTCTTGAAGCAGACCTTACTCAGTCTGAGCAATATGATATCTGATAATACCATCATAACAGGGGACTTTAACACACCTCTTACAGAGCTGGACAGATCCTCTAAACAGAAATTAAACAAAGATGTAAGAGATTTAAATGAGACCCTAGAACAACTATGCTTGATAGATGCATATAGAACACTCCACCCCAAAGATAAAGAATATACATTCTTCTCACCACCCCATGGAACATTCTCCAAAATTGATCATATCCTGGGACACAAAACAAATATCAACAGAATCAGAAGAATTGAAATTTTACCTTGTATCTTTTCAGACCATAAGGCACTAAAGGTGGAACTCAACTCTAACAAAAATGCTCAAGCCCACCCAAAGGCATGGAAATTAAACAATCTTCTGTTGAATAACAGATGGGTGAAGGAAGAAATAAAACAGGAAATCATTAACTTCCTTGAGCATAACAACAATGAAGACACAAGCTACCAAAACCTGTGGGATACTGCAAAAGCAGTTTTGAGAGGAAAATTCATCGCTTTAGATGCCTACATTCGAAAAACAGAAAGAGAGCACATCAACAATCTCACAAGAGATCTTATGGAATTGGAAAAAGAAGAACAATCTAAGCCTAAACTCAGTAGAAGAAAAGAAATATCCAAAATCAAATCAGAGATCAATGAAATTGAAAACAAAAGAATCATTCAGAAAATTAATGAAACAAGGAGTTGGTTTTTTGAAAAAATAAATAAAATAGATAAACCATTAGCCAGACTAACTAGAAATAGAAAAGTAAAATCTCTAATAACCTCAATCAGAAACGATAAAGGGGAAATAACAACTGATCCCACAGAGATACAAGAGATCATCTCTGAATACTACCAGAAACTCTATGCCCAGAAATTTGACAATGTGAAGGAAATGGATTAATATTTGGAATCACACCCTCTCCCTAGACTTAGCCAGGAAGAAATAGACCTCCTGAACAGACCAATTTCAAGCACTGAGATCAAAGAAACAATAAAAAAGCTTCCAACTAAAAAATGCCCTGGTCCAGATGGCTTCACTCCAGAATTCTATCAAACCTTCAAGGAAGAGCTTATTCCTGTACTGCAGAAATTATTCCAAAAAACTGAGGAAGAAGGAATCTTCCCCAACACATTCTATGAAGCAAACATCACCCTGATACCAAAACCAGGAAAAGACCCAAACAAAAAGGAGAATTTCAGACCAATCTCACTCATGAACATAGACGCAAAAATTCTCAACAAAATCCTAGCCAATAGATTACAGCTTATCATCAAAAAAGTCATTCATCATGATCAAGTAGGCTTCATCCCAGGGATGCAAGGCTGGTTTAACATACGCAAGTCTATAAACGTTATCCACCATATTAACAGAGGCAAAAATAAAGATCACATGATCCTCTCAATAGATGCAGAAAAAGCATTTGATAAAATCCAGCATCCTTTTC
Source organism: Nycticebus coucang (assembly GCF_027406575.1). NCBI lineage: Eukaryota > Metazoa > Chordata > Mammalia > Primates > Lorisidae > Nycticebus > Nycticebus coucang. The sequence continues at coordinate 85,239,280 of NC_069783.1, forward strand.
TAATTAGAACTCTGAAGAGTATAGGCATAGGTGGCACATTTCTAAAACTGATTGAAGCTATCTATGACAAACCCACAGCCAATATTTTACTGAATGGAGTAAAACTGAAAGCTTTTCCTCTTAGAACTGGAACCAGACAAGGTTGTCCTCTGTCACCTTTACTATTCAACGTAGTGCTGGAAGTTCTAGCCAATACAATTAGGCAAGACAAGGAAATAAAGGGAATCCAAATGGGAGCAGAGGAGGTCAAACTCTCCCTCTTTGCTGACGACATGATCTTATACTTAGAGAACCCCAAAGACTCAACCACAAGACTCCTAGAAGTCATCAAAAAATACAGTAATGTTTCAGGATATAAAATCAATGTCCACAAGTCAGTAGCTTTTGTATACACCAATAACAGTCAAGATGAGAAGCTAATTAAGGACACAACTCCCTTCACCATAGTTTCAAAGAAAATGAAATACCTAGGAATATACCTAACGAAGGAGGTGAAGGACCTCTATAAAGAAAACTATGAAATCCTCAGAAAGGAAATAGCAGAGGATATTAACAAATGGAAGAACATACCATGCTCATGGATGGGAAGAATCAACATTGTTAAAATGTCTATACTTCCCAAAGCTATCTACCTATTCAATGCCATTCCTATCAAAGTATCTACATCGTACTTTCAAGATTTGGAAAAAATGATTCTGCGTTTTGTATGGAACCGGAAAAAACCCCGTATAGCTAAGGCAGTTCTTTGTAACAAAAATAAAGCTGGGGGCGTCAGCATACCAGATTTTAGTCTGTACTACAAAGCCATAGTGCTCAAGACAGCATGGTACTGGCACAAAAACAGAGACATAGACACTTGGAATCGAATTGAACACCAAGAAATGAAACTAACATCTTACAACCACCTAATCTTTGATAAACCAAACAAGAACTTACCTTGGGGGAAAGACTCCCTATTCAATAAATGGTGTTGGGAGAACTGGATGTCTACATGTAAAAGACTGAAACTGGACCCACACCTTTCCCCACTCACAAAAATTGATTCAAGATGGATAAAGGACTTAAATTTAAGGCATGAAACAATAAAAATCCTCAAAGAAAGCATAGGAAAAACACTGGAAGATATTGGCCTGGGGGAAGACTTCATGAAGAAGACTGCCATGGCAATTGCAACAACATCAAAAATAAACAAATGGGACTTCATTAAACTGAAAAGCTTCTGTACAGCTAAGGACACAATAACCAAAGCAAAGAGACAACCTACACAATGGGAAAGGATATTTGCATATTTTCAATCAGACAAAAACTTGATAACCAGGATCTATAGAGAACTCAAATTAATCCACATGAAAAAAGTCAACAATCCCTTATATCAATGGGCAAGAGACATGAATAGAACTTTCTCTAAAGATGACAGACGAATGGCTAACAAACATATGAAAAAATGTTCATCATCTCTATATATTAGAGAAATGCAAATCAAAACAACCCTGAGATATCATCTAACCCCAGTGAGAATGGCCCACATCTCAAAATCTCAAAACTGCAGATGCTGGCGTGGATGTGGAGAGAAGGGAACACTTTTACACTGCTGGTGGGACTGCAAACTAGTACAACCTTTCTGGAAGGAAGTATGGAGAAAACTCAAAGCACTCAACCTAGACCTCCCATTCGATCCTGCAATCCCATTACTGGGCATCTACCCAGAAGGAAAAAAATCCTTTTATCATAAGGACACTTGTACTAGACTGTTTATGGCAGCTCAATTTACCATTGCCAAAATGTGGAAACAGCCTAAATGCCCACCAACCCAGGAATGGATTAACAAGCTGTGGTATATGTATACCATGGAATACTATTCAGCTATTAAAAAAAATGGAGACTTTACATCCTTCGTATTAACCTGGATGGAAGTGGAAGACATTATTCTTAGTAAAGCATCACAAGAATGGAGAAGCATGAATCCTATGTACTCAATCTTGATATGAGGACAATTAATGACAATTAAGTTTATGGGGGGGGAAGCAGAAAGAGGGATGGAGGGAGGAGGGTGGGGCCTTAGTGTGTGTCACACTTTATGGGGGCAAGACATGATTGCAAGAGGGACTTTACCTAACAATTGCAATCAGTGTAACTGGCTTATTGTACCCTCAATGAATCCCCAACAATAAAAAAAAAAAAAAAAAAACATTCAGTGGGGAAAAGATTCCCTATTTAACAAATGGTGCTGGGTGAACTGGCTGGTGATGTGTAAAAAACTGAAACTGGACCCACACCTTTAACCATTAACTAAGATAGACTCTCACTGGATAAAAGATTTAAATTTAAGACATGAAACTATAAAAATACTTGAAGAAAGTGCAGGGAAAACTCTTGAAGGAATCGGCCTGGTTGAATATTTTATGAGGAGGACTCCCCAGGCAATTGAAGCAGTATCAAAAATACACTACTGGGACCTGATCAAACTAAAAAGCTTCTGCACAGCCAAGAACATAGTAAGGAAAGTAAGCAGACAGCCCTCAGAATGGGAGAAAATATTTGCAGGTTATACCTTCGACAAAGGTCTAATAACCAGAATCCACAGAGAACTGAAACGTATTAGCAACAAAAGAACACGTGATCCCATCTCAGGGTGGGCAAGGGACTTGAAGTGAAACTTCTCTAAAGAAGACAGACACACAATCTACAAACACATGAAAAAAAGCTCATCATCCTTAATCATCAGAGAAATGCAAATCAAAACTACTTTTAGATATCACCTAACCCCAGTAAGAGTAGCCCACATAACAAAATACCAAAACCAGAAATGTTGGCGTGGATGTGGAGGAAAGGGCACACTTCTACACTGCTGGTGGGAATGCACACTAATACGTTTCTTCTGGAAGGATGTTTGGAGAATACTTAGAGACCTAAAAATAGACCTGCCATTCGATCCTATAATTCCTTTACTAGGTTTATACCCAGAAGACCAAAAATCACAATATAACAAAGACATCTGTACCAGAATGTTTATTGCAGCCCAATTCATAATTGCTAAGTCATGGAAGAAGCCCTAGTGCCCATTGACCCACTAATGGACTAGCAAATTGTGGTACATGTGTACCATGGAATATTATGCAGCCTTAAAGAAATACGGAGACTTTACCTCTTTCATGTTTACATGGATGGAGCTGGAACATATTCTTCTTAGCAAAGTATCTCAGGAATGGAAGAAAAAGTGTCCAATGTACTCAGCCCTACTATGAAGCTAAATTATAGCTTTCACATGAAGGCTGTAGCCCAACTATAGCACAAGACTATGAGGAAAGGGCTAAGGAAGGGAAAGGGAGGGGGGAGGTTATGGTGGAGGGAAGGTAATGGGTGAGGCCACACCTACTGTGCATCTTAGAATGGCTACAGGCAAAATTTACTAAAGGCAGAATACAAATGTGTACATACAATAACTAAGAAAATGCCATGAAGGCTACGTTGAACAGTTTGATGAGAATATTTCAGATTGTATATAAAACCAGCACATTGTACCCCTTGATTGCACTAATGTACACAGCTATGATTTAACAATAAGAAAAAAATGTAACATGGTGCAGCAACTTTGGAAAACAGTGAGGCAGTTCCTTAAAGACATAGATACCAGACTTGGTGCCCATAGCTCAGTGATAAGGGTGCCAGCCACATACAGAGGGGCTACTGAGTTCAAACCAGGCCAGACCTGCTAAACAACAATGACAATACAACCAAAAAATAGCCAGGCATTGTGGCAGGTGCCTGTAGTCCTAGCTATTCTTGGAAGGCTGATGCAAGAGAATCTCTTAAGCCCAAGAGTTTGAGGTTGCTGTGAGGTGTGATGCCACAGCACTCTACTGAGGGTGCATAGTGAGATTGTCTCAAAAAAAAAAAAAATATATATATATATACTATATCTATATATGTTATATATTATAGATTATATATATTATATATAAATTTATAGATACCATATGATCTAGCAATTTCACTCTAGGTATAGATAACCAAGGAATGAAAGTATATGCCCACACAAAAACTTGTACACAGGTATTCATAGCAACATTATTTATAATTGCCAAAAATATAAACAATACAAATGTTCATCATCTAATGAATGGATAAATAAAAGTGGTGTATCCATATAAGAATACTACTCAATCATAAAAATAAATGAGGTACTGAATCAAGCTACAATGTAGTTGAAAAGCTGAAAATATTACACTAAGCAAAAGAAACCAGACCCAAAGGACACAAATTTTATGACTGATCTATATGAAAGGCCATAATAGGCAAATTTATAGAGAGAAGTTAGATTATTGGTTTCCAGGGGCTGGCAGGAAACCAAAATGAGTTCTAACTGCTAATAACATGAGGTTTCTTTTTGGATGAAGAAAATCTTTTGGAATTAAACAGTGGTACTTGTTGCCCAGCCTTGTAAATATACTAAAAGCCATTGAATTGTATGCTTTAAGTAGATGGCTTATATAGAATTTGAATTATCTCTAAATAAAGAAATTTTAAAACACTATAGATATGCCAAAATTGAATTATAAAAAAATGTTCAAGTAACCCATAAAAAGATAGGAAAACAGAGATGACAAACAGAAAACAAAATATAAAAAGGCAGATTTAGCCCTAACATATTAATAATTATATTAAAAGTATATGGTCCAAATACAACAATTAAAAGAGATTGTCAAAGTAGACTAAAAAACATGACCCAATTGGGTGGCACCTGTGGCTCAAGGAGTAGGGCGCCGGTCCCATATGCCGGAGGTGGTGGGTTCAAACCCAGCCCTGGCCAAAAACCACAAAAAAAAAAAAAAAAAATGACCCAATTGTATTTTGTCTGCAATAAACTCACTTCAAATATAATGATACAGGAATGTTGAAAGTAAGAGGAGAGAAAAAGCTATACCATGGAAACACAAATCAATGGAAAGTAGGTATGCCTATATTAATACATTAGACAAAAGTAGACCTCAGATAAAAGAAAGTTACCAAAGTATGAGGCACACTATTATAATAAAAGTATCTATCTCCAAGAAGATATTACAACTCTAAATATGCATACACCAACCAAAGAACTGAAAAGTAAGTGAAGTTAAAATGAATAGAACTGAAATGAAGAAATAAACCAATGTATAATTATAGCTAGACACTTAACACCTCTCTTTCAATAATTGATAGACAACTCAACAGAAAAGAAGCAAGGATATAAAAGAATATCATTGACCAACAGAATCTGATCACCGTATGTAGAACACTCTACCCAACAAAAGAATACACATTTTTCTCAAAACCCCATGCCAAGACAGACTATATATCCTTGACCATAAAACAAACCTCAAGAAATTTAAAATAATTGAAATCATACCATTCGTCAGCCATGATGGTATCAAACTGGAACTCAATAACAGACAAATGCCCCTCAAACACTTAGAAACTAAAAAACACACTTCTAAATAATCAATGAATCAAAGAAAAAGTCTCAAGAGAAATTTTTCAAAAATACATGGAAGTGAATGAAAATGAAAATACAATGTATTAATGTATGTGTGATATAGCTAAAGATGTGTCGAGAGGACATTGATAGTGCCTCATGGATACATTAGAAAAGAAAAAATGTTTCAAGTAATTTAAGTTTCTACCTCAAAAACAAAAAGAGGAGGCTCAGCACCCATAGCTCAGTAGTTAGGGCGCCAGCCACATACACTGAGGCAAATGGGTTTGAACCCAGCCCAGGCCTGCTAAACAACAATGACAACTGCAACAAAAAAATAGCTGGGCATTGTGGTGGGTGCCTGTAGTCCCAGCTACTTGGGAGGTTGAGGCAAGAGAATCGCTTAAGCTCAAGAGTTTGAGGTTGCTGTGGGCTGTGACGCCACGGCACTCTACCAAGGGGGACATAGTGAGACTCTGTCTCGGAAAAAAAAAAGAGGAAAACAAACACAAGAAAAGTGATAAAGATAAGAGCAGAAATCAGTGAAATTGAAAACAGAAAAGCCATTGACAACATTAATGAAACAAAGTGCTGGTTCTTTGAAAAGACCAATACAATTGACATACATCTAGAAAGACTGACAAAAAATGAAAGAGAAAGGACATAAAATAACAATATTTCAGGAATGAAATGGAATATTACTACAGTCCCTACAAACACCAAAAGAATAATAAGGAATGAAATGAACTAATTTCCTCCAACACAAACTACTACCACAAGCTACTACAAGTCCTTAAAATGAAATACATAATAAAAAAGATAAAATTTAAAGAAATTGAATTTATAATTTTAAAACTCTCCAGAAAGAAATCTCTAGGCCCAGATGGTTAGACTGAAGAATTCCATCAATGTTTAAAGAAGGATTAATACTAACAATACAAATCTTTTCCAGAAAATAGAAAATCGAACACTTCCTAATTTATTTTATAAACTTAGCACTACCAGTATTTCAAAACATAGATATAGATAACAGCATAAAAGGCCAACATAATGGCTCATGCCTCTAATCCTAGCACTCTGGGAGGCTGAAGTGGGTGGATCACTTGACCTCAGAAGTTCGAGACCAGACTGAGCAAGACCAAGACTCTGTCTCTAAAAAATAGCCAAGCTTTGTGGCAGATGCCTGAGGTCCCAGCTACTCAGGAGACTGAGGCAAAAGGATCACTTGAGCCCTGGAGTTTGAGGTTGTTGTGAGCTATGCTGCCACAGCACTTTACCAAGGATGACAAAGTGAGACTGTGTCTCAAAAAAGCAAACAAACAAAACAAAGAAAATAAAATAGCATAAAATAAGAAAACTACATACTAAAATCCCTCATGAATATAGACATAAACATTCTTAACAAAATAAAGCAAACAGAATTCAGCAATATATAAAAAGAGGTATGCAGCATGACCAAGTGGGAATTATTCCAGGGATGAAAGGTTGGTGCAACATTTAAAAAAAAGATTCATAGGCTAAAAGATAAAAATGACAGGAATATATCAATCTATGCAGAAAAACGCATTTGACAAAATTCAATAACCATTCATTGTTAAAAAAATTTTTTTCAGAAAAATAGAAACTGAGGGGAACTTCCTCAGTTTGATAAAGACCTACAGAAAACCTGCAGCTAACATTAAACTTAATGATGAAAGACGGAATGTTTTCCTACAAAAATTGTGATATCCGCTTTAAGCACTCAACATAGTGTTGGAAGTTCTAGCCACTGCAATAAGGTAAGAAAAGGAAATAAAAGGCATACAAATCACACAGGAAGAAGTCAAACTTTTGTTGTTTGGGTATGATTGTCTATGTAAAACCCCCAAGACATCTAACAAAACTTCTTAGAACTAAAAGTGAGTTCTATAAGGTCCAAGGTAAAGATAAATTTACAAAAATATTTCTATATAGCATTTTTATATACTAGCAATGAACACATGACTGGCAATATTAAAAATACAATTTATAATCACTCACAAATGAAAAACTTGGGTATAACTCTAACAAAACATGTATAGAAATGTTGTATGCTGAAAATCACACAATACTGATGAAAGAAATCAAAGATCTAAATAAAATGGAGACACATACCATGTTCATGGATTGGAAAAGGCAACATAATACAGATGTCAATTATTTCCATGTTGATACACAGGTGTGACACAATTTTTACCCCAAAAGGGTAACATACAAAGATATATTGGTTTTCCATACAAAAGGAACAATTAGAAAATGAAATTTGTAAAACATTGTCATTTACAATTGCATGAGAAAAATAAAATACCTAAAAATAAACAGAGTGAAAGATGTACAAGACCATTTTACAGGCAACCACAAAATACTGGTTATAGAAATTAAAGAAGATCTAAAAACATGGAAAGATGTAGCATATTCTTGTATTGGGAGACTATTGTTAAGATATCTATTTTCCCCCAAAATGATCTATAGATTTAATAGAATATCAATTAAAACCCTTGTAGGGCTTTTGGTGGTGGGTATTGATAAGCTAATTTGCTAATTTTATGTGGAAAAGCAAATACTAAAGTTGGAGGATTTATGCTACCTGACATCAATAGCATTTTAAAATTATAATTACTAAAATAGTGTAGTGTTTGTTTAAAATTATTATAGAGAACCATGAAACTGAATAGAGAACCCAGTAGCAGAAACATACATAACACTGTCACCTGATTTACAAAAAGTGCCATCACAATTCAGTGGAAGAAATAATATTTTTTCATTAAGTTTTCTAGGTCAATTTACATATACATAAGAAAAAAATCACTACTTGGCACCACACACAAAATTAATTTGGGATGGATTGAAGACTGAATAATGACAGGTAAAAAAGCAAAGCATCTAGAACAAAACATAGGAAAATATTTTTCTGACTTTGAGGTAGTCAAAGATAACCAAAGTGAATACAAATTTTAATTAGCTACAAAGTAAAAAATTATTAAATTGGACTTTTCAAACAATAAGAACTTATTTATTTATTTCTTGTATTCCCAGTTTTTTCTTTTACTTTTTTAGAGACAGAGTCTCACTTTATTGCCCTCAGTAGTGCTGTGGCATCACAGCTCACAGCAACCTCCAACTCCAGGGCTTAGGCAATTCTCTTGCCTCAGCCTCCCAAGTAGCTATGGCCCACCAGAATGCCCATCTATTTTTTTTTGTTGCAGTTTGGGAGGGGCCGGGTTTGAACCCGCCACCCTTGTTACATGGGGCCAGTGCCCTACCCACTTAGCCACAGGCACCACCCAACATTAAGAACTTCTATTCACCAAAAGATATCATTCAGAGAGTAAAAAGGGAAGCCACAGACTGTTACATACAATACAGCCTCTATAGTTGACTAGCTCCCTATACTGATTACCTCAAGTTGACCTAATTTTTATAGACTGGGCATGAACCATATGTTGTGTATCAGTACAATAGGCCTAATTCCTTGTGTTGACCGGTTGGTTACAGTCCCTTGGGTGGTGAACTTACAGAAGTTCTACTGTCTGGAATATATATGTGTGTGTGTGTGTGTTTCCTACAATTTAATTACAAAGTAACTCATCACAATTTTTATTTTTTTTAAAGTAAATTTATTTCAGGTTACTGTGAAGGCACAAGCAACCAGGGCAAAATATTTGATTTTGTTAGGTAGAGTTTGTCTTGTGGTTATGTCCCACACACAAAATGTGTGCCAACTCCCCCCAGCCCATGCCCATTCAGTGAAAGCACCCCAACCCCTGTCCCCTCCTGTGTGACCCCTCCCCCCAACTTGAATCGAAATTAGTTTTTCTCCTATTTGGGCATGCATTGGATTGTCTACTGACTTCATATTAGTACTGAGTACATTGGATATTTGCTTTTCCATTCTTGTGATACTTTACTGAGAAGAATGTGTTTCAACTCCATCTAGGACAGTGGTTCTCAATCTTCCTAATGCCATGACCCTTTAATACAGTTCCTGTGGGTCGTGACCCACAGGCTGAGAACTGCTGATCCAGGATATCACAAAAGTTGTGAATTCACATGGTTGAACAGTATTCCATGATGTGCATGTACCACAATTTGTTATTCCATTCCTGAGTTGATGGGCATTTAGGTTGTTTCCACATCCTGGCAATTATAATTTGAGCTGCAATAAACAGTCTGGTGCAAATGTCCTTATGGTAAAATTATTTTTTTTCTTCTGGGTAGATACCTGGTAGTGAGATTGCAGAGTCAAATGGGAAATCTAATTTGAGATCTTTGAGGAGTCTCCATATTTCTTTTATAGAGACTGTATGAATTTGCAGTCCCACCAGCAATGTAAAAGTGTTCTCCTCTCTCCACATTCATGCCAGCATCTGCAGCTTTGGGACTTTGGGATGTAGGCTAATCTTACTGGGGTATATTGATATCTCAGGGTGGTTTTGGTTTGCATTTCTCTGATGATTAGTGACATTGAACATTTTTTCATTTTTGTTAGTCATTTCTCTGTCATTCTTAGAGAATGTTCTTTTCATGTCTCTTGCCCAGTGATATATGGGAATGCTGGCTCTTTTGATGGTTTGAGTTCTTGTAAATCCTAGCTGTCAAGCCTTTGTCCAATTTGTAAAATCCAAATATCTTTCCCCATTCTGAAGATTGTATATTTGCTTTGGTTGTTGTTTCCTTAGCTGTACAGAAGATTTTCAGTTTAAGTAAGTCTTGTTTATTTATTTTTTGTTGTTGCTGCAATTGCCACAGAAGTCTTCATAAAATCTTTCCCCAGGCCAATATCTTCAAGTGTTTTCCTTGCACTTTCTTGGAAGATTTTTATTGTGTCATGCCTTAGATTTAAATCTTTTATCCAACTTGAATCAATTTTTGTTAAGTGGTGAGAGGTGCGGGTCCAGTTTCAGTCTTTTACATGTGCTTATCCAGTTCTCCCAGCACCATTTATTAAATAGGCATTCATTCCCCCAGTATATGTTCTTGTTTGGTGTATCAAAGATCAGGTGGCTGTGAGATGTTAGTTTCTTCTCATGGTTATCTATTCAGTTCCAAATGTCTATGTCTCTATTATTTTGCCAAACCATGCTGTTTTGATCACTACGGCCTTGTAGTATAGCTGAAAGTCTGGTAGGGTGATGCCCCTGGCTTTGTTTCTATTACTACGAATTGCCTTGGCTGTATGAGATTTCTTCTGGTTCTATACAAAACAAAGAATTATTTTTTCCAAATCTTGAAAGTATGATGTTGGTATTTTAATGGAGATTGTATTGAATCTGTAGATTGCTTTGGGAAGTATGAACATTTTAACAATGTTGATTCTTCCCAGCCATGAGCATGGTATGTTCTTCCAATTATTAATATCTTCTGCGATTTCTTTTCTTAGGGTTTTGTTATTTTCTTTGTAGAGGTCCTTCACTGTGAATAGTAGATAGGTTGACTTCTCAGCGGAGCACCCCACCTCAATTCTGAGGTAACCAGGGAGAATGCCTGCAGAAGGCAATTCCTAGGGATTCTTTAGAATCCCCAAAGAGGAAAAGAATCTGGAGGTGCTTGCCTACCTGATTAGGACAGATTAGGCCCGTGCATCTGAGAGTCAACAGATGGAAGGGATTAAACTCTTCAAATATGTAGATAAACTAGAAAACCTGGTTTACTTCCCCTACTGAACAGACCTGTTCTTCCCATCTCCTTTCTCCACCCCTGGCTGTTTACCCACCCCCTACCACTTACTCTGGCTTTCTCTCTATCCAGTCTTCCTAGGAACTTGGGATTCTTTCAACCTTATCTTTCACATATGCACTTTTGCTAAAAACTAATAACAACCTTCTCAAGAGGCCGGGAAGATGCTGTATTATCTCAGGGCTGCATTATCTTTGTCTACTTAGCCTGAGATAGTGGAAGCCATGTTCCAGGCATCCTCAGACTTGTTTTTCCTTAAAATTCATGCTGAGCAGTCTTTTCCAATGTTGTTCCCCAGCCAGCGATTAAACTGGGTCTGGGTCTGCCGTTCCAGAGCATTAACCCCCTACACATAACCTCTTTTGTTAGGTATATTCCTAGGTATTTCATTTTCTTTGAAGCTACAGTGAAGGGAATTGTGTCCTTGATCAGCTTCTCAACTTGGCTGTTATTGGCATATACAAAGGCTACTGATTTGTGGACACTGATTTTATATACTGAGACATTACTGTATTATTAATATTATTATTATTTTTAGATAGACAGAGTCTCACTTTGTCGCCCTTGGTAGAGTGCCCTGGCATCACAGCTCACAACAACCTCCAGCTCTTGGGCTTAGGCGATTCTCTTGCCTCAGTCTTCCGAGTAGCTGGGACTATAGGTGCCCGCCACAACGCCCGGCTACTTTTTTTTTCTTGTTGCAGTTTGGTGGCCGGGGCAGGTTCGAAACTGCCACCCTTGGTATATGGGGCCGGCACCCTACTCACTGAGCCACAGGCGCCACCCTATTATTATTATTATTATTGTTATTATTTGAGACAGGGTCTCACTTTGTCACCCTGGGTAGAGTGCTGTGGTTTCATAGCTCATGGCAACCTCAAACTCTTGGACTCAAGCAATTCTCTTGCCTCACCCTCCCCAGTAGCTGGGACTACAAGTGCCCACCACACCACCAGGCTATTTTTATTTTTATTTTTATTTAGAGAGAGGAGGCTCACTCTTACTCAGGCTAGTCTCTGTGAGCTCACTCAGACAATCCACCCACTTCAGCCTCCCAGAGTTCTAGGATTACAGGTGTGAGACACCATGCCTGGCCCATTGCTATATATATATATATATATATATATATATATATATATATTTTTTTTTTTTTTTTTTTTTTTTATCACTTCCAGGAGTCTTGTGTTTGAATCTCTGGGGTTCTCTAAGTATAAGATCATATCTTCAACAGGTGCCCGCCACAATACCCAGAGAGAGAGTTTGACCTCCTCTGCATCCATTTGGAGGCCCTTTATTTCCTTCTCTTGCCTGATTATACTGGCTAGAACTTCCAGCACTATGTTCAATAGTAGTGGCAATAGAGGAAAACCTTGTCTGGTTCCAGTTCTAAGTGGAAAAGCTTTCAGTTTTACTCCGTTCGGTATAATATTAGCTGTGGGTTTGTCATAGATGGCTTCGATCAGTTTTTTTTTTTAATTAAATCATAGCTGTGTACATTGATATAGTCATGGGGCATCATTCCAGTCAGTTTAAGAAATGTGCCACCTATGCCTAATTTCTTAAGTCTCCTAGTTAGAAAAGGATGCTGAGTTTTATTGAATGATTTTTCTGTATTCTATTTTTCTGCACTTTATTGAGAAGACCATATGGTCTTTGTTATTTATTCCTTCTATTGATACGGTGAATTATATTTATGGATTTGCGTGTTAAACCAGCCTTGCATCACTGGGATGAAACATAATTGATCATGATGTATAACTGTTTTAATGTATAGCTACGATTGATTGGGTAGGATTTTAATGAGAATTTTTGCATCTATATTCATTAGTGAAATTGGTCTGAAGTTCTCTTTTTCAGTTGGATCTTTTCCTGGATCAGGGTGATGTTTGCTTCATAGAATGTGTTGGGAAAGATTCCTTCCTTCTCAATTTTTTGAAATAATTTCTGCAGTATGTGTATAAGCTCTTCGTCAAAGGTTTGATAGAATTCTGTTGTGATGCCATGTAGACCAGGGCATTATTTTGTTAGGGGATTTTTTTATTGTTTTTTTTTTTGATGTCAGTGCTTGAAATTGGTCTGTTTAAGAGATCTATTTCTTTTTGTTTAAGTATAGGGAAAGAGTGTGATTCCAGGTATTGATTTATTTCCTCCACATAGTCAACATTTCTGAGCATAGAGTTTCTTGTAGTAGTCAGAGATAATCTCTTGTATTTCTGTGGCATCTGTTGTTATTTCCCCTTTATTATTTATTGTTTTTTTTTGTTGTTGTTTTGTTTTTGAGACAGATTCTCACTTTGTTGCCCTTGGTAGAGTGGTGTAGCATCACAGCTCACAGCAAACTCCAGCTTTTGTGCTTAGGCGATTCTCTTGCCTCAGCCTCCTGAGTAGCTGGGATTGCAGGTGCCCACCACAATACCCAGCTATTTTTGTTGTTGTTGTTGTTGTTGTTGCAGTTTGGCCGGGGCCAGGTTTGAACCTGCCATCTTTGGTGTATGGGGCCAGCGCCCTACTCACTGAGTCACAGGTGCCGCCCTGCTTTTTGTTTTTGACAGAGCCTCACTATGTTGCCCTCGGTAGAGTGCTGTGGCATCACAGCTCACAGCAACCTCAAATTCTTGGGCTTAAGTGATTCTCTTTTTCTCAGCCTTCCGAGTAGCTGGAACTACAGGTGCCTAACACAAGACCCAGCTATTTTTGTTGTTGTAGTTGTCATTGTTGTTTAACAGGCCCGGCCTGGGTTCGAACCTGTCAGCCCCAGTGTATGTGGCCAGCGCCCTAACTACTGAGCTATGGGTGCCAAGCCCCTTTATTATTTCTGATTAAAGTTATTAGAGATTTTACTTTTCTGTTTCTAGTTAATCTGGCCAAAGTTTTATCAATTTTATTTATTTTTTCGAAGAACCAACTTTTTGTTTTGTTAATTTTCTGAATGATTCTTTTGTTTTCAATTTCACTCATTTCTGACATAATTTTGGTTATTTATTTTCTTCTGCTGGGTTTGGGATTAGATTGTTCTTCTTTTTCCAAATCCATAAGATGATTCATGAGTTTGTTGATGTGTTGTCTTTCTGTTTTTCGAATGTGGGCATCTAATGTGATAAATTTTCCTCTTAAGACTGCTTTTGCTGTATCCCACAGGTTTTGGTAACTTGTTTCTTCATTGTTGTTTTGTGTGAGAAATTTCACAATTTCCTCCTTTATGTCTTCCTGGACCCAACTATCATTCAACATCAGGTTGTTTAATTTCCATGCCTTTGTGTGGGGATGAATGTTTTTGTTGGAGTTGAGGTCCACCTTTATTGCATTGCGGTCTGGGAAGATACAAGGCATAATTTCTATTCTTTTAATTTGTATCCTAGGATGTGATCTATTTTGAAGTATGTTCCCTGGGCTGATGAGAAAAATGTATATTGTTTAGCTTTGGGATGGTTTGTTCTACATATGTCTGTTAATCCCATTTGCTTTAGGGTCACATTTAAGTCCTTTGTGTTTTTGTTTAGTTTCTCTTTAGAGGATCTGTTCAGGCTCAGTGCCCGTAGCACAGTGGTTATGGTGCCAGCCACATACATCAAGAGTGGTGGGCTCGAACCCAGCCCAGGTGAGATAAACAACAATGACAACTGCAACAAGAAATAGCCAGGTGTTGTAGTGGGCACTTGTAGCCCTAGCTACTTGGGAGGCTGAGGCAAGAGAATTGCGTAAGCCCAAGAGTTTGAAGTTGCTGTGAGTTGTAATGCCATGGCACTCTACCAAGGGTGACATAGTGAGACTCTGTCTCAAGAAAAAAAAAAAAAAAAAAAGAAAAGAAAGACAAAAGAAAGGATCTGTTCAGTTCTGTTAGAGGGGTATTAAAGTCCTGGGTATTATGGTGTTATGAGATATCATATTGCTTAGACCCTTCAAGGTCTGTTTTATAAATATGGGGGCATTTAAGTTGGGTACATAAATATTTATAATTGAAATGTCTTCTTGTTGTATTGTTCCCTTGACCAGAATGAAGTGTCCACTTTTGTCTTTCTTAACTTTAGTTGCTTTAAATCCACTTGCATCTAAAAATACGATTGCAACCCCTCCTTTCTTTTGATTTCCATTTGCTTGAAATATTGGGGCTATTTTTTTGTTTTTTGGTTTTTTTTGGTTGTTGTTTTTGTTTTTGCAGTTTTTGGCCAGGGCTGGGTTTGAACCCACTACCCTCAGTATATGGGGCTAGCACCCTACTCCTTGAGCCACAGGCACCGCCCACTTGAAATATTGTTTTCCATCCCTTAACCGTGAGTCTATTTTTTTTTTTTTTGTAGAGACAGAGTCTCACTTTACCACCCTTGGTAGAGTTTCATGATGTCACAGGACTCACAGCAACCTCCTGCTCCTGGGCTTTCACAATTCTCCTGCCTCAGCCTCCCGAGAAGCTGGGACTACAGGCACCCGCCACAACGCCCAGCTATTTTTTGGTTGCAGTTCAGCCGGGGCTGGGTTTGAACCCACCACCCTTGGTATATGGGGCCAGCATCCTACTCACTGAGCCACAGGAACCACCCTAAACTTGAGTCTTGATTTGTCCTTCAAGGCTAGGTGCATTTCCTGGAGACAACATGATAGCTTGTGCTTTTCTATCCAGTTACCAGCCCATGCCCCTTCAGTAGGGAATTTGAGCCATTAACATTTTTTGAGAAAATTGATAAGTGTGGTGGAATTCTATTCCTCTTACTTTGTGAAAGTCTGTTGTAGAATTTTATCCTTTGCACCACTGTAGAAACTAAGTTTTTATCTTTAGCTTCTGGGTGATTACTTTGCTGGTGGTCCATTGTGATGGTCAGTGGTGAAAATAGGTCTAAGTATATCCTGTATAGCTGGTTGTGTTGTGGCAAATTTCCTCAGTGTTTGCATATCCACAAAAGATTTTATTTCTCCATCAATTTTGAAGGTTAGTTTAGCAAGGTACCAAATTCTGGGCTAAAAATTATTTTAAGAATTTTGAAGGTGGCTTGAGGCTGAGCCACCTTCAGCCACCTGAGCAAGCACT
Organism: Nycticebus coucang; assembly: GCF_027406575.1. Lineage (NCBI taxonomy): Eukaryota > Metazoa > Chordata > Mammalia > Primates > Lorisidae > Nycticebus > Nycticebus coucang. The sequence continues at coordinate 85,255,446 of NC_069783.1, forward strand.
TCTTGCTTCAGTGCTTAGGATTGGCCACATGCACTGGGGCCAGTGGGTTTGAACCTGGCCCAGGCCTGCTAAACAATGACAAGAACAACAACAAAATAAACTGGTGGTCTCAGCACCTGTAGCTCAGCAGCTAGGGTGCCAACCACATACACTGGAGCTGGTAGGTTCAAACCTAGCCTGGCCTGCCAAACAACAATGACAACTACAACCCAAAATAGGTGAACATTGTGGTGGACACCTGTACTCCCAGCTACTTGGGAGGTTGAGGCAAGAGAATTGCTTAAGACCAAGAATTTGAGGTTGCTGTGAGCCGTGATGCCACAGCACTCTACCAAGGGCGACATAATTACACTCTGTCTAAAAAAAAAAAAATGATGGTGGATGACCATTCTCTTCTGGCTTGGAAAGTTTCAGTTGAAAAGTCTGCTGTTACCCTAGTAGCTCTGCCCCTGTAAGTCAGTTTGTGCTTATTTACCTGCCTGCTTGCAGAATTTTTTCTTTCATCTTGACTTGGTTGTTGGTGGTGGGGTTTTTTGTTTGTTTGTTTTGAGACAGTCTCACTATGTTGCCCTCGGTAGAGTGCCATAGTGTTACAGCTCACAGCAACCTCAAACTCTTGGGCTTAAGTGATTCTCTTGCCTCAGCCTTGCAAGTAGCAGGGACTACAGGTGCCCGCCACAGCACCCGGCTACTTTTATGTTGTAGTTGTCATTGTTGTTTAGCAGGCCCTGGCCAGGTTCAAACCCACCAGCTCTGGTGTATGTGGCCAGCACCCTAAGCACTGAGCTATAGGGGCTGAGCCTCATCTTGACTTTGGGCAGGTTTATTACAATGTGCCTTGGAGAAGCTCTGTTTGAGTTGAGATGAGCTTGGGTCTGATATCCTTCTTCTTCTTCTTTTTTTTTTTTTTTGAGACAGAGTCTCAAGCTTTCACCCTGGGTAGAGTGCTGTGGCATCATAGCTCACAGCAACCTCCAACTCAGGCTCTAGCAATCTTCTTGCTTCAGTTTTTTTCTAGTTTTTAGTAGAGACAGGGTCATGCTCTTTGCTCAGACTGGTCTCAAAATCATGAGCATAAGCAATTCATGCATCTTGGCCTCCCAGAGTGCTAGGATTACAGGTGTGAGCCAGCACACCTGTCCTTTGATATCCTTCTAAAAGGAGTGTGTCAGAATCTTTAGTAAAACTTGGGAAGTTTTCATTTATGATAATATCTAGCAGGGCTTCTATTCTTTTGGAACAATCTTCTTCCCCTTCAGGGATCCCTATTGTTCATATGTTTGAATGCTTTGCAAAGTCTCATAGTTCTCTGAACAACTGTTCTGCTTTCTCTCTCTCTCTCTTTTTTTTTTTTTTGCAATTTTTGGCCAGGGCTGGGTTTGAACCTGTCACCTCTGGCATATGGGTCCAGCGCCCTACTCCGTTGAGCCATAGGCACTGCTCCTTTCTCTCTCTTCTTTTCTGCCTCTTTAACTACATGGGTTAACTCCAGAACTTTAGCTTCTATCTCTGAAGTTCTTTCTTCTCCGTGGTCTAATCAATTTCTTATAGTTTCTACTGCATCCTTATATTCCTTGATTTTTTTCCCTTCATTTCCTTAATCTCTATCATATCCTTTCTATATTCTACATATCTCTCATCCTTCTCTTGGTTCTGTATTTCTACTGTCTTGTCTAGTCCCTTTATTGTCTTTATCATTGATATTTTAAATTCCCTTCCTGTCAAATCCATTAATTCCTTATAGGTAGAGTTCTCTGTAGTAGCTGCCTCATGGTCCCTTGGGGGACTTGCTCTGTTTCGGTTTTTCAGGTTGCCTGAATTTTTCTGTTGGTTCTTTTTCATGTATGCTTTCTTCTTGTTCGCTTCCTTATCCTCCTTTGCTTTAAATTACCTCTTGGAACTTAGGTACTGAAGTGGCCTCCTGGTATAAGACCAAAAGGAAGAGAGGGGTAAAGAGCAAGCAGGGAGAATGAAGAGGAAAAGAAAGAAAAAAGAAAAGAGAAGTAAAGAGAAAAATAGAAGATAAAGAAGAAAAGGAAGGGGGGGTGAGAGAAAATAATTAATAATAGGAGTGAAGGAGGATAGGAAGAGCGAATGAGAGTGATAAGAGAAATGGTATTGATTGAAATTTTGCTAAGGCCACACCTGTAATTCAAGGATTTCGGGGACTGGGCTGGGTGAGTTCCTTGAAATCAGGAGTTCCTTACCAGCCTGAGCAAAGCCAGACCCTACCTCTGCCAAAACTAGGAAGAGAAAGTAAAGAGTAAAAATAAAAAACAAGAAAGAAAAAATAAATAAAAGTTAAAAGAAAAAAGAAAAATTTTGCAGTATGGACTTGCCAATACTGTCTTTCCAGGACCAAAAGTAGAAGGGCTCCCTAGACCATGATCTCTTAGCCTTCTTGAGTCAAACTACTGTTGTGGCCTCCCAGCCAGACCAATGCCATGCTGCCCCAGCACTCAGAGAAAAAAGAAAAATATACTACTAGTAAAAGAAAAATAGATAAAGAAAGTTAAAAATACAGTTGTATCATATAAATGAGAGAGAGGGAAGAGGAAAAAAGACAGAAAGAATACCAAAAAAATGAGGGGACATCTTAGCTGTTGTACTTGTGGTTTATTTAGGAAAGATGAGAAGAGTAGAAAAGTCTTTAACCAAAGAGAGAAAGAAGGAAAGGTGTGAATTAGAGAGAGAGAATAAATGAGGCTGAAATACTGTAACCAAAAAAGACAGGAGCCCTTGCTCTTGATGAAAGTAAAAATGGAAGTTAAGAATAGAACCAAAGAAACAAATCAACAAAAACGAAGCAAAGCAAAACAAAACAAGCTCAATTAGCCAAAAACAGCAGTAACTGGCTCGGTGCCTGTGGTTCAGTGGCTAGGGCGCCAGACACATACACTGGAGCTGGTGGGTTCAAACCCAGCCCGGGTCTGCCAGACAACAATGACGACAAAGACGACGACGACGACGACGACGACAACAACAACAACAACAACAAAGTAGCTGGGCATTGTGGCATGCACCTGTAGTCCCAGCTACTTGGGAGGCTGAGGCAAGAGAATCGCTTAAGTCCATGAGTTTGAGGTTGCTGTGAGCTATGATACACGGCACTCTACTGAGGGTGACATAATAAGACTCTGTCCAAAAATAAAATTAAAAAAAAAAAACAGCAGCAACTCAGCATCAAAGAAAAGAAAAAAGAAACTTAAAAAAAATCTATATATTTATATATGTTATATATATAAAACTATATATATATATATCAAGATATATATATATATATCCTGGAAAGAAGCAAGTTTAATAGGAACTTATATATGTTGCAATATATTGCCAGGACACCAGGTGGTGTTATGATTTTAGGAATGAAGAACACAGCCAGGAACCTCTCTCTAATTTCCTGGCATGGTCCTGATTCCTAATTTAGTTGCCCTTGGTGATCGCCTGATTGTTTCCTCAGCATTCAGTCCCCACCAGGTTGGGATCTTAAAGCTCTCCAGAATTCTTTGGAGGAAAGTCTCACAGTGCCCTCTGACAACAGTTCTCCACCCAGCCTGGAGTGGGAGCCCAATCTAGGCAGGCAGAAAGAGACAGACATGCTTGAGGCCCCTGAGGGGAGGCCCATCCACCCAACCTTCTCATGGACCTTCCCACAATGACATCCCCTGGCAGCCAGGACCTTCCCAGTATGGCTGTCTCATCAGCCACCAATCCAGTGGCAAATCCACTCCACTCAGTATTCAAATCTGGTTGCTGTATACTATTCAAGTCCCCCTACCCTTTCAAGCTTTCCACTCAATGCACAGCTTCCCCCCCAAACTGAAAGAGAGATGGGAGGCTTCCTCCCATTCCCAGACCTCTATGGAAGGGCTGGCTGTTCCCACCAGCTCCCAGGCACTTGCCTACTGAATCAGACATCCATAGCTCCAGATCACCTGCAGACCACCACCTTACTGCGCTCCTGGAGCCTCAAGGCAAAATCATCACAATTTTTAAAATGAGCAACATACCTGAATAGGCACTTTACGAAAGAATATATTTAATTTGCCAATGGGAGTACAAAAAGGATGATCAACATCATTATTCATCAGAGAAACAAATTTCAGAAATAACATAATAAAAATACTATTAAAAGCACTGACAAGATCAAGTATTTGAAAATCACATGGAGCTACAGGGACTTATATGTTGCTGGCTACAGTATACATTGGTACAACCAGTTTGAAATGTTCTTTAGCAACATCTACTAAAGCTAAACATATATAAGTCTTATGAAAAAACAATTCCATCCTTTGTTATGTACTTAACGTAAATAGGTACTTATGTTCACTGAAATTCTTACATAATAATTTTCAAAGTAGCTTTATTTATAACCACCATAAGTGAAAAAAATCTAAATGTTCATCAGCAATAAAATTAATACATAAATTGTGTGATATTATTATACAACAATATTAATTTGAAAAGAAAGAACTACAGATATATGCAACATTATGGCTGAATTTCATAGCAACCACCTTGCTTTGCTTAGGTGTGAGCTTTCTGTACTGCAGTCAGGAAATTGCCCTATATAGAGAGCTGGGTAACTGCAGGGCTTACCTTGTTAGTTTCCCTTCTCTCAGGGATCTCATTATCTCAGTCTTGTTTTGCCTATTATCCATTGTCTGAAAACAACTGCCTGATAAATGTTTGTCTGACTACATAGTTATTTATGGAAAGAGGACTAGTCCGGTAGTAGTTACTCTATCATGGCCAGAAGTAGAAACCCTGAGTCATTCTTGAGAGGTAAGAACTGCACTTAGGAAAACTATATGTTGGCATGGAGAGAGGAAAGATGACTATATGACTGTAGGAGCTTTTACTCAGACTGAGACTATAACTATAGCGCAAGGTATTTAGGTGGAATGATGGCTAGCAAATTTTAAATGTGGTATGGTTAAGATGCTGTAATAGGTAAAGACTAAGTGACTTTATAACAGAGACTCCAAAATGTAATGATGTAAATAAAATAGAATTTTATTTATGTTTCATGAATATCCCTCTGTTTTATGAACAGCCCTGTAATTTACCCCTGTAGGGTAGCTCTACTCTATAAGGTCATGCAGGAACTCAGGCTGGGGAGGCAATTCTGTCCACCAATCACACTATCTTTCAAGGTTGCATAAGTTATTACCATATCTTGCAAGTTGGAAGTAGAGAAGAAAGAGTGATAATACACATGTTCAGTGCCTTCAGTCAAGACCTGAAAGTGGCATGCATCACTTTTGCTTACATTCCATTGGTAAGAATTAGTTATGTTGGCCCATACCTAGCTATAATGGGGGCTGAAAAATATAGTTGACAATTGGGTATTTGTTCAGCTGAATTGCTAAAATATACTGACCAAAAACAAAGCAAAGCTGTCCCTTCTCACCACCCCTTTTTACATCATACTGAAATTCCTACCTATTGCAATAAGACAGGAAAAGAAAATAAAAGGTATACTGATTAGAAAGGAAGAAATAAAACTCTTTGTCCACAGATGAAATGATCATCTATGTAGAAAATCCAGAAGAATTGATACACACCAAAAAAAAAAAAAAAAAAAAAAAAAAATCAAAACCGCCTGGAACTAGTAAGTGACTATAGCAAAGTTGCAAGATAAAATGTTAACCTGTAAATGTCAATTGCTTTCCTATACAGTCCCCCAATTTATGATGATTCAGATTACAATTCTTTGATTTTATGATGTTGTAAAAGGGATAGGCAACTTAGACTTCAAGCACTGGTGATTATTTGGCCAATGGCTCTCAGGGCTACATTTTTTACTTATGATATTTTCAACTTAGGTTTATTGGGATGTAACCCCATTGTAAGTAGAGGAGCACCAAGTGGAATTTGAAATTAAAAATGCAATACTAGTTACATTAGCAACCTCCCCAATATGAAATTCTTAAGTATAAATCTGACAAAGTACAAGATCTATGTGAATAAAATTACGAAACTCTGATTTTAAAAAAATCAAAGATTAACTAAATAAATGAAAGGATGTTCTATGTTCCTGAGTAGGAAGACTCAATATTGTCGAGGTGTCAGTTCTTCCCAATGTGATGTATAGATTCAATAAAATTTCAATCAAAATCCCAACAAGTTACCTTTTAGATATTGACAAACTAAATCCTCTGATTTTACACAAAGGAGCAAAAGATCTATAACAGCCAACATAATATTTCAAGAGAAGAACAACGTTGGATGACTGATATCACACAACTTCAAGACTTACTATAAAACCACAATAATAACACCACAATTAAAACAGTGTGGTACTGTTAAAAGAATAGACAGATAGATCAATGGAACAGAATATACAGCCCAGAAATAACCATACATAAATACAGTTGTCCATTGCTATCTGTAGGGATTGGTTCCTGGACCTCCTGAGGATACCAAAGTCCATGAAAGTTCAAGTCTCTCATATAAAATGGCATAATATTTTCATATAACTTATGCATATCCCTGTGTATATTAGATAATCTCTAGATAACTTATTATACCTAATAGAATATTAATGTCATATAAATAGTTGTTATACTGTATTATTGAGGGAATATGTCCATTACAGATGCCAATTTTTTCAAATATTTTGTATCCATGGTTGATTTCACAGATGCAGAACGTACATATATGGGGCCCAAATGAATAGTCAACTGATCTTTAGCATAAGAAGAAAGGCAATACTAGGGAGGAAAAAGATGGTCTTTCCAACAAATGGTGCTGGGACAACTGGACATCCACATACAAAACAAAAACAAATCGAATCTGGACATGGATTTTATATCCCACACAAAAATTAACTCAAAATGGATCACCAACATAAATGTAAAATGAAAAACTATAAAACTCCTAGAAGATAGCATAGGAGAAAATAGAATGATCTTGGGTTTGGAGATAATGTAATACCAAAGACATAATGCATGAAAGAAAAAATTGATAAGCCGGATTTCATTAAGAGTAAAAATAGCTTTGTAAAAGACACTGTCAAGAGAATATAAAGACAAGTCACAGAAAATTGAAGAAAATATTTGCAATAAACTCTTCTGATAAGACTGTTTGTTACCCCAAATATAAAAAGAACTCTTTAAATTCAGCAATGTGATGGTATGTGCCTATAATCACAGCTGCTCTGAAGGCTGAGTGAGAGAATTGCTTGGGCCCAGGAGTTTGAGACTAATCTGTGCAATATAATGAGACCCCCCCCTCAAAAAAATTCTTTAAAATTAACAATAGCAAAAATCTCAACAAAATTAAAAAATAGTCCAAAGACCTTAAAAGACATCTCAATATCACAGAAAATATACTGATGACAAATAAGCATATGAAAAGATGTTCTACATCATATGTCCTCAAGGAAATGCAAGTTAAAATATAAAGAGGGCTGGGCTCACACCTGTAGTCCCAGTGCTGTGGGAGGCCGAGGCAGGTGGATTGCCTGAGCTCAGAGGTTCGAGACTGGTATGAGCAGCAGTGAGCCAGAGTAAGACCCCGTCTCTACTAACAACATCAAAAACAGCCCGACGTTGTGGTGGGTGTCTGTAATCCAGCTACTGGGGAGGCAACGGGAAAGAGCATCGCCAGAGGAAGAAGAAAATGAACAACAAAAAAAAGAGTACTTTAAAATATAATGAGATACCACTATACACCTACTAGAATGGCCAAAATCTGGAGCATTGACAATACCAAACACTGATGAGGACAGGGAGTAAAAAGAACTCTCATGGGAACTCAACATGGAAGCTATTTTGGAAGATAGTTTGTAAGTTTCTTATAAAACTAAACATACTCTTACCATATGAACTAGCAATAATATTCATTCAAAGGAGTTGAAAACAAAAACATAAGCATGGCCAAGGAAGGGGAAGGAAGGGGGAGGTTGTGGTGGAGGGAGGGTAATGGGTGGGGCCACACCTACGGTGCATCTTAGAATGGGTACAGGCAAAACTTACTAAATGCAGAATACAAATGTCTACATACAATAACTAAGAAAATGCCATGAAGGCTACGCTGAACAGTTTGATGAGAATATTTTAGATTGTATATGAAACCAGCACATTGTACCCCTTGATTGCACTAATGTACACAGCTATGATTTAACAATTAAAAAAAAAACAAAAAAACATAAGCATGGATGTTTATAGCTGCTTTCTTCATAATCATCCAAACTCAGAATCAATCAAGATCTCTTTCAGAAGGTGAATGGGTAAACTGTGATGCATCCAGACAATGAGGAATATTATTGAGGGAATATACTTATTTAGTGTTAAAAAGAATGAGCTATCAAGCCATGAAAAGATATGGAGAAAATTTAAGTGCATATTAAGTGCAAGTGAAAGAAGCCAATTTGAAAAGGTTATATACTTTATGTTTCCAACTTACAGGACATGCTGGAAAAAGGCAAAACTATGGAGACTTTAAAAGATCAGTGGTTTCTAGATGTTGAAGGGAGGAAAGGATGAATAGGCAAGCATAAGATTTTTTAGACAGTAAAACTACTATGTTTGATACTATAATGGTAGATACATGCCATTATCATTTGTCTAAATCCATAGGATGTATAACATGAAAACTGAAACCTAGTGTAAACTATGGATTTTGATAAATGATGATACATCAGTATAGGTTCGTAGATTGCAATAAATGTATCACTCTTTCAAGAATGTTGGTAGCAAAGGAGGCAGAGTATGTGTGGGGATAGAGGATTTATGAGAAATATCTGTACCTTCTGCTTTATTTTGCTGTCTAATAAAAAATTAAATATAGTAGAATGGAAGAATGGGAGAATGGATTAGAATGGGGAGAGATGTTCAGAAGGCTGTCTTGGGTACTTGTGGGTCATCCAAGTGAAGTGACCAGCAAATCATCTATACACAGATCTAGTACTGGACAGAGCATTCTGGACTGAAGATATAGATTCAGAAAGCATCAGGATGTAAATGGGAGTTAAAGTCATGAGGATGAAGAAATCACCCAAACTCTAAGGAAAAAATAACTCTGAAGAAATGGGGAGAAGAAAATTCCAGGATTCAGATTATGAAAAAGAGATGAAAGAAGCAGGTGAAGCAGAAGCAGTAGTAACCAGAGGTTCAAGGGAAAGGAATTTCAAGGAGGAGTGGCCAACAGATTCACCATATGCAGAAAGTTCAGGTAATGTAAGTACAAAATTGTATTCATTGGATTTAAGTATTAATCCAGTCATATTTCTTTCAATAAACATATGAAGAATAATTAAATGACTGTTGAATGAAATAATAAAGACTGAAAATAACAGAAGGCAAAAGGGCCTATTAAAGCAATGGAAGAGGGTTATTTTTAGCGGGGATATAGCTGAAACAAGATTGGCCACAAGTTGATAATTGGTGAAGTTGGTCACATGGAGATTAATTATATTAATCTACTTTTGTATGTGATTGAATTTTTCCAGGAAAAAGAAAGATTTAAAAAAGATTTTTTTGAAAGATATCCTCCCAAAAGGAAAACCATAGACTTGGAAGAATTTATGCAATAAATATATTTGACAAAGGACTAAAATCCAGAATATATAAATAACTCCTAGAATTCAGTAAAAATACAGACAGCAACTCAGTAGAAAAATGGGCAAAAGATTTTAACGAGCACTTTACAAAGAGGTTTTTCAAATGGCCAATAAACATGTGACAATTGTCTTATCCTCATTGGTCCTCAGAGAAATAAATATTAGAACCACAAAGAGATATATCTCTATACACTCACCAGAAATGCTAACATGAAAAAAAAAGTAAGATCAAGCATTAGCAAGAATGTAGGACTCTGGAACTTTCACATACTGCTAAAGAAAATGTAAACTGGCCATTTTAGAAAACTATCAGTGTCTACCAAATCTCAAAATAGGCATACTCACTAACCCAGAAACTTCACTCTCAAGAGAAATGTGAACATATATGTACCAAAGGTATATTCAAGAATATTCAAGGCCAGGCACAGTGGCTCATGCCTGTAATCCTAGTACTTTGGAAAGCCAAAGTGGGAGAAACTTTTAAGCTAGGAGTTCAAGACCAACCTAAGAAGCATAGTGAGACACGGTCTCTATTAAAAAAAAAGAAAGAAAGAAAAGAAAAAGTAGTCAGGCATGGTAGTGCATGCCTGTAAGTCCCAGTACTTGGGAGGCTGAGGCATGAGGATCACTTGATCATTGAGGTTGCAACAAGTTATGATGATGCCACTGTATTCCAGCCTGGGTAACAGAGATAGACTCTGTCTTAAAGTTAAAAAAAATTAAAAGGAATAGTCATAGTAGTACTATTTGTAACTTCCAAAAAGTGAAAATAAGCTAAATGATCATCACAACACAATAGGAACTAAACTGTGGTATGTTCATACACAGCAATAAAAATGAACAAACTACTTCTACACACAGGAAAATGAACTTCAGAAGCATATTTGTAAATGAGAGAAACTATACACAAAAGACTACATCCTGTACAATTGCACTTGTATAACATTTAAAAGGAGGCAAAACTGGCTGGGCGTGGTGGCTCTCTGGGAGGCCGAGACAGGTTGATTCCCTGAGCTCAGGAGTTGGAGATGAGTCTCAGCAAGAGCGAGATCCCATCTCTACAAAAAAAAAAAGAAAGAAAGAAATTGGCAGAGCGTTGTGTCGGACACCTATAGTCCCAGCCACTTGGGAGTCTAAGGCAAGAATATCATTTGAGCCCAAGAATTTGAGATTGCTGTGAGCTATGATGATGCCATGGCACTCAATCCCAGGGCAACAGAGTGAGACTCTGTCTCAAAAAAAAAAAAAAAAAAAAAAAAAAATTCCTTAGGTGGCTGGAAGTGGTTAAAGGGATGTGGGTAGATGGTGAGCATACTGCTCATTTGTTCCCTCTCTTTCCTATCCCAGCCTTCTCCTTTTCAGTTAATACATGTTGTGAATTAAAACATCAAAAGCTCTTTTGAGACATCAAAAGCCCTTTCCACTTCCTATTGTTTTCTCCAAAGGAATATTATTTCAGAAAATATTAGTACTGTATTCAGACCATAGAATAATCCTCAGATAAACATGTAACTTATAGTTTAACACACATATTCCTTGACTAACAAATCCAAGCTGTTTGAACAAACTCTAGGTCTCTTATTAACAAATTCCAAAAAAAAATAAAGATTTTTCCAGAATGGATTAACCACATACATTCTAGGGTTTTTTTCTTTAAATTCTGTGTAACCCAATCTGGTGTATATATTAGTCAGGAACCTGCCTTTTGCTTTGGTAGTATTACCCCTCATCCCTAGCCACAAAAATATAGCAGAGTCCATGTAAATCTGCCCTAATTGCATAACAGCAGGGAATATGCTTGACTGAAGCAGAAGAAAGCTGCTTTCATCTCTCCTGTTCCCTTTTGTGGAGATGCTCAGAGTAATGGAATGAGTTTTGTGCTGAACACATGAGGATGGTTTTTAATGCCTTACAGTTCACAGGTTTCTCTCTAAAATAAAAATCCTGGTTAAATATGTACAATTTTGATGAATGGAAAATATTCTGTATTTCAGAGCAAGTAGGTTACATTAGAATTAGCATTTTCAAAAGATAAACACCTGACTCATCCTCCTTTCCAAAGATGATGACCTGGGACGTGTCCAACAAAGCAGTCAGATCTGGGCTTCCAGCACTTACTGTTGCTGTGCTGCCAGCGAACTGCACTCTTTTATGTGGATCCTGGCAGGTGGAAAGTTTATAGATTTTTGCAAATGTTGCATGCCTTTTGTTAGATGATGAGTGTGCCAATTCTTCACAGGGACATCAAGAATCTAAATTGGATTAAGTGATCTTCAAACCTGCTTCTGATATTTAGATTCTATAATTTCAAACAGAAAAACTGTAAGAATCATGTCCTTCCCCCCCAAAAAAAAACAAAACTAGGTGCTTTTAAAGCAAAGCAATATACATGAAGATTTGTCACTGTCCACCATGTCCAATACTAACAAATAATTTTAACAACATTGTTTTAAAAGCCCAAGATATTGCTGTGTTTGGCATTTTAAGAGGTATCTCCTACTCAAGCACCTGGCAACAAAACTAGGAATCAGCTTGAGGAATTCTGTTCCAAAGACCTACTGTTTTAGCCATTTGGCTCAGGAATTAAGTTAAAATAAATGGAAAGCACGTAAACAACAAAAACAAAAGCTACCCTGAAAATATCAGAGTTTTAACTTTTCTTTTTCTGTGTCTGAAATCCTGCCACTTCATTTTTTGTGAAAAGACTTCATAAATAAGTTACCCATGTGGAAATGTCACCAGACACTGCTTTATCAACAAATAGATGGCATTCTCAAAGTATCTTCCCAAATGAAAAAAGCTTACAGAATTTTAGAACAGTAGCAATACTAAATATGTACTGCATATGAAAATCATTTTTAGATTATACAACTGATGGCATGGTTTATGGGAAGAGTGATGAGACTGTTAGGCATTAAACCTTTGCAAGGGCATTCAAAGTACAAGATTTCTATCCTAATGTAACCCCTCAAATGTCCTTTATGTCAATACTAAGTATATTTTAAAACAGAGTGTAAATAAGAGTATTCAAATACCATTCAACATCTAATGTAAAGAACCTATTTTTCCATTATGCACTTAAACAATAACAGGTACCAGGCATACCTTGTTTTATTGTGCTTCACTTTACTGCACTTCACAGATAATTTTTTACAAATTGAGGGATTATAAAAGATGGAGACTTTACACCTTTTGTATTAACCTGGATGGAGGTAGAACACATTCTTCTTAGTAAAGCATCACAAGAATGGAGAAGAATCCAATGTACTCAATTATAATATGAAGGCAGTAGATGGTCTAATACAAGGTGGGGGGTAGAGAATTGAGGGAGTGGGGATAGGGGATGGGGGGGTCATGGTGCATGGCACACCTCTTGGGGGAGGACAAATATAAGAGGGACTTTACCTAACCAATGCAATCAGTGTAACCTAATTCTTTGTACCCTCAATGACTATCAAACAATGAAAAAATTAAAATAAAATCAAAGATCACACACACACACAAAAAAACTTTTAAGAAAAAAAAAATGAACTGAAGGCTTATGGCAATATTGCCTGGAACAAGCCTATCAGTGCCATTTGTCCAAGAGTATGAGCTCATTTTGTGGCTCTGTGTCACATTTTGATAATTCTTGTAATACTTCAAGCTTTTTCATTATTGTGTCTGTTGTGATGATCTGTGATAAGTGATCTTTGATGTTACTATTGCAATTTGTCTTTGGGTGCTAGGAAGTGTGACCATGTTAAGACAGCAAATTTAATCAATAAATGTTGTATGTGTTCTGACTGCTCCATTGACTGGCAGCCCTCCCACTCCAACCTGTCTCTCTTCCTTTCCTTAGGCCTCCCTAGTCCTTGTGACATCAGAATATTGAATTTAGATCAATTAAAAACCCCACGATGGTTTCCAAGTGTTCAAGTAAGAGTTGTAGGTCCCTCACTTTAAATCAAAAGCTAGAAATGATTAAGCTTAATGAAGAAGGCATCCTGAAAAACTGAGATAGGCTGAAAGCTAGTCTCTTCTGCCAAGTGAATGCAAAGGAAAAATTCTTGAAGGAAATGAAAAGTGCTACTCCACACATGAATTATAAGAAAGTGACTTACTGCTGGTAGGGAGAAAGTTTTAGTGATCTGGATAAGGCAAACTACTCACAACATTCCCTTAAACCTAAATTTAATCCAGTGCAAGACCCTAATTCTTTTCAGTTCTATGAAGGCTGAGAGAGGTGAGGAAGCTACACACGAAAAGTCGTTAGCTAGCAGAAGCTGGTTTGTGAGGTTTAATTAAAGCAGTCTCCATGACATAAAAACGCAAGTGTTGATGTAGAAACAGAAGCAAGTTATCCAGAAGATCTTAATTTGCTGTCTTGATGAAGGTGGCTACTCTAAACACAGATTTTCAGTGTAGATATAAAAAACTTCTATTAAAAGAAGATGCCATCTAGAACTTTCAGAGATAGAGAGAAGCTAATGCCTGGCTTCAAAGGACAGCCTGGGACAAAGCTTCCCCCTCTGAGGGATCTGGGAAAAGCGAACTGAAAATCTCCTAGAAAGGATTCACCATTCTAGGTGCCATTAAGAACATTTATGATTCATGGGAGGAGGTCAAAATAGCAGCATTAAGAGAGGTTTGGAAGAAGCTAGTTCCCACACACAGGAATGACTTTTAGGAGCTCAAGACTTCGGAGGAGGTAACTGTAAATGTGATGGAAACAACAGCAAGAGAACAAGAAGTCTGAAGATGTGACTGAATTGCTGTAATCTCATGATAAAACTTAGAGTTGACTTGGTGGCCGTAACACAGTGGTTACAGTGCCAGCCACATACACTGAAGCTGGTGAATTTGAACCCAGCCCGGGCCAGCTAAACCAACAATTGCAACAACAACAAAACAATAGTTGGGCGTCGTGGTGGGCACCTGTAATCCCAGCTACTTGGGAGGCTGAGGCACTAGAATCACTTAAGCCCAAGAGTCTGAGGTTGCTGTAAGCTGGGATGCCACAGCACTCTATTGAAGGCGACAATGTAAGACTGTTTCAAAAAACAAAACAAACAAACAAAAACAACAAAAAAGCTTGAAGAGTTGCTTCTTATGGATGAGCAAACAAAGTGGTTTTTTGAGATGGAATCTACTCCTGGGCGAAGATGCTGTGAACATTGTTGAAATAACACAAAAGGATTTATAGTATTACATAAACTTAGTTGATAAAGCAGCAGCTCAATCAATCCCCCCGCTTTGGCCTCCCGACCAGCCAAGACTGTAAGTATGCAAAACCATACACAACTGATTTTTCTGTTTTAGAGATGGAGTTTTGCTTTGTTGCCCTGGCTGGCCTTCATCTCCTGCCCTAAGCTTTCTTTTTAAACAATAGGTTTAGAATATGTCAAGCTTGAATATTTCCTTCAATTCCCCACCTCCAGGAAAATCTGACAAAAGCATTTTCTATGCTTAACAATTAAGAGATGAGTCAAGCTCATCTTTATTGACCTGGACCTTTGGCAATTATTTTCCCCTAATTTCATTGTAACACTTTATCGCATGTCTAATATTCAGAATGCGTATTTTGTGCCATGCACTGTAGACACATAGATGAATAAACACTATTCCTGCCCTAAAGGAACTCAGCCAAATAAAACCCATGTAGAGTTTTAATTCAATGCAGCTAAGTATGACAGGCACCTGTAAGGTATTATTGGGATACAGAAAGGCACACGTCAGTTTGCTGTGTTGTTGTTGATATTAAGTTTGATCACCTGAGTAAGGTGACATTCACTTGAGTGTCTATTGTATAGATATCTTTGTTTCTTTGTAAGCCTGGTGAGGAAGGAGAGGATGGGTAGGAATGTATAGAATTTCTAGAGGAAGCAGGATCTTACCAAAGCAGAGAGGAAGGGTTGAGTACACCAGGTAGAGGGAAAAGCAAAGCACTATATGGACTATCATGATTCGTCTAAGAGGTAGGCCAGGAACAGGTTATGAAGAACCATGAAAGCCAGTGGAAGAGCCAGTGTTGATTTGTCTTCTAAGCTAATCATCTTCAAGGTACGGTGTACCGTGGAATACTGGAGGAGAGAATTTAATTGTCTTTCTAAATTTTCATACTTTTATGTCACTTCATAATAGACTATATATTGAATATATAACTTTTGTGTATACTTCATAATAGAATATATACTGAATATATACTATATATTTTTCATTAACTGCGAACAGGACCTTACAAGGAGAGCTGGGGTTGGGGAAAGAGGATAAAAAGCTGTTTTAGACTAAGTACTTAAAAGCATCCAGAAGGAGCTGTCCAGCAGACGGCTACATATGAAACTGAAGATCTGGGAGGGTCTTTTACTTGCATGTGTAGATTTGGGGAACTTCCAACGAAATGCTGAGAGAAAAGAGCAGTGGACCAACGGCAGAACCCCAGAAAACACTAACATTTACAGTAATATCGTTACTTTTTTCAAAAGAAAGACCAAAGCACAAAGGAGCAGTACTTGCACTACTTCTTTAAAAGCTCCCCAAAATATAAATACAAGAGTTAGTAACACCAGATCTTACTATTCCATTAGCACATGAAAGCGAGGCACAATGCACCATGAAGGGGAAAAAAAATGTTTGTTTGTACTCCAGCAGCAACTCAGAATGAGATAACTTTCTTACCATTTTGGATGGTATTCAATTAAGAAATTTAAAAGTCCACCATAAAACTTGGGCACTCAGAAGAAATGGCTGATTATGGATCAGAGAAAACAGAAAATAAGCCTGAATACCTTGTGTCAAACAGGAAGTGCTTTGAGAGTAAAGTACCTGATAAATGTAAACAGTTATGATTTAATAAAAAAAAAGTAAAGGGACATGTCAATAGGACATTAGAGCTGGCTTAGAGGGACTCCCCCTTGCCAACTTCAGGATAAATTCATTAACAAAAAGAGTAATAAATTTTAACATACAGAATATTTTAAAAAATTGAGTGAATAGTAATATTCAAAGTGTTAAAGATAAATGGAAAGCTCTTGTTCACAAAAAAATGCCAGCTAAAAAATGTAGACGGAATTAGAAAATCCCTGTTGCAACTCCTACTTAACATCAGAGTGCAGCAAAATTCATTAATGGATGTTAAAACCATTGCATTGAAGATTATGGAGGAAAGGGATATTTACATCATCTCACAGGTTCCTTCTTTAAAAAAGTATCTTACAATGGAAAGATGAAGTATACATCACTTTCACCAAATTTAGCATCATCAACAATAGGATGACATCATGTGCCTTCTGATGTCAAACAAATGGGAAGTACATTATCATCCTAGGCAATATTCTTTAATTTAAATCCAATCATGAAACACTCAAGACAAATCAAGAATGTGGAGAATTCTATAAGTCAACTAGCCTTTACTCTTTAAAAATTTTATTATCAGAAAGGGGGAATTTCTGTAAAAGAAAGGATAAAAAGAAGGAGACAAAAACCAATGATCTTTGACTTCATAATAAAATAAAAAATATATAAAGAGGTAAACTTTCTTTAGGTGCAACTGGGAAGTATGGATTATATATTAGATATTACTGAATCAATGTTAATTTCATGGGTGTGATAATGGTATCGTGGTTAGGCAAAAGAATGCCCTTCTTAGGAGATATATGGTAATACAGTTAGGAGCGAAATAGTGAAGCATCATGATGACTGAATTTATTTTCGAAAGGATAGGCGAAAAAAGATGAGAAAGAAAAACTATATATACACATAATGGAGATAAAACAAACATAACAGTGAATGCATGGTGACTTAGATAAAGAGAAATGGATGTTCGTTATACCATCTTTACAACTTTTCCATAGTAATGAAAATTTTCAAAATAAAAAGTCAGGAAAAAATCTATGTGTAGCTAATATGCTCTAGTTGATTTTATTTAGATAAATGTACTAAATATGAATAAATTTAATGCTTTTTAAAAGACCCACCATAGAATTCTTTCCCATCATAGCCAATCAAGATAAAAGATGAACTAATGTCACCTCTAGCCAGAGTCAGCAACATAATTTCTTTGACTTACCTGTGAAATTAACTAACAAACACCTATAGCACTTAGCCACCTTATCAAAAACAATTTAACGTTGGCAAACCTGTAATCTTCTGGTTTTAAAATAATTTATTTCATAGATTTGTTTTAATTTCATGTTTCAGAGCATACATTATTTAACCAAGAGGTGCTGGACAGAGATTGTAAAAAGGGAGGAAACATTTAGGATAAGAAACCAGCTCAATTCCATTAGAATTTCATCTTACCTTATAAAGTCTTGCTAGGATAAATTTCTATCATACTCCTTTTGTGCTTACAAAAAACATTAACTTCTGAATTTCCAATGTTGTAAATAAAAATTTTTACAATTAAGTATGCATTCAATTGACGCACAAGGCAACCAAATAAATTCTGTCATCAACATTAGCATAATGTGTATTTCCTGTCACTGCACTAACATTAAACTAAACTTCAAACCACAAAACATTGTGACTAACATTAAAAAGGCAAGCTGTAAGATACTCAAAGCTTATAAAGGACAAATTGCACATGGTTAAGATGGGACGTCATTTGACAAGGGCTGGTGTTGTGCATATGGCTGCTTTTTTTTATATGAAGGCCACCGGCATACAGGGCAACAGTGTCGGCCCCCAGCCAACCACATCACAATGCAATTTTGATGAAACACATGACCACAAGGCAACCCCATTAACAAACATCCATTTTCAAAATTCTCTAGGCAAACAACACATTCAGTACAGTGCAGCATGTCAGCAGGCCAAGTTAACCAATCAGGTTCCATGTCTTCATTAGTGTTATATGATCCATATGACCTCCCCTTCCTTTCATATGGGCTGGTCTGACAATATTTATTGGCACATGAACAAGCCTCAGAATCACAAAGACTTGCTATTCCTGGAGAATTGTGAAGTATGCTTTGTTTATCTTCAAATGCTTCCTTCTCACTGCTAAAAGTGTCTGTGTTCTCACTGTCAGAATCATTTTCAATATCTTGAGAACCCTCTGACATTTCCTCTTCAGACCGGACTCCAAGACATTTGAATCGCCACATTGGTAAGTTTTTTATATAATCAGTTGGTATCAGAGGGTGAAGCCAAAGGTCAGGGAAAGCTAACCGCTCCAAGAATAAGTCAGGGTCTTCATCCCAATCAGATTCTACAGGGAAGTTCTGAAAAGAAGCAATTGGGTGGAAGAGGTAGCTGGTGTACCAGTCCCACAGACTTGATAACCATTCTAAGTTATTGGCATTGACTTCATCATTGTTGTTGCGCCGTCTCTTCTTCTCAAAGTAATCAATTAGTAAACCATGTCCAAGGTATGTACTGAGAAATAGGGCTGGGTGTGAAGAATAAAACATCCAGTCTGCCCTTACCCACGAAGCCAGTGTGGTTGTATTGGAATATCTCAACAACTTTAAGCTGTACTCATAAAAGCTATCTAAGTAAGGGAGCTGTAAAAAGCCCAACACAGGGAGCCAGGAAATAATTAACAGAGAATTATATGTCCCTAAAGTGCTTATGAGAACCACAAATCGCTTAATGGTAGCTCCTTGTGTAATAAATAAGTCCATCCAAGCCATAAGATTTACTAGAACCAAGCTCAAAACAAACAGATCATTTACTTCGGGTTGTAAAGAGCGCAAAAATGAATCCAGGGCCTGAAGGGATATAAATTCACCTGTGTGGTTTCCGTATCTGTAACTTCCTTCAGGAGTTCTAAGTATATATGAGGGCATGTTATATACACCAATATCTGTCATGTAACTCTTGTTGTCCCAATTTTCCACATTAACAAAAATAAACTCAACTCTTCCAGTAAACTTTATACTTAGTGCAGAGAAGAAAGCTGGGGGTTGGTCAAGGTTTGCAAATAGGTATATTTTTACCCAATACTGATCAGTTTTATTCCATTCTTCTTTCAAATGCTCAACATTATAAATGGTTTTGATTCGAGAAGCTGCATGAGCAGTGATCCATTTAAAAATGTGCTCTACTTCAACCTTGCGTCCACTGTATTCTTTAAGCATGACTTTCCCTTTAGAAGTACTTGTTTGAGGAACAGACATAATGAGTGTAGATCGTACCCAGCCTCTTCTCCTGCAATATCTACAAGAGAGCAAACTGTGAGTAAAGGGCTAGGCTGTTGTATAAACAATTTATCTTCCTCTTATAAATTTCTTCCCCAAACAAATAATCTCCAAATAATCAAAGTACCAATACATGGCAGTTGTGCAAGAGGAAAAGCAAGCTTTTTATAGTTTGTTCTGTATTTCTATGTTTCTATTTTTTTTTTAAAGAAAATGTATTGAAAAGTCTTGAGTCAAAGGATCAGCAAATACTTTAGCATATCTTATGTACCTACTACTGCATTATGTGCTAAGATCCAAAAAGATAATAGATAATAGGTAAATAATTCCTATTTTCAAGGGATTTTAAATCCTATTAAGGAGATAAAACAGTCAAAAACCATGTATGTGTTCTTGTTAATGCAGAAGTTCAAAGAAACAAAGTATCATTGTGAGTTTGAGCTGGTAAAGATTTTATGAAAGCTTTGGAAATTGAACTGGTTCTTTAAGGATGGTTAGAATTCATACAGGTGGAAGAGAGAGAAGAAAACAGATTATCCCATACTCTGAATCCATGACTCGGTGCAAGGTCCTTGAGGCTAGGAGTCATGCATGCCCATGTATTAATTAAAGCACCTACCACGATGCCTGATGCACAGAGGTACTGCTACAGAGTAGTCTGCTCAAAAGCTAATCTAGAAAAGAGCAACTGCAAGCTCCATACATTTCTATATTCTTGTATCTCTTCAATATAAACCAAAAAGAGAAGTATTTAACATGGGGGAAATAAAGAAAGTATGTAGAATAAGAGATTCAGTCCCCATTTTATAGCAGAGATTTAAGTCATTTGTTCAGATTTATCCGGCAGGGTCATAACTCTACTCCTTTTGCAAGAGACAGCTTCTTGCTATGAGATTTGTGATATCCATCCATCCCCCCCCAAGAAGCTAGGTAACAAATGAAAGGAAATAATGAAAAATGAGAACAGCTATTGTATCACAGCAGAGAGATTATAAGATAAAATATTTTCTTCTGTTTTCTGTTTTTGAGACACTCGCACTCTGTCACCCAGGATAGAGTGCCATGGTGTCAGCCTAGCTTACGGCAACCTCAAACTCATGGGTTCCAGCAACCCTCCTATCTTAGGCTCCCAAGTAGCCGGGACTGTAACTGCCTACCACAACACCCAGCTAATTTTTTCTACTTTTTAGAGACAGGGTCTTGCTCTTCTTCAGGCTTGTCTCGAACTCCTGAGGTTAAGGGAACCACTCACCTTAACCTTCAACAGAGCTATGATTATAGAAATAAGCAACCTCACCTGGTCCCATTTTCATTTTTTTTAAGTATTTTTTTCCATAAACCTACCATGTGGAATTTTACAATATCCAAATTTTACCTCAATGAAGTTGTAGAAAGAAAATCTACCACATATATATACCTTTTGTCCATTACAGGTTTGTAAATGGATAGTAATAAATCTGATTTCTTATTTTGCTACTCTGAGTATTAACGTAAAAATCATAAATGTTATTCTTTACTTAGCATGATTATCTTATTAAATTAAATAAGCATCATGATTAGATATCAAGAGAGAACAAGCTTGACGTATGGTAGCATATAGGTTTATAATGATAACATAACTAATTTTATCTCAAGAATTTTGTGATATAGTTGTAGATAAGTGAAGACAACATGTTATATCTCAAAGACAAGGTTAGTAATGACTCTGTGAAACTATTTGGGTTACTCAGAATCACAGATCATGACTCTTAGCTTCTTGTGGAGTTGATTCACTTCCCTAATGAGATAGAATCTACTAATATCAATACTATTTTAACTAAAATGGTTTGGAAAGTGCATATTTCTACAAAATAATCTTCTATCCAGTGCAAAATAACTCATTAACATGAATTCTATTTTTACCCTCTCCAACAAAACAAGTCAAACATGTCTGGATAATTCTCTTATTAACATATTAAATATCCTTAATTAGCTTAAATGTTTTAATTGAATATGACACTTGTGATGACACATTTCGACTCTTGGCCATTCTTTTTATCTTCTAGTAATTACCATGGCTTCTCATCTGTTTCATAAATTAAATGCCAGTCTTTCTGACAGAAAACCTTATTCTGTAAAAAGGACATGGTCTAAGTGTATACATTTCTTTAGGTAAGAGTATATGTCATGTGCTTTCTTTTCAGTTCACAGCTAAGTGACAATTTTAAGATTTATCATTCTGCCTAGAACTTAAGAGTAAAATTCCAAAGAAAATTCCAAATGTCATCATATATTTTTCAAATTAAATGTTTTTCAGACTTGGAAAAGATCTCTAATACTTACAAAACAGCAGGCTACTAATATATAGTTCTCTAAACACTGTTCTAAAGAAATAAAAACATAAATATAGCATATCATATTAATTTTAAAATTCTACTGCTAAACAGAAATAAAAACTAATATATATATTGTTTTTAAGAATATATTGTATGCCCTTATATTAATATAAACAACTTTACTGCCAATTAAAAAAAATTTTTTTTTTTTTTTTTGAGACAGTCTTAAGCTGTCGTCTTGGGTAGAGTGCCGTGATGTCACAGCTCACAGCAACCTCTAAACTCTTGGGCTTCAGCGATTCTCTTGCCTCAGCCTCCTAGGTAGCTGGGACTATAGGCACCCTCCACAATACCTGGATATTTTTTGGTTGTAGTTGTCACTGTTGTTTGGCAGGCCTGGGCTGGATTTGGTGCATGTGGCTGGCACCCTAGCCACTGAGCTATAGGCGCTAAACCTAAAAAATATACTTTTTAAAGGTCTGAATAGGGCGGCGCCTGTGGCTCAAGGAGAAGGGCGCCGGTCCCATATGCCGGAGGTGAAGGGTTCAAACCTAGCCCCAGTGAAAAACCAGAAGAAAAAAAAAAAAAAGAGGGGCGGCACCTGTGGCTTAGTCGGTAGGGCGCCGGCCCCATATACCGAGGGTGACGGGTTCAAACCTGGCCCCAGCCAAACTGCAACCAAAAAATAAAAAAAAAAAATAGCCGGGCGTTGTGGTGGGCGCCTGTAGTCCCAGCTACTTGGGAGGCTGAGGCAAGAGAATCGCTGAAGCCCAGGAGTTGGAAGTTGCTGTGAGCTGTGTGAGGCCACGGCACTCTACCGAGGGCCATAAAGTGAGACTCTGTCTCTACAAAAAAAAAAAAAAAAAGAAAAGAAAGGTCTGAATAAATTCAGTGACAATATCATGAAAACATTCTCTACTTCTTAAAGTAAATCTTTCGAGCTCTCTTACGAACTTTTTGAGATCTCTTAGAGAATAAAAAGACTAAAAATGATAGGAAATATGGCTAGGGAGTTTTGGTATTCTAGTTTCTGGAGTGGCATGCTATATTTAAAAAGAAAATTTGGGCTCGGTTCCTATAGCTAAAGCAGCTAAGGCGCCAGCCACATATACCAGAGCTGGCAGGTTCGAATCCAGCCTGGGCCTGCCAAACAACAATGACAACTACAACAAAAAAATAGCTGGGCATTGTGGTAGATGCCTGTAGTCCCAGCAACTTGGGAAGCTGAGGCAAGAGAATCACTTAAGCCCAGGAGTTGGAGGTTGCTGTGAGCTGTGATGGCACAGCACTCTACCGAGGCTCTGTCTCAAAAAAATAAATAAAAATAAAAATAATTTAAAAATAAATAAATAAATAAAAATAAAACTTGGTGTTTCTATTTCTGTATGCTATTTCTTCAGAGATCATTGGCCTCCTTGGCTTTCCTGGCTCTCTTTCCAATTCTCCATTCCTTTTCCCTTCTCCTTCCCTGCTTATAAGGCCCCATCCCTGACATACTTTTTTTTTGAGAGTCTCACTTTGTTGCCCTGGGTAGAGTGCCGTGGCATCACAGCTCACAGCAACCTCCAACTCTTGGGCTTAAGTTATTCTCTTGCCTCAGCCTCCTAAGTAGCTGGGACTACAGGCACATGCTACAATGCCCAGCTACTTTTTTGTTGTAGTTGTCATTGTTGTTTAGCGGGCCTGGGCCAGGTTCAAACCTGCCAACCCCGGTGTACGTGGCCAGCACCCTAACCACGGAGCTACTGATGCCAAGCCAACACTCTCATCATAAGCTTTCCCTTATACCATTCAGCTCCTACAATTCCCATGTTGCCCATCTTCTCTTTGCTATCCCCTATAGCTCATGCTCCTCCAGCCCCATACACTCATAAATACCACCTCATCTACTTTCTCCAAAAAAGAGCAGACTGTGGACCTGACAGGAAAATCTCTTTGAAATAGATCTCTTTGTTGGGGAAGGAGAGGAGGTAGACTCAGGCAAGACTAATCCTGCTGGGTATAAAGAGAAAGAAACTGTTACAACTAGTCAGGGTGAGAAGCTGCCCAGAAGTAGTAGTCCTAAATGTTCTCAGGGGAGCTGCTATGGTTTGGATAGGTTTGTTTGTCCCTACCAAATCTCATGTTGAAATTTGAACCCCGGTTTTCGAGGTGGCTCATGCCTGTAATCCTAGCACTCTGGGAGGCCCAGGCAGGTGGATCAGCTGGACACAGGAGTTTGAGACTAGCCTGTGCAAAGCAAGACTCCCCTCTCTACTAAAAATAGAAAACCTTGCAAGAGGTTGTGGCAGGCACATGTAGTCCCTGCTACTCGGGAGGCTGAGGCAAGAGGATCACTTAAGCCCAAGAGTTTGATATTGCTGTGAGGTATGACACCAGGGCACTCAACCCAGGGCACAAGAGTGAGACTGTCAAAAAAAAAAAAAGGAAAGAAAGAAAGAAAGAAAAAGAAATTTGATCTCCAATGTGGCAGTGTTGGGAGGCGGGGCCTAGTGGGAGGTATTTGGGTCATGGGGTGGACCTGATACCTCTAGGTAGGAAGTTTTTTCTTTTCTTTCTTTCTTTTTTTTTTTTGCAGTTTTTGGTCTGGGGCCGGGTTTGAACCTGCCACCTCCGGTATATGGGGCTGGAGCTCTACTCCTTGAGCCACAGACTCCGCCCTAGGTAGGAAGTTTTAGCTGTCAAAAAGACTAGGTTAGTTCTTATGGGAAAGGATTAGTTCCCAAGAGACAAAGCTATTATAAAGCCAGAATGCCCCAAAGGTTTGGTCCCTCTTTGCACACATCCCTTCTTCCCTTTGAACTCCTCCTTGTTTTGGCTGCACAAAATCTTTCAACACATGCCCGAGCCATGTTTCTTGTACAATGTGCAGAACTGTGAGCTAAATAAACTTTTCTTTAAAAATAATCCAGCCTCAGGTATTCTTTTATAGAAACACAAAACAGACTAAGACAGGAGCAGAACAGATCAGAAAAGTACAGCTGTACAATGGAACCAGTATATTGAATGAGGCTGCCCTAGAGACCACCTAGAGAAGGAATTACAGTCAAAGAAAGCAGCACAGATAGTGGAATACAGAGTTTTGGGATTTAAAAAAATCTGAAATCAAGACGATGACTCAATTATTCAGTATGTGATTAAGACACTTTCTGAATAACACTATTCTCTGCCCACTAACACCCTGCATTGAAATTCTAAACACTTTTTTCTGTATCTCTGTATTTTGTTCCTCTACATCTCCACAGAAAAAAATTGACCCTGACTAAGCACAGCTTCTAAGGCAAGAACAGTTCTTATTCTAGTCGGAAGGCTTTCCAAATGAGGAGATAACATAGTATCAAAACTTACACAAGTCAATGTGCATCAAAATCATCTTTGTGATGAAACTTAAGATGAGAAGTGATTTTTTAAAAACAAAAAATTATAGCTGTAATCAACAAAAAAGCAAAACGTTACTTTAAAAAAGATCTCTTCAATCAACAAATAAGAGGTAGGATTATTTGAAGGTAAAAGACTTAGAGGAAAATGGCTTGTATGTATTTCTTCACTATTCCTCAGATAACAGAATCACAAAGCTTTTCAAAAAAAAAAAAGGCAGAAAAATTTGTACCAAAATCCACTGGTGTGAATTATGACACTTTTGATGTATACTGCTTTATTAATATACACTAAAAGAAATCAACTCTTTCTATTTCAGTTTTTCATGATTAATAGATCATCTTCATTTTGTTATGCTTAGTTTACTTCTAATTTTTTTTTTTTTTTTTTTTTTGAGATAGGGTCTCACTCTGTCACCTGGATAGTGGCGTCATCATGGCTCAGTGTAATCTCACACTCCTGGGCTCAAGTGATCTTCCTGCCTCAGCCTCCTGAGAAGCCAGGACTTCAGGTGTATATCACCCTGCCTGGCTAATTTGTTTTTTAAATTATTTTGTAGAGACAAAACTTAGTCTTACTAAGTTGCCCAGGCTGGTCTTGAACTCCTCTGCTCAAGAGATCCTCTTGCCTCAGTCTCCCAAAGTGCTGAATTACAAGTGTGAGTCACTATGCCTGCCCTCTATTTCTGAATTGTTATTAAATATATCTTACATTAGATTTTAATATATTTAATCATATTTTTAAAATTTTGTATTTTATATTTTCTAATATATTTGTAAACTGCAGTTTTTAGAAAACGAATTCTGAATATTTTCAATAAGATAGTGATATTAATAATGACTTTTAGCATAAACTAAAAAATATAAAAATCTCAGCACTATCATTTATTCTGGTATTGTAATTATCAGTGAGGGGAAATAAAGGCCTTTCACTTAGAACCTATTTGGGAATGATGGAATCAGACCAAATGCCATGGTCTTTGGTAAAAGAAGGACAGAAGTAAGAATGGCTGCCTTCTCATAAGAACATTATGATTTACACTGTCTTGGGGTGGGTAAGGTAGCTCCTACCTGTGATCCTAGCCTTCTGGGAAGCCGAGGTGGGAGGATCACTTGGTCTCAGGAGTTTGAGATCAGCCTAAGCAAAAGCAAGACCCCATCTGTACTAAAAATAGAAAAATTAACTGGGCATGATGGGGGGTACCTATAACCCCAGCTACTCAGGAAGCTGAGGCAGGCAGATTACTGGAGATCTGGAATTGGAAGTTGGGTGAGCTATATGATGTCACAGCACTCTAGCCTGGGCAACAGAGTGGACTCTATCTCAAAAAACAAAACAAAACAAAAATATTTAGGTTATCTTAGACATTTCAATAAAAGACATCAGGCGTGATTCCGTGGTAAAGATGAGAATGAGAATGGGAGCTTTGTGAGTAGAGGAGGAAACTAAATGTGATTTAAGAGATACAGGAATTTCCCTTATCACCAACTTTTAGGAAAGCTCCTACCATAGATCTTACCCTACATTACTAGTGGACAAAACAAGAGTTATGAGGAGAGAAACATAGAACATAGGTAAGTCAGGCATATCTACCTACATGAAAAACTACCTAATACTGTAGGATTGTCTACATACATACCATATGCTTCCCTTTCCACACAAAACAAAATGTGGTACATGCTAATCTTATGTGAAATATTCATTGAATGGATGATTCAATGAATGAGTATAAGTACTAACTTGGTGGTACTAGAAATGAACAAAAAAAGCATTTCAAAGAAGAAATGATGGAATTAAAAAAAGGGGAAATCATGTGACATACTGAACAGTGGAGATAAAAAACAAAACAAAACAAAAATACCTCCAAGGAGTCTTATCTGAGAAAATAGGGGGGAAAAACCAGTAAAAGACAGAAAAAGGAAACATAGAAAAGACACATGGTTGATTAAAGCAAAAGATGATGAATCTGATTTGAGACTAGGTTTCAGGGAAAAGAACATATGTATGGATAGTCATAGAGTGGATGGAAATAAGCAAAGAAATAAAAACTAAAGGGCAGAATGATAGAGGATTTAGATCAGCAAGGGTCACCTAAAGCCATAAATGTTCAGTAGTCTCTTTGAAAAACAAAACTGAAATGAAAAAGACTGAAGATACCGTATTTTTTTTTTCTTACTTATTTTTCCACCCTTAGACTCTGGCCAAGAAGATAAAGTCTTAAGGGATATCTTTGATAGAAAGAACACAGAAGACTGAAAGACAGAGATAGGCAGAAAAAGATCTGAGAGAGAAATAAAGTAACTGTCAGTTTATCAAAAACTATTAATTAAGTACCTGGCGGCTTGGCGCCTGTAGCTCAGCAGCTAGGGCGCCAGCCACATACACCGGGGCTGGCAGGTTCCAACCCAGCCCAACCCAGGCCTGCCAAAAAAAAAAAAAAAAAAATTAAGTACCTGGATAACTAACAGTGTACTAGCCCTTATAATTAGCTTTAGGTTCAATACAGGGGTCCTCAAACTGCAGCCCGCAGGCCACATAAGGCAGTGTGATTGTATTTGTTTCCATTTTGTTTTTTTACTTCAAAATAAGATATGTGCAGTGTGCATAGGAATTTGTTCATAGTTTTTTTTTTTAAACTATAGTCCGGCCCTCCAGTGGTCTGAGGGACAGTGAACTGGCCTCCTGTTTAAAAAGTTTGAGGACCCCTATTTTGAAACAAGAAAGATCCTGGTCAGGACTCAAATTCGCCTAATCAACTTACCTGGGATCACTGGAACAGTTAAATGTGCCCGTACGTATTCCAAATCTTGACACCTTTTTTACCATTTTCTCCCAGTGAATTTTACCAACCAAGGGACTTCTGTCATTTGCTATGACCTATTTTTAAAAAAAGAAAAAAAGAAAGTTTAGTTACCTAAAATGGAGCCAAACCAACCACGTACATCCACAATATAATTTTACTCTTTTGAAAAAGATAATCTCTTCCCAGTTCTAATTTACTGTCTCACCCACTGCAATTCTTATAGAAGGAGCAACTAGCCAATTGGAAAAGACTTTAAGCAGTACATTAAATTCCCACATTCAGTTAACACTGGGGGAGAGTCAAAACCATCATTAAAAAGCTAGCCATGTTCTTCACCATGTGGCCTCTTCTCTAGAATCAAGTTATACAGGAAAAAAATGCCTATTGGAGTCATTTCTCTTTGCTTTGAAGAAAAAATTTTAAATAATAATCCAAATAAAGCTTACTAAAAATTATCACATGTAGGTTCAATGAGTTCAAATTTTTTAAAACTGTAATTATGGAGCCTTGAGTTAAATACGTATATTCCATCAAACTATGCTTTGACGAAATCAATAAATACAACTATTTATGTGGCTTTTTAACAATTATGAGACTCTAATATATAAAAAAATTACCATAATGAATGTTATATTCTTGAACTTCTATTTTAAATTTATAAATAGCTTTCAAGCACAATTAGGATTGGAAGAAGAAAAAGATTTTTTTTTTTTCAAAAAAGAAAAAGTCTACAGCCATACCACCCTGAATGTGCCCGATCTCGTCAAAAAAGAAAAAAAAAATCTAAATTAACTTTCAAAATATGTACTGACTTCTCTTACTATGTATTTATAAATATCAGCCTTTCTCTTCCCTAACATCTTTTCCTTTTATCCTCTAATTTTCTTATTTTGAATAAATGCAAAATTTCAATGAAGATACCAGTGAAAAACAATGTTAAAAACAAAACACAAAAATAAATAAGTAGGAATTTAAAGCCAAAAACGTCTGAAGTCATCATGAAATCATTTGTTGTAAGTCCAGGTTACATGGACCAAGTTTATTTTTATAAATTCTATATTACTGATACCATTCAATTCAAAATTACAACCCAATACTCTGTGAGTCTCTAATCCTTCTGGGAGGAAGGACCATTTTCATGTTCACAAAACCTCTAAGAAGTGAAGTTCCAGATGGTTGTGTGAAATGAGTGCCAAAAGTCAACTCCCTGGGGGAGAGGCAGGAGGTGGTGTACTACTTCATCTGAGGGCTCTCTGCTGGAAAGTCTAATAAATGTCAGCAGGCAGCAGAAGAAAGGGCATATGGTGATGAAGTTCACTTTACATGCCAAAAAGTCATTGTCCAATAACCTCTGAGATAGTCCTGATACTACCATCCTCATACTTTCAGAAACATGCATTCACATATAACATCTTCTAATGTAACTTTGACGCTTAATACAAACAATTTAGACCATTAAGCAAATGGTTTTGACAATACTTTTTAATGAAAATAAATGGTCTTATTAAGGGAAATGTGGGTTCTTACTCAAATGGTTGAGGTAACCAAGAAGAGGGTAATTGGAAGACATAGTCTGATTAGGTGAAAGCTCTTTTTGAGGAGGTTCATAATGGTTACACTACTCACTCCCTAGCTTCCACATTTTTCTGTAATCCAAAAGTACTTTATATGTTTTACCTGGGGAATCAAGCTTTTTTTTTTTTTTTTTTCACTAATCAAGAGTTAATATGGCAATTCTTTTAGTCAAGTAATTGAAGAAATCTTGAAATTATTTTGTGGATTCTTCAGGAGGATGAAGAAGTCTCTGTGCACTCATATCACCACACTCCCTGCTCTTTGCCCTCTTTTTAAAAGAACTCTCTTTTCAGACTTTTTCCCACGCCTTCATCAAGGTGACAACCAAAACATTTCAGGTCTGTGTGTATAACGGCATTGCTTCAAGGAGTTTAGAAACTGCCTTGTCAATGTAAATATGGTCCTACATCTAGGGGCATCTTTCAGTGAAGATACTGTTCATTGCACAGGTATCTTTCAGATATATGATAACAGCTCCAATGCTAGAAAGAGAAAAAGGAATGAAAAGGGGTTATTCTCAGGTACCTCCTGGTTCCAGCCAACAGTAGTAGAAGTGAAAGAGAAGAGTTGAGAACAGCACTGGGGCAGGTACAAGACTGTGCTCAACCCCAGGTCCTTATTTATTTAGCAGGCTATGCTAGCATCTGTTTTTGAAGAGTTTAAGGATCCTTGACTGAGAGAGCTACACAAAAATGAAAAATACCCTAAGCATTTTAAATGCTCCATAGCTATATTTATGCAACTAAAAAAATGCTTTGCGAATGAAAAATACCCTAAGCATTTTAAATGCTCCGTAGCTATATTTATGCAACTAAAAAAATACTTTGTCCAGTGTTCCATATAGTTAGTTTACTTGAAGGTTTAGCATACATTACATTTTGTGGAGGTTGAATTAAACAATTACCATAAAAATGTTAATATTTTCACAAAATAACTCATCTGGATGAGTCATACGGAACAACAAAATACTCTAAGCCTATTATTACTGTGTCACACCAGTAAGAGTCCCAAGTTTATATCTTATATCCTAAAAACATAAGCGATGATTCTGAGTGGCAACCACACTGCTAATCTAATAAAAAGGGGAGACGTATTCCTCAACAGTTCAGGAAGGAACGTTCTCTGTGGGGAATATTTTCAGATACTAGAAAAAAACTGAACAAAAGTACAGTTTGAGTTCCAGGGCTGTAACAGACTTGGCAACATAGGCCAGAAGGGAAGCAATGTTTCCATTCCCTTTACCAGGGTACGTGCCTCTCTGTACTGGCACCCTTACACTTGCTCAGCCATATATTCCTTGAAGTTAACATAGTGCCTTGCTCAAATGGGTGCTCATTAAATATTTAATAGAACCAAACTATTTCAGCTTTTGATAGTTTAGTAATTTATTCTATTTCTGATTACACAGATTCTCTCAAGGAAAGACTCCAAGTTTTTTATTTGTTATAAGGAAAGTCCCTTCCCCAGCAAACTGTCATCTGGAATGTTTTCTGGACAAACATTAGGATAAAGAGTACCTTGTTATATAACCGCCAACGTTTTTTGACCCTAGTGAGACATAAAGATGTCCAATTCAGTGCATTTAAAAACATCCTCTTTTTTTTCCTTTCTTTTTTTTTTTTTTTTTGAGACAAGAGTCTGACTCTGTTGCCTAAGCTAGAATGCCAGGTATCAGCCTAGCTCACAGCAACCTCTAAATCCTCCTGCCTCAGCCTCCCAAGTAGCTGGGACTACAGACATCTGACATTATACCTGGCTAATTTTTCTATTTTCAGTAGAGACAGGGTCTTGCTCTTGCTCAGGCTGGTCTTCATCTCCTGAGCTCAAGCAATCCTCCTGCCTTGGCTTCCCAAAGAGCTAGGATTATAGGCGTGAAATACCAGGCCCAGCCCCCAAATATACTTCTTTAAAAGTGGGGTTTTCTATTGACCAGAATATTTGGCATACCTCTTATAATATTGTTAATTCCCACATAGTAAGATCCAGGATTAATTAAATAACATAACCCCTTGCATCAATAGGAGTGCTGTGCTAGGATTTTTTTTTGCATTTCTCAACATTTTATTGTAACAGGGAGCTTCCACGTTCAAAATCATAGACTAACCCAAGTAAATATATGTAAACTGTACAAAATCATTAAAAGTGAGGACATATGATTGACAAAAATGAAATTCAATGGCATTTTAATTTTTTTTTGGTATTTTCACTAGCTTATATTATGAATAAACACAAATAAATGGTTTTTACCAATAAAAAATATACAATAAAGTGTCTTCTATTTATTTCACCTCCAGATTAGTGTCAAGTGATGAATAAATTAGAAACTCCCTGAACAAAACCACTGTTCTTTGAACAAAGACAAACAAGTTTAAAATCAGCTATTAACTCTTTTCAGTCAAATAGGAAATACATTAACTTCAGTTAATAATACTTCAGTCAATAATAATTCAGTAAATATTGACCCAGGGCTTTACTTCAAATATTTTGATGCTTTTCACTGCTACCTCACTTCAGGGTGACTTTAAATTCCTCTTTATAATGTGACACAACCAGTAAGGTACAAATATGTCCTCCTTTAAACTATGACAAAAGTCAAAACAAAGAAATAGAAATATTAAGATAAATCCATAAAACTGAACAATTATGCTAACTTTTCCATTTCAGAAGCTTACCCACTGTGCCATCTGCCCCTCTACCAGGAGTCTTTCGAAAGAAAAGTCACCATCTTCCATTTGTAATGCCAAGAAGATGATGTGTCAAAAAACCCACAAAACGGACGGCGCCTGTGGCTCAAGGAGTATGGCGCCGGTCCCATATGCCAGAGGTGGTGGGTTCAAACCCAGCCCCGACCAAAAACCACAAAAAAAAAAAAAAACCCACAAAACAGGCAAATGAATACCTAATGAAAGATATGAGTTAAAAACGAAGTAGAAAAACTCACTATGTTAGAAAGAACTGTTAGAAAAAAAAGAGGATTTAGCTCTTCACCTTCTATTATTGGTGGAGATGTCACATGTATGCTGCTACCTCGAAAATTAAAATTAGTTCTGTTCATTTCACATTACAAAGAATACTGGAAAGACATGGAAAAGCTTGAGATGGCGCCTGTGGCTCAGTGACTAGGGCGTCGGCCCAATATACTGAGAGTGGAGCGTTCAAACCCGGCCCCGGCTGACCTGTAACAAAAAAATAGCTGGGTGTTGTGGTGGGCGCCTGCAGTCCCAGCTACTTGGGAGGCTGAGGCAAGAAAATCGCCTAAGCCCAAGAGTTGGAGGTTGCTGTGAGCTGTGATGCCCCAGCACTCTACCAAGGGTGACAAAATGAGACTCTGCCTCTAAAAAAAAAACAAACAAAAAAAAAAGTAAAAGCTTTAAAATTTGAAAAAGATTGAACTATGGGATCTATGCATCTTTATCAATGAAAACATTCCTCACAGACTTAAAAAAATGATAAAGAGTCAGCTTCTTTTAAAACACAATAGTAATCACTGATCCATGGTTCCACTTTCCATGGTCAATCACAGTCCAAAAATATTATATACAATAAGGTATTTTAAGAGCAAGAGACCACATGCACATAAATTTTATTATAATCTACTGTTATAATTGTTCTATTTTATTAGTAGTTGTTAATGTCTTATTTAGCCTAACCTATAACTTAAACTTTATCATAGGTACATATGTATAGGAAAAAATATAGTGTATATGGGAATCAGTACTATCTGTGGTTTCAAGCACCCAATGGAAAGAGCAACTTAGATAAGAGCAACTACTGAAAATAGAAGAAAATAATTCAAATTATTAAAAACTGGATTCCTGAAAGTTATCCTTTTGATAAATATTCCCCGAGCTGAAACAATGGCAAGGAAGAGAGAGACTAATTCTCTTCTGTTACTAGCAGGTATTTTCAACTTTAAGTATAGTTTTTTTTAAAAAAAAAAAAAAAAAAAACCAACTCAGTCCTATTTTGAGAGCTTAAATGAGGATGTCTATGTTGATTAGCTTAGTTGGCTAGTTACAATGCCAAGGACAGGTTTCAATCTCACTCTTCTTAGTTGTCCTGCCAGAGATAGTTCTTCCAGACCAAGCCATATGACAGATGTAACCCACCAACCCCAAAGAACACAGGCCAGACAGTGGTAATCAGTGCAAACCTTAAGCATCACTGGAAAAATTGTGTGTATCATTTCCATACACAGAAAACCATATATATACACTGCATTTTTCCTAGGAGTCATTTTTTGACTATTAATACCTTTGAGGTTTAAATTTATTTTCAGAGAAAAATAATTTAGTGAGTAGAATTTATAATGCTAACATTCACTATCATTATTTGTTCTTTACTTCATTCAAATGACATCAAAGAATTCTTTGCCAATCTCTAACTCCTTAGCCTGCTTATTTTTCTCCTTAGGATTTTCCACTGATAACATATTAAGTATTTATTTATTTGGTGTCTGCCTCTCCCAAATGGAATATGAGCTGCCTGAGAGAGAAAGGACTTAGCATTATGTGTGTCCCTAGTATATCTCCTGGGCCCAGAACAAGGCCTGGCACACACGTATCTACTTAATAAACTGTTCCATGAATTGTGTCACCTATTAAGAGAGTTTAATCCATGGGTATCTTTAACAGGCAGCACAAAATAGTAGATTGTTTATAAACCAAGAACATATTGCTAACTAGTGAAACAGAATGTGTTTGTTGTCCTATATACCCAAAGAATTTCCAGACTTTTGGCATGGCTCTTCCAAGTTTCAAAGGTGCTCAGCATCTTCCTCTTTCATTTCTATGGCATTAGCCAAGGTGGGTGATGAAGGGCAGTGGGACTGGCTACTCAACTCAATCTCAGAAATAAAATCTAAAATTATCAAAGCTGGTTAAGTCTTTCTCAATTGGACTATTAGAAATAAATAACAGAGAAAAGAAATGAAATAACAATTTACTTATAAATTAAGGCTTTAAAAAAGTTATAGCTGGGCAGCGCCTGTGGCTCAGTAGGTAAGGCGCAGGCCCCATATACTGAGGGTGGCAGGTTCAAACCCGGCCCTGGCTGAACTGCAACCAAAAAATAGCTGGGCGTTGTGGCGGGCGCCTGTAGTCCCAGCTACTCGGGAGGCTGAGGTAAGAGAATCGCTTAAGCCCAGGAGTTGGAGGTTGCTGTGAGCTGTGTGATGCCATGGCACTCTACAGAGGGCCATAAAGTGAGACTCTGTCTCTACAAAAAAACAAACAAACAAACAAACAAAAAATGTTATAGCTTATTTTTCAATACCAATTAACACAGAAATAAATTAAAATGTAAACGGATAATATATAGACTGTACCCATACCCTCCAATATTCTCACATTGCTGAACTTAAAATTAGCGAATTCAATTATCTGGCAGGTAGAAGGTCAAATGCAATAGGAAGAATACAATAAAGGAAAGGCCATGAATGTCCAAAGCAATCTCCAGAAGAATTCCCAAATCACAACTCTTATAG
Organism: Nycticebus coucang; assembly: GCF_027406575.1. Classification (NCBI taxonomy): domain Eukaryota; kingdom Metazoa; phylum Chordata; class Mammalia; order Primates; family Lorisidae; genus Nycticebus; species Nycticebus coucang. Next base: position 85,290,691 of record NC_069783.1, read on the forward strand.
ACAGTGAATTACAATATTATTCCATCTTCTTTAAATGTATATGTATTTATTAAAGGCTACGTACAATAGAAAATCTAACTATCCACTATCACACTACTAGTCAGTGACAGTACCAGACCTGCAACTGAAGTCTCTGAACTCAAAGCTTTTTCTATCATATTTTGCAATCATTGTTCTCAGAAAGAAATACGAAGATGAAGCTATTTTTAATGTTCATACCCTGAACCAAAATTTGTAAAACCCAGCATGAAATGACAAAGAGCACTGGACAAAAAATCAGGGCACTGGGATTTGAACCTGGTTCAATATTACCAACCACTCCCCTGACCTTGGGCAAGCTACTTCACCTCTCAAAGCCTCAGAAGGGGTTAGGTCTGATATAACTTCTAAGCTTCAGCCACTCACATTAGTAATTTTAATCACATTCATGCTTTTAATTTATGTGATGTTAGGTGAACTCACAAAATTTAAATAACTTTATCTTTACCCTAAGCAATACTTATGAAATTACATGCTCAATATAGATTTTTTTAATTTATATTAAAATATATGATAACATGTGACCATAACCCATTTACCCTAAACTACACTTTGGGAAATATAAAAGATTATTTTTAAGGTCCTTCATAGCTCTAGATTTCTGATATGCTAATTAACTCAGTTTTGATATCAAGAAAAACAGGGGTTAAATCAGTCATGGTGGCTCATGCCTGTAATCTTAGCACTCTGGGAGCCCAAAGTAGGCAGATCACTTGAGTTCGAGACCAGCCTGAGCAAGAGTGAGACCCTCATCTCTAAAAATAGCCAGGTGTTGCAAATCAAAACCACTCTAAGATATCACCTAACCCCAGCAAGATTAGCCCACATCAGAAAGTCACTAAACACCAGATACTGGAGTGAATGTGGAGAGAAGGGAACACTCCTACACTGCTGATGGAATTGCAAACAAATACAGCCCTTTTGGAGAGAAGTATGGAGAATCCTCAAAGATATAAATGTAGACCTTCCATTTGACCCTGCAATCCCATTATTAGGTTATCTACCCAGAAGAACATAAATCATTTTACCACAAAGACATTTGCACTAATGTTTACTGTGGCTCAATTCATAATTGCCAAGTCATGGAAGCAACCTAAGTGCCCTCCAACCCATGAATGGATCAACAAACTGTGGTATATGTATACCATGGAATATTATGCAGCCATTAAAAAAGATGGCTGCATCTTTTATATTTACCTGGATGGAGATGAAATACATTCTTCTTAGTAAAGTATCACAAGAATGGAAAGATGAATATCCAATGTATCCCATACTAATATGAAATCAATATGTAAACAATTAAATGTTCCTCAAAATACGAAACACTATTATAGTCCACTTTGGAGATAGAGAGAAGTGGGAAGGTGGGGGGAGAACGTATGGCAGAAGGAGGAAGGACATGAGGCAGGATCTCAATTAATGTGCACACTGTGAGGGTGTACAACATGCCCCCTGGGTGAGGGACTCTTCTACAAATGCAACTTTACCATGGAAGTGAGAACAACCTAACCTAAATATTACACCCTCATACTATTTGAATAAAGTTTAAAAAATAAAAAATAGCCAAACGTTGTGGCAGGTGCCTGTACTACTTAGGAGGCTGAGGCAAGAAAATCACTGGAGCCCAAGAGTTAGAAGTTGCTGTGAGCTACAATGCCACAGCACTCTACCAAGGGCAACAAAGTGAGACTCTATCTCAAAAAAACACAAATGGGTTAAAAGGATAATACCATCATAAACAAAGTAATGAGCACCTTCCACCATTTCCTGCACAACAGCTGTCCCTCTATAATCACAAAGTTGTCTATTTCCCTAATGGAAGAATTCCTTTACTTTTACGTTAAGGTTCTTCCTTTACATACAAAAATTACTTGGGATACTGAATTCAAAACTGGAGTTAAAAAACTGAGACAAACAGTGCAAGTCACTAAATAAAAGTGGCATATATGTGTTTCTCACTTCAATGAACAGCCAGCTACTCAAATGGATTGTCTTCTGCTGATCTAAAAAAAATGTCAGCTCTCATTCCCTGACTTTCCCTTTCCCACTCTTAAATTTTCATGCTCCTTGGTTTCTAAGCCTCTTTAATAGGACACTGGAGCCTCCCTGTGAGAACTGAGTTATGTTTAAGAAATATGACACAAGTACACGTAAGCGTCACTGATATACAATATTTAAGTAAAAATAATTTCTTTCATGTTTCTCAAATTATCAAGAACTATCACTGCTTCTGATACCTGAACCAGCCAGATGCCATCTTTTGTATCTTCTACAAGCTCATAGAAGTGCATTTCACCACTGAAATTGGTACTAGAAACAGATTCAGATGCTTCTTCTTCCTTGAGAGCAGAATAGAGCTCACCTTCCATCAAGTCACCTGAAGAAAAAATAATAATATTAATAAGATTTCAAAACTCCTATGTCTCCAATTTCAACAGTTAATTCCATTTTTTACACTAAGAATCATCTTATTGTACTTTCACTGTATTCTGTTGAAAAGAACACTAGAGGCTCAGCGCCTGTAGATCAGCAGCTAGGGCACCAGCCACACACACCGGAGCTGGCGGGTTTGAATCCAGCCCGGGCCTGCCAAACAACAATGACAACTACAACCAAAAAATAGCCGGGCATTGTGGTGGATGCCTGTAGTTCCAGGTACTTGGAAGGCTGAGACAAGAGAATTGCTTGAGCCCAAGAGTTTGAGGTTGCTGTGAGCTGTGACGTGATGACATTCTACCGAGGGTGACAAAGTGACACTGTCTCAAAAAAAAAAAAAAAAGAAAAGAACACTAGAACCTGAATATACCATTTATGATTTATATGTTCAATAAATATGTAAAAAGTACTTACTATATTTTAGGCAGAAGTGAACAAACCAGATAAGAATCCCTAGAGTAGAGCTTATGTTCTAGTGGGGTCATCATATAATTATTAGAAAATTACTGAATTTTTAACAGTCTAAAAATCCATCACAAAATGAATTAGTTTTGTGTATGACATGGCTTATATGCTTCTTACTTAAAAGATTTAGAATTGGGTTCACAGAATTTGCCATCAGCCCTACTTAAAATATTAATAGCAGCAGAGTGTATAGGACTTAGAAGTTAGAATTTTACCTATTAGATAAAACAATCTTCACATAGAAATGCTAGAGCTTGTATCATGAAATAGAAACACTAAAATCGAATAATTTTTTAACTTTTGCCTTTAATATTAAACAGTGAGAAACCAGGCACTGTATCATGATAGCAGCAAAATGAAAAGTATTAAAAGTTAAACTGTCATACCAAGATTTTTCTGCTATAAAATGTGTAATCTGAGTCATATTTTTGTGGGCTGTGTGTATTTTTTAAGATTATATATGGACTCCTCATATATTCAATGTGACAAGTATTTTGGGGCCCAAAGGAAAGCAATAATAAATCAAGTATCAAATAAAAGTCAAAAGAAAAAATGTGTGATCAAATTTTTTACCATGAAAAATGATCTGGGTTTGGCAGTTAAGACACCGCTTCTTTCTAAACGGAGAGAATTTATTTATTAGAGATTTTTACTTTACTTACTTCATTTTTCCTTCCTGTGGTAGAACTGAAAGTTACCAAAAACCACTCAGTAAATATGGGGCAAGAATAATATACAATTTTATATTTTCTCTAAAAAAAATGTTACACTTTTTGCAGAATGGCTTTCCTTCCTCTACCCTAGTAGAGAGATACGAGTTTTATAACCCTTAATTTACAAATATGCAAGTGTTAAACGACTACTGCGTTCATATTCTCTATCACACTATATGGCTGGGGGGACTAAATAAGGAACATAATTTGTCTTGTAAAAGACACAGCTGACAGACACACTTGAAACAACAAAAAAGATAACCATCAGTTTCATTTGCTTCCTACAGCAACCCAGAATGTCTTTCTCAAATTACATTCCCCTTTCAGGAAGTTCTAAACAAAGATATACTTTGTCCAGCAGGGAAAAAAAATTAACTGTATTTCTCACCCAATACTACCCCAAACGGAGAGTTACTGAAAATACATTCTTTAAGATGTTAAATATTCTCTCAGGGCTGTATCAATTCTATTTCTCAGCCTATTACCTGATGCAAGGGTGCTTGCAATAAATACAGAAGACCAAAAAAAAGTTTACATCCAAGATAAAAAAATTTTTTTTAACTCTGACAGAAATATAGACTCAAACCCATTCTGTCAAATCTTCACCGAACTTAAAATAAGAAAAGCTAATACTGTTCAGTGCACACTTTATCTATATTCAAACTTATAATTTAACATTTCAACCTTAGGCCCAAATACCTCTTTCATATTAAGTATTCTAATGATGGTTTCCCCTCGGCTAGCTTGCTAGTACTGTAGAGACAAATACTGTTATTTAGAGACAACGTTTTAGAGTTTTTCTTGTCTTATATTCTTATGAACTTCAACTGACAATGCTTTCCAGTTTGCAACTGGTTGACATTCCCGAATTTTGAGAAAATCACTCAACTTAGTAAACTACACTAAGAACCTACGCTTTAAACTGTCATTAAAAAAAAAAAGCCTTAAGAAGAGACACCAATACCCCTACAAATAATGTCAGCCTCCTTATTAAAACGGACATCCACCTATTTTATTGTAGAAAACATGGACAAAGAAAACGTGGGCAGCTCTCCCAGCAGTCTGCTTAACCCTTCCAGGGAACGCCTCACTCCGGGGGAACGGCCAGGTACCAGGGGCACAGGTCGCTCCTCCACCCCAGGTGCAAGGGACCCCGGAAACCTGACACTCGCCTGACTTTTCCACCAGCTCCCGGACATCCTTCTTCTCCGGCAGCCCCGAGTAGCCCAGCCCCCGGCACTCCAAAATGGTCTTCAGCTTCTTGAAGCTCAGCGCCACCGGATCCACCAGCTGGGTGGCAAAGATGCCAGTTTCATACCACACAATGGCCTCAAAAAATCTGGCCAGGACGAACAGGACCAGAAAATAAAGGAGCAGGAAAAAAAGCTTCAGCCACATCTTCTCCGGTGTCTCCTCTCTTTCCACAGAGCTCGGAATGGGGGAAAGAGGAGGGTCTGGAGCCGGGGAGTTGTGGCTTCACGGCGGCCTGTGCTAGGGCACCGGGTCCGCGTGCTGGCCGGCCCGGCCGCCGTCACTGGCCAGTCATCCCCCGCCGGGAGACAGGTGATTTGGTATCCGCGCGGGTGTGAGGAAAAGACCAGGAGGGCAGAGGCGCAGAGACTCGCGCCGGGCCTTCCAGTCAAAAGGCGAGGAAAATAAAGGGGGAAAAGTCAGCAAAACCCATCCATTCAAAACCGACGGAGAGAACCCGCGGAGTAGAACAAAACCAGGGACGTTGCCCGGGCGGGGGACACTGACCCAGGCAGTGGGGATTGGCCCTCCGGTACCGTAATCTCAAAGGGGAGGGGGAGAGACCAAAAAATAATTTACATCCACAAAGGAAGCGGGGGTCCGGGCGGCAAGCCGAGGGCGGAGGGGCGGCGGTTGGTGCCGGACTCCCGCGGCGGCAGGTCAGGAAGGCGCGGCGGCCGGCCCGGCCAGGCCCGGGGCCCAGCGAGCCCGGCGCGGGGAGAGGCGGCCGCCGCAGCGCCCCGCCCGGCGCCCAGGCCCCAGGCCCCGCCGGTAGCCCAGGCTCCGCGAGAAGCGCGGCGGACACAGCGGCGGCGGCTCCAGGTTCGCTCCGGCCGGCGGGCGGGCGGCGCCTCTCAGGCAGGCGGGCACCGAGGCTCGGCCCAGGAGGGGGCGTCGCGGTCTCTGCAGAAGGAAATCAGGCGCGCGGGGCGGCGGTCCCAGAGGGGAAAAAAGCAAAAATAGGCCCTAAGAGGGCTATTGGGTTGCTTCCTGGCCACGCAGCGCGCGCCTCCCTCAGATGGACAGCATGGTCGCGGCCTCCGTCCCCGACAGCCCAGGCACCTCCCGAGGCCGCGCGGCCGTAGAACCCGGAGAAGTGGACCAGCTGCGGCCGCGGCCCCAGCCAAGACATAACAACTGACGTCGCGGCGGGGCGGGGCAGGGGCGGGGCCTCAAGGGGTGGGCCTACAGGGGCGGGGGTGGGAAAAAGGGGAAAAGCGGGGAAAGAGGCGGGCCGAGCGAGGGGGGGGAAGGAAGGGAGGAGCAACTGCCAGGCTGGGCTTTCCGTCGGCTCGCAAAGTTATCTCTCAGGGGTCTTCTCGGTTTTTACCCCTTTTGCCCTGCAGGTGTTTAGTAATCTGTTGTGTCTGGGGACTGGTCTTTGGACTGTATTACTATGTGTATTTTTTTTTTTAAATAGGCAGTTAACTATTTCTTAAAATCAGTAAAAATGGCAGCGTACATTTTATGCTGGGCTGTGGTGACTTGGGAAAATTTTGGTTTGGTTTCAGGTCATACAAGGTAAAACCAGGAAAAAATGTTTTTCCACCTCTACCTGAGAATATGGTTTGCTCACATACGTGTTGGAGGAGGTTTAGTCGAAAGAGATGTTAGAAGTAGGCCCACTTGTCCTGACTTCCTAGGACAAAGGTTAAGTGTTGATATGTCCAGGTGCAAAGTTCTGTGTGTTTTACTTTGTGACCCACCCTGAAGGTGGGTACCGCCAGCAAGTGGAACTTACAGAAAATGAGTAAAGCGGATAAGCATGCAATATCTGGTTCTGTATTGATTTAGCCCTAGTCAGGCATATTTTTTGTTTGCTTGTTTGTTTAGCGAGGCAGGTTCTTGCTCTGTTGCCCACACTGGAGTACAATGTCCTGATCACAACTCACTGCAAACTCCAACTCCCGGTCTCAAGTGATTCTCTTGCCTCAGCCTCCCCAGTAGCTGGAACTATAGGAAAGTACCACCTCCCCTGGCTAATTTTTTTTTTTTTTTTTTTTGGTAGATATGGAGCCTCACTGTGTTACCCAGGCTGGTCTCCAGCTCCTGCCTCATCTCCCAAAGTGGAATTACAGACCTGAGCCATAGCTTCAGGCTACAGCATACTTTTTTTTGTTTTAGAGACAGTGTCTCACTTTATTGCCTTCAGTAGAGTGCTGTGGCCACAGCTGATAGCAACCTCCAACTCCTGGGCTTAGGCGATTCTCTTGCCTCAGCCTCCCAAGTAGCTGGGACTACAGGCGCCCACCACAACTCCGGGCTATCTTTTTGTTGTAGTTTGGCCAGGGTCGGGTTTGAACCCACCACCCTTGGTATATGGGGCCGGTGCCCTACCCACTGGACGCCCCCCTAGAGCATACTCTTTATGTAAATCCTTGTGCCAGTCTTGAAGTCTGAGGGAGGAGTTGGGTTTATAAACTGAATAAGGTTGGTTTCTGTATCATACCCTTTTGATAAAGAAGGAAAAAAATGCAAGAATTACAAGGGAAACGTTAGTCTAAGTGCAAAACTGTCAACTATCTATAGGTGAAAGTTTTAGGAAGAAAGGGAGTGTGATCCTCAATTTTGAAGCAAATTAGAAATGGAAAACAAAGAATGGACTGTCAGAATGTAGACTCAGAATGGTACCCTTTTGAAAAAAGTGAACAAAGGCATTTCAGTGCTCAGCTGGTGGAGGAGGAATTAGAAGGGAATGGACCTAGGGGGAAGAGAAAGAATCAGAGAAGGCGGCATAGGAATGTCCAGCCAGCTCTTGAACACTGTTTAGCTGTCTTAACTAGCTTCTATCTGGCCGTATTTCCACTGCTGGCAGATCAGTGTGGGAGACTGTGTTAAACAATTGAACATGTAGTGGTGACCCTGTTACTGGACAATATTGTCGCCTAAATCTTGACATACAAAGTTTTGTCCCTCACCTGAGAGGAATGTATATACCCACTAGTTAGGAGACTGATTTAAGCTCAAATACTATCAAAGAAGAACAGGTGAGGCAAGTTGGGTGTGATCTGAGAAAGGCCAAAAGAATCAGGTAGGCCAGAGTTGGAAAAAATGTTAGAGTATTGGAGGGACTAAGTAAGAAGGGATTAAAGAAGACTGTTGACATTTCTTGTTTGTTTCAACTGCTTCCCATCCCAACTCCTTTGCCTTGTTCCCTTCATGGTTTAGTCTTTAGGAAAGATAGAAGCATTGATAAAATACCACACATGGTCACCTGAATGTGTGAGTATGGACACTCTGTTGGTGGGGGTGTAAAACCTTTCAGGAGGACAATTTGCAATGTGAGTTAGAAGCTCTCCGAAAATGCATACTTTTTGGCACAGTAATCTCTCGTCAGAGAATTTATCCTGAGAAAATAATTGGACATGGCCACAAAGATGTGCGCACAGAATTAATAATGGAAAGAAAGAAAAGAAGAGCCCAAATATCTAGCAACAGAGGATTGATCTAATACTGTAATTCAAATAGTGAACTATTAGGCAGCCACCAAAAATGTAGACATGTTTATGGACATGAAAACACATCTAGATTATAAATTGTAGTGTTTAGTAAAAAAAAACTAGTTTACTAAGAAGTTCATATGATATGAACCTACTTTTGTATTTGTATTACAAAAAGACAGAGACACACTAAAATGTTAACTGTAGGACCATGCCTGTGGCTTAGTGGGTATGGCGCCAGCCCCATATACTGAGGGTGGTGGGTTCAAACCCGGCTTAGGCCAAACTGCAACAAAATAATTGCTGGGCGTTGTGGCGGGCTTCTGTAGTCCCAGCTACTAGGGAGGCTGAGGCAAGAGAATTCGCCTAAGTCCAGGAGTTGGAGGTTGCTGTGAGCTGTGTGATGCCATGGCACTCTACCCAGGGTGATAAAGTGAAACTCTGTCTCTCCAAAAAAAAAAAAATGTTAACTGTAATCATCTCTAAGTGATGGGATTCAGAAGAATTACATTGTTTTCTTTTGTGCTTTATCTCTATTTTATATATTTTTTTCAAAAATAGTCAGGCATTACTTTATAATCTTGAAATGTGTTTAAAAAAATAACCACTAGAACTACTTCCCCAGTCTGGAGGTTCGGCTGCAGCTATTCATTCTCTGGGACCCCAAGGTGACAGGGGTTGGAGGTGTGAGCTGTCTTCCCATGAGAGTGATTTCAATTTCCATTAAGCCTAGGTAGGCAGACTAATTAGAGTTTCTTTTGAAAGACTAGGCTAATAAAAAATGTTTGAATTATTTATTGTTTTCCATAATCTGTTTTTCTAATAGGCTATTAATCTGTGTTCTTGATTTTACATCTCAGATTCTGTTCGTTTGTGGAATGGCTTAAATGCCTTATCATTTGATATTGTGGCAAAAGTATGGGAACCACAGTGAGAGGGCCTGGTCCCGGGTGGACTGGTGTCGCTTAATAGGCAGTCAAAAGACCTCCCACAATCTCATTTTTATCATCTATGTAATGGGATAGGATTTTTACCCTGTGAAGCTGTCATAAGGATTAAATGAAACAGACAATGTAAAAAGTGTAAAAAGTGCTTGAAACAAACATATTGCTTATATTTAATTTAAAATAAAATATTAATTTCTAGAAAAAAGAAAAAGTCATTGACTGAGCTTGATAAAACAGGCTTATTTTATTTAGGATCCAAAGATCCTTCTCTTTTTATTTTACTTTTATCAAAGTATTGCACATACATAGTTTACACATACATCGTTTTAAAAAGTCAAGATTATACATGCATTTTATACAAGTAACACTTCAAGCCTTCATCCAAACGGGGACGATTTTGCAAGTATAAGGGGCAATGATAACAAATTATGCCAGACTGAGAAGGATAAGCTAGGACCGTTCCAGGCAAACCGTATTTATAAATAACACATTCCCTGTTTACCCCTACTAACGCTGATTCCCATTCCTCAGAGGCAACTGCCTTCAATTCTTTTAGCATGTTTTTCATGTTTTTCTCTTTATTTCAAAAGAACAGATTCCTACTTCTTTTTTTTTTCTTTTTTAAGACAGGGTCTTACTTGGTTACCCAGGCTGGAGTACAGTAGCCCAATCATAGCTCACTGTAGCGTCAAATTCCTGAGCTCAATCTTCCTGCCTCAGCTTCCAGAGTAGCTGGATGATGGGCATGTACCACTACATGTGGGTATTTTTTTTTTTTTTTTTTTTAGAGAGATGAGAGTCTTTCTATGTTGCTCACATTGGACATGAGCCAGCTCATGTCAGAGCCAGCTCAGGCAAAACCCACTGCTTTTCTTGATTTTTCCATTTTGTACATAATCTATTTCTTTCCATGGAAGATAAAGAATTATCTCTTTTATACCCTCCATTCACACACTATTTCCCTCCCCTTATTTCCAACATGATTCTTTTTCATATTCATATGCCTATATAAATCTTGTTTGTGGGTGAACCACAATCATTCATTTTCCCTGGAGTCAATAATTAACTCAATTTTTGGTTTATTCTATTTTTCTCTGGCTCTGTCCATGTATTCATCCCCAAGTACTCTGAACTCTAAAATTATTCAAAAAAACAAATCTATCATTCCCACATTTTATTTGAAGTAAACCTCTGTTTTTGGTTCTCGTGCTTTGGGCCAGCTTAGTTACTCCCCAGACCCACTTCTAGAACTTCCCGTTTCTTCTCTTCTGTGTTAGAGTCTATGTTTTCTTAATCCCATGGTTGCACTTTATTCTTTCAGTTCTTAGTTTGCATGGTACACATAGCATTCTACAGTAGCTTAGTAAGTAAGTGGGTGTGGAGATAAACTTTGGAAATCTGCCATGTGTAAAAATTCCTGTATCCTACCCTTGTTTGTTGTTTTTTTTTCTATCAAACTTAGAGAAGACTTGAAAGAATATTACAGAAACCTCCCTTCTAATTCACCAATTGTTATTACCTTTTGCCATACTTGTTATATCATATCTTTTCTCTGTAGTATACAAATGCATACTTTTTTCCTGAACCATTTGGGAATTAGTTGTAGTTATTATGCTCATGTTTGAATGATGGTTTGGCTAAGTATAGAATTCTAAATTGGAAATAATTTCTCCTCAGAATTTTGAGAGCACTGATCTATCATCTTTTGGCTTCTGTTGTTGCTGTTGGAAGTTTAGTGTCATTCAGGTTCCTGTCCTTTAAAAATGACTTGTTTGTTCTAGCTATTCACCCTTTGAGTCTTCCTTTCATCCTCTGTGTTCTTACCCTTCATGATGTACTTCAATGCAAGTTTCCTTCCCTACATTGTGTTGAGTGCCTTTCAAAATGGCAACTAATGACCTTCGGTTCTGGGAAATTCTTTTATAATTTTCTCTGTTCCTTTTCTCACTTTTCTAGAACTCCTGTTAATGAGATGTTAGAACTCCGAAATTGAGGTTGTAATTTTCTTTTCTTCTCTAGTTTCTCTCTTCATCATTCATTCTACTTCTAAGAGATGTCTTTAGCTTCAGCTTTTACCCCTTCTGCTAAATTCTTAATTCTGTCTATCCTGGGTAATTTCCAAAAGCTCTTGTTTCTGGGATGCACCTTTTCTATAGCATTCTCTTGTTTTTGTTTTGTGTGTGCAATATATTCTCATATCCCTCTGAAATATTAATCACTGTGGTTTTCTCCCAAGGTTGCTTTTCTCCTTTGCAATGCCTCTTTGATCTGGGTTTTCTATTTATTTATTTTGGAGTTTGCCTTTCACATTACAGACTGCCTTTAATAGCATTTGTTCATAGGTTCATAAGTGTGAAGCACTGAAAAGCTCACTGGAAGTCTTTTGAGAATGGGTAGTGTTCAGTGTAGGGTGAGGAAGCAGAACCCAGTCATTTCACTGGGAGGACCCATCAGGAAACAGATCCTTTCTCCAAGCTGTTTGCTTCCTTGAGAGAGGATTCCTGCCTTAAAAGTTCATGTATGGCTAGCACTGGGAGAATGAGTGAGAGGAGCTGGTAATATCAAGCCTTAGCTCTCAGGCTGGTGCTTAATACCATGGTTTTCAGTAGGGTGTCTCATCTCCTTATCTTGGCTGTGAGCTATACCTGGTGTTTCCAAGTCCAGAGCAAATCTGTTTGCATCAGAGGATAAACCTCTCATCTTTCCCAGTGCTAAGGGAAGGGTAAGTGCCTTGCTGCACAGGGCCCAACTGTACCTTATGAGACTTGGAGTGCATGCTCCAGTTTGGAGCCCCACCCTCCACCCTGGGCTTCCAGAGTATTGTCTTTCTAGTTGTTGAACTTTTCCTGGCTTCTGGGAATCAGCTGAGGAAATGCCATGGGTCCAACATATCATTGCTTCTTCCTAGGAGTCTAGAAGACCACAGCTTGCCACATGTCTTGCAATTAGGTTGACCAAGTGACTGAACTGTGGCTGATGGAAGGTGAATGGACGTGATGGCTCTCATAAATAACCTCCAGCCCTGTCCAGACTGGGGGGCCAGAAAGTGGGTGGGCCCAGAGAAGATCCCTGAGACCATTGCACACTAGCCCTATCAGGTAGGGGATAAAAGAGTTGGGTCCTGGGGACCCTGAAATTTGCTCTTTAGCTGCTTTTTTTTTTTTTTTTTTTTTTCATACAGCTCTCTGCAGCTAAGACAAAATCAATCCTGAGTGCCAGAGGGGTAAGAATGGTACTCGTAGGACCTGAGAACAGTAGGCAGGGAGCATAGGGAAAAGAAGCTCATCATTCACTAATGTGCTTTCTGTGGAGGCAAGGAGAGTGGCAAATAAAGGAAAGAACCCTATTTTCTTCACTCTTCTCTCTCACCCCATTATCAAAAATACATTTTGATTTTTTTTTAAAATGGTAAAAAAATGGCTAGAAATCTTGAGTGCTGCTGAGACGGTTTGGGTGTTTCTCATCTTATGTCTGGCTGATATACACAGCTGAACACAGATTAAGGCAGGTAAGGGAGCTATTTTAAGTCTGTCTCCAGCATGTAAACATGTTTGATATTTGCCATTTGGGGACATAATGTTAATTTCATTAGTAACTAATAATAAAGAGGATGGTATGGCTAGTCCTTGACTTAGAAAAGCTCACCCTTTAGCAGTTCATCCTGGGAGTTCATTGCCAGTCTCACCACTTGTTATAAGGAGGTAAATACATACCACCCCCTAAAATTTGTAGTTCCCTGGATTCTGCCTCCTCAGCCCGTAACTCCTCTTCCTTTTTAGGCCTTTCCTCCTATTTTGACCATACCTATACAAGCCTACTTCCTGGGAGTCCCCTAAACAGTTAAACAAAGTTAATTGAAAATTTATATAATTGATTTCTGTATTACCAAAATAATTTACACTTTGAAAGCTTGTAATTATATAACATATTGTGGATTTGAATATGGCATTAAAAGAATAAATAAAAAGAAGAGTTAAGATTAAGCTCTTAGCTCACAACTACCTACTACATTGTTGCTGTGAGAAAATCCCACTTGTCCCAGAATGTCTTCTGCAGGCACTTCCCCTGCTGTGATATTGAGAATTGTCCTATCCACCCTATGTGGAGATGACCCTGTTGACTGCCTATGCCTCAGCAATTTGATCCCAATTGCTTTTTCTGGTATATTGAGGCCATTATTTGCAGGAATAAGTGATGCCACAATGCTTTGTTTGGAGAACTATTTCGCACTCAAGTCAGTATCTTCAAAAGAGGGACTGGGTTTTCACTCAAGAGATACCTGCAGCTGGGTTTTCACTCGAGAGATACCTTTATTGAAATTTTCAATAAAGCTGAAAGGATAATAAACAGCCCTTCTCCTCTGGCCAGCCAGCCTTATATGTAGTTTCCTTAATGATAAGATTGTCAAAAAGAGGAACATATAGTGTCAAAACCAGAAACTTAACAGAATTACAGTTTTGGGAGGCAATGGTTAGTCATATAGTTTAGGAATCTCAAATTCCTAATTTCTCGTTTTCTTTCCTAGTTCTTTCCACTTCCCCTCCCCATGCACAGTCAAGACATCATTTCAGTGGTTGGTAGCTTCCTCTGCAGAAAACAGTCACCAGTGCTTCCTCTTCCAACACCAGGAACAACAGCAAGCAGTAAGACTCCCCAAATAAACAATCTGAACACAAAGGTAAATAAGGGTATAAAAAGCAAATAAAAAGTCACCTTTCCTCCTGGAGTAAACTGTTCCTTCCTTTGATCACCTGAAGCTACAATGACACATGCTCTGAGGGAGGGACAGCAGGACTGGCTATATAATTTTCCAGCCCACTACAAAATAAAAATGCAGGCCCTTGTTTAAAAAGCTAGAAAAAAAATAATGTTAAAGTGTTAAAATATAAAGCTCTTAATTTCTTTAATGATCTCTCTTGGTCTGTTTTTATGGTTTGTTTTAATCTGCTATTTAATGTAGCTGTCCCTTGAGTAGGGGATACTCAAAGGTCAAATGCAGGTCCTCACAGGCACAGAGGCCCCCTCTCTCTAACCACAGGCCAATGCTTGGTGCTGGGCCAGCATGAAGCAGAGATTGGCCTGGAAGGGATTGAGACCTCAGCATTATGACAAGCTCAGTACCAAGATGGAGGGTGGGCCAGAGACCTGCCTGCAGCGAGGCCTCCTTCAACAGTTGTGATGCCACCAGGCCCTGCCCTAAAGTGCCCCAGAGTGCATGTACTCAGCCTCAAGTCTCCCCTGGCTTGAGTGCAGGTCTCCACTGGGGGCACAGGGCCATAGCAAAGCATGCCCACCAACCCCCATCCCCTGCAGACACAGCCCTATCGATAGGGAGCAGAGGCCACAGTGGGGAGAGGAGACCCAAAGAGGGGGAGGCTGGGCAGGGCCCCAGGCATCTGGACCCAATCCAGGGAGGTGGAGAGCTGGCAGCAGACATGTGTGAGCTGATGGCACACGCTTCAATGGCCATTGGACATAACTTACAAAACACAAATTCAAAAATAAAATGATTAGGAATTTCAACACAGCATCCACAGAGCACTAATCTCCAAGTGCACAGGGCCCTTCTGAACTTGGGGCCCTGTGCAACTGCATTGCTTGCAAGCCCATGAAGCCAGTCTTCAGGAACAGAATTATTAAAATAAGCAAAGGTCTGGGAAATTCTTTGTGTGTGTGTGTGTGTTTGATCACATTTGTGGCATTACTCATCTGTTGTGTTATATACATAGTTTTATTTTTGTACCACCCTCTTCCTTTCTTGGATGCCATCTACGGCCTGCCTCCTGTGCTTTCACATTACAGCTCCTCTTTAAGCCTGATCCATAAAATAGAAATAATATAAGGATCTCATCCTTGTATTATTTAGTCCATCCTTAGACTATTAATCCTTGTATTATTTAGTCCATTTAGTCCATCCTTTTGGACTAAATCAAGTAAAGCTTAGAAAGCCACAAGCCCTGTGCCTGGCACATGTTTTGTATGCACACACATACATGCATGCACACATACACGTACCCTCCCACACTGATATGCATGCATCACTATTGTGTTATATAGGAACAGTACCAGAGTATATAAAAGGTGCTTAGTGAGTCTGTTTTTGAGATAAAAGAATAGAGTTAGTATGAACATACTTTCCAGTATCCATTTGGCTAATGGGTGTTTTAGGTGGAATGTAACACAAACACAAGTCTAAGAGAAACTAGAAAAGCCTTTTTCCAAAACTCAAACTTGTTATGGTAGAATAATGCAGAAAGTAAACTCATTTTACTAAGCACATGGTACAAGTGAAGAAAGTTCTGAAAAGTTTGATAAATACAATTTCAGAATGAAAATTAGGTCTTTAAAAGAAAGACAAAAAATTGAAATTGGTTAGCATGGAGAAGAGAAGAATAAAGAGAGAACTTTAAGATAACATTATTGCTGTCATTGAAAAAGGCAGGATTAAAGTGTATATTTTATTACAAAAACAAGACATGTTTATTTTAGAAAATTTAGAAAATACATGTAAGTAAAAAGAAGAAATATAAAATATACACTATCACACCACTCTCACATAACAAACAAATTTTTATCAGCTGATTATCCTGCTAACATATAGGTTTGATAACCTCCGTGATTCTGAGCATTTTCACTTAAAAGATATTTTCCAATTTTATAGTCAAAATGATATCTCATGGCTATTTTGATTTAAATTACTTGTAGAATAATAACTTAACTTCTTTTCTAATATGTGTATAGTTCATATATGTTTTTATTTTGCGAATCACTCCTGTTCCCTTAGGCCACTTTTTTATGTGTTTTTCTTTTAAAAAAATTAAAAATATTTAAAAGTACATATAAAAAGTACAGTAAATAAAACAGTAGACAAAGCATCTGTATGTGTGTTTCAGAAAGAAGACTTTCCAGAGGTGAGGTAGGGACACAATCTGCCATGTTACTAGAAAACGAAGTAAAATGTTTGGGTTTTTTTCCATACTGAGTGTGAGAGGTTTTTTCTGCACATTAAAGATAATCACTCTTTCAAATACTACAGAGCTTTTGCTTCAGTATTTATGACAAATATATTAAGGCGATTGCTAAGAATAGAAAAAATAAATTAGTTTAAAATTTTTTAAAAAATTGGCTAGGCTTAGTGGCTCGCTCCTATAGTCTCCGCTCTTAGGGAGGCCAAGGCGAGAGGATCACTTGAGGCCAAGAATTCAAGACCAGCCTGGGTGACATAGCAAGACTACATCTGTACAAAAAAAAATGAAAAGAAAAATTAGCTGGGCACACGATGGTGGGCACCTGTAGTTTTAGCTACTTGGGAGGCTAAGCTGGGAGGATAGCTTGAGCCCAGGAGTTGGACGTTTCAGTGACCCGTGATGGTGGTGCCACCGCACTCCAGACTGGGGGACTGAACAAAAACTCTGTCTCTAAAAAAAAAGAAAAAAAATTTTTAAAGCTGACATGGTGGTTTGTGGCTACAATTCCAACTACACAGGAGGCAGGTTCAAGGTCAACCTGGGCAAAATAGTAAGACCTCTCTCTAAAAAATAATAATTTTATTTTAAGTCGGACATGAAAATTTTCTTGGCCATGAAGAGAATCAATTCAGGAAAAGAAATTTATCACTGCGGAGTCAGTCTTTGATTTACATTAAGCTTCATGGGCCAAAAGACAGGAGCTAGATCAAATAGGTGCTCAGACTTTCTCCTACTTTATTTTCTTTTTAAACTTATTTTCTTAGAGTTTCAGAATTGCTAATTTCTAAAATTAATAAAAAGGTTTTAGTTACTTGGCTAATCTTATTTAACTTTTGTTCTTCCCCATTACAAGCAAAACAGCTGAATCTTTGCAGAACTTTTGAGTAAGGGCTACTAAGTCTACTATTGGATGGTGGGTCTGCAAATTAATGTGAATTCTATTATTACCATAACAAATGGGATGATTTTCTATTTATTTAAAAACAGTTTGATTGGCCAGGCACCGTTACTCACGCAACAGCACTCTGTGCGGCCAAGGCAGATGGATTGCCTGAGCTTACAGGTTTAAGACCGGCTTGAGCAATAGCAAGACCCCATCTCTAAAAATAGCTGGGCATTGTGGCAGATGCCTATAGTCTCAGCTACTTGGGAGGCTGAGACAAGAGAATCACTTGAGCCCAAGACTCTGAGGTTGTCGTGAACTGTGACGTAATGGTACTCTACTGAGGGCGACAAAGTGAGACTCTGTCTCAAAAAACAAAACAACAACAACAAAACAAAACAGTGTACAGCACCCAGTGCTGTTGGGTGTGGTAGTCATTTAGACTACACCTAAATATTCCACTCTCTTTTTCCAGACACGTGGCAAGCATACACTTTCCTGTCGCCTTGGAGTTAGGCGAGGACATGTGACTTTTACTGGCCAATGAAACATGAAAAGTGACATTTTCACTTTTGGGCTGAAGTTTGCTTTTTTTTTTAAACCTTCTATATGAATGTACAGTTAATGTATGTCAACTGTATTTCAATAAAAATAGATATATATGTGTGTGTATCTATCTATCTATCTATTTATTTATAACTAAAGTTTACATGTAAAGTTTATATAGACCACCCTAGGCAACATAGAAAGACTTTATCTCTACAAAAAATAGAAAAATTAGCCAAGTATAGTGGTACATGCCTATAGTTCCAAAGGCTCAGAGACAGGAGGATTGTTTGAGCCAGAAATTTGAGGTTGCAGTGAGCTATGATGATGCCACTGCATTCCAGCCAGAAATAAACGATGTTATAAAGGATATATGCTTTATCCTTACTGAATTGCTGCAAAGAATATTGAAATTTTCAATTTGATTTGTGGATTTGTCTACTGAGCCCTATCAATTTTTGCTTCATGTACTATATTTTGAAGCTCTGTTACTAGATGTATAAATGTTTAGGATTGTTCTGTACTTTTGATTGTCATTATGAAATGAACTTCTTTATCCAGAATGATATCCTTTGCTTTGAAATCCACTTAATCTGAAGATAGTATAGCTACTCCAGCTTTCTTTTGACTGGTGTTAAGATAACACATCTTTTTGCATCCTTTTACTTTTCATTTAGATCACTTGGTTAAGGTAGTATGTTAGGTTTTTAACTGAAAAAAACAACTGCTATTGTTCCCTTTGTAATTAATAAGTACCTTGTAGGGAGATAATTAAAAACTAAACAAACATCCTGTTTCTTATTATGCTTTTGTCCATGAATTTCAGCATATTTTGATGATTCTTGCCTGCAACCGTTATTATTATGGTATTCGCCAAATGGCGATTATCTATCTTCATCTTTCTATCTACATTTATTAATTGGAATTCAATTTCAAGAAACAGTTGTATATTCTCCTCCATTTATTTATTCAATTTTTACATTAGCATGTACTCAAGGGTATTTATTTAGAAGGCTTATTATTCACTACCATCCTTATTTTTATTGGTCATGTCCCAGATTTGACCACTGGGAGCTTTTCAGACTGGCTAATTGTTTTCCTTTTTTTTGAGACAGAGTCTCAAGCTGTCACCCTGGGTAGAGTGCTATGGCATCACAGCTTACAGCAGCCTCAAACTCTTGGGCTTAAGCAATCTTCTTACCTCAGCCTCCCAAGTAGCTGGGACAATAAGCACCCGCCACAGTGCCCAGCTATTTTTTGGTTATAGTTGTCATTGTTGTTTGGTGGGCCTGGGCTGGATTCAAACATGCCAACTTGGGTGTATGTGGCTGGCACCCTAGTCGCTTGAGCTACAGGTGCCCAGCTGGCTAATTTTTTTTTTTTCCAATATTTCCCCATTATTTTGAGCATCTTCTTACTTTCTTATACCAGAAAATGTTCTAGGCTTTTCTACTTTCCCTGCCTCAGGCTTGGAATAAAACATCCTTTGAGGATTTCTGGTTTCTTTTAATGGATAATAGAATTTAGAAATCAAGATCTGGGTCCTAGGTAAACTCATTGTTTCTGGGGTGTCATTGCTTCCAGACCCAATAGACAGAACTAATTCTCTTGCTTAAAACCTTCTGACTACCTCATTTCCTACCATTATTATTTTTTTACTTTATATAGTACATGCCGCCTCCATCAGCCTTCTAACACTTCCTTAAGCACAACTAGGATCTCCCTCTCCCAGCTCAGGGCCTTTGCCCTAGCCCTTCCCTCTGTCTTGAATACTCTTTCCCAGCTCTTTGTATCATATGATAGGCAGTTTCTAGTTTCTAAGATGGCCCCCATCATCCCTCCCTCCTGGTAGTCACACCTTTTTTATAATTCCCCTCCCCTCAAGTATGGGTTGGGTCTAGTGACTCACTTTTAGTGAACAGAATGTGGTAAAGATGATGTGTTACAAAAAGAAGGTGGCTCCCACTTAGGGGCCACGCACACTCTTACTCTCTTCCTGGTTCACTCTGATAGAAGCCTATTGTCAGCCACTCTGTGGAGAGGCCTACATCATAAGGAACTGATGCCTCTGGCCAACACCTGGAGTCTGCCAACAGCCGGGTGGGTGAGACTAAAAGCCCTCCTCCTACAGGATAGTCTTAAGTTGACTGCAAACCCAGCTATTACCTAGAATTTAGCCTCCTGAGAAACTCTGAACCAAAGACACTCAGCCACACCATACCTTGATCACTTAGACAATAAATGTTCATAGTTTTAAGATGCTGCATTGTGGGATAATTTGTTATGCAGCAATACGTAACAAATACACTGTGGTGGCTCACTCTTATCCTTTATTGCTGAGCTCAAGTGTTACCCCTGAGCCCTTTTTTAACTATCCTGGCTAAAGTAACTTTCTTTCTACCTTGCCTCTTCCCCAAGTCACCTTCCAATATAGTGTTCACTTATTGCCAACTTTTTTTTCCTTTCTTCCTTTGGTAATGAAGTAGCCATCTTTAATTAACTCATTCATTGTGTATTATTTGACATCCCACACTGGAATGTAGACTCCTAAAGGATAAGGCTGTTGCCTGACTTGCTCAGTGCTGTCCCCACAACATACCCGGCTCAAGTACTTGTGAGCCAGGGAAATGAAAGGAGTGAAGTTCTGAATTATTTGCTCCAGAAACTTCTGGGTGTTCAGCAGAGCCAAATCCTGTGAACCAAGCATAATCTGTGCTTTGATAAGAACCTTGACAGCCAACAAGGCCTAGGGGTATGTTCAGGTTTTAGAACAAGGTCTGCTTTTGTTTTGTGGATCAACAAAGTAACTTGCCAGAGCCATTAAGCCAGTAAGTAGCAGAGCTGGCATTCAAACTGAGGTCTGAGTTCAAAGCTCATATTGCCAAAAATTAAAACAAAATGGAAGATAGGAAACAATAATCAAGGAGATGGGGGAGGAAATGGAATGCTTTATCCAAAAACTATGTAATAGTAAATGGACAATTAAAGGGAAATAGGGCCTTGGACTTACCTATAAACCTGTATATGGAAAGGATCAAATAAGAAGCAGCCCAACTGTGAGTGGGATGTGTCCTAATAGAACCACCAATCCCTCACCTTAGGTAGCTTTCCAAATGCAAGTATTTGACCCTTTCCCAGCAGACCCTGGGCCCTGTAGCAGATTTGCATGAACTTTGCAGGTCCTGATGCTCTGATAACTCAAGATGCAGTGCCCAGCAGGGACTATAACATGTAGTACACTTAATAGTATATTACAAGATGGTTAAGGTCACACTACTACTGTCTGCCCCCCGCACTTGTCCCCCACCACCCTCAGTCTCCCCAACAATCACAAGAGTATAACCTAACAAGAATGCCATGTTCCTGACCAGGGCTCCAGCAGGGCTTTGTGTTTGTATCTCAGCTCTGCCGTATTCTACCATGTACGAGCAGTATGACCTTGAGTGGAGTACCTCTTGCGCACTTCAAAAGCTCTCAGCCTCGCCTCTCATTTTGGCCACTGATGTGGAGACCAGTTCCATGTGAGCCTAGATGGTGTAGCTTGACAGTGTCTAAGCCATGTGCCTCTTGATTTCTGCCCCAGGGCTTTTCTGGCATGCCTTGTGATATGTCTGCAGAACTCCATTCAATTCTTATACACCTGTATCAAGCTGGGCAGCAAACTTTGACCACTGGGTTGGGAGCTGGGGGAAGTTGATGGATACATATATCTTCTGTCTTCCTTGAATGGATAATTCTCAAAGGATATGGTGGGATCAAGCAACCCGTCTTCCCTAGCACTGGTCAACTCAATTCGCATCCTTATGTTGGTTTTTTTTCCTTCCTGTTCACTCCCTCTGTCTCCCTCAATCATTTTCCTGGTTAAACTACTCACCCAGAAGCTTTTGTCTGGGACTTTTTTTTTCAGGAAAGTAGAGATTTTTTAATCTCTCTGTGTCTTTGGCCATCATTTGTAAAACCAGAAATATTTGTGTCTCTTTCACCAGGTTGATGTGAGAGTAAAATAATAATCCAAGCAAAGCTTGTAGTGGACTGGATTGTATGCTATGAATTCCAGCTATTGCTGTTGTTGAATAAAAAGGAGCGTCCAAGTGTATACAGGCAGTCTCTGAGTTACAAACATCTGACTGACATATGACTTGCACTTATAAATGGAGGCTCTTACTGGTAATAAATAAAAGTACTTATTCCAGCTCACATACAAATTCAACTTAAGAACAAACCTACAAAACCTATCTTGTTTGTAACCTGGGGACTTCCTGTATAGAGAAACCAACTTGTCCCTAGCTCTGAGAAGAATTTATCACAACATAGGGCAATCATACTCTTTTTTTCCCCTAGTGTTCATCTCGACATTTGTTTGTTTTCAATTGTTATACTGGAAGCACATAAAACAGAGAAGAATCTAGAGGTGCTGCACATTGATAATTGTTACTGAAATCAATGACAAAAATGTTGGAGAATTTTTTCTCCAAATTTAATAAGCTCAGAATTATAAAAATCAAACAAAATTTATTTAAAGATCACGTGTGTAAGCAACTCTGAGGTGATTTATATAGGGGAAACTTCTTACATGAGGGAAAATGTCTGATGTTTAGAATTATTTTAAGGTATAGGTTTGTTTGCCAATCCCTGTGAGTTGTGTATGTCCCTTCCACACTATATCCCCTCTTTGCTTACTACCACAGGGGGTCAATAGTATCTTGAACTAGATAGCTACAAAGAACTAGCCCAAAGATTTTCCCAGGTGTGGACAAAACTCTGAATATGAAATCAGCTTTGGCTTTTCATTCTCCTTCATAGACCACATTAAATGTAACACCCAATTCCATACAGCCTTCATTGGAAATGTCTCCCACACTTGACGTCCTCTTTTCATTCACCCTTCACTTTGCCACACCTTAGCATTTCTTTAAACTGTTTCCTTAAAATACCTTTCCTCTGTTCTCCACTTGTCCATATCAAAAACATTCTTAAATTTGTACCCTTTTTTTCTTTTTTCCATCTCTTCTCCCTGAAACCACCTCAGATTCCTGTCTTGCAATGTCTCCTGCCTCTGGCATCTCAGCTAATGGTATCACCTACTAGAAGATAGCTTCTTCTGAAGGTGCTCCATGGCCTAGAATATACTCTTTTTCTGCTACTGAGATCAGCTCAAGGACAGAGTTATCCATTAAGCCATAAGCATCTGCCTAAGCCCATGCTGGCAATCCCTTTTCTTGAACCTCCATCTGAGCTTAGTCCATTCTTCAGAACCACTTATATATACTTAAACATTTATTATGTATATGAGATATTCCTTGTACTGTTCTTGACCCAACATGCTATGTGGAAAGAATTTGAAGGCAATGAAATAGGGGCCAGCAGTCTCCCTAAACTGAGATGATAGGCCAGAATGGTGGCTCAAGCTTGTTATCCTGGCACTTTGGGAGGTTGAGGCAAAAGGATTGCTTGAGGTCAGGAGTTCAAGAACAGCCTGAGAAATATAATGAGACTTTGTATCTACAAAAAATACAAAATAAAAAAATTAGAAAGGCATGGAGGTGTGCCCCTGTAGTCCCAGCTACTCAGGAGGCCGAGGCAGGAGGATCACTTAAGCCCAAGAGTTTGAGTTATAATGGTGCCACTGCATGTTAGCCCAGGCTAAAGTAGAGCAAGAATGTGTCAAACAAAAAAAAAAAAAAAAAAAAAAAGGAAGAAGGAAGGAAGGAAAAGAGGTAGGAAGGAAGGGAAAAAGGAAATTAAGAAGATGAAGCTCAAAATATGTGAAGATCAAGGGGGCCAGAGTTTTCAGGACAATGAAAGGAAGAGTTTCATAGAATGACAACTCCAAAGATTTTTGGAGGGTTCCTCTGGAGTATTTAGCTGAGTATTGATCAGCACATGCTTAAGCATGTGAGGGAACTATCCACGGCCAAATAAAGAAACACCTAAAAGGATTAGTGGTAACAGTAACTGGCATTCATACAGGCCTGGGAATAGTGCCTCTTCACACCAGCCAAACTGAGAAAGTTCATGATTTAGAGAGCATTGGCTAGCATACAGGGAAGGGTTTTGCCTTAGCAGGAAAATATTTAGCTCCAAATTGAACACTAGTGCAGTCCCATCTGACAAATCATGATTCTAAAGTCCAAAGTGCTAACCTATTTTTAAGTAACTTAACTGCAAGCCAGAACAAGAATATTATAGAAATCAAAAGTACTCACCCTCCAACAAGGTAAAATTTACAATATCTGGCAAACAATCAAAGATTACCAGACATGCAAAGAAGTTTAAAAATATGTCCCATATGAGGAAAAAATAAACAATCAAAAATGAATTGACACAACTGTCACTCACCAGCTAATTACATTATAATCATTATTATAACTGTTTTCCATGTGTTCAAAATTAAGATATGAATATATAAAGCCACCTAAATGGAACTTGCAAGATGAAAACTAAAATATTTGTGATTAAAAATGTACTTAATGCTATTTATGTCAGTTTAGATACGGCTGGAAAAAAATAATGAACTGGCACTAAAGACTATCCAAATGAAATCCAGAGCAAAAAAGTAAATTAAAGAAAGAAAAAAGAAAGGAAAAATATCATCAGTAAGCTGTGAGACAGCTATAGGCCTTCTCTGGAGTCCCAAGAGAATGTGGGAGGGAGAAGAGAAAGACTGAAAAATATTTGAAATAATGGACAAAATTTCTTTTTATTTGATAAAAAACATATATCCAGAGCTCCAAGATGCTCAATAAACCTCCAAAACAAGAAATGTGAAGAAAACAACAGCAAGACACAGCATAATCAAACTACTCAAAAAATAGTGATAGGAAGTGCGGCTGGGGGCCAAGAACCCAGAGCCCAGAGTGGAGGTTAAATAATGCTACTACCCGGATCTCTCATTATCCTGGTCATTTCATTCTGGAAGGACTAGGTTGATCGTCGGTATTCTGAAAATAGGCTTTCCATAATTGTCTATGCTATTCTTGTCTGATGAAGGCAGCAAATTGTGGCACCATTACCTCTTATAAGAGCTACAGCCAAAAATTCCTCTGTTGAGATTTCTTCTGGCCCAGATGAAACTAATAGTTCCAGGCTGTGTTGCTGTGTTGTTACTAATCCACATTGAAGCTCACCCACAGACCTCCACCAGCCCTCCCCAGGGAAAGCTGCCATGTTTGACGACATCAGGGTCCTTTGAGTAAAGATGATTGCAAAAGATATCATCAGACACAGGCAAAAGAAACCACTTCCTTAAACCTACGTAAAAGATAGAATTTAAATGCTAAAAAGATGACCGAGGCCACAACATGCGATTGGTGCTGCCTGGACCTCTGGAAGAGCGGCACCGGGATCCGCCATCAGCACCTGCCCAGACCCTGGTAAGAGCTGTGTCACGACCCATGATCGGCACCCTCCTGGACCTCCATAGGAGCTGTGCCGCCACCCACGACCAGCCATCAGCACCTGCCCGGACCCAGGTAAGAGCTGCACTGCCACACCCAACTGGCGCCTGCCCAACTTCCCTAGGAGCAGTGCTGCAACCTGTGATCAGAGCCTGCCTGGACCCCAGTAAGAACTGTGCCATGACCAACGACCCACGCCAGCCAGGCCTCAGCACACCCTGACCAGGAACTCCGAGAGCCACAGCAACCCCGTGTCCTCCCTCTAGTACTCTCCGTGCCTCCACACTGGCCCCCTCGTCTGGCCAGGGACTCTGGTAGCCATGTGCCCTCCAGAGCCCTCCCTGCCTCTGTGCAGAGCCCTTCTCCTGGCCAGAGACTGCTTGAGCCTTTGGCCCTCTGTGCCAAAGTCACTGGGCGCCGGGCACTCCCAGAACCATGTGCACCACCCCCCACCCTGCTGCTGGATCTGGGTGTGTCACACTCCAGAGCTGCTCCCACAACCAGAACTCCCAGGCTGGGGCAGCCCCAGAAGAGCTACACAGGGTCACTCCCTACAAAGATCCAGCAACAATAGAGTGATTCCCCCCCACCCCCCCGGGGTCTAATCTCGGAGAGACACTACCCTAACTCTGAGGATGGCCAGAGGCAGAGGTGAAAAACAATCGTGAGACAAAACCAACAGAAAAACTTAGGCAATCTGAATAATCAGAGTAGATCAATGCCCGCAAGGAACAATGGGGCAAACACAGCACAAGATCCCATGCACAAACAAATAGCTGAGATGTCAGAAATCAAATTCAGAATCTGGATAGCAAATAAGATCTAATTAGAATTCCAAGCATTAACCCAAAATATGTCTCAAGAATTCAAGGAATTCAAAGAGCAAATGACCAAAGATTTTGACACATTGACACATTTGACACATTGACACATTGAAGTTGCAGCCCTCAAAGATCTGAGAAACACAGTAGAATCCCTCAGAAACAGAATGGAGCAAGCAGAAGAAAGGATTTCTGACATTGAAGACAAAGTTTTCGAATGCTCCCAAACTCTCAATGAGGAAGAGAAATGGAGGGCAAAAACAGATCACTCTCTCAGAGAGCTTGGGATAATTCGAAGAAAATCAATATTCGTCTTATAGGGATCCCCGAAAGCAACGAAGTGGCTTCACAAGCCATAGAGTCTCTTCTCCATGAGATTATGAAGGAGAACTTTCCAGACATGCCAAGAGATTCTGAAATTCAGATAGCAGACAGTTTCAGAATTCCAGCATGACTCAACCCAAATAAGACATCACCCAGACACATCATAATCAATTTCACTAAAGCTAATATGAAGGATAAAATTCTGAAGGCAGCCAGATGAAAGAAAACCATTACCGACAGGGGCAAGAATATTAGAATAACTGCAGATCTCTCTGCTGAAACCTTTCAAGCTAGAAGAGGATGGTCATCAACTTTTAATCTCCTAAAACAAAATAACTTTCAACCCAGGATCCTGTACCCAGCTAAACTGAGTTTCATTTATGATGGAGAAATTAAATACTTCAATGACATTCACATGTTGAAGAAATTTGCCATAACTAACCAGCTCTTCAGGATATTCTCAGACCTATCCTCCATAAAGACCAGCATAATCCTCCACCACAAAAGTAAACCCACCCAGAAAATTTTGATCAAATTCCAACTTGCACAGTCGCAAAACGATTAACAATGTCCACTGGACTCTCGAAAGGCTTATCAATTTTCTCAATTAATGTGAATGGTTTAAATTGTCCTATAAAGAGGCACACGTTGGCTGACTGGATACAAAAACTCAAACCAGATATCTGCTGCAAACAAGAATCTCACCTCACATTAAAAGACAAATATAGACTCAAGGTGAAGGGATGGTCATATATACCCCAGGCCAATGGAAAGCAGAAAAAAGCAGGTGTTGCAATCCTATTCACAGATGCAATAGGCTTTAAACCAACCAAAATAAGGAAGGATGAGGATGGACACTTCATATTTGTTAAAGGTAATACTCAATATGATGAGATTTCAATTATGAATATCTGTGCACCCAACCAGAACTCACCTCAATTCATAAGAGAAACTCTAACAGACATGAGCAACTTGATTTCCTCCAGTTCCATAGTAGTTGGAGATCTTAACACCCCTTTAGCATTGCTGAATAGATCCTCCAAAAGAAGCTAAGCAAAGAAATTTTAGATTTAAACTTAACCACTCAACATCTGGACTTAACAGACATCTACAGAACATTTCATCCCAACAAAACTGAATACACATTCTTCTCATCAGCCCACAGAACATACTCCAAAATCGACCACATCCTAGGCCACAAATGTAACCTCAGCGAATTTTAAAAAATAGAAATTATTCCTTGCATCTTCTCAGACCATCATGGAATAAAAGTTGAACTCAGTAACAACAGGAATCTGCATACCCATACAAAAACATGGAAGCTAAATAACCTTATGGTGAAGGATAGATGGGTTATAGACGAGATTAAGAAGGAAATCATCAACTTTTCGGAACAAAACAACAATGAAGACATGAATTATCAGAACCTCTGGGATACCGCAAAGGCAGTCCTAAGAAGGAAATTGATAGCACTGCAAGCCTTCCTCAAGAAAACGGAAAGGAAGGAAGTTAATAACCTAATGGGACATCTCAAGCAACTGGAGAAGGAAGAACATTCCAACCCCGAACCGGCAGAAGAAAAGAAATAACTAAAATCAGAGCAGAATTAAATGAAATTGAAAACAAAAGAATTATACAACAGATCAATAAATCCAAAAGTTGGTTTCTTGAAAAGATCAATAAAATAGATAAACCTTTGGCCAACCTAACCAGGAAAAAAAGAGTAAAATCTCTAATCTCATCAATCAGAAATGACAAAGACAAAATATCAACAGACCCCTCAGAAATTCAAAAAATCCTTAACGAATTTTAAAGAAACTCTACTCTCAGAAATATGAAAATCTGAAAGAAATTGATCAATACCTGGAAGTACGCCACCTACCAAGACTTAGCCAGAACGAAGTGGAAATGTTGAACAGGCCTATATCAAGTTCTGAAATAGCATCAACTATACAAAATCTCCCTAAAAAGAAAAGCCCAGGACCAGATGGCTTTAGCTCAGAATTCAACCAAACCTTTAAAGAGGAACTAGTATCTATATTACTAAACCTCTTCCAAAATATAGAAAAAGAAGGAATACTACCCAACACATTCTATGAAGCAAACATCACCTTGATCCCTAAACCAGATAAAGATCCAACAAGAAAAGAAAATTATAGACCAATATCACTAATGAATATTGATGCAAAAATACTCAATAAGATCCTAACAAACAGAATCCAACAACACATCAAACAAATTATACACCATGACCAAGTGGGATTTATCCCAGGGTCTCAAGGCTGGTTCAATATACGTAAATCTATAAATGTAATTAAGCACATGAACAAACTAAAAAATAAACACCATATGATTCTCTCAATTTGTTAATATCCAGCATCCCTTCATGATCAGAACACTTAAGAAAATTGGTATAGAAGGGATATTTCTTAAACTAATAGAGGCCATCTACAGCAAACCCACAGCCAATATCGCATTGAATGGAGTTAAATTGAAATCATTTCCACTTAGATCAGGAACCAGGCAAGGTTGCCCATTGTCTCCATAGCTCTTTAACATTGTAATGGAAGTTTTAGCTATTGCAATTAGGGAAGAAAAGGCCATCAAGGGTATCCACATAGGGTCAGAAGAGATCAAACTTTCATTCTTCACAGATGACATGATTGTATATCTGGAAAACACTAGGGATTCTACTACAAAACTTTTAGAAGTGATCAAGGAATACGGCAATGTCTCAGGCTACAAAATCAACACCCATAGATCTGTAGCCTTTATATATACCAACAATAGCCAAGCCGAAAAAACAGTCAAGGACTCTATTCCATTCACAGTAGTGCCAAAGAAGATGAAATATTTGGGAGTTTATCTAACGAAGGACATCAAAGGTCTCTGTAAAGAGAACTATGAAACTTTAAGATATAGATCAAAATTCTCACCAGAACCTCTCCCCCTAGTATCTTCACCACATGCTCACTGTTGTAACTATCCTTGTCCTTCCCATGTTCATTAATTTATATTGTCCTGTACTAGTCCCATTTTCACTTCCTTTGATGCTCCTAGTAGTTTTGTTAAGTCTTACCCTGTAATGTTTTGCTTTTAATTTTGATACCTCTTTATGACTTAACAATAAAAAGGATGTATGGTTTAAAAAAAAAAAAAGAAACTTTAAGAAAAGAAATAGCTAAAGATGTTAACAAATGGAAAAACATACCATGCTCATGGCTGGGAAGAATCAACATTGTTAAAATGTCTATACTACCCAAAGCAATATATAATTTTAATGCAATTCCTATTAAAGCTCCATTGTCATATTTTAACGATCTTGAAAAAATAATACTTCATTTTATATGAAATCAGAAAAAACCTTGAATAGCCAAAACATTACTCAGCAATAAAAACAAAGCAGGAGACTATACTATAAATCGATAGTGATCAAAACAGCATGGTACTGGAACAAAAACAGAGAAGTAGATGTCTGAGACAGAATACAGAACCAAGAGATGAATCCAGCTACTTACCGTTATTTGATCTTTGAGAAGCCAATTAAAAACATTCAGTGGGGAAAAGATTCCCTATTTAACAAATGGTGCTGGGTGAACTGGCTGGTGATCTGTAAAAAACTGAAACTGGACCCACACCTTTCACCATTAAATAAGATGGACTCTCACTGGATAAAAGATTTAAATTTAAGACATGAAACTATAAAAATACTTGAAGAAAGTGCAGGGAAAACTCTTGAAGGAATTGGCCTGGGTGAATATTATATGAGGAGGACTCTCCAGGCAATTGAAGCAGTATCAAAAATACATTACTGGGACCTGATCAAACTAAAAAGCTTCTGCACAGCCAAGAACATAGTAAGTAAAGCAAGCAGACACCCCTCAGAATGGGAGAAAATATTTGTAAGTTATACCTCCAATAAAGGTTTAATAACCAGAATCCACAGAGAACTCAAACGTATTAGCAAGAAAAGAACACGTGATCCCATCTCCGGGTGGGAAAAGGACTTGAAGAGAAACTTCTCTAAAGAAGACAGACCATGATCTACAGACACATGAAAAAAAGCTCATCATCCTTAATCATCAGAGAAATGCAAATCAAAACTACTTTGAGATATCACCTAACCCCAGTATGAGTATCCCACATAACAAAATCCCAAAACCAGAGATGTTGGCGTGGATGTGGAGAAAAGGGCACACTTCTACACTGCTGGTGGGAATGCACACTAATACGTTCCTTTTGGAAGGATGTTTGGAGAATACTTAGAGATCTAAAAATATATCTACCATTCGATCCTATAATTCCTTTACTAAGTATATACCCAGAAGACCAAAAATCACAATATAACAAAGACATCTGTACCAAAATGTTTATTGCAGCCCAATTCATAATTGCTAAGTCATGGAAGAAGCCCAAGTGCCCATTGACCCACAAATGGACTAGCAAATTGTGGTACATGTATACCATGGAATATTATGCAGCCTTAAAGAAAGATGGGGACTTTACCTCTTTCATGTTTACATGGATGGAACTGGAACATATTCTTCTTAGCAAAGTATCTCAGGAATGGAAGAAAAAGTATCCAATGTACTCAGCCCTACTATGAAGCTAATTTATAGCTTTCGTATGAAGGCTATAACCCAACTATAGCACAAAAATATGGGGAAAGGGCCAAGGGAGGGGAAGGGATGGGGGAGGTTAGGGTAAAGAAAGGGTAATGGGTGGGGCCACACCTACGGTGCATCTTAGAATGGGTATAGGCGAAACCTACTAAATGCAGAATACAAATGTCTACATACAATAACTAAGAAAATGCCATGAAGGCTACATTGAACAGTTTGATGAGAATATTTCAGATTGTATATGAAACCAGCACATTGTACCCCTTGATTGAACTAATGTACACAGCTATGATTTAACAATAAAAAAATAAAGAAAATAAAATACCTATTAAGCTTAGAGTAAAAAAAATAAATAAAATAAAAATAAAATGAAATAAAAAAATAATGATAAAGAGAACATCATAAAAGCAGCCCAATGAAAAGATACAAAAATAGGAACATTTATAAGGATAATAACATGTATCTCATCAAAAATAAAATGGGATAACAATGAAAAAATATCGTTAGAGAACCATAAGAAAAAAAATTGTTGACCTAGAAGTCTTTACCCAGCAAAAATATCTTTCAAAAATAAAGAACATCGGCACGGTGCCGGTAGCTCAAGTGGCTAAGGTGCCAGCCACATACACCTGAGCTGGCGGGTTTGAATCCAGCCCTGGCCAGCCAAACAACAATGACGTCTGCAACCAAATAATATCCAGGCATTGTGGCAGGCGCCTGTTGTCCCAGCTACTTGGGAGGCTGAGGCAGGAGAATCACTTGAGCCCAGGGGTTGGAGGTTGCCGTGAGCTGTGATGCCACAGCACTCAACTCAGGGTGACAGCTTGAGGCTCTATCTCAACAAACAAACAAACAAAAAAACATAGAGACAGAAAGCAGATTAGTAGTTGCCAAAGTCTTGAGGAAGGGGAGAATGGGCAGTAGCTAAAAATGGGTATGAGATTTGGGGAGAGTGACAAAGTGTTCTAGAATTGGTTGAGTAACCTTATGAATATTCTAAAACCCACCAAATGCTCTACAAAGGTGAATTTTATGATATGTGATTTATATCTCAATTTTTAAAAGCTAAATTAGAAAGCACAAAGACTTTCTTAGACATACAAAAAATTAGAGAATTTAT
This sequence comes from Nycticebus coucang, assembly GCF_027406575.1. Taxonomy (NCBI): domain Eukaryota; kingdom Metazoa; phylum Chordata; class Mammalia; order Primates; family Lorisidae; genus Nycticebus; species Nycticebus coucang. Next base: position 85,322,663 of record NC_069783.1, read on the forward strand.
CATGCACCAATCCTCATTATAAAAAATGTTAAAAAAATCTTCTCAGCAGAGAAAGATAGAAATATAGATCTATATAATAAATGAAGAATATTGAAGATATTAACCATATGGTAAATGCATAGTTCTTTAATTATTATTTAAGTACCTTTAAAAGTAAAAGGCAACTTACTTTTTTTGTTATTGTTGTTGCTGAGATAGTGTCTCACTTTGTCACCCCCGGCAGAGTGCCCTGGTGTCATAGCTCATAGCAATCTCTAACTCTTGGGCTCAAGCGATTCTCTTGCCTCAGCCTTCTGAGTAGCTGGCTATTTTTAAAGATGGGGTATCACCCTACCTTAGGGTGGTCTCAAACTTGTGAGTTCAGGCAATCTGCCTACCTTGGCCTCCCAAAGTGCTGGGATTACAGGTGTGAGCCACTGCACCCGGTGCAACTTACTTTTTAAATGAAAATAATAATGAAATACAATAAAAATGTATTATGGGATTTACATCCCACATATTAGTAAAATGTTTGATAACAATAGCTTAGAGCAGTGGTTCTCAACCTTCCTAATGCTGCAGCCCTTTAATACAGTTCCTCATGTTGTGGTGACCCCCAACCATAAAATTATTTTTGTTGCTACTTCATAACTGTAATTTTGCTACTGTTATGAATCATAATGTAAATATCCGATATGCAGGATGGTCTTAGGTGATCCTTGTGAAAGGGTCGTTTGACCCTCAAAGGGGTTGCAACCCACAGGTTGAGAACCGCTGGCTCAGAGTGAGAGGCGCCATCACTACATAGTCTACAAGGACACTAAGAGCATATTATAAACATCTTTATGTCAATAAATTCAACAACTTAGAAGACAAGGTAAAATCCCTTGAATGACACAAACTATCAAAATTTACTCAAGAAATAGATGACTTAATAGCTTTAAAGTCTATTAAATTCATCTATTAAAGTCATTGAATTTGTAGTTTAAAGCCTTCCCACAAAGAAAACTCCAGGCCCAAATGAATTCACTGGCGAATTCTGCCAAGCACTTAAGAAATAGATAATGTTGGGATTATGCAAACTTTTCCTAATATCAAAATCAGACAGTCTTTATAAGTGAAAAAGACTACAGAACAACATTCCTTATGAACATAGATGCAAAAATTCTGAAGAAAATCTTAGCAGATCAAATCCAACAATAAATAAAAGAGATAATATAGTGAGAGCAAATGGGGTTTATCCCAGGAATTTAAATTGATTTAATATTTGAAAGTCTGTCAGTGTTTGCCATATTAACAAACTAATAAGAAAAGCCATATAAGCAGTGTAATACTTGTGTTCTGTTTGTCTGGATGGGGAGAAACTCAGGCAAGGAGGGCGGGTGTAATATGCTTTATTCAGCACACCTGCGGCTGGTAAGCTAAGTTATGTGGGGGTCCGCCCTACCTCCTGCTGGCCAGGGAGCTAAATTACACATAGCAATCTGCAATCCACACAAGGGAAAGGTCCTGTGCACCTTTATACCCAGGGGAACAAAAGTGGCAACATGCCAAGCAGCAGTTACATAAGCATGACTTCACTGTACATAGTTGTGGCTATCTAGGAACACAAGGTGCCTTCCAGCAGGGCCACAGGTGACAAAGCCCAAACACTGTTTACCTTGCCCCACAATCATCTCAATAGATGAAGGAAGAAAAATTCCTGGCAAAAACTCTCAGCAAAAGAGAATTAGAAGAGAATTTCTTCCACCTGATGAGGGTGTCCAAAAAACTTTCTGTTACTATCACACTTAATGGTGAAGGACTGAATACATTTCCACCTTATTCAACTCTATTCTAGACATTCAAGCCAGTGCAATAAACAGTAAAAGATGATGAAAATATGTCAAATGGGCTATAAAACTAGTGTATGGTGCCCCATGATTGCATTAATGTACACAGGTATGATTTAATAATAATAATAATTTTTAAAAAGTAAAAGATATAAATGGCATCCAAGAAGTTGTATAACTCTTACTGTCAGAACCCACACTGTTACTTTGAGATAACAGTGTGGGTTCTGTTCATAAGGGAAGATTACAATGAATGATAAACTCACATATTATTAGTGTGTGTGTTTAAAGATCTATGGGCAGTCCAATACAATGAAAATCAGTTCACTTTGTACATTTAAATTGGGATTAGAGTAGGCAGCTCAGGGTAATCAGGGCAAGGCATAGATTTCCCCAGAGTTGAAACATTAACCAATAGATAAAAACAGAAGAAATAGAAGAAAGGAAAAACCTAGTCAAGGAAAGATGAAGCGCTCAATAGCGTATTTTCTTTTTTGCAGTAAATCTTTTAAAATTGCTTTTATCATTTTTTTTTTAAATGAATAGAGAGGTCTTTCCAAGGCTAGAGGGTGAAGGCATTAGGATGGGGCTTGTAGGATTAAAAGCCAATGGAAAGAGGACATCAGGAAGTATGAATAGAAAATTTAAGCATGAATTGTTATCAGCTTACGCTTATATAGAACTTTACAGTGTTCACAGTATTTTAATGGTGGGAAGGAAGGTGATAGGAACTTGGTGGTGGATGGTGCTGAGGAGCTGTACCTCTGTACCGGCTCTGTACTAACCACCTCCTAACTTCTTGTGACAGGAGGAATGTAAACTCAATTTGTTTAAGCCCTGTTGCCAGCAATCTTTTACATGCAGGCAAATACAATGCTAACTTATACAAACGATGAAATAATTTATAAAATTTCTAAGTGTTGTAGGATTTTATATAACTGTGACAGGGTAAACCCTGTCAGAAAAAGCATCTGTAGGTGCACGTATGGGTACTTAAAGGAATAGTCATATCTTGAAGTGCTTGCAATGTTAGTAATAATGATTTAATAGACTTAAAACGATTCCATTGTTAGCTGTAAGTAGGTTAGGAATTGAATTAAGAAAATTATCCAGATGATGAGCAAAAGTGAACAGATAAAGGAGAAAAGTGGATCAGAGAAACCCAAGGCCTGGTGCAAAATGCACTGCTGACGGTCTAGCCCCTTTAAGACTGTAAAGACTATCTTGCTGAAACTTCATCCCTCCCCCAGCACAACTCACTGCCAGGTCACTAAGCAGGCAAGGCTTGCCTGGGAGGGACTGCCCTCTCAGAGAAAGTGAGTGATTTGGGGGAGTTAGGGAATACAGAATGTTTGAACCTCGTTAAAGATGGCAAGAGTTTCTCTAGACTGGATAAGGAGAAAAATATCTCCTTTCTTCTGTGGCCTTGATATGATCAGAAGCATCAGTCTGTTTGAGCACAAGGCTTCTTGAGTATTAATTGCCACTCCTGTGATTTGTGTGCATGGCATAATTGGGGTATTCTTTGATATCCTGCTCCTGGACTGTGTTCCATGTCCCATGTTCTGTTTGTACTAAGATCATAAATACCTTAGAGCAATAATAGTAAAATGTAAGTCAGTCCAATTAACCTAGTTAAAGGAAATAGTTTAGTTAGAAAATGCAAGCACAGCAAGAACCATAACATAACTGTGTGCTTTCCCTCATTAGACTGATGATTAAAATAATGATGTATGAAATGAAAACAGAGCTAGCCTGGAGCAAGGGGCTGTTTGCTAGTCCTCATGGTGAAGGCAGACAGACTCCTGACCCAGCTTACTAAACTTTCTCTTGTGTCTTATCTTTTCATTTTTCTCTCATCCCTGGCCAGCCAAGTTCTTGGGGGTGGGGGGGTGGGGAACTCACAGCATAGTTTGGGGCTGGTCCCCAACAAGCATTGAGTCAGAAAGCACAGGGAACACTGGTGCAGTGTGCTAGTGATAGGTCACTGTCCCAGGGAGAAGGTGTACAGTGGGAATGAGAAAAGCTCCAGGCAGAAACCCAGGGAAGGCGGAATCTTGGGGCAGGGGTAGAGCCAGGGAAGAAGGGCCAGAGAAAGAGGAAGGAGTGGCAAGACACCTGGGAAGAAACCAACAGTGGGGTCACTGGCTGCAGAAGGGAGGCTGCATATGCTGTGTGAACATATGTGAAGTTTTCGTATGCAAAAGGGATTTAACTTAGTTTATATAAAAAAGTATTTAACAAGTATTTATAAAACATAAGAGGTAAAACAAAACCCAGCCAGTGAAGAAGCAGGTAAAGGAATCTGTTTCAATTCTATCCAGAGTGGTAGCTAGTGTTCTTGTCTGTCAACATGCCCTCACCTCCCCCAGCTTCTTCTGTTAAGCAGCATCTTGGTTACAGGAATGGGCAAGGACCCAGATGGAGCTAATAATATTACTCTAACCCTCTGGCCACAGTGACTGGGCCAGGGATGGGCATATGGCTCCAGCCAGGACACTCAGAATCCTTATCCAAACATTTTCTAACTGGTCTGATCTTTTCTTCCCTTTGGATTGCTACAGTTTTTGGCTGTGGGCCCAGAACTGTTTGAGTGCTGCCTGCTGGACAGGGAGAGTCCATCTGTCAGAGAAGGCCTTCAGCACAAGTTTTTATAACATGAATTAGTTATGAGATAACTGATCAATTAGAGAACATGATCTGCCTAATACATCACCTGCTCTGGTTATGCCCTCATCTATAACTAGCAAGTAGAACAGGAAAAACAGAGTTGGAAGCAACACCAGCTGTACTATCTAGGGACTTCATGCTTTGTTAATCAAAGAAATGGGTGGTATAAAATTGAAAAGAATGTGTACTAGCCGGGTGCAGTGGCTCACGCCTGTAATCCCAGCACTTGGGAGGCCAAGGTGGGTGGATTGCCTGAATTCTCAGGTTGATACCAGCCTGAGCCAGAGTGAGACCCTTATCTTTAAAAATAGCCAGGCATTGTGGTGGGCGCCTGTAGTCTCAGCTACTGGGGAGGCTGAGGCAAGAGGATTGCTTGAGCTCAAGAGTATGAGGTTGCTGTGAGCTATGATGCCGCACTATGCCGCACTATGTCGCACTCTACCAAGGGCAACAAAATGAGTCTCTGTCACACACACACACACACACACAAATGCGTACAAGTCCTGCTAATGAAAGGGCAGTGGAAACAGTAAAAAAGGGTCACCACTCTTGAGGAAGAGCCATATGTTCTGCAGAAATGAAAGGCTATATAAACCTAGAAAGCCTTAGATTGGGACTAGGTTAATATTAAGTGATGAGAAATGTTGGAATGATAGAATATGGTTCACTAAATGACAAGCTCCTCAGTGAGCAAAGGAAGAATCCTATAAGAGACTAAGGAGGTAAAGGAAAGAAAAAAGATCTTATTTAAAATTAAATCTGTTAGATTATCCATAAGAAATGACCTTTATAGTCAAAACTGTTAAATAATGACAATTTCATATGGTTCTCCCTAATATATAGACTCTGTCTTTTGTTATGTTGAATGAGAAGAAAGACTTTCTAAGATATTAAATGGCTAATTACAGTTTACAGGTAATTGCAAAGTTTCTGTTTAGTTTTCTAAGAAGGTAATTTTTTTTCCTTTTTTTCCTTTTCTATTTCTGTAGGCCTCTTCTGCTTTTGAATAGGAAGGTAATCTTTAATTACAATTACATAGTGAGATTTGAGAATGCTTCAGGGAGAGGTATTAGGGTTCCCAAATCAAATTAAATTTGCATCAGCCCCCATTTTCCAGAGTTGGCAAAAATCCCAGTTTCACTGGACATGGTGGTGGTGGGAAGGAGGTCCCCTCATCCCCCCAACTCTGTTAGAATCATATAAATTCTGGGAGCTTGGCTTGACACCCATAGCACAGTGTTACAGAGTCTGCAACATACACCGTAGGTGGCGCAGCTGAACAACTGCAACAAAAAATAGCTGGGCATTGTGGCAGGCGCCAGCTACTTGGGAGGCTGAGGCAAGAGAATCGCTTAAGCCCAAGAGTTTAAGGTTGCTGTGAGCTGTGACGCCTCGGCACTCTACTGAGGGTGACATAGTGAGACTCTGTCTCAAAAAAAAAAAAAATTCTGGGAGCTTATGGTGTCCTATAAAGGAATTAATTTTCATCCTGTGTCCTGAACTTTGCTATTTTTTTCTACCCTAGGGACAGTCCGGCTACATAATTTGCAAAAATTTCCAAAAATGTGGAGCTCCTTGTTCAAAAATTACTAAGAATTTCAAGCTGCAACAGCTGAACACTAAACCAAATGTATGGTCCTTCACCCAGGGGACCCTGGGTGCCGGCACAGATGACAGGCCCATGAAGCTGAGCTACCTTAAAGACAGGTAACCGCAGTGGGATCTGCTTCTTTGCCAAACATAGGTCTAAAGGCTCAACTGTGTTTCCCTAAAACATGGTGCTCATTGCCTAGGCCCCTGGCTGTTACTTTGTCACCATCAGCTGTGATTATGCCACCTCCAGAGCATGGCTGCCCTGCTTCCTCATGCCCACCTCCATTTTATCATCTAAGCTGAGGCTTCCCTGGAAGTAGAATGTGAAACAGTGACTTGGGTACAATAGTTTATTTGGAAAGTTTTCCCAGGAGCAGGGCTGAGAGATGACGAAGTGAATGAGAGACAGAGGGCGAGGCAATATATAGATGTGTAAGTGGTAAGTGGTAAGTGCTCCTCTTTCTGCCTCCATCTGTTAAATAGCACCCTCATCACTCCAGGCACATCCAGGATCAAAACTCTGGAGTCAAATTTGTTCCTCCTTCACTGCTTTCCATTCTAATGGTGACCACTGCTACCAGTGACTACTGCTGGAGTCAGAGGTGAGTCCAAAGTCCAAAAGGATTTAAAGTGGCTTCACTTAGAATGCTTCCCAAACTTTAGTGTGCACACAACTCACGTAGAGATCTTGTTAGAATGCAGACTCTGATTCAGTAGGTCTCAGGTGGCACCTGAGAGCCTGCATTTCTACAAACTCCCAGGTGTAGCTGGCACTGCTGGCCTGCAGATGACATTTTGAGCAGCAATATATAACCCCATAACCCTAGATGCATCTCTACCTCAACCCTGAGCTTCTCCTCCAAGGGCTCAGACTTGGTACCCAACCTTTTAGCACACAGAGCTTTGGCTACCAAGAACAAGAAGGTACCGATCCCTTTCTGTCTAAAACCTAGGAGAAAAATGGTACTTAATTTCCTCATCAAGTGATATGGGCAAGACTGTTGTATAAAGATAACACAGGTGGCAGTATATGAGGCATGAAAAAAGAACTACTTAGGGATGAGAGATGGCTCTAATCAGATGAGAGTCGATAAAGACCTCAATTGGGTCCCTTTGAGGATTAGAACGGAGGTAGTGAAGAGGCTTTTCAGAGGTTGATTCAGCTGGTGGAAGAAGCCAATTGGATGTTAGTGGAATAGTGAGGAGGAACAAATTTGACTCTGGAGTTTTTATCTTGGATGTGCCTGGAATGATGAGGGTGCTATTCAACAGATGGAAGCAGAGAGAGGAGCAGCTTGTGAGGCAAGGGAATTCAGTTTTAGTTATACTAGGTTTTAGGAGCTGTGCATCCTTATGTCTAAGGCAAGTCTTGGGCATCTATTTAGGCAAGAAGAAATTTCAAAAAAAATGTAAAAGAAATACAAGAATGGGCATCAAATGAGTTGGGATCTGGAGGTTCTGGAAATAAGAATGTGAGGACAAGGCCAGACATGGTGGCTCACGCCTGTGTTCCTAGCACTCTGGGAGGCTGACACAGGAGGCTTGAGCTCCTCAATCAAGAGATTGAGCTCAGGAGTTGGAGAACAGCCTGAGTATGAGTGAGGCCCTCATCTCTACTAAAATCATAAAAATTAGCCAGGTCTGTAGTCCCAGCTACTTGAGAGGCTGAGGTGGGAGGATCACTTTGAGCCTAGGAGTATGAGGTTACTGTGAGTTAGGCTGATGCTAAGGGCACTCTAGCATGGGCAACAGAGTAAGATTCTGTCTGGAAAAAAAAAAAGAATGTGATCACAAATGTTCCCTGAGTAGGAGAAATCTACAATAATGAAGTGTAGAGAGAACCATTTTGGTAGCATAGGGCAATGCTACTTAGAAGTTCTAGGGAAAATAAAAATCTTTGTTATAGAAGAAAATATAGCATATAGTTTTCTTCTATAACAAACTGTAGAAATCTTTCAGAAAATCTTTGTATGAAGATTCCATGATAATCAATCTGGTCCGTATTATACCTGTTCTGTCATTAAATATAGAGTCTGAGATGCTGGAGTTACTTATCTGGTATTTTTAATGAGTACTGCTTGTACACAAAATATTCTTCTGTGTTCCTTTCTAATGTGGTCAAGTAAATACATTTAGGCATATAAGGTTTTTTCCCATAGTTTTTTTTTTTTTTTTTCCTAAAAATTTTACAGAAAAAAAACCAGGCATTTAAAACAACTAGCCACAGCTTTTTGGATGTTTTCCCAATCCTTATAAGTGTACATGTGTATGTTTTAAATATTCATTTAGAGATTGACTATAAATCACATCTTGTGTGTGGATTGTTTCATGGCCTTCCCTCCCTGTTTACATCCCCCTTTGCAATGTAACTTAGATGTTCCTTCCATTTAGAGGTGGAGTTGATTGCCTCATCTCTTGAATCTCTGCTGGTCTTAGGACTGGCTTTGACCAACAGATTTTCTGTTCTTTTTTTTAATAGAGATAGTCTCACTTTATCACCCTCGGTAGAGTGCTGTGGCGTCACTGCTCACAGCAACCTCCAGCTCTTGGGCTTAGGTGATTCTCTTGCCTCAGCCTCCGGAGTAGCTGGGAGTACAGGCGCCCACCACAATGCCCGGCTATTTTGTTGTTGCAGTTTGGCCCAGGCCGGGTTCAAACCTGCCACCCTCGGTATATGGGGCCGGCGCTCTACCCACTGAGCCACAGGCGCCGCCCCAGATTTTCTGTTCTTGACCTCTTGCAATGGTCCCACCAGCCTGGGAAGAAGCTTGGACTACTCACCTTGCTATGACAGACCGTGTGGTGAGAGAAAGGCCCATCTTTCAGCCAGCACCAAACACCGGCTATGTGCAGGGCCTTCTTAGGTGATCCAAACCAACTGAGCTACCAGATGACTGCAGTCACATGGGTACCCCCAGGCCAGAATACCCCAAAAGCCATCCAGCTATACCCAGCACAGTGGCTCATGCCTGTAACCCTAGCACTCTGGGAGGCCAGTGGTGGATTGCTTGAGCTCAGGAGCTCAAGACTAGCCTGACCTAGATTGAGATCCCCATCTCTACTAAAAATAGAAAAAATTAGCCAGGCATTGTGGTGTGCACCGGTAGTCCCAGCTACTCGGGAGGCTGAGTCAGGAGGATCTCTAGAACCCGGGAGTTGGATGGAGGTGGCTGTGAGGTAGGCTAATGCCACGGCACTCTAATCTGGGCAATTGAATGAGACTCTTTCTCAAAAACAAAAATAAAAACAAAAAGCCACCTAGCTCTGAGGCTTTTACCTTATAAATGCAAACAATGTAATGTAATTATGTGTATCCTCATATTAATCTCAAATTTAAAGAAACTTAGAAACCCCATAAAAAGATTCGGAAGAAAGTTATAATCATTTCTAATCCAATCACTCATGTATATAACAATCCTCAACATTTTGTTTTCTTTTTTTGTAGAGACAGAGTCTTGCTTTATTGCCCTCAGTAGAGTACCATGGCATCACACAGCTCACAGCAACCTCCAACTCCTGGGCTTAGGCGATTCTTTTGCCTCAGCCTCCCAAGTAGCTGGGACTACAGGAGCCTGCCACAATGCCCAGCTATTTTTTTGCTGCAGTTTGGCTGGGGCCGGGTTTGAACCCGCCACCCTTGGTATATGGGGCTGGCACCCTACCCACTGAGCCACAGGTGCCGCCAATCCTTAACATTTTGTGGTGAAACTCTTCAGACTTTCTTGTCTGCATGTATGCATATGTGTGTTTGTAAAAATTAATTAATTAATTAACCCATGTAGCGGAACCCAGCCCAAATTGGTGACCTACAGAATGGTGAACACATAAAATGTTGGTTGTTTTAAGCTACTAAGTTTAGTTTGTTTGTACATAATAATATATAACTCATATAATTTGATTCCTATATCTGCATTCTGATTTTTTTTTTTTTTTTTTGTAGAGACAGAGTCTCACTTTATGGCCCTCGGTAGAGTGCCATGGCATCACAGCTCACAGCAACCTCCAACTCCTGGGCTTAAGCAATTCTCTTGCCTCAGCCTCCCAAGTAGCTGGGACTACAGGCGCCAGCCACAACGCCCGGCTATTTTTTGGTTGCAGTTTGGCAGGGGCCGGGTTTGAACCCGCCACCCTCGGTATATGGGGCCTGCGCCTTACCGACTGAGCCACATTGTGCTGCCCTGCATTCTGATTTTATCTTAAGATTTTTTTGATATAATTTTCACGTATTTAAATAAGTTGCAAGATAAAAAGTTTTAAAGACTATATGCAGTTATATTGTATTTCTTTACTGTAGTTTGCTTAAACTTTCCAAATAATTGTACATTTGGTTTATATAGAGTTTTTCATTTTTACAGATAATATTGTTCTAGGCTGGGCACAGAGGCTCACATCTATAATCCCAGCACTTTGTGAAGCTGAAGGAAGAGGATCACTTGAGGCCAGGAGTTCAAGATACAGACTGAGCAACATAGTGAGACCCTATCTCTAAAACAAAGCAAAACAAAAAAATAGCTGGGCACGGTGGTGTGCACCTGCCGTCCCAGCGACTTGGGAAGCTGAGTTCACATTGAGGTTACAGTGAGCTGTGATTATGCCACTGTATTCAGCCCAGGCAATAGAGCAAGACCTTGTTTCTTAAAAAAAAAAAAAATTGTTCTACACATTTTTAGAAACCATACAAGTGGTTTCTAAATTTTTTTTTTTGCTATTTTCTTAGAGAATGTTCTTACCAAAAGTGGAAAGGACGGGGGAAAGGATGTCAAGTATTAACTCTCATTACATATTGCCTGACTACTTTCTAAGAGATTGTTAACAATTTACAGTATAGCCACCAGTGTGCCTATCTCCCCATACCCATTCAGCAAGTTTTTTTAAAATTTAGCAATATTTTTTAAATTTCAGATTAATATGAGGGTGTACACAATTAGGTTACATTGTTTGCATCTGTAAGATAAAGTTCAAGTTGTAGTTGTTTCTTTCACCCAGATGTGTGCTGCATACCTGTGCATTGTTTCCTCTGGGTGGGAACTTGCTGAGCCAATTTAGTAATTTTTAGAGATGTGCTATGGTCTGAATGTTTAAATTGAGATGTGCTGTGGCCCACGTTTGTATGTCTAAATCCTTACCCTCAGAGTGTAAGGATACTAGGAGGTGGGGCCTTTGAGAATTGAGTAGATCATGAGAGCATGCCGTGTGAAGTTACAGTGAGAAGGTGCTGTCTATGAGAAAGCAGACACTCACAAACACCGAATCTGCTGGCATCTTGAAGTTGGACTTCCGAGCCTCCAGAGCTGTGAGAAATAAATTCCTGTTGCTTATAACCCACCAAGTTTATGGTGCTTTTAAAATAGCAGCCCAAGCAGACTGAGACGAGGTACAACATATATGCAGCAAAGTATGCACATTTTTACTTTATAGCTTGATCAATATTTATAGATAAATAGATAAGCTTCATGTAATCACCACCCAGATGAAGTTATAGAACATTTCCAGCTCCTTAGAAGTTTTTCTTGTTCCCCTTTCCAGTCAATACCACCCACAGAAGTAACCACTATTCTGACTTTCCTAACTGTAGATTAGTGTTGTCTAACCTTGAACTTCACATGTATAGAATCATATTCTTGTGTAGTCTTGCATGTCTGTCTTCTTTTGCTCATCATTTTATCTGTGAAATCCACCCATATTGTTGTTGTGTATGGCAGTGGACCATTCTTTTTATTGCTGAGTATTATTTCAGCAAATGGGTATGCCACAACTTCTTTACCCATTCCTTTTTTTTTTTTTGCAGTTTTTGGCCGGGGCTGAGTTTGAACCCACCACCTCTGGCATATGGGACTGGCGCCCTACTCCTTTCAGCCACAAGCGCCGCCCCATTCTTTTTTTTTTTTTATTGTTAAATCATAGCTGTGTACATTAGTGCAATCGAGGGGTACAATGTGCTGGTTTCATATACAATCTGAAATATTCTCATCAAACTGTTTAACGTAGCCTTCATGGCATTTTCTTAGTTACTGTATGTAGGCATTTGTATTCTGCATTTAATAAGTTTCGCCTGTACCCATTCTAAGATGCACCATAGATGTGGCCCCACCCATTACCCTCCCTCAACCAAAACCTCCCGCCTCCCTTCTCCTTCCTTGGCCCTTTCCCCATAGTCTTGTGCTATAGTTGGGTTTTAGCCTTCATGTGAAAGCTATAATTTAGCTTCATAGCAGAGCTGAGTGCATTGGATACTTTTTCTTCCACTCCTGAGATACTTTGCTAAGAAGAATATGTTCCAGCTCCGTCCATGTAAACATGAAACAGGTTAAGTCTCCATCTTTCTTTAAGGCTGCATAATATTCCATGGTATACATGTACCACAATTTGCTAGTCCATTCGTGGGTCGATGGACACTTGGGCTTCTTCCATGACTTAGCGATTATGAATTGAGCTGCAATATTCTGGTACAGATGTCTTTGTTATATTGTGACTTTTGGTCTTTGGGGTATAAACCTAGTAAAGGAATTATAGGATTGAATGGTAGATCTATTTTTATGTCTCTAAGTATTCTCCAAACATCCTTCCAGAAGGAATGTATTAGTGTGCATTCCCACCAGCAGTGTAGAAGTGTGCCCTTTTCTCCACATCCACGCCAACATCTCTGGTTTTGGGATTTTGTTATGTGGGCTACTCTTACTGGGGTTAGGTGGTATCTCAAAGTAGTTTTGATTTGCATTTCTCTGATGATTAAGGATGATGAGCTTTTTTTCATGTGTTTGTAGATTGTGCGTCTTTCTTCTTTACAGAAGTTTCTCTTCAAGTCCTTTTCCCACCCTGAGATGGGATCACGTGTTCTTTTGTTGCTAATACGTTTGAGTTCTCTGTGGATTCTGGTTATTAGACCTTTATTGGAGGTATAACCTGCAAATATTTTCTCCCATTCTGAGGGGTGTCTGCTTGCTTTACTTACTATGTTCTTGGCTGTGCAGAAGCTTTTTAGTTTGATCAGATCCCAGTAATGTATTTTTGATACTGCTTCAATTGCCTGGAGAATCCTCCTCATAAAATATTCACCCAGGCCAATTCCTTCAAGAGTTTTCCCTGCACTTTCTTCAAGTATTTTTATAGTTTCATATCTTAAGTTTAAATCTTTTATCCAGTGAGAGTCTATCTTAGTTAATGGTGAAAGGTGTGGGTCCAGTTTCAATCTTCTACAGGTTGCCAGCCAGTTTACCCAGCACCATTTGTTAAATAGGGAATCTTTTCCCCACTGAATGTTTTTAATTGGCTTCTCAAAGATCAAATAACAGTAAGTAGCTGGATTCATCTCTTGATTCTCTATTCTGTTCCAGACATCTACTTCTCTGCTTGTGTGCCAGTACCATGCTGTTTTGATCACTATCGATTTATAGTACAGTCTGAGGTCTGGTAGCGTGATTCCTCCAGCTTTGTTTTTATTGCTGAGTAATGTTTTGGCTATTCGAGTTTTTTTCTGATTCCATATAAAACAAAGTATTGTTTTTTCAAGATCTTTAAAATATGACAATGGAGCTTTAATAGGAATTGCAGTAAAATTTCATATTGCTCTGGGTAGTATGGACATTTTAACAATGTTGATTCTTCCCAGCCATGAGCATGGTATGTTTTTCCATCTGTTAACATCTTCAGCTATTTCTTTTCTTAAGGTTTCATAGTTCTCTTTGTATAGATGTTTCACATCCTTTGTTAGGTATACTCCCAAATATTTCATCTTCTTTGGCACTACTGTGAAAGGAATAGAGTCCTTGACTGTTTTTTCGGCTTGGTTATTGTTGGTGTATATAAAGGCTACAGATTTATGGGTGTTGATTTTGTAGCCTGAGACATTGCTGTATTCCTTTATCACTTCTAAAAGTTTTGTAGTAGAATCCCTAGTGTTTTCCAGATATAAGATCATATCATCTGTGAAGAGTGAAAGTTTGATCTCTTCTGACCCTATGTGGATACCCTTGATCACCTTTTTTTCCCTAATTGCCATGGCTAAAACTTCCATTACAATGTTAAAGAGCCATGGAGACAATCGGCAACCTTGCCTGGTTCCTGATCTAAGTGGAAATGATTTCAATTTAACTCCATTCAATACGATATTGGCTGTGGGTTTGCCGTAGATGGCCTCTATTAGTTTAAGAAATGTCCCTTCTATACCAATTTTCTTAAGTGTTCTGATCATGAAGTGATGCTGGATATTATCAAAAGCTTTTTCTGCACCAATTGAGAGAATCATATGGTCCTTATTTTTTAGTTTGTTTATGTGTTGAATTACAGTTATAGATTTATGTATATTGAACCAGCCTTGAGACCCTGGGATAAATCCCACTTGGTCATGGTGTATAATTTTTTTGATGTATTGTTGGATTCTGTTTTTTAGGATTTTATTGAGTATTTTAGCATCAATATTCATTAGTGATATTGGTCTATAATTTTCTTTTCTTGTTGGGTCTTTCCCTGGTTTGGGGATCAAGGTGATGTTTGCTTCGTAGAATGTGTTGGGTAATATTCCTTCTTTTTCTATATTTTGAAAGAAGTTTAGTAGTACAGGTACTAGTTCGTCTTTAAAGGTTTGGTAGAATTCTGGCATAAAGCCATCTGGTCCTGGGCTTTTCTTTTTAGGGAGATTTTGTATAGTTGATGCTATTTCAGAACTTGATATAGGCCTGTTCAACATTTCCACTTCGTTCTGGCTAAGTCTTGGTAGGTGGCATACTTCCAGGTATTGGTCTATTTCTTTCAGATTTTCGTATTTCTGAGAGTAGAGTTTCTTGTAGTATTCATTAAGGATTTTTTGAATTTCTGAGGGGTCTGTTGTTATTTCATCATTACCATTTCTGATTGATGAAATTAGAGATTTTACTGTTTTTTTCCTGGTTAGGTTGGCCAAAGGTTTATCTATTTTATTGACCTTTTCAAAAAACCAACTTCTGGATTTATTGATCTGTTGTATAATTCTTTTGTTTTCAATTTCATTTAGCTCTGCTCTGATTTTTGGTTATTTCTTTTCTTCTGCTGGGTTTGGGGTTGGAGTGTTCTTCCTTCTCCAGTTGCTTGAGATATTCCCATTAAGTTATTAACTTCCTCTCTTTCCATTTTCTTGAGGAAGGCTTGCAGTGCTATAAATTTCCCTCTTAGGACTGCCTTTGCAGTATCCCAGAGGTTCTGGGTAATTCGTGTCTTGATTGTTGTTTAGTTCCAAAAATTTGGTGATTTCCTTCTTAATCTTGTCTATAACCCATCTATCCTTCAGCATAAGGTTGTTTAGCTTCCATGTTCTTGTATGGGTATGCAGGTTCCTATTGTTACTGAGTTGAACTTTTATTCCATGATGGTCTGAGAAGATGCAAGGAATAATTTCTATTTTTTTAAAATTTGCTGAGGTTAGATTTGTGGCCTAGGATGCGGTCGATTTTGGAGTATGTTCTGTGGGCTGATGAGAGGAATGTGTATTCAGTTTTGTTGGGATGAAATGTTCTGTAGATGTCTGTTAAGTCCAGATATTGAGTGGTTAAGTTTCAATCTAAAATTTATTTGCTTAGCTTCTTTTTGGAGGATCTATCCAGCACGGCTAAAGGGGTGTTAAAATCTCCAACTACTATGGAAGTGGAGGAAATTGAGTTGCTCATGTCTGTTAGAGTTTCTCTTATAAATTGAGGTGCATTGTGGTTGGGTGCATAAATATTAATAATAGAGATCTCATCATATTGAGTATTACCTTTAACAAATATGAAGTGTCCATCCTTATCCTTAATCATTTTGGTTGGTTTAAAGCCTATTGCGTCTGCGAACAGGATTGCAACACCTGCTTTTTTCTGCTTTCCATTTGCCTGGAATATAGGTGACCATCCCTTCACCTTGAGTCTGTATTTGTTTTTTAATGTAAGATGCGATTCTTGTGTGCAGCAGGTATCTGGCTTGAGTTTTTGTATCCAGCCAGCCAACCTGTGCCTCTTTAGAGGACAGTTTAAACCATTCACATTAATTGAGAATATTGATAAGCCTTTCGAGAGTCCAGTGGACATTTTTAATTCTTTTGCAACTGTGGAAGTTGGAATTTGATCAAAAATTTTCTGGGTGAGTTTACTTTTGTGGTGGAGGATTACGCTGGTCTTTATGGAGGATAGGTCTGAGAATATCCTGGAGAGCTGGTTTAGTTATGGCAAATTTCTTCAACATGTGAATGTCATTGAAGTATTTAATTTCTCCATCATAAGTGAAACTCAGTTTAGCTGGGTATAGGATCCTGGGTTGAAACTTATTTTGTTTTAGGAGATTAAAAGTCGATGACCATCCTCTTCTAGCTTGAAAGGTTTCAGCAGAGAGATCTACAGTTATTCTAATATTTCTCCCCTTGTAGGTAATGGTTTTCTTTCGTCTGGCAGCTTTCAGAATTTTCTCCTTCATATTAACTTTAGTGAAATTGATTATGATGTTTCTGGGTGATGTCTTATTCAGGTTGAGTCGTGCTGGAGTTCTGAAACTGTCTGCTATCTGAATTTCAGAATCTCTTGGCATGTCTGGAAAGTTCTCCTTCATAATCTCATGGAGAAGAGACTCTGTGCCTTGTGAAGCCACTTCATCGCTTTTGGGAATCCCTATAAGATGAATATTGGTTTTCTTCAAATTATCCCAGAGCTCTCTGAGAGAGTGATCTGTTTTTGCCCTCCATTTCTCATCCTCTTTGAGAGTTTGGGAGCATTCGAAAACGTTGTCTTCAATGTCAGAAATCCTTTCTTCTGCTTGCTCCATTCTGTTACTGAGGGAATCTACTGTGTGTCTCAGATCTTTGAGGGATGCAACTTCTTGTCTCAATGTGTCAAAATCTTTGGTCATTTGGTCTTTGAATTTGTTGAATTCTTGAGACATATTTTGGGTTACTGCTTGGAGTTCTAATTCAATCTTATTTGCTATCCAGATTCTGAATTCGATTTCTGATATCTCAGCTATTTGTTTGTGCATGGGATCTTGCACTGTGTCTGCCCCATTGTTCCTTGAGGGAGTTGATCTACTCTGATTATTCATATTGCCAGAGTTTTTCTGTTGATTTCACCTCATGATTGTTTTTCACCATTGCCTCTGGCTGTCCTCAGAGTTGGGGAGGTGTCTCTCCAGGATTAGATCCCAGCGGGATCACTCTGTTGTTGCTCGATCTTTGTAGGGAGTGACCCTGTGTAGTTCCTCTGGGGCTGCTCTAGCTAGGGAGTTCTGGTTGTGGAAGCAGCTCCGGCATGTGACACACCCGGATCCAGCAACAGGGCAGGAGGTGGTGCGCATGGTTCTGGGAGTGCCTGGCACCCAGTCACTTTGGCACAGAGAGCCCAAGGCTCCAGCAGTCTCTAGCCAGGAGAAGGGTTCTGCGTAGAGGCAGGGAGGGCTCCAGAGGGCACGCAGCTACCAGTATCCCTGGCCAGATGAACAGGCCAGTGTGGAGGCTGGAAGGACACAGGAGGGAGAATGAAGGGTTGCACGGCTCCCGCAGTTCCTTTTCAGGGCATGCAGAGGCCTGGTTGATGTGGGGTCGTGGCACAGATCTTATGGAGGTCCAGGCAGCACCAAGCCCAGGAATTTGAGGTTGCTATGGGCTGTGACACCATGGCACTCTACCCAGGGCAACAGCCCCAGCCTTCAGTGTGCCAAAACCGTCTCACTCTGCCCCTAGGGTTAAGGCTGTAAGGCAGCTTAGTCCCTGCCTTTAGGCTGCTCAGTTGCTGGGTTACTAGGTTCCGCCCACTCCTTGATCTGGGACCCTGAGGGCTGAGCTTGCCAGGGCAGTTCTCTCACACAATGGCTCCCTGCAGCCCAGCTCAGTGGCTCTGTCTGGGACCCCAGACAATGCCCAAAGTTCTCCACACTCCTGCCTAAGTTCTCCCCAGGGCAGTTCAACTGAGTGCCAAGTCCAAAAACATCGAAACAGTTCACAGGTAAGGCCTTTCCAGTTTGCAGCCTCACTGCTGCTTGTACTTACGGCTGCCAGCGGGATTAGGTCAATCGAATACACACAACCACTTACCAGTTTTCCACTGTTTTTGTCCTCCTTTTGGGGTCCAGAAGTCCCTTGCTGACTCCCTGTATCCTCAAAGGGATGATGATAGGCAGATATCACCAGCCAGAGATGTCTGGAGTCTTATCTCCCCAGACTCACCGTGCCCAGTGAAGCTGTTACTCGGTCGCCATCTTTAATCCAATCCTCTTTTTTTTTCTAATGACTTTAGCTTTTTAATTTTTTTCTTTGTCCCTTTTGTAAGTAGTATTAACCCAAATTTGGGATCAGTTACGTTTCTCACCAGGAACCTGTTACAGTGCATTAGCTAGGTAAAGGATAAATTTGATACATTTAGCTTTTGATTTCCTTCCCAGCCAGGGAGAGGTTAATGGCTTTCTGCCTGTGGTTAAGGTGTGCAGTTCTTTACAAGTTTTCCCATTAACATTGCTTATGTGTTAAATTACACATTCACAGATGATGCCAGAAGTACAGAGAGCCTTACTTGGTGCAAATGCCAACAGGAAGTTTTTGGACTAAGCTTTTGGGAGAAAAGTCACTGTTCTATTGCTACAATATTGAAGCTTCTGATATTTGAAGGAATGAGAGTATCTGTGTAGGTTCCTCTTTGCTGTCCTAATATTGCTCCCTATCTATCAGTGGAAACCCTTCTGTGGCTAATGCCCTTGGTATGGTTGTTAACAGAGGGAGAATGTTTCACTTGCTATAATTAGGAACCTACCTCTAGTTCATCTCAAAGAAACACAGCTCTCAGCTGGCTGGTCCTGTAGTGTTTAGTGGTGGCTGCGTGAACTTTGCTGTCCTGCTCTTTCTCCACCTCCTCTTTACCTAGTCTAGAGGGTGATGTTTATGGCCTTGAGGTCTCTGCTCTTCAGGTTTCAAATGCATGTGGTACATGCATTCCTCCCAGCCATAGGAGCTTCTGTAAAGCTTCTTTTTGTGTGTAAATATGATTGGAAACTTAAGCTATGAGTATGCTTTATTTATTAAAACAAAAGATTTGTGTGGATTCAATTATAATTTCTTATGCAAAGCTCTACAAATGTATGATCGGAGAGAGTCAAGTTCTTACTGAGGGACCTAGAGAAGAAATATGTTCCAAATCCCCACAGCATTTGATGGTTTACAGCTGTCACTACTGAAACCCTTTAACCTTGGGTGTCCTCTGGGCTTCTTGCTCATTTTTAGCAGACCACCACTGGGCAGTGTTCGTCCAGCCCATCACCATCCTCCACACATGCGGGGCTTTTGTATTACCTCTTGTCCGGAAGGGTTGTGCAGCTTTATTAAGGAAGTAGTTAAACTAGTTTTTACTAGAATGGTTTTTTGGAACAGCTTACTATGTGCAGGGCCCAAATACTTAATGAGTCCCCGTTTTTCCTCCCACTCCCTACTCTTTCTTCTTTCCTTAGATGACTAAGTCTTGCAGCTAGTGAATGGTGGAGCCAGGAATTTCACGGAGGTCTGACTCAAGAGCCTACACTCAAAAGCAGTTCTCTTGATGGAGAGTGTGGCTGTCCTCTTCCTCATTAACCCAAATTTTAGGTAGGTGGGAACTAATGTAAATACCAACTCCTGCAAATGGTGCTTCTTAAATTTTCCTTAGAACTTGACCCCCGTGTGTGATGTTCTTCCTTATCTTGTAGCAGCCTTGTGAGGCTGGGCTTGAAGCCCATGAAGAGAATTCTGTCACTCTGTCACAGCAGACTCCATTCCTCAAGGTGATGCAGTTACAAAGTGACAGTCAAAACTTTTACCCAGTGTAACCTGGAAATGTAATATCCCTATGGCTGGTCTGCTCTGTATTCATAAGTAACAGTTCAAAGAGTGATTGTGACCTGCTTCAGTGCTCTTTGTTTTGTTTTGTTTTGTTTTTTTGAGACAGAGTATCACTCTGTTGCCCCAGGCTATAATGACATGGCATCAGCCTAGCTCATAGCTATGTCAAACTCCTGGGTTCAAGTGATCCAACTACCTCAGCCTACTGAGTAGCTGGGACTACAGGTGCCTGCCACCACGCCTAGCTAGTTTTTCTATTTTTAGTAGAGACAAGATCTTGCTCTTGCTCAGACTGATCTCAAACTCCAGAGCTCAAGGGATCCTCCCACCTCGGCCTCCCAGAATGCTAGGATTACAGGCATGAGCCACCACTCCAGCCCTTCAGTGCTCTTTTTAATGTGGTTGGTTCTGAAATGGACATGGAAAGGTAGATGACACATTCTATTCGTTGCAGCCTGTCTCCTATGGCCACTGATTACTAATGAGATTTTAACTATCCAACTTTATTTCAAATTGTGTTTCATGGATATTGGTAGGGTGCATCTGTAAAAGCCTATGCTTCAGGTGGACGTTCTCAACATGTGGGTCGCGACCCCTTTGGTGGTCGAATGACCCTTTCACAGGGGCTGCCTAAGACATCCTGCATATCAGATATTTACATTACGATTCATAACAGTAGCAAAATTACAGTTATGAAGTAGCAACGAAAATCATTTTATGGCTGGGGGTCACCACAACATAAGGCACTGTATTAAAGGGCTGTGGCATTAGGAAGGTTGAGAACCACTGGCTTCAGGAGAAGCATTTGGGGCAGGATGGCTGCCCTGACTTTGCCCAGGCTACTCAGTTAGAACTAGCCTTGTCCCTCAGCCATCCAGGATATAGAAAGACTTGCTTAGTTTCAAATGAGGTGCTGACTTTGAGGGCTTTCCCTTAAACTTCTAACCCTTGTTTTCACCAAAGTCATTGGTAGGATTAGCTATTCTTATATATCTTACCTAGTAGTTATATCTTATTTCAAGATTAACAAAACTAAATCCTCAAACAGACTCAAATATGCTGATTTTGAATGTGAAACAGAAATGTTAAAATATAGAAACAACCCTTCTATCTTTGCTACCTGTTAACATCCTGTGATTAATATATCCAAAGCGAGTACTATTTTAGTCATTGTAAGGGAGGTGGACTAGGGGCTCTAGGAAGTAGAGCTTCCTTTGGTAGCTCTACTCTCAAAGGAAATGAATGTAGGTAACATGAAGGGAGAATGGAATGTGTGTCCTGTGTTTGTTAGGCAGCATTTTACAAACATCAAGTAAATCAAACTGCTCAATAGTGTTGTTGAAAGCTCTGTGTCTTTATTGACTTTTGTCTGCCTGTTTATCAATTACTGAGAGAAGGGTATGTGGGTTTGTCTATTTCTCCTTTAGTTCTGTAGTTTTGGCTTTATATATGTATTTTTAAGTTTTATTATTTTTTTCTTTTCTTCTTCTTTTAAATTTTTTTTCCTCTTTTTTTTTCCTTCATGTATTTTGAAAGTTTATTACTAGGTACATATACATTTATAATGGTATGTCTTATTGATTGATTAACTCTTTAATCATTAAAATGTCCCTCTTTATTTCCATTCATACTCCTCCACTTAAAGTCTATTTTGTCTTATATTAAGCTCCAGTTTTCATGACTAGCGTTTGTTTAATATATTTTTCTCTATTTCTTTACTTTTATTCTATATGTATATTTAAATGTGAAGTACATCTTCTGCAAGTAGCATTTAATTGGATCTTAATCTTGAAAATCTAATCTAATCTGTCTTTTAACTGTAATGCTTAATCCATTTATATTTATTTATTTTTTGTTTGTTTTTATTAAATCATAACTGTGTACATTGATGCATTTAAGGGGTTCAGTGTACTGATTTGCTGAACAATGTGAAATGCTTACATTGTGCTGATTAACACATCCATCGCAATTATATTCTTTTCTTAGTAGTTTTGAAATGTACCGTTACATCGTGCACATTAGGTGAGGTTACCCCCAAATCATTTATATTTAGTATAATTACTTACATATTACAAGTTTTGAAGCCAGACTATGGAGGTCAAATCTCACTAGTCCACTTAGTCTATGTGATCTTGATTAAATTACCTAATCCTTTCTTTCTCCTTTTTTTCTTTGGTTTCCTTAGCTGTAAAGTAGCAGGAATAACAGTACCTAAACATTGAATTTCCTTCTTTTTTTTTTTTTTCAGACAGCTTTTTATTATGTCACCCTCAGTAGAGTGCCGTGGCATCACAGTTCACAGCAACCTCCAATTCCTGGGCTTAAGTGATTCTCTTGCCTCTGCCTCCCGAGTAGCTGGGACTACAGGCACCCACCACAATGCCCAGCTATTTATTGTTGCAATTGTCATTGTTCAGCTGGGCACAGGCCAGGTTTGAACCCACCAGCCTCCATGTATGTGGCTGACACCCTACTCACTGAGCTATGGGCGCTGCCCCTAACCATTGAATTTTTTATGAAGGTAACATGCATTAATGCATATAGAGTGCACAAAGATGTGTCTGTCATATCGTAACAATAAATGTCAGCTAAAATATGCATTTAACATTATGTATTGCAATGGCTGTAAGTTTTTATTTAATATCTATCATAGCTGAAAAAGATACCTATCATAGTTGAAAAAGATAATTTTTTTTTTTTTTGAGACAGAGTCTCAAGCTGTTGCACTGGGTAGACATCATAGAGAGTGCCATGGTGACATCATAGCTCACAGCTACCTCCAACTCGTGGACTCTAACAATCCTCTTGCCTCAGTCTTTTGTATTTTTAGTAGAGATGGGGTCTCGCTCTGGCTCAGGCTGGTCTCGAACCTGGGAGCTGAAGCAGTCCATCTGCCTTGGCCTCCCAGAGTGCTAGGATTACAGGCATGAGCCACTGTGTCCAGCAAAGATAATTATTTTCAAATTATTTATGTTTGCAATCTCATCTAACAGTTATGCAATGCAAAAGTTTTGTTGAAAATAGTTGTGCATTCCATCTTCCCTAATGGCAATCAATTGTTCCTGTAAATAAATCAGAATATACTACATTAAAAAAAAAGAATATACTACATTTATGTTTTGCATAGTGTATTCAAAACCCACTTAGAAAGCTCCAGAAAACTTCTAAATAGGTTAGAGAATCCTGTTTAAAAGTTGTTTGCTTTTTTTTTTTTTATTGAATCATAACTGTGTACATTAATGCAATCATGGGGTACAATGTGCTGGTTTTATATACAATTTGAAATATTTTCATCAAACTGGTTAACATAGCCTTCATGGCATTTTCTTAGTTATTGTGTTAAGACATTTATATTCTACATTTAGAAAGTTTCACACGTACCCTTGTAAGATGCACTGTAGGTGTGGTCCCACCAATTACTCTCCCTCCACCCATCCTCCCCGTCCTCTCCCCTCCCTCTCCTCCTTCACCTTCTTCTTGGGCTATAATTGGGTTATCGCTTTCATAAGAAAGCTATAAATTGGTTTCATAGTAGGGCCGAGTACATTGGATACTTTTTCTTCCATTCTTGAGATACTTTGCTAAGAAGAACATGTTCCAGCTCCATCCATGTAGTTGTTTGCTTTTTAAAATTAACTATGCAGATGTAATTTTTAAAAACAGTCAATAGACTTTATTTTTTGGAGCAGTTTTAGGTTTATAGAAAAATTGAGCAGAAAATACAGAGAGTTCTCATATTTCTCTTTTCTCTCTTCCTACCTCCTCTCCCTTATTCCCCCTATTATTAACATCTTGCATTACATGTTTTATTGGTTTGCATTTTACATTTAGGCCTATGATCCATTTTGAGTTAATTTTTGTGAAAGTATATGTATGATTCTAGATTGACTTTTTTCCATGTGACTGTCTAGTTGTTCCAGCTATATTAGTTGAAGAAAGCTATCCTTTCTCCATTGAATTGCCTTTTTATTTATTTATTTATTTTGGCTATATTTGCATATGTTTGTTTCTGGGCTCTCTCTCTGTTCCATTGATCTATTTGTTTGTTCTTTCTCCAGTACCACACTATCTTGATTACTGTAGCTTTGTGGTAAATCTTAAAGTTTTGTAGTGCCATTCCTCTGACTCTTTTTCTCCTCAATGTTGTGCTGGCTATGCTGGGTCTTTTGATTTTCCATATAAACTTTAGAATCTGTTTGTCATCAGCCACAAAATATCTTACTGGAATTTTTTTTTTTTTTTGGCCGGGGCTGGGTTTGAACCTGCCACCTCTGGCAGGTATGGGACCAGCACCCTACTCCTTGAGCCACAGGTGCCACCCACTCTTACTGGAATTTTTAAAAGGTATTGCATTGAATCTATAGATAAAGTTGTAAAGATTTACATCTTAACAAAATTGACTTTTCTATCCATGATTCTTTCATGATAGTTTTTTTTTTTAGTTTTCCTTACATAGCTTTTGTACATATTTCACTAAATTTGTACCTAAACATTTCTCTTTTTTGCAGACTGATAATGTAAATGGTCTTGTGTTTTTCATTTTAACTTCCAATAGGTCATTGCTGGTGTATAGGAAAGCAATTGACTTTTGTGTATTAACTTGTATCCTACAACCTTACTATAATCACATGTTAGTTTCAAGGGTTAGTTGTTTTGTTTATTTTGTAAATTTTTTGGAATTTTCTAAATAGACTGTAATAACCGACCCAGCAAAAAGACCCCTAAAGGCCCCTAACTGTCTCAGCCTGAGTCCCCGCACGTCTCAACCCCCACCCCGAACAGCAAAATCTGGGAACAGGTTTCAAAATAGAATAAGGTTCTATTTTGTTCTAATAAGTTCCCTGAGTTCCCAAAACTCCTAGCCACAGGTAAAACAATGGTGAAAGCTTACTCAAGCTTAGTTTCTCAAGCTAAGTTTATCCCAGTGCCAACTGCCACACTGTAACCCCCTGAGCCAACTCTGTAACACCGTCCCTAAGCTAACCGGCCACGTTCTGCTTCTGTGCTCTCCAGCTTGCCTGCCAACACAGCACAAAAATGGTATAAAAATCAGCCTGCTCCTCATTTCAGGGCCATTTGCCCTTTTGGGCAGCAACCCACCTATGCAGGTGTAATAAATCACCATCCGATTTATACCTGAAGTGGGGTCCAAGTCTTTCTTACAGGTGGCACACGAGTACAACATTTCTGGAGGCCCCAGCGAGATTGCCACCACCAGACCCCCTCCCCACACACAGCTAGGTCCACCGCCACCTGGTGGCTCCAGGGGAAGGCCTTGGAGAAGATGTTCCTCCACCCCGGAGTCCTTGGACATATGGAGCCAGGGCATAGGTCTCCAGAACTTCTAAAATTGATGATAAAGCAACAACACCCAGTTAAGTCAGTCTGGTCTCTAGAGGGTTTGGAGGAGGAAACCGGGTGGGCTGGACGCAGCCATATGGTCAGTTCCCCAGGCGGGGGAAGACATTTCCCTGTCTCTGGTGAGACTTAGGTCCCAGGTCTTGGGGGGCTCACAGATCTCTGGTGGGACTTAGGTCCCAGGTCTTGGGGGATCACAGGGTGGTGAGTCCCAGGTCTCTGGTGGGACTTAGGTCCCATGTCTTGGGGGGGCTCACAGGGTGGTGAGCTCCAGGTCTCTGGTGGGACTTAGTTCCCAGGTCTTGGGGGGCTCACAGGGTGGTGAGTCCCAGGTCTTGGGGGGCTCTCTGAGTGAATAAATGAATGTGTGTGAAAATTATCAGTCTTTTTGTGCCCAGCCCATTAGTTTCTCTTCCCTAGACTCACAGAGTGTGGGTCTGTTGGTCTCTTCTCTTCTTAGGACTCACAGAGGGTGGGTCTTTGGTTCGTTTAGCTGGTGTGTGTGAGTTGTTTGTCAAATTTGTGTTTGCTGTTTCCAATGGTTTGTCAGAATTCCTTTCAAAGACTAGTCAATTCAAAGTTTAAGTGTCAACATCTCTGTTTTCTTATTGTCTGTCAATGTGTCAATGTACAATTTGTTTTATCCCCAATGTCTCCCACTGCCCTATAACCCACTTGTGGTTGAAACTCTCTCTTTCCATCAATTAAAGAGTTAATACAGAGTTTATTAAAACTGTTCTTCTTTGTGACTGCCAAAAAGCTGTGGCTGCTATGTTACAAATAGTCTTGAGATAAGGTGCTGGCATTCAGCAAAAGACCCAAGGTCAATTACTCATTTAGAACTAAAGAAAAAAAAAAACAGTCCTCTTTACCTTTTAAAACTGCAGCCAATTGGCATTACTCTGTTTGGCTCTTATTCTGCTGATCCTCAGGTGGC
The DNA here is from genome assembly GCF_027406575.1 of Nycticebus coucang. Lineage (NCBI taxonomy): Eukaryota > Metazoa > Chordata > Mammalia > Primates > Lorisidae > Nycticebus > Nycticebus coucang. The sequence continues at coordinate 85,348,824 of NC_069783.1, forward strand.
CTACAGAAGGGGGGCAGGCTGTGTCCCTCTAAGGGGAGGCGCCCACTGGAAATATCCCAGAGTCCTCAGAGAACCTGGAGCCCCCAAGAGACCAGCTGATGATCACTTGTAAATTTGCCTGTAAGTCCACCTCTGGAAGTAAGCCACTTTAACATTTAATTTTAGCAAGTGTCAGCGGACATTAATATAATTATTCATGGTATTTTTGTTATGCTTATTTGTTGTGAATTGTTTTTAAAAAATGTAACTGTTTGATAAATTCAGGAAGGCCAAAGAAACAGGGACCTCAGGTTGCCAGGCTATTGGCCTGTCCAAAGTTTTGGAAGCATGAGAAGCCTCAACCCTATTGGCCAGTCAGAGGCTCCCAGAAATGTGTGTTCACACCCGTCACTAGAAACACCACTAAAATGAAAGTGGGCATCCAATCAACCCCCGAGGTGTTAAATCCTCCACAGGCCTGTTAAAAACTATATGAGAAAGTGTTCTAGTTCTGGTTTTGAGGACATAAAAGTGTGAGAGTAAATGTGAACTTTTAGATATTGTTCATGTCAGGCCCGTTTCTGCCATGTCATTTTATGTCATTTGTTCAATGTTTATTAAAAGATTAGTCTCGGCCTGAAACAATCTTATATTGAACTGAAGAAAAAAAAAAGAAAACAAGTGTAAAAGAGTTTTTAAAAGTTCCCTAGAACTCAGCATTTTATAACTTGAGACACCTGAATTGTAGTTCTTGCCAGCAATTAGAAGTTTCTTCCTTTACATTGTTAGTATAAACGTTTGTCTGTTCTAATTCACTATTTTCCTGCAACATTCTGGTTTCCTGATGAGAGTGCTCCCAGCACCCTAACTGATGCCATTCCCTAAGAGCCCTCCTGTACTAATTACATGGAGAGAAGGGCCCCCGCAGGGTGGCAGGAAGGTCCCATGGTAGTTCTCTGTGACAACAGCCCACCAATAGAAAAATAAACATGCAAAGGAAGAGAGGCTCTGACAATGAACCTACTTTTGTTAACTCCATCTCTGAAGTAAAAAAGTAAAATACAACCCCCTGTGTATTCCACAACATCCTCGCCACTAGAAAATAAAGTTTAACTACCCTCCCTTGACTGTTCATGTAAAATCTTAAGGTTAAGTTAACTCCTTTAACATCACAAACTTTTAAGGAAACTTTACTGAAACTTTGTATAAACAAAATAGTTGTATAGAAAAGTGAAAGGAAAAATGAAGGTTAAAAGGGTCTAAAGTATTTGTAAAATGTCTGTGCAAGTTAAATACAAGTTATAAAAAAGTCTAACATGTAATCCAGTTAACTATGTATTCCTTTAACTTTCATTGGAAAAATATCATGTCTATGGGTGTTGCTAACTTAACTTCAAACAGAACAGAAATCAGTTATGTGAAACTAGGCTACTTTGTAATGGCTTTTTGTTTAAAATATTGTTAATTCTTTCTGTGTTCTGTTTTCCAGAAGTCAAGAAAATAATTTCTGTCTTTTAAGCTATTTATAACTTGTCAAGTATGTACTTATGAGCAAAATCTAAAACATGTATTTTTTCTCTCTCCTTAATTTCTCTAAAATTTAAAAGCCATTTGTAAGTATTCTTAATTCCCGTCAGTACAGTTATTTGTATAAATTCAAAAAGAATCTGTTTTGGCCTATACAATAATGAAGACACTAGTAATTTACCAAGGCTTTGTCTGGAATAGCATTTCCAGAGGTGTCCAGACTGCACTAAGGAATTAAGGTTGACTTTATAAAGCCAATAAAAAGCCCTTTGGAAAACTGGCCAGATACCCATCAGTAACATTTCCTGATCTGTGGTAAGTAATGAAGGTCACTTGCTGACAGGTCCAGGAATTGAAATATGGTTGGGGACCTCAAGAGAAGAGAAATTTAACCAATGCATACAGGTATCTAATGGCACAGATGAAACCTGGGCTCATGAAAGGCTTTCAAGAAAGTCCAGCCTAAGATTCCTTATAAAAAGTTCCAGCAAAGCCAATTTTAAAGGAAAAAAAAAACCTAGATGGCTAATAATTTTTCTTACTGCACTCTATGCAAATAATCAGACCCAGTATACTGAAAGTACAGTTTATTTTAACAACTGAGTTAGTTTTGCTATATTTTATTTTTAATAAAGAGAAAAATTGGAGAAAGAAAGATGATTCAAAGAGAAAAGAAGCCGTAACCCACCTGTATTAAATCCCAGTCTTGTCTGTAACATCAACTCATAAAATAAGACATAACTGTTTTACTAAACTAATCTGTTAAATGAGACTAAGAGACTGGTCAAAAACTGTAAAATTATATACAGTAGTTATATATATATATTTTTATAGAGAAAGAGTCTCACTTTGTCACCCTCGGTAGAGTGCTGTGACATCACAGCTCACAGCAACCTCCAACTCCTGGGTTTAGGAGATTCTCTTGCCTCAGCCTCCCAAGTAGCTGGGACACACAGGCGCCCGCCACAACGTCCGTCTATTTTTTTGTTGCAGTTTGGCTGGGGCCGGGTTTGAAACCATCACCCTCGGCATATGGGGCCGGCACCCTACCCACTGAGCCACAGGAGCTGCCCTACAGTAGTTATATTTAACTGTAACACTGCATCTACTGTGCCTAATCCGTATACTCTGCTAAGTTTGCTGCTGGTAGAAGCCAAGTGGCCCACTTGCCTGGACTTAAAAGATGACATCTACAGACAGTTAACATGCCCTGCTCTGGCCACATACGGAGAGCTGGCTGGTCAACACACAGCTGAAGCCTGAGGAAACTCCTCGAGGGACTTGTCTTAATTAGACTTTTGGACTTTGAGAAAAAGGAGGGGAAATGTCACAGGGAAAAGTATATTAACCCACCACCATGGTACTCCTTAGACATTAAATCACCAGCAAGTCTGTTAAAAAGTATGTAAGAATATATAAGTATGGTGTGACTAAGAACAGATCTTCCCCCTAAACAAGATTATTAAGTCTTTGCTGTAATTTTTGTCTAAAAAAGATTAGAGTATGTGCTCCTTAGTCAAGGTGGAGCCATCCAAAATGTTTGAAACTGCTTTGTTCATGACCTTGCTGAGACTCAGAGTGTTTGTGCCTGAGGATAAAAGTCTAATATCTAAGCTCACTTGAGCTTAAAAAAATAAGAGTTCCCTGACAAGCCCTAAATATCAGCCCCTTCCCAGCAACACAGATGAATCAAGGATTTGATTCCCAAAAAGACCAGTGAGGAATGCAATAACCGACCCAGGAAAAAGACCCTTAAAGGCCCCTAACTGTCTCAGCCTGAGTCCCTGCACATCTCAACACCCCCCACCCCCCAGCAAAATCCAGGAACAGGTTTTAAAATAGAATAAGGAAGTTCCCTGAGTTCCCCAAACTCCTAGCTGCAGGTAAAACAATGGTGAAAGCTTACTCAAGCTTAATTTCCCAGTTTAGTTTGTCCTAGTGCCAACCGCCACACTGTAGCCCCGAGCCAACTCTGTAACTCCATCCCTAAACTAACCAGCCACTTTCTGCTTCTGTGCTCTCCAGCTTGCCTGCCAACACAGCACAAAAATGGTATAAAAATCAGCCTGCTCCTCGTTTTGGGGCCATTTGCCCTTTTGGGCAGCAACCTGCCTGCACAGGTGTAATAAATTACCATCTGATTTATACCTGAAGTGGGGTCTGAGTCTTTCTTACAGATGGCACATGAGTACAACAAGACAATCATATTATCTGCATATATCCAGCTTCTTGATCTGTATACTTTTCTTGTTGTATAGCTGTAGCAACATTAGCTTTGACTTTTAAAATGATGCTAAATAAGATTATGAGAGGAGACATCTTTGCCTAGTTTCTAATCTTAGTAGAAAAGCATCATCAGTAGGGCAGTGCCTGTGGCTCAAAGGAGTAGGGTGCTGGCCCCATATGCCAGAGGTGGTGGGTTGAAACCCAGCCCCAGCCAAAAACTGCAAAAAAAAAAAAAAAAAAAAAAAAAAGAAGAAGAAAGAAAGAAAAGCATCACCAGTAAATACAATGTTAACTGAAGGGTTTTTTTGTAGATATTCCTTATCAAGTTGAGGAAGTTCCCCTCTATTCGTAGTTTGCTGAGAGTTTTGATTATGAATGTATGTTTAATTTTGCCAAAAGCTCTTTCTAAATTTGGTCAGGTGATTTTTCTTTAGCATGTTGATGTGATAAATTCCATCAATTAATTAGTTTTTAAATGAATTCAGCTGTCCTGTGTTATATTACTTTTTTAAAATAAGAGGCGGGATCTTGCTCTTACTCAAGTTGGTCTAAAACTACTGAGCTCAAGCAATCCTCCTGGCTCAGCCTCCCAGAGTGCTAGGATTACAACTATGAGCCACCATACCCCACCATATTAATTTATTTTTGAATGTAGAACCAGTCTTGCATACCTGAAATTAATCCCTCTTGGTTGTGGCATACGATTCTTTTTACATTGTTGGATTTGATTGGCTTATATTTTATTGAAGGTTTTTGCATCTATATTCATGAGAGATATTAGTCTATAGTTTATTTTCTTATAATATCTTTGGTTTTGGTGTTAGAGTCATGCTGGTCTTGAAGAAAATGTTAGAAAGCATTCTCTCTGCTTCTGTTTTCTGGAAGAGATTGGAAGAATTGGTATAATTTTTTTCTTAAATATTTGGTAGAATTTACTAATGAACTCATCTGGGCCTACTGCATTCTGTTTTGAAAAGTTGTTAATTACTGACTCATTTTCTTTTGTAGATATAGGTGTATTCAGATATCTATTTCTCCCCGAGTAAATTTTTGGTAGATTGTGTCTTTTTTTTTTTTATTAAATCATAACTGTATACAATGATATGATTATGGGGCATCATACACTCACTTCATAAACCATTTGACACATTTTTATCACAGTGGTTAACATAGCCTTTCCGGCGTTATCTCAGTTACTGTGCCAAAACATTTACATTCTACATTTACCAAGTTTCGCAAATACCCCTGTAATATGCACCACAGGTGTGATCCCACCAATTCCCCTCCCTCTACCCACCCACCCCCCTTTCCCACTTCCCCCTATTGTTAAGTTGTAGCTGGGTTATAGCTTTCATGTGAGAGTCCCAAATTAGTTTCATAGTAGGGCTGTGTACATTGGGTATTTTTTCTTCCATTCTTGGGATACTTTACTAAGAAGAATATGTTCCAGCTCCATCCATGTAAACATGAAAGAGGTAAAGTCTCCATCTTTCTTTAAGGCTGCATAGTATTCCATGGTATACATATACCACAATTTATTAATCCATTCGTGGATCGATGGACACTCAGAGATCTAAAAATAGATCTGCCATTCAATCCTGTAATTCCTCTGCTGGGCATATACCCAGAAGACCAAAAATCACAACATAACAAAGATATTTGTACCAGAATGTTTATTGCAGCCCAATTCATAATAGGTAGATTGTGTCTTTTAAGGAATTGGTCTTTTTCATCAAAATTATCAAATTTGTGGCCATATTCATATTCAAATTATTCATAACATTCCTTCATTATTCTTTTACTGTTTATGGAATCAGTAGTGATGTCCCCTTTCATTTTTTTCTCCTCATTTTTTAATTTCAAAATATTAAGGGGTATAAATGTGTTTGTTACATGGCTATCTTTTATAATGCTTAAGTCAGGGCTTTTAGTGTGTCCATCACTTAAATAGTGTTTATTGTACCTGATACATGGTACTCTGTCATTTCTGATGTTACTAATTTGTGCTTCTCTCCTTTTTTTCTTGGTTTACTTGACTAGAGGTTTATAAATTTCACTTTTCTTACCAAATAACTAGTTTGGGGTTCATTGGTTCTTCTTCTACAGGTTTTATATTTTCAATTTCAATGTTTTCTGCTCTATTTTTAAAACAATTTCTCTTCTCTTGCCTGTGCTGAATTTGTTCTTCCCTTTCTAGTTTCCTGAAGTTAAAAGTTAGATTATTAATCATAGATCTTTATTATTTTCCAATATATGTATTTAATGATATAAAGCTCCTCTACTGCTTTCATTGCTTCCCACAAATATAGATAAGTTCTATTTTTATTTTTATAGAATTCAAAGTATTTACAAATTTCTCTTCACTTGAGACTTCTCCTTTAACTCATTTGTTACTTAGAAATATATAGTTTAATTGGCAAGTATTTGAGGATTTTCCAGCTATCTTTCTTAATTGATTTCTAGTTTAATAATGTCATATGATAACATGCTTTATATGATTCTGTCCTTTTAAATTTGTTAAGCTTTATTTTTATGACCCAGAATGTGGTCTGTCTTGGTGACCGTTTTCTGAGATTAAGAATGTGTATTCTGGGGTGACTCAAGTGGCTAAGGCGCCAGCCACATACACCAGAGCTGGCAGGTTCGAATCTGGCCCAGGCCTGCCAAACAATGACAACTACAACCAAAAAATAGCCAGGCGTTATAGTGGATGCCTATAGTCCCAGCTACTTGGGAGGCTGAGGCAAGAGAATCACTTAAGCCCAGGAGTTGGAGGTTGCTGTGTGCTACGACACCACAGCACTCTACCCTGGGCGACAGCTTGAGGCTCTGTCTCAAAAAAAAAAAAGAATGTGTATTCTGTTGTTGTTAAAGTATTATATAAATGTCAATTAGATCCAATTGATTGTGTTGTTCAGTTCACCTATGTAGTTACTGATTGTATGCCTACTGGATCCGTCAGCTACTGGCAGAGGAGTATTGAAGTCTTTGAGTATAAAAGTAGATTCATCTATTTCTCCTTGCAGTTCTATAGGTTTCGCTTGATGTGTTTGGAGCCTCACACATGTATTTGTTAGGTGCACACACGTGAAAAATAGTTATGTTTTCTTGGAGTTTTTTTCTTTATCATTACGTGCTCTTCTTTATCCTTGATCATCTTCTTTTGTGCTAAAGTATTCTTTGCCTGAAATTAATGTGGTACTCCAGCTTTCTTTGGACTAGTATTAGTGTGGTATATAATTCTCTAATTTTTTACTTTTATTCTTTACTTTATGTTTAAAGTGTGTTTTTTTAAACCAAATTTAGTTGAGTCTTGTGTTTTTTAAAATCCACTTTGATTTAGTCTCTTTTAATTGGTGTGCTTAGACCATTCACATCTAAATGAATATTGACATGGTTAGATAAATACCTATCATATGTTTAATTGCTAGTCATTGCTCTTGTTCTGTTTCTTTTTCCTTTTTTTTTTTTTTTTTTTTTTTTTTGCAGTTTTTGGCTGGAGTTGGGTTTATGGGTTTGAACCCACCACCTCTGGCATATGGGGCCAGCACCCACTCCTTTGAGCCACAGGCACTGCCCCTTGTTTTCTGTTTCTTTTTGTCTTCCATTCTTTTTCTGCTTTCTCTGATTTTAATTTAGCATTTTGTATTATCCCATTTTCTTTCCTTTATTAGCATATCAACTATACTTGTTTTTTTTTTCTTTTTCTTGAGACAGAGTCTCAAGTTGGCGGTGCCTGAAGGAGTAGGGCACCGGAGGTGGCGGGTTCAAACCCAGACCTGGCCAAAAACCACACACACACACACAAAAAGTAGCTAATCTTAATGATCTAATTCTTTTTCAAGAACAGATGGCTAAAAAGACATTTTAATTTGAAATAAGGAAAACAACTACTCTTGTATAAAGCATAAACAACTTCAGGAGAATCTCCTTTAGTAGGAATTTGTGATAAGAGTTTTGGATCTACTTGAATGAGGTTAAAAATCATATAGGGACAATGAATTTTTTTGTTTTTTGAGACAGAGTCTCACTATGTCACCCTCAGTAGAGTGGTGTGGCATCACAGCTCACAGCAACCTCAAACTCTTGGGCTTAAGTGATTCTCCTGCCTCAGCCTCCCAAGTAGCTGGGAGTACAGGCACCCACCACAATGCCCAGATTTTTTTTTTTTTTTTTTTTTTGCAGTTGTCATTGTTTAGCTAGCCCGGGCTGGATTCAAACCCACCAGCCCTCGTGCATGTGGCTGGCACCCTACCCACTGAGCTACGGGCACTGCCAAGGGATAATGAATTGATATCCTTTTGGGGGAGAAGGAACCACATATACAAAAACAAATATTATCAAATAAAGTTAGCCAAAATAAACAGATCCTTAGGAAAATACATTATTCTCTACTCAAAAAAGCATTGGTAATTATTATCAGATTGTTATTTCTACAACTTACTGATCATGCTGATGTCCTATGAGTTGTAGATAAAATTATTTTTATATAGAGGTCTCCAGACCTGGAAATTATATTTCAAAATTTCCTCCAGAGAAAACTGTGCTAATGAACCTCTATACAACAAAAAAATTGCATGGTGTCTCCTCATTTCAATATAAAGTATGGTATAGGGTCTATCACTTAAGATTCTTTTTTTAAAAAACAAAATCATGTTCATGATATCCACACTGTAATATGTCACAATATACAAAAAAATAACAGAAAAAAGTGTATAATAGTATCAGTCTGTAAAGAAAACATTAATCACATTCTTAATCTCTTTTTTATTTAAATAAATTAATAATTTCTTTCTGTATCTCAATAGACTACGTTGTATACCCTCAAGGATGTGTAAGCTACTTTGGAAGCTACTGTTCTAGTGATAGAATTTCATCATTAACACTTAACACTACCAACAAACATGAATTGATTAACATTTATTGATGATTTCACCATACAGTAGCAGAATATACATACATTTCAAGTGCCCATAGGAACATTTATCAAAATATAGCATATTTTGGTTCATAAGGCAAGTGTCAATAAATTCAAAAGAACTCAGGTCAGGCAGTGCCTGTGGCTCAAAGGAGTAGGGCGCCAGCCCCATATGCTGGAGGGGGCAGGTTCAAACTCAGCCCCCGCCAAAAAAAAAACTGCAAAAAAAAAAAGAAAAGAACTCAGGTCATACAGAATATGTTCTCTGACCACAACTGAATTAAATTAGGAATGGATGACTGCTGAAAAATTGCTGGATAGAACCCAAATATTTGGGAACTAAATAATAGAACTAAATGACCAATAGGTCAAAGAAGAAAGCACAAGGGAAATTTGAAAGTATTTTGAACTAAACAAAAATGAAAACACAACACATCAAAATGTTTAGGATACCCTTGAAGAAGTCTGTGTACCTAAGGATAATTTTAAAAACAAAACATATTAGAATAGAAAAAACAGTCTCAAATAAATGACTTCAGCTTTCCTCTAAGACACCACAGGGACAGGGATGGTGGATAATTACTGTAATCTCAGCACTTCAGAAGGCCAAAGTGGGAGGATTACTTGAGGCCAGGAGTTCAAGACCAGCCTGAGCATTACAGTGAGACCATCCATATAAAAAAAATTTTTTTTTTAATTAGCTGGGTGTGGTGATATGTGCCTATAGTCCCAGCTACTCGGGAGGCTAAAGAAGGAGAATTGCTTGAGCCCAGAAGTCTGAGGCTGCAGTGAGCTATGATCATGCCACTGTACCCCTGGGGGACAGAACAAGACTCTATTTCAAACAATAAAAAGACACCAGGGGCTCAGCACCTGTAGCACAGTGGTTATGGTGCCAGCCACGTACACTGAAGTTGCCGGATTTGAACCTGGCCTGGACCTGCCAAACAACAGTAACAATACAACAACAACAAAAATAGCCGGGCATTGTGGTGGGCACCTGTAGTCCCAGCTACTTGGGAGGCTGAGGCAAGAGAATTGCTTAAGCCAAAGAGTTTGAGGTTGCTATGAGCTGTGATGCCACTGCACTCTACCGAGGGTGATATAGTGAGACTCTGTCTCAAAAAACAAACAAACAAACAAACAAAAAGACAACAGGAAAATAAGATCAAATACAAAGTACACAAAAGCAAGGAAATAATTATGATTAGAGCAAAGAATCAATAAAATAAAAATCAGAAAGAAAATAGAGAAAATCTTTGAAACTAAAGCTGCTTCTTTGAGAAATTCAGTAAAATAGACATCTAGCTAGAGCGATTAGGAAAAAAAAAGAGAAAAGATGAAAATTAACAATATTAGTAATGTGAGATGTGATATCACTGCAAGTTGTATAGATACTAAAACATAATAATGGAATATTGTGAATGACGTTATGCCAATAAATTAAATAACTTAGAACAAATTCCTTGAAAGGCACCAAATACCAGAGCTCATTCAAGAAGATGGGTTGCGCCTGTGGCTCAGTGAGTATGGCGCTGGTGCCATATACAGAGAGTGGTGGGTTTGAACCCAGCCCCAGCCAAACTGCAACAAAAAATAGCCGGGTGCTGTAGCAGGTGCCTGTAGTCCCAGCTACTCAGGAAGCTGAGGCAAGAGAATCACCTAAGCCCAAGAGCTGGAGGTTGCTGTGAGCTGTGATGCCACAGCACTCTACTGAGGGTGACAAAGTGAGACACTGTCTCTAAAAAAAAGAAAAAGAAGAAAAAATAGGCTCAGCGCTCATAGTTCTGTGAGTAGGGCACCAGCCACAGACACCAAGGCTGGCAGGTTCGAGCCTAATCCAGGCCTGCTAAACAACAATGACAACTGCAACCCAAAAAATAGAGGAGTGTTGTGGCAGGCACCTGTAGTCCCGGCCACTTGGAAGGCTGAGCCAAGAGAGTCGTGTAAGCCCAAGAGTTTGAGGTTGCTGTAAGCTTGACACCATGGTACTCTACAGAGGGTGACGTAGTGAGACTCTGTCTCAAAAAAAAAAAAAAAAAAAGAAGATGAAATAGATAACCCAAACAATCCTATACTTACTTTAAAATTTTGATTTGTAGTTAAAAATCTTCCTGCAAAAGATTTCAGAACCAGATGGTTTGCTGTACTGAAGTCTACAAAATCACAAAAATGAAATAATACCAATTCTATCAAAACTCTTTCAGAAAATTGAAAAGTAGGAAATATTTCCCAGCTAATTCTGTGAATTTAGTATTAATGTGATACTAAAAAAACGAAGATAGTGTAACACAAAATTATAGACCAATATCCCTCATGAACATAGATGCAAAATGTTAGCAAATTTAATTCAACAATATTTAAAAAGGATGATGCATCATGATCAAAGAAGAGTTTATTTCAGGAATGAAAGGTTGGCTTGACATTCAAAAGTTAATCAATGCAATTCGCCATATTAACAAGGTTTGAGGAAATCAATAGATAAAGAAAATGCATTTAGCAAAACTCAACATACATTTCTTTTCTTTCTTTCTTTTTTTTTTTTTTTTGTTGCAGTTGTTTAGCCAGCCTGGGCTGGGTTCGAACCCGCCACCTTTGGTGTATGTGGCTGGCGCCATAACCACTGTGCTAAGGGCGCCGAGCTTCAACATACATTTCTGATAAAAATATTTTTTAGAAAATTACTATTAGAACTTATTCAACCTGATAAAGGGCATCTAAGAAAACTACAACTATTATACTTAATAGTGAAAGCCTGAATAGTTTCTTCTTAACATTAGGAAGAAACAAAAATGTGCACTTTACTGCTATTTAACATGATGGTGAAGATTATAGCCAGTGCAATCAGGCAAGAAAAAGAAATAAAAGGCATCCAAACTGAAGAAGGAGTAAAACTGATGTCATTTGCAGACATTATCATTATAGAAAATCCAAAAAAAATTGCAAAAAAGGTATTAGAAGTGATAAATTATTAGGAGTGACTTTAGCAAGGTTATAGAATATAAGGTCAAAATAGAAAACTTCAATTGTATTTGCATACATTGTTGAAGAACAATTGGAAACTCAAAAAATATTTAAAAACACACATACATGATTGTACCAAAAGTAGGAAATACTTTCTTTCTTTCTTTTTTTTTTTTAGAGGCAGAGTTTCACTTTGTCACCGTTGGTAGAGTGCTGTGATGTTACAGCTCACAGAAACCTCCAACTCTAGGCCTTAGTTGATTCTCTTGCCTCAGCCTCCCAAGTAGCTGGGACTACAGGCACCTGCCACATGCCTGGCTATTTTTTTGTTGCGTTTTGTCTGGGGCAGGCCTCCAACCGTCCACCCTTGGTATATGGGGCCAGTGCCCTACTCACTGAGCCACAGGCACTGCCAGGAAATACTTTCTGATGAGCCTAAAAAAAAAAACATGTGCATAGGCTGTACTTCAAAAACCATAAAATGTGCCAGGTGTGATAGCTCACTTCTGTCATTCCAGAGCTTTAGAAGGTCAAGATAGGAGGACTGCTAGAGCCCAGAAGTTTGAGGCTGTATTGAGCTATGACAATGCCACTGCCGTCTAGCCTGGGCAACATAGCCAGACCCTGTTCCTAAAATAAATAAATAAAACCACAAAATATTGCTGAGAAAAATTGAAGAAGACCTAAATAAAGGAAGGGGAGGCGCCTGTGGCTCCCTGAGTGGGGCACTAGCCCCATATACTGAGGGTGACAGGTTTGAACCTGGCCCCCGCCAAACTGCAACAAAAAATAGCCCAGCGTTGTGGCGGGTGCCTGTAGTCCCAGCTACTCAGGAGGCTGAGGCAAGAGAATCGCCTAAGCCCAAGAGATGGAGGTTGCTGTGAGCCGTGATGCCATAGCACTCTACCGAGGGTGACAAAGTGAGACTGTCTCTAAAAATAAATAAATACATACAATAAGTAAGAAAATGCCATGAAAGCTACGTTGAACAGTTTGATGAGAATATTTCAGATTGTATATGAAACCAGCACATTGTACCCCTTGATTGCACTAATGTACACAGCTATGATTTAACAATAAAAAAATATATAAAATAAATAAATAAATAAATTATCTCCAAATTTATTACATATTCATTGTGATACCAACAAAAATCCAAGTAGGCTTTTTACAAAAAATGATAAATTGATCATTCAATTTTTATGAAAATTCCAAGTACTTACGAAACAACTTCAAGACATTACACAGTAACCAAAATAGCATGAAATTGGTATCGAGATAGACAAATATATAAATGAAAAGAATAATAAGCCTAGAAATAAACTCATATATAAACAACTAATGTTTATTTTTAGAAATTTTAAAGGTGGGTGGTGCCTGTGGCTCAAGGAGTAGGGCGCCGGTCCCATATGCCAGAGGTGGCGGGTTCAAACCCAGCCCCGGCCAAAAACCACAAAAAAAAAAAAAAAAAGAAATTTTAAAGGTAATTCCATTTTTTAAACAAATTCTGTTGGAACAATTGGATATTCACATGCAAAAAAAAAAAAACAAAGAAAGAGAGGAAATGAACTTTGATCCATACCTTACACTACACAGAAAAATTAATTCAAACTAGATTATGCATCTAGAGATAAAACCTAAAACTATAAATATAATAGAAGAAAAAATAAGAGAAAATATTTGTGACTTTGGGTTAGTCAATGATTACTTGAGACTCTGTCTCAAAAAAAAGAAAAAGAAGAAGAAAAGAAAGAAAAAGAAAAAGCTGTTGCAGACCCAAGCCAGAGGCTCCATGGCAACGCAGTTGGTTCTGTGGCTTTTGCTTCTGCCTCCATGTGTGTCATGGAAAGGAGGTTTAGAGAGCAAGGGGCACCTGGTATGACATGTACTTTCTCTGTGTTCCTTCACACTAAAACAGAATGCATCCATGTCTAAGATTGGAGAAATGCCCTAGAGATGGTTGGACGAGAAAAGTTCTATTTCAATGCAATAAGCATTTTAGTTGATTGTACTTTATTGGCTAGCCATGATCAGGAGTGGATTTGGAAAAAGACGCATAAATTATCCACATTCCTTGACATTATGCACCCAACTGTAAACAGAACTATTTGAAATTTAAGATGTGAAATTAGTTTTGTACCTTCTGACTCTTGGGACATCTTTCTTCACACTCAAATCAAGCATGGAAATAAAATGATGAATCTTATTTAATATAGTTATTAAATTCTCCACAAATACCACAGCATTCAAAATAACAGCTAAGAAAAACCTTACTCTTTTTTTTGAGAGAGAAACCTTATTCTTTATTACATTTTTATTTACAGAAGTTTTTTCTTATAGCTTAAGTTTTAACAACATGAAATCCATGCTTTTTTCTTTCTTAATGAAGAATATTACCCTTTTCCTTTTGTTCTTAATGAAGATCATGGGTGAGCTTTGAAACAATAGGAAGAGCTGTGGCTGCACTTAGCAATGTGAATAAGATACAGTTATATACATATCTGCTTATAATTAGCTGAGACTCCCGGAGTATACATATCTGCTTATAATTAGCTGAGACTCCCGGAGACTCTGGGAGGTAATGAGTGCATTTTGCCTGTGGGTGGAATGTGAATCATGCAGCCCAGAAGGCCAAGTTGGCAGGCAGCCTCTAGATGACCCCCCATGATCCCTGCCACCTCTTATTCTTGCACTTGTGTAACTCCCTCACCTTGATTGTGGCCTGGATCTAGTGACTTGCTTCTAAAAAATAATATGTCAGAAATGTGACTCATTTCAGAGATTAGGTTATATAAATAGGGTGACTTCTATCTTGCTCTCTTGCTTGCTTACTCTGGGGGAAGCCAGCTGCTTTGCTGTAAGCACCCTATGGAGAGGCTTGTGTGACAAAGAACTGAAGGTGGCCTTTGGCCAATAGTTGGTGAAGAACTGAGGCCAAGTCCAACAACCCATGTGGACTTGAATTCTGCCAACAACCACATGGGTGAACTTTGAAACAGATGTAGCCTTCTGATGACTAGGGCTCAGCCAACACCTTGACTGTAGCCTGAGAGTGACCCACCGAAGTGTTCCCAGATTTCTGAGCCACAGAAACTGTGAGATAATGTTTGATGAACCATTAAGTTTTGGACTAATCTGAGTAATTTAGAGCAATAGATAATTTAAACCACCCTCAAGTAGCTTATGGTCTGATTAAGTAGAATAAACATAAATAAAAATAATAGCTAATACATATCTTTACTATATGATAATCAATTTTCTGGGCATTTTACATTTAATTATTAATCATCTAATCTTTATAACTCTATGAGTATTATTACTATTGCCATTTTATAGATGAGAAAATTAAGGCAACAAAAGGTTAAAAATAACTTGCTCCGGCGGCGCCTGTGGCTCAGTCGGTAGGGCGCCGGCCCCATATACCGAGGGTGACGGGTTCAAACCCGGCCCCGGCCAATCTGCAACCAAAAAATGGCCGGGCGTTGCGGCGGGCGCCTGTAGTCCCAGCTACTCGGGAGGCTGAGGCAAGAGAATCGCTTAAGCCCAGGAGTTGGAGGTTGCTGTGAGCTGTGTGAGGCCACGGCACTCTACCGAGGGCCATAAAGTGAGACTCTGTCTCTACAAAAAAAAAAAAATAATAACTTGCTCATGGGCGGCGCCTGTGGCTCAAGGAGTAGGGCGCCAGTCCCATATGCGGGAGGTGGCAGGTTCAAACCTAGCCCCGGCCAAAAACCAAAAAAAAAATAAAATAACTTGCTCATGATTACATTCACTAGAGCTGAGATTCAGACTCAGTTTGGTACCAGAGTTCCAGTTCTTTTTTTTTTTTTTTTTATTAAATCATAGCTGGGTACATTGATATGATCATGGGGCATCATTCACGAGTTCCAGTTCTTTTTTTTTTTTTATTTCTTTTTTTTTTTTTTTGAGTTCCAGTTCTTAATTATGGTATTGTATTGTCTCTTTCCATTTTAGTTATTTATTTATTTTTGAGACAGAGACTCACTTTGTCTCCCTTGGTAGAGCGCTATGGTATCAGAGCTCACAGCAACCTCAAACTCTTGGATTTAAGCGATTCTCTTGCTTCAGCTTCCCAAGTAGCTTGAACTATAGGCACCTGCCACAATGCCCGGCTATTTTTTCTATTTTTAGTAGAGATGGAGTCTCACTCTTGTTCAGACTGGTTTTGGACTCCTGAGCTCAGGCAATCCACCCACCTTGGCCTGTTAGAGTACTATGATTATAGGCATGAGCCACCGCACCTAGCCCTCTTTCCTTTTTATATACCACAATAGAAGTATATATACTTTATAGAAGTAGTACAGCATGGAGAATGATTATAACTGTAGGATAAAAGGGTCAGAGCTATTCACAGACCAGAGGAGGCTGTGAAAGATGAAATAGCATCTGAACAGATGGAATAGCATATGCTAAGGTTTGGGGCATAGATTGACATTGTACTTGTCAAGAACTATTCCTTTTAAATATTTGTAATCAGTTACTCTAGTCTTCTTCATGTTCTGACCTTCATTTCTATTGCTAAACACCACCCTCTCTGAATCCTCTGAATTCATTACTCTCTTGAGGGAAAGTATAATACCTGATTATGAACCAGGGCAACAACAGAGGCTCATAATGAGCTAAGCAGAAAAAACACCTTATTTGTTTTTAACACATGAAGTGACTTAGATGATTAGTAATGGAGGCATTTGTCTCTAGTAGCAACACAAGTACACTGTTTGCATACCGCTCATGAGCTGTCCACTCAGAGGGCCCAACAACCATTGGGGAAGTCCAGTCAAAACTTTGAGAATCACAATCAAGTTTCTATATTTAAATGTAACCTTAAATAATCCTGCGCCAAATCCAAATATCCCATTGATTATGCAATGGGAAAAATGGAGAGAACAGGAAAAAAAAGTGTGCATGGTGTTAAATGTAATACAGAATTAATCACTAGAAAAATTAAAAACAGCGACACTATATATAGAGGGAAAAGGCTATAGATACAATAGTTAGGGACTCGAAAGAGTTGGTTTTACTCCCCATTATCATAATTATCCTCAAAAGTCCACTGAAAACTATTTTGAGGCTCAGCGCCCATAGCACAGTGGTTATGGTGCTGGCCACCTGCACCGAGGCTGGCAGGTGAACAATGACAACTGCAACAACAAGAACAACAATGACAACAAAAATAGCTGGGTGTTGTGGTGGGCGCCTGTAGTCCTGGTTACTTGGGAGGCTGAGGCAAGAGAATCGCTTAAGTCCAAGAGTTTGTGGTCGCCACAGCACTCTACCAAGGGCAATGTAGAGGGACTCTGCCTCAAAAAAAAAAGTTTTAAGATAATTGTAGATTGGGCAGTGCCTATGGCTCAGTGAGTAGGGTGCTGGTCCCATATACTGAGGGTGGTAGGTTCAAACCCGGCCCTGGCCAAAACGCAACAACAAATAAATAAAAGTACATCTGCATTATATTGTACACATTAAATGAGTGAATTATACAGTATGTAAATTACATCTCAATAAAGTAGTTACCACAATTTAAAAAAAAGATAATTGTAGATTCACATGCAGTTGTAAGAAATAATGCAGAAATAATGTAGAAAGATACCACCTACCCTTCCCCCAAGGATAACAGCTTGCATAACCACAGCACAATGCCACACTCCAGAAATTAATATTGATATAATCCATCAAAATCAGTTTTCCTTAGCTTTACATGCATTAGTTTTTGTTTACTTCCATGCAATTTTATCCATGTATGTAGAATCATGTGACCATCAAAATACAGAACAGTTCCCCCACAAGGGTCCCTTGTTACATGCTTTTGTAGCCACAGACAACTTCCACATCTCCTGTTGTCCCTGATCCCTGGTAACCACCAATCTGTTCATCTCATTGGTTTTGTCGCTTCAAGGATGCTATATAAAAAGAATTGTTTAAAACTTTTTTTGTTTAGCATAATTCCTTTGTGATTCATTCATGTTATATGTATGAATAGTTCATTCCTTTTGTTTATTTTGTTTCTGAGATAGAGTCTTACTCTGTTACCTTGACTAGAGTGGAGAGAAGTCCTCATAGCTCACTGCAACTGCAAACTCCTGGGTTGAAGAGATCTTGCCTTAGCCTCCCAAGCAGCTGGGACTACAGGCACCTGCCACGACATGGTTACAGTGAGCTACAAGGATTCCACTGCACTCTAGCCAGGCTGACAAAAGGTGCTAGCCTCTGTTGGCTAATTTATTTCTATTTTTGCTTTTACTCAGGCTGGTCATGAACTCCTGACCTCAATTGATCCTCCCGCCTTGGCCTCTCAGAGTGGTAGGATTATAGGTGTGAGCCACCACACCTAGCCTGTTCATTCCTTTTTATTGCTGAGTTGTATTCTATGGTTTGGATGTAACTTAGTTTTTTAACCATTCACACACTAAAGGATTTTGGGTTGTTTCTTGTTTGGGCTATTACAAATAGCTCTTGTGAGCATTTGTGTGCAGATATTTGAAATGAGCTTATTGTAAACATCACAGAGTCACAGCATTTTGAGATGGGGGTCTTTCTATGAGCCCAGGTTGGTCTTAAAATTCCTGGGCTCAAGTGATTTTTCTGCATTAGCCTCCTGAGTAGCTGGGATTATTATAGGTGTGTGCCATGGTACCTCGCTTTTAATTCACTTTGCTAATCTCATCTTTTAATTGGTATATTTATAAATGTACATTTATATTTAATGTAGTTATTTATATATCAGAGCTTAAGCATGCCTTTTTTGGTTTGTTTTTGTGTTATCTTTTGTTTTTACTTTGTTTTCCCCCCTGTTGCTTGTGCAATCATCACCACTACCCATTTCCAGAAACTTTTCTTTATCCCAAACAAAAACCATTGTATCCATTAAACGATAACTCCACATTTCCCTGTATCTATAGTTTTTTTTAACCATACCTCTTTGTATAGATTTTTAGTGGTTACTCTAGGTTTTTCAACATATACAGATGTAGCTATATCACATTCTACTGGTGTCATTATTTTACCAGTTTATGACAACTATAGAAATTTTACCTCCCTTTACATCCTCCTCCCTGTTTATAATTGTTTTAAATGTTTTCTCCATGTACATTTAGGACCATACCAGTGTTATAATTTTTGCTTCCACTGTCAATTTAGAAATTTTTAAAACTCAAGAAGGAAAGTTTATTGTATACACCCACATTCTTGCTGTGTTCTTCCTTCCTGATATTCTAAATTTTCTTCTTTTGTCATTTTCTTTCTGTTGGGAAACTTTCTCTAGAAATCCTTTTGATACATCTGCCTGTGAAAAATTCTCTTACCTTTCCTTCATATGAGATATTTGATTTCCCTTTACTTAAGGAAATTTTTACTGGACATATGATTCTGAGTCGACAATTTTTTTCATAGATACATGGAGATTGGTGTGCCATTTCCTTCTCCATAGTTTTTTTTTTTTTTTAGACAGAACCTCAAGCTGTCTCCCTGGGCATCACAGCTCACAGCAACCTCCAGCTCCTGGGCTCAAGCAATTCTCCTGCCTCCGCCTCCCAAGTAGCTGGGACTACAGGCACTCGTCACAACGCCCGGCTATTTTTTGGTTGCAGCCATCATTGTTGTTTGGTGGGTCCGGGCTGGATTTGAACCCGCTAGCTCAAGTGTATGTGGTTGGCGCCTTTGCCGGTTGAGCCACAGGCGCTGAACCTCCTTCTCCATAGTTTGTAGTGAACATTCTGCTGTTATTCAAATTGGTTTTCCCTTATAAGTAATGCATCATTTCTCCCTACCTGTTTTCTATGTATTTTTTATCTTCAGTTTTCACAAGTCTAATTAGTATATGTGTTTGCATTTCTTTGAGTTATCCTTTTCAGCTTCTTGGATCTGCAGTTTCACATCTTTTGACAACTTAGGGAAATTTTCAGATACTCTTTCCTTAAATACTTTTTTTCCCTTTAAATATCCTACAGATCTTTGAGACTGTGTTCACATTTTCTTCTATTTTTTCTCCATTGTTCAGTTTGGCAAGTTACTTTGGTCTGTCCCCATCTCCACTGATACTGTCCTATGTTCACTCTACCGTTGAGCCCAAATAACAAGTTTTTATTTTAGTTATTGTACTATTTGGTTTTCAGTTCTATAATTTTCATTTAGTTCTTTTGATAATTTCTACTTCTTGGCTGAATTTTTGTTTCAAGAGAATGTATGATTGAAGCATTTTTCTGATGCTGTTTTAATATCATTGTTAGGTAATTCCAACATTTGACTTGCTTCGTCATTTGTCAGCTGTTGATTGCTTTTCTCATTCATGTTGTGATTTTCCTGATTCTTGAATGAATGGTGTTTTCTTGTATCCTGGAGATTTTGAATAGCACATTATGAGACTCATGATCCTATTTAATCTTCTTTTTTTAGGAAATAGGCTACAGGGTATGTATGCCCCACTGACACCACCTTGGCAGAACTGAAGTACTAACTCACATAGCATTGCTGCAAATGGTAGGGTAGAAGGTCAGGTCTCCTCTTGCTCCACTGATAACTTCCCAGAGGAGGCGGGGACCTACTCCTATCACCTCATTGCCTCTGGTTGGGGGTATAAGTCCTGCTCAATCAGTTGACACGAGGAACCAGAATACTGCCTGCTTCTACCAGGCAGGGGATGAAAGATCAGCTCCCCAGTTAAGCCTGCCAAAACCATCCACAGAGGAACTGAAGAGCTGCTTGCCACTTTCATGGGTTAGGGAGTGGGGTAGAAGACCAACTTCTCAGCTGGCTCTGCTGAAACTGTGCTGGGGAGTTGAGTGAAGATTGCAGTTGTCCCACTGGTGTTCAGCTGGACCATGGCAGGTATTGCCAGTAATGTTCTTAGGCCACTCTTTTCCCCCATTCTTTAGCTAAGGAAAATAGGCTTTTTATGGATCTTTGTTTTGCCTATGCCTGTCTGTGGTGCTGGGATGGAGACTTCTGCAGTGCTCTGTCTGGAATTTGGGAGAAAATAAGAAAGCCAGGGAATTTACCACATGTCATTCCTCAAGTCCTGAGCTCCCTAGGCAGCCCAATTTCTTTCTACCTTATAAAGTCTTTCTATGCTTGTTTTTTGTGTTATGTCCAGGTTTGGGGGGAGGACCTGGAAGGACTAGAATTGCTCCATCTTGGTGGACCAGAAGTCTCAAAAGGCCATTTTAAAACATTAGCTTTAGTTTACTACATGGAGTCTCCCCTAGGTTGTCAAAACCATGAATCTGTATTTCAGCAATTTACAGTCTAAACCCTATCCTGCACAGATACAGAGCAAGATATACAAACAGACTGAATTAAATGCATACGTAATATAAGACTTGCAATTTTCAGCCAGGTAAAGAACATGGAAGTTACCACTCTATCCTAATGACTAAACAAACTGAAAAATCAGTAACTCTTCTTAGGTTTGTTAAAGAAGTGAAGTGTAACAGGCAGTTACAGAGAATCACAACATCTTGGAGCAGAAACCTAGAAGCAGAAACCTTTGAGAGAAACAGTACTTGATAGGAAAAATCTAAACTATAATTCCAGAATTATTGAGACTCAGTGTGGACAAGTCTGAGAGTTAAAAACTCTGCCTTGGGAGGGCATCATAGGGCCCCCACACTCTCATAAAGAGTTTTACCTCTAGGTGCTTTATCAGGTTCTCACAATCACAGAAGAAAAATTCCTTCATACTTCTAGAAGAAGGAGAAACATTGCCATTTTGAAATAGAACATTCAAAGATAAAGAAAAAAATCTTGAAAGAAGCCAGAGAAGAAAAGCCCTTTACCTATAGAAGAGCAAAGATAAGAATTATATTTGACTTCTCAGAAACAATGTTAAGTAAGAACAGAGTGGAATAAAATATTTAAATTGTTGAGAGAAAAATTTACTAACCTAGAATTCTGTATCCTGTGAAATTATCTTTAAAAATGAAGAAAAAATAGCTGGACGTAGGGTGGTGCCTGTGGCTCAAAGGGGTAGGGCGCTAGCCACATATGCTGGAGGTGGCGGGTTCAAACCCAGCCCCGGCCAAAAACTGCAAAAAAAAAAAAAAATAATAATAATAAAAATAAATAGCTGGACATTGTGGTGGGCGCCTGTGGTCCCAGCTGCTCAGGAGGCTGAGGCAAGAGAATCGTCTTTGCCCAGGAGTTGGAGGTTGCCATGAGCTGTGACGCCATAGCACTCTACCAGGGCGATAAAGTGAGACTCTGTCTCTAAAAAAAAAAAAGTTAAGAAATAAAGACTTTTCAGATAAAAATTGAGAGAATTTTCTGGTAGACCTGCATTGCAAGGAATGTAAAAAGAAGTTCTTCAAAGAGAAGTAAAATGATATAGGTCAGAAAAGAAGGAAGAGCAATAGAGAAGGAACAAGTGAAGGTAAAAATGAAAACTTTTTAAAAAAAAATCTGAATCGATTTGACAGGTAAGAGATTATTCAGAATAATAATAGCAGAAATTTATTCAATGATTATAGTTTACATATAAATGAAATTAGTGACAGTAATGATACAAGAGACTGGAGGGCAGAATTAGGAATATTTTGTTATTATAAAGTATTTGCACTACCTGTGAAGTGGTATAGTACTATTTGGAAATGGACTTGGATTAGTTATAAATGCATATTGCGAATTCTAAGGCAACTACTAAAAAAAGTAAAAATAGAAGTACAATTGAAGGCTAGGCACAGTAGCTGAAGCCTGTAATCCTAGCACCCTGGGAAGCTGAGGTGGGAGGATCACTTGAAGTCAGGAGTTCTAGACCAGCCTGAGCTAGTATGAGACTCTGTCTTTACAAGAAATAGAAAAAGTTAGCCAGGCATAGTATCATGAGACTATAGTCCCAGTTATTTGGGAGGCTGAGGTAGGAGGATAGCTTGAACTCAGGAGTGTAAGGTTTCAGGGAGTTATAATCATGCTACTGCACTTTATCCCAGGCAACAGAGTAAGACCCTGTCTCAAAATAAATAAATAAATAAATAACAATTGATATGTTAAGAAAGGAAGAAGAGAAACTGGAATCATAACAATAAACAAATAACATCACCCTCTACTTCTATGGGGCTTCATGGTGTACAGAGCATTTATATATATGTGTGTGTGTGTGTGAGAGCATGTGTGTATGTATATGTATATATGTATATACATAATACTCTCAACAATGTTGCAAGATAGGTGTTTTTTTTTTTTGGACGGGGGTGGGTTTGAACCCACCACCTCCAGCAAATGGGGCCGGTGCCTTACTCCTTTGAACCACAGGCATAGCCCCAGGTATTATTATTATTTTTTAAAAAAAATAAAGGTTCATTCTGAGGTTCTTGCCTAAGGTTGAAAAGTTGGTAAGTGAAAGTATGATAATTTTTGTGAATTTTAGGCCTCTGCTCCTATTACTAAACCATACTACTTAGAATAAATTATTATTATTATTTTTTTTTGAGACAGAGTCTCACTTTGTTGCCCTCGATAGAGTACTGTGGCATCATAGCTCACAGGAACCTCAAACTCCTGGGCTCAAGTGATCGTCTTTCCTCAGTTTTACCATTTTTTTAGTAGAGGCAGGGTCCCACTCTTGCTCAGGCTGGTCTCGAATGCCTGGGCTCAAGCAATTCACCCACCGTAGTCTCCCAGAGTGCTAAGATTACAGGCATGAGCCACCTTGCCTGGCCAATAAATTGTTCTTTTTTCTACTGGAAATCACATGTTTGATAGTATTAGGGAGCATAAGTTTGCTTTGTTTGAAGTACAGTGACCTATGAATTCTGGAGTCAGAAAAACTTGAATTCAAATTCCAGCTCCATCACTTGCCAGCTGTATAATGTGGGAATTATCCCTTCTGTGACTCAGTTTCATTCGTAAAATTGGGATAATAATGAAATTATCATTGACTTTAAAAGATTGCTTTGAAGATGAGATAATCACACATGTAAAGCAGAGTACCTAGCATATTGTAAGCAATTAATAAGTGGTAGCTAATTGCTATTAAGGATAAATAAAAACAAATAAAAAATACCTCAATGCATTTCCATAATGTGGAAGTAATGATTCAGACTCTAGGCTTTCCTAAACAGGAAGGATGTCTGTGTCCATTCCTGTTTAGTTGTGTAGCACCTCACATATTACTTAATAAGCATTGGCTTCTCTGTAATTTGGGAACTGGAAAGAACTTGAAGGTCATCTATTTCAAACTTCTCATTTTGTAGTTAAGGAAACTGAGGCTATGAGGGGTTGCATGAATTACTTCATGGTTATACAGCCCCTACCACCTTTCTTGTGACAGCTGGTAAAGAATAGTAAAAAAAAAAAAAAAAAAGTGTAGAAAACATCCAGGTTCCAGAAGGGTCACAAAGGTGAACATATATCATTCATCTAGCCAGCAAATAAGAAATGTACCTCAAATGATGATTTTCCTAATTCACTATTCTTTAAAACCATTTTGCCAATTTATGCTTACTTTTACATTGGCTGTGCATTAGAATAAAAATCAGGAAATTAGTAAAGTCTTCTCCATGAAGTCTTTGCAAATCTCACCAATTCTTTTTTTTCTCCATGGGACAATGTAATGCAGTCTCCCACTACCACAAATTAAGCAGTAAAGTTTCCCACTTTGGGGAAAATTGCAGGGGTCAGCACATCCAAAGTATAAAGGATCAGCTTGATCCTTTCTTGATCATGGGGTTTTCATTGCCAGGGAAGTATCACTGATTCATTTTTATAATCATTAATGATAAACATAGTCTTTCTTGTCTTTAATCTGAAAGTATACAGAGGGTGCCAAAAATGTATGCACATTTTAATAAAGGAAAAAACTATTAAAATTGGAATATTCAACATATACCAATAATAAAAGATAACTACAAATCATGTTTGACTTCTACAATTACAAGGGGTATTCAAAGTGGTTACCATCAGCACATTGTTTAGCAGACTTCTGTGGTGTGTACACCATTCCAACACCATAGCAGAAGCAGGACTTGCTGCATGAGAGAACTCTTGGATGTCCCCGTGTGCATGTCACACACAGTACCATGTGTCTCAAACTTACCGTGAATACATGAAGTTGTTAGGCACGTTGGAGGTTCTGATGCAAACTCTTGCCTCCACTGTCCTTGTATTTCCACGTTTTTGAATTTCAAATACCACTTCAAAATGGTCTCGCGTTACTTGGCACTCACTTCTGGAGGGACAACCATGCTTCTGCCATTTTGACTGTCCTGCCTATCACATGATGATGCTAGCATTTATTTGATTAAGTCTATTTTATGAGCAAATATCACAGTACACATTGCCACCATAATCCAATTCAACTTTGAAGTCACACATAGATAACATTGCTCAAACTTTGTGTGTGTGTATATATTTTGGCACCCCTGCTATTTTGCATAGAAATGATAGAGTCAAATGGAGGGACACACCCAAATGAACCAACCACCCAAATAGAGTGGACCTGTCCAAGTAGAATGTGCCCACCTCTACCCTTCTGATCCCTTAAATCCCCATCTACCTTAACCCACTTGCTGACTTCTTTCTCAAGCTCAGCTCATCCACACACAGGAGGAATAAAGGCTGATGTTGCCCACACAGAAACTGGACTCCATTTCCTTTCATTCACATTTTGGAATAATCTTTTCTTTTCTGTCTTTGACCTCTCAAAAAGTAATTTTTAAAGCAGGTATAATTTTTTTTAAAAATAGTTTTTCAAACCTGGAGATGACGGTATGACTTTTTCTACCTTGCCCCTCTCTGGTTTCAGTTTTCTAAAAATGAGTCAAAGTGAAAAGAAAACAAATGAGATATTACTATGCTGAATAAGCTAAGCTAGAGCTACTAAGCATTTCAAAGAGATGTCAGAAGTGTTTTAAAAACAATTTTTTTGTTAGAGAAACATTAAGTGAACAACAAAAAACAGTTTCAAAATAGTAAATAAACTGAGAGCTATCTTTTGTAAAAATGCACATATAGGTAGGTATATGTGTATACCTAATGTGTACACCCTGGAAATTCACCTCAAATGCTAAGACTGATTTTTTTTTCTGGGTCTTCACATTTCATGGGATTTTCATTTCCATTTACTTATTGATATTTTCTTTTCTTTCTTTCTTTTTTTTTTTTTTAAGAGACGGAGTCTTACTTTGTTGCCCTTGGTAGAGTGCTGTGGCGTTACAGCTCACAGCAGTCTCCAGCTCTTGGGCTTAGGCAATTCTCTTGCCTCAGCCTCCTGAGTAGCTGGGACTACAGGCGACGCCCCCCGCCCCCCCCCCAATGCCCGGCTATTTTTTTGTTGCAGTTTGACTGGGCCAGGTTCAAACCCTCCACCCTCAGTATATGGGGCTGGCGCCCTACTCAATGAGCCACAGGGGCGCCCTACTTATTTGTATTTTCTAATTTTCCTACAATGAGTATGTATTTTGGTCAAATACACATTGGTTTTTTTTTGTTTGTTTAATGTTTAAATTTTACAGAGTCAAATTTGGAGTAGAGGAGAAGACAGAGCAAAGTCCAGAATGATTATAAATTATAACAACCCTTTAAGGGGGGAAAAAGACTAAAAAAAGGGATAACAGAGCTTATCAAGGAGATCTAAGGAGAAAAGGAAAAAGCACAGATTTGTCTAGACAGCTTTTTTTTTTTTTTGTAGAGACAGAGTCTCACTTTATGGCCCTCGGTAGAGTGCCGTGGCCTCACACAGCTCACAGCAACCTCTGACTCCTGGGCTTAAGCGATTCTCTTGCCTCAGCCTCCCAAGTAGCTGGGACTACAGGCGCCCGCCACAACGCCCGGCTATTTTTTTTTTTTGGTTGCAGTTTGGCTGGGGCCGGGTTTGAACCAGCCACCCTCGGTATATGGGGCCGGCGCCCTACTCACTGAGCCACAGGTGCCGCCCTCTCTAGACAGCTTGTCAGAGAAAGGACTAAAGAAAAAGGAAACAGCTTGAGGAGGGCTCCATGAAAATTCCCACACACTAGCAAGTAGTACAGATCCATTCCACCTGAAAGATCTTCCCCCTACCGGAGAGGTAGGGGGAAGATCTGGACAAAGGTGAGCTAAAGGGAGCAGGCCCCAGTGTTGTCTTGGGAAGGAAGAGAGGACCCTTTTTCCTCTGGGTACATGAGAACATTCACAAAATGTATGGTGGACAGCAATACCTTGAGAAGAATGACAGAGGATGCTGGAGCTGGGTTTTTTTTTTTTTTTTTTTATCTCTGTGAAATAAGAATTAGGGCCACTTGCCAAGAAAGAGGGAGAAAACAAAATTGGGTGAGTGGGGAGATGAAAGTGCCATCTATAATGGCATCAGTTGAGGCTGCTCTAATAATAACTGCTTTTGTAATGTGGTCATTACCAGGCCTATTATGGGCATTTACATACATAGGGTGTCCTAAAAGTTGATGAAGATTGGGGAAATGGGAAATTGTGATAAATGTACCCCTATTTATAAAATATTCACGTGTTGGCTACCTCTTTATACACACATGAAGTCTTCTCTCCCACCCATAGCGAACACATTCCAAGAAATCTGTTATTATGCAACTTTTCAAGCTGTAGCCCTGGGTAGAGTGCCGTCACATCACAGCTCACAGCAACCTCCAACTCCTGGGCTCAAGCGATTCTCCTGCCTCGGCCTCCCAAGTAGCTGGGACTACAGGCGCCTGCCATAACGCCCGGCTATTTTTTGGTTGCAGCCGTCATTGTTGTTTGGCCGGCCCAAACAACCTGCCTGGATTCGAACAACCTGTCAACTCAGATGTATGTGGCTGGTGCCTTAGCCCCTCGAGCCACAGGCGCTGAGCCTGAAGCACCCTGTATTATCTCAGTTAGCTTATCTAACAATCTAGTTAAGTATTAATTCTAATTATGTCCAAATTATAAAAAAGGGCGTTGAGGATCAAAAAGGCTATCGAATAAAAAAAAAAAAAAATGGGCGGCGCCTGTGGCTCAGTGAGTAGGGCGCCGGGTTCAAATCCAGCCCAGGCCAAACTGCAACAAAAAAATAGCCGGGCGTTGTGGCGGGCGCCTGTAGTCCCAGCTGCTCGGGAGGCTGAGGCAAGAGAATCGCGTAAGCCCAAGAGTTAGAGGTTGCTGTGAGCCGTGTGACGCCACGGCACTCTACCCGAGGGCGGTACAGTGAGACTCTGTCTCTACAAAATAAATAAATAAATAAAAATATTAAAAAAAAAAAAAAAGTTTGCCTATCTCCTTTCCAAGCACTGTCCTGGGCAAAAAACAGGCAAAGGGTCTGACTTGTTGGTTTTATGGAAGCGATGCAGACAAAAATGTAAAATAAATCAGATCATTTCAGATTTTAAAGGGTGTGAAAATGATACAATTGGTGGTATAACATATAATAAACATGATAAAGTGATGGGGGAAGAAGTACGGGAAGTTAGAGGCTACATTAGTGTAGTCAGAGGAGGACCCTCAGAGGGGACAATGAGCTTAAAACTTTAGGATGCGAAACGTAGGAGGAAGCGTTTTCCAGGTTCAGGCCAAGGAAACGGCGAGTGCAGAGACTCCGAGGCAAGAATTACCTGGATTCCTTGGAGAAATGCGAAGGTTGGTACAGCAGAAGCTAAATGAGAAGGGAGTCTAGGCCAAGGACGGAGGCACCACGGTGACCTGCGGGAATAATTTAGGCGAAGGGGGAAACCCAATCCGATTCAACAGAATAAGGTTCCTAAAGGTCAAGGCTGTCCTGCTCTCCAGTGCGTGCTCTTTCCACCCCACTAAGCTGCCCGGCTCATGGCGCGGAGACGAGGCGACCAGTCAGGACAGGTTCCAAGCCGAAGGGCCAAAGGGCCGCGTTCGGCGAGGGTGGGGAGTGAGATCTCCTGGGTGTCGCAAGCGTTTAAGGTAGCACTGACCAGTACTTCTCACCGGTCCCCAGAACCGCCCCCACCTTTTAGTTCCCGTTAGCGCCCCCACAGCCTGCGGCACCACCGCCCTGGGGCGTCCTGGCTTGGTTCTTTCACTGGAGGAGGCGGATACGTCTACCAAAAGTTTGGAATGAGACCGATGAGAAGACGAGGTAAATTATAGTTAGGGCGAAGTCCTATGGAAAACAGCGCTTTTTACTTTTGCCCTGTCTTCCTCCCACAGCTTTCCAGAAACTATTTATTTCTCGGTACGGTTTCTAACTCACCCCTTCCAACAGCGAGCCTATTGGTTTGGCCCCTCAATCCGGATTGGCTGAAGGTTTACGCCTCGGCCGGGGATTGAAGGACGTTGGTTCCTTACATACACCCCGCGCTCATTGGTTCCTTTTCCCCGCTTCTGGGCGGAGTGGTTCGGAACAGTTTCCACCCCCTTGTTTACGGAGAGCTAGTTGTAGCGCTCTCCGAGGATTGGGGCTGTCTCCAAAGTTCAGTATTTAGCTCCTCGGGCCAACTGGGTCCTCGCTCCACCTTCGCCCTCTCCATTGCACGCCTTCTTCGTGGTACGGCCCATAATCTAAAGACCTGCAGCGTGTGCGAGCGCCTGTCGCGTTCTTCCTCCCGCGCTCGCCGGACTGCTCCCCCTCGAGGGTGCGCTTGGTACGGTCCGCGCCGCCTCCTTTCCTCGCTGGGGTGGCTACCTCCCTTCCCCCCCGCCGGCCGCGCTTGGTGCCGCCCGGGAGAACCAGGTCATCGGTCGGTTCCCGTGAAAACAAAAACAATCGGCGGCGCTGCTGCGGACACCCGAACGCCGCGAGCGGGGGCCAGGGACGTGGGACCGGGTGGGAAGAAGCAGCGGCAACGCGCCGGGGGTCCGGCGCCATGGGGCAGGCGGGCACTGGCTGCGCGGGGCTCCCCCGGCGCCGTGGCTAACTCGCCCGCCGCCTCAGCTGCCTCAGCCGCTCGCGCCGCCCGCCTGGGGGACCAGGAGCAGGACGCGGCCTTGGCGGGGCCCGGGTCGAACGGCTGCGGACACCCGGGCGTCGGGGAGCCGAGCGCCGCCGCCTCCGGCATGGATCAGTGCGTGACGGTGGAGCGCGAGCTGGAGAAGGTGCTGCACAAGTTCTCGGGCTACGGGCAGCTGTGCGAGCGTGGCCTGGAGGAGCTCATCGACTACACGGGCGGCCTCAAGCACGAGATCCTGCAGAGCCACGGTAAGGCGGCCGGGTGGGCGCGCGGGATAGGGCCCACCGCCCCAGCGCCAGCCCCGCGGCGGGGACCCCCCACCCACCCTCGCGGCTCGGGCCCGGCCCGGTCTCCCATCAGACCCCTACCACTTTTCTTCCTCATCTCGCCGGTTTTACCTCGAACCTGCCGCGATCTCGCTGTTAATTCAGAATGAGCGCGAACCACCCGGAAACCCGGCCAGGAACCCGGCTAAACCCGGGGGGAGACGTCCTTCGCACCTGCAAACTGCCGGCCTCTCTGTGTGGGTGCCCCTTGTCCCCACCTGGCCCCGGGGGTGCTCGAATTGCTCACGTGGTCCTGGCGGCGTGATCCTGGAGCCGGAGGTGTTCGAATTGCTTTCGGCTAAGCGATGGGGGTCAGTGCTGGAAGCTCCTTTCCTCTGCCTCGCCCGCATCCTTGTCCGGGGGGACTTTCTCTTGTCTTTTTATTTTGGAAAGTCGAGTGTTATTCTTAGCCGCGGCTTAATAGAACAGCCACTCCTGCAACTTCAAATTTTGACTGCTGTGTGGAAGCAGCTCTTCTGAACAGCAGCAGCCCCTGACATGGTTCCTAGGAAACCAACTGCATCAAACTGTTAAGCTCTCCTGGTGTAACCTCTGAGGAGACTGAGGACAGGCGACCTTTCCTGAGCGAATTGTGGCACGACTTGTTACTTGGCCTTACCTAGTTAAAATTTTCCTTTCAGAAAACAGATTTTTCTATTAGAAGGTGTTTCACATAGATTACTTTGTTACTGCCCCAGGTCCTGAGAACGGGTACTTTGCCAAAGTTAATTTAACTTGTGGAGACTGACTGAGAAGAGGTTTGGGTTTTTTTTTTTTTTTTTTTTTAAGGTAACACCAAATGTTTAGTATCTTTACATTAAAATTGTCACAGTAATGATTTCTTCTGATCAAGGAGTAAAGTACTTCTTATTTAATGGGTTTATTCAAGAGGTTGTGGGGCGGGGGGTTCCCAACTTGTGGGCTGTACAGAAATATACATAAAAGGTTTGGTAGCCAGGAGGAAATGCAGATATTTGTAGCAACTGAGGTGAGGGCAGTGGCATTGGCCAAGCTTCTCCGCTCCATATTTTTCACACTTTGCTCTCCCAGACTGCGTTTCATTTTAGTTTCATTTGAGGGTGAGCACTTGTCAGTAAGGGAGTGTTAACAGCTATGTCTCATTCTGAGCGCTGTAGTCACTTGGGAACTCTGAGAAAGAAACAAACCTGCACCAGCCTGAGCAAGACCGAGACCTCCGTTTGTACTAAAAATGGGGGCGGGGGGTGGGGGATCCTCACTGGGCATTGTGGTAGTCCCAGCTGCCTGAGAGGCTGAGGCAAGAGGATCACTTGAGCCCAGGAGTTTGAGGTTGCTGTGAGCTACCAGAACACATCACTCTACCCAGGGCAATAGAGTGAGATTCTCTTTAAAAAAAAAAAAAGGAAAAAACAAACCTACAACTATAGCAGGTAAAATATTAATATGGAAAAACTATGTTGGGAGAATGAGATCCAAATCTCATTCTGGAGTTCACTCTGGAGGGCTCATGCTAAAATGCCCTGCTGATTTTTTTCTCTTGAGACAGAAAAACTAGGAGCTGCAATGTTAGTATGGAAAAAAGGAGCAGACCTTGGTGGCTGCCTGTGAAAGGAAATTTGACTTGGTGGTGATGATATAGTTGGTAGAAATGAAGTGGAGGTGGAATAGACTGGGATTCCTGGAAAGACTTTGATTTTGGACAGTGGAGGGGATGCAAGGAGGAAAGATAGTAGGGTCTATCCACAACCTTGAATTTCTCTTGGTGAATGGAGGGCCAGGGTTTAAAGAAAAGAGAGAGGTTGGTCTCTTAATTGGCTATTGGGATTCAGTAATTCTTTGTACTAGAGGTTTCATAGGGTTGTTAAAACAAACTGTATTACTGGGGGTTAAGAAGAAAGATAAGCAAACTGACATAATAAGGAAATCCAAGGCTGCTCCTTTAAGGTGCTGGAAGGTATTGTTCCCTTTCTCCTAAGGAAATCTTTGTTTTGTTAAAGGCTAAAAGGATGAACTAGTGGGAGGAGAGAATGGATGAAGTACCTGGACTTGGAGAGGTGGAAGGAACATTTTCTTCTTAGGGACCATGTCAAAGATTGAAGGGTTGGATAGGCAAGTCTTGAAAGGGAAAAGATGGAAAGTAAAGTGCATTTTTTCTGTAACAGAGAGGATATTAATTGCAGGAGGATGTGATCGTAAGCTTTGTTTTAGGGAATTTAAATCCAATCTCAGATGAATAAAATGATTGTAAGGAGTTAGCAAAGCTGGAATTTTAGACCTCTTTGCTTGGTATTAGGAAACTTTTCTAGATATGTGGTCTGAGAGGAATTAACCATATAATATACTATACTTTTAAAATAGTCTGATTTGATTAGTTATATGTGTTCCTTTCTCAGCCTTTTAATTTTTTTTCTCTTGAGACAGAATCTCTTATTGTTCAGGCTTGAGTGCCATGGCATTAGCCTAGCTTAAAGCAACCTCAGACTCCTGGGTTCAAGTGGTCCTCCTCTCTCAGCCTTCTGGAGGGCTCATGCTAAAATGCCCCACTGATTTTTCCATTTTTTAGTGGAGACGGAGACTCATTTTTGCTCAGGCTGGTGTTGAACTCCTGAGCTCAAGAAATCTTCATGCCTCAGCCTTCCAGAGTGGTAGAATTATAGGCGTGAGCCATTGCCCCATCCCAGCCTCATAATCTTTACCCTCTTGTCTTCCAGATTGCCAGTCTTATTTCCTTTAATTTCATAATAATATAGTTAAATGATTGAAGGTAGTTATACAGTGACAGAAGATAAATACCACAAGTGCCAGTTTTAGTTTCCAAAACCAGATCTATCTTCTTTCTTTTGGTGTTCTTTTGTGTAAAGGCACACATGCTTTGGTATCTGGGTTATGGTATTTTTCAGAGTGGATAATTTCTAAATTAAACTTTTCTGTAGGCGATGTGGTGGAGATATATATATATATATATATATTTTTTTTTTTTTTAAAGACAGAGTCTCATTTTATTGCCCTCGGTAGAGTGCTGTGGCGTCACAGATCACAGCAACCTCCAACTCGTAGGCTTAAGCGATTCTCTTGCCTCAGACTCCCGAGTAGCTGGGACTACAGGCGCCCGCCCCAATGCCCAGCTATTTTTTTGTTGCAGTTTGGCAGGAGTCATGTTTGAACCCGCCACCCTCGGTATATGGGGCTGGCGCCCTACCCACTGAGCCACAGGTGCCGCCCTGATGTGGTGGATATTACACTGAATCTTAAATATATTCTTCTCAAGGTATGTCTACTGAAAACTAAGTTTGGAATTCCTTTATCAAGTTTAAAGGGAAATTTTCAGGGCTTCTGAATGCACCTGTCCGGGCAAGTGATTTAGTGGGCTCCTATGGAGAGAAAGGCTTCAATTGGGACCCTCTGTTAGGGCTTTGGATCTCATTCTCCCAGCTTATGTGTGGTAATATTCTTGAAAGAATGTGGTATGAATAAAGAAGAATCTTAGGGACTGTACAGATCTCACAAGGTCTTATATAGAATACACCCATTGCATCATACTGGTGAGTGACTGCCTGCTTTAAAGCGTCCTTTAGGTGTAAAATTTATGTTTACATTTTTTTCTCCCTGAAGTTGTGAATAAGTATGAAAAGGTATTCCTTTCCAGGGGCAGCACCTGTGGCTCAAAGGGGTAGGGCGCTGACCCCATATGCTGGAGGTGGCAGGTTCAAACCCAGCCCCAGCCAAAAACTGCAAAAAAAAAAGAAAAAAGAAAGAAAAGGTATTCCTTTCCTTATGCCGATGGACTTGGTTACAGGTAGATTAAATGGCAAAGGACAAACTAATCCACCAGGTATGAGTGACCTTCTAATACTACTTTCATACCTCCAAAAGTAAGTACATGAAGAAACTGGCATTTTTAAAGAGATGATTGTTGGTAATAGAAATTTTATATGAAAGAATGCCAGGCTATACAGAGGCAATTTAGAGCAGCTGGGAAATTTATGGTTCATTACTGTAGGACCATTTCCAGGCTGGCTGCTGCCATGTTAATTCCAATAGGGTAATGTTTATTTTCCGGAATAAGGGTGGTGAGAGCAATGGGCTTAAACTCCATTTACCTATGATCAGTTTCTACCACAAACTATCTTCTGTAGTTTGAGCAGTGTTGTTTTTGCGACATGTAGTCCAACTTTGTCTTGAAAGAAGATTGGTGTGTCTCTATTAACCTGTCTTGTCTGCTTAATCACAAGCATCCTCATCATTTTGTTCAGTTGGTTGCAGTAGACATCTGCTGTAATTGATTGACCTGGTTTCATGAAGTTGTAGTGGATAATGCCAGCACTGGACCACCAAACAGATGCTATTAGCTTTTTTTGATGAATATTCAGTTTGGGTTGTGTTTCAGCACTTGATATTTATCCAACCGTCATGCTGAATAAACACTTGCGGTTGTCTAAAATAATCCATTTTTCATCACATATAAGTAGAAATGGTTTCTCTTTATTTTGCGACAGCAAAGGCAAGCTTCAAGACAATTCATCTTCTGACACTTATTTAATTCATGTACAACCCAATCTATCCAGTTTCTTTACCTTGCCAGTTTGTTTCAAATGATCTAATATTGTTGGATTAATAACTTCAAACCTTGCTGCTAATTCACGTGTGGATTGAGATGGTTTCAGTTCCACTGCAGCTTTCAGGTCATCATTATCTTCCATGTTCTCAGGTGGCCACATGGCTCATTTTTAAGATTAAAATCACCAGAATGGGTTGGAAGTGGTGGCTCACACCTGTAATCCTAGCACTCTGGGAGGTCAAGGTAGGAGGATTGCTTGAGCTCTGGAGTTCAAGACCAGCCTGAGCAGAAGTGAGACCCCATCTCTACTAAAAATAGAAAAATCAACTGGGTGTTGTAATGGGTGCCTGTAGTCCCAGCTACTCAGAAGGCTGAGGCAGGAAGATCACATGAACCCAGGAATTTGAGGTTGCTGTTAATTAGGGTGACACCATGCCACTCTAGCTTGGGCAACAGAGTAAGACTCTATCTCATCAACAACAAAAACAAACAAACAAAGTCACTAGAATGTAACTTTTCAAACTGTTGACGTACTATGAATTTATTAGCTAAATCTGTCCCAAACACGTAATTGATATTTTAGACTGCACCACATTGGTTCCAAGACATATCCAAAAACGTGGATTTTTGACTTATCCATGGTTCACAAAACTTGCTCTAAAAAAATTTGAAAGATAATCACAAACCAAAATGTGCATTTGAAAGAATGAGGATATACCTTCTCAATAAAAATATTTTAGGTAAGAATAATAGGATAGTATTGGTGTTTCCAGTTGGTTTTAGAAGTAGATTTAGCTTTGCTAGCCATAGGCTTACTAGGGAGATAATTTTTGTTATCTGGCACCTTATTCATTTAGATTGATACATGATTAAGTGTTTTGGTTTCAGGTGACATAATAGTTTTAATTAAAATTGGAATGTGTTAACACATAACTAAATAGACTAAACTTAGGCCTGGGTGGCTCCAGGGCGATAGAAGATGTCATCAGGACCAATTGTGTTCTCTGCCTCTTTCAGTTGTGCTTTCTGTGGCTGGCTTCCTTCTCAGGGGAGTTTTCTCTACATGGAGGTGAAGATGGCCAATGGAGCTCAAAAGACAGGAACATGGTCCTTTTCTATTTTGTAACAATGTTTCCAGAGAGTATCAATATTGTCTTATTTGGGGGCCTCTCCCTGAATTGGTAAGGGGGGCAGGGCCTGGAATCCTCTGACCACCTTAAGCTTTTCTCTCCCAGTGTCATATGTATGGCCAATATGATCCACTGTTCAGCAGGTGGAGCAGAGACAGTTCTAGAAAAGGGACACTTAGACCCAGACAGCAGTAATAAATTTCTGTTATAGTTAAAGAGCTATGTGTTGCATCAATAAAATGTTCTGTTTTCCTAATTGGCCCAACCTTCTCAGCATTTGCTTTGCTTCCTAACGAGTTCTAATGTCCGTATAATTCAGATATTGAGTTAGTATAACTTCATTTATAGACTAGAGAATACAACTTGGTTCATGTTGCTTTTAGGAACTTGTTTGAAACTACTTAAATGCTTGGCATAAGAAAATCATTTTCCTAAGTTTATTTTATCTCTTAAGTAATTTCGAACTTTGAATAATAACACTGCTGAGGAGAAATTTGCCAGTGCTTCTATGATGCTGTCCTGCTAGAGCTGATGGCGATATTTCTGTTGGCTTCATGTCTTAGTCTCAGAGATGTGAGAATGGTGAAAGAGGTGTTTTAGCAAACTATGCACTTCAGGTATTAAAATTGGTTATTTTTTTTATTTGGGGCCCTGTTGTTTCATCTGTAAAGCTGGGGTTTTTGAAAAAGACCCCCAAATGGAGTTTATGGAGATTTGTGGAGGGCCCTGGCCCTGGCCCTGAGCTGTGTACTTGGAGTCCCCTGGTACTTCCAAAGTTTATAGATACCAAGGAAATGCCATTTCTTTGAAAGCTCCAGGAGTTTGTAGGAAAGTGGCAGAAACTTCTGGTCTTTCTTAGAGTAGATGTTAGCCTAACACTTCAAAGAACAGAGACTGGACTATCTGGCTGGACTCAAGGGTGTTAGAAAAATACAGTAGGCTTTCTCCTTATTTGGGTTTGGTGATTGTGTGGCTGAGATCAAAATGTTTGTTTGGGAAACACTGGGGAGGCCATAAGCCTTGTATCGCTAAGTCTTTAAGATTGAGGCCTGGATGGTGATTTCTTCTCTTACAGGCTATGTGTTATCTCTCATGGGTTTGTTATGCCTGTGAAATTTAGTTATATTTTAATTCATCTTATTGTTAAATGAAGACATTTGGCAGGAGATGATTAGAGACTTTTAAAAGAAACCTTATATGTGGACCTGGTCCTCTAGGAACTTGGAGGCTAGTTGAGAAAATACGATCAGTCTGCACTTGGAGAATAGTGTACCAGATTTTGTCCTTGGGCTCAGGAGATGTGGGTTTTGAGTCCCCGCTCTGTCAATTTACTGGATGTACAGTCTTGTTTAGCTTGTTTTTCTCAGTAAATTGAGGGAATGAAATAGATAACAGATGTAAACTGGCTTTAAAAACTGTAAAACGGGGTGTACTTGGTATTTATAAAGTCTGTACCTTTAAGCAGTGTTAAGCACTGTTTGCATTGAGACATTTTGACTGATCTTTAGTTGTCTTTATTACTGGTTTATATTAAGTATCATTCTTTGCCCAGTGGTCTACTTAAGGAATATTGTCAGTGTAAGGAATAGTGAAAAGGTATTATTAATAGTATTCAAGGAACTTAAGTTAGTTGGCGAGACCAGACTTTTGCATTTGAAAGGGGAAGAAACCAAGGGGATAGCATAGGATATAACAGTGCTTCTGGTTGGTATAAAGCTGGTAATTCACAGAACTGGTATGAGCCCTTAGAAACGTCCGCATGGGGGGACAGTTATTTCACTGAACTTTATATCACCTAAACAATGGTTCTCATCCTCTTAGAACTTTGTTATCTAGTTTGTAACAAACACAAAAACAATGCCCAGTAATACAAAGTTATATAGGCCAAATGCTGAATGCGTGGTACAGACAAGAAGGGGTAGGATTTGAAACAGGGAGGGGGACTCTTCTCACCTGTGAGTTTTACCAGAGATTGAATGTGGGTAGTAGACAGAATGGAGCACCTGGAGGGGAGAATGGCAAGAACCAAGGTGTAGAGGAGTGAGAGAGGAAGGATCAGGTTGAGGGGAAATGGGATAAAAACATTGAAATTACATTGGATCAAGTTCTATAAAGCCATGGAGACCTGGGGAAAGTAGATTGAGAAGACACCAAATTACTTTGGGTGGGGTAGAGACATTTTGAATAGGGAGGGACATGATCTGAGACCAGATGTCAGCCGTATTTAGGTTGGTTTGGAGTTGGGAGTGAGGGAGATGGGAATACTTTGTTAAAAGGGTTTATTCTGTAAAATTTGGATTTAGTCAAAAGGCTGCATTAAAGGACCCAGAAGACTACATGTGTGTGACCCCAGGCCTGCAGGTTCCCCACCCCTGGGTGAACTAGATCCTATTAGTGGTGGTAGAATTTTAAAGGGCCCCTTGGAAGGGATCTTTGGGGAAGGCGTTACCAGGACTTGGTACGTAGATGGCGTCTGGCAGAGTATGAGAGAAGGGCTGGAAAAGCAAAGGTTTTGAAAAAGCATGGGTAATGGACATATCATTATGGAATCAGTAAAAGGACGTGAAGGAGAGGGGAAGGTAGAATCTGAGTTCCATTTTAAAATATGACATCAAGAGTCAAATGCTATAAGAAATCTTATGTGATTCAACTACTCATTTTAGAGATAAAGATGCCTAAAGACTCTACATTTTGAATTTGAAGGCAGTGAGTGGGCTCTCTAAAATGGGACTGTCTAGCAGATATTTAAATTCTTTTTGTCTGTATTCCCTTTTTCTTACCTCTGCAATTCTACTGTCATATACTTTGGAGGCTTTCTTTTCTTCCCCGTGATAGTCATTGATCTTGTTCTCTGCTCCAGGTGTGAGCACTATTAGTTCTTACTGCGTGATGTGGCTCTTAAGTATAAATGTTTCTTTATTTCTTTTTTTTTTCTTGTGTTTGGTTTTATAGCACACTATGCCTGTGATTTTGGTCTTTAATAACCTCTCTGGATCA
The DNA here is from genome assembly GCF_027406575.1 of Nycticebus coucang. Lineage (NCBI taxonomy): Eukaryota > Metazoa > Chordata > Mammalia > Primates > Lorisidae > Nycticebus > Nycticebus coucang. The sequence goes on from NC_069783.1 coordinate 85,387,265, forward strand.
GAATGCCTACATGTGAATCTCCTGTTGTATTCTGAAAGGTCAGAGGTTGAACACCAAATACTATATTTTCTTTTACTTTGAAGATTTACCAGCTATTAATATACTGAAAAAAGTTTTTGTTTTCAGGCTTGGTGCCTGTAGCTCAGCGGCTAGGGCGCCAGCAACATAGACTGGAGCTGGTGGGTTCAAATCCAGCCCGGGCCTGCCAAACGATGACAATTACAACCCAAAAAATAGCCAGGCGTTGTGGCGGGTGCCTGTAGTCCCAACTACTTGGGAGGCTGAGGCAAGAGAATTGCTTAAGCTCAAGAGTTTGAGGTTGCTGTGAGCTGTGATGTCACTGAGCTCTACTGTGGGTGACAAAGTGAGACTCTGTCCTCCCCCCCCAAAAAAGTTTTTGTTTTCACTGTGTACTGCCTCCAGATAAAAATGAGTGTTCTATTTGTTTCTTTTCCTTCCTCTGTTGAGCTGCTGTTGTGTGCTAAGTGCTAACAAGCCCAAAGCTTCCACAGTTTACTACTGACAGTATGAAGCAGTCTGTTGTTTTTTTAATAACATTTTCAAGCTTCAAGTTTTTCTGTTCTAACACTTTGCATTGATATCCATGTTCATCTTGTCAGTGACTTTTATAGAATTAGTTTTAGATACTTTTATTCTTTATCTTTTTATTCTCATCCTAATAATAAATCCTTAATCTGTCTAGAAACTGATAATATGTGGGAAAGTACTTTGAACAATACTGACTCAAGCCCTCAGCACTCAAAAAATGTTAATTGAATGTAAATGTCATAATTCTCCCTTCCCTTTGACTTTTTTCTGGGTTTTTTTTTGTCTTGGTTTTATTTAGTTTATTTTAAGGTATTATGACTTCTATGAGGCTAGGCATGGTAGCTCACGCCTGTAATCCTAGCACTCTGGAAGGTAGACCCAGATGGATTGCTTATGCTCAGAAGATCAAGACCAGCCTGAGCAAGAGGAGACCAGCAAGAGAAAGACTTCATCTTTACTAAAAATAGAAAAATTAGCTGGGTGTCATGGCAGGTGCCTGTAGTCCTATTTACTCGGGAGGCTGAGGCAGGAGGTACCCTTGAGCCCAGAAGTTTGAGGTTTCAGTAAGCTAAGCTACTTCATTCTCCCTGGGGTGACAGAGCAAGGGTCTGTCTCAAAAAAAAAAATTAATGAGACTGGGATTGCATGGATTTTTTCTCCCCTACTTTCTAGTCTTCTTAGTGGTACCTCATATTTTTTTGATTTTAATGTTTATGAATTTCTTTTTATTTCAAAATATTAAGTGGGCATAAGTTATAAGATATAGATATCTTCTGTGATGGATTAAATCAGGGCTCTTGGGGTGCCAATCACCAGAGGGTTCATTGTACCCAATAGGTTAAGTTTTTAATCCCATACTCATCTTCCTCGCCCTAGCCCCTCCTTGGTTTCTCATGTCCTTTATATTACTTTGTGCCTATCTGCACACATCTACTAGTCCCCATTATTAGTAAAAACATGTGGTGTTTGGTTTTCCATTTCCAAGATAACTTCAATTAAGATAATGATCTCTAGTCCCTTTCATGTTTCTGCAAATGACATTATTTCATTTCTTTTTATGGCTGGATAGTACTCCATGTAGTGTATATATACCACATTTTCTTTATCTACTCGTGAATTGAAGAGTATTTAGATTGATTCCACCTGGGCAGCGCCTGTGGCTAAAGGAGTAGGGCACTGGCCCCATATGCCGGAGGTGGTGGGTTCAAACCCAGCTGTGGCAGAAAACTGCAAAAAAAAAGATAATAGATTGATTCCACCTCTTTGCAGTTGTGATTTGTGCTGTGATTAATATTCGAATGCAGGTGTCTTTCAATAAGGTGGCTTCATGTCCTTTGGGTACATACCCAGCAGTGGGATTGCTGGATGGAATGGTGGGTCTGTCTCTGTCTGCATTTATTTCTACTGTTTTCTTTAGAGTTTGTACTAATTTGCAGTCCTGCCAACAATGTATAAGCATTCCTTTCTCTCTGCATTCATGCCAGCATCTGTTGTTTTTGACTTCTTAATAATAGCTGTTCTGATAAGGATAAGGTGGTATCTCGTTGTAGTTTTTAATTTGTATTTCTCTGATGATTAGTGATGTTGGCCATTTGTCTATCTGCTTTTTGAAAAGCTCAATATTTACATTTTTTTGCCCACTTTTTAATGGGATTGTTTGTTTTTTTCTTGCCGATTTGAATTCTTTGTAGATTCTGCGTTTCAGTCCTTTGTCGGGTATATAGTTTGGAAATATTTTCTCTCATCATATAGATTGTCTTGTTCACTCTTGATTATCTCCTTTCCTGGTAGAAGCTTTTTAATTTAATTATTTTCATTGCTGCCTTTTTTTTTTTTTTTTAAAGGAACCAGTCTAGAATGAATTTTTTTTTTTTTTTTTTGAGACAAAGTCTCAAGCTGTCGCCCTGGGTAAAGTGCTGTGGCATCACAGCAACCTCAAACTCTTGAGCTTAAATGATTCTCTTGCCTCAGCCTCCCAAGTAATTGGGACTACAGACACCCACCACAACGTCTGGCTATTTGTTGTTGTTGTTGCAGTTGTCATTGTTGTTCTAGCTGGCCTGGACCAGGTTTGAACCTGCCAGCCTCGGTGTATATGGCCGGCACCCTACTCATTGAGCTATGGGCACCGACCGCCCTAGAATGAATTCTATATAGAATTCATAGAGTATAGCTCTATGAGGTCAGAGTTTTCATTTAGGTACAGTTAGGATTGTTTCTTAAATGAATTTCTTTATAGTTATCTGCATCAAGACTTGTTTTCTATTTTGCATTTTGCTTAATTCTGAATTTAAGGTATCTGTCCATTTTATGGAAGTGAAGTAAACTTTTAATAATGTAGAGGAGCTCAAATGGAATATATGTATGTATGATACTGTATTTATAAACTGAGATCATTTTAAATTTTTTTCTGCCTTCAAGATAGTTATATAAATGTTAAGTCAGGTCTTAGTAATTTCTGGGGAATCTTCCTACTGTTTATTTCTACTGAAATGTTCTTATCTTAACTGGTAAAATTTTTGGCCCTTTTCCTTTTCTTTTACTTTTTTCTTTCTTTCTTTCTTTCTTTGTTTTTTTTTTTTTTTTTTTGAGATAGAGGCTCACTCTGTTGTCCCAGGCTAGAATGCAGTGGTGTTATCAATAGGTCACTGCAACTTCAAACTCTTGGGTTCAGGTGATCCTCCTCCCTCATCCTCCTAAGTAGCTATTACTACAGGCTACAGGTACGTGCCATCACGCCTGGCTAAGTTTTTTTTGTAGAGACAGAATCTCACTTTATTGCCCTTGGTAGAGTGTTGTGGCATCACACAGCTCCCAGCAACCTCCAACTCTTGGGCTTAGGCAATTCTCTTGTCTCAGCCTCCCAAGTAGCTGGGATTACAGGCGCCTGCCACAGCGCCTAGATTTTTTTTTTTGTTGCAATTTGGCTGGAGCCAGGTTTGAACCCACCACCATCGGTAAATGGGGCTGGTGCTCTACCCACTGTGCTGCAAGCGCCACCCAAGCCTGGCTAAGTTTTCTATTTTTTGTAAAGATGGGGTCTCAGTATATTGTTCAGGCTGGTTTTGAACTGCTGGCTGCAAGCAGTCTTCCTACCTTGGCTGCCCAGAGTGAGAAGGTTACTGACATGAGGCTTAGTACCCAGCCATTTTCAGCCTTTTTAAACTTTGAATCATCATCATGGTCATCATCATCATCATCATCATCAGAGCAATACCTTTTTTGTGTTGTGAATCACTTTTATATGAGTACTCTGGATCATGGTGGGTCTCATCTCTCATGTGTTTAACTTGTGGGTAGCATATATTTGGATGGTGTAATTGTTACCTTTAAACTGCCTTTCATAGATCAAATTAGAACTTTCAATTATCTCCTGATGAGCAGACATTTTAAGCTACAGCATAGTGGTGCTGCCTACCAGACAGCTGTTTTGTTTTAGCAGAGCTATCTTTAACAGTGTGTGTGTGTGTGTGTGTGTGCAATTATTTGAGCCCTCTTGTCTTCATCATAAAAATAAGTGGCAGACAGAAGATTGAAAGTGCACATACAGAGTAAGTATGAGAAACATGGTTGTCAATCTTAATACTTTGTCTTGATTATTTTAGGTGGGCCAAAATAATGAATCTTGTCACATAGTTGTACATATGATTGTCATAAGCCTTGTGATCAGTAAGGAAGAAAATAGAACAAATACATAGAGGGTGCCACAAAAATATATACACACTTTAAGAAAAGAAAAAACTATCAAATTTGCAATACTCAAGTCATATTTGACTTTTGCAATTGCAAGAGGTACTCAACATGACTTGTATTCAATCAGTATATGTTGAGATTTATACAGGTATTTTCTTTTTTTATACAGATACTTTCTTTTTTTTAATGTGTATAGATTTTTTTGACACCCTTTGTATGCACAAAATGCTGAAACTGTATTCAAGGTTTGACAGGGGCTTTATAATTTTTGCTTTTGTGGGAAACCAGAAACCTTTTTAATATGTATGTAAATTTGTTCTACTCTCCTATATTCTGATTTAGGGTACACTTTTATAGAAACATATACTAAACTTGAGATGTATTTCATTGTATCTTTGACAAACCTTGGGATAGTTTTCTGTTACAAAGAAACAGTATCTTAAAAGTAGCTTGAATCAAAGCACAAGTTTGTGAATTACTTGGGAGAGAGAAAGGACCTACAACTGGGGGTGGTGGTAAGGAAGACTTTTTTTTTTTTTTTTTGAGACAGAGCCCCTCACTATGTCACCCGTGGTGGAGTCCCGTAGCATCACAGCTCATAGCAACCTCAAACTCTTGGGCTTAAGTGATTCTCTTGCCTCGGCCTCCCAAGTAGCTGGGACTATAGGCACCCACCACAACACTTGGCTATTTTTTTGTTGCAGTTGTCACTGTTGTTTAGCTGGCCCAGGCTGGGTTCGAACCCTCCAGCCTCAGTGTATGTGGCTGGCTCCATAACCACCGTGCTACGGGTGCTGAGCTGAGGGGGAGACTATTATGTGAGCATGTCTTATTTGAGAATTGACATGCACGTGTGTGTGTTTATGTGTATATGTGTTTGTTTATTGGTCTTGTATCCCATGACCTTGTTGAATTCCCACTTATTAGTTCTAGAACTCTGTGTGTATGTGTAAATTCTTTGGGATTTTTCTACTTAGAGGGATAATATCCTTGGCAAATAGGGACACTATTATTTCCTGACTTGTTTGGTATTTGGAAAACTTAGATTGCAAGACTATTGCCTAGTAGACACTCAACATTGTACAAAAGAGTGGGAGATCAGTGAACTGCTGAGTGTGAAGCTTGTGTCTGTTTCAGAGGGTGTTGGTAGTATGAGACAGTTTCCAATTCTGGCCTTTAAATTGAAAATATGCAATACATAATTCATTATATTTACTCTTTCAGTAAATAGTAACTGGATGCCTATTATGTGCTAGTTACCATGTCCAAACATTGAGGATTAAGCAGTCATCTTTCTTACCTTCAATTAATTTTGTGGGAGTAAGAGAGAAATAACAGTTTACAACAAAGCGTGAAACTCTTACAGGAAAGTATGGGATGCTTTATTGATTCTGTGGAACTAGTAGACATAAAGCTACTAGTGAAGTAGCTAGGCGGTCAACTCCAAGGGCAGAGCTTGAAACCTTAGCTAGGCTTTGCAACATACAATTTAGGAGTTAACTCTGTTTAATTTAGTTTGATGAATGTCTGATTTTGGAGGAAACCATGACTATTCTAATTTCTGAGATTGTCGTGCTTAAAATTTGTTTTATAAAATAAAAGGTACTATTGTATTGAAAGGAAATTATTTTTAACTTAGACCAACCATGTATGTTCATTCTTTGCTTGGATTTAACATGCTAATTCTTCTATGAGAACTTGTTGAATCAAGTCGTAAAAAAGTGACTTTAAAAAGTGCTTGTGGTGAACTGCCTCGAAGCTATTTCTACCCCCACCCCCACCCTCGGTAGAGTTCGTGGCATCACAGCTCACAGCAACCTCCAGCTCTTGGGCTTAGGCGATTGATTCTCTTGCCTCAGCCTCCTGAGTAGCTGGGACTACAGGCGCCTGCCACAAGGCCTGGCTATTTTTTGTAGCTGTTTGGCCAGAGATGGGTTCAAAACCACCACCCTTGGTATGTGGGGCCTGTGCCCTACTCACTGAGCCACAGGCGCAGCCCCTGGAAGCTATTTCTTTCATGCTTGTATATGGGGCCTAGGTCTTCTGGGTCATCACAATGAAAGACACAGTTGGTGTGAGACTTTATCCAGGGTGAAAAGTGACTACCACAGAGGCCATCCTGGATGTAGTTTAGTTACAGTGAAGATAGCTGTTACAGTAATTCCCCAGTTTTATTTCTAGGAACAGAATCCATTTAGATTGCTTTCACAGAAAGGTTTTTCTAGAAGCAGGTTGTACTTTCATGCAGAGAGATCAAAAGAAAATTAGAAATCTCCCCTTGGGACTTAGAAGTTTAGTGGAGTCCCTGTCAGTCTGGTCATTATAGTGATTTTTCAAACCTGTTTTTACCTTTGGCTGCTTTCCACTGAACCATTTGAAAGTGCATTAGTGGAACCTTTCTCTCTGCACAGGGCTTTCCCAGGCTTCTGTTTCAGATTATTATACTTTTCTTGAGCTTCCAAATTCCTTGTGGAAATTATTTTTCCATAGAACATACTGAGAACTTCCAATGTTAATTAATAGACCATATATTACTAGTCTTTATCATTTATGAAGTTGACAACCAAAAAGTAGAGGAACTGTAAATGATTTTAAAAAAGGAAGTAACAGTAGTATCAAACTCCAGATGTATCTAAGTTGCTAAGATTTGAAAATATTAATAGATTTCACAGTTGGTACATGGAAGTTTAGTTGGTAAATTCTAGATGGTCTCTCTCTTCCAGCTTGGGCTTCTGCTTTTTTATTCCGTTTTTAGAGCCATGATCTCTGTCAGGCTGGAGTGCGGTGGTTATTCAATGGTACAACCGTAGGTCACTACACCCTCGAATTCCTGGGCTCAGGAGTGCTACCTCAGCCTCACAAATAGCTGGGACTTACAGGCATGTGGCATTTCACTCAGTTAATGTTTGTTTGTTTGTTTGTTCTGAGATAGAGTCCTGGCGTTACAGCTCACAGCAACCTCAAACCTTGGGCTTAAGCGATTCTCTTGCCTCAGCCCCCCAAGTAGCTGAGACTACAGGCGGCCGCCACAATGCCTGGCTACTTTTTGTTGAAGTTGACGTTGTTTAGCTAACCCAGGCCGGGCTTGAACCTGCCACCCACAGTGTATGTGGCTAGCTACAGACGCTGTGCTACAGATGCTGAGTTGTCAGTTAATGTTCTTAAAAAGTTTTTTGTAGAGACAGGGTCTCACTATGTCTAACTTCTAGCCTAAAACAATCTTTCTGCCTGGGTCTCCCAAAGTGTTGGGATTGTAGATATGAGCCACCACACTTGACCTGCTTTTTAAGTCTTTAACATTTTTCCTACTTTGTCACAGAAACAAATATTTCTGGATGTTTAGAAGTTATGGCTTCCTTTTAAAAAAAGGTATATAGTTATTGGTTTTTGGTATAGTCACAGAGTTGTGCACCTATATCTATCATCTAGTTCCATCACATCACTCCCAAAAGAAACACAGTCCTCTCATTAATAGTCATCTTCCGTCCTACCCTCCCTTCACCCCCTGACCAACATTAGTCTGCTTCTATAGATTTGCCTATTCTGGACATGAAATAAAAACAGAATGACACAGTATATGGCCTTTTGTATCTGGCTTATTGAATACTTAATGTTTTCAAGGTTTATTCATTTTGCAGTACACATCAGCACTTCATTTCTTTTTATGACTGAATAATCCATTATTCGTTATTTGGACAGTTTCTAGTTTATGGGTTATGTTATGAACATTTGTGTGTATATGTTTGCATTTTTTGTTCTATTACGTTTTTCAAGGAGGATGTTGGTTTGTATGTTTTTAATTCTCTTGGATATATACCTAGGAGTGGAATTTTGGGGTCATATCATAACTCTTTAACTTTCTGAGGAACTGCCAAAAAATATGTATTTGGTCTTTGTGCCCATTTCCCAAAATACCTAAAATCTCCAAAGTGCTATCTTTTTTGTTGTTGTTGTTGTTGTCTTTTTTAAGACAGAGCCTCAACATGTCGCCCTCAGTAGACTACTATGGTGTCACAGCCCACAGCAACCTCAAACTCTTGGGCTTAAGCAGTTCTCTTGTCTCAGCTTCCCAAGTAGCTGGGACTACAGGCGCCCACCACAACACTTGGCTATTTTTTTTGTTGAAGTCATTATTGTTGTTTAGCAGGCCCAGGCCAGGTTCGAACCTGCCTGCCTCTGTGTACATGGCCAGTGCCTCAACCACTGAGCTATGGTTAAGCCAATGTTATCTTTTTTGTATGCTAATACTGGCTAATAGCATCTGGATGGGGCTGGTCACCTGGAAGTCCAGGCATGATTTAAGAGTTGGGACTTAAGCCTTGTACCCTTCAACCTGTTGGGAGGGGAGAGGGGCTGAAGGTGAAGTTGATTTCTATAAAAATCCTAGAGGACAAGGTTTGGAGAGCTGCTGGATAGCTGAACACATGGAGATTCCTGGAGTGTGGCACCCAGGGGGCATGGAAGCTGTGTTCTCCTTCCCCCATACTTTGCCCTATGCATCTCTTTGGCAGTATCCTTTGTTATAAAATGATAAAAGCAAGAATTTCTCTGAGTTCTGTGAGCTACTCCAGCATGTTAATCGAACACAAAGAAGGGAGCATAGGAAGCCTAACTTGAAGCCTGTCAATCAGAAGTTCCAGGGGCTCAGACTTGTGACTACTATCTGAACGGGAGGGCGTTCTTGGGGACTGAGTCCTCACCCTCTGTGGGATCTGATGCTGTCTCCAGGTCGATAGGGTGAAAATTGAATCGGAGGAAACTTAGCTGGTGTCCGCTATAAAATTTCTGGTTTGTTGATGATGAGACTCTCTCTTCTCACATTTGGTCACGGAAGTCTTCTGTGTTGATGATTGTTGTGGTTTGAGAGCAGAGGAACAGGCTTTGACTTTTTCCAAAAAAGTAGTGCCTCATTGTAGTTTTGACTTCTGTTTCTAATAATGACTAATAAGTAATATTGAGCAACTTTTGTGTGCTTGTTTTTCTATCTTTGGAAAAATGTCTGTTCACATCCTTTGACCATTTTTAAATTGAGTCATTTGTCTTATTAAGTTGTAAGAGTTCTTTATATATTCTGGATAAGTAGACTCTCAACAGAATATAGTTTGCAAATAATTTCTCCCCTCTGTTCACTTTCTTGATAGTGTTCGAAGTACAAGAGTTTAATTCTGATGACGTCTAATTTAATTATTTTTGTTGTTTGGTTGCTTGTGCTTTCAGCATCATATCTAAGAAACCATTGCGTATTCCAGGGTCAGGAATGTTCCTGTTTCAGCTCTTACATTTAGATCTTTATTCCATTTGAGTTAAATTTTATATATGATTTGGTTCTTTTGCATGATTCTTGTCCTAGAATCATTTTTTGAATATAGCCTTTTTTTTTTTTTTTTTTCTGTAAGAGAGAATTTTGCTTTGTGTCCTGGGCTGGAGTGCAGTGACATCTTCATATTTCATTTTAACCTCTGACTCCTGGGCTCAAGCCATCTTCCTGCTTTGGCCTTTCAAGTAGCTGGGGCTATAGACATGTGCCACCACACCTGGCTAATTTTTCTGTTGTTTTTATTATTATTATTATTTTTTTTTTTTTTTTATAGAGACAAGGTCTTATTTCTACTCAGGTGTGAGACCTCCTGGCCTCAAGTGATTGTCCCACTTTTGCCTCCCAAAGTGCTAGATATTACAGGCACGAGGCACCACGCCTAGCCCATGAATATGGCTTCTTTTAAAAACAAAAACTATTCTTTTCCCTTGCTTTATTTGCCATCAGTCCAAATACTTGTATGTCTTGCACATCTGCAGGCACCATTAATATAAGACTGTGGAGTATATGGTTAACAATAAGAATGTTTTCTCCCCCTTAGGGGCTTATGTTCAGTTGAGACTAATGATGGCATATACATAGACATGAGATTGTTCAATGCTGTGTAGTTAAGTGACAGAAGAGTCATGGAGAGAACAGAAATTATCGGGAATTCAGTTTCTGCGTAGAGAGGTTCACAGAGGGGATGAGGCTAGGTAAGGTTTAGGTAGGGTACAAAAAGATCAATTGACTAGAACAGAGCTATTAAAATAGATTCTTTTGGTCCAAAGTATGTATGGAATACCTTTTAAACTGATTTTGAAAATTTCCTGAAGTACCAAGTACCATATCCTAAACTACATTGTTAGAAGTTGGAAGTCCCTGATGTAAACTTTGTGCAGTCGTTTTTAGAGATGAGGGCAGTTCTACATCCTTATATTGAATGTGGGTCCCTTATGGGCACTATGTTCTATTCACTTACTTTATTTTGCTCAGTGGTTGTTTTTTTATTTTCTTTGTTTTTTTTTTTTTTTTCTTCTTTTTGAGAAAGAGTCTCACTTTGTCACCCTTGGTAGAATGCTATGGTATCATAGCTCACAGAAACCTCAAACTCTTGGGCTGAAGCTATTCTCTTGCCTCAGCCTCCAGAGTAGCTGGAATTATAGGCTCCCGCCATAACCTGGCTATTTTTAGAGACAGGATCTTGCTCTTGCTCAGGCAGTCTATCTGCCTTGACCCCCCAGAGTGCTAAGATTACAGGCATGAGGCACCAAGCACGGCCCTCGCTCAATGGTTATTGAACCAGACTTACTGTGTTCCCTTTTCACAGTCCCTATAACCTTCTAAGATTTCCTTTCTTGAAACTTTAGAAACTATTCTTGTTATAGTCCCTGTTGACTCCCACATTGTAATTCTACTGGCCCGTTTTCAGTCCACATCTTAATTTGACCTAGCAGCACATTTAGCACCATTGATTATTTTCTCCTCCTTGATATTTTATTTTCTCTATCTTTTTTTTGCATTGACGCTTTTGTTTTTTGAGACAGTCTTACTCTGTTGCCCAGGCTAGAGTGCCAGGGCATCAGCCTAGCTCACAACAAACTCAAATTCTTGGGTTCTGGCTCAGTGCCTGTAGCTCAAGTGGCTAAGGCACCAGCCACATATATCAGAGCTGGCGGTTCAAATCCAGCCCTGGCCTGCAAAACAATAATGACAACTACAACCAAAAAATAGCCGGGTGTTGTGGCGGTTGCCTGTTGTCCTAGCTACTTGGGAGGCTGAGGCAAGAGAATCGCTTAAGCCCAGGTGTTGGAGGTTGCTGTGAGCTGTGGCGCCACAGCACTCTACCCAGGGCAACAGCTTGAGGCTCTATCTCAAAAAAAAAAAATAAATAAAGTCTTGGGTTCTAGGGATCCTCCTACCTCAGCGTCCTAAGTAGCTGGGAGTGTAGGGGCTCACCCCTGTCACCTGGCTAATTTTTCTATTTTAAGTAGAGACAGAGTCTCACTCTTGCCCAGGCTGAACCCAAACCTCTGAGCTTAAGTGAGCCTTTCTCCTTGGCCTCCCCAAGTGCTAGGATTACAGGCATGCACCACCATACCCAGCTGGACACCTTTTTTTTTTAGCTTGGCTTCCCCAATACCATACTGTCTTGATTTTTCCTTTTCATCACAGTTAGTGCTTCATTAGTCTTTGTTAGTCCCCTTTTCTAGTTCGGTTTCCTCTCAGCCTCATAAACTTGGGAGTTCCCAGGATTCAGTCCACTTATCACTTCCCTGTGTCTGTACTGATACTTCACAGCCTTAAGTGTCATCAATAACTCATAAATTTGTATCTTTAGCCCTAATATTACTCTTGAGCTCCAGATTTATATATTCACCTGCCTCCTCCATTTATGTACCAGGGTGCCTTCTCAGTGTCTCAAATTTAACAAGCTCAAAACTGAACTCTTTCTGTTTTCCTCGTGCGTCATCTCTCTCATCTCCTCAACTCTTTCCTCACCTACTCAGCCTTTAGCTTTTTTCACCTTAATAGGAGACTGTTTCATTTCTCTAGTTGACTCAGGTTAAAAGTCTTAAATGTCTGTGTGTCCTTTTCTTCCCTTATAACCAGTCATGATATCCTGGGTTGAGCCACTGTCATCTCTCATTTGGACTGTGATGTTACCATGGCTTCCTAACCTGTCTTCCTGCCACTGTCCTTATATTTCTAATGTTTGAGTGACTGTAGTAAAACATTATGTCAGTGTAGGTACCTTCTCTGCTCAGAATCTTGGAGTAGATCTCCCTTTTACTCAAAGTAAAAGTGTCATCTTTGCAATGCCAAATAGATCCTGCCAAACTAGGGCCCCCATTATCTCTTGGACCTTTTCTTCTACAGTTTTCCTTTGCTGGAAATCCACTGGCAACACACTGGCCTCGTTACTATTCTTTGAATAGGCAGTAGGGCTTTTGTCCCCCCAGCTGTAATAATTTCCCCCAAGGTAGCCACGTGGTTAATTCCTTCGCTTCTTCTAAGTCTTAGCTCAGATGACACCTGCTCAGCTAGGCCTACCATGCCCATGTTTTTAATTTTTTTTTAAGTACATAATTGATTATATTTAGTTTCAATACAATCAGTAATGGATCCATGACTTCCTACTGTCAAAAGCCAATCCACCAACCCAAAGAGTAAATAAATGTTTACCTTAAGTAAGCACACATACTTTAATAAAAAAGAAAGGCTAACAATGCCTAAAACTCTTATTTCACCAACCAGTATTTACTTTTTCTTTTCTTTCTTTCTTTTTTTTTTTTTGTGTGCGTGTGTGTTTGGAGATGGGTTTTGCTAGAATGCAGTGGCATGATAATAGCTCACTGCAACCTTGAAATCCAAGGCTCAAGGGGTCCTTCTGCCTCAGCCTCCCAAGCAGCTAGGACTACAGGCACATGCCACCACACCTGGCTTATTTTTTGCAAAAACAGTGTCTCGCTTTATTGTCCAGACTGATCTTGAACTCCTGGCCTTAAGCAATCCTTCCATTACAGCCTCCCAAAGTGCTAGAATTACAGGCATAAGCCACTCTGCCAACCCAGCCATTATTTCAGATTCTTTTCTTGATGCTGAATTTAAAAACCCTTGGGAATCTATAAATAAAACATTGAGACTTTATATCCAGAGAAAGGGGCCCAGAGGCAAAAGAGGTCAGGCTCCAGGCTGTTTGGGTGTGGGAAAAGTAGCAGCATTTCTTTGTAATACTTTGTGTCAGTTTTTCTAACTTAATTCAAATGCTTTCTCTTTCATTATCCCCAAACTTTTCTCTATGGCATCTATGACAGAAGGGGAAGGGAGTGGGCATTACGTCAACACGAGCCAAACTTTTTATTGAGCCAGAAAAAAATTTTGATTCAGTTTAATGACAAGGAATTGTGTAAAACTGGTGTCTTGACTCTTCCTCAGAGTGAGCTGGGCAGGATTTTTATTTTATTTTATTTTTATTAAATCATAACTGTGTACTTTGATGCATTTATAGGGTTCAATGTAGTGATTTGATATACAATATGAGATGCTTACATTGAACTGATTAACACATCCATCACAATTATACTCTTTTCTTAATAGTTTTGAAATGTACCTTTGCATCATGCACATTAGGTGAGGTCCCCCTAAACATCCTCCCACCCCCTCCCTCCCCTCCCCTCTCTCTCCACTTCCCTTCTACTTTCTGGACTATAGTTATGTTTTATCATTCCTATGAATGTGTAGGTGATTATATATTGATTTCATAGTAGTATTGAGCACATTGGATACTTTTTTTCATTCTTGAGATACTTTACTAAGAAGAGTATGTTCTAGCTCTATCCAGGTAAACATAAAAGATGTGAAGTCTCCATCTTTTTATGGCTACATAGTATTCCTTGGTGTACATATACCAATATTTGTCAATCCATTCATGGGTTGGTAGGCACTTGGGCTGTTTTCATGTCTTGGCAATTTTGAATTGGGCTGGGCAGGATTTTTATGATGAAAAGCACTAAAAAATAAAGTAGATCATTCTCTATGAGTAGCAAAAGCACTGCTTCCAAGATTCTAGGGATACCCATGTCCCATCCGTACATGGCTACATGCAAAGCATATAACCCTTCTGTCAACTTTTTGTTGTTGTCATAGTCGTTGTCATTGTTGTTTTAGCTGGCCCCAGGCTGGGTTTGAACCCACCAGCCTTGGTGTATGTGGCCAGTGCCCTACCCACTGAGCAATGGGTGCTGCCCTGTCAACTTATTTTTTTTTTTTTTTTCATGGAGAGAGGGTAGGATAGAGCTTAGGGATTTTTTTTTTAATTCCCCCTACCACCACAAACTATAGATATACATACATCCTCAGATAACACATACATTTTCAAGACAGTATTTCCTCCCTGTGACTACGGGATTCCAGAATCCATCCTTCCTCAGACTGAAAGACAATGCCTATTAACTGCACAGATCTAGTGTATCAACATACTATGTCATCTCACAAGCTGAGGGGGTGGGGCAAAGCAGGTGGTTTTCAGAGGGCCTTGCTTTTTGTCCTTAGCCCTATCTACTCAGCAATGCTTTCAGGTCCAGAGGTTGGGAGAGGTTCTGTGGGGACAATATGGTGGATGTCGTAATGATCCTAGCCCATGGGGTAAGAAGGAAATGATTGAGCAGGGACCAAGGAACATCTCTCACAAAGTCTCTGGGGGCTTGGTTCTGACAGCCTTAATAGGCCTCAGTACAGCACAGAAAGTTAGCAGTGTGTACGGCCAGGAAGGAAACACTGTAGGAAGAAAACCAGCCCAGTGAAACATTGGGAGCGTACAGCTGACTGAGGGTGCAGCTTGCACTCTTGGTGTCCATAAGGGAACCAGTCCCATTCTCATCACCAAGGACTAAAGACTCACTTTGCTGAGAATGGCAAACCAATGAGGTAGGAAGATAGCCAGAGACATTGCAGTCCATAAGTGATGCTGACTTGGGACAGCAGATGTCCCAGAGTAAAATTCTACCGTGTTCACTGCATGAAAAACTCACCCCACAGAATCCTTGTAGTGAGAGGCAGCAAGCAACACAAGTGATTTGCCCAGCAGAAGCTTAGTGTGAATTCAGTACCATCTGCTGAGCAGGGTCCTAAACTTTGACGGAGAAGTCTTTGCTACTGCTGACAGCTTATGTGCCAGAGACTGTAGATGATGTCATCATGCTCTTCCTTACAGAACTGCTTGACAGTATGCTTATTCTCATCTAGCTCCCACAATTCAACTGCACCTGAATGGGGAGCCAGTGAGATACCTCTGTCTCCCATCCGAGTGAGTAGCCATTCTGACCTCTGACTCTGGCAGAACAAAAGCCTTTGGGGTTGGCACAAAAGTCCTTGAAAAGCCAGAGGGGCCAGGCATAGGGGCTCATGCTTGTGATCTCAATAATCCTAGCACTTTGGGAAACTGGGGCAGGAAGATTGTTTGAGGCCAGGAGTTTGAAAACAGTCTGGGGAACATAGCAAGACCCTATCCCCACAAAAAATTTAAAAACTAGCTGGGCATAGTGGTGCACACCTGTAGTCCCAGCTACTCAGGAGGCTGATGCACAAGTATCGCTTGAGCCTGGGAGTTTGAGGTTTCAGCGAGCTATGATGGCACCACTGCATGCCAGCCTGGGCAACAGAGCAAGACTCTGTCTCTTTAAAAAAAAAAAAAAAAAGCCGAAGAGTGTCAGCCCAGTGATTGGTATTCAGGCTAGAGATTTCTAGCAGAAGTGCCCCATCTATGGGGTGTAACAAGTGGAAGGGTTCATCTCTATGGTGACCACACAGAATAGCATGCAGGTCGAGTCTCAATATCACCTCAGGAATTTGGGGTAGGGGGTAGGGAACAGGTCAGCATATGAGCTAGGGGGTCATGATGGCATACATGATGAAGGTGGTCTGAGAGGGTCAGTTCCCATAGGGGTGCCAGGGTAGGGTGAAGGAGCTCCTAGGTCTGGGATCTCAGCTCAGCAAATGGGTACCATGCAGCTTCCAACTGCTGTTTCTTACAGGTGGGTGCATAGGGGTAAGATTCCACTGGCATGCCACCATGGGCACTGGGTGAGTGGGGTAGGGTAGGTTTTCTTCTGCATCTCCATAGTTCCAGCTCCAGCCTAGACACAAACTGGATGCTGGCTTGCCTGAAATTCAGCTCCAGTGACTTTGGCTTTTTTGCCTTTCCCTTTTCTCTCTCCCCTTCCTCTTTCTTCCCTTTTCTCTTTCTTCCTAGACATGGTCTTTGTCAGGCTGTAGTACAGTGTCTCAATTGTACCTTGGTGTAGCCTCAAATGGCCACGTGGGCTCAAAGGATCTTTCTGCCTCAGCCTCCTGAGTACCTAGGACTACAGGCAGTGCCACCACACCTGGCTGGGGTTTTTTTGTTTGTTTGTTTTTGAGACAGAGTCTCACTTTATGGCTCTCAGTAGAGTGCCATGGCAGCACAGCTCTGAGCAACCTCAAACTCTTGAGCTTAAGTGATTCTCTTGCCTCAGCCTCCCAAGTAGCTGGAACTACAGGCACTTGCTACAACGCCCAACTATTTTTTTTTTTGTTTTGCAGTGGTCATTGTTGTTTTAGCTGGCCCAGGCCTGGTTTGAACTCACCAGCCTCCGTGTATGTGGCTGGCGCCCTACCCACTGGGCTACGGGTCCTCCCCTCCTCCCTTTTTTTAATATAAATTTTTTATGGTGATGATGTCTCACTTTGTTGCCAAGGCTGGTCTTGAACTTCTGGCCTCATGTGATCCTCCTGCCTTGGCCTCCCAAAGTGCTAGGATTACAGGCATTATTCACTGTGCCCAGCCATGCTATTTAAAATCGCAATTGCTCACTCCATGTATGCTTGCCATCTCATTCACCCTGCTTCCCCTTACCCCCCAGTAGCATGTGTCATCTTTTGTCATGCTGCAGAATTTGCTTACTTTTTGTGTTGTTTACGTCTCTTGCTAGACGGTAAGCTCTTGGGAGAGTTTTTGTTCTTTTGTTCACTGCTATACCTGTCACATAGTGACAAATAATTTGTTAAATAAGTGAACATCCTAGGGCTGTTCCTGAGCTACTTCTTGTTCAAGTTCTCTAGCCCTATCCCAGACCTGTTGAATTATTATAGAAACTCTGGGGATGGGGTCCAGCTACTTTGTTTAAATTAGGTCTTCAGGTGATTTTTGATGTAAAATGAATCACTGCTATATAATAATTGGGTAGGATTTCAGAAACCAGGCTAGTTGTTTACAGGTGGGAATATATAAATATAGAGATAAATGACACATACTGCAACTGGATTTGTTCTCTCTTTCTCCCCCTTTTTGTTTTCAGAGCAAAGTTTGGAGGGAGATAGCTCAGGGAAGAAGGAGAAGGGGGAGTAACTTCCAGTTGATACATGTGTCATGGGTCCTCAGGACCATCCTTGGGTTCTTGTGATCGATTAGGACTCACTCCAATGATTCAGTTTATAGTTCTTCTCTTGGCTAAGATCTGGTACAGCCAAAAAAATACAAAGCAAAGTCAGCAAAGGGAAAGGATTCATGGGGGCAAAATCCAGAGTAAGCCAGAAGAAAGCTTTAGCAGAGGAAATCTCTCCTCTCCTAAACATGGGACAGATTTCATTCCTCCAATAATGACTTGTGGCATGTATGAAGTAGATACCAGGGAAGTTCATTAGAAGCTCAGTGCCTAGGGTTTTTATTGGGGGTTAGTCATGTGAATACTCTCTGCCTAGCATGTATCAAAATTCCAGATTCCTAGAAGGAAAGCAGATGTTAACCATAAACCACATCGTATGACAGTTCAGAGCCATTCTTAGCAGTTAGGGAATGGTGGGAACTTTGTGGAACTCAAAGTTTTCATATGCTAGCCATAGGCCAATGTTGCAAGCAGGACTTTCTAAAGGTAGCAATCTCAGGCCTTTTCTGCACATGATGGTATCTAAAGTTTGGGGGGTTTTATACTTCTTTATGTGGATATGAAGCATTTAGAAATTTTCAGGAAATTCAGTAGCAACCAAAATGTTTTGAGAATGACTCGAACACTTTAACTAGATTGAATAAATTAGTTTATTATTCACGCAAACATAGTCTCTGAAATAATGCCATTTGACACTATTATCCTTAGTTTGTACTGATTTTTGTAATTATAAAAGTGGTATATTTCATAATAAAATTTTCTTATTTCCAAAAATAAAAAAATAAGTTATTTCTTAGTATTCACTTGAAAAATAATATCTATGAATAAGACAGTCAACTTCAAAGCAGATATTGATTTTTCTTCACTTTTCTTGCATCTTTCATGGTCTAGAGGGCATATTTGAAACATGACATCTTTGGGTTTGCTTTAGTGAATAACCAACCACCTTTCTTTTTTTTTTATAGGCCAAGATGCTGAGTTATCAGGGACCCTTTCACTTGTTTTGACACAGTGCTGTAAAAGAATAAAGGATACTGTTCAAAAATTGGCTTCTGACCACAAAGACATCCACAGCAGTGTTTCTCGTGTTGGAAAAGCCATTGATAAGGTACAGTACTAAAGAAAGTATATTGTAATTTTTAGCACCACCTTTTTTCTTCTGTCATTACTTTGATAATACTAGCTTTTGCAAGTTATTTTATGCTGTTCCTTTCCATCTTTGCTTTTGATAATTTTGTAGGTCTAATCTTGCTATGCTATTCTTATTAAAGTTCCCTGTTGCTAATATTTAAAAAATAAAAGCAAAAACAAAAAACCCTCCCTTTTTATATCTTTGTTTATCCATTTTTTATATGACCAAGAGCTCCTAAGGTCACAATGAATAAAGTTCCAAAGAAATTGTAACCCACTATGTGGGAGTTTGTTACAGGAGTATCTTTCCTTCTTCCTAGGTAATTCCCTAGCTGTGACTCTCTCTCTGCTAATGGGATGATCAGAATAACACCCTTGCATCTGTCTCCCCTGCATCATCCTCCCTTCTTCCTGTGGGCACATTGGTTGCTTTTCTTCAGTGTTGTCTTCTGTGTGAGTGAGTAGGTTGGTTGTAGACGGCAAGGCTGGTCACTTTTGTTGGATGATTTTTTTTCTTGTGACATTTCTTGAATAAGCAATCTTTGACTTAGTTGTTGACTTATAAGCAGTTAACTATTTTTTTAGCACAGGGCTGCTTTTACCCATGGAGTTCATAGTCCTAATAAGGCCTACCAGAAGTTATCCCAAAGTTACTGTATGATACCCCTGACTTCTTAGACCACTTTAGAGATTGTGGTTGGTCAGAGTATTTCTGATCACATACTTGCGTGTAAACTTCTGGGAAAATAGGAAGAACTTTGGAGGAGAGCTCTTTATAGCAAAAATATCTTCCAAACAGTCTTATGAGTTACTTAGTCTGTAGGAAAAAGATTGATAGTTATAATATAGGTAATAGAAGTTCATTGAGGCTAGAAAGTGGTTCCATGTAACTCTTGGGTAGGCCCAATTATTAGAAATTATCCTATAGAGCACTAGTATTGAAAGGCTAGGCTTAAGGCTGCCTGAGTCAGAACTGTCTGCTTCTAATGTGGTGGCATTCACTAGAAGTATGATGGGCTGTGAATAGCAGGAGCTCTGGGACATGCTTTGGAAATCGTGGCTCACAGAAGTGTTAGTAGCCTTGTAGGAGCTCTCACCACTCCCATGGTGGTGTGAGGGCTTTGACTTAGCAAAAGAGTCAGAGAAATGTTGGCAGCAGCACGGTTCCAGCCACATTGTTGGATCAGTGATGTCAGTCACCAGCAAAGGCTGGGAAGGCATTAAGTATTCTCTTAAATAGTTTTTAGGTTGTTGAGCCTGTTAGGTAACTCCAAGGGAGTGAACACGGCTTTGGAAGTAGGTTTGGCATTAGATCCATTTAGGACAATGGTATTGGAAATCTTCAGTTGATAGTGGCAGTAGTTTGGTGTGTATTAGCTTAAGAACTATGGAAATGGTGGTAGGGCACTTTAGAAATGGTCTTAAATCACTGTGGATGAGGAGCCCCCAGAATCAGAAGGTGCCATGACCGTGAGAAGAACTAAAGCTTGCAAGTTAGCTACTCAGAGAAAGTATCTGGAAGAGATTCCAGATTCTCAGAATAAGTGGGCATGGTTTTAACAACCATGCTTTAAGAGTATGGGTTACTGACCATCAGGATGTGCAGCTGTTGTGCAAATAATTCTCCAGTTTTGCATTCTGCCACTCGTATGGTGGCCGTGTATGGCTCTTTTTCTATTTTTATGTCTGTTGTCCTGCCATAATTACCAGAACCACCTTTTGCTATAGTCCCACTTGCTGCTGGTGACTTGTTGAGCATGTCTTCCTCCAAATCCAGTAGGTCTGTCTATAAATATTCATAAGGGTTGTCGGGTGTTTTGACTTATCTTTAAGGTAAAACATTTAAATCTACTTGGTGCAAAAATTGAAGTATCTCTTTTAGAGTGGATATCAAGGGAACACATTTGTAGTGAATAATTTACATTCTGGCTTTTGGTGTCGGGGGATATGTTTGAAGTAAATGTTCTTAATTATTTATTTTAATTTGCTCATTACTCAGTTAATTATTTTAATTTGCTCATTGTTGGGGTCTATTTAAAGGACCTTTTTTTCATGTACTTGGAAGCTATAAGAACTTTTTCAAGTAATTATTTTGTAGTTTCTTTCAAAAACTTGTTTCACATTCCTATGCTAAAAGTAGTTTGGGTTCTAGGTGAACTGGATTCTGGATGTTAGAATCCAGTTATCTAACATGTAAAACTACATTATTTAGTTGATACTGAATAAGTGTTTGTTGTATTTTAGTTCAGAGGAAAGTCTGGGTCTTTAAGCCCAGTTCTTTTACATTTTTCAGTCTACTTTCTCTTGATATTTTTGGCATCTATTTGGCCTCAGTGCAGGAGGAAGCTATTTTCCTACTAGAATAACCTAGGCATTATCAATAAGCTTCTTGCATACATGAGGAATTCTGTGCAGGCTTTTGTCACGTAAGACTTCATGTTAAGTTCTCTTTTAATTTGAACCTGGTAAATTTGTGTAAGCTCTTGGCAGCCTGTTGTAAAGGCCGAGTGGACTTGGTAGTGAACAAACAGGATGAAGCTGAATCCATTATGGCACAAGGCTTTTAAGTACCACAATAAACAGACCTGAGTAATAAACTGAGATGCTGTCCATTAGCTTATGAGCAGCACTTTATGGATCCGAGTTCCCACCCTCACAAGATGAGGACAGTCAAAGAAGCCAGTGGCCCCTGCACCAACAGACTGATTTTTGAGTGAGAAACTTTAGTAAATTTTTGACATGCTAACTGGAATTTTCATTTTGTGTTTTAATGCTTGTGTTTTAAAGTTCTCTAGTTGGCACATCTTAGAAAATGTAAGCAGAAAAGAATAGTTTGTGGTGGAGTTAGCCAAGGCACTGTCTGGCTTTTAATTATTGTGAACATAAAAAGTTGTTGAAGCTTTCTGCTTTAATGTGTTGACTGTTTTCAGATGCACCCAGTGTGATCACTGTTTAAAATAATATCAATTGTTGGGTTCTGTTAAGAAATTTTTTTTAGTAAAAACAATGTGTTGGGCTGTTCTTAATTTCCTCACTTACTTTGAGAATATCTAGAATTCTGCCCTGTGTAGAGCATTTTATTTAGTGTTTTGCTAAGATATTTGACTTTTGAAAACTTAGTGCTTAAGAAAAGTCAATAAAAATAATTATTGTGGGTGGTGCCTGTGGCGTGGTGAGTAGGGCACTGGCCCCATATACCCAGGGTGGCGGATTCGAACCCAGCCCTGGCCAAAACTGCAACAAGAAAAAATAATAATTATTGCTTTAGACCAGGCGTCCTCAAACTACAGCCTGCGGGCC
Organism: Nycticebus coucang; assembly: GCF_027406575.1. NCBI lineage: Eukaryota > Metazoa > Chordata > Mammalia > Primates > Lorisidae > Nycticebus > Nycticebus coucang. Next base: position 85,409,159 of record NC_069783.1, read on the forward strand.
ACGTGAGGTGGTGTGATTGTGTTTGTTCCCGTTTTGTTTTTTTACTTCAAAATAAGATATGTGCAGTGTGCATAGGAATTTGTTTATAGTTTTTTTTTTAAACTATAGTCCGGCCCTCCAGTGGTCTGAGGGACAGTGAACTGTCCCCCTGTTTAAAAAGTTTGAGGACCCCTGCTAGACTTTCAGACGCGTATATGTGTTAAATAGAACAGACGATTTTAAAGTGTCTAAAAAAAGCTAAACAATGGTACATGTCTTTTTTTTTGAGACAGAGTTTCACTTGGTCACCCTCGGTAGAGTGCGGTGGCATCTTAGCTCACAGAACCTCAAAGTCTTGGGCTCAAGTGATCCTCTTGCCTCAGCCTCCCAAGTAGCTGGGACTACAGGCACCTGCCACAATGCCTGGCTATTTTTTAGAGATGGAGTCTCGCTCTGACTCAGGCTGGTCTCAAACTCATAAGCTTAGACAATCCATCCCCCTCCCCCTCCCAAGGGCTGGGATCACAAGTGTGAGACACCACACCCCAAAGGTAAACAATGGTACATGTCCTTTATAAGACTGCAGTCTAGTTTGTTTTGCAATGTAGAAGTACTTTTTGTGCACAGAAAATAACTAGGAAAATTCTGAGGCAACATAAAATAAGTTTGTACAGGGATGGACACTGCTTATTAAAATATAAAAGAAGACTTTGTGTTTCTAATTAATATAAGGTTTGTGGAATTGGTATCTTAAATTTGACTTGGGAGAATGGATAAGATGGAGAGCAGCAAAGCAATAAGGTAGGATTATATAGGGGCTGGGACAGGGCAAAACAGCAATTGAGAATATACTTGACTAGTGTCGAAGACTCTAAAGATTAACCTGATTAGAGTGGCTGCCCATGTTGGGAATAGGGGGAAGGCAAATGATGGAAGGAGGCCTAACTAAGTAGGGTGTGGATTTGATCTGAGTAGGAGAGTAGGGGCAAAGGGAGTAAGTGATTAAAGGAGTTGAAGATTTGCTTCATCTTATTAAATAGGATAAAAATAGACTACCCTCTTTTCCCGAAAATAAGACAGTGTCTTATATTAATTTTTGCTCCCAAAGATGCGCTTGGTCTTATTTTCAGTGGATGTCTTATTTTTCCATGAAGAAGAATACCATACACATTTATGGTTCCCCGCTACCCATCCGCTGTGATCCTCCTGTTCTTCTACATGCGTTTGCGAAAGTCTCCTCCTCTCTCCCGCCCCACGCTCACCGCTCACTCCGACCTCCGCTGTGCCTCCACACAGCAGTGACGTCAAGACTCAGCGTAACGTCACTGGTTGCTAGACGCCAGTCGGGGCGGCCCTAGCAACCAGTTTACAGTAAATTAATTTTCATTCTGAGACAGAGCCTGGGAGGCCTTATTTTCGGGGGTATGCCTTATATTTCACCCAGAAGGAAACCTGTAAGTAGGTCTTATTTTCGGAGGATGTTTTATTTTCTGGGAAACACGGTAGTAGACAGGAGCAGGGTGATAATAGCTGTCACTTACTGAATGTTGACCATTTTTCAAATGCTGAGCTGAATGCTTTACATGTTTGTATTACTATATCCCATAATGCAAGTACATTGTTCCCATTTTATAGTATGAAGAAACTAAGACTCAAAGAATCTTATTTAATAATAACATACCCCAGATATATAGCTTGGAAGTCATAGATCAAGGTTTGGAAAAAATTTTCACTCCATCTGTTCTTAAACAATATACTAAACTAAAAATCAGTGAAGTCATTGCAGGGCTGGTAACATTAAAGGGGGAAAATAATAGTGAAAAAATTTTTAAACTGCATTGTCTAAACTGATCTACCACTAGATGGAGTGTCTACCTTGGCGAGGCAAAATGCTGATTTTATTAAAGAGTGAATGGAGCAATGGTATAAAAAGTGAAATGTGTGATATTTTACGACAATTCTGGGTGAGCAGTTCAGAACTGCTTTTTATGTAGGTATGATGGGGTATAAGAGGAGAAAAAGATAACAGTGGAAAGTAAGATTTTGTGTTCTTAGCCTTTAATAGTAATTTAGAGTGAAGTTAGATGCATGTTAACTCTGAAATTCTATTATGTAGTGAATACATTTTATGTAGTAGGGGAATGTTAGTGCTAAGGATGGGAAAAAAAGGAAAGTAAAAACACTAGAAAATTCACTCTGACTAAAAAGAAGATTGAGATGTGAAATACTTCATTTGATATATATTTGAGGTATAATTTTTACAATTAGCAAAAAGAAATAGTTGACAAGGTTATAAGGAAATAATGCTAAAATACCAGAAATGTTTTCACCTATGAATAAGATAAAACATATCAAACTCTTCCCTTTGCTCCCTGAACTGTTAGAGAATAATCAAAGAAATTTTAGTAGACAGCAAGCATGTCTAAATTTTTACAAGGCATTTAGTAACATATCTCATATCTTAGCCGGGCGTTGTGGTGGGCGCCTGTAGTCCCAGCTACTCGGGAGGCCGAGGCAAGAGAATTGCTTAAGCCCAGGAGTTGGAGGTTGCTGTGAGCTGTATGAGGCCATGGCACTCTACCGAGGGCCATAAAGTGAGACTCTGTCTCTACAAAAAAAAAAAAAAAACATATCTCGTATCTTTGTGGGCAGGATGGAAGATGGTGCTTTTAAAATTATGTGGTTTAGGGTAGCTCCTGTGGCTCAATGAGTAGGGCGCCGGCTCCTTATACTGAGGGTAGCAGGTTCAAACACGGCCCCCGCCAAACTGCAACAAAAAATAGCCAGGCGTGGTGGCAGGCACCTTCAGTCCCAACTACTGGGGAGGCTGAGGCAAGAAAATCGCCTAAGCCTAGGAGTTGGAGGTTGCTGTGAGCTGTGACGCGACAGCACTCTACTGAGGGCGACAGAATGAGACTCTGTCTCTTAATTTTTTCCTTTTTTTAAATTATGGTTTATATAGGGGCTGCCATATACTTAATATGCTGTCTACTTTGGTCACAGTACTTGGTGTGAGGCTGGGCCTGACCCATTTGACCAAACTAGGGTTAGCTAAAGTTGTTTGCTGCAGAGTAGGTATCTCAGTTAGGGTTAGGGTTAGGGGTTAGATCCTTTGCTAGGATCTTTCTCATTAGAGCCCTTTCTCCTTGGGAGGTCTCCCAATGTGATTGCTAGTCCCTGAAAGAATCTAGTCTGTTGTGGGAAACAAAGTTCAGGTGCTAAGAGAAGAGGAGGAGGGAGCATCTTTGAGGCCAGTTATCCTCCTGCTTAACCCTTTATTTGAATCCATCTTGCTTGGGCAAAAAGGATTTCTGTTTGTATGAACCAAGAATCCTAACTCATATAACAGCAAGATGCTCACTCATTTTGGGCTTTAGCTTCTGTGAAGCAGTTTTGGTTCTGCTTTTTTTAGCCTGAAGATCGTTCTCAAAAGAGAAGATGATTTATGCTTTCTGTGCCATCTGTCACATTACATCATTCATTAGATCTAAGCTGTAGGCCTGTATTTTTATTACTCCTGTTCTAAACAGAATGAAGCTGCATTATTTGGGTGGTGCTGATAATCATTTGTTGAATTATAGTCCAAACCAAAGAGGAAAGCCTGGACCTTTACTATCAAGTCTCATTATGTTCAGGGTCAGAAAATCCCACTTGACCTGGAGGTAATGCAGACCACTTTTGCCTGAGGCTAGAAGATGACATATGCTTGGTCTAGCATCCAAGTAAAGACTCCACTGAGAAGGCCAAAGGATGTTATACTCATTAGGCTGTGTGAAATAATTCATACTGTAATTCTATTTAAGTGATTTTAAATAAATGAATTTGTTATTAATGCCTTTATGAATATGTTTTTATATATTTGTTTATATTTTCTGGTGAAGATGCTTTTAACTACAGAATCAGAAAGTTTGGTTGCAAGGCCTGGCTCTCAGATTCAGCTCATGTATTAAGGGTTTACTATTGGATAAGTGCTGGTTGATTTTTCATGTATGTTATTTAACTTAATCTTCACCACCACTTTGTAAAGTAGAGATTATTGTTCCCAAATACAGATCTGAAAACTGAGATTTAGGTTAAGAGTTCGCCTGAATCCACAGAGCTAGAAAGCAAATGGAAGAGCTTAGATTAAAACCCAGGTTTTAAGACTTCAAATAAACTTTCTTAACTGGCATTCTTATATAGAGAGAATTAATCCCTAGTGACCTGAGGATACTCACTATATGTATGAATTTCTCTCCTTTGCATCTAGAATGGTAAGAGATATAATCATCTTTGGAGGAATTATAAAATAGCCACCAAAAGGTATGTAAAATAATAGTAGGGTTTAGGGATGCAAATATGACAGATGGTTAGATCAGGGAGTGGTTGGCACAATACTTCCCTTTGTTTATAAAGTGAGCATTTATCAGTGTGACTCTACCTTTCTTTTCCTTTCAAAAACCAAGTAGCATATAGAGCAGACTATGTGATGTCAAAAGGTAGCATGTGCATCTAAAAATGCATCTACAAAATGCTGATTATGACACACTACTAAATTTATTTCTCAGCCCATAGTTTATAAAGCTGCTGTGTGGTACATGCCTAAATATGGATTATTTCATCAAAGAACATGTGCCTCATCATCAGCTTTACTAAGTATTGCCAAATTTTTCCCTGAAGGGTTTACACTAATTACAGTCCTACCAGGCATGTGTAACAATTGCTGTTTCTCATTTCTCACCTATACTTGGTATTATCAGACTTAGATGTTTAAATGAATTAGATTGGTATGAAATAATCTCTAGTAATACTGATCTTGCCTTCTTTGATCATCTTGAACTTTTTTTATAATTGACATTGGGATTTCCTCCTCCTGCGAATTTCATGCTCCTCTTCTGTGTGTTTAGTCTGTTAGGTTACCTTTCTTATTGATAGGTATTTGTTTCATACTCTTTTTTTTTTTTTGAGACAGAGTTTCACTATGTTGCCTTTGGTATGTTGGCATCAGAGCTCACACAAAACCTCTAACTCTTGGGCTTAAGCGATTCTATTTTTTTTTTTTTTTTTTTTTGGTTGTTTTCATTGTTTAGCAGGCCCTGCCGGGTTCAAACCCTCCCGCCTCCATGTATGTGTTCGGCACCCTAACCACTGGGCTGTGGGCACCGAGCTATTCATGCTTTTTGAATACTGATCTTTTGTGGTTGTATGTGAAATGGTATCTTTTCCCAGTCTGAGAGGAACCAGAATCCAGGCCTTATTCTGGTATGTATCTTTTGCAGTCTGCCTCTTACTGCTAAACCGGATTAACTGGATGGTTCCAAGAGAAATTGATTCCTGGTGGGTGCAACAGTAGCACATTGTTAGGTTCATATACCAGTTTTTCTACAAAGTAGATGAAGTTTTTAAAAGTATATTAACACTGGGCGGCTCCTGTGGCTCAGTGAGTAGGGCGCCGGCCCCATATGCCGAGGGTGGCGGGTTCAAACCCAGCCCCGGCCAAACTGCAACCAAAAAATAGCCAGGCGTTGTGGCGGGCGCCTGTAGTCCCAGCTGCTCAGGAGGCTGAGGCAAGAGAATCGCGTAAGCCCAAGAGTTAAGAGGTTACTGTGAGCCGTGTGCTGCCACGGCACTCTACCCGAGGGCAGTACAGTGAGACTCTGTCTCTACAAAAAAAAAAAAAAAAAAAAAGTATATTAACACTGTTAAAGAAACGGCACTAAGGAAATAAAACAAATATTGAATTTTACTGTAGTAAAATTAGTCTGTCAGTAATTATAATTTCATAAAGTATATTTCAGAAACAGATTTTTTTGACGGTGAATAATGAAAGCCATTTCTTAAAGTCTTACTAATTCGTAAGCATGCTCATAGTACATGGCCAGAGGGGTAGGGTGGTCTGTTTAGATTTCAGTTTCATAAAGATTTTTTTTTTTAAGTTATTTACTTCTCCTGTACCTCAGCTTCCAGATTTAGTGTGTCCTGAATTTCTTTTTCCAAGCCATAACATCCTCACTAGGAAAACACAACCTTGAATATGTGCTTTTTTTTTTTTTTCCTTTCTTTTAGTTCTATTTAAATTCTTTTCTTCCCATTAAGAACATCATGCCAAGGCTTTTGCTTTAAAAAACGTGAAAGAAGAAGGTCTGGTAAAACAGAAAATGCTAATAATAGACAGGTATTTCTCTTCATTAGCTGCCTCTTGGCTGGTTTGTAGCACTGCTGATTTTCTGGGCAGCCGTGGAAATGAGTTTGGTCACCTAGCAACAGAAACCGGGACTGAATCCAGCCCTGATGCAACAGTGAGAAAGAACCTGCAGTTGTAACAAAAGGAGTTTGACACTATATCGCATTCCTTTTTATAATCTTAGCTTTATTTGTTTAATACATGTGACCAGAAAATAAGCTGTTGAAGTTTTCTTGTCTATTTCAGTAGTTTAAACTGGAAAATCAGAATGGTTAGAAGAGAGCTCAGGAAATCATCGAATACACTGCTCATTCATGTTTAGTTATTTTCTAAGCATTGTAAGTAAGTTGTAGAGCTTGAATGTAGTTAGATTTTGAATGTAAAGGTATTTGAGTTCTCTTACCTGTATAGTGCTGACCACAATAAAGCTTAAGGAATTAAAGGTGTGTGGAGGCATCAATGTAAAACATTGTAAAGTAAAATCTAGAGGAAATTGTTTAAATATCAGGCTCTTCTTAAAATTGTTTAGGTGATCAACATTTATTTTTGATATGTATGTTAAGGAAAGAATTCAAGAAATTCTTTTGTTTAATCTGAGTAGATACTGTTCAGTGGTAGCTATTAAAATTTTGACTTTATATATATACTGACACATAAAATTGTCTGTTTTAATTGTGCTTTGAGCTGACCAGTGTGTCTTCTAAAGTTGTTTTCCCCCCTGTGGAATAGATAACCTGATAAATTTGTTGAGAGTTGGTGTGATTGGGGAATAATTATTAAATGACTGAAGATTGTATTTGGATTTAATGAAGCTGATAAATTAGTGATAGAGATTTCTTAATTAGTCTCAGTGATTGTTTTTTATACTGTCCATTTAGACGTTTAGAGAGTTATAGGCAAATTCCCAAGTTTGCAATAAATTCTCTCTTCAGAAAGCCATTCCTTCATTAATTTGAATGGCTCTTTGGGGAGTAGAATATGGGAGAGTATAACATCAGTCACCCACGGGGCCTGTTCTAGTCCAGAAAAGGAACACAAGTAGCACCACTTCGCAGTGTTCTAGTTTTACTTCCAGCATTCCAGTGGTTATAGACAGCATAAAGATTTTTTATTTTTAGCATAAAGATTTAATAACGTGCCTAACGTATCGATGAACTGATAAAATTAACTCTGAACAGGCAGAATCTCATGAGCAGAAATGAAACACATGACCTTATACAAGCAGTTGTGGTTCTTCCAGGCTAGGGAGTAGTCTTACGTGTGTAGATATAGTTGCTTCAGTGTCTAGATTTTTTGTTTTTGAGAGAGAGAGAGTGTGTCACTTTTTGCCCTTGGTAGAGTGCCATGCGGTCACAGCTCATAGTAACCTCAAACTCTTGGGCTTAAGTGATTCTCTTGCCTTAGCCTCCCAAGTAGCTGGGACTACAGGCGCCTGCCACACCTGGCTATTTTTTGTTGCAGTTGACATTGTTTTTTTGTTTTGCTTTTTTTTTGTAGAGACAGAGTCTCACTTTATGGCCCATGGTAGAGTGCCATGGCATCACACAGCTCACAGCAACCTCCAACTCCTGGGCTTAAGGGATTCTCTTGCCTCAGCCTCCCGAGTAGCTGGGACTACAGGCACCCGCCCCAACGCCCGGCTATTTTTTGGTTGCAGTTCAGCCAGGGCCAGGCTTGAACCCGCCACCCTCAGTATATGGGGCCGGCGCCTTACCGACTGAGCCACAGGCGCTGCCCCTGTAGTTGACATTGTTGTTTAGCTGGCCTGGGCCAGGTTCAAACCTGCCAGGCGTGGTGTATGTGGCTGGTGCCATAACCACTGTGCTACGGGTGCTGAGCCAATGTCTAGGTATTTTGAATTATTTACATTGTTTACATTAAATACTTGGCCATGAAAAATGTCTATAAAAAGAAAATGAATAAAAATTAAGACTGTTGATTATAGTCTTGGTTTTTTGTTTTTGTTTTGTCTAAATGTTTCCAAATCTTAATATAGGTACTCAGTTTTAGATTACTGGATTGGCATCTAAAAATAAGGTAGATAACTCTTTTTGTTGTTGTTGTTGTCATACCTGTTTATTTGTCATGCTAAATTCAAATGAGAGGGAAAAACTATCTTGTATTGTGAGGGATAGGTTTAATTTAAACTTTCCTCAGAGTGTGTCCATGAGAGGTTTGCTAACTAATCTGTTCCTGGGATATCGTTCTTCATTTTCATTTTCTTTTTTCCTTTCTTTTTTCTGCTCCTCTTCCAATTCCTTTTCTACTTCCTCTTCTTTTTCTCTTCCTTTTCCTTATCCTCCTATCTCCTCTCTCTCCATTTCTGCTTTCTCTTTCTTTCATGTTCACTAGTTTCTATTTGATTGCTCTGGATTTTGATCCCACAGCATAGCTGGCTGTTTTTGTATAACAAGATCTTCCAGCCTTTGCTGATTTAGGTCCAGGATTGTTTTGCTTGGGGTCTTTTCTCAGAGGTTCTGTTTGATTTTTAGAGCTAACAATATTCTTAGCAGCAGATGGTTTTACATCAGAAAAGTCTTGAATTATCAGGGGCTTTTGAAGTATCAGGAACTCTCTCCACCTTGAAAAACTTTCTTCTCTGGTTTCCAGGATGTCATCCTTTCCTGGGTTTCCTTCTAAGTCAGTGGCTGATCTTTTGAAGAATTCTTGATGGGTCCTTCTCTTTCCCTTACTCTTCCAGACCTTGGGCTTTCTGAATCCAAAATAAGGTAGATAACTCTTTATAAGAAAAAGGATGTGCCTAATTTTGGAGAGGAGCACTCCTATGTTGTGATTGTGAATAATAATAGGCTGTTTGCAGTTGCTGTTGCAGGTTACTTATTTCCTGTTCTGGTATGAAGTCAGTTACATTGGCAAACTCGTCCTAGAAAAAGTGCTGCATACCTCATTGCTGAATATTACTTTGGTCACCTTTGAAGTACTCCCCATGGAAAGCTCTGGGGAGTACTTTTTCTAGGATGAGTTCATAAACTTAATTGTCAGATCTTCTACAACAACAGCTCTGATGGTCATTCCAAAAAAGGAGTTCCAAAATTACTTTGAAGGACGGACTAGACGCTGGTGTTGGTACTCCAAGCTCATACCTGGAAGGTGACCATAGTAATATTCAGCAATGAGGTATGTAGCACTTTTTCTGGGATGAATTCACAAACATAATTGTCTGACTTCATATGTTCCATTAAATAATGCCATATTGATTGAACTGTATTTAAGCAATGGTTGACTGGGATTGCCTTTTTAGTTTAAACAGTCTTTTCTCCTTCATATGCTTGTGAAGTGCAAGACATTTGTTAGGGGTGATGCCTGTGAAAGATCAAGCAGACAAAAGTGGAATTGGGCAAGGAATGCTTTCAGATGACAATGTAGATTTGCTCTTCCTTCACCTTTGATGGTTCAGGTTTTCTTCTGGTATTACTTTCTTTCTATCTTTTTTTTTTTTTTTTTTTTTTGAGACATGGTCTCAGTATGTCACCCTCGGTAGAGGGCCGTGGCGTCCCAGCTCACAGTCACCTGAAACTCTTAGGTGATTCTCTTGCCTCAGCCTTCCAAGTAGCAGGGAGTGAGTACAGGTGCCTGCCACAATGCCCAGCTATTTTGTTGTTGCGGTTGTCGTTGTTTAGCAGGCCTGGGCTGGGTTCAAACCCGCCAGCCTCGATGTATGTAGCCGGCACCCTACCCACTGAGCTACGGGCGCTGCCAGGTATTACTTTCTTCCTTCTGAAGAACCTATTCTCTTGCCTAGGCTAGAGTGCAGTAGCATAATATAATATAGTTCATATAACTTGAATAAATGGGGTTTCTCTATGTTGTCCAGGCTGGTTTTAAATTCCTTGCCTCAAGGGATCCTCCTACCTCTGCCTCCCAAAGTGCTGGGACTAAAGCAGCGGTTCTCAACCTGTGGGTCGAGACCCCTTTGTAATAATGAAAATACATCCTGCATATCAGATATTTACATTACGATTCATAACAGTAGCAAAATTATAGTTATGAAGTAGCAACAAAAATAATTTTATGGTTGGAGGTCTCCACAACATGAGGAATTGTATTAAAGGGTCGCGGCATTAGAAAGGTTGAGAACCACTAGATTAAAGGCAAGAGCCACCTTGCCCAGCCCCCACCTTTTTTTTTTTTTTTTTTTTGCAGTTTTTGGCCGGGTCTGGGTTAGTACCTGCCACCTTTGGCATATGGGGCCAGTGCCCTACTCCTTTGAGCCACAGTCACCACCCCACTTAACTGCTATTGAGGCTATCCAATTAATTTTTTTATTTTAATTACTGTATTTTTTTTTGAGACAGAGTCACGTTGCCCTCGGTAGAGTGCTGTGGTGTCATAGCTCACAGCAACCTCAAACTCTTGGGCTTAAACAATTCTCTTGCCTCAGCCTCCCAAGTAGCTGAGACTACAGGCACCCGCCACAACGCCCAGCTATTTTGTTGTTGTTGTTCTTGTTGCAGTTGTCATTGTTGTTTAACTGGCCCAGGCCAGGTTCAAACCCGCCAGCCTCAGTTTTGTGTGGCTGGTGCTGTAACCACTGTCCTACGGGTGCTGAGCCAAATTACTATATTTTTTATTTTTTTTACTGAGCCTTTGTTTAGTGTTTGCCCTTATTCTTGGAGCAGTTTTTTTTTGTTGTTTGTTTGTTTTTTTGAGACAGAGTCTCACTTTGTCACCCTAGGTAGAGTGCCATAGCGTCATAGCTCACAGCAAGCTCCAATTCTTGGGCACAAGTGATTCTCTTGCCTCAGCCTCCCAAGTAGCTTGGACTACATGTGCCTGCCACAAGGCCCAGCTAGTTTTAGAGACGGGGTCTTGCTCTGGTTCATGCTGGTCTTGAACCCGCGAGCTCAGGTAGTCCACCCATGTAGGCCTCCCAGAGTGCTAGGATTATAGGCATAAGCCACTGTGCCCAGCCCTTGGAGCACTTTTATAATAACTGCTCTAAAGTCTTTTAAGATTCCAACATCTGGCTTGGTGCCTATGGCTCAAGCAGCTAAGGCACCAGCCATATACACTTGAGCTGGCGGGTTCAAATCCAGCCCAGCCTGCCAAACAACAATGACGGCTGCAACCAAAAAAATGGCCGGGCGTTGTGGTGGGTGCCTGTAGTCCCAGCTGCTCCTTGAGCCCAGGAGTTGGAGGTTGCTGTGAGCTGTGATGCTATGGCACTCTACCCAGGGTGACAGTTTGAGGCTCTGTCTCAAATAAATAAATAAAGATTCCAACATTTCTGTCATCTTGGTATTGGTGTCTCTCGATCATCTTTTCCCATTCAGGTTGAGGTTTTCTTGGTTCTTTATATGCCAAATAATTTCTCAGTGCATCCTGGACATTTTGATAATATGTTGTAGTACTCTGGGTTTTACTTAAATTATGTAGAGAATGTTTATATTTTTGTTTAAGCGTGCAGTCAGCCTGATTGGGTTCAGGCCACAGATTCTAAACTAGTTTTCTCTGGGATATAGCTCCAAGGTCAGCCTTGCTTCTAAAGCCATTTACAGCTGTTCAGATTTATACTGTGTATACACCACCCAGTAGCCAATCTGGGGCCTGGTAACTAGGTATCCCTTAGTTCAGTTTTCAAAGTCTATAATACGTCTTTTAAAGTCAGGCCCGTCTGCATGCATAGTCAAGGCCAAGGCCAGGGGTACATAAACTGCTTGACCATTCCCCCACCAACTCTGGCCTCAGTACTGCAATTGCTGGGATGTGTCATGGATTATTTAGCTAATCCTATGTTGATGGTATATTTGTTTCTTCTTATCCCTCTCCTTTGTGCCCCCATTATAGACAAGACTGTATTGAGCATGGTTATACAGGTCATCACTGCTTGCCTCTGAAAATATTGCCCTAGTATAATGCCTAGAAATCATTGTCATTGCTTTCGGTTTATTCACAGAAATCATTGCTAAATCTGTATGGCTTTAAAAAAACATCTATTTACTCTTCAGCAGTAATTTATGAGAATGACAAGTTTTGAAAGGAACAGTGGAAAAATTCCTTTCTATGATAGGCTATAGATAAATTCGGAATTGGGTACTTAATGGGACTATCTGAGATTGAAATGAAATTTTTTCTCTTAGGTAGTATGAAAATGATCTATTCTGATACCTTTTCTTTGTTTCTCCCCACCAGAATTTTGATTCTGACATCAGCAGTGTGGGAATAGATGGCTGCTGGCAAGCAGACAGCCAGAGGCTTCTCAATGAGGTGATGGTGGAGCACTTCTTTCGACAAGGAATGCTGGATGTAGCTGAGGAGCTCTGCCAGGTAACAGTGTGCCAATGGTAGGGTATAAAAAATAAATAAGAGGGGCAGCACCTGTGGCTCAAAGGGGTAGGGCGCCAAGCCCCATATGCTAGAGGTGGTGGGTTCAGACCCAGCCCCGGCCAAAACCTGCAAAAAATAAAAATCAATAAGTAAATAAATAAGAGAACTCCTGGGCGTTAGCGTTATTTGCAAAGTGAGGTTTTAAGGCTTCTTCTAGCTATTGATAGATGTATTTTAATTATCAGGGATGAGCACATTTTACTAGGAATTTTTTAAGTAGTGAAAATTATAGCCCTAGAACTTATTATCTGAATTGTTCTTTCCTTGTTTCTGGCACAGAAGGTTGAACTCAGTTTACAAATCAAGGGGCTCAGAAGAGATACTTTTCATTTCCCCTTTTGATAGAGAAGTTTAGTATATAGCAGAGAGAAGAGGAAAGGGACAAAAACGTTAATGTTTGTTCTTCTGATCTAGAATTTTATTGATGAATTTCAAACTAAAATTTACATCAAATGAGCAGCATTATCTTTTATTTCTGATAGACACAAGCTTAGGGATCTTAGAACAGTTTGCCAGTACTGTGAGGTCATTATATGACTTAATTCCTAGCAGCTGTCATGCATTAAGTGTTTACTTCAAGGCCCTGCCTTTATTCTTTGCTGCAACACTATGAAGTAGAAATTATCATTGCCATTCTATAGATAAGAAATCTGTGATCTTGGAAGAAACTTGCTCAAGGCTCTTCATGAAAGAACAGGTTCTTCATGAAAGAACTGGGATTCAGTTCCCTGTTTGTAGTTTCTGAATTCTTTTCTAAGCCACTACATGCTATTGCATATTTTTGTTTATAAAAATGAAAGACTAAAAGGATTAAATAATTTAAAGCTAGTCTGTATACTGAACCTCTAAGCCTTTTCTATTTTAACAATGCAAATAAATGATAACTCAGATCTTTTTTCTTTTTTCTTTCTTTTTTGAGACAGAGTTTTACTTTGTTGCCCTCGGTAGAGTGCCAGAATGTCATAGCTCACAGCAACCTCCAGCTCTTGGGCTTAGGCGAGTCTCTTGCCTCAGTCTCCCAAGTAGCTGGGACTGTATGCACCCGGCTATTTTTTGTTGCAGTTGGGTTTTGTTGCCAGAGCTGGGTTCGAACCTGCCACCCTTGGTGTATGGGGCCGGCGCCCTACTCACTGAGCCACAGGCGCTGCCCTAGATCTTTTTCTAAATCTTACAAATTTCCTAAATTGTATCATTGAAGATTAAGTTTGTTTTTAAGTAACAAAGACCTCAAATAACAGTGGCTTAAACAAAAATGAAGTTTATTTTTTCTCCCACAGAAATAGGAGGTAGTGAGATGTCCACAGGTTTATGGTAGTGGTTTCATGAAGCTCTGAGTAACCTACGTTTTGCTATCCTGGATCATGAGGATGGCACCAAAGCTACAACTATACTTTTGTCTCTCAGGAAGGGACAAAGAATGGGTGCTTTTATTTGCAGAACTTACATGTTGCAAAGCTAGACCTAGCTTTATTGCACATGTCACATATTCTACTGACATGTGGAGGTTCTCCTGTGGAAAAGGGAGAAGAATGATACTAGGGGGCAATCACTAGTATCTGCCATCGAAATATATATATGTTAAAAGGAAATCATCTTTAATGGTTTGCCCCATGTTTTATAATCTAGAATATACTTTGACCACACTTTATACCCTGATTACTACTAACAAGTTTTTTCTATTTTTTAGGAATCTGGTCTTTCTGTAGACCCAAGCCAGAAAGAACCATTTGTGGAGTTAAATCGAATATTAGAAGCATTAAAAGTCAGAGTTCTGAGACCAGCTCTGGAGTGAGTTACTGAGTTTGTTTTCTTTTGAATACTTTGAAAAAACTCTTTTAAGAAAAATTAATTAGAAAACACGTGAGAGGTTTTTAAATGTATTTACCTCTGTTGGAGTAGACTTCAGAGAAATCAAAGAATTATTTCTTTTAGCCAAGTGAAATAAGGGAGGTGCAATATGAGAAAATGGTTAGCACTTACTTCACTAATCAGTTGGTTTGAATTCCCAAGAGAGAAAAGAGTTTCCTGTATCCAGGCTATACCACCACTTTGTGTGGACTAGCCTATTGTAACTGAAGTGCTATTGTTCAGGTGGTGCTAATTTGATACTTGAGCTTCCAGAATGTCCTGTATTCTGTGCCAGCATTCCAAGAAATGATTTAATTGGTTATTGGAACTAAGTGGTATGCTGCACAAAGAGAGCAAGTCTTTTGATAAAGGCTTTTCTGTTCTTAATTATTGTGGATTTTGGTGATTCACAATGAACTTCTCATTCATTGACAGGAATTATCTGAAGTGACTGAGTAAGCTATAATATTATCCTACATCAGGCTCAGCAAGCTTTTTCATAAAGGGCAAAATAGTAAAATGCTTTACAAGCCACATAAGGTCTCTATCACATAGTCATCTTTGTTTTATCTTACATCCCTTACAAAATGTAAAACTCATTTCTGGCCCATCTATGAAAGAAGCTGCAAACTGTATTTGACATGTACCATCATTTGCTAGACCCTGTTCTAAAATTTTTTTCAATCATAGCATTACCAGATATTTGTAATAAATCACTCATACAGTAAAGGCAAGAAACTAGATGATAGAAGCAATGATGATGTAAAGTTGTAGCCTTAGAATCCTGACATTTTAAATTAACTAATTTATTATTATTTTTTTTAACAGACAGTCTCACTCTGTTGCCCTCGGTAGAGTGCCATGGTGTCACAACTCATAGCAACCTCCAGCTCTTGAGCTTAGGCCCAGTTCTCTTGCCTCAGCCTCCCAAGTAGCTGGGACTACAGGCACCCGCCACAATGCCCAGTTATTTTTTGTTGCAGTTTGGCTGGGGCTGGGTTTGAACCTGCCACCCTTGGTATATGGGGCCAGCACCATACTCACTGAGCCACAGGTGCCACCAGAATCCTGGCATTTTAAAACTAGAAAGATCTGAGATTAGTGTGAACCAGAAAAAAAAAAAGTTGGAAAGTTGACCTTTTAAAAAATGGCAACTTTTGTTTTTAACTTTTTTCCATTAACCTATTTAATTCTTTGTATCTTTGTTTTCTCTTTATGACCATTTCTCAGCTATTAAAAGATTTTATATAGTTCTAAAACAGCCCAGGTAACTAGGTAGAGAGAGATTCCTATATAAATTTATAAGTTATAAAATTCCTATATAGACTATAAATGTGAGGTATGTACTTTATATTTAAAAATAGATCTTGAGGAGCGTGGCCATTTGGAATTCTATGCGGTAAGCTCCTAGCTGGTATAAAGCCCTTCCTTTTATTAAAAAATAAAAAATAAAAATAGATCTTGGCTAGGCATGATGGCTAATGCCTGTAATCCTAGCATTATGGGAGGCAGGGGTGGCAGAATTCCTTGAACTCAGGAGTTCCAGACCAGCCTGATGAAGAGCAAGACCCCATCTCTACTAAAAATAGAAAAATTATCCAGGTGTTGTGGTGGGAACCTATAGTCCCAGCTACTGGGAGGCTGAGGCAGAGGAATCCCATTAACTCAGCAGTTCGAGGTTGCTATGAGTTAGGCTGACACCATAGTACACTAGCCTGGGCAACAAAGTGAGCTCTTTGTCTCAAAATAGAACTACTTAAAAAAAATAGATCTTAATGGGCGGCGCCTGTAGCTCACTGAGTAGGGCACCAGCCCCATATACCAAGAGTGTCAGGTTCGAACCCAGCCCCAGCCAAACTGCAACAAAAAAATAGCTGGGCATTGTGGTGGGTACCTGTAGTCTCAGCTACTCAGGAGGCTGAGGCATGAGAATTGCCTAAGCCCAGGAGTTGGAGGTTGCTGTGAGCTGTGATGCAACAGCACTCTACTGAGGGTGACAAAGTGAGACCCTATCTCTTAAAAAAAAAAAATCTTAAGAATCGTGCCACCGTGTAAGATGTGTACCTTTGTAGAGTTTGTTAAAACAGAGTTTAGATTATGACACATCTGTGAGTTAAATTCAACCAAATAATTCTATTTTTTTTTTTTTAAAGACAGAGTCTCACTTTGTCACCCTGTGTAGAGTGCTGTGGCATCACAGCTCACAGCAACCTCCAGCTCTTGGGCATAGGCGATTCTCTTTCCTCAGCCTCCTGAGTAGCTGGGACTATAGGCGCCTGCCACAATGCCCGGCTAACAACCAAATAACTCTTAACACCTTTTAAAAACAAAATCTGACAGCTATTCGTCTATAAAGAAGAGTAAGGGGTACCTCTGAACCTGCTTCATTAAAAAACAAATTTTAAAAAAGAAGAATAGGGAGCCTAAATTTAAAAATATAATGTGTTTCCCAGTTGTTTTATAGTGATTAAGAAATAATAGTTGGGTTGTTATTCAAGGTAATACTCATTTATCCATGCATTTCATAGGTTTTTTTATTATTTACAGTCACATGTATCATAGTATTTGTTTCCTCTGCTTTCATAGTACTCAAGACTTTTCCTTATACAATTAAGCAAATTTTTAAGACCTTTGTAACTTTGTGCTTTTTCTGTAAGGTATAAGTTTCTAAATGATAACCATATCAGATACCCACATATCAGTTATTTCCATAAATGTTTTCTATTGTAGTGTTAAGATAGTCACAGTCAGGCAAAGGGAGGACTCACTTCTGTGCACTTGATGGCAACAATGGAGATGTCTATACAGTAAAACTTTTCTCATTTGATTTTTCTGAGAATATTGTTGATTTAAATATCAGCATGGGGGAATGAGGTAGTAATAGTGCTTATTATGTGCCTGGCATTGTTCTGAGCATTTTATGTGCCTAACCTTATTCAGTCTTCATGCTAAGCGTATGAGATAGGTACTCATTTTCAGTTGAGTTTTGAGTCAGCATTAATTATCCCAATAGGTAATATATGGACAAAGTAAGAAATGAAAAGTAACAACAAAATCAAAATGCAGTGAAAAGTAAATCTCCCTACCCTTGCTTCTCAGTCACCCAATTTCTCTGCATACAATTACTCTTCACCTTTGATCCTTCCAGAGATGATCCATACATTTACAAGTTTATGTGTGTAGTAGTCCCCCCATTATCTGCTGGAGATAACGTTCCAAGACCTCCGATGGATGCCTGAAACCATATATAGTACCAAACCCTATATATACAGTTTTTTCCTATACGTACATATCTATGGTGAAATTTAATTTATAAGTAAGGAACAGTAAGAGGTTAACAACAATAATAGAACAATGATAGCAATATGCTGTAATAAAAGTTATGTGAATGTGGTCTTTCTTGCTCAAAGTCTGTTGTGCTATACTCAACCTATTTTTGGACCACTGTTGGCTACAGGTAACTATAACATGGAAAGTGAATCTGTGGATAAGGGCAGACTACTGTGTTATGTATGTGTCCATTTTTGTGCACAATTATATACTATACAGACCATTCTGCATCTTTTTTTCACTTGAAAAATATTAAAGTATTCACCTATATACAGAACTATCTCATTGTTTTTTAGTGGCTGCTGAGTATTCATTTTAGGGATTATACCTTAATTTAACTAGTTCCTATTGATAGACATTTGTTTGTTTCCAATCTTTTACTTTATAAGTGGTACATCAGTGAATATCCATTGCACATTATTTTGAGCATGCCCACCTATATCTGGAGAGTATATTTCTAGAATATTGGATCAAGGTGCATTTAAAATTTGGATTGGTCAAAAAAAAAAATAAATAAATAAAATAAAATTTGGATTGGTCTTAACCAAATTTTTTCCTATAAAGGATTTCCCCAAAATATAGGCCCACCGTAAATAACAAGGGTTATTATGTTGCAGCTGACTTTTTCCTCTTTTTTTTTTTTTAATCTTTGCAAATCTGATGGGTACGTGTAAGGGAAGAATGGTAGGTACCTCATATTTTAGTTTGTATTTATCCTCTTGAGTTGAGCCGTATCTTCTCTGGAATTGCTGATACCTTCATTCTGGCAAAGGCTAACAGTTTGTGACTGTGAGGACCATCTTAAGGCTGAAGGGATCACTACTGAGATACATGACCGTCATATACCACAAAGTCTGTAAGAGCATTTCACCATCACCTCTAGAAAACCTCATGACACTTTTTTTAAAAGAATTTGTAGTTCTGGAGAGGCGCCTGTGGCTCAAAGGAGTAGGGTACTGGCCCCATATGCCGGAGGTGATGGGTTCAAACCCAGCTCCAGCCAAAAACCGCCAAAAAAAAAAAAAACAATTCATAGTTCTGTTTGTAAAAGGAGAGAGTGACCACAGAATTTTCTCCAGAGGAAGAGAGGAAAAGATATTTTCTTAGTTTAGACTAGTGGTCCCCAACTGTTTTGGCACCAGGGACCAGTTTCATGGAAAATAATTTTTCCGTAGACTGGTGGGAAGAGGGGTTTATTTCAGGATGATTCAAGCACATTACATTTATTGTGCACTTTATTTTATTATTAATTTTGTATTATACATATAATGAAATAATTATTTAACTCACCATAGTTCAGAATCAGTGGGAGCCCTGAGCTTCTTTTCCTACAGCTAGATGGTCCCATCTAGGAGTGATAGGAAACAGTGACAGATGAAGCTTTGCTAGCTTGCTGCTGCTCACCTGCTGTGCTGCCTGGAGGCCACAGACTTAGACCACAGGAAGGTTTTAGATTGAACAGGCTATGAACAGGATCAGGTAGGCTGCTGAAATGTGGGAGAACTCCATCTCCAAGGCTAACAGTTAGGTGGGGATAGAAAGATATCAATGAATTGAATAGTTTGTAAGCAGGAAATAATTCTAGAAAACACAATTGGAAGAAGCAAGCAGAGATAACTGATCTTGGAAATGTGATTATCATTGGAAATGAAGGAAACAATGACTCAGCAGTTTCTGGTGTTTATTTTCTTCTTCTTAGTTGTGGCTTCCTGTGGGTGGACAGTGTTTGATTCAGGCACTTTTTAATAGCCACGTAGGAACTAATCACAGAGGAAACAGAGCTCTGCCAGTGAAGAAGAGCAATGAAGGCTCACAGCAAGTTAGGTTATTTTTCAGAGTTATTTTTTCCCCCCTCCCTCTCTTCCTTCCTTTTGGTTTTAATTAAGAAAAGGCAGAAGAAAAAAGAGTTGATGGATAACATTTAACTTCCTCTGTTGATACACAAAGTCTGGTGGAAAAAGGGTACCCTCTGTTAAAGAAAAGCTAATCGAAAAATGGAAAATACGTGTCCATTGGGAAGGATGCAGAAAAGGGGGGGCACATTAGAATAGAAAGTCTAGACAAGAAGAAATATTTGAGTAGATTACACTATTTTCTGTTGTCTGCTTTACCTTTGTTGTTGGTGAAAGTTTGTAAGAATCTTCAAGACTGTATCTCTCAGAAGAAAGAATAGCCATTACCTGAATACATCCTCATGAAGAACCTGAGCAATATTAGAAATGACTATGATGAGAGATATTGAGACTCTTCCTTTTTAAAAAAAGGGGGGGGGGTTTAAATTGTCCCTGAGATTATTTAAAAGCATAAGGAACTAATCTAGCAAGGAGGCTGAATGTATATACTGATAAAGAGAAGGGAGCCTGAGAGGACAGATCCTGGAGTTTGTGCTTAGGTAGTTACAGATCTGTTACTGGAGGTTTATGAAATCTCTTACTTTTATTGTTGGAAACCAGCAGTAAATAAGGCAATGTCACATTTAAGTACTTTTAAAAATCAGTAATCTGTAAAATTGTGCTGTCCAGTGTGACTACTTGCCATGTGTAGCTTTTGGACACTCTTACTAAAATCTCCACATTACTGTGAACCTGCTGTAAAATTGTATGTTTATATTGTGAGTAGATTTAAATTTATAATACTATGATTTTTTGGCTTCTTAAATAGCATGTAAGAAGGACAAAGACTTACAACAACACTGAAATGAGTAAAATATTAGTATTAATAGTTCCAGTGAGGGACTCAGCCCATAACTAAGAAATGACTATTTGAAAATATCTCAGAATGAAATGTTATGTATTCTTTTCAGTCTCTAAAACAAAATTATAGGGCTCTTAACTTTTTTTTACCAAACTTTGATTTTTGTGATATTTGCCATTAAGCATTTGATTCATTTTACTAGTAACATCCTGCCAAGTCCATACCTGTGGAGTAAATAAATGTCATTCATTGCCCTGAACTTCAGCTTTTAACCCCCAAGAGTATGGACTCAATGGAAGCTAGAAGGTATTTGTAAGTCTTCAAAAATGCTATGAAAGTGGAGTGTGCTGTGGAACTTAGCAAGAAGGATTTTTTTCAGTATTACCAAAAATAGACACCCATCCACGTTGGCACAGTTGTTAAGAGGAGAGAGATAAACAGATGAATGTTGTCAGTTAGGTTCCTAGAGAGAACAGCTGACTACGAAAATGAAATCTTACATCAGTTATTTTTGGAATGATAGGGAAATTCTAAATATGGAGCTAACAGTGTGCCAAGACTTTTTAGAGGCCTGACAATTAGGACAATTAATGCTAATGTTTCTGTTGGAATTGTGTAGATGTAGGGTGCTTCTAACTTACTACCTCAGTAATTGCTAGTGTTTGGGGGTTTCTCTATGGAAGAGGCGCAAAAGGTCTGTGGAGACATTTCGGAGAGAATTACCATATTTTAGGAGAATGTGGTAACAGTGAACAGTGATCCTTGTGACACTGGTGACTTTACCAAGTGTCACTTCTGGGTCTGCAGTGTTTCTCTAAACAGAATCGTTCCAAAAGTGACAATGTTCTCATTGTCTACATTGGAGATTTGGGAATAGAAGTTTGTTAAAAATCACAGGAGAGTTAACAATTTAAGTGAATTTTTAGTTTGTTGGTTGGTATAATGGTAGTGGTTCTTTTAAAAATTAGGGCTCGGGGTCTGTAGCTCAAGCGGCTAGGGCTCTAGCCACATACACCAGAGCTGGCAGGTTTGAGCCCAGCCTGGGCCTGCCAAACAACAATGACAACTACAACCAAAAAACAGCTGGGCGTTGTGGCGGGCGCCTGTAGTCCCAGCTACTCAGGATGCTAAGGCGAGAGAATTGCTTAAGCCCAAGTATTTGAGGTTGCTGTGAGCTATAACACTATGGCACTCTATGGAGGGGAACGTAGTTAGACTCTATCTCAAAAAAAAAAAAAAAAAATTAAAATTAGATGTTTTCTGTGGAAAATACCATTATCTAGAACACAGCATATTCTAGGAATATTCCCTTACTAAGGTCATTAAATATGAAATGTCCAATTTCAAATCAGATGTGTAGTTTATTATATCTCAAACAAGAATCAGTACAGTTAGCATAGTGTGAACCAAAACTATCGACAATTTTGCATCTTAACAGTGTATACCAGCAATGAAGAAGCCTGGAGAGCGAGTGGCAATGAAAGCACACCTACAGCTGGTTCAGAATTGAATGTTTTTTCCTTCTAAGAAGCAGTCCAAAGCCTAGAAGAAGTGATAGTTGGTGCAAGGTCTGTGAATACAGTGGATGACACAGTTTCCAAGTCTACCTTCTGTAGTTGGGGCAGCATTGTTTGTGCGAAAGCATTATCTTACAAGAGAACTAGCCTTTGTCTTTTGACCAATCTTGGCTGCTTAATCACATGTATCCTCCTCATTTTGTTTCAGTTGGTTGGCGTGGGCATCGCTGCAATTAGTTGACCAGATTTCATGAAGCTGTAGTGGATAATACCAGTGTTGGGCCACCAAACAGATACCATTAGCTTTTTTTGATGAATATTTAGGTTTGGACTATGATTCCACACTTTGTCTTTATCCAGCCATTGTGCCAAATGAGTGCTGTGATTGTCAAAAAGAATCCATTTTTCATCACATGTAACATATGTAACCGTTACATTGTGAAAACAAAGAAAGGCAAACTTCCGAGACAATTTATTTTCTGACACATTTAATTCATGCATAACCCATCTATCCAGCTTCTTTATCTTGGTCTAAGATTGTTGGAATAGTAAGATCAAACTTTGCTGCTAATTCATATGTAGGTTGAAATGGATTCACTTCCACTACAACTTTCAGCTCATTATGCCCATCTTGGTCTCAAGGCCACCCACAAGGCTCATTTTCAAGAGTGGAACTTCTCAAACCATTGTTGTCCTATGCATTCATTAGCCATGTCCTTCTCAAACATTTCCTTGATGACTTTGAGCTGTGTGTACTGCCTTGGTTTATGGTGCAACTCATATTAAAAAATAACATGAATTTTTTATTTATCCGTGGTTTCACAAAAATTCTCTAAAAAAAAAATTTGAGAAATAATCACACGTCAAAATGTGTGTTTGAAAGAATGAGGATGTACCTTCACAATAAAAAAAGCGTCAAAGTGAAATGTCAGTGTCAAACCTAGTACTTAAGGAAATTGAACATTTCTTACTTTAAAAGCCTAAAATATTTTGGGGGGGGGTTACTTCTGGCTATATGGTTCCCAATGTCTTACAGGTAATGGGTTAAGTTTTTGGTGCCAGTATTTAGTTTTGTGCTTTTGTAGTTTCATGTACTTTGAAGTGTTAGATTTGGTCATCATCAGATTAATGAAGGTTGTAAATGTTTCTCCTTATTCCTGCTCAGTGGGTCATATAGCTAAGTATTTGATGTGAGCTTTTCTAGCTAAGAAAATTTTTTTAAAAATTTTGAAGGGGATTAGCTAATATGCAAATATATACTGTGAAAAAGTAGCTCTGACTATTATATGGAATTGCCCCAGTAACTCTTTTAGATATATAGTAAAATCTCCATAGTTGACCACCTCCCTACATTGACCTACTTCCTAAAGTTGACCTAATTTTAATTACTCGTACCACACGTACAAATCAGTACCGTAGGCTTATGACTATCTCTGTATGTTGACCAGTTTGTTACAGGGTGGTCATCTTACTATAATTTTCTGAGTAAAAATGATTTTGAAAAAGTATTACTTCATTCAGTAAACATTCATTGAACAACTTATTATTGAATGTCTTGCATCAGTTTCTGTGCTCAATGATACAACTAGCCCTCTAATTTTTTTTTTTTTTTTTTGAGACAGAGCCTCAAGCTGTTGCCCTTGGTAGAGTGCTGTGGCATCACAGCTCACAGCAACCTCCAACTCCTGGGCTCAAGCGATTCTCCTCCCTCCACCTCCCAAGTAGCTAGGACTACAGGCGCCCGCCACAACCACTGGCTATTTTTTGGTTGCAGCTGGCATTATTGTTTGGTGGGCCCAGGCTGGATTCGAACCCACCAGCTCAGGTGTATGTGGCTGGCACCTTAGCCCCTTGAGCCACAGGCACTGAGCCACAACTAGCCCAGCCGTCTTAATGCCCAGCAGCACTTTGAGGTGCTCCCATTTTTTAGTAAAGAAACAGAATTTATAGAATTAATTAGCAGATTGCCCCAATCCACATTGCAGTACCAGGATTTAAGTTCTGCAGACTTGTGCTTTTTATCACTCTACTCCATTCAAAATAGTGCCAAGATAGTTGAGCAAGACAGAGCCCCTTCCTTCGGAGACCACAGACTATGCGGGTGTGAATAGATTGGGATGTGAGCCATGTGAGAAGTTAAAATAAAGAACATCTAGAATCCTGCAGATGGAGAGATTATTAGGAAAGCTATAGAAAATGTAATTGAGTCTGGGTCTTGAATTATTCAACCCTATTTGCAGCTACTCAATTTGTGTTTGATTGTACTTGTATAAAAATTAACTAGCACTTAATATTGGGAGAAGTATCACAGCTTCTAATTTCACAGAGGGAACAAGTTTCCTACCTGGACCAGCTTTAAATAACAGGACACGTCACTGTTGTTGGCAATCGCCAGTTGCTATTACAGATTTAGGTTATCCAAATATGTTTGCATGGTTTTTTTGGCCTACGTCTTCCTCTGCCTCCATTTTCTGTTCTCAGCCTGTTGTTTTCCTTCTTTATCTCTTTATATCACATGACAAACGCTTTTGATTTATGCTACTGACCAAACATTGCTTTCTCATCCCTGGGTTATATAAATTTTTCCTCCTGGCACAAACCTTTTAGTTTTCCAGCCCAACCTGCTTTTCTCTTAAAAAAGAAAGTGGACAGGAGGGAGAGGGCATAGGAATCTTGGTAAGAAATAGAAAACTAGTCTTTTTTTTTTTTTTTTTTTTTTTTTTTGCAGCTTTTGGCTGGGGCGGGGTTTGGACCCACCACCTGGTATGTGGGGCCAGCACCCTACTCCCTAGAGCCACAGGCGCCGCCCTTTAAGATTCTTGATAATGGGCCATACATACCCTGACTTGCTCAGTTCCTTGAAATTTGCCTCTTTCTTCATAGTACCATTCTGGGAAAGAAACCTATCTCTGAGATTCTTGTGTTCTTTCTCTCCTGTTTGTCTTTGCTATTGAGCCCATGGTAGTCCTGTCTGCATGGTTCCAACTTGCATAAATTTAATTTACCACCATTTAATTAAATAATACCAGACCTCCAACAACATGGTTCCGATTTCGGTCACTGAGGTATATTAACTGTGGTATATTAAGTGGAAACTTCTCTTCTGGCTCTTCAGTCCACAGTCACCACTTAAGTAACAGGTGTGCATCATGGTCATGACCAGTCATGCCCCTTCTTCCTGAGTCTGTCGGTGATTGTTCACTGCATCTGCTGTTCAGTCCACCTGCATATCAGCACATTGTGGTTGTATTGACCCTTTATCTCTTAGTGACAAATCAGGGTGACATTTTACAAAAATGGAACAAGGATAAATTGCTGAAAGTGAAATCGGATGTGTAAAAATCCCAATCGGTTCAGCTAACATTAAGGCCAGAGTGTTACAGTCATAATAGTAGTCTCATTGAAAGAAAATGGTGATTAAAGGGATATTGAAGAACTTTACTCAGTTAAAGATGTTTTCATCATTTTTTGTTGTCACAAGCTGTCTGGGGAGACTAGTAGTGTGGATAAGAATGCTGCTGTGACTTTTGTATCCAGATTCCAAAGGGATAGGTAAAGGCAGATGTTATAATGTTTATCACAGAAGGCAACCCCATCAAAACTTAGTGAAAGTCATAGGATTATGAAGTGGCTATAGAGTTAAAGATAAATTGACTATCTTATTAAGAGGCAACTGCAAAGAGTGACTTTAAATAAAACCTGTGCTTATCTGGCCAATGAAGTGAGGTCAAAAAAATAGAAATGTGAGTTTCTGGGTACAATTCTATGGAAGGGTGTGAAAAAGACCTATTAGGCAAGAGAGTTACCTTTATGCCCAAATGTTTGTAGGAGTAAAAATGGAGTATATCAACCTTAGCTTAGAAAATGACATTTTCCTAGGGAGGAAGAAGGTTAGCAGTCCCTTGCCTTATGATATTTAGTCTTTTTTGTTTTTGATTTGAGACAGAGTTTCGCTTTGTTACCCCTGGGTAAGAGTGCTATTGCGCTATAGTTCACAGCAACCTCCAATTCTTGGGCTCAAGTGATTATCTTGCCTCAGTAGCTGGGACTATATAGGCTCCCTCCATAATGCCTGGCTATTTTTTTAGAGACCAGGTCTTCCTCTGGGTCAGGCTGGTCTTGAACTGGTGAGCTCAGGCAATCCACCTGCCTTGGCCTCCCAGAGATCTAGGATTACAGACTTGAGCCACCTCACTGCCAATATTTAGACTTAATGGAATATAAAACTAGCTTTCTATGAATTTCAGTTTTGTGGTATCCTCCCCACCCTTCTTTTTATAAGGGTAGCTATTTACCTTTATAAACATTTCTTGACAAGGAGTAGGGAAGAATCAAGCAATGCTGATATTTTTTCTGATTATTTTATGGCCATGTTCATAGCAAAATTTGAAAGTATAATAAATAAAAATAAAGTAGTAAATGAAAAATTATGTTGTCTAAAATGCCTCTTTAAGTTAAATGGAGTTACAAATACTCATTGCTTCAAAAGCTTGAATTTGTAATTCATAACTTGGATTACTTTTAGGAAAAGTAATTTGGTGCTACTCTGGCCCTTTCATGAAAATGGAAAGTTAAGAAATTTTGTTTTATTTTCAAGTATAAAAGCAATACATGTTAATTTACAGAAATTGAAAAACATAGGCTAGCATAGAATATTATAAAAACAACTGTAATGTAGACTGCTGTGTGGCTGGTATTTATTAATATGTCTTCCAGTGGTTTCAGTCCCCTAGTGCTGGTCTAATAGTTGGTGGCCTTGTTCTGAAGGCTCGTGCTATAGCAGTTGATAAATAATGCCTTCTTGGTATCATCACTGTTAAAAATACTGATAAAGTAATTTTTTTATATATCACACTTTTCCCCCTTTTAATACTATATTGTGAACATTTGCCTATGAAAATGAGATTGTTTTCTTCTTTTGTGAATCATTTGCTTATGGTCTTAGCCTTTTTTTCTGTTGGCTTTTTTTTTTTTTGAGACAGAGCCTCAAGCTGTCGCCCTGGGTAGAGTGCTGTGGCATCACAGCTCACAACAACCTCCAACTCCTGGGCTCAAGCCATTCTCCTGCCTCCACCTCCCAAGTAGCTGGGACTACAGGTGCCTGCCACAACGCCTGGCTATTTTTTGGTTGCAGCTGGCATTGTTGTTTGGCGGGCCTGGGCTGGATTCGAACCCCCCAGCTCAGGTATATGTGGCTGGTGCCTTAGCCACTTAAGCCATAGGTGCCGAGCCTTTCTGTTGGCTTTTATCTTTTTTTTTTTTTTTTTGAAACAGAGTCTCACTTTGTTGCCCTCAGTAGAGTGCTCTGGCATCATGGCTCACAGCAACCTCAATCTCTTGGGCTTAAGTGATTCTCTTGCCTCAGCCTCCTGAGTAGCTGGGACTACAGGCACGTACCATAATGCCTGACTTTTTTTTTGAGATGGGGGTCTTGTTCTTGCTCAGGCTGATCTCAAACCTGTGAGCTCAGGCAATCCACCCGCTTAGGCCTCTCAGAGTGCTAGGATTACAGGGGTGAGCCACCACATCCTGCCTGGCTTTTATCTTTTGTTAAAATTTGTAGTTACTCTATTTTGCTCACTTTTTTGACTTTACAAACTCTTGAACATACACCAGAAACAAAAAAGAAAAAGCTCACTGCCTTTCCTTACTTGTTAGTAGGAAAACATATTCATGCTTTTATGGGTAGGAGATTTGGGATATTGGAAAGAGACCTGTTTAAATGCTCTCCTTGGAACTGAAGTCTGTTAAGATGCCTGATAGACTAGAGATGGCAGAAACACAGTACTATTGATAACTGTTGGTGTGAGCAAGTTTATCAGACTTGGCATACCAACTTGACAGTACTCACCTTATTGCCAAGCAAGGATCCACAGTTTTAGTAAATGTTTCCAAGGTCCAGACATTTAATATTTTAAAAATCACCTTGAGGTCAGAGAATCTTCATGAATTGACTCTTAAGATATAAATGCCTTACTTAACAAGTTAAATTAGAATGTTTATCTGCAGTTGCGGCTCTTTTGGAAAAAGGCAGGATCCTTTTCCAATGGTGCAGCTCTGTAAAGTTCAGTCCAGTCAACTGATTCGTTACCAATAACTTGAAAGATTTTACTCTTGTGGTTTATGGAATTACTCAGATTTTACGTTTATACTCAATTAAGATTCCAGAGGTCTTTGGTAAATTGGATTACATGATGATAGTTAAATTCTTCATATAATGTGATATTAATAGCTTCTGTATTTTAATATGTTTTAGAGAAATAAAGTAGTGCTTCCTTATCACTGTATTGCAAAATTTGATGTTTTTTCTAGTTTGCATGTGTTTTTTTAAATTTCAGATAAATATGAGGGGACAATTAGTTTACAGTAAACTCCCTGTTAGAGTTGTGCCTCACTCCCAGGAGGTTGTGCCATATACCCTTAACATTGTACCTGTTACGTGGGAGCACACCAAGCCCCTCCCTGCTCCCTCTTCCCCTCCCTCCTCCCACAAAATTTTATTTTAACAGTTAGCTTTTCAGTATACTTTTCTGTTTCAGTCCTCATCAGACCTGGTGGTCCCAGCTCAAGATTGGTTGTATCAGCTGTTTTATTCTGTAGAAACTTGCGTCACTATACGGCCCTTTAATACAGTTCCTGTGGGTCTCAACCCACAGATCATTCAAAATTGAATCTTGTTTTTTTCCTTATTAGTACTAGATTTGTACAAATCATTTTGGCACAGTAAGATAAACTGTATATTTGTCTAGCTTTATCTTTTCTTCATTAGACTAAAAGCACCTTGAGGGGAAATACCTGTGTTTTCTGTTTTTAAACACAATGTGAGTAGCACAATGGTTCCCCTTCAGAACCGTTTATTCATGTATAAACAGGCCATTTTAACAGGAAAAGATCAGTGGATTTAGGCAATTTAGGCTAATACTTGCTTCATAGTGTGGCCTTGTATAGTCCAAGTCCAGTATAATGTGATGTGTCAGAGTCATTCTCGTCTAGTTTTAAAACATTCATAAATATGTAATTGTCACCTAACTTAATATGTTTTCTTTCTTTTACTGACTGAAAGGGCCTCTTTAGGTATAGTTGGTATTATTTACTTACTTTACAAATTCTTAGCCTGGGGATTGATGTTATGACAGTCCTCCACAAGATGGCAGGCAAAACCCCTTTTTTGTGTTACTAGGTTTCAAACAATTTTTAACACACCTTGCTTATGTTCTTGATTATTGTTAAAATCCTGTTTGCTTTTTCTTTAGGTGGGCAGTATCGAACCGAGAAATGCTAATAGCGCAAAACAGCTCCTTAGAATTTAAGCTACACAGACTGTATTTCATTAGCTTGTTAATGGGTGGAACTACAAATCAGCGAGAGGCATTACAGTATGCTAAAAATTTTCAGCCATTTGCCCTAAATCATCAAAAAGGTAAGTCTGTAGTCGGATGTTTTTAATGTTTGGAACAGGGCTGTAATTTATCTTAACTATATCTAATACATATTAGCTAATAAACTAAAACAATTATAGATGGTAATCACTTAAAAATCTCTGACTGGCTTTAGAACAAAAATGAAACTTTAAAGCCTCTAAAGTGAGAAGTCAAAAAAGACTGCAGATTTGGAGATTCCATATTAAACTAAGGGGAGACATGAGGAGGATTGAGGTGTGCACTACTCTTTCCCCAGCCTTATCTTACTTTATGCTGCTGTTATTGCCATGACAAAATGTCTGAGGGACAGGGTGGCAGGTGTTCACCCCACTTGTCAGGGTAGGAGCGCTAGGTAGCCTGCATCAAAGATGTGGGATGACATAATTGTTATTCTTCTAGAAATGGTAATAATACTGTGTGTACTGTGGATAAGAACTAAAAAATATAAGTTCAATGTTTTCTGTGCTTTGTTTTTCTTCCCTTCTCTCCATTGTCTTTACTTCGGGGTAGGGGAAGAAGCCAAGCTTAAGGACCAGAATTTCAAGACATTGTTAATGTATCAGGTTGGTGCAAAAGTAATTGCAGTTTCGGACCATGAATTTAAAATCATTATAACTAGGCTCCAACACATCAATATTAATCAAAATAGGTCCCATTACAGTCAACACATTGTTGCCAATAAGAAATAAGTTTGTTTCTCCTGTAGCATAAAAAAAAAAAAATCTGTGCTTCAGGATTCTACAAACACTTAGAAAGTATTTTCTGCATCCTGCTGATTGTGGACATGTTTTTCTTACAAAAAAATTGTCTAGACACTTGAAGTTGTAGTGGGTGGCGAGAGGTAAGGGGAATATGGTGGATGAGGTAAAACTTTGTAGCCCAATTTGTTCAATTTCTAAAGTGTTGGTTGTGTGACGTGCAGTTGGGCATTGTCCTGGAGAAGAATGAGGCCCTTTCTGTTGACCAGTGTCAGTGGCAGGCATTGTAGTTTTCAGTGCATCTCATCAGTTTGCTAAACATACTTGTAAAGGTTTGGCCAAGATTCAGACAGCTATAGTGGATCAGACTGATAGCAGACAACCAAACGACCAAAAGACATGACCTTTTTTTGGATGCAAGTTTGGCTTTAGTAAGTACTTTGGAGGTTCCTCTCAGTCCAGGCACTGAGTTGGTTGTCACTGGTTGTTATATAAAATCCATTTTTTGTTGTTTGTCACAATCCAATGGAGAAATGGTTCATTGTTGTGTAGATAAGAGAAGACAACACTTGAAAATGATGATTGTTCTGGTCAGCTTATGAGTCACCTGCTTATCAAGCTTTTATTCACCTTTCCAATTTGCTTCAAATACTGAACGACTGTAGAATGGTTCAGTTCTTCAGCAACTTCTTCAGTAACTTCATGTGTAGTTGTCAGAGGATCAGCTTCGATGATTGCTCTTAACTGGTTATTGTCAACTTCCTATGGCCAATCACTAAGTTCCTCATCTTCAAGGCTCTCATCTCCTTTGTAAAACTTCTGGAACCACCACTGTACTGTACGTTTGTTGGCAGTTCCTGAGCCTAATGCATCATTGATGTTGCAAGTTGTCTCCTGCTTTATGACATATTTTGAACTCAACAGTGCAAAAACCACAATTACTTTTCCACCAACCTAATGTTAGGCTATATCATTTAGGTGGGGTATTCTTGCCTTTCTTGGCTTATTACCTACAAGCCAACTCTGATGCACTGATTTTCAATTAATATGCTATGGCACACCAGTATGCCACGAAAAATTTTAAAGATCATTAAATTATTTTTGAAAAACTTTCAAAGCACAGTAATTTTTTTTTGTTTTACTCCTTTTTGTGTGTGTGTGTGTGTGTGTGTGTGTGTGTGTGTGGTTTTTGGCCAGGGCTGGGTTTGAACCCGCCACCTCCGGCATATGGGACTGGCGCCCTACTCCTTGAGCCACAGGCGCCGCCCTTTACTCCTTTTTTTAACCAACATAATTTAAGTGTGCCGCAGAAGTTGAACTATAGGTTCAAGCATGCCGTGAAATGAAAAGGTTGAAAAATGCTGCTTTAATGCCTTTTTTGCTAATGCATTTTCATTTAGACATTCAGGTTTTGATGGGAAGCCTTGTGTATCTCAGACAAGGGATTGAGAACTCACCATATGTTCACCTGCTTGATGCAAACCAGTGGGCTGATATCTGTGACATCTTCACACGGGATGCTTGTGCCCTCCTGGGGCTCTCTGTGGAGTCCCCTCTCAGTGTCAGGTATGGATATTGGCTCTGTTTGCTATTGAAATATGCATTGGTTACCTACCTTTAACTTGTCTGGTTCTTCATAATTAAAGTCAAAACTTTTGTCTTTCTAAAGAAAAATGCTATTGGTATTTCAAGAGATCATTACAGCTGGCACAGTTTTAGGGCAGCGGTTCTCAAAGTGGGGTGTTGGTGAACCTCAGGGGATCTCGAGAGCTTTTCTACACTGTTGATGTTTACACAGTACAAAAACAATGATGGGCTGACTTGCTGGAGACTTAGCATAAGTTGAGGCAGAGGCAGATACTTGCTGTATTCCTCACCACCACATACTTGTGATTTAAGACTATAATCCTAACACTCTGAGAGGTCAAGACTGGAGGATCACTTGAGGCCAGGAGTTTAAGACCTGCCTGAGGAAGAGGAGACCTGGTAGCACATGTCTATAGTTGGAGCTACTTGAGAGGCGGAGACAGGCTCAAGCCCAAGATTTTGAGGTTTGCGGTGAGCTATGATGATGCCACTGCACTCTAGCCTGGGACGTAGAACAAGACCCTGTCTTCAAAAAAAAAAGGGCTGGGCAAAGTGGCTCAGGCCTGTAATCCCAGCACTTGGGAGGCCGAGGCAGGTGGATTGCCTGAGGTCACAGGTTCAAGATCAGCCTAAGCCAGAGCGAGACCCCCATCTCTAAAAAATAGCCGGGTGTTATGGCTGACACCTGTAAGTCCCAGCTACTTGGGAGGTTGAGGCAAGAGGATCACTTGAACCCAAGAGTTTGAGGTTGCTGTGAGCTAAGATGCCACGGCCCTCTACCAAGGGTGACAAAGTGAGACTGTCTCAAAAAAAAAGAAAGAAGGAAAAGAAATGCTAGTTTTAATTGGGTATGGTGGTACGCACCTGTATCCCCGCTACTGAAGGGGCTGAGGTGGGGTGATCACTTGAGGCCAGTTTGAGCAACATAATGAGACCCCTGTCTCTTTAAAAAGAAAATACTTGGCTCAGTGGTGTAGGTGCCAGCTACATGCACCGGGGCTGGTGGGTTCAAACCCGGACAGGGCCTGCTAAACAACAATGACTACAATAACCAAAAAGTAGCCGGGGGTTGCAGCAAGCGCCTGTAGTCCTAGCTACTTGGGAGGCTGAGACAAGAGAATCACTTAAGCCCAAGAGTTTGCGGTTGCTCTGAGCTGTGATGCCACAGCACTCTACCAGGGGTGACAAAGTGAGACTCTGTATCAAAAAGAAAAACCCAAAAAACTTGTTTTACTTAAGAATGTTCTTGATGAGATGTTAAATTATTAGCTTTATTAATCTTGACCTTTGAGTACACTTTTTAAATATTTCTATGACAAAATAGAAATTTTGTGTAAAGCACTTTAGTTTCCTGCCAAAGTATGATTGTCTTTTTTTTTGAGATAGTCTCAAGCTGTTGCCCTGGGTAGAGTGCCATTGTGTCACAGCTCACAACAACCTCCATCCAACTCTTGGACTTAAGCGATTCTCTTGCCTCAGCCTCCCAAGTAGCTGGGACTACAGGTACCCCCACAGTGCCCAGCTGTTTTTTGTTTTTTGGTTTTCTTTTTGGTTGTAGTTATCATTGTTGTTTGGGGGGCCCAGGCTGGATTCAAACCCACCAGCTCCTGTTTATGTGGCTGGAGCCCTAGCTGCTTAAACTACAGGCACCTAGCCTATGATTGTCTTAAGACAAAGCATTGTATGTTGTTTAAGAGGTAACCGATCACTTGTTTTCATGAAATGCAATTTTTACTTGAAAGAATCACTAACAGACAAACTAAGTTATACTCAGGTTTTTGGCATTTTTTAATTGTTAGCTGTCTTTTTAAGAGACAGAGTCTCGCTGTGTTACCCTGGTTGGATTCAGACTTCTGGATAAGTAGCAGGGACTAGTTGTGCACGCTGCCACATTCAGCCTTTTTTGTTGTTTTTGTTGAGACAGTTTCACTTTGTCGCCCTCAGTATAGTGTCTTGGAGTCTTACCTCATAGCAAGCCTCAGACTCTTGGTGGGCTCAAGCTATTCTTTTGCCTTAGCCTCCCAAGTGGCTGGGACTATAGGGGCCCACCACAGCACCTGGTTATTTTTAGAGACGGGGTCTGGCTCTTGCTCAGACTGGTCTTGAACTCATGACCCACTGTGCCCAGCCCCCATTTAGCCATTAGTAAGATAAATGAAGAAAGCTTATCACAGCAAGGAAACAACTAACAGTATCTTACCATGATGAAAAAGTTTGAGATATTTGTTTATTAGTTGGTTTGGCTTTTGGCAAGGGGTGAGGGTGAGTGGGATGTTTAAGATTTTTTCAAGCTAAAATTAAAATTTTGGGAGACTTGCAACCTCCGTTGTGAGCTTGTCAGCTTCTCCCTGCTCAAAGACTTTTCTAATGACATTGGTGGGGATATTAATGAATTTGATTGCATAGCGGAATGAAACATTTAGAAGGTCTTAATTCAGTATGCTCTTAAGAAATGAGGCATGCATAAGTCAATATAAAGACCAATGCATTTTAATGTAGCAGGGTACTGAACTACTGCCTATTAAGTTGTAGTGTGTTGGTAAAGAAGAATATCCATAATGATCTGAAAAGGCAATTAAAGTACTACAAATTTGTATGAGGCTAGATTTTTTTTTTCCATTTACGTCAAAGTGTATGTTATAATTGAATGCAGAGTAAATTATAAAAATCCAGCCATCTTCTATTAAGGCAGGCATTAAAGATATTTGTAAAAGTATAAATCAGTACCACTCTTCTAATGAGTTTTGATTTTTGTTTTGAAAGTAATTATTTCTTACAAGAATATCAATGATAGCTATCACCCACAAAAACAAGAGGTCTTAGAGCCTTAATATTTGAGCATTTAAAGGGGTCCTGAAGCCAAAAATCCAGGACCTATCTTAAGAATATAGCTTTTAGCTCTTTTATTCATTTAATTCCCCAAGTGTTTGAATCCCTGCTAGGTATCAGGAACTGTGTGGGATACAATGGTGAATACAGTACAGTCTGCATTCATAGGTGTTCCACACGGAGTAGGAGACAGACTCAGTGCTGTTAACTGTAATGTGAGGCAGTATTGCCATCAGGTTTTGGGGAGTAACAGACTCTGAAATGGGGTGTGCATGCAGGAAGTTTTTTGGGATCAGTACCTGTAGGGGCACAGAGAAAAGCAGTCACAACAAAGGTCTCCACCCATATCTGCAGAGCTCTAGGACTGTGATGGGCCTGTAGAGTTGTCCCAGTTTGGGTCTACAGGGGCTTTTTATCCTCACGTGGAGCAGTCACTGGATGTGACCCTAATTAGATGGTTTTCTTCAACTGAGTACAGTCCTTAAGTGTTGGCGGCCAACACTTCCAGATCTGAGAAATGAGTGCTCCCACCTTGAACAGGGGTGATTTGGATGTAGGGAGAAGGATGCAAAAAAATGGTTCAGGGGCAAGAATGTTACTGGTGACTGATAAGCAGAGGCCATTAAATCTGGTATCTTTGTGAAATATAAGGACTTTTTTTTTTTTGTACCAATGCCAAATTGTTAAATCTCAATTTTTTTGGACCAAAGATGATGTTGTAGCACCAGTCTACAGACCACATTTTGGGTATCACTCCTCTAATAAGCTATACATTGTAGCAAATTTTGTAATGAAAATAAATTTAAGTATGCTGATAATATAGTTGGTAAGGAAGAGGATGGGAAAGGATGTTACATCTTACTTATTGTTGACTGAAGAATTCTGTACAACATCTCTTTTCCTTTCAAACTCAGATGCTAAAACCACCATATTTGGAAGAGCAGTTCTTAATTCCTGTTCTTCCTTCATTTGAACTGACATGTTCTATACTTCTTTCATTTAATGATTGGTTCTCCTTTTCAACACTGGCCACCGACACTGCTTTTTTTTTTATTGTATATTTTAAAATTTTGTTTTTCTAATTATTGGGAAATTAAGCTAAAATTAAGTACCCTATTGAATAATGCCAGTTTTAGTTAGTATTTTTTTTAATGTTACATTTTCTTACTGCAGATTTCCCTAATTAGGAAGTTTTATTTAGTAAATACAGGGTTTTATTTTTATTTTTATTTTTTTAGGCAAGAATTGTTTTTCAGTATGTAGGTCACTACAAAAGTTTGAGACAGAGTATTTTATGGTCCATTATTTCACTTCTAAGAGATGAAGTCAATGACATCCTTTCTGATTCACTTGTGCAAGTTTCATCTTGCTCAGCTTATTGGTGTTGCAGAGAGGGTTTCATTTGTTTCCATCTGTGCACATTTTATGTTTCATGATTTTTGTTTATCCCAAAACTTTTTGTAATGACTCATAATTGCAGATATACCAGTGGGCCTGAGGGATAGGAGAGGGAAAACAAGCTTTTTTTCCTTCTAATAGAAATGGCTGGGTTTGCTTCTAGCTGAACAGAAGGCTCTGTGCCCTTTCCAATGCCCAGGGCCCTCAGCACGTGCATCTGGAGGAATTGACATCTCCTCAGACCAAGTGGCCTGACATCTAGCCTGGTACTGACATTTTCTCTCTTTCCCAGTTTCTCAGCAGGTTGTGTGGCACTGCCAGCTTTAATTAACATCAAAGCAGTGATTGAACAGAGGCAGTGTACTGGAGTTTGGAACCAGAAAGATGAATTACCTGTGAGTTCCATTTTCTATCGGCTATTTACTCTTCCTGCCTGTAGAAGAATATGGGTGTTAAGGGTTTAAAATGCCTATCATCTTGCCTTTTAACCAGGCTTTTAAATTATTGTAGCCATTTGACAAGAGTTCTTTTATGACTCTGTAGACATGAGTAAATAATGGAAGTGAGGAATCTAGTATATTTTGGGGCCACTAGAGGAGTATTCTTAGAATTTTGACTTAAAGTGACATTGAAAGTTGGTAAAGGAAAAACATCAGAAGTGGAGAGGGTCATACATATTGTAGCGCGCAGTGTGTTCTACGGTACAGTTCACAAAACATTTCTACTGTGATTTCTTTAAATATAAAAGCAGTGTCAGTTTAATTGGATTTAATTTTGTCTTAAGCATTGGTGTTGATGAGTTCATAGGTTTGTGTTGGTTATATTTTTCTAATACCAATTCAAATATGTATAGATGTATTAAAATACAGGTTGTTTCCATAACAGCTGCAGTTACCATAGACCCATGCTGTGTCTATTGCTCTGTGGAAAAGGCCTCAGCTTTAAACATCAGTACCAGTCACTTGCCAACTCTGACTTCTCTAAGCAGTAATTTGTTCATCTCTAAGATAGGGACTAACCTTCTCTTAATCGACTGCTAAAGGTTAGGCTAGAGAGAAGATAATCATGCTTAGAATAATAATATGAGACACATAGTAGTTACTCAAATTGTAGCTGCCATGGTACAGTTACGACTTGGAGTGGCAAAGGTATGTGTTTTGCCACCAAGCCTCTGACAGTAGGCGCTAAAATTCTTGCTTGGAATTATTTTTGTCATTGTTATGTCACAGACCTTGAATGGCTAAAATGTGCTTCTGGCTTTTTGCTTTTTTCTGCCACTCCCATGCAATTACCTTGTTCTTCCAGCTGGCAACCCTGTCAGTTGGTTGCCCCAGTTTTTTCTCAGAGATCTTTTCTGGTTAAAGGCACAGGTGCATTCCCAGTCCTATGCGTGGTCAGGACACAAGCAACACCCCTTCTCCACTGCTGCTGATTTGATCAAGTGAAAAGAAACTTGAGTCTCCACTTGGCTTTGCTGAAGTACATGTCCAGCATGTGTCAGTTTTCCAGTTATGTTGTAAGAATTTCTGATGCTTGCACACTAGAACAGAGGAGAATGAATTCTGAATTTGCCTGAAGCCCGTGGGTCAGGCAAATAAAGCAGTTGGAGGTGGTGATCTGACCATCATTTATCAGGATTGTTCTTGTTACACCTAGTCAACTTTCTTCAAAGAGTCTGGGAAATGGGCTTTTATATTGGTAGTCCTTTTAGATTTAGAAGGAAAAAAATTCCCAGAACTGATATTTGTGGAGCCTCTGTATATGCCTGCCACTCTGCTAGGTGATTTCTCAGTTTTCAGATGATTTATTTCATTTGCAGCAAAGAGAAACAATGGATACAAGTGCTGTGGCTCTAGTGTACAAATTACAAAAGGGTCTGTTGAAAATTGCCTTAAAGCCCTGTTTCAGGTGGTTTTTCTGGACCATTACACAGAAAACATGGGAAGATCTGAAGCACACACAGAAGTAAACCATGTTTAGCCTGTCTTAAAGGAGTTACTGTGCTGAATTTTATCACCCAGCTAAGTATGCTACAAAATAGTTGAGTTAACACATAAGAGTTTAACTTCTAAAATAACACCTTGCTTTTGATGCTCTCAGACATCAGAATTTGGTTTGAAAAGTAGTGTTACAGATTATTTTAAATGTTAATTTAACCTTTTAAATCCCTAAAGACTTTCTGTCTTTGAGTTAGAGTGCGGCAGAAAGTTACATTCAGATGCGTAGATCTCATAAAAATCCTTTGCTGCATAGTGCATGTTATCTTGTGGATGGCTTTCTGAAATATAACTTTAGCCTTTTTGCTTTTTGTTTTTTTAAACAGATTGAAGTAGACCTTGGCAAAAAGTGTTGGTATCACTCTATATTTGCTTGTCCCATTCTTCGTCAGCAGACAACAGATAATAATCCACCCATGAAATTGGTTTGTGGTCATATTATATCAAGAGATGCTCTGAATAAAATGTTTAATGGTAGCAAGTAAGTGCCTGACTTTTATGTACTAGTAAATAAATTTTATTTTAGTACTTGATGGGAAGAAAAGAAATAATGAGGTTAAATAAATCCATATTTAGAAATAGATTCTTAACTGTGCATTTGGCCAAAGTAGGTGGTATATGGTGTTTTGGCATTTCCTTTAATTTATTTGATTTGGTAATTACATTTATAATCATGATCTTTTAACTTTTTAGTAGGTAATACATTTCCCTCCCTCTGTATACATATGGTAGCATACAATAAACAAAGAGTGTCCAATCTGTGGGCTACATGCTGCTTTTGTGAGGACTTTTTTTGGTTATCTATGGTGTTCAATATAATGAAAAATATGCCCAAACTTTTTTTTTTTTTTCTAATCAGTTTTTGTTAGTGTTTGTGTATTTAATGTGTGGCCCAAGAAAACTCTTTATTTCTTCCGGGCGTGGTGGCTCATGCCTGTAATCTTAGCACTTGGGAGGCCCAGGTGGGTAGATTGCCTGAGCTTACAGGTTCAAGACCAGCCCGAGCCAGAGTGAGACCTCATCTCTAAAAATAGCCAGGCATTGTTGCAGGCACCTATAGTCCCGGCTACTCAGGAGGCTAAGGTAAGAGAATCGCTTGAGCCCAAGAGTTTGAGGTTGCAGTGAGCTACCACCGTACTCTTTTGAGGGCTAAAAAGTGAGACTTTATCTCAAAAAAAAAAAAAAGAAAAGACTGCAGAGTATTCTGCCATATAGAAGTTTGATTATTTAGGCAGTTCCCTACTGATAAATATTTAAATTGTTACTCCAGTGTTAAAGTAAGTTCCTTTTTTTTTTTGAGACAGAATCTCACCTTGTCACCCTGGGTAAAGTGTTGTGACATCATAGCTCGTAGCAACCTCAAACTCTTGGACTCAAGCAATCCTCTTGCCTCCGCCTCCCTAATAGCTGGAACTACAGGTGTCCACCACAACTCCTGCCTATTTTTTTGTTGTTGTTGTTTTAGCAAGCCTGGGCCGGGTTCAAACCCAGCCAGCACCCTAACCACTGAGCTACAAGCACCCAGTCATCAACTTTTTTTTTTTGAGACGAGTCTCATTCAGTTGCCCTGAGTAGGGTGCAGTGGCATCATAGCTCACAGCAACTTCAGACTTGTGAGCTCAAGTGATACTCCAGGCTCAGCCTCCCAAGTACCTAGGTTTGTTGTTTTGTTTCTATTTTTAATAGAGACAGGGTCTCACTTTTGCTTAGGCTGGTCTCGAACTCCAGAGTTCAGGCAATCTGCCCACCTCAGCCTCCTAGAGTACTTGGATTACAGGCAAGATAGCCACACCTGGCCGAAAGTAAATTACTTTATACATGGTAAATAAATTCTAGAATTGGAATTGCTAATTCTAAGATATATACATTTATAATTATTTTCAATGGATATTCAATTCAGATCTGTTATAGTAAGATTCTTCTTTTAAAAGGAAGGCCCAGCTTGGCGCTTGTGGCTCAAGTGGCTAAGGCGCCAGCCACGTGCACCTGAGCTGGCGGGTTCGAATCCAGTCCAGGCCCGCCAAACAACCACTGCTGCAACCAAAAAATAGCCAGGTGTTGTGGCGGGCACCTGTAGTCCCAGCTACTTGGGAGGCTGAGGCAAGAGAATCCTTTAAGCCCAAGAGTTGGAGGTTGCTGTGAGCTGTGATGTGACAGCACTCTAGGGTGACAGGGTGACAGCTTGAGGCTCTGTCTCAAAAAAAAAAAAAAAAAGGAAGGCCCTGGCTTGTAAAGAAATGGTTTGTGCCCTCTCAGACATATAGCAGCTCTGATAGTACAGATTGATAGTGACTAGAAGTGCCAGATAGATTGTTGTGCAGACTTGGCTGGTATGTTGTGCCACTGAGGGACAAGTGGGACCTTCTTGCTGTAGGCTTGCAGTTGGCATCAGATTTGCTGCCCATGAGTGGATCATATGGCGTGTACATACGAAATCCATTTACAGGCCAGTACAACTTCATCTTTGGAGAAAAGAAGTTGGATTTACTACTGAAACCCCGAAAGTAATTTTCAGAAAAGTTGTCCTTGTTTTACTTACAAAATAATTTTCACTGATTTCCACTGAAGACGAGGCTTTTAGTTAGGGTCTGGCATGGTTGATATTTATTTGTGACTTTTCAAAGCTTAGTTAGTATTAAGGGAAAGCATACTTAATCCTCAAAGCAAAATGAAGACACATATGTTGTGCTTATGAATTTCTGTGTGTATATAATTTTTAAAGATGTAGTAAGTTACTAGATGAAAATTGAATGCTTAGTACTGATCCTGTTCTTTGATTTAATGTTTTCTTCATTTTTTTTTCTTTCTTGTCTTTAGATTAAAATGTCCATATTGTCCAATGGAACAAAGTCCAGGAGATGCCAAACAGATATTTTTCTGAAGAAGTAACTTTAGTTCACAATTTGTAAGTGAAACTGAATTGTGGGCACATTTCAGAAGAGAACGTTCCATTTAATGCAGCTAACCAAGGACTCCGTGTTTATATAAGCTAAAGCTCCAGAAACTTTGCCAACACGTTAGTGCACACACACTGAGAGAAGTGCTCCAGATGAATATTATCATAGGGCTTTATTATATTCTTGGTCTTCATTTCTGATCAAGTAAATACACCAGCAGTTGTCATTCAGTGCAGGTTTTTGTACTTAATTATATGGTGATTTTTTTACTTTTTAAGAGCAGAAACAGAAATTGACCTCCTCGCCATGTTTTTAATATTTCTCCTGCTTTTACTTTTGTCATTTTCTTGATAATTGTAAGCCTTGAGAGTATTTGTGAAAAAGTTTTTATTTCCTGTTATGTATACATAATTAAATGAAAATTCTTCAGAAAAAAGTTTGATAAAGTGAATTGTGGTTATAAAACTAATTCGCCTTTTTTTTTTTTTTTTTTTTTTTGCTTAAGGAAGAAAGCTGTGATAGATTCCAAATTTGCTTTTTGATGTTTTCTTCTGCTCCTCCTCCAAGAAGTCAGCACACCTGCATTTGAGCTCTGCTTATAACCGCAGCAGGCTGCCTATTTAAAATTTCATCATTTAGCAGGCTGGTGTGAGAAGTCTTCCATTAGAGTGGAAAGGAGTACTGACGTTTTTTTGCTTTTATTGCCAAGAGGTGCTTGTTTTAAAAGTTTGTTCAATGAAATGAAATTCTAAGTTAGAAGTGTTCTTACATTGATATTTGCTCTCTTGGTCTTGGTAGCCCTATTGTCTGAAATCTACCTTCGGGACTTGGCTATATATTGTATTTATATATCATTTTAGACACAGTGTTGTGCGTGTGTGTATAATGTGCACCAGCATCAAACATTGTGTATCTAGAAGGGAAGAAGCATGTTTCAGTCCTAAAATGCAATTACCAGACCCATCACTTTAAATCCTTAAAGTTAGAAGCTAGCAGATTTTCTGTAGTTCAGAATACGTTTATTGCTGTTTTGTGTTTGAATAGTATACTGTTCAATGCCTTTCTTCTACAGAGTGTATCATCTCATTGACTGTGAATCTGTATATTATTCTAATGGATACAGATAATGATCTTTTCTCTTGTGAGGTATCTTCATTTAATGCACTGTCCAGAAATAGCCATGTGTAAGAATCTTTCTCTATATGATGAACTACATGGAAAGACTTCTGTGGACATAATTCTGACTTAAACTCACGAAGTTACTTCAATAGGAGAAGAATGTTATATGGAAATCACCAAATATTTTGCGACTTTATCTCATCTGACATGGAACTGAGTATCAATATAGGAGTACCTTCATGAGAAAATGAAAAAAGAAGAAAACAGAAGCAAAGAAAAATGTGGCACTTCACTTTTTCTTGTGGACTTAGTTTGAGGGAGGGGGGATAACAGATTTGGTGCTAAGTTAATTAGAAGCTGGCAGCATTTGCAATAGTCTGTCAACCTGGATGGTTTATCCTGAAATGTTTACTTGGGAGAGCTAGGATTTGTTTGTGAAGGAAGAGGGTACTGCAGAAAAGCCCTGCTTAATCACCATGTGGTCAGGCTTGTGTAGATGCCTACTGTGTGCTGTGTAGGTTAGCCAGGAATTGTGACTGGCCCGGTTCAGTGCTTACCTTGTCCAACCTCAGTCTGGCCCCACTACGCCTCTTGCCCCATGATTCTGCTTCACTATTGGAATCCTCTATAACAGTGGTTCTTGACCTTCCTAATGCCGTGGCCCTTTCATACAGTTCCTGTGGGTCTCGACCCACAGGTTGAGAACCGCTGTTCTATAAAAGTTCCCCCTCTCTCCATGAAAGCAATGACGGAAAAGAGAGAAAAGCTCTGTGGGCAGCAAAAGAAAAGGTAGAAAATTCTAGGCAACACTCTGGTTAAGGGTGTAAATAGGTTTATTATATATATATATTTTTTTTTCCTTTGAATTAAAACCTAAAATGTCTTTAAAAAACAAACAAACCTTTTTTTAAACCAAGTTTAACTTTATTTAGAACTTTTTCTCACCTTTCCATCCCAAACACCTGCACAACATTCAGGCTTCACCTAGGTTTGAATGATACAGACGTGTTCTAGAGGTTGGTGTAAATGTATTTAGTAGCCAAATACTTCACACAGTTGGCTCAGGCCACTTCTAAGGACAAAAAACGGAGCTCTGTTTTGTCCCTCTTCCAGTATTGGGAGTCCTATTGGTAGTTTTCTGTGCAGCTCATGAAAACTTTATGAAGAAACATGTTTTAACTAAACCATTTGACTTTACAGCTTTCTGTGTAAGGTCCTTGTAAGCCTACTGGGCAGTGTGAGGGCCAAAAATATGAAACTCTGTTAATCTGACAATTTAACAAGAAAATTTATTTCTTGTGACCTTCTTTAAGTGCACGGACTTAAAATTCATTGAAGACTAAATGAAGGAGAGGTGGATTTAATGAGGCCAAACCTTAACCAAAGATGCAGAAGTGCAGTGTTCTGTCCTTCGTACTCTAGAAGGAAACACCTTCACAAGTGGTGTTAACCACCATATCATCACTCGTGCTGTCTGCACGTCAGCAGTGCGGGAGGAAGCTATTTGTCTCTCTCTGCCTCCAGTCCGAAAAGGCAATGATAGAGAAAAGATTTTTTATAGACAGGATAATAATAATAATATACATTGAAAACAATTTCAGAATGGTTTCTTAAATTTCTTTGGGAACCATTTCCATTTATCAGTTGTCGAAAGAGGCCATGGGACTATGCTAAACCAATAAAACCTTATCAGATCTTTAGCCAGAGCATCTGTGTTTTCAAGTATAGTCTTTACAGTGGCTAAGGTTGTCTTTTGATCTTTTTTCTTCCTTTGTGATCATCACAGATGCCATTTCTGTTATTTTATTGGTGATTATATGAGACTTCTAATGAACATAAATGAACGGGTATTGGTGCCTCTTTATTTTAAAAAATTTGAAGAAAAGAGCCACTTCATATTCCTAGGGTGTGTATTTTATGTGTCGCATTTAATTGAAAATAAGAAAATGATGAAGTAAATCTTTTGTTTAAACTTTTTCTGTAGCAGCTAATGTATACAGAGACACTAAAACCCACACTACATTTTGTGGGGAAAGAGGATCCTTTTTTATCTCTCCAGGTGGTCCCCAGGTTATGCAGTTTAAATTCAGTATTCTTTATGCTGTGAGTTATTTCAGCTTCAGTGGTTTCAGCCTTTGGGACAGTGGATATTATAAAAACCAAGAATTCCTAGTTATCCACAGAAGACAAGCTGCTGGGAGACTACACTAGCATTCTGGTTTTTCAGCTCAATCTCTGATCAAGTGGACTGACAGCCACGCTGGTCAGTCTGTTTAGTCAGCCGACTCAGGTTATTTTCAGGGAAGGCATGGAGGCATGGTTTGGTTAGTTCATCACTAGGGTGCGTAAGGTAACAGACAACACAAACCAAATACCTTTTATTACTTTACATACATCATCTTTGGTAACACTAGAACGCTATGGTCTTGAGGGAATGTTAGTAAGGAACACGTAGAGAAGTTTTGGTGTTTTATGAGCCTGTCCATATGTGGCAGGTTTTATGTGGTACTGTAGTGTTTATATAAACAGGTACAGACTTCATGAACTATTCTTAATCAACTAAATTGAATAGAATACCAAAAATAGAATGACGTATGTATTTTAATAACCGATGAGGCCAGTTGATTTTACTTCAAGACATAGTGAGAGAAACAGTTTTAACCCATAGTGGGCATATGCTTCATTTACTTCCAAAGAGGCAAAAGCAGCTAGAATTAGCTTACAGCACATGCTTTGTTTTATGTTATGGGTGAGGAACTACACTCTTATTTTAGCAGTCACTTAACCTTCTTTAGCAAGGCAGATGTGGGG
Source organism: Nycticebus coucang (assembly GCF_027406575.1). Lineage (NCBI taxonomy): Eukaryota > Metazoa > Chordata > Mammalia > Primates > Lorisidae > Nycticebus > Nycticebus coucang. The sequence continues at coordinate 85,453,795 of NC_069783.1, forward strand.
TTCACTAGGATTTAGTGCCTGATCTTTTCTTTTGGGAAGGGGTGGGAGTGAATGTATTAGGCCTGGGAGGGAAGCAGGAGAAGAAATTGGGAGTGTGAGTGAGTGTGCATGTGTCTGAGATTCACCATTTGCCCCACCTGTACCTAACGAGGAGCAGATGTGTGATGTATTTTGCTCATGACTGCAGTGTGCATGTATTTTTTTCCTCCTCTGTGTTTTCTGAACTTTCCCTAAAAAATTTCATCAAATCATCTTGTTCAGATGGCTCAGGATTGTATTTCTTTTGCTTACCCTGTGCTCTTGGGTTCTATAGTATTTCTATAATTATGTAACAAGAATAGTGTTGCACTGTAATCTATCATATAGAGCTATATGTATGGAAAATTTTGATCAGTTTTTTAAGAAATGTATCCTGTTTGCAAAGGCACAATAAAATTGCATCTTATAGACTATAGGCAATAAAGCTAACAATAAACCTTATTTAACACAAACCATATTCATATTCTCTGTTCACTTGATTTTAGAAAACATCTAGCATATCTGGTAGTTTCAGGGATTTCATTTACCTTTAAAAATTCTGATATATTTAATTTATAATTTCAGACTGATTAATAAATAGAGTTTTAGAAAACTATAAGAAATGCTTTGTTAATGTGTGTATTCCTATGTAAAACACTTGGCTTCTCTTGTGTATATTTTTAAAAATTAAAGAAATGCACATTGTGAAAGTGTTTTGTGGAACCGGTCTGTATAATGCTAGGTGACAAAGGTGTGAGGGAGGGAGTATAGAGGTGTCAATTGTGAGAAAGTTGCTGTCTGCATTTGCTGAGAGTCTCCCTGTAAAGAAATTTTTTTTAATCTTTGTCACCATTTTATTCTGTTACTGTGCCACCAACAGTGTGAGGAGAGGTGGCTGGGTACCATCCTGAGTTTCTAAGTCAGAGTTTCTTAGTTTCTGGGCTCACGCCCATCCTGTGCTCTGGAACATAGTAAGTTTATGACTTAAGTTTTGCAGTAGGAGCTGCAAAACAGCTCAGTGTCCAGCCTGCTGGTGGGGAGGGACATGTGCACTCAGCGTTTCCAGGAGCAACAGGCTGAATGGCCTATCCTACTCAGTGACAACCTAAGGTGGTAGGGGCCAAGAATTTATATTGTGCTCCTTTGTATACATGGGTCATTAAGAAATTTTTGAGAGGGCGGCGCCTGTGGCTCAGTCGGTAAGGTGCCGGCCCCATATACCGAGGGTGGTGGGTTCAAACCCGGCCCCGGCTGAACTGCAACCAAAAAATAGCCGGGCGTTGTGGCGGGCACCTGTAGTCCCAGCTACTTGGGAGGCTGAGGCAAGAGAATTGCTTAAGCCCAGGAGTTGGAGGTTGCTGTGAGCTGTGCGAGGCCATGGCACTCTACCAAGGGCCATAAAGTGAGACTCTGTCTCTACAAAAAAAAAAAAAAAAATTTTTTTTGAGATAAAAAAATTGAAATGTGAAATCTGTACAGACAGAAACAAATGAAGCCCTCTCAGCAACATGGAAAAGCTGAGCAAGTTGAAATGAACAGGTGAATGAGAAAGGACGCTGTGACTGTGTTTCTTGGAAGTGAAGTAATGGACCATAACACTATCTGTCTCAAAACTTTCATAGTGACCTACATGTAGTTTTAGAGATAAACTTGATCTTACCTGAAATTTTAGAATATTTCCTACCTGTTAGAACCTAGAAGAGGCCTGAGTACCAACTTCCGTGTAGCATTCGGGCTCTCCAACACTCAAAGTGTCATTCGTGGTTCAGCAGCGTCAACATCATCTGGGACTTTCTGAGAAATTCAGCAGCTCAGGCCCCAGCCCAGGTGTCCTGAGTCAAAATCTGCATGGTCATGAGAAAACTGGCTTCCCTGGCCAGGAGCCTATTGGAGACTTCCTATTTTATATGAACCCTCCTCTTAAATGTAGCACATAGAGATCAATATGCTAAACAGAATTTATCTTTTTCTTTCTTTCTTTTTTTTTTTTTAAAGCAAACACTGGTGTCTTTATTTTACAATCAGGTACTATAGTATCTGGCTAGTAAGGGAAGACCAATTTGTCCTTTTCTTTTTTCTTTTTTTTTTTTTTTTATTGAAAACATAGTCTCACTTTGTCGCCCTCTAGAGTTCAGTAGCATCATAGCTCACAACCACCTCCAACTCTTGGGCTCAGGCGGTTCTCTTGCCTTAGCCTCCCAAGTAGCTGGAACTATAGGTGCCCGCCACTATGCCCAGCTATTTTTTTGGTCGTTGTTTGTGTTTAGCAGACCAGGGCTGGGTTCGAACCCACCAGCCCTGATGCATGTGGCCAGCACCCTAACCACTGAGCTACAGGTACTAAGCAAATTTATCTTTTTCTTGATGATTAAGTCTTGAGGCATCAAGAAAAAAAAATTAGTGTGCTTTGTACTGTTTTAGTTTAGTTATTTTAAAATATCAGTGTATTTCTTTAAGCATTAGGTAGTTGAGTGAGTATTGTATTTGCAGCATGGTAATACTTTTCCACTCTGCAGCAAAACAGGGAAGGCAAAGATGCAAAACAATGGATTTTTTTTTTTTTTTTTGGAGACAGAGTCTTACTCTGTCGCCCTCGGTAGAGTGCTGTAGCATCACAGTTCACAGCAACCTCCAACTCTTGGGCTTAAGCGATTCTCTTGCCTCAGCCTCCCAAGTAGCTGGGGCTACAGGTGCCCACCACTACACTCGGCTATTTTTTGTTAGATTTGCCACTGCTGTTTTAGCTGGCTGGGGCCGGGTTTGAACCCACCACCCTTGGTAAATAGGGCCAGTGCCCTACCCACTGAACCACAGGTGCTGCCTGAAAACAATTAATTTTTGTAACGGCAAAGTAAGGACTAAAAATGTACCTTGAAACAAAATAGTAGCTTGATGCCTCTCCTCCCCCAATAGAGAAACTTAATAATAAATAATACCCCAGCAAGCAGAGCACAGGCTTTCCTACCTTTTTACCCTTCAGCAACCAGTAAGAATAAATTTAATATAACTCTGTATACATGAAGTTTATAGTGCTGACACAGGTTTTAGAAAATATTTTATGCTTATAAATGTGTGATATTCGGGCGGCGCCTGTGGCTCAGTTGGTAAGGCGCCGGCCCCATATGCCGAGGGTGGCGGGTTCAAACCCGGCCCCGGCCAAACTGCAACCAAAAAATAGCCGGGCGTTGTGGCGGGCGCCTGTAGTCCCAGCTACTCGGGAGGCTGAGGCAAGAGAATCGCTTAAGCCCAGGAGTTGGAGGTTGCTGTGAGCTGTGTGAGGCCACGGCACTCTACCGAGGGCCATAAAGTGAGACTCTGTCTCTACAATAAAAAAAAAAAAAAAAAAAAAAAATGTGTGATATTCTCTATTTCTATTTTTAATGCTCAAGACTAATTTGACATTATGACCTTCTAGTGGGCCGCAGTTTGATAAACCTTGCACGAAAAGACAATGATGCAGTGATGGACCTAGTCACAGATCACTTTGAAATCTCAATGCATATACAATAGAAAGTACTTCTCTTTCAGCTCCGCCTACCCCCCAAAAAACTTTCCTTATAGAAGAGGGATTTTGTATACTCCTGAGACTTCTATGCTGGTAAATGTTGCAATATGACAAGGGAGACCTGACACCTTAAAAGAAACTTGCAGCTTTCCTGGTCCCTAAGTGCAGCCTTTCAACTGAATCAAAGATTTTTATATAACAAATCCTTTTATTAAAAGGAATACAGCAGAAAAATGAAGCTTTTATTGCCTCCTTTGGTTCTTAGAAAAAAAATGATCTTGAAATCAGAAAGCTGCAAGTTCCCTACTCCTGCAAGGAGCTTCATGCTAAATATTGGCTACTTAAATAACTTACACATATGTAAGATAAATGCAGAAAATATTTAACATGTGGTATAACATCTTTAGTCAGTTTATGTACCTACTATGTGCAAGGAATTGAGATGAAACTGTGTCCTACTGGCAAGAATAGAAAAGTAGAGATGCGATCCTTATGGGGAGGTTGGTAACACCGGAGGTCTTGCTTCTTTCTGTCTGTTTATCATGTTCATTTATTCCAGTGACTCGGTACCAGGAACCATTCTTTGGTACTGGGAACTAAGAACCAAGGAACACAGACCTGACTGGCCCTCACCCTGATGCTCCTTCCTTCTTGTTTCATTTCAAAGCAGGTAGTCAAGTTAAAAAGTATCTTTGGTTTCAAGATACTATTCTTTTTTTTTTTTTTTGCAGTTTTTGGCCGTGGCTGCATTTGAACCTGCCACCTCTGGCATATGGGGCTGGCGCCCTATTCCTTTGAGCCACAGGTGCCGTCCAAGATGACTATTGATTTTTTAGAGAGTTTTGAAGTGTTTCATTTACCTGGTTTTAAAATCAAAAACAAGACTATATCAGCTCAGTGCCTGTAGCACAGTGGTTACGGCGCTGGCCACATACACTGAGGGTGGCAGGTTAGAACCTGGCCCAGGCCAGCTAAACAACGAGAACTGCAACAAAAAAATATCCAGACATTGTGGCGGGCACCTGTAGTCCCAGCTATTCGGGAGGCTGAGGCAAGAGAATTGCTTGAGCTCAAGAGTTTGAGGTTGCTTTGAGCTGTGATGCCATGGCACTCTATTGAGGGTGACAGCTTGAGACTCTGTCTCAAAAAAAAAAACAAAAAAAAAAAAACAGGACTATAAAATATTTAGCATAGCAGAGCAAGCAGTGAAGAGCTTGGGCTATAGGATTCAATTGGGTTCAAATCCTGATCCCACAATCCCACCAGAATGTGTGTGTGTGTGATCTTAGGCAAGTGATGGAAATGTTCTATGATTTCATTTCCTCATCTGTAAAAGATAATGATAATAGTTCCTGCCTCAGTAGGAAACTTGATGAAACCTAAGTGAGATACTGTCCTGTGGTGAATGCTAAATAACTGGAAGCCATTAGTAGGTCAATGAAACATAAATCACATGACATTTTCATTCTATAATCAGCTAAAGTGGGATGGCTTGGCACCCATAACTCAGTGGTCAGGGTACTGGCCACATATACCAGGGCTGGTGGGTTCGAACCTGGTCTGGGCCTGCTAAACAACAATGACAACTACAACAAAAAAATAGCCATACGTTGTGGTGGGCACCTGTAGTCTCAGCTACTGGAGTCTGAGGCAAGAATCGCTTAAGCCCAAGAGTTGGAGGTTGCTGTGAGCTGTGACGTCACGGCACTCTACGAAGGGCAACATAGGGAGGAGACTCTATTTCAAAAGAAGGAAAAATAATCCGCTAAAGGGGAACAGAAAAGAGGAATTGGTAACTGGCATACAGAGAAGAGATGTCTAATGGGAAAAAGGGGATTTCAGTAGGGATTGAGATGGCAGAATGACAACACATTCCTTTCCTCTGCTGCCCAGAGCATCCTCATGGAATTGATAGCCATAGCCGGCATCAGCAGAGCGTGGTGGTGGCACTCAGGATTGAGGAACTTCAAATGACAGTGCTGTCGGGGGCTGAGTGTCTGGGACTGAGCTCTTGAGAGACACCCGTGAAGGATCACCCTCCTGTGCACTGGGGTGCTAACATTGCTGGGTATGTGTAATATCGTATCCATCAGGAAGGGCTACTGTCTACCCTTTTGGGGGGGAATAGAAATGGGAAGAATCAGACATGAGGCTGCATTCAGAGTGTAATCAATATGACCCTGGTTTTGAAAAATTTAGTACAAGTTCCTTTTTTCAGCATATGTTTACTGTTTGCTTACTATGTTCCAGGAGCTGGTCTAGGCAATTAAAAAAATATATGTATTAAGTTTAATGGTCCCTTTGAGTTAGAGACTGTTATGGCCCCCATTTTACAAGTGGGGCAACTGAGTTATCAAGACAGTGAGTCACTTGCCAGAAAAAAATGCAGTTAAGTAGCAGAGCCGGGAGGCTGGTTTAGAGCTTATATGCTATTGTGACTTCCTTCAGTTCTCTCTAGTAGATGAACACTGCTGCTCAAGCCTGCTTGTCAGGGCAGTTACGTGGTGCCTATCTCAGGTAGTCATAAAACTGTGTGCTGAGGATTTGCACATAGGCCCAGAGCAGGAGGAAGGGGATGCTTCCTCAAAGGAAACTTCTTGGCCTCCTGGTGAAGATTTTGGGGATTTCCAAGAGTATGTTTAATGACAGGAGAAGGAAATGACAAACTTTTCTCTTTGGCTTTTTTATTCTACAAATAGAATATATTTTGTTAAATGACTGTTTGTTAAATGAACCACATTCAGGCTAAGTTCTAACCAGCCGATACCAAGTTTATAGCATAATAACGGAATCATTTGTCTACTTCTGTTTTGGGGGATAAAATACGGACATCTCCCACATAGCAAGAAGATTTGTATAACCTATGCTTCAGGCTAGCCAACTGGCAAATGAAATACTGTCGGGCCTGCAGCTGGCAGCCTTGAAATGTGGGGTGCTTCTGAATGTAGTATAATGCAGACATGTTGGATGCTGTGGCCACCACTGACCTGAATGCCTAAATTCACAGCCTACCTTTAGTGTGCTTAAGGCCTGCAGGATCTATATATCTGTTTTCTATTTTCTCCTTGGTCCAGAGAGCCAGCTTTAAGGAACGTTTTTTCCTATATTGATATTTTTTAATTTCCAAATTATTTACCACTTTATTTGTGGTAAGTGAAATCCTTTTTTTTTTTTTTTTTTAAGGGTCTAAGCAAAAACCAGCAAGTATTTAACCCCCTTCAGAGTCTCCCAAGTGATGGCAGCCACTGTTATCCTAAATGACTGTTCCATACAGGGTACTGCTGGACAGGCCCTGGCAAGGCCTAATGAGCCTACGTGCCAACATCCAGAATTGTTTGTTCTCATCCAAAGCCTGCTGTAATAGATGAAGTTAAGAAACTGGATGCTACAAGGACCCAGTGCACAAAGTGCAATTAGTAATGCACTTGACTGACTATAAATGTAGTCTAGAGTAGGAATCCTTTGAAGGTGTAACCACTTTACCATAGGGGGATATTGTGTAACCTTGTAACCAATTAGGAGGAATCTGTTTATACTATCATGCTTGATGACATTGCTGACACTTACTTTTACTGAGAAGAATATAAAGGTAACAGAGAAACAGGAGAGCGGAACAGTGCTTTGAGGAGATATTCTCACTGTTCTCTGGAATTGCTGGCTTTTCTGTAAATAAAAGTGGAACTGTTAATCTCTCATCTGCTTCTGCATTGATTGGCTTGGGTAGCAGGCAGATGGATTCCTTGGTCCAGCAACACAAGTGTAGCCCCTCCGCTGCTAACTTGTGCTTAAGGTTGGAGAACAAATGCTACCATGACAGGAAAGGTCCTTTCCTTGTTTTTGCCCTGGCCCAGACTCATGGACATAGGTGCTCCATGGCCATCTTCACAAGTTTGACCTGTTGTGGGGTGCTCCTCCTCACCCTTCCTAGGGATTCCAGAGACAACCCAGAGCTCAGACTCTACTTTCACAAGAGGGTCAAAAATTGGGACCCTACGCTCGGCGCCAGCCACATACACCAGAGCTGGCAGGTTCGAATCCAGCCTGGGCTTGCCAAACAACAATGAAAACTACAACCAAAAAATAGCCGGGCATTGTGGCGGGCACTTGTAGTCCCAGCTACTTTGGAGGCTGAGGCAAGAGAATCGCTTAAGCCAGGAGTTGGAGGTTGCCATGAGCTGTGATGCCATGGCACTCTACCCAGGGCAACGGCTTGAGGCTCTGTTTCCAAAAAAAAAAATTGGCACCCTCACACTCACTGGCTCATACTTATAATACTAGCACTCTGGGCAGTCAGGTGGGAGGATCACGTAAGCTCAGGAATTAAAGACCAGCCTGAGCAAGAGCAAGACCCTGTCTCTACTAAAAACAAAAAATTAGCCATTGGGATGGGCACCTGTAGTCCTAGTTACTAGGGAGGCTGAGGCAGGAAGATCACTTGAACTCAGGAGTTCAAGGTTGCTGTGAGCTAGGCTGATGCCATGGCATTCTAGCCTGGGCAACAGAGTGAGACTGTCTCAAAAACAAACAGCAACAAAAAACTGGCATCCTCGCCGAGCTGGTCCTCGGTAGCCCCTAGGGTACCTCCTGGCTCTGATCTGCTGAGAGGGTTCAGGGAGAAGGCGGCATAGGAAGTTTCTCAGCTTTCTCTTCTGCCTTCTCTGCTTTTCTGTTCTCAAAGTATCTTTGTTTTATAAACTAAAGAAGTGAAAGACAGGTATCTGGAGGACTGGTAGTTTCTGTTTTTCACTTGCTGGTTGTATGAGTGTGTCCACTCTATGATGCCATCGACCTGTACACTTTTGCACTTTTTGGTATATATATTTTACTTCAACAAGATGAAGATTTTGTAATTTATTATGAGAGAAATACAATCACATCTGTTACCAAGAAAGAACAAAAGGAAGGAAGGTGATGGAGGAAGCGGCTAATCTGTTTTGAGTGGATGTGAAAATGGAGGGGTCAGAACGTGGGGACTGGCCCAGTAATTTTACTTTTTGGTATGTTTCCTAAAGAAACAAAGATGTGTGCAGAATTTTAGTAGTGTCATTACAGCGGTGGATAAGTTGGAAACAAATGCCAGTTAATAGTTAAATAAGTCATGGCACAACCAAAAATGGAATGCAATATAGCCATTAAAAAGAGGGTACTATAAATGTTTATTCATTCAAGTTACTTATAAAGACATAGTACAATCGCATTTTTAAAAACTAACCACATATTTTATATAATATGCATAAAAAGTACCCAGGGAGAATGTACACCATAATATTAACAGGGAATTATACCTGAGCTAAAGAATTATAGGCAATTCTCATTTCCTTATCTATTTAAGCTTTTTTCTCTCAATAATCAGGCTTCACTTGTGCAACACTGTAAGAGAGGAAATGTGCATTTGGGGAAACAGTTTTGGCTTTTGGCCTCCTCACGAGATCGGCATCATTCCCACGTCTGCTGGTGAAACGGAGGCCAGGGCCGTGCTGGCAGCTCTCCAACAATTCTATCTTTACAAAACGTAAAAAGTCATCAGTGATTCCAGGAGCACGTTCAAATCTGGTATCTCAAATGTTGAGATTCCAGAGGTTCTCTGCTCAACTTAACTGATGCTCAGATTACCTTTGTAAAGGGGCAGCCTCTTCTCTTTGACAGGTCCCCCTGCAAGGCTGGGGCTGGGAGAGCAATCTTGCCTCTATGGAGGGAAGATTTTTCACATTGTCTTTAAAGATGGAGGGATGTATTTTCCAGGATTCAGTTCACCCCTATACTTTATTTTAGGAATTCATATTATCTATAGAATTTCACACTGGATTATAAAAAAGTCTGACGTTGTTCATCTATGTTACAGAACTCTGTCAAAGGCAGAAGTTCTCTTGTTTTATTTCATTATCTCCGCTAGTCTCTGGGTACAGTAATCGGTGTATCATAGGTGCTCAAGAAATACTTGTTCCTTTGGAGTTTGAGATACAAGTGCGCACACTCTCTCTCTGTCTCTCTCTCTCTCACACACACACATACAGAGACAGACAGGCCTTCGGAAGAATGTACGGAGTGAAGGAAGTAGACCTCAGGTGGGAGGTAAGGTTTCTCTGGCTCCAACCTTAATTTGCTGTATGACTCCAATTAAGCTGTTCCCATTCCTGGGGTTTAGCCTCTCCCCTTGTAAAATAGATGATGAAGAGGTTCAGACTGACTGTATGCCCTAGCCACCTTCAGCTCTGTCAGCATGATTCTGAGAACGAAACTCTCAAGTAGCTCTGGGGGGCCCCTTTCCGCCCTTTACCCCAATATGTGTGCACAACAATATTGTGGCCCTTGCAATGTACCAGAGATGTTACATGATTCTGTTCTTCATTTAAACATTTAAAGAAAAAGTAACCCTTCCTACCCCACCCCAACTAAAATAATAATCACCACCAACATGAATGAATGAATGAACACATAAGGAAAACTGGAAAAAATAGAAGAGAAAGACTTGCTTCCCTTATAAGGAGAAATCTCAGTTTGACGTCGTGTAGTGGCTGTCACACAGGGTTAAACATATCTCTCTGCAGGGCTTGGCTTGCCTCCCGTCCTGACCATTGGCCTGAAAGAGAAGCAAGCAACCATAGATGTGGGGATAGCCCCTTTCCAGCCCCTATGTGCAGCATCCATCCGGGCCAAACCCCCAACCGCCTGCTTTTGAGAAGTCTGAGAACCTGTCCCTGGGGCACAGCATGGGACTAGGTGAATGACTTCAACAACTCTGCTGAGGTCCTTACTAGCACCATCTGGTTTAATTCTCACAGCAGCCTTAGGAGGTAAGCATGGAGCTTGAGAGGTTAGAGGGGTTGAATGTGCCTGAGGTCACACAACTAGGTGGCGGAGCCAGGAACTGAGCAGAGTTTATCTAGCTTCTTGGAGTGCCTGGAAGTGAGAGGTTGAGACTGACAACCAAAAGTCAACAGCTGACCTGATTCTCAGCCCTGGAGGGTCACTGAAAGAGAGGAGGATGTGACAGCAAATCACCACCATCAACCAAGTGGAGCTGCTTTGTCTATGTGTGTCCCTTTGAAAACACAAACTTGATACTATGCTAAAAATGTGTGGTAATTCAGTACTGGGCTAGCTCCTCCTAAATAGGCTAATTCATCATGAGTGCCACGTCTACCCTCAGTCCTCCAAAACTTCTCTATTGAAACTGTGCTGACCACCATCATTCAGTATATGAACTCCCAGGTGTGTGAATTCCTCAGATATGTTTAATCCACAAAGCTTTGTATTTTAAGGCAAAGTTTTATTCTCAGTTATTTATCTCAAAATGAGAGTTTTCAGGGCGGCGCCTGTGGCTCAAGGAGTAGGGCGCTGGTCCCATATGCCGGAGGTGGCGGGTTCAAACCCAGCCTCGGCCAAAAACCACAAAAAAAAAAAAAAAAAAAAAATGAGAGTTTTCAGAAAACAGGTTAAGAGATGATTCTCTTGCAAAAGCTTCCAACTACACCCCAGGTAATGAAAATGCTAAAAATCTTGCCTTTTTTAAATTTTTTTGAGGAAGCGTCTCAGCCTGTCTCTCTGAGTAGAGTGCAGTGGCATCATCACAGCTTACTGCAACCTCAAACTCCTGGGCTCAAGTGATCCTCCTGCCTCAGCCTCCCAAGTAACTGGAACTACAAGCGCCCACCATAACCCCAGCTATTTTTTTAGAGATGGGGTCTTGCTCTTGCTGGGGCTGGTCTCAAACTCCTGAGCTCAGGCAATCTGCCCACTTCGACCTCCCAAAGTGCTAGGATTACAGGCCTGAGCCACCGTGCCTGGCACTTCTCTTAAGTTAAAGTCTTTATCTCTGTTGTATAGCAACTATAACATATGCCACAAAGGGATGTAAAATGCAACCCCCACAGATAAAATTTGAACTGTTTTTATCTACTGAAAGGAACTGTCATATATACTTGGTTATCTTTAACATCCTCCACCCCAGCCGCTGGGCACAGGAAGGAACCTGAGTTTTGGATAGAAGTTACAGGCCTGCGACTTGCTGGTAGTATGGCCTGGATGGATCAATGAATGTCCTAAGCCTCAGTATACTTATCTGTAAAATGGAGGTCACAGTAATTGCTTTAAAGGTTGTTATGAAACTTGACACACATAAATCAAGTAACTCGTGTAAGCTTTCATCAAATGGTTATTTTTTATTGATAATCTGGGTATAATTGTGCCTTTGCCACCTTAAGTAGGTTTCCTAGTTTCCTTGTGACCTGTGAAAAGGGTCAGTAGTATCTACCACACAAGGTTGCTATGAGGATTAAGAGAGATCCAAGTCCAACCCTTATCATGGTGGCTGGCTAAAGCAGGCATTTGTTAGATGCTACCATAGGGCTGCCTCAGCCTGAAGGTGAAGGAAAGAGGAGGCTGAGGCCTCTCTTAACAGTGTGGGTCTTTTTTCTGATCGTTTCATAATGATCATGGACTGGAATTGAAGGGGCAGTCGCTTGAGCTGCCAGATAGCTAATTGTCCCTGCCTCTTGTTTCCCTTTTTTCTGCCCTAGTCCTTGGCAGCAAATCAAGGCCCTACATGGATAGAGGGAAATTAGGAACTGAGGCCATTATCTATTTGGTTAAGGTGATAAAAGATTGGTTTGCCCTCAAAAAACTAGACCAGGCAAGTAGGAAAAATAAAATGATTTTCTTAAGAAAATAATAAAATGCAGCCAGGTACAGTGGCTCATGCCTTTAATCCCAGTACTTGGGAAGCCGAGGCAGGTGGATTGCCTAAACTCACAGGTTCAAGACCAGCCTGAGCCAGAGTGAGACCTCATCTCTAAAACTAGCCTGGCATTGTGGCAGGCACCGGTAGTCCCAGCTATTTGGGAAGCTGAGGCAAGAGAATCACTTAAGCCCAAGAGTTTGAGGTTGCTGTGAGCTATGACACCATGATACTCTACCAAGGGTGACAAAGCAAGACTCTGTCTCAAAAAAAAAAAGAAAAGAAAAGAAATCCATATGGAATCATTCAAATAAATACCTTTGAGGAGGTAGGATGAATGGGGGGAATCCTCAGATGGGGTTTTTGGTGCTAGACAAGACTGAGATTTACTGAAGTCACACTGCTCTCCCCTCTAGCACAACCTGCCCCTCCATTTTCTCAAGAATGCATGAGGCCTTGCCAGCCTTCTGCCTCTCTCTTTTCCAGGACTAGCTGACTCTGGCCTAGGACTCCACTGCAAGACCTCTCTCTGGGGAAAGTTCCCACCATCTGTGAGGGGGGAGCCAGGACCCTGGCCAAGGGATGCCCAGGGTGGGCGGCCCAGAGTTTAAGGGACTCACCTGGGACATTTGCAAACACGTCTTCTGGTCCCTGAATAATGAAAAAGAAGGAAAAGTGAGCATACACCCCCACACACACACAATTTCTCCTTCCCTTTTCTTTGAGGATTATATCTCTGGAGAACCCAGGTTAGGGTTTCTTTTCCATCCCTCTTTCAGGCATCAATTTAAAAACCATGGCAAATACAGATGTGGCTGAACATGGGGAACCTGCTGACTGGAGCTAGCTCTGCCTGGGTCCCAAAGCTGGATGGGGGAGGGGGGAACTCATGGGGGGGAGGGGCAGGGGGAGAGACCCTCCGGAGGGGGAGCCGCCAAGGTCGTGAGCAGCGCCTAGATGGGATTAGGACAGACTCCTCAGGACTTACTGTGGTTGTAGATAATCGTAATGACCAGTGACAGGAGAAGGACCCCGCAGGTTCCGGCCAAGGGCGCCCAGATGTAGACATCACACGCCAAGTCCAGACCCCTCGTGTCCACTGACAACGCCGAAGACGCCAGCATTCAGGAGCAGGCTCCCCAGCTCCCGCCATCCCAGCACACCTCTCCACCCCATCTCGGTCTCCACACCACTTAACCCTCGGCTCTCTTCCCAGTTTCAGGGCTGCCGGTGGCAGCGGCTCTCCCCGCGGTCTGTGCGGCTTCTAGCCTGGCCCTGCCCGCCTCACCTGCGCTGCCCGCTGCGGGCCGGCACGCGTCTGGGTGCGGGGACCTGTGCTGCGACGAGGTGGTGGACGCCGGCGTGGGTGGTCGCGGCGCTGGCGTAGTGGTGGGCTTTGCTGCAGGGGCAATAGACCGCGATCGGGGACCAGGCTGGGGTTGTGAACGCGCCCCAGCCCCGGCCCACGTGCCTTTCTTGACCTGAGGGTGGTTCCCGGGTACGCGCGGACCCCTTGCCGCCGGGCGCGGTGGCCTGGGTTGAGGCTCAGCCCCGCGCAAGCGGCGCTCCCGACCCCAGCGAGGGGCCCGCTGCGCTCCACCCGCCTCTCCCGGGGCTGAACCAGCAACCCCGTAAACTCAGGCTGACATCTGCATTTTACCGACGAGCAAATGGAGGTGCAGAGAATTTAAGTAATTTGCCCACAATCACACAAGCACCCGAACTGGAGCCCTGATCGCTCAGACGTAGAAAGCCATCTCCAGTCTAACACAGCCGCACTTCAGTTTGCCCGTCTGTAAAATAGGAACAGCACCTAACTACTGAGCGCTCTGACAGGCTTGAAAGTGAGGCGTTCGTGCAGGTTGAGGTGACCCCAAGCCCCACCCGGGGAGGTGCCGCGCCCTGCGCTCAGACCTGGCAGGAAAACCGGCAGGAAGGGGCTGAAGTACAGTATGGAGTTGCTCAGGACCGAGCAGAAATAGTAGCCTTGGTCCTCCTCGCGGAAGCGGCTCAGGGTAAGGCTGAAGTAGCCGTTCCCCATGTTCTTGCCCGAGAACTGGTTGGGGTCCAGATGGTCGGCCTTCTTGTCCCCGCGTTGGCTTTGGGAGATATACAGGAGGAAGGTGGGGCTCGCGGCTGAGCCCGGCGGCTGGTAGAGCCACGAGCAGCTGGATCCCGACGTTTGCAGCAGCACCTGGCAACGCAGCTCCACTGACTCGCCCAGGTTCCAGGTCCGATCCCGCGGCGACACCCGGAATTGGCTCGGCCGGAACGCCGCGACGGCATCTGCAGGCAGCAGGCAGCGAGGCTGAGCCGGAGTCCCGCGCCACCTCCCCCGACTCCCGACCGGACCCCCTGCTTTCCCCGACGGCGCAAACTCACCGAGCAGCAGGGCCAGCCGCAGGAGTAAGGCGGCTACCGGCAGGGCCATGGCGCACTCCCGGGGCGCTGCTCAGCTGGGACGCAAGGGGCGAGGGGAGAACTCACTGAAGCGGGTGGGGCGTGGAAGTGGGCGGAGGTTGGGGGAAAGTGGCGTCCTCCGGCTGGCCACAGAGCCTGATTTCCTGTCTGAAGGATGTGATATCACCCGAAGCCCCCGCGGAGGAGGACCTGAAGAGACGCCCTCCTTTTCGCGGTTGTCTCCTTCCAGCCCTGTTAAGATGCTGAGGGCCATGAATGGGGCTATCAAGGCAGCCTTGCCCAGCAGCGGGGGGCAGTTGAAAACTGCAGATTTGGGAATGAAGAAAAGGGGGCTTGGAAATGGCGCTTGGAAACAGCTGTCTTGTGGGAATGGCAGAGAGAGAGGTCAAGAAGTGAGGATGAGAGTGGGCAGGAAAGGAGAGGCGTGTCCCTTCCTTTGCCCTCACCCGAAGCGTCCTTGCAATGTCACCCTGAGCTTTTTGCAAAATGGGCATTGAGTGCTGAAAAGGAAGAGAGGAATTAGTGACCTGCCCACTTCTTGGGAGCTCTGGCAGGACAGCCCAAGTGTTTGCAGTCCACCGAGGAAGGGCCCTCTCCCTCTCCCCAGGGAGACTGCCACAGCACTTGGAGCAGCCAGGCCTTGAGTAGAGCTGGCAGTGATCTGCTGACTGGGGGCTTTTGCCCGGCAGCTAGACTCACGGACAATTTCATCCCTTCTTGGGGCTATTGCAACAGCCTCTACACCAGTCTATCTCTTAACCAGTCATCCAGCCATCTTGCTATGAAAATTATTCTCATAAAGATTGGCAGTGTCACTCCTGCAGCTTCCCATGACCTGCACTTCTGCATGGAAACTCAGACCTCTGGCTCAATTTACCAGCCCTTGGGTGCTGGCTCCTCCAGCCTCTGCCCCCAGGCTCCCGCTCTGCCTTTCCCATGCACCTGCAGCTGCATTCTTCCAGGCCTGAAGTTATCTAAAACCCTGTGTTTTCAGGCTCTTACATTGACTGTCCCTCTGCCTGGAATGCCCTAGAGCCAGCTCCTGTGCTTCCTGACTTGGACCTCAGTTCTTTCATGCCCAGCCTTCTGGGTGATCTTCAGGAGTGAGAGCTGGGTGAGTAGTTGGGTGGAGGCAGTTTATGTCTTCTATCCCTGGCATAACACATACGTTTTATGCCTTCCCTTCGTTTTTTTTTTGTTTTTTTTTTTTAGAGATACGGTCCTGATATATTGATCGGGTTGGACTGGAACACCTGATCTCAAACAGTCCTCCTGCCTTAGCCTCTGGAGTAGCTGGGGATACAGGAGGACCCTTCTGTTTTGTTTGTTGCTGTCCTGAAACCTTCCAACCCCAGTGGTGTGACTTCTTCCCATTTCTTCAGAGTTCCCTTGTCTTTTCATTTTGAATCTCATGGTGTACCTCACACTGCTGCTTGATTCTACAAGCCACCTGCCATTCTCTGTTCCATGTGTCTGCCCCACATGTGAGTTCTGCTGGCAAGGACTGTGCCCCAGACTTCTTGCTGTGTTCCCCACCCCCAGATGTCACATCACTCGTGGGCTGAAGGCCCATGAACAGAGCTATCATTCTGTGTTTGCTGAACTGCACTCCCTTGTTGGGGTCCAAACTTAAGTGCTGGATGGGCTTTTTAAAAAAATTATGTTGATTATGCCTCCCTTAAAGTATTCAAGGTGCTTATTGCAATGTAAAATCTTATATTTAGAAAAGGTTTTAAACGTGTCTTTTAAATGGCAAGAGAACAATATATTCTCACAAAACTTCAGAAAGTACAAAAACATGCATAAAAGGTTTGCTTTTTCAATTCTCCTCACCATCGTCTATTCTCCAGAGAAAACCACCATTACAGTTGCGTGTCTAGATAATATCTGCACATAAACAGATGTTTATACATCATTTCAGGCACATGGGACTCTATTATGTATATATGTTTTGCAACCTACCTTTCTTATGTAACAGAAGAGAAAGCTTTCATCGTAGACCCAGCCCATTCTTTACAAATGAGTGCATTTTATATGGATGTTCCATAATTTAATCCTCCTACTCATGGACATTTAGGCAGTTTCTCATTACTGCAGTTACTAGCAAGGCTGTGGTAGTTACACTGTATCTGTATCAGTGAGGACTTGGGCTAGTACCTGTAGCAATTTCAAATGGAAGATGAGTGAGTTGGGGAAGGAGAAACTTTTAGATGAGTGAGTTAGGGAAGGAGAAACTTTTAGATGAGTGAGTTGGGGAAGGAGAAACTTTTACAATCATGGTTATGACAGACATGTAAATGTATGTGTGGGGGTACATGTGTCCCTAGCTGTGTAAACCTAGTGCCATCACCTAACTTACATGAATGAGGGGAACAACAAAAGAGCCAAATCCAGACAGGCCATTGACATGGCAACCCTCATTTATATGGCCGTTTTCCATTTTGCTTGGTTGCCACTCACATTAGAGGGAATGTCAGATGGCCCTGCCAGCCAAAGCTACAATGAAGAGAGTGGTAAAGAGGATGGCTAGATGGGAAAGCATGCCTCCCCAGGTAGAGAAAGCATTAGAGGGGGCCAGAGTCAACCTCTAGATATTTGGATCTTAAAAACTAAGCCCCTAAATATGATGATGGCCAGATTTGGGGGTATACCGCTTGAAAATACAATAGTTCCATCTCAGTCTCCCAAGTGAGCTGTAGCTGGCTTGGGGGCCTTCCAGTCTTGTAGCAAAGAACATCAGCCATACGGGTGGCAGCCCCTTTGAACAGAGCACCATGGGGGCTTGGAGGTGGGGGGGGGGCGGGACAAGGCAACATGTCAAACCCACCAAGGAGGCTTTGTGACCCCAATGATATTTTTCACAGAATGTGTGGTGGATTCTCAATGTAACCACAACGACATCCGCCCTGTAGCAGGGGGAAGAGCAAATGTGATTGCACGAATCTGGAGATGCTTGCTTTTTGTAGGCCAGGTGTGCTGGGTTGGACCTACTCATCACTGCCAGGTAAGCTCCTGTGCCCACACCGCAGCACTCACAGGATGGGGTGAAGAAATGGGAATGACTACACCCTGTTAAGCAAGCCCCTTATTTTAAAAAATATCAAGAGAGGGAAAAAGAGAGATAATAATTGGCTTCTATGCTGAATTTAAACAAGTTTTTGGATTGGTGCCTGTAGCTCAGTGGCTAGGGTGCCAGCCACATACACCAGAGCTAGCAGGTTCAAGCCCAGCCTGGGCCTACCAAACAACAATGACAACTGCAACCAAAAATAAATAAAAATGTCCGGGTGTTGTGGTGGGCGTCTGTAGTCCCAGCTACTTGGGAGGCTGAGGCAAGAGAGAATCGCTTAAGCCCAAGAGTTTGAGGTTCCTGTGAGCTGTGACACCACGGCACTCTACCCAGGGCAACACAGAGAGACTCTGTCCCCCAAAAAATTAAATTAAATTAAAAATAAACAGCTTTTAGTTTTTCTCAAAGTGTTTGTTCTTAAAATACGGAAATAAAATAATTCTAATTTACATTAATTAAGGACATTCAAAATGTGTAACTGGCCAGAGTGATAGTAGGAAACTCATCAGAGTTCTGTGGCACAGTGCCTAAGACACAGACTACAAGGACAGCCTGGAATCATGGCTGTAAAGTTGCCTGCTGTGTCCCTTTGCCAGTTCAATCAACAGAGATGTTACTGGTCTCCTTGGAAGGAGTTAGCTTGTTTGGGGCTAGAAGGCCTTTGAAACTCTGGACTTATTAGGGCTTTGCTTTACCTTAATCACAAATAGCTGTTAATTCTACCTCATTTCTGCCATTTTTACTTCCTCTACCCTAGGATGCCCAAGTTCATCTAGGCTGCTCTCATCTCTTGCCTAGACATTTTTTTTTTTTTTTGAGACAGAGTCTCATTACGTGGCCCTCAGTAGAGTGCCATGCCACAGCTCACAGCAACCTCAAATTCTTGGGCTCAAGTGATTCTCTTGTTTCAGCCTCCCAAGTAGCTGGGACTTCAGGCACCTGCCACAATGCCTGGCTATTTTTTGTTGCATTTGTCATTGTTGTTTAGCAGGCCCGGGCTGGGCTTAAACTCGCCAGCTCCGGTGTATGTGGCCAGCACCCTACTCACTGAGCTATGGGCACCGAGCCTCTTGCCTAGATTTTTGTAGTATCTCCTAACTGGTCACCCTACTTCTGCTCCAGTCCCTTCTTGTGAAAATCTTGCCACCCCACCCTGCTTCAACCCACAGGGGATTTCTGTGGCCCTAGGAGCTCACCCTCTCCACTGTTCTATGCTCGACATATCTCTGTTTCTCAAATAGTTCCTACTTCCTTATGCCTCAGTACCACTGAACATGCTACCCCAGCCTGGAATGTTCCCTCCTCTGCTCTCTGCTTAGCAAACTCTTCCTTGAGACCCACTCAAACATCTTTTTTCTGTGGGTTTCCGTCCCTCTCCCACTCTCTGTATTTTTTTATTTTTGATGTCTTACTGGAACCCAAAAAGAAATAGGAATGTCTCACACAACAGCAAAAATTATGGAACGCTTTACGAATTTGCACGTCATCCTTGCGCAGGGGCCGTGCTAATCTTCTCTGTATCCTTCCAATTTTAGTACATGTGCTGCCGAAGTGAGCACCCCTGTCCCACTCTCATTCCCAGGCAACATGGACCACATCCTTCTCTGTGTCATCTGGGCCTTGGGTATCCCTAGACTGGAGCACCATTGTTTGTTTTCTTGTCCAGCCTGACTATCAGATCTTTGGTCCCACATGGAAAAAGTTTTGTCTCATTCATGTTTACAGCAGAGTGTCAGACAGAAGGCTCAGCAAACAATTGTTCTGTAAAAGCTAAATGAAGGCAGAAGTAGGGCAGGGCAGACCAGAGGAAGCAGAGACAGTTATTTCAGGTAAGAGTGATCAAGAAAGGCTTTACATGTAGTTGGATTTGAAGATAAGGAAAGAATTAGGAGAGAGGTTGGTTAGAATAAGGCATTTGGTTTCTGGTCAAGACTTTGCTGGTACCATGCCTTAACACATGTTCTTGGTGCAGTTCAAAATAGAAGGGGAAGAGGAACAGGGAGTAGGCAGAGACATTCAAAAGCAAAGTAAACATCTTTAAGGATGTGGTGGTACAGCAGGGCTTAGATCAGAGGCTGGGTTACTGAGTCTATTCTTGAGCAGACCATTGTTGACTATGGGTGTTTTGGTTTTTTTTCCTTTTTTTGAGACAGAGTTTCACTTTGTCACCCTCAGTAGAGTGCTGTAGTATCGTAGTTCACAGCAACCTCAAACTCTTGGACTAAAGTCATTCTCTTGCTTTAGCCTCCCAAGTAGCTGGGACTATAGGCACCCACTACAACACCTGGCTTTTTTTTTTTTTTTTAGAGATAAGGTCTTACTCTGGCTCAGGCTGGTATCCAACCTGTGAGCTCAGGCAGTCCACCTGCCTCAGCCTCCCAAGTGCTGGGATTACAGGTGTGAGCCACCACACCCACCGTTGGCTCTGGATCTTGAGGGTGTGTTCTCAATGTAGAGACACCAAGAGTTTGACTCCTTCAGCTAGCAACGTGCTTCATCTATGAAAGGAGGCTAGAGTAGGCTCTTTGCTTGAAACAGAGTATTGGATCTGGATTTCTCTTGGTTGAAAGGCTGGAGCGCAGAGCTGCCAGAGTAAGGTCTGGTTCTGACTGGGGGCTCTAGAAAGCTTTTGGCTATTAAGAAAACCAGGAGAAGAGAGAGTAAAGAGAGAAAGAGATTTTTACAAATTCCTATTCAAGACAACCCTATGCACACACTCAAAATTCAAAATGTATGTAAGAAAGACTCAAAATTAGAATATGAATTCACTCCTGAAGACATGTAAATTATGGCACAATCTGAAAGAATTTAAAATAAAAAGAACAAGAATGTATAGAAAATGCAGAAATTAAGAACAGTTGAAGATGATAAGTACTGAGCATACTGGATATGAACACTTCTGGATATAAGCTAAAATATGCTCTAAGTTGGACATAGTTGAAGGGATAATTAGTGAACTGGAGGCTAGCATTGAGGAATTCACAGATAATGCAACATGTGGAAAGAAAAACAGAGTAATTTGAAAAATCTGTGGATTAGCACTGTGAAATGTTTAATAGATTTCAGAAAGGGGAGGAAAAAGGAAATAGGAAGAGAGAATATTGGAAGAGATCTTGGCTGAAAATTTTTCATAATTAAAGACACAAGTCCTCAGATAAAAAATGTTTTCAGAGGATAGGATAGTATGGGACAAATAAAAATATATCCATCTCTGTACATATATCAAAGTGAACCACAAGACATCAAGAGCAAAAAGAGGAAGACATTCCAGAAAGCTAGGACAATGTTTGGAATATGTTTGGGGAATCCTTAGTTGCAGTTTGGATGGGGCAGAGAGCCTAAGAAGCTGAACTGTAATAGGGAAAACCTGGCACATTTTGTATTGACTCTGGCTGTGTCATTCAGTGCTGACATATGCTTGCTGTAAAGTTGGTTTGGGTCAAATTGTCTCAGATCTTTAATCTCAAAGCATTGAAACAAAGTGTCCTGAATGCAACTGGAGAGCCAGGATTTGAGTTCAAGAAAAGGGTCAAGGCTAGGAATGCAGCCCTGGGAAGGAGGTGATAATTTAAATTGTGAGAGCAGATGTCATTGCAAAGGAAGGAGGAGCAGAAAGCCAGTAACGAAAATGGATATGGAAGCTTCAAGGAAAGCTCCCATTGAAAGGGAGGGAAGAAAACATTGGCACAAGATAAGGTAGCGCAGGAAATTCAAAGCAAGTCTTGAGGAGGTGGAGAAACTTCAAGGGCGAGGTGGGCGGGCAGGTTTGGGCTATAAAGGAAGCGTGGAGAGGGCACTCAGGCCGTGGCAGGAAGAGATTTTAAGCACATGTCTGTTGCTGGCCAATTATGAGGACATCCCCTCCCACCTATTTGTCATCTGTGATGATGATACGATAAGGAAGACTCTGGGGTAAGAAGGAAGGCGAACAATACAGAGTGGGACGGGTGAGGTGGGGATTTGTGGAGGGTAATGTTGATGAACGGATGGTGCCTTCTGGACTTCATTTACTGTTTATTTAAATGTTCATTTAAAAGCTAGACATGGTGGCTCACGCCTGTAATCCCAGCACCCTGGGAGGCCAAGGAGGGTGGAGCTCAGGAGTTCACATCCTGCCTGAGCAAGAGTGAGACCCCATCTCTAAAAAATAGCCAGCATCAGCTTGGCTCCCATAGCTCAGTTGTTAGGGTGCTGGCCACATACACCGGGGTGGTGGGTTCGAACTCAGTCCGGACCTCCTAAACAACAATGACAACTGCAACAAAAAAATAGCGGGTGTCGTGGTGGGTGCCTATAGTCCCAGCTACTTGAGAGGCGGAGGCAAGAGAATCTCTTGAGCCCAAGAGTTTGAGGTTGCTGTGAGTGTGATGCCATGGTACTCTACCAAGGGCAACATAGTGAGACTCTGTCACAAAAAAAAAAAAAAAAATAGCCAGCATTGTGGCAGCACCTGTCATCCCAGCTAGCTCAGAGGCTGAGCAAGAGGATTGCTTGAACCCAAAGAGTTTGAGGTTGCTGTGAGCTATGATGCAATGGCACTCTACCCAAGGGAATGAGTAAGAGTGTCTCAAAAAAATGTTCATTTAAATGTTTTTGCTATTCTTCTTTTAAGATTTGAAAACATTTGAACACAGAAAAATACTTCAAATAATATAAAACACCAACATGCCCACTCCGCACAACTTATGTGTTACCCTTTTTGTCATATTTCCTTCAGATGAACATTATAGATACAATTGTACCTTCCCAAGGCCCACCAGCCTCCTTGCCAAACATGAAATTTGGAATGTTTCTCATTAATTATGAGAGGATGTTAAATTTCCTACTCTTTTATTTGGCAGTATTTTTATTTCTATTGATCAAATGAACTAAATCTTTAGCTCCAAGTTTGGGGTTTTTTTACAATTTTTGGCTAGGGCCGGGTTTGAACCCACTACCTCCAGTATATGGGGCTGTGCCCTACTTCTTTGAGCCACAGGCACTGCCCTTAGCTCCAAGGTTTTGATGAAAATGAAGTTTAAAACCTATGATAATATAATAAAAGACATCTCATCAAAATATTGTTTGTATTGAAATGTGTTTTGGAACTAAATTACAAGTATTTCAATGGAGAAGGTGGAATAGGACTCAGAAAATTCAAAGAGAAAAAAGAATGATTAAGAATTTCCCACAGTTAGGCTCAGCACCCGTAGCACAGTGGTTACAGCACCAGCCACACGTACAGAGGCTCGTGTGTTAGAGCCCGACCTGGGCCAGCTAAATGACAATGACAACTGCAAAATAGCCAGGCGGACCCCTGTAGTCCCAGCTACTTGGGAGGCAGAGGCAAGAGAATCACTTAAGCCCAAGAGTTTGAGGTTGCTGTGGGCTGTGATGCCACAGCACTCTACTGAAGGTGACATAGTAAGATTCTGTCTCAAAAAAATTATTTTTTTCCAAAAAGTTAAAAAGAACTTGTTCTTATATTTTTAAAATGGATGTTGGTTAAAATAAAATCAACATATTTTTCATATGCTATTAGAAACAATGAAAAAGAGTACTTCAAAGGTTTTGTTGTTGTTGTTCTTGTTGTTTTGAGATAGGATCTCAAGGTGTCACCCTGGGTAGAGTGCCGTGGCATCATAGCTCATAACAACCTCCAACTCTTGGGCTCAAGTGGTCCTCTTGCCTCAGTTTTTCTGTTTTTAGTAGAGATGGGGGGTCTTACTTTTGCTTAGGCTGGTCTTGAACTCATGAACTCAAGTAATCCATCCGCCTCAGTCTCCCAGAGTACTAGGAATACAAGAGTGAGCCACCGCACAGCCTATTTTATTTTAAAATATTGATGTTTACATTAGAAATTATATCCTTTACAGAATAAGGAAATAAGTGAAGGAGGTCAGGTGCAGTGACTCATGCCTGTAATTCTAGCACTTTGGGAGGCCAAGGCAGAATTACTTGAGACTGACAGTTCTAGACCAGCCCATATAGCAAAATGAGTTATACAAAAAAATGTTTAAAAATATCTGAAGCTGGTGGCGTACTAAAGATAAAAAAAAAAAATAGCTGAAGGTGGTGGTATGCTGACATGCCACCATAGTCCTAGCTGCGTAGGAAGCTGAGGCAAGAGCATTGCTTGAACCTAGGGGCTTGAGGCTGCAGGAAGCTATACTCATGAGACTGCACTCCAGCCTGGGCAACAGAGTGAGATCTTTTCTAAAAAAAAAAAAAAAGGGAAGGAGTACAGCTATTTTATAGCAGCATATTCACGATAGTTAAAATGTGGAAGCAACTCAAGTATTCATTCATGGTGAATGGATAAACAAAAAGGGGACCTCGGGCTGGGCATGGTGGTTCATGCCTGTAATCTCAGCACTCTGGGAAGCCGAGGCAGGTGGATTGCCTGAGCTCACAGGTTCAAGACCAGCTCTGAGCTAGAGAGAGACACTGTCCCTAAAAATAGCTGGGCATTGTGGCTGGCACCTGTAGTCCCAGCTACTTGAGAGGCTGAGGCAAGAGGATCCCTTGAGCCCAAGAATTTGAGGTTGCTGTGAGCTGTGACGCCATGGCATTCTACCAAGGGTGACAAAGTAAGACTCTGTCTCAAAAAAAAATTTTTTATTTTTTTTTTTTGTAGAGACAGAGTCTCACTGTACCGCCCTCGGTAGAGTGCCACGGTGTCACCCAGCTCACAGCAACCTCCAACTCCTGGGCCTAGGCGATTCTCCTGCCTCAGCCTCCCAAGTAGCTGGGACTACAGGTGCCCGCCACAACACCCGGCTATTTTTTTGTTGCAGTTTGGCCGGGGCCGGGTTTGAACCCGCGACCCTCGGTATATGGGGCCGGCGCCCTGCTCACTGAGCCACAGGCACCGCCCAAAATTTTTTTTTTTTTATTTTAAAAAACAAGCAAATAAACAAATTGTATATTTACAATGGAATATTATTCAGCCTTAAAAAGGAAGGAAATTCTGAATTCTGACACAACATGGATAGACTTTGAGGATAATATACTTCATGAATTAAGCCAGTTACAAAAAGACAAATACTATATGATTCTACTTATCTGATACTAGAGTAGTCAAAATCATAGACAGAAAGTAGAATGGTGGTTGCCTGGGACTGGGAAGAGGAAGAAATGACAGTAACTGCTTAACAAGTGCAGAGTTTCAATTTTGCAATATGAAAAGAGTTCTAGAGACAGATGGTGATGATAGTTGCACAAGATGAATGTGGTTTTTTGTTGTCTCTCTCTTTTTTTTTTTTGCAGTTTTTGGCTGGGGCTGGGTTCGATCCCACCACCTCTGGTATATGGGGCCAGCGCCCCACTCCTTTGAGCCACAGGTGCCGCCCTGTCCCTTTTTTTTTTAAATCCCAGTTACCCTGGGGTTGAGTGCAGTGTTGTCATAGCTCACAGTAACCTTCAACTCTTGGGCTCAAGCAGTCCTCTTGCTTCAACCTCCCGAGTAGTTGGGACTACAGGTGCATGCCACAACACCCGGCTATTTTTAGAGATGGGTCTCAGGGTCCCACTCTTGCTCAGGCTGGTCTCCAACTCCTGAGTTCAAGCAATCTGCCTGCCTTGGTCTCCCAGAGTGCTAGGATTACAGGCGTGAGCCACCATGTCAGGCCATAAAAAAAGTTAAAAAAAAAAAAAAAAAACTAGTAAAGGAGTATGTAATATTTTACATTTTAGGGGGATACAAAGAACAATAATGTTTAATGGCAACTTCCACTATTTACCAGTTCCTCTGTTGATGGACCTTTTGGCTATTTATGACTTTTTTTTTTTTTTTTTTGTAGAGACAGAGTCTCGCTTTACCGCCCTCGGTAGAGTGCCGTAGTGTCACAGCTCACAGCAACCTCCAGCTCTTGGGCTTAGGTGATTCTCTTGCCTCAGCCTCCCAAGCAGCTGGGACTACAGACGCCCACCACAACGGGCTAGCTATTTGTGGCTTTTGTCATTATAAACAACACTACAGTAAACATCTTTCCTAGCATTCAAGCACAAGATGTTTTCTAAAGCATTGTCCCACAAAAGGAATGATTTGAGAAGTATGCCGACCTTGTAAGGAATGACTGATTTGAAGGATGTGCCCCACAGCTTTTGAAACATTTTTCTCCAAAGTGGTGGTGCCAGTTTATGCTCACGTCAGTGGTGAGAAGTTTCCATTTACCCACATCTCTGTTAATTCTTGGTTTTGTCAGTCTTTCGATTCTACCAGCCTCATGAGTGTGAGTTAGTATCTCACTTCTGTATAAACCTGCAACTCCCTTCTCAGGTGAGGCTGAGCATCCTGCCGCGAGGTTGCTGCATGGGCAGCTTTCCTTTTCTGCATGTGTCCAGTCCGTAGCCTTGGCCCACTGCCCTGATGGGCATTAACTATGTTTAAGTAACTTTTGTATACCAGGTATGCCTGCCTTCCAGAGCTCATATCACTTAATCACTTAAAATAGGAATTTTGTTGGTGCTTAGAGAACCTGATTTATTTTATTTTTATTTATATTTATATATTTTGAGACAGAGTCTCAAGCTGTTGCCTTGGGTAGAGTGTGGTAGTGTCATAGCTCACAACAACCTCCAAATCCTGGGCTCAAGTTTTCTGTTTTTAGTAGAGATGGGGGTCACGCTTTTTGCTCAGGCTAGTCTTGAACTTGTGAGCTCAACCTGTCCACCCGCCTCGGCCTCCCAGAGTGTTAGGATTACAAGCATGAGCCACCAGTGCCTGGCAGAACCTGATTTCTTTTTAACCAATTATACACTACTAATCGCACAACCAAAGGAGGCTTTGCTTCTTCTTTTTGTTCAGAAGATGTCCTGAATGCTGTTGTAGTCAGAGTAAAGGCTCTGCCAGAAAACATCATAAGGCAAAATAAAATGCATCCCAAAGGCTCATTGCTTTCCTTTTCTTTTTTACTGTTTCTCGTACCTCTGTGTGTGTGTGTGTGTGTGTGTGAGAGAGAGAGAGAGAGAATTTGTTATCTTGAAACAAATTTAAGTTTACCAAAAATAGAAACGTAAAAAGTCAGTGGAAATTATTCTTTTCACATAAGATGGTTAAGTCTTCCTTTGGGCACTGGCCAAGGATCCATGAAGTAACCTCAACTCAACCATAAAGCTTTTCACTCCCACGTTTTAAAAACCGTGACCTTGCTGGTGGCAAGCCCGCTGTGTGACTTTCTGAGTGCATCTGAGCGATTCTCTTCAGTTACCGGTGAGACAGCTGTGGAAGCTGGAGGGGCAGCGATGGAAACATTGCCAGGGGAGGAAGACTGTTTCCACCCGCTAACTACAGGCCCTAACTCCTGAAGCCGGTGACCCATTTATAGGACTTTCCTTCACTAGGAAGGGGGAGGGGAGGAGGTGCTGACGGGGAAAGAGGTAGCAGAAAAGAGCTGCCAGAAAAGAGCTGCGAAGGTTAAGAAGAAAGGGAAGCCAAGGACTTTCCCCTCCCTTCCCCCTAGCTCTTGCCTGTCAGCGCCTGGGTCTTTCTCTCCCCGGTAGAGCAGTAGAGAGGATTTCTCAGGAGGGTTTGCACATTCCCAATATAGAGGAAAAAGAGGCAAGCTGCTCCCTCCACACCTCAGACACGGAGGTCACCTGTCCTTCAGAAATGTGACTGCGTGTGCCCAGAAGCAGAACCACGCTATGGGACCGCCCCTGCGCCCCACAGTCAGCTTCTTACTTGGAGGCTAGAGAATGCTGTTCCCCATGCGGGCGTGCTAGGGACAGGAGCTCGGTGGAGCTGGGGTGTGGGTGGGGTTTGCAGTCGTCGTCCGGCCTCGTGGCCTGCCACCCCTCCCCCAGCACCAGTTTCTATTCTGCAGGTCCCAGCGCTGCGGGGCACCCAAGCAATGGGGACAGACAAGGAGACACGTGATGCCACTATGAGGGAGCCAGGGTGTGGTGGGTGCCGCTGGAGGAGCCCGGCCGAGGGTGTCATCGGAGGAATTGGGAGAAGGACCCTGGGAGACCAGGGCGGCTGTCCCTGTCTCAGACGAAGACTCGGTGTGGCAGAAGCAGGGGCTGGGTGGTGGGGTGGGGGCAGTCCAGTCTGGAGGCAGAAGGGAGCAAAGGCGCCTGGCCGGGAACAGCAGCAGTGTGCTTGGGGAACCGGGCACCTGCCAGACCGCCAGAGGCAGGGTCTGCTGGTGAGGAGGTGGGGCCGCTTCACGGCGCTTGCACGCCCTCCTCTCCTCGCTTGCTCATTCAGCCCAAGGCCCTGGGACACCCTTGGCAGAGCTGTCAAGATCCATTCATCCAGAGCCTAGGCTGCCCCCTCGTCCTCCCTCCCCGCCACTTCTCACGCGAATTCATTTTTCTGCGCACAGTGAGTCCCTGAGCCGAGGAGGCCAACACATTTCCCAGTTGCCCCAGGAGACAGCGCGCCTAGCTAGGTCAGGTCCCGGGCGTAGGCAGCGAGTGGCTCCGAGTCAGTGACTGGGGGTCCGGCGTGGGCAGGGAGAGGGCCGAGGAGGGATTTAGAATCCAGACGTGGAAGCGAACTCAGAAAAGATCCGGTCCAACACAGTTATTTTGCAGAGCAAGAAAAACAGAGGCCCAAGGATGGTGAGTATCGTCCTCCAGGTAACTCAGGAGGCCCCGACTGAGCTGCGACTAAGTGCAGGGACTCTCCCTACCACGCCTCGAATAAAACCAAATGCTCCGTCTTTCCAGCAGGGGACGATGTTACCTGGGCGGGCGGTGGGCAGGAGGGAGCAACTCGGAACGCAGCCTGCACTTGGCCTCAAGCAAAAATACAGCAGGGGCACGCTCCTGCCCAGCCGCCCTCATCTTCACCTCAGCCCTCCATAGCCTCGCTGCCCGCTGGGGCAACGGCTCTCGCCGCTGTCACGATCCCCTGCCCTGTCCCATAACAGACCTCTTAGAACCCTACTTTGCTTTGGAGACCGAGGTTATTACTAGATTTAGCTCGGCATGAACTGCTGGTCAATGAAAGAATTTCTGGCCCAAGACAGAGCGAGGAGATAATGTGGGTGGGCCCCTGACCTCTCGCATCTCTCACTTTCTACCAATTGCTGAGGAGCCCCCTATGCAATACATCTGTCCTTAGAAATGGCTAGAATGTCAAATTTTAATTTGGGTAGAAGTCCCTAAGTTGGAAAACTTCTGTACTCTAGGCCAAACTGGGAGTTCTCCCAACTCTCCCTTCAATTGTCAAAAAAAATGAAAAGGGGCTTAGTTACAAAACTAAAAAAAAAGAGACCGCAGTGGAGATCCCAGGCGGTCCTGGGCCCCGAGGGCAGGGGAGAGGGGTGGGTGAGTGGGTGGCGGCTGGGGCCCATGGCTGGGACAGCTGGGCTAGCTCCTTGCTCATTCGAAACTGCAGGCCCCCCCCCCCCCGCAAGGGGGTAGTGGGCCTGGGAGCAGGAGGAGGCGAGCACCCGGCAGGAAGGGGACGGGCTTGGGAGATGGGGTGTCCTGGGGCAGGTAGAGTTTGGGGCCCGTGGGGTACTGGTGCAAAGAATCAGGTCGCGGGCTGGCCATGCGCACTCTTGGCTCGGACGTGGCTGGGACAGGGGAAAGCCTCGGAAAACCAAGGTGGAGGTTACCAGAGCCCAGGTCCCTCTGAGGTTCTTTTGGTCTACTCACCGATTTCACTACCACTTTGGGATGTGGAAGGTCCTCTCTTCCACCGCCTCTGGAGGTGTTTGGAACCAGAGCTCCTTGGTCAAAGCATCGGTGGCTGCTGTCAGCCACTAATAAGGCCTTGGGCCCAGCCTGTTTCTGCTCCTGGTGATGGGAATCTTTGTTTCCTTGTTGTCCTCTGGAGTCCCAGCCGATTAGACCTGCCAATGACAACTAGAAGGGGGCTGGGCTGCGCATTGAATTCGGAACTTCAAATCCCTAAGTCCCTCTCTGCCCCAGATGTATACTTAATATTTAAATTGACAGTTTTGCCTTGTTACCTAGTTTAAAAGAATTTTGGAAAGTATAAACCAAAAAGAAAAGAAAAATAAATTGCCCATAGTGCCAATATAAGACTATGATCACTCTTAACATGTTGGTGTATTTATTTGCTTTTTTGGTCTTTATTTTTTTTGTTTTTGTTTTTTTTTGCTCTTATCCCATACTTATGTATTTTTAGTTTTTTTTTTTTCCATCATGGTCATCATATTTTCCGTTGAGATTTCCAGCCTGCTTTTAATGTTTTTTCAAATTTTAAATTAAATTTTGGGGGTGGCGCCTGTGGCTCAAAGGAGTAGGGCACCAGACCCATATACCGGAGGTGGTGGGTTCAAACCCAGCCCCCGGCCAAAAACTGCAAAAAAAAAAAAAAAACTGAGGCAGGAGGATCCCTTGAGCTCAAGAGCTGGAGATTACTGTGAGCTATGATGTCATAGCACTCTACACAGGGTGACAGCTTGAGACTCTGTCTCAAAAAAAAAAAATTAAAATTTGGGCTTGGTGCCTGTAGCACAGTGGCTAGGGTGCCAGCCACATACACCTGAGCTGGTGGTTCGAATCCATCGCAGGCTTGCCAAACAACAATGACAACTACAACCAAAAAATAGCTGTATGTTGTGGTGGGCGCTTGTAGTCCCAGCTAGGGCAAGGGAAGGCTGAGGCAAGGCAATCGCTGAAACCCCAAAAGTTTGAGGTTGCTGTGAACTATGACGCCATGGCACTCTACCCAGGGTGACAACTTGAGACTCTGTCTCAAAAAAATAAATAAAATAAATAAATAAATTTCGGCCAATTTATTTTATATTACATATAATGTGTATTTCATGAATTGCACTCGATATCTGCATAATATTTTGCTAAGGTAGTTGGGCATTTATGTCTTGTCTACATTCTCATTATGATAATGATTTCTAAATGGTATGCAATTTTAATTTTTCTTTCTTAGTTACTTTAAGAGTTCTTAAAAAGTGATTACAATTTTTCAAGTGGATAGATTGTTTTTTCTCTTTTCCCTTTGTTTAGTATTATATTTTCAATAGTTTATAT
The DNA here is from genome assembly GCF_027406575.1 of Nycticebus coucang. Taxonomy (NCBI): domain Eukaryota; kingdom Metazoa; phylum Chordata; class Mammalia; order Primates; family Lorisidae; genus Nycticebus; species Nycticebus coucang. The sequence continues at coordinate 85,484,440 of NC_069783.1, forward strand.
TTTATATATTTAAAGTGATATTATGAAGTATAAGAACCACATGGCTGTTAAAATGATAAACATTGGCATGAATTTTTTTTAATGCACTTTGAATTATTTTCTTGGTGGGAAATGGCCTTTAATGCCAACTGGGCCTTTTAAGGATTTGACAAATATATACTATTGGCTGTTACATGAAAAGTTCCTCTTTTCCTAAACCCTGGTCGGCACTAGAAATTAAATATATATACCCACATACAGTGAGTCTGCACTTAACATTGTTGCTAGGTTCTTGGAAACTGCAGCTTTAAGCAAAATGAGGTATAATAAAACCAACTTTTTTTAATCAGTGCTATAATGAAACAGTGTTGAATGAGATATTATCTGGGGACCTGTTGTTTTACTTAAAGTCGTAGTTTCCAAGAACCTGTCCACAAGTTAAGGGAGGACTTACTGTGTGGTGTGTATGCGTGGGTGGGTGTGTATCAGTATTATTTGAGAGAGGCAAGAAATGGAATAATTTTTAAAATGTTCTTTGATTTTTATTGTGGTTGACCTTTTTATTCCTGTAGATCTGATAACCAGTTAAAATTCTCTTTTTTTGTGTGTGGATTGTCTGTGTCGTTTTGTGGGTAACTTAAAACTTGAGGAGGTTTATCTCCTTTAGCTTTTACATTATAGGAATTATGTTTCTATTTCTTCTGCTACAAAATACCTTATTAAAAAAAAGAAAACAGGGCGGTGCCTGTGGCTTAAGGAGTAGGGAGCCGGTCCCATATGCCAGAGGTGGCGGGTTCAAACCCAGCCCCGGCCAAAAACCAAAAAAAAGGAAAAGATTTAAAAAAAAAACAGAAAACAACTCCAGTCCATCAAACCACATACCTCAAATTCACCTTGACTTATTCTCTTTCCAGCTCTCCCTGGGCCTGAGAGAACAGTGTGGCCTACAGAGCAGGTAGAGGCTCTACCTGGCCTAACGCTTATATAATTCAGGGGTCGTCTTTATCTTTTCTTCTTTTGAGTGGTGAGATTTTAGAATATTTTTGCTGAAATCTGGGGGAAAGTGATGCCCAGTAAGATTGTACAATTTTCCTGGAATTCATACACTCCTGTTTCAATGTCCCTGAGAGAAAGGGAGTGGATTGGGGAGGAAGGGAAGGAGGTATAGGGACTTGGGACTCTGCCTTTTTTCACAACTGAGAAGAGAAATGACCTAGGCTGCCATACACAAGTGGCCTATCCATCTATAATATTCCATCCGTATCATTTTATTGTCTATGGGATCAGTAGTATTGACCTCTCTTTTGTTTCTGGTATTAGTAATTTGTGTCTTCTCTCTTTTTTCTCAGGTTGGCTAGAGGTTTATCAATTTTATTAATCTTTTTCAAAGAGGCAGCTTTTGTTTTCACTGATTTTCTCTATTGTTTCCTGCTTTCAATTTAATTGATTTCTGCTTTAACTTTCATTATTCATCTTCTGCTTGTTTTAGAATTAAACTGCTCTTTTCTTTTTTTTTTTTTTGAGATAGAGTCTCATTATGTTGCTCTCAGTAGAATGCTGTGGTGTCACAGCTCACAGCAACCTCAAACTTTTTTTTTTTTGTAGAGACAGAGTCTCACTTTATGGCCCTTGGTAGTGCCGTGGCCTCACACAGCTCACAGCAACCTCCAACTCCTGGGCTTAAGCGATTCTCCTGCCTCAGCCTCCTGAGCAGCTGGGACTACAGGCACTCGCCACAATGCCCGGCTATTTTTTGGTTGCAGTTTGCGGTATATGGGGCCAGCGCCTTACCGACTGAGCCACAGGCGCCACCCCCGCAACCTCAAACTTTTGAGCTTAAACGATTCTCCTGTATCAGCCTCCCAAGTAGCTGGGACTACAAGCGCCCAGCACAATGCCTGGCTATCTTTTTTTTTTTCTTTTGTAGAGACAGAGTCTCACTGTACCACCCTCGGGTAGAGTGCCGTGGCATCACACGGCTCACAGCAACCTCTAACTCTTGGGCTTACGCGATTCTCTTGCCTCAGCCTCCCCAGCAGCTGGGACTACAGGCGCCCGCCACAACGCCCGGCTATTTTTTGGTTGCAGTTTGGCCGGGGCTGGGTCCGAACCCGCCACCCTCGGCATATGGGGCCGGCGCCCTACTCACTGAGCCACAGGCACCGCCCGCCTGGCTATCTTTTTGTTGTGGTTGTCATTGTTGTTTAGCAGGCCCAGGCCGGGTTCGAACCCACCAGCCCTGGTGTATGTGGCTGGCACCCTAACCACTGAGCACGGGCATGGAGCCTGCTTTTCTTCTCTTGTTTGCTAAGGTATAAGTTAGATTATTGATTTTAGCCTTCTCTTTTTAAAATATATGTACTTAATGCTATACATTTTTCTAAGCACTGTTTTGCTGCATTCCACACATTTTGAGAAGTTGTGTTTTTATTTAGTGCAAATATTTTAAAATTTCTCTTGAGACTTCTTTGACTTGTGTTATTTAGAAGTATGTTGTTTAATCTTCAAACATTTGGAGATTTTTCAGCTATCTTTTTATTATTACTTTCTAGTTTAATTCTTTTGTGGTCTGCCAGCTTACTTTGTATGATTTCTGTTCATTTAAATTTGTTAAGATGTGTTTTATGGCTCTCCCCTCCTCTCTCCCTCCTCTCTTTCTGTCTCTCTCCATCTCTCCCCGCCCCCCCCTTTCCTCTCTCTCTCTTTTCTCCCCTCTCTCTTTCTTCTTTTCTCTCCTCCTTGGTGCTGCTCTGCAGCACCCCTCCCTCGCCAATAAAAAACCTTTCATACAAAAAAAAAAAAAAAGATGTGTTTTATGGGGCAGAATATGGTCTCTTTTGTTGAATATTCCACGTGAGTTGGGGAAATGTATGTATTCTGCTATTGTTGGATAGAGCGGTCTATAAATATCAATGAGATCAAGTTGGTTTCTATTCAAATCAATTAAATTATTGCTGATTTTCTGTTTTCTGGATTTATCAATTACTGAGAGAGGAACACTGAAATACTCAACCACAGTAGTGGATTTGTCTATTTCTGCTTACATTTCTATCATTTTTTTGTCCCTTGTACTTCAATGCTTTGATGATAGGTACATGCATGTTAGGGATTATTTTGTCGTAATGAAGACAAGTGACTTCTTTAATATTATCTATTGCCCCTCTTTATCCCTGTCATATTTTTTTTTTATTCTGAAGTCTATTTTGTCTGAAATCAGTATAGTTATTCCAGCTTTCTTTTGATAGTGCTAGCATGATATATCTTTCTTTGTCCATTTATAACCCATTTAAGTCTTTGGAGTTAAAGTTGGTTTCTTGTAGACAACATATGGTTAGGTCTTGTTTTTTATATTTTGACAATCTTTTAGTTATTGTCTTTAGGCCATTTATATTTAAAGTGATTATTGATATATTAAAATTAATATCTACTATATTTGTAACTTTTCTGTTTGTTATATTTATTGTTCCTTTTTTCACCTTCCCTATCCATTTTAAGGAAAACATCTAGTATTATACAAACTAATATGTTAATCACAGGTTTGGAAAAACAAAGAACTATTTACATTTTTTTTTTAATTTAATTCTCCTTTTTTTTTTTTTTTTTGCAGTTTCTGGCCGGGGCTGGGTTTGAACCCGCCACCTCTGGCATATGGGGCCGGTGCCCTACTTCTTTGAGCCACAGGCACCTCCCTAGAATTATTTACATTTTTACGACAAAAATTATATTCATGTATTCATAAACTTTTATATTCATGTATTCATAAACTTTTATATTCATGTATTCATAAACTTTTAAAAGAAAGCTTTTCAAAAATGAAAGAAGCTTAAAAGTGCTTTTCCTCAGAAAGAGAGAACATCTCCCTGACATAGCAACCTTCTCTAACCTCAGCACTGGGTGGCTCATTTGAAACGAGCGCTTCATACCCTTCGTACCCATGGTACCAGAGACAGAGAATGAAGATGTTCCCAAGTGCTTGACACCTCATTGGCACCCTTTCCCCATTCGCCATGACTTTGTGTAAATTTTTTGAAGGTAGACAACCTTGGTTCTACGAAGTGAACACTGTGGTTTGCAAGGGGGACCATACGTCCTCTGGACTCGGGATGGCAATGGCAGAAAAGCCTCTGCTGGGGTGTTCTGGAGGACCCTTCAGGGGAAGGAAGGGATCTGGTGAGAGTGTGAAATATCCACTCCTCTGGACTCATGCTTCTTGCCTGTAATCTTCAAGGATTCATGGGCTAAGCAGCTTTTGTGAGGTTATTGCACTGCTGCAGTTTTTAGCCAGGCATCCAGGGATAAAGATTATTGAGAAACCTTCCCCTTGAAGCCTTGCAAAAAACAAACAAAAAAAATCCCCCCAAAGCAAGAGAGTCTCAAAACATGTGGCCAGTCTATTGGTTACTTATTGAGGAATAACTGATTGTTCTGTGACTCAGTTAACCATCAGATATAGTGTCAAGTTAAACATAAAAAGATCCAGGATTGTATGGGCCTAGAGTTATAATGGGATCCAACCTCATTTGATTTATAACCTCAAAACCAGAAAACTCTTTCTGTTTTTTTTCTAATTTTTCCTCAAAATGAAGAATCCACATGAAAAGAATCATCTGTTATAATTACGTCCCAAAGATAAGCAAGTTAATCTCATTTGGGAAAGGAGGGTGAGGATTTTAACCTTCTCTTTTGGGTATAACCCTTGATTTTATTGCTGTGGTTAATCAAGGTGAATTTCAGTAGCATTTGACCTGCAAATTAGTTTCTGCCTTTTGGAATCAGGTCTATAGCTGCAAGAGACTTTAGGCAGTGGTTCTCATCCTTCCTAATGCCATGACCCTTTAATACAGTTCCTGTGGGTCACTTTAGAGACATCCCAAAGCTTTTAAAATATCTCCCAGCAGAGTGGTAAGGTAGGGCTGATATTGTCATCTCAGATTGGAAGACAAGCCAGTCTGTCTCAAGTGTCAGCAAGTTTTTTCGAGATGGGGACTTCCTCTAAGAGGTACCTTGTAATGAACATGAAGACTCAACTTCAGGAAGATGTCGATTTCTCCAAGTTAATCCACAGATTCAGCAGGTTCATGATGCCAACCAGATTTCTTGACAAGCTGATTCTAAACTTTATAAGGAAGTATAAAGGACCAAAACTAACCAAGATAATTTTGCTGATAGGCAAAAGGGACCCACTTTTCTAAATATCATGATTAATAACTGTAGTAATTTAAAAAGTAATAGTCCAATGAAAGAAAGTAGGGAAGGCAGTGCCCATACTCAGTGGGTAGGGCGCTGGTGCCATATGCCAAGGCTGGTGGTTTGAACCTGACCAGGGCCAGCTAAAACAACAATGAAAACTGCAGCAAAAAAACATAGCTGGGCCCGGTGCTTGTGGCTCAAGCGGCTAAGGCACCAGCCACATACACCTGAGCTGGCGAGTTCGAATTGAGCCTGGGTCTGTCAAACAATAATGACAGCTGCAACCAAAAAATAGCCAGGTGTTGTGGCGGGTGCCTGTAGTCTTAAGTCCCTGCAGTACTTGGAGGCAAAGGCAGGAGAATCGCTTGAGCCCAGGAGTTGGAGGTTGCTGTGAGCTGTGATGCCACAGCACTCTACCAGGGCGACAGCTTGAGGCTCTATCTCAAAAAAAAAAAAGCCGGGCGTTGTGGCGGGCTCCTGTAGTCCCAGCTACTTGGGAGGCTGAGGCAAGAGCTTAAGCTCAAGAGTTTGAGGTTTCTGTGAGCTGTGACGCCACAGCACTCTACCCAGAGCAACAGCTTGAGACTCTGTGTCAAAAAAAGAAAGAAAGAAGGGAGGGAGGGAGGGAGGGAGGAAGGAAGGAAAATATTGGAGATAATAGGATTTAGTCATCGGTGTTGTGACCACTGGCTCTCCAGCTCTCTATGTGGGAAAAATGTAAACCTTGAGTTCAAACTTTTCACATAATGATATTCCAGATATAATAAAGACAAATATGAAAAGCAAAAAATTTAAACTGTTTTTTAAAAAAAAAATTTTTTTTTGAGACAGAGTTTCACTGTATTGCCCTGGGTAGAGTGCCGTGGCTTGCAGCTCACAGCAACCTCAAACTCTTGGGTTCTATCGATTCTCTTGCTTCAGCGTCCCAAGTAACTGGGACTACAGGCGCCTGCCACAATGCCCCACTATTCTTTGGTTGCAGTTGTTGTTTGGCAGGCCCAGGCTGGATTCAAACCCTCCAGCTCCAGTGTATGTGGCTGGCGCTCTAGCTGCTGAGCTATAGGTGCCGAGCCTCAAAAATATTTTTAAAGACATAGGATAAGGGTAGAATTTCTTGATCAAGACATAAAAGGACAAACATAAAAGTACGATAATATATTCCCATATTAAAAAATTTTTGGAGTACTATTTGTAGGAAAAATACCAGTACAAAGTTAAAGTACAAGTCTCAAATTAGTAGACGACATTTGCACAAAAGCAACACAGGATTATTATCCATAATTTGTGTTTAAGACTCTTACAGATTAATCAGATAAAGACAAATAACTCAATTAAAAATGGACAAGGTACATGACTAGCCCAATAACCAAATAAAAAGACACTAAACCTTAGTGAAATCCAAATTAATTATCAGATTAATTATCTGATATTACTTCATACCCAGAACAAAAACTAACAAGTCTAATAACATCAAGCATGAGAGAGGATTTGGCCAAAGCAGAACTTTTATGTGATATTTATGGGAATGTAAATTGGTACAACCACTTTGGAGACAATTTGGCAATACCTAGTACAAATATCTCATAAAAATGAAGACGGTCTGACTCTTGTACTTGCACTTCTAGGATCATCACTCAGAGAAACTTTGATGTAGAAGGATATTTGTGGGGTACAAACAACAGGAATTCGAAATTTATAATAATAAAAATTGAAAAGAATCTAATATCCAATAGTAGAGAAATGAATGAATGATGATAAATTAACAAAACATGACACAATGAATGAACTAGATCCACAGACATCAACAAGAATAAGTCTCAAAAATGTAATATTGAATGAAATAAGAAAATTTTAAGAGTGTACATATAATCTGACATCACTTATAAAAAATAAAATCACATGCAAACAATGCTATATGTTATTCACAGATACATACGTATATAATAAAAAGATTATAAGTATAAAAATACGAAAAGCCTGAAGGCAGAAGGCATAAACTTCAGGATAGGAGTGGGTGCTATGGAACTTGGTATGGTGCTGAAGGAGGGGTCTTAGCCTTAACATTTTGGTGATTGAAATAAAAGACTGAAGCAAATTTGGTTGGCTCAGTGCCTGTAGCTCAGCAGCTAGGGAACCAGCCACATACACTGAAGCTGGTGGGTTCGAATCCAACCCTGGCCAACTACAACCAAAAAATACCCAGGCATTGTGGCAGGAGCCTGTAGTCCCAGCTACTTGGGAGGCTGAGGCAAGAGAATCGCTTAAGCCCAAGAGTTGGAGGTTGCTGTGAGCTGTGATGCTACGGCATACTACTGACAGTGAAACAGTGAGACTCTGTCTCAAAAAAAGAAAACAAAAACAAAAACAAATTTGGCAAAATATTAAATTTGCTAAATCTGAGAGTGGATATTTTAGCATTGATTATATTACTTCATATTACTTTCAATATTTTCTTTATATTTGACATAATTTAAAGCAAAAATTACCCTATTTAACAAATGGTGCTGGGTGAACTGGCTGGTGACCTGTAGAAGACTGAAACTGGACCCCCACCTTTCACCATTAACAAAAATTGATTCTCATGGTGGCGCCTATGGATCAAAGGGTTAGGGTGCCGGCCCCATATGCCAGAGGTGGGTTCAAACCCAGCCCCGGCCAAAAACTGCAAAAAAAAAAAAAGAAATTGATTCTCACTGGATAAAAGATTTAAACTTAAGACATGAAACTATAAAAATATTAGAAAAGAATGCAGGGAAAACACTTGAAGTAATTGGCTTGGGAGAATATTTTATGAAGAGGACCCCCCCAGGCAATTGAAGCAACACCAAAAATACATTACTGGGATCTGATCAAACTAAAAAGCTTTTGCACAGCCAAGCGCACAGTAAGTAAAGCAAACAGACACCCTTCAGAATGGGAGAGATTTTTGCAGGTTATGCTTCCGACAAAGGTCTGATAACTAGAATCTACAGAGAACTCAAACTAATCGATAAGAAAAGAATAAATAACCCCATTTCTATGTGGGCAAGAGACTTGAACAGAAACTTCTCTGATAAAGACAGGTGCATGGATTACAAACGTATGAAAAAATGCTCATCATCCTTAATCATCAGAGAAATGCAAATCAAAACTACTTTCAGATATCATCTAACTCCAATAAGATTAGCCCATATCACAAAATCCCAAAACTACAGATGTTGGCGAGAAGGGAACACTTCTACACTGCTGGTAGGAATGCAAGGTAATATGACCTTTTTGGAAAGAAGTTTGGAGAACACTCAAGGAACTAAAAAGTAGACCTCTTCGATCCTGCAATTCCTCTACTAGGTATATACTCAGATGAACAAAAATCATTTTACAACAAAGACATTTGCACCAGCCCAATTCATAATTGCCAAGACATGAAACAGCCCAAGTGCCCATCTACCCATGAATGGATTAACAAATCGTGGTATATGTACACCATGGAATACTATGCAGCCATAAAAAGATGAAGACTTCATATCTTTTATATTTACCTGGATGGAGCTGGAACATATTCTTCTTAGTAAAGTATCTGAAGAATGGAATAAAAGGTATCCAATGTATTCAATACTACTATGAAATCAATATATAATCACCTACACACTCATGTGAATGGCAAAACATAACTATAGTCCAGAAAGTACAAGGGAAGAGGAGAGAGAGGGGAGGGGAGGGGAAATATGGGAGGAGGGAGTGTATATGGGGGGACTTGACCTAATGTGCGTGATGCAATGGTACATTTCAAAACTATTAAGAAATGAGTATAATTGTGATGGATGTGTTACTAAGTTCAATGTAAGCATTTCACATTGTATATCGAAGCAGTAACTGAGCCCCATAAATGCATCAAGGTACAAAGTCATGATTTAATAAAAAATAGTTAATAAAAAAAGAAAAAATAATAAAGCAAAAATTTAAAAAACTTATCCTCTTTATGTTAATAGAATAATTAATTCCAGATGCCGTCTAAAGTACTGGACTCCCCAGCGTTAATGAAACATCTTTTTCCCAGCCTTGAGTGAGGGTAAGATTTAGGCTTATCAAAGATAGTTAGAATATAATGAAATAGCATTGATATTTAAATTAATAATGCTAAAAGCTACTATTACTTGATTACTATGAACCACAAACTTGGCAAGCACTATTTGATTAATGCTCATGTGTGAGGTAGGTTTTAGTATTAGCCTTGCTTTATATTTTGAGGTTCAGAGAAGTTAATTCACTTGCCAAGAGTCACACAGGCAGCCCATGTCTACCAGATGCTGGCCCCAACTGTAGAGTTGCTCTGTCTGTCCCACCTGCTGTGAACCATTTCCCCTGCAGCTTCCCCTCTTCTCCTGAACCACCCACTGTGTAGCTAGGTTTGCCTGCTTTGAGCTATAGATGCTTTTGAAAGAATGAACTTACTTTTTTGTTTTCCCCAAATAATCCAATAACTTTGACTTTTTATCAGGTTACACTGGCCTTCTCCCAAGTTTTCCCCAAACGGATGAAGCTTTGCTGCTCCCTGAAAAGCACCCAGTCTCAAAGAACAGCTGGGTGCTCTTCAGGCATGTGGGGGGAAGAGGGAAGGTTTTGGAGTCAGGCTACCGGGGGTTGATCATAGCTGTCTATTTATCAAATGCTGTGTGACTTTGAGCATGCTGCTGAGCCTCTCTGAACCCATTTCCTCACCTATTGAAGGGGCTACCAATATCTACCTTATTCAGCTGTTAGGAAAGTAAACAAGAAAAGGGACATACCACTCCAGCACCTTGCTGCCCCCTGCGAAGCACTCGGTAGATCTGGCGTTGTTATTCTCGGTCCTACTGTGGTGAGGAAGCAAGATAGGGTCCTGTCCTGCAGGTGCACTTGAGTTAGGAGCACACTGGAGTTCCTTAAAGGCCCTTGCCCAGGCTGAGATGCAGAATGATCTAGGCACTGCTGCAGCCTCAGAACAATCCAGAATTGACTGAGACACTAAGGGGCTTCCATAACCGAAAGCAGGCAGAGGCATTGTTTTTAAGCCAGTGTGGAACCCCAAGTGGAACATCTTGCCTCTCAGGGCAAATGCTTTTGGAACCCTCTGAAATCACAGTTTCACTTTTAGCAAGACCCTGCTGCAGTGGGGAAAGCCCCCATATACTCAGTCTTCTCCAAAGGGAGTGTTCTCTTGGCCAGGCTGTGCCTATTCTGAGCCCCCCGCTTCTTCTTCTTTTTTTTGTGGTTTTTGGCCGGGGCTGGGTTTGAACTTGCCACTTCCGGCATATGGGGCTGGTGCCCTACTCCTTTGAGCCACAGGTGCTGCCCGAGTCCTCTGCTTCTTGAGCCCTTCCCTTCCCACTGGTTAATTCCTTAGCTGCCTTCTTCATGTTTTTGCCTTTTTGAGCCCTGCTCCTCCCTTATGTTGGAGTGTTAGTGCAGGCTTGGACACTTTTTTCAGATTCTAAATTGTCCACCTGCCAAGCAGCCTCTCTTGCTGTCTCCCTGGGCAAATCCATGCAACTCTGTGCTTGGTAGATTGTGGCTCCCAAGTCCTGCCTTGACTTGCACCCAATCACATGGTGGGGATGAGACAGGTACTCTATCTAGGGTTTTGAGTCCCACATTTGTATAACATAAATTCTCTGCAGTAGCTCTATAATCGTAGCAAGCAGGTCTGTGTACCAAAAGGAATGATGGTCCACTTGGGGCATGGAGTTTTAAACTGCTGCAGTCCTCCAATGCAAAACTGTATCAACGCTGAGAAAGTATTTTCCATCCATAACCTATCAGAAAAAAAAAAAGAGATGGGGCGGCGCCTGTGGCTCAGTGAGTAGGGCGCCGGCCCCATATGCCGAGGGTGGCGGGTTCAAACCCGGCCCCAGCCAAACTGCAACAACAACAACAACAAAAAAAAAATAGCCGGGCGTTGTGGCGGGCGCCTGTAGTCCCAGCTACTCGGGAGGCTGAGGCAAGAGAATCGCGTAAGCCCAAGAGTTAGAGGTTGCTGTGAGCCATGTGACGCCACTGCACTCTACCAAGGGCGGTACAGTGAGACTCTGTCTCTAAAAAAAAAAAAAAAAAAAAAAGATGGTATCTATTTAAGGGGAGAGTGGGTGATGATCTCAGAAAGCAATTTGATACCAGGTATTAAAAGCTATCAACATGTTAGGCGGCGCCTGTGGCTCAGCGGGTAGGGCGCCGGTCCCATATGCCGGAGGTGGCGGGTTCAAACCCAGCCCCGGCCAAATTAAAAAAAAAAAAAAAAAAAGCTATCAACATGTTTATACCATATATTCAGTAATTGGAATCTGGAAAATTTCTCCAAGTGGCTATAATCCTTTAGACTTGGCACAATGGAATATGAACAGAGATGTTAATTGAAAAAAAATGAAATAGTCAGAAATAATGGAATATTTAAACAAATAATCCATTCAATATAATTTTAGGCATTAACATTGTGACGTATTAGAATTACAAAACCTGTGTAGAAACAAGAAAAATGCAGTTAGATTACTCTTATCAAAACATACACTCAGCACTATTACAACTATGCAAAATGTAAAAAATATTTTAAAAATATCAGAGCCTGTGGCTCAGTGGGTAGGGCGCCGGCCCCATATACTGAGGGTGGCTGGTTTGAACCTGACCCCAGCCAAACTGCAACAGAAAATAGCCAGGTATTGTGGCAGGCATCTGTAGTTCCAGCTACTTGGGAGGCTGAGGCAGGAGAATCATCTAAGCCCAGGAGCTGGAGGTTGCTGTGAGCTGTGACCCTATGGCACTCTACCCAGGGTGATTAAGTGAGACTGTCTCTAAAAAAAATAAAATAAAATAAAATAAAATAAAAATTTTTTAAAATTATTGTAAAACATACATATAACATAAAATTTGCCATTTTAACCATTTTTTTAGTGGTTATCAGTGCCATTAATAAAATTCACATTGTTGTTTGACCATCATAATCATCCATCTGTAGAACTTTCTCATCTTCTTAAATTGAAACTTCATATCCGTTAAACACTAACTCCCCTTCCGCCTCTTCTCCCCAGCCCCTGGTAACCTCTATCCTATTTTCTGTTTCTACAGATTTGGCCACTCTAGTTACCTCCTGTAAGTAGAATCATGCTGTATTTGTCTTTTTTGCATGACCATTTTTTAAAGCTCTCTGAAGATAAGGACCAAGGCCCCGACTTGCTTTTATTTTAAACAATCATTCATTCATTTATTTAATATTTATGCGCTCACAGCCTGTGTATCAGACACTGTGCTAGGTGGGAGTTGAGGAACACACGCGGTCTCTGAAGGGGTCAGGGTCGTGGGATACAGATAACAACAACAAAACACTAAGAAGAAAGAGTTTTGGATCATGCAAAGTGCTCTCGGTGTGGTGACAGAAACTACAACCGCAGGCCTTTTCCCACTGAGGCTCTGAGCAGAGGCCCAGAGTGCCCTTCCCGCAAGCAGAGGACGGTGAGGAGATGCAGGCCCCGCACTGGGAAGAGCTGGAGTGCACTCTACATGCAGTGGGCAGCTGTGGGGGAACAGGGAACGCGGGTCCTATGCTGTGGCCCATAGCATCTTCAGGACAGAGGAACAAGTGCCAGTACTTCGTGCTGGGCACTGATTCTGTCACACTCTTGACCTGAGTGACCTCCTGGGCCAGATACAGGAGAGCCCCACTTCTCAGATAACAAGGCAGACGTGCTGCAGATCAATGCAGCCTCCTTCACAGCTGGAATCAGCTAACTCAGCCGGGAACCACCACTTTATCAGTATCTTTGTGCACAGCTGGGTGACTGTGTGTGCAGTGTCTGTTAACGCAGCGAAGCAATTTGAAGGCGGCTTAGGGACCGGAAGCCACCTGAAGAGCAAGGAAGAGAATGAAGAGTGAACCTGTGTTTGAATGAAGGAGCAGATGGAAAGAGAAAAAGTGCCCAATCCCTCCTCAGGGTCCAAGGGTGGGGAATTTTCATCCCTCCCCTGGGGCAGAGAAGAGAGAGGGAGGCAGGAGCTGGAGCCCCAGCCGAGGAGGGGGAGGAGGGGCCACCCTGGAAAGTGAGAAGAGGATCCTGGTCTCTCTCGAGCTCACTCAGGGTGCTTTCTCCTGCTTCTTTCCTGAGACCTGGTGTTGACCTTACTGTAAATCGTTATCTTTTATTTAATTGCATAAACATTCTCAGAATCACTTAGGAAATCTTGATGACCATTATTTGTGGAGTCTGAATAATTGTCTACCAAGTAAGTGGGGCACAGTTTTTTGAAACTCTTGCTATACTCATTTAGGTTGTTTTTAGGTATTTCTAACATGCATAACTAACGCTATTAAATACTGATAATCACACTGAGAGTGATATTTCCTCCAGATTGCTCTCCAGACTGGGTTTCAAAGGTCTGAGCCATTTCTTTGGGCCCTGTAGTTCCCTCCACAGCTCCTGAGGAGGCTCTGGGCACATCAGGAGGCCGAGGGAACAGAACGGAGGTGAAGGTCTGCATCTGTGTTTTAAGTGAACTTGTTGATTCTGTCTCAAGCACAGGGGTGGGGGTGGGCGGCTAGAGGGGTGCTGTTGGAGTGGGGGAGGGGACGCCCTACATATCAACCCCACATGAAAGGGGACAGGTGCACAGGTGGGCCCATGAGTGGCAGCGGATCTTCGTGAGCCCCCCTCCCTCGCTCGGGGGGGGGGGCGGTGATCTCTCTCCCTAAAGGTTCCCCCCTCAACCCTTCCTAGGGCCATTCCTGTAACTTCTTTGAGAAGAGTACAGGAGGGTACAGGAGAATCTTTGCCCGTTTTAACCCGACCCCGGTTGAATCCCGAACTGTGGCCGCAACTCCCAGGCACAGACGGAGGCTTGCGGCTGCGCTCGCGGTCGCTGTGACCGCGCTGGATTCAGACAACGGCCACCCGGGCAGGCCGCACCCAGGCACGTGTCAGGTGGGAAGGCCGAGCCAGTGGATGTCCCGGGGCTCTCGGAGAACCCCGCCCCGGAGTCTGGGCTGTCCAGCTGGCTCATAACAGTGCGCCTGACGCCTCTCAAAAGAAACAAGGGGAAAATGAGTGTAGCAGCAACAGGAGCCAAGAAAAGTGCAGTGACCGTTTGCTGTCACCCCCAAGTCTTAATGGTCCGCAGGACATAATGTAGGTGGGAGGCTGGGGAGCCTCCCAGGAAGGGCCGTGGCCAGCTGGCCCCCTCCGCCCGTCCACCTGCGCTTCGCTGTTCTTCCCGGGGTCAGGCTGAGTCCACGCAGCGCGCGTCCCACCCACCCCAAAGACACCCCGGGAGCGGCCGCAGACCCGGTCCTCCGGGAGGGCGCGGGGACTAGAGCTCCCACCTGAATACGTGGACTTCCGCCCCTGGAGCGCTCAGAGAACGTCCAAGGCAGCCTCCAGGGCTTTGATAGCTCTGTAGACCGTGCAGGCTGAGGTACCCGTGTTTTTAGGAGGTTTTTAAGAAAGTGTCACTTATCTTCTATTGCTGTACCCTTGAAATCCCGTGAGGAAGTGTGGTATCATAGGGGAGCTCTGCGCAGAAGACAGGGGGTCGGTGTTGTCTTCCTAGTTCTACCCTGGCTGTCAGAGGAGTCGGTCTGGGCCACAGGAGTGAGGCGGCCGCCGTCCCTGCCCCCTGGTTAGCCAGTGGTATCCACACCCGCTGTGTGGAAGGTGATGGAGCCATAGAGCCCAGGTGGTCCTCCCAACAATCAAAACGGAGACCAACGCTAAAATGACGGCTTTCTTGCAAATAATGGAATATTCTAAGAATCTGTTGGTTAAGTAAGGTGGAAACAGGAACCACTGATCAACTTATAATGACAACCTTGCAAGCAGCAGAGGTTCGGAGCCAGGGGAGCAGCAACAGACCTGCTGTGAAAGCAGGTGACCCAGCAAGGGTGACACTGACCTGGGTGAATCACCTGAGCCCTGCCACAGTGAGACAACCCCTCCCCCACCCCGCCATCTTAATTCTCTCTGCAGAGACGCCTTACTAGCTGCTGGTGTGAAGGGTGGCGATTAAAAATACTCATTTCCTTTACAACACAAGCAGAGCAGCTTCTTCTCTGGAAAAAAATAAAATAAAAAAGCAGAATAGTTGTGGCGGACGCCTGTAGTCCCAGCTGCTCGGGACGCTGAGTCAAGAGAATCGCGTAAGCCCAAGAGTTAGAGGTTGCTGTGAGCCGTGTGACGCCACGGCACTCTACCCGAGGGCGGTACAGGGAGACTCTGTCTCTACAAAAAAAAAAAGAATAGGTTCAAGATTATTCCTGTGAAATATAGAGTCACTCTTGCTCATGTGTGTTGTGGTAGGCTTCCTTGGTGGGATAGAAAAGGGTGGAATTACAGCTGGAATGCTGGGAATTAACCGTGGAAATATTCACACATGTGGACATGACTGGGGATTTCGTGGCAGCAAAATGTTCGCCTTGATACATTAGTCAAAATTGTGACCAAGGATAAGCCATTGAGTAGATTTGTTTATGGGTGAGTCTTGGAAGCTTGCAGGGACTTCCTTGGAGGAAAAAAAATTTCTGATAGAGTTAAACTTGACCTGGGTTGACCAGGGAGTGTGGGTTCCTAAGGTATTTAGATATCGGGAGGACTGTTACTGAGTAGGATTGTTGTAAAGGCTGTTCAACTATTATTCTGGAAACTGAATTAGGTAGACTTTAAGTTCTTTTTCCAACATAGACATCTATAACTTTAAAATAACAGATCAAATTTTGCCAGTTGTAAAGATATTTGAATTTTAGTTGTAGTTTGCTGCTGCTTCAGCCACGATGAAAGTAGAGAAAGCCCACAGGTGGCTGAAATGTGGCAATCATGAACTATGGGGCTTTGTGGAGTGATGAGACTAAGTGAACTTGTGCAGGACCTGAAGTTAAACAGTCCGAGCTCTTGTCCCCATGGGTTAGGGTTCGGCAAAGGAAGGACATCTCACCAAGTATCATTGGGTGGTAGACAGTATTTGGGTGAAGTCCTATCCCTGCAGTACTGATTTCTTGCTTGGTGACTTGACTGATTTTAGGCTTAGTGATCTGCTTGTAAAATGGCAAGAGTGTGTACACGCATAAATGTTAAATTGAGGGAAAGCAGGTAAACGGTACAGTACCAAGTGCTCAATAAATGGAGTTAGTGGCTGGCAAATGAAGGTGAATATCAAGAAATACTGTGTGAAGATATAGATTATCTGGTTACTTTAAGCTTCTAATGAGATTGGATGTGGCCAACTGGTCTCTGAAGATAAATATAATTTGTGTGTGTGTTTGTGTGTGTGTGTTTATGGATGGACCAACAGACAAGTTTGTAATCCAGAAGGATGAAGTAGATCATCTCACTTATATTTTGAAAAATTTTACCTATTTTTATTTTTTGCTATTTGATGATAATGAGTTTTTCCTCCCAGAGATTTCCAACTACAGGAGATGCTGTGTTTGATCTCACTTCTGAAGTTAAGGGTCCTGGACACAGAGAGAAGTGAAACCCTCAGAGCAGCTGGGGATGGCTTGTCTAATATTTGGAGCCAACATGTAAATGTGAAGTTCTGTTCAGGTATGTTTTAAAAGGTACAGTTTTCTGGGGTGGTGCCTGTGGCTCAAAGGAGTAGGTGCTATCCTCATGTGCCAGAGGTGGCCGGTTCAAACCCAGCCCTGGGTTTGAACTGCAGTTAAAAGCTGCAAAAAAAAAAAAAAATAATAATAATAATAAATAAATAAAATAAAAATAAAAAATATATAAGGTACAGTTTTCTTATTGTCAAAATCCTGGGCCTTTTAAAAGACAATCTAGGAAACACAGAAAAGCAAAGATAGGAGAAAAAGAAAGTATTTATATAGTCCTACCTCCAAAGATAGAACAAGCAACCTCCGCAGCTGCATTATCTTCTGGTTTCCCTCCCTCTCTTAAAAATGGGGCCATAGTCTAGTTGCTTTAATACTATTTCATAACTTTTTAAAGAACAGTAATTTTTTTCTTGTCATTCTACATTCTCTTAACATACACACATGCACACACTCTTCTCAAAATTGAGATTGCTTTATTGTTCTGTCCGGCTATAAATATAATACACAGGTGGAAATAATGCACATACACCAACAAGAAGGTGAAAATCACTTACAATCTGCTGCCCCCAAGCCCTGTGACAATCAGAGTCAGCATTTTGGCATATGCTCTTTCTGAGTATTTCATTTAAAGCATGTTTCTTACACATAGATAATACTCCTTCCTTCCCCTCTGCCCATGATTGAGTTCCCATAATATCTATTCTATAGCTTGCTTTTAAAATATCTTTCCAGTTACTAAACATACTGGCACAACATTTTTAATGGTTCTTATTGCATCGTATGAGTGTATTCTCATTTTATTTCATTGATAAATATGCAGTGTACCATACTGAACCAAAATATAACACTGTTTGCTGTTTTAACAACTCTGATCTACATCAGAAATAAGTTTGAGTTTAATTTGTTGTTTTTTTTAAGACTCTCACTTTGTTGCCTTCAGTAGAGTGCTATGGTGTCATAGCTCACAGCAACCTCAAACTCTTGGGTTCAAGTGATCCTCTTGCCTCAGCCTCCAGAGTAGCTGGGACTATAGGCACTTGCCACAATGCCTGGCTATTTTTTAGAGATGGGGTCTCGCTCTTGCTCAGGCTAGTTTCGAACTCCTTTGCTCAAGCAATCCATCCTCCTTGGCCTCCTAGAGTGTTAGGATTGCAGGCGTGAGATGCCACATCCAGCCCTGCATTTGATTTTTATTAGATTTTATCATTGATTACTGACCTTCTAGTTTCTTTCTTCCTTTCTTTTTTAAATTTTTTTTTTTTTTTTTTTGTAGAGACAGAGTCTTACTTTATGGCCCTCGGTAGAGTGCCATGGCATCACACAGCTCACAGCAACCTCCAACTCCTGGGCTTAAGCGATTCTCCTGCCTCAGCCTCCCGAGTAGCTGGGACTACAGGCACCCGCCACAACGCCCAGCTATTTTTTGGTTGCAGTTTGGCTGGGGCTGGGTTTGAACCCGCCACCCTCTGTATATGGGGCCGGCGCCTTACCGACTGAGCCACAGGCGCCGCCCTTTTTTTTTTCTTATTTTTTTGAGACAGGGTCTCGCTCTGTTGCCCTGGGTAGAATGCAGAGGTGTTATTGTAGCTCACTGCAACCTAAAACTCCTGGGCATAAGTGATCCTTCTGCCTCAGCCTCTCTAGGAGCTGGTACTGCAGGTGTGCACTACCATGTCTGATTTTTCTATTTTTAGTAGGGGGGGGGGTCTCGCTTTTGTTCAGGCAGATCTAACTCTTGACTTGGAGGGATCCTGCTGCCTTAGCCTCCCAGGGAGCTAGGATTAAAGATGTGAGCCACCCAGTGAAGCCTGGAATTTCTTTTGATGCAATTTTTTCCAAATAGTTAACCCTTTGTTATATAATGAATTCTTTCCCGGTTGAAAGAATGATCTTGCTAACAAGGAAAGACAAATTTCTAACTGGCAGCCACTTAAAGCAGTTTGAACTCTGCTTCTAAGGTTAAAACTTAAACATCTCCCCCTACAGAGATGTTTACCTAGCAATTAAAAGACGCTGAACAGACAAAAGAAGGTGTAAATCCTCATTAACATTTACCAAAGCTGATCAATTCACATTCCCAAGGGAAAAGTAGTCCAAGGGAGTAAAGTATGGACTATCTGTTGCGCTGTTCTTGAAAATTCACTGACTGTAAAAGGTTTCTTCTCCAGTTTGTTTAAACAGCCTGGAAAGCATCAGAAAACATCTGATGCTCTCTCTCCCTGAGGAAGGGGGGCCGACCTCCCTCCTCGGCCCCCCTTCCTCACAGAGAGAGAGCATCAGATGTTTTCTGCTGTCAATCTATAGCCAAGAAGGAAGAGAGAAACCAATTTCTGTTATCAACTTACAACAGGAGAAACAAAGAAAGGACGAGCTTGTGCCTTGTGCTAATTAGGTGACAACAAATTTCCCCTACACCTTTTTAAGAAAGTCTTAAAAAGAATGATTTGGCAACATTGCCAGGGTGTTGGGAAATGTTGTCACTCTACTCTAATGAAGAGAGTACAGCCTCAGGCCCAGCATCTCTCTTTATTTCCTGGCACCTTGCTCTCTTTTTTCTTCGGAGAAGGATTAACGTTTACTTCTTCTTCTTCTTTTTTTTTTTTTGTAGAGACAGAGTCTCACTTTATCACCCTTGGGAGAGTGCCGTAGCATTACACAGTTCAGTACCCTCCAACTCCTGGGCTTAGGCGATTCTCTAGCCTCAGACTCCCAAGTAGCTGGGACCACAGGCGCCCGCCACAACGCCCGGCTATTTTTTTGTTGCAGTTTGGCAGGGGCTGGGTTTGAACCAGCAACCCTTGGTATATGGGGCCAGCGCCATACCCAGTGAGCCACAGGCGCTGCCCTAACATTTACTTCTTTCTACCCTGAACTCTGAGAATTCTTTCTCCGCCTTCCCTGAGCACCTAGCAAGTCTCCACCCTAACCCCCGTGTGTGAATGCCACACGTATCATGTAATCCATATATTTTAATGAGGTCTATTTGTGTATCACTTAATTTTAATTATTAAAATCAATCAATAAATTGACTAATAAATATCTAGTAGCTATTAATCTCATGGGGGAGAAAGAGGCTTTTTGCCTTTGAGAGAGAAAACTTTTTCCTTTTGATTCTAAAAAGAAGAATGAATTGCATTCCTCTATCTCTGCAAATTTTCTTTTTTCTGGGATCCACAGACAGAAAAAGCAAGATGTCCTGGTGAGGATGCAGGAACCCAACTCCAGAACATGGCCAACCAGTAACGAGGCTTGTGGGAACGCTGGAGCCCCGCTGCCCAGGGCAGTCAGAGCAGAAACTGAACATGAGACTCAGGGACTCTGAGACTTCACCAAGTCAGCCAAGTCCTGGGGCCCCAGAGCTCTGAGTGCTCCTGACACGAAATTACAAAGTAAGGGCTGGGGAGGTGACAGAAGTATTATTCTCAAACTTTTAGAAAAAACAAAACAAAACAAAACAAAACACAAAACAGTGAAAGAAATGATCCAAAGAATCAAAACTCAGTAAGTCTATGTCCTCATTGTGCCTCTGCTTGAAATGCCGTCTTTTTAAACATGGAAATCAATAATTTCCATGTTTCGGCTGCTATTATAACAAATTCTACTTCTGTTAAAATGTTAAGTATAAGTGAGTGGAAAATACTTTTAATTGTGTTCTCTCATCTAACCACACTTTTGAGCCGCCGGGTATTCACACCATGAAACCACAGCTAGAGCAGCTCTGTTTGGAAAGGGATAGTGCAAGAGTAAATAAATAAAAACATTGATTCTTAGGAGCTTTTCAGTACCTCGTAAAAATGAATTTTACTGGGCAGGTTAATTAATAAAAATAAAAGGAGGACGATTTTTGTTTTAATCTCTCATTACTTAAATGAAATTGATCCCTTTTCCGGAAGAAATTTCGTGTTTTAACATTCATGCCAGCCCGGGTACTCGGGTGGATGTCCTGGGGCAGCCAGCGTTTTGCTGCCCCACATGCTCATAGACATGTTTCCACAGGTGATTATTTGCTTTACAAAAGGAGGGTCATATTTTTTTTTTTTTTTTGTGAAGACAGAGTCTCACTTTATGGCCCTCGGTAGAGTGCCATAGCCTCACCCAGCTCACAGCAACCTCCAACTCCTGGGCTTAAGCGATTCTCTTGCCTCAGCCTCCCAAGTAGCTGGGACTACAGGCGCCTGCCACAACGCCCGGCTATTTTTTGGTTGCAGTTCAGCCAGGGCCGGGTTTGAAACCGCCACCCTCTGTATATGGGGCCGGCACCTTACCAACTGAGCCACAGGCGCCGCCCAGGAGGGTCATATTTTAAACATTACTTCCCAGCATCCCGCTTTTCTAGTAGGACACTCTGACAGTGTTGGCAAATCATTATTTTTAAGTCTTTTTTTTTTTTTTTTGTAGAGACAGAGTCTCACTGTACCGCCCTCAGGTAGAGTGCTGTGGTGTCACACGGCTCACAGCAACCTCTAACTCTTGGGCTTATACATTCTCTTGCCTCAGTCTCTCCAGCAGCTGGGACTACAGGCGCCCGCCACAACGCCCGGCTATTTTTTTTGTTGCAGTTTGGCTGGGGCTGGGTTTGAACCCGCCACCCTCGGCATATGGGGCCGGCGCCCTACTCACTGAGCCACAGGCGCCGCCCTTAAGTCATTTTTTAATTATCATGCAGATGGTTGCATGATAATTTTGAGTGGATAGACCACAAATTACTCAGTGATTCCCTATTGGTAAACTTAAAGTTGTTTCCCATTTTTATTTTACCTCAAAGATACTGAAATAATAAACTTTGTATATGTATTCTTATGTAATGATGCTTTAATTAAAGGAAGTATATTCCCAAGAGTGCCCAGTGAGCATAATTCATATTAAATGAGGTTTAACCCACCTGATGTACTCAAGGTAAGGGTATATGGCATCAACCTCTTGGTTGTGAGGCCCAGCGACAACAGAGACCTTACTTAACAAATGCAAACATTGTAACCTAATCTTCTGTACCCTCATATTAATCTAAAATTTAAAAAATGTATTTAAAAAAATAAATGCGGCTTGATGCTTCCCAGCAATTTGCCCCAAGGCTGTGGTGCCTCATACCAGCATCAGTACCTTCCTGCCCTTGGCCAGGGGCTGTTCAGCTGTGAGTGGTAACATTCTTTTACATTTTTACCCAGTAACATTGGTATGCAAAAGAAAGATTTCCATTGTTCTGGAAAATGTACGCTTAACCAAACCTGAGTCACAATTCATGCATGAAAATGAGATTTTGGTGGAAAGGTTATGGCAGGAGAAAGGTGAACACATGGGTCAACCTTCCTCTCTTAGACACATGGACATGCACAAAGGTCTTCGTTTCATTTGGACACTGAAAGCAGGGGAGGTCTGGAAGTTAACATCAGCAGGGTCTGACCAGGCTCAGACACGGCCAGCTGTCTGTGGAAAGGCTGTGTTCACCACAGCAATCAAGAATAGTTTACAAAGCAACGGTCCTCGCTCACCTACCCCCCAGGAGCACATGCAGACCTGTCACTGAGCACTGGCTGCCTCTGAGCCCCAGCGAGCCTCTTTTAACCCTCCACACCACAGGATGGGCCACCAGACACGGATTCTGAGTTTCTGGGGAACGAGGCTTCAGGCAGGGTCCACAAAGGCTTGCCTGTCTTGTGGCAGTCACCCTACTTCACTGCTCCCTAACCAGAAGCATCCGTGTGGCTGCAGGGTAGGTGCCAGGGGCAGAAGGTGGGGACAACTCAAACTCCATCCTCTTCTGTCCTGACCAGCCAGAGCCTTTGTGGCCTGAAGCAGGCCCACTTTTTGTGCTGGCTGGGTGTACCATTGTTCTCTCTCCTCTCCACTGAGCATGGCTGAGGAAGGGAGAGGGGCTGTGGGAGTTGTGGCCTCCTTTTCCCCTGGTCTGGTCCTGCCCAGCCAGCTGGCCTAGTTTAACAGGTAGCTTTAGGCCTGCTGAAGAAGTATATTGGGGACAGTGGGCCTCCACCCACAGCCAACACCACCTCCCATCTTCCCCTGTAACTGTGTCCCCACCCAGCCGCAGAGACGCCACAAAATCTACTGTGAGAGCTGCTGATTCTTCTTTTAGCCGAACACAAATTTTACAGCATGAGTTCTGCCTTGTGTCAGCATCACCCAGCTCGTACTCCGTTCACTCGTGTCCTGCCGGCCCATGCCTGGCACTATGGTGGAGCCAGTGAGGCGCTGAGGCCACCCACTCTGGGAGTCCAGCAAGTGCTGGTCCTGGGTCTCTGTCCTGCCAAGATGAAAGCTTTGCCTGGAACACATGTGCACGTTGACAGCTGAGCTGTTGAGCTTGTGTCCTCTAAGAGCTTGTCCACTGTAGCACAGCAAATGCTCCAAGGAGGGCTCATACAGCTTTGAGGAGCACAGTAAGGTGGGGGACAGGAGAGGCACTGCTGGGGATAGGGGGTAGCCAGGGGAGGGTTCGTGACCGCAGTGTCAGGGGTAGAGCCAGCCACCTGTGGGAGCCTGAGGACATCCTACTCTACTAGGTGGAGCCTTTCTCTTTGCTCATTTATTCATTTAGATTCTGGCCTCCATTCTGGCCTCAAGACCTAGGAATGCTAGTCATTTGTACAGGTGGCAGGAAAGGGGGCTTTCCTGTGGGCTTCCAAAGGCTTTGGCCCCCAGATGGCAGGGAGGGAATCAGCCTTTACGGCCCATGCAATCAGTGTTTACAGGTCATAAACAAGACTGAGCCTCAGGGGCCTGGCTGTGCCTGTCCTGGCCATGCTGCATCCCCCCCCCTCTCTGCACAGGGCCAGCTGGGCACACAAAAGGTGCCCCTAAATAGATACATTTGAACTGGTATCAAGAAGCCTCAGGCCAGTGTGCAGGACCTGTAATCCCAACATTATGGGAGGCAGACACAGGTAGATTGCATGAGGCAAGAGTTCGAGACCAGCCAGAGCAACATAGCAATGCCACGTCTCTACAAAAAAATAAAAAATAGAAAAATGAGCTGAGTGTCATGGTGCAGGCACCTGTAGTCACACCTACTTGAGAGGCTGAGGAAAGAGGGTTGCTTGGGTCCAGGAATTTGAGTCTGTAGTGAGCTATGATCATGCTACCTACCCTGTAGCCTGGGCAACAGAATGAGACCCTCTCTCCAAAAAAAAAAAAAAACCCCAAACCCCCCAGAAACTTAAGGAAGAGAACGAAATGCAAAAGAGGGGAGTGGGGGCCGGAGGGGGGTGGGGGAATTAGTTCAGTCATACAGGAAACGAGGGATGGGATGGAGATTGTCTACAGTTAAAAATTCATGAAAAGAAATGAAGAGGGTTCCCCTTCAAATTTAGAAGTCCAAGCTAAGCTCTAAAATGGGTACTCATTTGGTTTATGCTGAATTAAGTAAATAAACAAATAAAAATAAAATGGGTACTTGAATGAGAAAGTAAATTAATGGGAAAAAATACTACCAGGAGAGCCAACAGTACCATGCAGGCATCCAAGTACCTCTGCTTTCAGCTTGACGAGAATCACATGTGTCGCGCACATTCTGTGACTCTCAAACCCACTCAGAGCTGGGGAAGATGGTTTCTTGATGCACTGACTGAGCTGTGTAGCCGTGAGGACTCCAGGAACCAGTGACTCACGGTCCCCAGGAGTGTCAGTGACGCATCAAAGGAGGTTTCCCAAGAAGTGACAGAGGAAATCTCCTTTGTCCTCCACAACCTGGGAAGACCTCTGAAGATGGGGTTCTTTCTGTCTTTCCCTTTGACTGGGTGGTAGATTCAGATCAGCTTGGCAGCCTGAGTGGGCTGGGGATGACATTCTGAAAACAAGTTGCCCACTTCCTACAGGTAGAGACACAAGCTGAGGGGCCGGGGCGGGGATGAGTAAGGATGAAAGGGAGGGGGAGTGTGGGAGCCCCCTTCTCTTTTGATCAGGGCTTGTGGGTACCACACCTGCAAGCTGCTTCCCTCTGAGAGGAAGGGGGAGGAAAGCGCTGCTCCTAGACCTTTTACCCAGGTCATTTAAGGCCCATGCAAGACAGAGAGGGGAAGAAGCAGAGGCTCCCCTATCAGAGAGAAGCTAGGCTCACAGAGCTTACGTAGCTCACCCAAGTTCCTACAGCTAATAAACAGTTGGGCCAAGTTATGTGGCCACCGCAGGCATACCTCACAGTGTGGTACGGATTTTTAAAATCACAATTTATGAACAAATTTCTCATTTATGGATATTTTTGCTGATTTCAATTAATTTTTTACTATAACAATGACCAGAGCCCATTTAAAAAGAAGTTATTTGGTTTTTTTTTTTTAAACTTTGGTTTTCTTCCCCTGTCAAAGTGACAACACGATTATGGCAAAATTTCACACAATATAGAACTGTGCAAAGCAGAAATGGAAATTCCCCACAGTAACTGCCATTAACAGCTTGGAATATATCCTTACAGACCTTTTTCTATGTAGGTACAAACAAATATACCCAGAGGCTTTAATATATTATTAGAGAAAAAAGATCAAATTTGCAGAATAGGAAATGATTCAATTTTTGTATTCTATTTTATGTATTATATTCTAAAGATTTCAATTTTTTAAAGAAATATGTGCAGAAAAAAGAATAAGAAACTTTCAAATACCAATTTTATACATTCCTGCAATGTTCTGTACTTGGATTTTTAAAATATCTCTTTACTAAGCTATCATCTATACCTATACCCACATCACCAGTGTGCAAATTGATGACTTTTTATAAATGAAGCACCCCATATGACCAACTCCCCTGCAGAGAAGTGGAACACACTGATTCTCAAACCTCATGTTCCATTTTAATGATCTCCCTTGCACCAAGGATAACCATATCCTGACTTACAACATGTATTTGTTTTATCTATTTTTAGCTGTGCTTGAATTTTAACAGTGACCAACTATCGCACCATGTAGTATATGAAAATGAGAATCATCAATATATGTTTTTAGAATTTCTTCACAAATAGTGGCCTTCGTTCCATGTCAGCATACATGGCCCTAGCTCATTCTTTTTTTTTTTTTTTTTTTTTCTTGTTTTTGGCCGGGGCTGGGTTTGAACCCACCACCTCCGGCATATGAGGCTGGTGCCCTACTCCTTTGAGCCACAGGCGCCACCCGGCCCTAGTTCATTCTTAACAGCTGCATGAACCTCCTTATAAGGCTGTATTGGAATTTATCTGGGTGGGTATTTGGATAGTTTCCAATTTTTGGCTAATAAGCAATAGTCTAAGGAACAACTTGAAGTGTGTTTCTTTGTACGCATCAGTTTTCGATGTGTTTCTTTAAGATAAATGCCTACAAGCCGGGCATGGTGTCTCCGTAATCTTAGCACTCTGGGAGGCCAGAGTGGGTGGATTGCTGGAGCTCATGAGTTCAAGACCAGCCTGAGCAAAAGCAAGACCCAGTCTCTACTAAAAATAGAAAAACTGAGGCAAAAGGATCACTTGAGCCCAAAGAGTTGGAAGTTGCTGTGAGCTGTGACGCCATGGCACTCTACCCAGTGCAACAGCTTAAGACTCTGTTTCCAAAAAAAACCCATAAATGCCCACAAGTAGAATTGCTAGCCAAAAGATAGCTAGATTAAATTTGGGGGGGCATATTTTGCCAGAATTGCCCTACAGAATGTAGTGACAGCTCAGTTCCGTCTTCAAAACCAAAGGCAGGTGCTGGGTGCAGACCGCCTCACCGCAGCCCCTGCTGCTGACAGCCCAGCCTACTCTGGCTCCCTGGGCAGCCAGAGCTGCGCCAGCTGCATAGAAAACAGACAGAGGAGCACAAACCACCCCTGCCCCCAATCTAGCCCCAAGCAAACTTGCAAACAAGTAAATGCAATCACAAGACAGCCGCAGGGAGACATGTCAAGTATCAGAGCCTGAAGTGGAACCAGGGGCCTTGAGCCTGTTCTCGCTTCCGCTGTGGACTGGGTTTGAGCCTTCAGGGAGGGCAGGCCGCATGAGGGAGGTTGGGCCTTAGTCTCTTTTCATTGACATTAGATGGCTTGGATGGGGGCCCACCAAAAAATGAATGCTGGGGGAGTCCAGCCCAGCCCATTCAGGCCCTTTTCACCTGTCCCGTTAGCCTTGGAAGGCAGCCTGCCCTATCAGCCTCCCCCAGAGCTGATGGGCAGAAACTTTTGCTTCTCTTGAACACCTTCTGCATCTAAGCCTTTCCAACTCCCACCCACCACACCTTGTTCTGCTGTGGCTGCATGCCAAATGCCAGGAGGTGGCCACATTGCTCCCTTCCCTGGAGTCATCTTTACTGTTTTCTGCAACATTTTTTACATTAGGTGGCTGCCAGAGTCCTCTGAGCATAACTTGGTTTGTCAGTGCCCTTCTTTGAGCTGGCCAGGAAAAGCAGGTAGGACTGGATTCTCCTTTGACCTGGACATGGCTTCTATTAATGCAGCCCAGGCTCAGTCTTTTTGGCTGAGTAAAGCCTGGGTAGGAGGGCTGTTAATAAAAGACCTGGGGGTGCAGTGGCTCTCATCTGTACTCCCAGCACTCTGAGAGGCTGACATGAGAGGACTGCTTGAGCTCAGGAGTTCAACACCAGCCTAAACAACATAGGGAGACCCTCGTCTCTACTAGAATAGAAAAATTATCCAGGCATAGAGGCAGATGCCTCCCAGCTGCCTGGGAGGCTGAGGCAGGAGGATCACTTGAGCCCAGGAGTTTGAAAACAGACAGAGGAGCACAAACCACTTTAGCCTGGGCAACAAAGTGAGACTCTGTCTCAAAACGGAAAAAGAAAAAAAAAAAAAAAAAAGACCCAGGGATTTTTTTCAAAGTCCCACTCCAGTTCAGCACTTTCTCCTTGCAATTTCCTTCTCTGTCAAGGCTAAGAGGGTTTTAAACAAAATGAATGAACACGCAGCAGAGGTCCTGATGCCTTTCATCTTCTCTCCAGTGCAAGCCTGACTCGAGGTCAGGAGTCCCTGGCGTTTAACCCTCGGTGGTGCCCACGAAGGCAGCTTGGGTGGGAGGTTGTCGTCCTCGAGGCACCTGCAGCCTGACTCTGGGTGCCCTGGAGGCTTCCCAGCCTTAATAGGCTTCCCGACATCTACAGTGTGGGCTATAGCATGTTGTGGGGGCAAAATGAGAACTTACAGATTTTATCCTTCTTATTTCTTTTGTACTGAGCATCACTGACTCTGTTGTAGATGAACTTTTGCAATTTTATGTCACAGGAGCCATTTTCATCTTTAACCCAGGACTTTATTTAGGGAACCAAGGCATTTTCATAAAAAGAACAGAAAGTAAGAGAACTGTGCAAGCCATGGGAGAGCAGAAGTGAAAGTTGAGAAATTTCCTAATAGGAAACAAAGTGAATTTCTCAGAGACGATCACGGTTGCTGCGAGCTGGGTAGCCCCTCTCAGGAAGCCTCATTTCTAACCTGGGTCTGGCTTCTCTGTGAGGAAAGTCAGCTTCAGCCTAGCAAGACCAAGCAGGGGCCACCCCAGCACCATTCTGGGACCCAATGTCACTGCCTTACTAAGGCAAAACAACTCAAAGATACCAAAGGTCTCAGCCCAGCCCAGGAGCTGGAAGTGGTATCATGGCAGCATTTCCTCCTTGGTCCTCCAGCATATTCTGTGAAGTACCCTGGGGGCTCTGAGGCCTTCTCTGGAAGATTCCCATGACCCATTACCAAGTTGCTCCCATGGACGTGGCCCACAAGAAGGACTTGCAGCAGTTAAAAGCAGGCAGCTCCAGCAGCCAGTGAAATCTCCACGCTGAATGTGTCCCTTCTCTCATGTTTCCAGATCTTGTTCATTGCTGACCAATGTCTGTTTGTAGCAGGACACCAAAACTGTATTCTCCATTCATTTGTAAAACCTGAAAACAATAGCAAGTTGTGAAACCACTTATCTTCAGGCAAATTATATTGAATTTCCTGTAACAGAGGTCAATGACAAAATAAGGGTGCCAGGCTCTACTCCAGGCAGGCTGGGGCCAAATGTTGTGTGTCAGTAGGTTTTTAGGGCCCATTTTAGTAATTTTTAAAAAATGTACAAGCTAAAAAACACACAACACAAAAACAAACAAACAAAAAAACCTAAAAACACAGCCCCTCCCCCCCAAAAAAACCCCTAGCTTTGAATAGTGTTACTTCCCACAGTACCTCTAAGATAAGTTATTCACAGATGTACATCAAGTGTCCAGAAGACATTGGCCTGCTGGTAAGATGATTTTCTAAGGGGAGTTAGAGGCTGGGAAATATCTACCTTAAATTGCAACTCAAATTTGGACAGCTGATTCAGGAGGCATAGGGACTATTTCATCTACACCTGGATCATGACAGCAAAGCCAGAGGTGGTTTGCAAACATTTTCTTAGCCACAAACCCTTTTGTTCAAATGACATCTTACAGGTAATCGTAAAGACACACATACTTACTGTTTCAAGAAGCGAAGCTGGGCTCGCCTCTGTCGGCCTAGAGAAAAAAGCAACAGCATTGGTCAATGTAGGGTACAGGCCACTGAGATTGGTCAAGATTGGTCAGGAGGGTGACAGGGGCAGTTAACACCTCTATCCACCGTTCTGGTGCCAGCCTCTTCCCTAAACACCTCACACATTTTAGCCCCCTTAACACTATCTGCAAATCTATGAGTTGGATATTACTCCTAATGTCTCCATTTTATATATGGGGAAACTGAGGCACAGAATGAGTGAATTACTGAGTCACATGCCCAAAGTCATGCAGCCAGTAAATGGTATAGCCAGAATTCAAACCCAGTTAATTAACTCCAGGGTCTGTATCCTTAAACATGCCCTCTAGCCCTTCACAGCAGGTCAGAAATGTGAGTCCTGTAGATGGACTCTCAGGCTAGGGTACATGCATTCAGGGCCTGAGCAAGATTTCCCATCCAGACGTAGGAAGGAAACAAAAGCATGTCTGTTTACATTTTTGTTTCATCCTTTATTACCTTTTATTTTTGAAGCACATTTAGTAACATACATAATATATTAAATAAACACAGCTAGCTGCATTTAGCGCTTA
This sequence comes from Nycticebus coucang, assembly GCF_027406575.1. Taxonomy (NCBI): domain Eukaryota; kingdom Metazoa; phylum Chordata; class Mammalia; order Primates; family Lorisidae; genus Nycticebus; species Nycticebus coucang. The sequence goes on from NC_069783.1 coordinate 85,514,158, forward strand.
AAATTTTTTAATTTTTTACTGATGAGGTTCTTGATCAAAAGAGTTTGGAGACCATAGACCTCAATGGGTTCTTAGAATGGGACACAGATCCCTTTGTGTGTGGCAACTGTGTGCCAAAGTGTGCTCCTGGGCGTATTTCTCTGGGGAGAGGGTCCATAATTGTCATCATATGTGCAAAGGGTCTGTGACCTGCAAAAGTTAAGAGCCACTGATCTAGGCTCAGTGCCTGTGGTTCAAGTGGCTAAGGTGCCAGCCACATACACTGGAGCTAGCAGGTTCAAATACAGCCTGGGCCCACCAAAAACAACAATGACAACTACAACCAAAAAAAAAAAAAAAATACCTGGGCATTGTGGCGGGTGCCTGTAATCCCAGCTACTTGGGAGGCTGAGGCAAGAGAATTGCTTAAGCCAAGTGTTAGAGGTTGCCGTGAGCTGTAACACCACAGCACTCTACCCAGGGAAAAACAAACAAACAAACAAACAAAAAACCTCCACTAGCAGTCTCTTCTGGCGGCTGGGCTTTTGTCTCAACTGCGCATGTGAGTTTCTACCTACTGATACATGCCATGTGCTGGGGACTTTGGGCAGGACTTTTCAAACAGCAGCTCTGGGAGGAAGGGGATGCTTTGCTCCCTGGTGAGGTGGCTGAGGCTCAGAGAGACCAGGGAACATGGCCAAGGACACTAGGTCAGCATGGGGTTTAACCCTAGGTTTATCTGACTCCAGAGACAGGGTGGTCTTGGATTTTGGCCATGAGACTACAGGCCAGAAGTCACCTCTAGACACACCACAGGTTCTCTGGGGGCAAACTGCTGCCAGACCGCCATCTACTCTGCTTCCCTAAAGAAGAAAGTATCCCAGGACATCTCAAACAACAAACGGGGGTGCCAAGAGGGATGGCCCAAGAGGGACTACTCACAGTGCAGGTGGACAGCCACACCCAGGGACACCAGCAGAACCAGGACACCGGCCACCAGTAGGCTGAGGGTGAGAAGGCCACAAGGTGGGCCTGGAAAAGACATATGTGACATGCGTTCAGTGCTAAACATACGAGACATGCAGACAATACCAGGAGGGGAGAAATTATCAGCAAGCCCATCTCCCAGGAAATATTATCGTTTATATTTTTCTGTATTTCCTTCTAGTCTTTTTGGTATGCACTTTAAACATTGTTGAGATCATTTTATGAATAAAATTTCATGTCTCACATCCTATTTATGTTCAAAATAGGTGGACAATGTTCATGATGGTGATGGGATTTTTACTTTTCACTTTAAAAGATTTTATTTGGCCTGGCGCAGTGGCCCACGCCTGTAATCCCGGCACTCTGTGAGGCTGAGGCGGTGGATTGCTTGAGCTCACGAGCTCAAGTCCAGCCTGTGCAAGAGTGAGACCCTGTCTCTACTAAAAATAGAATAACTGAGGCAAGAGGATCACTTGAGCCCAAAAGTTGGAGGTTGCTGTGAGCTATGACGCCATGGCACTCTAACCAGGGTGACAGCTTGTGACTCTGTCTCTCTCTCTTTTTTTTTTTAAAGGCACAGTTTCACTTTGTCACCCTCGGTAGAGTGCCATGGCATCATAGCTCACAGCAACCTCCAGCTCTCGGGCTTAGGCGATTCTTTTGCCTCAGCCTCCTGAGTAGCTGGGACTACAGGCGTTCGCCACAATGCTCGGCTATTTTTTGTTGCAGTTTGGCCGGGGCTGGGTTCGAACCAGCCATCCTTGGTATATGGGGCCGGCACCCTACTCACTGAGCCACAGGTGCCACCCTTGTGACTCTGTCTCAAAAAATAAAATAAAATAGGCCAGGTGCAGTGGCTCACGCCTGTAATCCTAGCACTCTGGGAGGCCAAGGCAGGTCGATTGCCTGAGCTTACAGGTTCAAGATCAACCTGAGCAAGAGTGAGATCCTATCTCTAAAAATAGCCTGGCATTGTAACAGGCACCTGTAGTCCCAGAGGCTGAGGCAAGAGGATTGCTTGAGCCCAAGAGTTTGAAGTGCTTAAGCCCAGGAGTTTGAGGTTGTTGTGAGCTATGATGCCATGGCACTCTGCCGAGGGTGATAAAGTGAGACTCTGTCTCAATAAATAAATAAATAAATAAAATATTTTATCTGAATGTCACAAGAAATAGTTGAATATATTTTCATTGTGAGAGATCTAAATATATCCTTAACATCCTTGTATACGTCACAAAAAAAAACCCCACCATTGATATTTGGTACATTTCTCTTTACATTTTCACATATAAAATTTTTAGAGAGACATACAGTTTAAAATAAATACAGCAAATTACATCCTACACATTCTTTTACAACTGCTTCTTTTTCCTTCACGTAATCATGCCGTCTGTCATTTTTCCAACAGAGTAACATTGGACAGTGTGGATGTACCATGGACTATTTAGCCATCAGTGGGCATTCTGATTGTTTCCTGTGTTTTACTTTTATAAATAACTCTGCAGAGAATATCTGGTGTGTTTCCTTACCAGATGCTTTCCAGAAGCAGATACTGAGAATGCAACTTCAAACCATAGACTTTCTCCATGTAATTTTTTTTTTTTTTTGAGACAGATCTTGCTTTGTCACCCTCGGTAGAGTGTCGTGGCCTCAACCCATGTGCTCAGGCAATCCACCCGGACTTTGTCCATTTTATTTATTTTTTTTGACACAGAGTCTCAAGTTGTCACCCTGGGTAGAGTGCTGTGGTGTCACAGCAACCTCAAACTCTTGAGCTTAAGCAATTCTCTTGCCTCAGCCTCCCAAGTAGCTGGGGCTACAGGCCCCTTCACAATGCCCAACTCTTTTTTGTTGTTGCAGTTGTCATTGTTGTTTTTTAGCTGGTCCTGGGCCAGGTTTGAACCCACCACCCTCAGGGTATGTGGCCGTCGCCTTGCTGACTGAGCTACAGGTGCCGCCCATGTCCATTTTAAACTGTAACAGAAGCTGTCATATACCTTTCAAAAAGGTGGCACTGATTTCCATTCCCACCTGTCAACAGTGCACCCTGTCAGCCCTTGATGTCAGCAGTTTTTTTTAGTTTTTGCCAGTTAAGTGGGGGAAACTGATATTTCACTTCAATTTCCTGATTACTTGTGAGCTTGTATCTATTTTCATGAATTGGCCACTTGTATGACTTTTCTTCCTATTTGTTCCTTTGCCTATTTGCTATTTAATCAGAGTTGATATCATTAATGCCCCAAATACTTCTCTGATACCCTCTGGGCCCCTGTGAATAGCTGAGGAGCAGAGTCAGGGACTCTGGGTGAAAGAGCAAGGTTGCAGATTTGGGCTTGACATTAATAAAACCAGAAAGAGTTTTGGATGTCAGAGAGTGAGATAATTTTTACTAAATACATTATTATGAGCCAGGTGCGGTGGCTCTGGGAGGCTGAAATAAGTGGATTGCTTGAGCTCAGGAGTTTGAAACAAGCCTGAGCAAGATGAGACCCATCTCTACTAAAAATAGAAAAATTAGCTGTGCATTATGGCAGATGCCTGTAGATCAGCTAGTCAGGAGGCTGAGGCAAAAGGATGGCTTGAGCCCAAAAGTTTGAAGTTGGTGTGAGCTATGACACCGTGATATTCTACTGAGGGTGACAAAGTGAGACCTGATCTCAAAAATAAAATACAATTAATTAATTAATACATTATTATATGCCAAGTATAGTACTAACTGTAAACCTTCATCTTGTGAGGAAGGAAGTTATTACCATTATTTTTACCTCTCATTTTACCATCCAGAAAAAAGCAAGATTCAAACAGGTTAAACTATATGCTAAAAGGCAGGACCAGGGTGTGGACACAGGTCCTCCAAGTTCTAAGGCTCTGCCAGTCCCACCTCAACAGCATGGGAGGTATTGGAGGGCATGGAGCTGGCTGCTCCATGGGAGGGAGCCCACTGTCACTAGAAGAGAACAAACCAAGGCTGGAGGACTGTGACGTGGAGGAGACTCCTGCCCTGGGCAGGAGGTTGGAAGAGGGGTCCATCTCCAAGATGAGGAGGGTTTCTGCTGGGCTCCCTCTCACCCTCTTCATGTTCTCCCAATCTGGAAGAACCTCACAAATATGGTGTTGAGTGAAAGAAGCCACGCCTGAAAGACCACATATTGTGTGGCTCCATTTACATGAAATGGCCAGAGGAGGCAAATCTGGGGAGACAGAAAGTAGATCAGCGGCTACAGGGGCTGAGGTCAGAATAGAGACAGGCTGTAAACATGCACAGCGCATCTCACTGAGGCAATGAGACTGTTCTAAAACTAGATTGTGCTGACGGTTGTATAAGTTGGCAAATTTACTAAAAATCATTGAGTTTGAACTCTTAAAACTGGTGAACTTTGTGGTATGCAAATCATACCTCAATCAAGTTTCTTTTTTTTTTTAAAGTAATGGAAGTGGGTGCAGGTCACAGAGATATGCACAGCAGCAGGGCCCTCTCCTTCTGAGGAGGGGCGGGAGTCAGAGAGGCGTCCTGAGATAGGGTCCTGGCTATGACCACTGTGCATGCCAGTGGTGTAGCTACAGGTGCGTGCTGAAGCACAGTGACTCCAGGGAATCACTGTTGCTACTAATTTTACAGTTTTAACCTTGCTACTAATAATGCATGCAAAAGCCTGTTTGGCCGAGGGTTTGGTGGCCAGAACCACAGTGATACCCCCGCCCAGCCTTCCTTAACCTTGCTCCAGCCTCAGGGTCTCCTGAGGTGTGGATCATACTACACTGCTTCTGAGTCAGTGGTTTAGAAATCGTCCCTCAGCACCTACTGGTGGTGTCTCAAGGGACAGTCCTAAGCCACAGGGGCCAGCCCCCTCCCCATGGCAGCACTGGGGGTTTCATTCATGATCTCAGGTTTTGAGGTCTGTGTGGATGTACCACCAATCTGAGTGCCATGTATAGTAGTATCTCCTTTAATCTAATTCTGCAATACTTTTAGCTGGGTAAATGCCCTCATTTTACAGATGAGGAAAGTGAGGTTCAGAGAGGCTGGAACTAGTGTCTTACGGTCTGGGCAGTGGTAGACAGGGACTGAGACCTAGGCCTGGCTGACTTGCCACTGGGCTACCCTGTCCCACGGCCCCTCCCCCAGTGCAACCTCCACCTACTCCCTCCCCGCCCCCACTCCAGTCGGTCACCTTCACACACATTTTAGTTATTCTTAGTCTGCTACTGTTTGAGTTGCGTTTTACCCTGAGATTTTACTAAGGGCTGACGTAAGAAATGGTGCAAGAAGTTTAATGATCTTTTTCTCATCATTTATGAAAATACTACTGAATTCACTATCATTCAGCATTCTGTAAATGAGGACAAACAGACCAGCAGATTTCTCCTAGGATTCAGTGCTGGCATGAAGGTTTATTCCTTTGATAACTAGGCTGTTTATATCACTGGGGTTGGGGTGCCATGTAACCTGAAGTATTATCTTTTCATTCATTTCAGTTTGTTAGCTCCTCCCCAGCAATAGCACACACCCATTTTTCCAGTTTTTGCATGATCCTTTCCTTTTTGAGACAGAGTCTCACTCTGTTGCTCAGGCTAGAGTACCATGGCATCACAGCAACCTCAAACTCCTGGGTCTAAGTGATCCTCCTGCCTCAGTCTCCTTAGTAGCTGGAACACTAGGTGCCCGCATAACACCCAGCTAATTTTTCTATTTTTACTAGAGATGGGATCTTGCTCTTGCTCAGGCTGGTCTTCTTTTTATTTTTTTTTTGAGACAGAGTCTCACTTTGTTATCCTTCGTAGAGTGCTGTAGTGTCATAGGTCACAGCAACCTCAAACTCTTGAGCTCAAAGTGAGTCTTTTGCCTCAGCCTGCCAAGTAGCTGGGACTACAGGTGCCCACCACAATGTCCAGCTATTTTTTTTAGAGACAAGGTCTCACTCTGGAACCTGTGAGCTCAGGCAATCTTACCTCAGCCGCCCTGCATCCTCATCTTAATGGCCCTATTTTATTTGTGTTCTTTTTTTTTTTTAATTGTAGTCTATCTGAAATCCTTTAGGTGAAATCATCAGGCCATACTACTTCAAAATACTTTACAATATAAACAAGGATGCTCTGTCCCACCTTTATGTTCTGTAAGACTACCCTTCTGTATATGGGTTCTGATTTTCTTCCCACTTGCTCTCCTAGATCCTATTAGGTGCCCCTCCTCTGATGCTTTCTGGTACTTGATATATTTAAGACAAAGCAACCCAAGCAGTACAAGGCTGCCCTAGTGGGGCTGCTTGTGGTTAGTTCTACGGGTAGAAGCAGATGGCACTTTCTGTTTGTCACCAGTGACTTTTGGGGGATGAAGTCAGTATTTTTCCAGAAATATATTTGGGCTCGTGGGTTCAAGGGAAGTGTGTGTGCAGGCATGTGTGGCTATGTGTACACACTCCAGCTGAAGTGTCAGGTGCTTATAGCACAGAGAAGGAAATTTGTTCATCCACTAACAATTTACATTTATTAACAAGAACGTACTGTGTGTTAGGTCCTCTGTTAGGCATCAGAACTGGAAAAATGTAAAGTTCTGGTCCTTTGGGTTAGATTTTTTTTGTTTGTTCACTTTATTGAGCTGTAATCTTTTTAAGGTGTGTAGTTTAATGATTTTTAATATATCTGTGGAATTATGCAACCATTACCACAATTTTTACCTTATTTTTTTTAGAGATGGGGTCTCACTATATTGCCCAGGCTTGAGTGTAGTAGTACAACCATAGCTCACTGTAGCCTTGAACTCCCGGGCTCAAGTGATTACCCTACCTCAGCTTCCTGAGTATTTGGGACTACAGGTGTGAGTCACAGTGCTCAGCTAATTTTTTTTAAAACAATTTTGTTGCAGTTTTTGGCCGGGGCTGGGTTTGAACCCATCACCTCCGACATATACTCCTTTGAACCACAGGTGCCGCCCTGCTCAGCTAATTTTTAAAAAATACATTGTAGGGTGGCGCCTGTGGCTCAGTCAGTAAGGCGCCAGCCCCATATACTGAGGGTGGCGGGTTCAAACCCGGCCCCGGCCAAACTGCAACCAAAAATAGCCAGGAGTTGTGGTGGGCGCCTGTAGTCCCAACTACTCGGGAGGCTGAGGCAAGAGAATCGCTTAAGCCCAGGAGTTGGAGGTTGCTGTGAGCTGTGTGAGGCCACGGCACTCTACCGAGGGCCATAAAGTGAGACTCTGTCTCTACAAAAAAAAACACATTGTAATAGTCAGATGTGGCAGGTCCCTGTAGTCCCAGCTACTTGGGAGGTTGAGGCAAGAGGATGGGTTGAGCCCAAGAATTTGAGGTTGCTGTGAGCTATGATACCACCGCACTCTACCGAGGATGACAAAGCAAGACCCTGTCTTAGAAAGAAGAAACTTCACTGGCACCATGGCTCACACCTGTAATCACAGCACCATGGGAGGCTGAGGCAGGAGGATTACTTGAGCTCAGGAGTTTGAGGCTTGTCTGAGTGAGAGTCAGACCCCGACTCATGAAAAAAATTGAAAAACTCAGCTGGGCACTGCGGCAAGCGCCTGTAATCCCAGTGGCTTCAGAGGCTGAGGCAGCAGGATGCCCACAACCTGAGTCTGAGGTTGCAGTGAGCTACGACGCCATTGCACTCTGCTCAGGGCATAGGGTAGAACTCTGTCTTGACCAAAAAAAAAAAAGAAAGAAAGAAAGAAAAAGAAAATTCTTTGTAGAAATGGGGTCTTGATATATTGCTCTGGCTGATCTTAAACTCCTGAGCTCAAGTAATCCTTCCAACCTCTGCCACCCAAAATGCTGAGATTACAGGTGGGAGCCACTGCACCCAGCCTATAATCTAACTTTAGAACATTTTTGTTTCCTCAAAAAGAAACTCTACATCCATTAGGAATCACTTCCCATTCCTTTCCTAACTTCTCAGCCTTAGGCAAACACCAATCTACTTTCTCTGTAGAATGTCATATTCTGAACACTTCATATACATGGAATCATGCAGTAGATGGTCTTTTGCAAATGGCTCCTTTCACTTCATTCTTTATTATGGCCAAATAGTATTTCACTGTAATGGATATATTACATTTTGGTAATCCAGTCTTTAGTTGGTGGACATTGGGTTGTTTCCACTTTTGGCTATTATGAATAATGTTGCTATGAACATTCATGGGCAAGGGTTTGGGTGGACATATGCTTGGTTAAACTTTGTCCAGTGACAACTTCTGGGTCTGTTCCCCCACCGGGCCGTGAGCTGTTGCTGTCATACTGAGCTTCCTTTCTGACTTGAGATCAGGACTAGAAAAACAGGCTATAGAGTCAACACTTGACAAGTACTTGGGGAAGGAAGGAAGGGAGGGAGGGAAGCGGGGGAGGACATCTGCTTTGTTTTTAAGGGTATAGAAAGATGGAGAACTCACGCTGTTGGATCACCGGGTTGGGGGACCGGCACACTTTCTTCTTGGTGGTGGACTTCTTGGTGGGCTGGGCAGTGGTGGGAAGTACATCAACTGCAGAAAGGAAGCAAGATGCTTATCTCAGCCAGGTGAACAGCAGGCGGATTTAGAGACAAAACTTAAAAATGTTTTAAGTTCCATTGCTTTCCATTCTGACTACTGACTGTTCCTTGGGCTGCTATAGAGCTTGAAGGTCACAGAACAGCAGAATTTTTGATCTGCTTTTCCAACTCAGATGTATCTAAGGCTTTGAGATGGGGATCAGCTTGGTAGCCTGCAGCCACACAGATCTGACCAGAGCCCAGCACCCCTAATTAACTCCTGTGTGGCTTGGGGCAAGTCATAGCTCTTTTCTGTTCCTTGGTTTCCCCATATTCTGAAATAGAGATGATGCCCCCTCCTCTTGGGGTTACTGAGAGAATTACAAGGGACAGTGTGCCCAGCACAATGTGCAGTAGGCAGGGCTCCACCTGGCTAAAGACCATAAGCCAAAGCCAGGAGCCTTGGCCAGCCCCTCAGCCCACCTTCCCCACTCCACCTTCCTCCAGTCGGCCCTATGAGAGTGGAGGGTGCCCTTCTTTGCATGTATGATACGGGAAAAGTTTCAAATTTGGGGATTTGTTTACCTTCTCATATAATATCAGCACTAGAAGGACCTTCAGTCTTTTTTTTTGAGACAAAGTTTCACTATGTGCCCTTGGTAGAGTGCCATGGTATCACAGCTCACAGCAACCTCAAACTCTTGGGCTCAAGCAATTCTCTTGCCTCAGTCTCCCAAGTAGCTGGGATTACAGGTGCCTGCCGCAACGCCCAGCTAAGATGTGCTGTGCTTATAAAATGCATATTGAACATTTCGTATTTAAAAGGAATGGAAAATATTTCGGTAATAATTTTTATGTTGATTACATGTTGAAACAGTAATATATAGGATTAAATAAAATATGTTATTTAAATTAATTTTACTTCTGGCTTGGCGCATGTGGCTCAAGCGGCTAAGGAGCCAGCCACATACACCTGAGCTGGTGGGTTCGAATCCAGCCTGGGCTGCCAAACAACAATGATGGCTGCAACCAAAAAAAAAAAATAGCTAGGCGTTGTGGCAGGCGCCTGTGGTCCCAGCTACTTGGGAGGCTGAGGCAAGAGAATCACTTAAGCCCAAGAGTTGGAGGTTGCTGTGAGCTGTGATGCCATGGCAGTCTACCCAGCTTGAGGCTCTGTCTCAAAAAGAAAAAATTAATTTTACTTCTTTTTACTTTAAAAAAATAATATGGTGACTCAGCGCCCGTAGCACAATGGTTATGGCACCAGCCACACACACTGAGGGTGGAGGGTTCAAACCTGGCCTGGGCCAGCTAAACAACAATGACAGCTGCAACCAAAAAATAGCTGGGTGTTGTGGCAGGCACCTGTAGTCCCAGCTACTTGGGAAGCTGAGGCAAGAGAATTGTTTAAGTCCAAGAGTTGGAGGTTGCTGTGAGCTGGGACACCATGGCACCCTACGGAGGGTGACATAGTGAGACTCTGTCTCAAAAAAAAAAAAAAAAATACATGTATATATATGTATGGTTGTTCAAAAATTTAAAGTTACATCTGTGGCTTGAAATAGATGGGCTTGCTGGGTTTAACTCATGAAATTGCAGCTTCTCAGGGCTGAAGGGGGTCATCGACCCATCAGTGGCCCCATGATACAGAAAAGGAAACTGAGCCCTAGGGAGGGGAATGACTGGCCCAAAGGCACATGGCAAGTTTGCAGCAGAGAAGGGCACTAGATCCAGTCTCATTCCCTGTAACACAGGGTGTGGGTTTGAGCTGTAGGCCCCCATAAAGAATGTCATAGCACCTGCCCCTAGAAATGCTGTCACTGAGTATGTCAAGACATTAGAGCCTTCTTTCCCTGTGTGCACACTCTGTGGGGATTTCTGATACCTCCATCAGGCTTGGAGACCCAGCCTCATAGCCCCAGGTACCCCTGATGTGGCCTGAAGGACAGCAATGCCTTGGCCCAATACAGTGAGTGCCTGTCTCATCTCTTTCTATCTCACTTGATTTCCGCCTGAAATGGGAATCATAATATACCTACCTTCCAGGTATATTATGTGAGATATACTATGTTTTAAATATAGTGAGAGCTTTAAGTGAGATAACTATGTTTAAAAATAAAAACTTGTTGGTATTTGGCCTGGGTAGGTCTTTTTTTTTTGTAGAGACAGAGTCTCATTTATGGCCCTCGGTAGTGTGCCGTGGCCTCACACAGCTCACAGCAACCTCCAACTCCTGGGCTTAAGAGATTCTCTTGCCTCAGCCTCCCGAGTAGCTGGGACTACAGGCGCCCGCCACAACGCCCAGCTATTTTTTGGTTGCAGTTTGGCCAGGGCCGGGTTTGAACCCGCCACCCTCAGTATATGGGGCTGGCACTCTATCAACTGAGCTACAGGCGCTGCCTGGCCTGGCTAGGTCTTACCATCAATTTTCTGTTCCCATTACAGCAGTCCTCTTTGTCATGGCTGCAGAGTGTGGCCTGTTGAGAGTGGGGCAGCTCCAGTGCTTGGCACGTGCCTGCCATAGTATAGGTGCTCAATGCACATTGACAACACTGAGCCTGTTTCTTACCCACATTCAGCCGAGTTCCCTTCCCGAAGATCAGCTGGGGGCTCTGGATGACCATGCAGAAGTAGACACCGCTGTCCGCAGGATTCACACTTGTGAGATTGAGAAAGAACCGGGTCCCATCCCGAAACACAGTTAGTTTTTCCTGTTTCACGTCTTCACCATGCACAGTCTTTTTTATGGCATCCCAGAGGGCCAGGAACTCGTGGTGACTGTTACTGCTCAGGGCCTGGCGCTGTCTCAGCCAGTAGATGCGCATATTGCTGGGCAATGTGTTAGTTTCACAAAACAGCACCACTGTTTGGTTGGTCTGCACTGTTATGGGCCCAGGGGTCTGCCGGAGGACTGAGCTGCCGTGGAGAGCTAGGAGAAGCCAGGAGCAGAGACATCAACACATTTCACTGGCCATAGTCAGGGCCTCAGAGTCACACTGAGTCAAGTATCAAAAGGAAAGCAATGGAAGAACCTGCCCAAGTGCAGGGTATTAAATGTAGTCAGTGGCTCCTGGACTCAGCTCACATACCCACCTCCCAGGAGATCTGCAAGGCAGGTGTTTGCTAAGCCCAGCTTTATAAAATGTGTAGGGGAGGAGAGCTGTCATTTGTTGATTGCATACTTACATGCCTGGGCCTTTGCAGAATAAATTATTTCAACTAAGCCTCAGCCTGGCACTGAGACTTTTTTTTTGAGACAGGGTCTCACCATGTCACCCTCGGTAGAGTGCTGTGGCTTCCTCAAACTCTTCCAACCTCAAACTCTTAGGCTTAAGTGATTCTGTTGCCTCAGCCTCCAAAGTAGCTGGGACTACAGGCATCCACCACAATGCCCAGCTATTTTTTTGTTGCAGTTGTCATTGTTGTTTAGCAGGCCCAGGCCAGGCTTTGAACTTGCCAGCCTTGGTGTATTTGGCTGGTGCCCTGCTCACTGAGCTACTAGTGCCAAGCTGAGACTTTTGGTTTTTAATTTATATTTTTTAGAGATGGGTTCTTTATTGCCCTGGAGTGCAGTGGCCTGATCATAACTCAAGTGATCCTTCTAGCTAAGCCTCCTGAGTAGCTAGGAGCTTATATGCAGCTATTACATATAAGCACCACAATGTCCAGCTAACTTAAAAAAATTTTTTTTTTGTAGAGACAGGGTGTTGCTATGTTGCCCAGGCTGGAGTGTACAGTGTAATCATAACACACTATAGCCTTGAGCTACTGGGCTCAAGAAATCCTCTAGCCTCAGCTTCCCAAGGAACTGGAACTATAGTTGCATACCACCACACCGGCTAGATTTCAGATTTTTATCCCCATTACACAGATGAGGAAACTGAGGCATGAAATTACTTGCTCAGAGTCCTACTTACAGGTAGTAAGTGGCTTGGGATTTAAATTCAAGAATTCAATGTCTAAAGCTGAAGCCTTTCAAGCCTTACACCTTGCCCAGCTGCTATTCCATGTACAGATCTTCACGTGGCTCCAAACTGCTGAAGCAGGCCCAGGGCAAGCTGGGAGAGGAGCTTAGAATCATAGGCAAAGCTCATAGCTGTTCTGGTTAGCCTAGAAAACGGACAGCCACCATTGGCTCGGTGCCCATAACACAGTGGTTGCAGTGCCAGCCACATGCACCGAGGGTGGCAGGTTCGAACCCGGCCCTGGCCAGATAAATAACAATGACAACTACAACCAGAAAATAGCTGGGCATTGTGGTGGGCACCTGTGGGCCAGCTACTTGGGAGGCTGAGGCAAGAGAATCTCTTGAGCCCAAGAGTTTGAGGTAGCTGTGAGCTGTGACGCCATGGCCCTTTGCCGAGGGCAACATAGTGAGACTGTCTCAAATTAAAAAAAAGAAAGAAAAAAGAAAAGGGCCAGCCACCATTTCTGGACAGAGATGACAAAAAGCAAAAGGAGCTCAACTCCTGCTAGGAACAAGGATAGCCCATCACTCCCCAGCTCAGCAAATGATCAGTCACTGGATCCCCGTTGCCCAGTGGAGGAACAGTCACCCCAGAAATAGGGCTGGGAGTTTATTTTATTCTCAGAGGAGAAGTACCCGGCAAGCAGGGGCTTATTCATGAAGAACTGAAGCAGGACCCATCAGACCTGGCTGTGAACCCAGCCTCTGCCCCAAGACAGCTATGAGCTCTCAGACTAGTTGGTGAGCCTCCATCGCCTTGTGAAAGGAGGGTGGCTTGGTGCTGGCTTCCTGCCTGCCTCCGAAAGTTAGAAAGAAATGAAATAATGTCCAGGAAAGCAAACTATGAACTATAAAGCACAGGTAACCACTATCTCACATCTCAGGGGTTGTTACTGGCAGAAAATAAAATCCCAGAGGAATCAGAAAGGGTCCATTCACAGCCAAGGCCACGCAGACCCCTTCAAACCCAGTCTGACCGGCTGAGCCTTTCTTTCATTTTGGCGGTGGGGTGGGAAACGTTGCAGACCAGGGCAGAGATCCAGGAGTGGCTAGCGCAGATGACACAGACCTGGGTGGGCAAAGGAACCAGACAGGGTGTGCCTGTGCCCAAGAGGAGCTGGCTCACTGGGTGCCCCATGTTCGCGTTCTTGCCTGTATCTGTGACTCAGGCTCCATGGTCACACAGTGGGCTCCTCTATCTGTGATGAAGTGAACTTTGGCCTCTTGATTCCACTCTCGGACCATTCTGAGCTTCGCCTGAATTAAGAATTGAAGACCACCTGGGCCTTCCCCTCCCCCCAGACACCCCACCGCCTATTCAGGGAGATGTTTCATTGTTTTGGGTCACTGATCTCTTGGGGGAGTTAATAAGAATTGATGTAACATCAATATTTGTGGAGCTGTGCATGGCGTGGCACATATGATTTCTCATTTAATTCTCATCAAATTTCGGGGAGAGATACTGTTTTATACCCACTTTATACATCCGCAAACAGAGGCTCAGGAAGGTTATACTGTTTTATACCCACTTATACATCAGCAAACAGAGGCTCACGTCAACCCCTGAGATGTGAGACGGTGGTTATATTCAGGGTGACACAGCCTTTATGTCAGTGTTTTTCAACCAGTTTTATCTCATGGCACACTTGAACCTAGAGTTAAACTTCTGTGGGGCGGCGCCTGTGGCTCAGTCGGTAGGGGGCCGGCCCCATATACCGAGGGTGGCGGGTTCAAACCCGGCCCCGGCCAAACTGCAACCAAAAAATAGCCGGGCGTTGTGGCGGCCGCCTGTAGTCCCAGCTACTTGGGAGGCTGAGGCAAGAGAATCGCTTAAGCCCAGGAGTTGGAGGTTGCTGTGAGCTGTGTGAGGCCACGGCACTCTACCGAGGGCCATAAAGTGAGACTCTGTCTCTACAAAAAAAATAAAAAATAAAAAATAAAAAATAAAAAAAAAAACTTCTGTGGCAAACTTAAATTATGTTGACTAAAAAAAAAGTTTAAAAAAAGAATATACTTACTGTGCTTTGAACTTCTTTCAAAAATAATTTAATTAATGTTCTTTAAAAATGTTCATAGCACACCAGTTGAAAATCACTGTCTTATGTGGCAGATCCAGTTTCAAACCCGCTGGACCCTGAGCTTTGAGCCACTGAAATGAGCACACCAGTGCTTTTCTCCTGGAGCGGGTTATGTGCTCATGAGCACGCAGGGAGGCTGCAAATACACAGATGCCCCAGGCTCTTCCAAGAAAGCCCAGAAATGATTTCTGAAAGCTGCAGTTCTCAACCTCTGGCCTGTTAGGAACAGGGCTGCACAGCAGGAGGTAAACAACAGGAGAGCAAGTGAAACTATATCTGTCCTTGTCTCCCATCACCCTTAGTTGGGACCATCTTCAGGTGTCCTCAAACTTTTTAAACAAGGGGCCAGTTCACTGTCCCTCAGACCGTTGGAAGGCCGGACTATAGTTAAAAAAAGAAAACTATGAACAAATTCCTATGCACACGGCACATATCTTATTTTGAAGTAAAAAAACAAAACGGGGGCGGCGCCTGTGGCTCAGTGAGTAGGGCGCCGGCCCCATATGCCGAGGGTGGCGGGTTCAAACCCAGCCCCGGCCAAACTGCAACAAAAAAATAGCCGGGCGTTGTGGTGGGCGCCTGTAGTCCCAGCTGCTCGGGAGGCTGAGGCAAGAGAATCGCTTAAGCCCAGGAGTTAGAGGTTGCTGTGAGCCATGTGACGCCACAGCACTCTACCCAAGGGCGGTACAGTGAGACTCTGTCTCTACGAAAAAAAAAACAAAAAACAAAACGGGAACAAATACAATCACACCGCCTCATGGGGCCCGCAGGCTGTAATTTGAGGACCCCTGATCTAGTTGAAGAAACACAAGCTGAGGGCTCCCACTGATTCTGCATTATGGTGAGCTATATAATTATTTCATTATATATTACAATGTAATAATAATAGAAATAAAGTGCACAATAAATGTAACACACCTGAGTCATCCCAAACTCGATTCCTCACCTCCCTGCCTAGTCTGTGGAAAACTTGTCTTCCATGAAACTGGTCCTTGGTGCCAAAAAGCATGGGGGCAGCTGCTTGAAAGGAAAGGGCTGGGCTGTGCGCCATTTCCCACTGCGGGCTGAGGCATACCCTGCTCTCTCCCTTGGGCGCACCTGCTTGTCAGCTCTGGGGACTGATTATCTGGCTGTGGCTAAGTCCCTGCTATGTGCCAGACATAGGGCCAGGCTTCACTACCCTTACGGTCTCATTTGATCCTGTCAGTGGCCCAGAAATTCGGTTCTCACCTGATGTTTCTAGAATGATTGACAATAACTTTAGTACCTTTGAATGGCCTGGACCTGTTTTTTCTTATGATGTGGTTGAGCTCAGGCCAGAGCTGGGGGTCTTGTCAGTCCCTGTCACCCCCTCGTAGGCTGACCAGCTTTGGGTTTGGGGGACATGACAGAAAATCAGCCTCCAGATTGTGGGCAGTATGGGGTATGGGAGCTTCTTCCAAAAGGCAGTCTGGCGGGACTTAGTCAGAGGAACAACCTAGACCCCTGCCTACCTTCCAACTCCAACAGTCTAACCTCCACGTAGCTACTTACAGAAGCCACCCTACACATGACACCCAACACAGGGAACACAGGGAACACCCAGGGGGTGCCCAGCCATAGCTCCCAGAACTGGCAACAGCCTAGTGTACGGCAGATTGCACTACAAACACTTCTCCGGAAGTAATAAAAATGTGTCTACAGGACCCTCAGCCTGGGCCAGGAGAGGGGCACCAAGGCCAGAGTAGCAGTACCTTCCTGGGGGCACATGCTTGTGGGGGCTCCCGGACAAGGACGCGTTTCCTTTCTTCCTGGACCTCCTCTCTCTCCTTGCCCTGCCTCCCCTTCTCCTAGGTCCAGGCTTTTGGGGGAAGGTGGCCTCAGACTGAGGGAGGTAGCCTCAGTCCTGGGGTCCGCGGATCCCTTGGGTAATAAGCTCCGGGAGGATGTTCTTTTCCACCCTCAGGCACCGTGTCTGCCAAGTAGCTCCCGGGTGCCCGGCAGCCCGGCTCTGGCTCCGCATCTTGTGCGGATAGCCCAGGCTGACCTCAGGCCAGACCCTGGTCCCACCCAGCACCCTCGAGCTTCCCCGCCTCACCTGCTAGCTGCGCGGCCAGCAGGAGCCAGAGCCGCCGCTGCATCTCGACGCCGCTCCGGGACAGCAGGGCCCTGCGGGGCTGGCGGAGACGGTCAGGGCAGGGGTGGGCGGGGCGCTCCCGGTGAGCCGACGCGGCGGTAGGAGGGCGGTGCCCGCGCTGCAGGGGGGCAGGAATCAGAGCGGGACATCGCAGAACCCCCGCCCCCAGCCTCTCAGCGTTGCAAAGGACTGGGGCTGCGGTTCCAGAGAGCCCTCTGGGATCCTCTGCTTTCCCGAACGCAGGCGACACCGCTGACTTGCTCCGGGCAGTTGCACGTGTGTCATCCCCTGGGTGGCGCTCAGGACAGGGTGGTGACCCATGTGACAGTTGAGACAAGAGAGGTTCAGAGCAGTCAGAATGCAGAGTACATGGTGGTGCTGGACCCTAACTCGGGTCACTCCTTGTCTTTTTATTTATTTATTTTATTTATTTTTTTATTTTTTTGAGACATAGTTTCACTTTGTCCCCCTCCGTAGTGTGCTGTAGCATCACAGCTCACAGCAACCTCAGACTCTTGGGCTCAAGCGATTCTCTTTCCTCAATCTCCCAAGTAGCTGAGACTACAGGCGCCTGGCTGCCCAGCTATTTTCAGAGGCAGGGGTCTCCCTCTGGCTCAAGCTGGTCTCCAACCTGTGAGCTCAGGCTATCCGCCCACCTCGGCCTCCCAGAGTGCTGGGATTACAGGTGTGACCCACTGCACCCAGCCCACTTCTTGTCTTTTAAAGTAGTTATAGAAGGCCTCCCTGGTGCCCAGGGCTCAGCAGGGCCTGGGTTTGTTCGATGTGAGAGAGGAAAGAAGATTAACTTGACTGTGACACACAGCCTGATGAGGGTGAGCTAGGGGCCAGGGAGAGGCCAGAGGGGCCCCATCCCTGCCTAAGGGTGAGGGGAAAAATACAAAGCCTGGCCCTAGACCTTCAGAGTCCATAAGAACTGAGATAGCCTGTGCCTGCTCCAGAGACTCCTAGGGAGACCTGGCTTGGGCTGTGTCTTCCTGTTCAAATGGGGATTAGCAGAGGACAGGGTTGGAGAGTGGAATTGGAAGGGGACCAGAGAGAAAAGCCTGCAGGGGCGAAGGAGCTGGGGAGATCTGTGGGGAGAGACCCCAGAGAAGTTCCTAAATGTCAACAAGGCCATGGGCCACCCTAAGAGCTTGGGGTTTATTGAAGAGGGGGTGGTGTGTCCCTGGGGCTTTAGAGCAGCAGTGAGGCAGGGACCCTGACACTGTCAGTGTGCACATCCAGCACTGTTTCCATCCCATACCCGTCCCACTCCTCTGCCCAGATGCTGCTGACTGGCATCACTGAGCTTGGCACAGACAGCTCGAGGGCACTGGAGGGGGAAAAGGAGGTAGGTGCCTATCTTGGAGGCCAGAGTGCCCCCTTGATATTGTCCTTGTTCCCAGAAGCAATTGCTGAGGCCTGTATGGACACAGGCCTGGGGAGACCACATGCTGGTGTAAGCTTTATTGAAAAATTGAGGAGAAATTCATTTAACACAAAATTAACCATGTAAAAGTGTACAAACCAGTGATATTTAGTACATTCACAGTGTTGTGCAACCACCACCTCCATCTAGTTCGAAAACATTTTCATCTCTGCAAAAGAAATCACATCAAGCAGTCACTGCTTCTTGCCCCACTCCCTGATTCTGTTGACTACTTACTAATTGTCATTTTATTTCTATAGATTTGCCTGATGTAGCTATTTCAATATAGCCCCCAGCCTTTAGTGAAAGGCTTTTTTCACTTACCATAATGTCTTAAGATTCGTCCGTGTAGTAGCATGTACCAAACTTTCATTCCTTTTTTTTTTTTTTTTTTTGAGCCAGAGTCTCACTATGTTGCCCTTGGTGGAGTGCTGTGACATCACAGCTCACAGCAACCTCAAACTCTTGGAGTTAAGCAATTCTCTTGCCTCAGCCTCCCAAGTAGTTGGTGCTACAGGCACCAGCCACAACGCCTGGCTATTTTTTTGTTGCAGTTGTCATTGTTGTTTAGCTGGCCTGGGCCAGGTTGGAACCTGCCAGCCTCGGTGCATGTGGCTGGCACCGTAACCCCTGAGCTACGTGCACTGAGCCTCATTCCTTTTTATTATTGGGTAATGTTTGGTTGTATGTACCTGTATATACCACATTTTGTTTATTCATTCATCTAGTGATAAACATCTGGGCTGGCTATTATAACTGCCTTTTCACTTTTGTGAATACTGCTGCTATAAACATTCTTACGTAAGTATGTGTTTGGGTACCTGTTTTCATATACTTAAAGAGTGTTGGCTGGTATTGGGTCAGGTGTGGTGGCTCATGCTGTAATCCCAGCACTCTGGGAGGCCAAGGCAGGTGGATTGCCTGAGCTCATGAGTTTGAGACCAGTCTGAGCAAGAGTGAGACCCCTGTCTCTAAAAATAGCTGGATATTGTGATGTAGTCTCAGCTACTTGGGAGGCTGAGGCAAGAGAATTGCTTGAATCCAAGAATCTGAAGTTGCTGTGAGCTATGAAGCTATGGTACTCTACTAGGGGCAACAAAGTGAGACTCTGTCTCAAAAAAAAAAAAAAGTGTTGACTGGAGGTTGTGGCTCAGGTTTGTAATCCGAGCACTCTAGGAGATCAACGTAGGAGAATCCCTTAACCAGCCTGAGCAAGAGGGAAAGCCTGTCTCTACTAAAACTAGAAAAATTAGCTCTGTGTGGTGGTGTATGCCTATAGTCCCAGCTACCTGGGAGGATAAAGCAAAAAGATTGCTTGAACCTAGGAGTTTGAGGTTGCTGTGAGCTAGGCTGACACCACAGCACTTTAGCTTGAACTACAGAATAAGACTGTCTCGGGCGGCGCCTGTGGCTCAATCAGTAAGGCGCCGGCCCCATATACCGAGGGTGGCGAGTTCAAACCCAGCCCCGGCCTAACTGCACCAAAAAAATAGCCGGGCGCTGTGGCGGGCGCCTGTAGTCCCAGCTACTTGGGAGGCTGAGGCAGGAGAATCGCCTAGGCCCAGGAGTTGGAGGTTGCTGTGAGCTGTGTGATGCCACAGCACTCTACCGAGGGCCATAAAGTGAGACTCTGTCTCTACCAAAAAAAAAAAAAAAGACTGTCTCAAAAAAAAAAAGGAAAAGACAAAAAGTAATGCCAGGCATGGTGGCTCATGCCTATAATCCTAGCACTCTGGGAGGCTGAGGTAGATGGATTGCATGAGCGCAGGAGTTCAAGACTAGCCTAAGCAAGAGCGAGACCCCCGTCTCTACTAAGAAAAAAAAATAGCTGGGTGTCTTTAGTCCCAGCTACTTGGGAGGTTGAAGCAAGAGGATCTCTTGAGCCCAAGAGTTTGAGGTTGCTGTGAGCTAAGACGTCATAGTACTCTACCAAGAGTAACAAAGTGAGACTCTTGTCCCTAAAAAAAAAGTGTAATTACTGGGTTATATAGTAATTCTATGTTTAACATTTTGAGGAACTACCCAACTGTTTTACATGGTAGCTATGCCATTTTATATTCCCCACTGACAATACACAGGGTTCCAATTTCCCTATATCATTGCCAACACTTGTTTCTTTCTATTTTTATTTGTGTGTTTATCCTAGTGAGTGTGAAGTATCTCATTGTGGTTTTAATTTGCATTTCCCTAATCACTAATGATGTTAAGCCTTCTCGTGTGCTTCTTGGCCATTTGTATTTCTTCTTTGTATGTCTATTTACAATATTTGTTGTTTAGAAAACTCATCCTTTCTATCCAATCTCTCTTGGGTGCCACGGCATTATAAATGGAGCAACTTTCTCACTGAATGATCAAAAGTTGTGTACTGTTTTGTCAATGTATTATCTAATCATAGACAGGAAACTCTTGGATGGATGAGTTAAGGACATTCTTGCTATTGTGATAAATTAATACCTAAATATTAGTGATTTGACTCAGTGCCTGTAGCTCAAGCGGCTAAGATGCCAGCCACATACACCAGAGCTGGCAGGTTGAAATCCAGCCATTTTGGGTGGGCCTGCCAAACAACAATGACAGCTACAACAAAAAAATGGCCGGGCGTTGTGGTGGGCGCCTGTAGTCCTTGCTACTTGGGAGGCTGAGGTAAGAGAATCGCTTGACCAGGAGTTGGAGGTTGCTGTGAGCTGTGATGCCACAGCACTCTACCCAGGGCGACAGCTTGAGGCTCTGTCTAAAACAAATAAATAAATAAATAAACAAAATTAGTGATTTAACTCAATGTAAATCCACTGCATTGTTCCATCACATTCAAATGCAGCTGTCCAAGAGAGTAGGGAGTAGTTGCTCCACTCAGTTCTACAGTGGCCCAAACTCTTTCTGTCTTGTGATTCTCCCCACTTTATGACTCTGGGGACCACTGTACAAAGAGAAGAGAGAATGGGTGACTTTACAGGGATGGTGGTGGTGTGTGTGTGTGTGTGGGGGGGGGGTACTATGGACCAGGCCTGCAAGTATCAACATTGCTGTATTTTTCCTCTTGCCAGAACTCAGTCACCTGAAGTTAATCAAACTGTAAGGGAGCTGGAAAATGGAGTTTAGTTGAGCCAAGAGGAAAAACCTGAGTTCCTACATTGATAAATGAGGATAATAATACCAGCCATGCCATCTCACTGGGTAATCTTCATGGCCAAGTGAAATCCTGGATCTGCTTTATAAAGTCTTGTTGATGGAAACTGAAGGAGCTAACTTAGAGGGTCTCAAACCAAAGTATCACTTTCTTGTGGGAATGGTTTGGAAAGACATTGAGAACTATAACATAGATTGAGCCGGGCTATGGTCATTTAGTGGGTGGAGTCAGGGAAGCCAGGGGCATAGCAAAGATCCTTCCTATGAAGCTCAAGTGTGCCACTGGACATTTATTCAGGTGAATAAATCTGTTTGTAATTAATTATATGAACCTGGAACCAAACCTTCTTTTGCCTTTCCTTCTCAGATGTACAGATGCTCTGTACGCAGTAGTTTCTCACCCAGCAACCACCCGTTCCTCTGCTCTTAGAAATTCCTGGTCTTTGATACAGATCAACTCATGTTCTGACTTCTCTTTAGTCAACATTTGTTCAGTACATGTGGGTGCCAGTGTTTGGGGACCTCATTATATTACCACCTGCAACTGTGCCTGGCTGGTTGAAATAATCATCAATTTATTATAAAACAGTCCCCTCTTTTATATTACAGTTCAGGATTTATGTTGATTTGTTTTGAAAGGACTTGTGTAGGTAGGGTCTATTGTCTGAGAACTTCATTTCAGGGCAGTCAAAGCCTCATCCCAGAGTTGTTATGACGAGGAAAGGCTGGGCTGATGGGTGGAGAACTGCTGGGTCAGCCTGGTGTGACTAGCTGCAGCTCTGGTGCCTTACACGCAGGGGCGCTCTTGAAATAGCTGTTGAAGGAATGAATGGATGAGAGAAGAGGTATAAATATTAAAAGTAGTGTAATAAGAAAATGCCTAGAACACAAACTGATTCTAGATTTTAGAGAGCATTTTGAACTATGCAAAACAAAAACTTACCCATATTTTACCATGTATAACGAATGCACTACCATTTATAACACGCACATATGGTTTGGGCCCAAACTTTCAGGAAAATACCCCTTAAGAAAGTGGCTGGCTCTGGGCGGCGCCTGTGGCTCAAGGAGTAGGGCGCCGGTCCCATAAGCCGGAGGTGGCGGGTTCAAACCCAGCCCCGGCCAAAAACCACAAAAAAAAAAATAAATAAATAAAAAAATAAATGTCTAAAAAAAAAAAAGTGGCTGGCTCTGGCTGGGAGAGACACATTGGGGAGGGCTACTGCTCCCCTCATAAATGTGTAGATTGCATTGCCCTCCTGCAGCTACCCACTCTGTGAGGGCTGCCCCTTCCCTCTCTCCTGGGAGCCCTTCTCTCCCTGCCACATTGGGGGCTGTTGCCAAGATGGCCCATGGGTGGCCAGTTGGGCAGGAGCTTCTGAGAATGCTGGGCCTGCAGGCAGCCAGCTGAGTCCCTGGGTCTATGTGGAGTTTCTGATCCTCTCCACACAGCCAGGCTTCAGGCCTTGACCTTTACCCCACTTGGCCATGGCCCACCTCACCAGCTCTGTGACCATCCCCTTCTCTGATCATGGCCCTTGGCAGAGGCTGCTCTGGTCTGCTCCCACTGCATCCCGGATCCTCCTGGACTGGAAACATGTGCACCTGGCAGGCCCAGGGTGCAGGGTGCAGCAGCCCAGGGGCCTGCTGGGCTCTGCTGCTCCTGAGCTGTTCTACTCATATAAAACATATCCTTATTTTTCCCTCAAAAATTTGGGCAAAAAGTACACATTATATATAGTAAAATAGATATGAAGTTGGCATTCCATTTTCCACTTGAAAATCTCACACTTAGGTCTAAAGCAAATCTCAGAAAAGCAGTCTATATCCTTAGGAAAAAGCTGCATGTATCAAACCAATCATCATCAAAAGGAACCCAAATTGAAACAAAAATTTATATTGAATAAGTCTCACCTGGTAAAGGATTAATGATTTCATTATTACCAATAAGAGAAATGAGGCTCAGCACCCATAGCAGTGGTTACGGTGCCAGTCACATACACTGAAGTTGGTGGGTTTGAACCCAGCCCGGGCCAGTTAACACAACAATGACAACTGCAACAAAAAATAGCCAGGTGTTGTGGCAGGTGCCTGTAGTCCCAGCTACTTGGGAAGCTGAGGCAAGAGAATCACTTAAGCCCAAGAGTTTGAGGTTGCTGTGAATTGTGATGCCACAGCACTCTACTGAGGGCAACATGGTGGGACTCTGTCTCAAAAAAAAAAAAGAGAGAGAGAGAAATGAAAGCAAAGACCCTCCTACCCAGAAAAGTCACATTAGGTTAAAAGCAAAGACAATAATGTCTGTAGGGCTAGGCATGGTGGCTCACATCTATAACCCTAGCACTCTGGGAGGCTGAAGCAGGTAGATTGCTCGAGCTCAGGAGTTTGAGACCAGCCTAAGCAAGAGTGAGACCCTGTCTCTAAAAAATAGCTGGGCATTGGCTCAGCGCCTGTGGCTCAAGCGGCTAAGGTGCCAGCCACATATACCTGAGCTGGCAGGTTTGAATTCAGCATGGACCTACCAAACAACAATGACGGTTGCAACCAAAAAATAGCCAAGCGTTGTGGCAGGTGCCTGTAGTCCCAGCTGCTTGGGAGGTAGAGGCAAGAGAATTGCTTGAGCCCAGGAGTTGGAGGTTGCTGTGAGTTGTGATGCCACGGCACTCTACCCAGGGCGGCAGCTTGAGGCTCTGTCTCAAAATAAATAAATAAATAAATAAAACATAGCTGGGCATTGTGTCAGGTGCCTTTAGTTCCAACTATTCGGGAGGCTGAGGCAAGATCTCTTGAGCCCAAGAGTTTAAGGTTGCTGTGAACTATGATACCACGGCACTCTACTGAGGGTGACAAAGTGAGACTCTGTCTCCTAAAAAAAACAAACAAAAAAAGAAAATAATGTTTTAGGAAGTTTATTTCCAAGTTGGAAACCAGGCCAGTGGAATACTTGGCCAGTCTGCTCCTGTTAGGGGTCAAAGTTAATCTCTATCTCACAAAGTTATGTGAGTATAGACTTTTTACCAATACCCACCTCCCCAAGGGTACATATTCTATTTTTGTAGGGGGACAAATTAATTTTTTCAGTTTAGTGATTTTATTCAAAAATCACTAAATGTTAAAAAACATTACAAAGAATATCTAAGATTTTTAAAAATATATAAAGAAATGGAAGTTACTTTTTCTGCTTTCATCAATTCTAGACGCCCTGAGTAAGCTTCTTGTTTAAAAGAAATTATTGGCTCAGCGCCTGTAGCTCAGCAGTTAGGTACCAGCCACATAAAACAGGGCTGGGCCTACTAAACAACAATGACAACTACAAAAAAATAAAAAAAATAGCTGGGCGTTGTGATGGGTGCCTGTAGTCCCAGCTACTTGGGAGGCTGAGGCAAGAGAATTGCTTAAGCCCAAGACTTTGAGATTGCTGTGAGCTGTGACGCTATAGTGCTCTACTGAGGGTGACATAGTGAGACTGTCTCAAAAAATTAAAAAATTAGGGTGGTGCCTGTGGCTCAAGGAATAGGACGCTGGCCTCATACCAGGGATGGCAGGTTCAAGCCTGGCCCTGGCCAAAAACGGCAAAAAAAAAAAAAAAAAAAATTATTGGAGGCCAAGGCAAGGGCAAGGAGGCATTGCTTGAGCTCAGGAGTTCAAGACCAGTCTGAGGAAGATCAAGATTCCCGTCTCTACTAAAATATAAAAACTAGCCCAGTGTGGAGGGAGGGAGGGCAATTGGTGGGATCTCACCTAAAAATAAAAAAAAAGAAAAAAAGAAGAAAAAAAAAACTAGCCCAGCATAGTGATAGACACCTATAGTCTCAGCTACTGAAGAGGGTGAGTCAAGAGGATTATTCAAGCTCAAGATTGAGGTTGGTATGAGCTATCATGCCACAGCATTTTACGGAATGCAACCAAGTGAGACTATTTCAAAAACAAAAACAAAAAAACACAAGGAATTATTCAAGTAAGAAGAAAGCATGTCGGCCGATCAATCACTTCAGTATTATACTAGGGCATTCTAACTGGCCTAACCAAGTGATCCTTACTACTCTAGGGCAAGGTTGGCAAACTTTTTCTTAAAGGACCAGATTTTTCCAACTTTACAAGTCAGTGGGTCAGTCTCTGTTGCAACTACTCAATTCTGGTGTGAAAGCAGGGGTGTCACTGTGTCCCAATAAAACTTTATTTACCGAAACAGCAGCAAGCCATATTTGACCACATGCTGTACTTTGCTGATCCCTTACATTGAGGAATGTACTGCTACATATTTGACTTCCTATTTACTATAATATTAAGGTCCAGAGTCTATGAATTTGAAAATTACTTTTAGGGTGGCACCTGTCGCTCAAGTGGCTAAGGCGCCAGACACAAACACCAGAGCTCGTGGGTTCGAATCTGGCCCTGGCCTGCCAAACAATGACAACTACAACCAAAATATTGCTGGTGTTGTTGTGGGCACCAGTAGTCCCGGTTATTCAGGAGGCTGAGGCAAGAGAATTGCTTAAGCCCAGGATTTGGAGATTACTGTGAGCTGTGATGCCACGGCAGGGAGATAGCTTGAGGCTCTGTCTCAAATAAAAGAAAAAGAAAGAAAATTATTTTTAGAAGATTAAAAAATTGTAAGTGAGGCTGGGCCCAGTGGCTCATGCCTGTTATCCTAGCACTCTGGGAAGCCCAAGAGGGTGATTGCTTGAGCTCATGAGTTGGAGACCAGCCTGAGCAAAATCAAAACCCCTGTCTCTACTAAAAATAGAAAAACTGAGGCAAGAGGGTCAGTTGAGCCTGAGTTGGAGGTTGCTATGAGCTATAATGGATGCCACAGCACTCTACCCAGGACAGCAGCTTGAGACCCTGTCTCAAAAAAAAAAAAAAGGCATAAGTATGACTCAGCATCTGTAGCTTAGCAGCTAGGGTGTCAGCCACATACACTGAAGCTGGTGGGTTCGAATCCAGCCCAGGCCTGCCAAACAACAGTGACAACTACAACCAAAAAATAGCTGGGTGTTTTGGTGGGCACCTGTAATTCCAGCTACTTGGGAGGCTGAAGCAAGAAAATCACTTAAGCCCAAGAATTTGAGGTTGCTGTGAGCTGTGCGCTCTACTCAGGCTTGACACTCTGTCTCAAAAGAATAAATAGGCTCAGTGCCTGTGGCTCAGGCGGCTAAGGCGCCAGACACATACACCTAAGCTGGTGGGTTCAAATCCAGCCCAGCCCACCACTGCAATGATGGCTGCAACCAAAAAAAAAAAAAAAAAAAAAAATAGCCAGGCATTGTGGGAGCCTGTAGTCCAGCTACTTGGGAGGTAGAGGCAGGACAGTCGCTTGAGCCCAGGATTTGGAGGTTGCTGTGAGCTGTGATGTCACAGCACTACCCAGGGCGATAGCTTGAGGCTCTGTCTCAATAAATAAATAAATAAAAGTTAGAAGTGATTTTTTGTTCAGTAGAGACGCAAAAATTTTGATCCAATAGAAAAACTAATCTTGGGGTGGCGCCTGTGGCTCAGAGGAGTAGGGTGCCGACCCCATATACAGGAGGTGGTGGCTTCAAACCCATATACTTAGCCCGGTGAAAAAATGCAAAAAAACAACAACCCCCCGCCCCATCTCAGCATTATTATATTGTCCAGAGGACATCAATCATTATGCTAATCATAAATTGGCAAATTTATTTCAGCGTAAGTCTCTATTCCTCGAATACATTTTAGACCAACTTGTCTATCCTGCTTGGACTCTTCCATCTTTGTGTATAAATTCAGGAGAAGTAAATGAGGAGGTAGGTAGGGGGTTGGGGTACTGAATGTAAACTGAAGAATAGGGATGGTAACAGAAAAAAACAACTCTAAAATAATTTAAAGGGGTTTATTTCTACGCCAAATATGTATGACCGATGGCCCCAAACATATGGCCTCAAGAGGTCCTGAGAAAATTTGCCTCAAGCTGCGAGGTTGCAGTTTGGTTTCACACATGTACGTTTATGAAGACAGGAATTACATGTAAAATTATAAATCAGTATGTGGAAGGTATACATTGGTTTGGCCCAAAAAGGTGGGACTCAAAGTGAAACTTTTTTTTTTTTTTGTAGAGACAAAGTCTCACTTTATGGCCCTTGGTAGAGTGCCGTGGCCTCACACAGCTCACAGCAACCTCCAACTCCTGGGCTTAAGCGATTCTCTTGCCTCAGCCTCCCGAGTAGCTGGGACTACAGGCGCCCGCCACAACGCCCGGCTATTTTTTGTTTGCAGTTTGGCCGGGGCCGGGTTTGAACCCGCCACCCTCAGTATATGGGGCCGGCGCCCCACCGACTGAGCCACAGGCGCCGCCCTCAAAGTGAAACTTACAGGTTATAGGTGGGCTTACAGATTCTTTTGATTCATAGTTGGTTAAAAAAATGAAGCTTTGTCTAAAGGCTTTGAATTATTTTTATTTTTATTTTTTGAGACCAAGTCTCACTTTCTTGCCTGTGGTAGAGTGCTATGGCGTCATAGCTCACAGCAACCTCAAACTCCTGGGCTCAAGCACCTCAAACTCTTGGGCTCAAGCAATCCTCTTGCCCCAGTCTCCCAAGTAGGTGGGACTACAGGCCCTGCCACAACGCCCGGCTATTTTTTAAGAGATGGTGTCTCACTGTTGCTCAGGCTGTTCTTGAACTCATGAGCTCAAGTCATCCATCTGCTGGGCCTCCCAGACTGCTAGGATTACAGGCGTGAGCTGCCACCCCTAGATAAAGGATTAGAATGTTTAAGTGATGATAAGGGGACTATTAATCAGAGACAAGCCACTGGACATCTGTTAAGTAAATTGGTGGCCTGCAGCTGTGATTTAAGCTGTGTCTTACATGGCTTTAGGTACTATTAATGATTCAGTATCTTACTGTTACAAAGATTAACTCCAAAAGGGAGGGAGTATAATGAAGCACATCTGACCTACGTTCTCATGGCCAGCAACTCAGCTTTAAAAATTTTCCAGGATTGGGCGGCGCCTGTGGCTCAGTGAGTAGGGCGCGGGCCCCATATGCCGAGGGTGGCGGGTTCAAGCCCAGCCCCCGCCAAACTGCAACCAAAAAATAGCCGGGCGTTGTGGCGGGCGCCTGTAGTCCCAGCTGCTCGGGAGGCTGAGGCAAGAGAATCGCGTAAGCCCAAGAGTTAGAGGTTGCTGTGAGCCGTGTGACGCCAGGGCACTCTACCCGAGGGCGGTACAGTGAGACTCTGTCTCTACAAAAAAAAAAAAAAAAAAATTTTCCAGGATTCAGAGCAGTGTCTGTGGCTCAATGAGTAGGGCGCTGGCCCCAAATACTGAAGGTGGCAGGTTCAAACTCGGCCCCTAGCAAACAGCAACAACAAAAAAATAGCAGGGTATTGTGGTGGGCGCCTGTAGTCCCAGCTACTTGGGAGGCTGAGGCAAGAGAATTACCTAAGCCCAGGAGTTGGAGGTTGCTGTGAGCTGTGTGATGCCATGGCACTCTACTGAGGACGATAAAGTGAGATTGTCTCTAAAAAAAAACCTCTTTCCCAAAAATTTTCCAGGATTCCCTTGGCCAAGAAGTGATCTGCAGGGGGCTTAATATTTTATTTTACCCTTGAACTCAGGAGTTTAAGACCAGCCTGAGCAAAGTGAGACCCAATCTCTAATAAAAATAGAAAAATCAGCTGGATGTGATGGCAGGTACCTGTAGTCCCAGCTGGAGCAGGAGTATTGAGGAGTCTGAAGTTGCTGTGAACTAGGCTGAGGCCATGGTACTTTACCTGGGACAACAGAGTGACACTCTATCTCCAAATAAATAAATAATAACATTTTATTTTAGTTCATAAGGCTTTCCTCAGGACTTCAAGCAATGGGGGATCTATCTATATCTGTATCTACATATGCATGTAAATTATTTCACATAGTTCAAAATGTTCTCTGATAGAATGATCTAAAATCAGCTCATGGGCCCAGCGCCTGCAGCTCAAGCGGCTAGGGTGCCAGCCACACACACCGGAGCTGGCAGGTTCAAATCCAGCCCGGCCTGCCAAACAACAACTACAACTTAAAAATAGCCAGGTGTTCTGGTGGGCACCTACAGTCCCAGCTACTTGGGAGGCT
Source organism: Nycticebus coucang (assembly GCF_027406575.1). Taxonomy (NCBI): domain Eukaryota; kingdom Metazoa; phylum Chordata; class Mammalia; order Primates; family Lorisidae; genus Nycticebus; species Nycticebus coucang. Next base: position 85,543,393 of record NC_069783.1, read on the forward strand.
GAGGCAAGAGAATCGCTTAAACCCAAGAGTTTGAGGTTGCTGTGAGCTGTGACACCACGGCACTCTACCCAGAGTGACAGCTTGAGACTTTGTCTCAAAAAATAAAAATAAAATAAAATAAAATCAGCTCATGTTTGGGAAATTTCCTTATTGATTGGCAGCTCTTAGCTCAAACCTGGCAAGCAGAGTAGTCTATTCTAGCTGCTATTCACTTCCTTGGCTGAATCTCTATATCTTGTGGCCCTGGGCCTGTCAGCAAGACAGAAATTTGAACCTGGACTGGATAGCTACTGGTATCTTACCTTGGGTGAATGACTCTCCTGTCTGGGTTTCAAAGTTCTCTTATGAATCACACCTACCTGACAGGGTGTTTTGAGGATGGTATCAGACACCAAGTGTTACTGAGCACATGATCTGATACCCAGGCCCTGTGCATTCCAGGCATTGTACATATACCAGTGAGTTAAGCAGATAAGCTTTCTGTCTATGGCGAACATACAGTCTTGTGGGATAGACAAATAAACTCTATGAAAAGCTGTGTAATTACTGAGCCTGGTGAAGAAATAGAGACCCAGGTAAGACTTATGAAAATAAATAATTTACATTAGAGCTGTTGGAACTTGATTCTGAGCCTTGGAGAAAATGCGATTATGGGCAGTCAGAACATCTACTTAAGGCCCGGCCTGGTGGCTTAGGCCCGTAATCCTAACACTCTGGGAGGATTGCTTGAGCTTAGGAGTTTGAGACCAGCCTGAGCAACAGCAAGATCCTATCTCTAAAAAAATACCCAGGTGTTGTGGCAGGTGCCTATAGTCCCATGGGAGGCTGGGGCAAGAGGATCTCTTGAACCCAAGAGTTTGAGGTTTCTGTGAGCTATGACACCAAAACACTCTACCAAGGGTGACAAAGTGAGACTCTGTCAAAAAAAAAAAAAAAAAGAACATCTACCTAGACATCCCGCTGCTGCCCCCCACTTACACACACTCCAGCTCCAGTGCTGCTTCTTTTCATTCTCGCTCTGGTGACAATTCAAGTAGAAGCATCTTGCCACTGTTTGGTATCCTTTTTTAAGACAGTCTCACTTGGGCAGCGCCTGTGGCTCAAGGAGTAGGGCGCAGGTCCCATATGCCAGAGGTGGCGGGTTCAAACCTAACCCCGGCCAAAAACCAAAAAAAAAAAAAAAAAAAGAAAGTCTGAGTCATGTGCGTGTGCCCCAGGTGGCCACGTAAAAAAAAGACAGTCTCACTTTATCACCCTTGGTAGAGTGCTGTGGCGTCGCAGCTCACAGCAACCTTCAGCTCTTGGGCTTAGGCGATTCTCTTGTCTCAGCCTCCCGAGTAGCTGGGATTACAGGTGCCTGCCACAATGCCTGGCTATTTTTTTGTTGCAGTTTGGCCGGGGCCAGGGCCAAATCCACCACACTTGGTATATGGGGCCAGTGCCCTACTCACTGAGACACAGGTGCCGCCCGTTTGGTCTCCTTCTACCCAATGGACACAGACACTTGGGCATCCTGTAAATCAGGTTCTTGGTTCACCTGAATCAGAACTAGGGATAATTCTCTGGCCAGTTCCGCTCTTGACACCTACCTGGGAGTAGAATTTTGTCAGCAGGTTATGCAGCCTGAGCCAGGGGACATGCAAGGCAGAATATGGCCCAGACACATGCCTGCCCAGGTCCCTGTACAAGGCAGGGTTCTTCCCTCCAGACTCTCCTTCTGGACAGAGATGCAAGTCTGTCCCGGGCTTCCCAGCCCCCTTGGATGAACAAATCTCCAGAACTTTCCTTTCCAGCAGCCTCCCAGGGCCCACTAGCCCTGGTTCTTGGGCTTTCAGTCCTCAGTCCAGTCTAGGGACAGCCAGGACTAACCTCTATGCTCAGCTTCTCCCAGCCCTGACATGGACCATGCCCTTCAGTGTCACTCTCCTCAGATCCCAGATGTGGTGCCTATGAGATGCACTGTGGAAGTGATGCGGACACCCAAATACTTATTCTCAAGTGGTTATTGCTTCCTAATTAAACAAGACCAGCCTGGGACCTCTTCTTTTTTTTTTTTTTGGGACCTCTTCTATAAAGCTCACATCATTCAGCCTAAAAATATTCCCAAACTCCATATGCTGCTCTAGGTTTAATTGTTCACAAATTCTTCACAGATTTCTCTCTAAATTACTCTCTATTCTTTACCTTACTCCAACCCCCAGCATCTTAGTCTGAGTTTGAAATAGTAAGGGATGGTTTAGGCTGATGTTTTCAGCCCTTTGGCCTTCTACCCTTTCCTCCTTCCTTCCTCCTGTCTTTGCATTTATTTAATTCTGGGCTGTATCTCAGTGCCTAAAACAATGACTGGAATTCAATAAACATTCATTGATTAAATGAAATAGATGCATGCCTACTTCCCAATTAGGTTGTTTATATTTTCTTGTTTGTTTGTTTTTTTTGGTAGAGACAGAGTCTCACCTGATCGCCCTCAGTAGAGTACTGTGGCGTCACAGCTCACGGCAACCTCCAAATCCTTGGGCTTAGGCGATTCTCTTGACTCAGCCTCCCAAGTAGCTGGGACTACAGGCGCCAGCCACAACGCCTGGCTATTTTTTTTTGTTGTTGCAGTTTGGCCGGGGCTGGGTTTGAACCCACCACCCTCGGCATATGGGGCCGGCGCCCTACCCGCTGAGCCACAGGCGCCGCCCTATATTTTCTTATTAATTGATAGAAGCTATATGACTAACAGGTCTGTATCAGTCAGGGCCAAGTCAGGAGATAGAAACCACCTAGTAGGGTGGTGCCTGTGGCTCAGTGAGCAGGGCACCAGCCCCATATACCGAGGGTGGCGGGTTCAAACCCAGCCCCGGCCAAACTGCAACAAAAAAATAGCCGGGCGTTGTGGCGGGCGCCTGTAGTCCCAGCTACTCGGGAGGCTGAGGCAGGAGAATTGCCTAAGCCCAGGAACTGGAGATTGCTGTGAGCTGTGTGACGCCACGGCACTCTACTGAGGGCAATAAAGTGAAACTCTGTCTCTACAAAAAAAAAAAAAAAAGAAAGAAAAAGAAACCACCTAGTAATTAAAACAGAGAAAATTAAATACAAGGAATTATTAACTAATAAAAGATGACTAACTACCAAAAGCAACCCAAGAGGACTGTAAGGCGGGGGATGACAGATTTTTATTCTGTGAAGGGCCAGATAGTATTTCAGGCTTTGAGGGCAACAGGTACAATCAAGGATATTACGTAGGAACTTACATAACATAGAAATCTTGTGGCCACAAGTCTGTATGTGTATAGGTAAATGTTACCTATACAATTTCTTGTACCTTGTATCTGTTCTTGTGTTTTGTAATTCAAAATAAAATGAGTCTATATTTTGGCATATGGTTCTATTAACAAGAAGAATGGGATCCTTTTTTTTGAGACAGAGCCTCAAGCTGTCACCCTGGGTAGAGTGCCATGGCATCACCACTCACAGCAACCTCCAACTCCTGGGCTTAAGTGATTCTCTTGTCTCAGCCTCCCAAGTAGCTGGGACCACAGGGCGCCTGCCACAACGCTCAGCTATTTTTTGGTTGCAGCCATCATTGTTGTTTGGCGGGCCCAGGCTGGATTAGAACCCGCCAGCTCGGGTGAATGTGGCTGGCGCCTTAGCCGTTTGAACCTCAGGTGCTGAACCAGAATGGGATCCATTTTGTTGAGATAACATTTTTCTTAGTTGGAGTTCAAATATAAAAACCATTCTTAGCTCGAGGACAGTGCAGAAGGTGGCAGGCTAGATTTGACCTGCAGGTATAGTTTTCATGCTCTAAGCCCTACCTATGGGGCTGAGGAAGGGTGAAACAGGAAGGAACTGAGATTCAGACTTCTTCAGAGAACCAGACCACACAGCCCATCAGTCACAAAGACATTTTGTTGGCGGGGACGGGCTACAGCTATACCCCTCTCTGCCCTCAAACACACACATACAGACTTGTGGCCACAAAAAAGGACAAACTTGGGCGGCGCCTGTGGCTCAGTCGGTAAGGCGACCGCCCCATATACCGAGGGTGGCGGGTTCAAACCCGGCCCCAGCCAAACTGCAACCAAAAAATAGCCGGGCGTTGTGGCGGGCACCTGTAGTCCCAGCTACTTGGGTGGCTGAGGCAAGAGAATCGCTTAAGCCCATGAGTTGGAGGTTGCTGTGAGCTGTGTGAGGCCACGGCACTCTACTGAGGGCCATAAAGTGAGATTCTGTCTCTACAAAAAAAAAAAAAAAGGACAAACTTGGGGAAGGAAAGTCCCTTCTTTCTGGGGTCACCTCATAACGACCCTCCAGCGCCCTCTACTGGCAGAGACTTACAACAGGTCACTGGCAAACCACATCTGTGACTGTCCACAAAGCTGAGCAAAGTAGTTGCTTGCAGCTCAGAGGCAATGATAATTTGCTAAGCACAGGGACATAAATACAGTGATGCAAATGACTTCCTTCTCAATCTGTTTATTTCCTTTAAAAGTATTTTATTTCCTGAAAAAGTCTTATATGATACAAAACTCAAAATAGAAAAAAAATACACTTTGAAAATGAGTACATAACTGTAAATGTTACCAATACAATTTCTTGTACTTTGTATCTGTTCTTGTGTTTTGTAATTTATATTACATAAAATTTCTTTTACCATAATGTTAAAAAATAAATGCTAAAATTCCTTTATAATACAAAAAACAAGTACCTAAATATAAACAAAAAAAATTTTTTTTGAGACAGAGTCTCACTATGTTGCCCTTGGTAGAGTGCCGTAGCATCACAGCTCACAGCAAACTCCAGCTCCTGGTCTTAAGCAATTCTCTTGCCTCGGCCTCCCAAGTAGCTGGGACTACAGGCATCTGCCACAATGCCCAGCTATTTTTTGTTGCTGTTGTCATAGTTGTTGTAGCTGGCCTGGGCTGGATTCAAACCTGGCCATCTCAGTGTATGTGGCCAGCGCCATAACCACTGTGCTATGAGTGCAGAACCTGGCCAGCCTCCGTGTATGTGGCTGGCACCATAACCACTGTGCTATGGGCGAGGAGCCTAAAAATTTACATTAAAAATTAAAACAAAAGATTTTCTCCCTGGAAATTTGGGCCAAGAACATGGGCGCGTATTATACACAGGAGTGCATGATACATGGCAATATTCGGTACCTGAGTTATGTTCCCCGCCCACTCAGTTCTTTGCCCATACATTTATTGGTATATTTTGTATCTTTCTAGAGCCTTGATATGCATACATATAATGCTTTGTTTTAAACATTTGTTTTAAAAATCTTACAAAATCTGCTTAACACAAATTTTAAATATTTCAGCAATCACATTTTTTTAAGTTTCTACACACATCTTTTTTTAAATTTTAAATTCCTTTTTTTTTTTTTTTTTGGCATTGGCTCTGCTTTATTGACCTCAGAGCACCCTTTGAAGAAAAACAAACCACACATACACAATAAGAACTGGAACTGGATCCAGGCTGGTGGCACCTGACTCCAGAAGAATCCCTCAACCAAGATGCATTTATATAAAATGCAGAGGAAAAAAATGAGGCAATGTGGTTCTGAGTTGAGGGTCAGCCTATTGGCAGCAGTCAGCGAAGGCATGGACAGGTCGTGCTTCTTTCTCGTAAGTGCGAGTGCAAACTACACTACTGTGGGTGAGCGTCAGGATAAGTTTTCCATCACTTAGCTCCTGCACGAGTGTCGTCTCTTGCCTCTTCTGCAGGTGGACAAGTTTGCCTCCATCCAGTGTCACAGTGGATTTGACCTTCCTGTCATCTGCTGTTGTCTCATCAACCTCTACCCCAAGCTTAAAGCTGATCTCTGTGTTCTTGAAGGTGCTGTGTCTGGAGGATGATAGTGTCCCCATTCTTTTGGATGACTGTGGTAGGCTTGGTCATGTTGGCCACCTGCCTCATAGCAAAACTTACCCCAATTGACTTCATGTACTCATTGAAATTCTTGTTATCCACTAGCTTCCAGGTACCCAGGAAGGCATCCACCATGGTGCTGTTGGGCTAGGTTGAGAAAGCAGCTACGAGAGGGCAGGCATGCAAGGACTCTACACTAGCCTACATCTTAAATTTCTATAATCACATCTATTAATTTTCCTTCTCTAATAGCCCCTGGCCAATGTGTTTTACTTAGGAAAGGCATCCATACTCCAAGACTGAATATGATTTTCTTCTAATACTTTTATACTTTATACTTTTTTACATGTACATCTTTAAACCACCTGGGTTTTTATAGTTGAATAGAGTATGAAATTTTATTTTCTTCAAAGTCGGTGGTCATTTAATTGCTTCAATGTTATTTAATCCATCCTTTTCAGCAGATGCAAATTACTTAATATTGGGGCCCCAAGCTCCCAGCCATCAGTAACAACTGCCAAGGATGGCTTCGTCCCACAAGTCCCTCTCCTCCAGGCCTTCGATGCCAGGCCCCTTCTTCTCTCTATGAGACCTTCTTGCTTCTTTGGCCACATCTTCATCGTGGTAGCTCTTCTTTCTGTGTTTGGCCCTCTCTGCACTGAATGGCTCCACCTCTGCCTTTCTCTTGCTGAGGCCCCTGTTCTCTTTGTGGGAATCTCCTTTGTCCTGGTGGTTCTTCTTGGGTTCTAAGTGCTCCACCCTGGCTGCTCCCCCTCCTCTGTTCTCCCTGTACCATGTCATCTGGCCTCTGTCTTGCTGGCCCCCCTGATGGACGCTGATGTGGTACTCCCAGGAGAGGTGATGGGTTTCTTCCCTGCTTTGAGTCCTGAGGGGGCCTGCATTCACTCCTTGCACAGGTGGGCTTGGAAGCCACTGGTGTGTGAAGGAATGGTCATGTATTTTCTGGCAGTGGTTTAGAGATTCCACTCTTTGTCTGGTGTGATGAATTTTAGGCAAGGGAGACACCTGGCTTTTCACTGTTTTCAGCCTTTTGTAGGAAGAAGAAAATTTAGGGAGCCTTGTGAAGGAGCGTCCCTGGTCTAGCATTGGAAGTCTGGGGTCAGTGTGGCCCATTTCTGGGTATGCAAAGTCTTCTGTCACCTTTGTAAAACAAAGCTTTGGTTGTAATCCTCTGGCTTTCTGTTTTCTGATATAATCCTCAAGTTCATGTTGAAAAGAATCATAAGACTCAGAATTTTCCATTATATTCACTATGAATGAATCTCCACTAGAAAAAATGAAGGGAAACTTTCTGTTAAATATATTATTATTTTGTTATGAATGAGTATATTTGTTCTAAAAACAACAGACTTGGCTCGGTGCCCGAAGCTCAGTGAGTAGGGTGCTGGCCACATACATCAAAGCTGGTAGGTTTGAGCCCAGCTTGGGCCTGCCAAACAACAATGACAACTGCTACCAAAAAAAAGCTGGACATTGTGGTGGGTGCCTATAGTCCCAGCTACTTGAGCAGCTAAGGCAAGAGAATCGCTTAAGCCCAAGAGTTGGAGGTTGCTGTGAGCTGTGACGTCGTAGCACTCTACTGAGGGTGACAAGTGAGACTCTGTCTCAAAAAAAAAAAAATCAAAACATTAGACTCAAATTTCTAGGGTAGATTATATTATATCATATAATGTAAATACTATGTAATCATTGATGTCTATAATACATTTTGGTCATAGACTTAGAAACATGAATTATAACGGACTCACCTAAGAAAATGAGTCTTGGATGGCGCCTGTGGCTCAAGGAGTAGGGTGCTGGCCCCATAAACTGGAGGTGGTGGGTTCAAATCTAGTCCTGGCCAAAAACTGCAAAAAAAAAAAAAAAAAAGGAAAAGAAAAAGAAAATGAGTCATAGGGCACCTGTGCTCAGTGGTTAGGGTGCTGGCCACATGCTCTGGGGCTAGTAAGTTTGAACCTGGCCCAGGCCAGCTAAACAACAATGTCAACTGCAATGAAAAATAGCCAGGTGTGACAGGCGCCTGTAGTCCCAGCTACTTGGGAGGCTGAGGCAAGAGAATAGCTTGAGCCCAAGAGTTTGAGATTGCTGTGAGGTATGACATCATAGCACTCTACAGAGGGTGACAAGTGACACTCTATCTCAAAAAAAAAAGAAAGAAGGGTGGCGCCTATGGCTCAAAGGAGTAAGGTGCCAGCCCCATATGCCGGAGATGGTGGGTTCAAACCCAGCCCCAGCCAAAAAAAAAAAAAAAAAAAGAAAGAAAAATGAGTCATAGGCCTGTAATCCTAGATTATAGGATTTGATGACTATAGTATACCTTTGTGGTCCAAGGCTCTGCCCACTGCATGACATATTTTCACTGAGCACATCTGTATAAATTTGAGAACCTGTAAATATTTAATAAATGTTATATTACTCCAATATTAAAGGTGGGTGGATTGGTTAAGATCAGGAGTTTGAGACTACCCTTGAGTAAGAGTGAGACCTTATCTCTATTAAAATTAGAAAAACTAGCTGGGGGCTCAGCACCTATAGTTCAGCGGCTAGGGCACCAGCCACATACACTGGAGCTGGTGGGTTTGAACCCAGCTCGGGCCTGCCAAACAACAATGACAACTACAAACAAAAAAAAATAGCCAGGAGGTTGGGCGGCACCTGTGGCTCAGTCAGTAAGGCGCCGGCCCCATATGCCGAGGGTGGCGGGTTCAAGCCCAGCCCCGGTCAAACTGCAACCAAAAAAAAAAAATAGCCGGGCGTTGTGGCAGGCGCCTGTAGTCCCAGCTACTCGGGAGGCTGAGGCAAGAGAATCGCTTAAGCCCAGGAGTTGGAGGTTGCTGTGAGCTGTGTGAGGCCACGGCACTCTACCGAGGGCCATAAAGTGAGACTCTGTCTCTACAAAAAAAAAAAAAAAAAATAGCCAGGAGGTAGTGCTGGTAGCTCAGTGGGTAGGGTGTCGGTCACACACACCCAGGCTGGCAGTTTCGAACTCAGCTGGGCCTGCTAAACAATGATAACTGCAACAAAAAAAATAGCCGGGCATTGTGGCCAGCGCCTGTTGTCCCAGCTACTTGGGAGGCTGAGGCAAGAGAATTGCTTAAGGCTCGGCACCTGTGGCTCAAGCAGCTAAGGCGCCAGCCACATACACCTGAGCTTGTGGGTTCGAATCCAGCCCGGGCCCACCAAACAATGACGGCTGCAACAAAAAAATAGCCAGGTGTTGTGGTGGGCACCTGTAGTCCCAGCTACTTGGGAGGCAGAGGCAGGAGAATTGCTTGAGCCCAGGAGTTGGAGGTTGCTGTGAGCTATGATGCCACAGCACTCTACCCAGGGTGACAGCTTGAGGCTCTGTCTCAAAAAAAAAAAAAAAAAAATTGCTTAAGCCCAATAGTTGGAGGTTGCTGTGAGCTGTGATGCGATACCACGGCACTCTACCAAGGGAGACATAGTGAGATTCTGTCTCAAAAAAAAAAAGCAAATGCCTGTAGTCCCAGCTACTTGGGAGGTTGAGGCAAGAGAATTGCCTAAGACCACGAGTTGGAGTTTAAAAAAAAAAAAAAACAACAGGCAGCGCCTGTGGCTCAGTGAGTAGGGCGCCGGGCCCCATATGCCGAGGGTGGCGGGTTCAAACCCAGCCCCGGCCAAACTGCAACAAAAAAATAGCCGGGCGTTGTGGCGGGCGCCTGTAGTCCCAGCTACTCGGGAGGCTGAGGCAAGAGAATCGCGTAAGCCCAAGAGTTAGAGGTTGCTGTGAGCCGTGTGACGCCACAGCACTCTACCTGACGGCGGTACAGTGAGACGCTGTCTCTACGAAAAAAAAAAAACCCAACAACACAAAAAAACCCAGAAAAACTGAAAAACTAGGTAGTCATAGTAGTACACATCTATAGTCCCAGCTACTTGGGAAGCTGAGGCAAAAGGATTGCTCAAGACCAAGAATCTGAGATTGCTGTGAGCTATGATGATGCCATGGCACTTTACCTAGGGTGACAGAGTGAGACTCTGTCTCAAAAAAAAGTCTTAAAACTGTGTAAATTTGAGGACCTATTAGTATTTAATATATGTAACAGATATAAATATGTATAAAATTTATCATTCGTTACCCCAGGTTTGAGAGTTATAAATAATTTTAGTCTTTCTTACTTGTTTTGAATTTTTGTCATAAATGCTATTACTTGTATAATAAAAATAAGAAAACAAGTTATTTACAAAGAAACTGAAGTAATTAAACTAAAATCATTAATAAACTCTGCAGAAGGGCGGTGCCTGTGGCTCAAAGGAGTAGGGCGCCAGCCCCATATGCTGGAGGTGGCAGGTTCAAACCCAGCCCCAGCCAAAAACTGCAAAAAATAAAATAAAATAAAATAAACTCTGCAGAAATGGAAATGGCTAGCCCTGTGCTTATATGCCAAGAAAGAAATAGATCAGTTAAACATGTTCTCAGGTCACTCACACTATCCATTTTAAATCTAATAGCTGGGATGAAACTACAGACGGAAACATTTATTGTGTTAAACAGAAACTATTATTCCCTTTTTACAAATGAGGAAACTAAGTCACAAAGAATTTAAGTAACTTACTTAAGTCAGAGCTAAAAAGTGGTGGCAGGATTTGAAGCTGGAGAGATACGGTCCACAGCCTGCTCACTCAGTCATACTCTGTAGCTGGGAATGCTCGGAGGTTTGTACCAACATTTTACAGGTGTTGTGAGGACTGAGAAAGTGATTACAACTGAAGGGCTGAGGATGACTCTGAGTGCGCAGCAGGTGCTCAGTGAAGGGTAGCCAGTAATATTTTCATTAGGATGCAAGAAGGAGGTTCAGTACTATTCAATGTGTTACAGTAGTCTATTCTACAAACTCACCTTCATTTAACTTTATTATTTTAATTGTCTTTCCATTTAGTCGACGTAAATATGTGTTTGTGCTAAAAATAAAAAAACCTATTGCAATAGCAATATACACTGTAAAACCAAATTCTCCGATTCCACCCTCAGAGATAATTATGGAGTTGGTATCTTGGGTATATTACTCCAAACTTGTATCTAAACTATCATTTATTAATTGTGAGGGCAGATTGTACTTTGTGGTTTGCAATTTAGCTTTTTCCATTTATCTCAAGGCACAGTGCATCTACCTCATTTCTTTCTTTTTTTTGACAGAGTTTCACTATGTCTCCCTCAGTAGAGTGCTGTGATGTCACAGCTCACAGCAACCTCCAACTCTTGGGCTTAAGCAATTCTCTTGCCTCAGCCTCCCAAGCAGCTGAGACTATAGGCACCCACCACAACACCCAGCTATTTTTTGTTGCAGTTGTCATTGCCTGGGCCGGGTTCGAACCCACCACCCTTGGTCTATGTGGCTGGCGCTGTAACCACTGTGCTACGGGTGCTGAGCCCATCTACCTCATTTCTAAGAGGGCTGCTTGTGTACATCCATGGACCATGATTCACCCTCCACCCCAATTTAGGTCACTCCTAGCTTTTAGCTCTGGCCGGCCTAGCAGCAATGTCTTGCATATGTAGGCAACATGCCCTGGGCCTGTGGCTAGGTCTCAGCTTCCAGATGCTGTCTCAGTGCCTTTGGGCAGGTCACAGCTCTGGGAAAACATGGATTTGAAGCCAGGTTGTTCACTTACTCATGTGTTGACCAGCATAATTATCTCATTTCCTCAGGCGTCACTGTCCTCGTGTATAGTATACCTTGTGGTTCAAGGCTCTGCCCACTGCATGACACATTTTCTTTTCTTTTCTTTTTTTTTGAGACAAGAATCTCAAGCTGCCATCCTGGGTAGAGTGCCATGGTGTCACAGCTCACGGCAACCTCAAACTCCTGGGCCTAAGCAAGTCTCTTGCCTCAGCTTCCCAGTAGCTGGGACTATAGGCACCTGCCACAACGCCCAGCTAAGTATGACACATTTTCACTGAGGACATCCTGAGTCAGGTGCTGGGCTTGGTATTGGGCAATATGTGAACTTGACATACATGTGCTCTGCTTTGGGGAAGTTATAGCCTTATGTGGTCGACAGACAGCAAACAAAGTCTCATCCCAAATACGCAAAGCAGTCACAAGTGTTAGGGAGAGAAAGGCGGGGGCGGGGTGGGGGGGCCCAGGCTGTTTTACTGGGAAGAAGATGGGAGGGGACCTGAGGAAGTGTGATTGTTCCTGCTTTTTTCTTTCTCCACCACTGGCCATGCTTAAACAGGGCTCAGATATTGGCAGAAAAGGCACCTGCCATAAGACTCACATCTGGCCTATCTGACCTGCTATCCCTCCCTGGAATTTATTTACCCACTGTGCTTACTCCTCCTGACTGCCTGTCATCCCTCACCTGAACCATAATCTGCCCCCGTCCCCCCACCCACTTGCCTTTGAGCCATTGTCTGGGAAACACCTCAAGGATTTGACTGATTGATTTTTGAGACAGAGTCTCAAGCTATCGCACTGGGTGGAGTGCTGTGGCATCATAGCTCACAGCAACCTCTAACTCTTGGTCTCAAACAATCCTCTTGTCTCAGTTTTCTATTTTTAGTAGAGTCAGGGGTCTCAATTTTGCTCAGGCTGGTCTCAAACTTGTGAGCTCAAGCTATCCACCCACTGCAGCCTCCCAGAGTGCTAGGATTACTGGCGTGAGCCACCACGCCTGGCCTGGAGGGTTTGATTTAAAATGCATATGATTATGTCCCCTCCAGCCAGACGCGTCCCCATTCCCCAGTGATTAGGATATACTCTTAATGTTTAGCCTCTACCTGTTCCACCTTCCCCATGATTAGCATACACTCTTCATGTCTAGCCTTCACCTGTTCTTTGGTCACCGAGAACTATGCATGACTGCTGCCTCCAGTTTCCCAGGCTCCTCCCAGCCAGCCACAGAACCTGTGCTCAGGCTGTCCTTGGCCTTCCCTAGCCCCAGCCCTTACCCAGGCAACTTGTCATTCCCCCACCCACCTCTTCAGCCTTAAGGTATGTCCCCTTGGCTTTGTTTTCTCAGCTGGGATGCTCTATGTTAAACGAAGATGCCTACATTATATAGTAAAAGCAAAATTTGCAACAAATGTCCAGCTAAGACCAGGTTCTCTCTGGGCTTTGCATTAGGCCAGACCAGTCTGCTCTTCCCACCTGAGAATCTTTAGAAGTCTGGGGAGCTCACCCTACCTTTCTAGGGTTCCCTGGCTCAGACCAGAACATGGGAAACAGCCTCTGCTTCCCACCTCACAGGCAGCTCCAGGAGCAAGTCCTGCCAAAGGCTCTACTTTTAAAATGCGTCCACAATCTGACTCTGACCACTTCTCTCTATCCGACTGCCCCTGCCAGACTGTCACTGTCACATCCCTGCTGATCAGGGCCACTACCTACTTACTGGTCTCAGCTCCCGCTCACTGAGTCAGTTTTTAAACCAGCAGCTATAGGGCCAGGCGCGGTGGCTCACTCCTATAATCCCAGCACTCTGGGAGGCCAAGGCAGGTGGATCATCTGAGCTCACAGATTCGAGACCAGCCTGAGCCAGAGCAAGGTCTGTCTCTAAAAATAGTTGGGCGTTGTGGCGAGTGCCTGTAGTCCCAGCTACTCGGGAGGCTGAGGCAAGAGAACTGCTTGAGCCCAGGAGTTTGAGGTTGCTGTGAGCTGTGACACCATGACACTCTACCAAGGGTGACAAAGTGAGACGCTGTCTCAAAAAACAAAACAAGAGTGGCACCTGTAGCTCAAAGGAGTAGGGTGCCCGCCCTATATGCTGGAGGTGGCGGGTTCAAACCCAGCCCTGGCCAAAAACTGCAAAAAAACAAAACAAAACAAAAACCCAGTAGCTACAGTAATCCTCTTAATGTGATGTAATCCTGACTGATGTCACTTGTCTGCTCAAAACTATCAGAGGGTTCCTCCCTTACAAGGAAGCCCAGAAGCCCACAGGGCCTGCAAGGCCTGACACTACCAGTTGCTCACTGTCCCGGGGCCTCTGGTTTCCTCCAATAACCTTCCTCTTGCTCATTCCCAGCCCCATTTCTTTCCCCACTGGAAGGGAATAGGCAGACTCACCCCAACCCCAGGACCTCCCAAGTCTCTAAGCTGCTCACCTCTGTATCCATATGGAAAGACTCCTTGTCTCCCTGGTCTTAGTTGGAATGTCACTGTCTCAGAATTTTGACACATGGGACATTCTCTGCCCCTTCCTGCTTTACTTTTCTCCATGTGTCACCTCAGCAAACAAAGTGCTTTCAGATGTTAAGATGCTGGTTCTCACTGTTTCTGCTGAACCGCCCAGTGGCACTGATGCTGCCCATACTCATACCACACTTTGAGTAGCAAGGACCTAAAAACAATTTTCTTTTCTATTTTTATTTTTTTGAGACAAAGTCTCACTTTGTCACCCTTGGTAGAGTGCATGGTGTCATAGCTCACAGCAACCTCAAACTCTTGGGCTCAAGCGATTCTCTTGTCTCAGCCTCTTACAGGTGCCCGCCACAAAGCCTGGCTATTTTTTTTTAGAGATGAGGTCTTGCTCTGGCTCAGGGTGGTCTTGAACCTGTGAGCTCAGGCAACCCACCTGCCTCTGCCTCCCAAGTGCTGGGATTACAGGCATGAGCCATGGCACCTGGCAAAGCAATTTAATTCTTAAAAATTTGGTTTGTTCAAGCTGGACACAGTGGATCGTGCCTGTATTCCTAGCACTCTGGGAGGCCGAGACAGGTGGATATCTTGAGCTCAGGAGTTCTGAGATCAGCCTGAGCCAGAGAGCCGTCTCTAAAAATAGCCAAACTGGCTCAGACGCCCATAGCTCAGTGGTTAGGGCGCCGGCCACATACACCAGGGCTGGTGGGTTGGAACACGGACTGGGCCTGCTAAACAACAATGACAACTACAACAAAAAAGTAGCTGGGCATTGTGGCGGGCCCTGTAGTCCCAGCTACTGGGAGGCTGAGGCAAGAGAATTGCTTAAGCTCAAGAGTTTGAGGTTGCTATGAGCTGTGACACCAGGGCACTCTATTGGGCTTGACATAAAGTAGATGCTTAATAAATATTTGCTGAATAAATAAATAAATGAAGAAAGGCCAGGACCGGGCGGTGCCTGTGGCTCAAAGGGGTAGGGCGCAGGCCCCATATGCCGGAGGTGGCGGGTTCAAACCCAGCCCTGGCCAAAAACTGCAAAAAAAAAAAAAAAAAGAAAGGCCAGGACCTCTCCCAACATGTTTCGGTCCACTAGGAACCTGAGATCCAGCAAATTCTACCTGCCTTAGCTCTGATCCCCCCCCCAAACCCCCAGCCTCCTCTTGTTTGCATCTCAGCCATCTTCCTTAACAGCTAGCACTCCAAATGCCACCAAATACTCCAGCAAAAGAGAAACACATTTGATTCACTTCTTACCTGGAATCACCACAATACATTAGTGAGAGAAAAATCCCACCAACAGTTGGAACCCTCACCTCCTCAAGTCTATAAGTCTTTGTGTAAGTAGAAGTCCTATGGGCCCCACAGTGCAGAAGTCCACTTGGCTACAATCTCAGAAGGAAGTAAGGAGCCCTAGCCCAGGGTGGAAGTTTTACTCTGAGGTTCAGGAGAAGAATCTGTTCTTCCTAGCTACTCCTTGCCCAGGAGCAGGGAAGCAGGAAGCCACACCCCTTCCTTTGTCTCCGCCTCTTGCTTTTTTTTTTGTAGAGACAGAGTCTCACTGTACCGCCCTCGGGTAGAGTGCCGTGGCGTCACACGGCTCACAGCAACCTCTAACTCTTGGGCTTACGCGATTCTCCTGCCTCAGCCTCCCGAGCAGCTGGGACTACAGGCGCCCGCCACAACGCCCGGCTATTTTTTTGTTGTAGTTTGGCTGGGGCTTGGTTTGAACCCGCCACCCTCGGCATATGGGGCCGGCGCCCTACTCACTGAGCCACAGGTGCAGCCTCGCCTCTTGGTTTTAATTCTCCTTATCCTACCTGTCCCGAATCTCAAAAGAAACCAATCCAATCACATACCCTAAAGTGATTCAGGAGCTCCCAAGTTCATCATCTTAGAACACAATCTATAACCTAATCAGTGTCATTAAATCCTGTTTAAAGAGTCTGTGTTTAAAACACTTCCTAGAGCACCTATTTTTTCTGTTTTTTTTTTTTTTTCTTTTTTTAAAGGGACAGGGTCAGGCTGGGGGTAGTGGCTCATGCCTTAATCCTAGCACACTGGGAGGCTGAGGTGTGTGGATTGCTTGAGCTTACAAGTTTGAGATCAGCCTGAGTCAGAGCGAGATCCCTGTCTCTAATAATAAACAAATAAATATAGCCAGTCGTTGTGGAGGGCACCTGTAGCCCCAGCTACTTGGGAGGCTGAGGCAAGAGAATCATCTAAGCCCAAGAGCTGGAGCTGTAACACCATAGCACTCTACCAAGGATGACAAAGTGAGACTCTGTCTCTAAAAAATAAATAAATAGGGTGGTGCCTGTGGCTCAGTGGGTAGGGCGCTGGCCCCATATACAGAGGGTGGCAGGTTCAAACCCGCCCCAGCCAAACCGCAACAACAACAACAACAAAATAGCTGGGCATTGTGGCAGGTGCCTGTAGTCCCAGCTACTTGGGAGGCTGAGGCAAGAGAATCGCCTAAGCCCAGGAGTTGGAGGTTGCTGTGAGCTGAGATGTCACAGCATTCTACAGAGGGTGACAAAGTGAGACCCTGTCTCTAGAAATAAATAAATAAAAATAGCTGGGCATTGTGGTGGGTGCCTGTAGTACCAGCTACTCGGGAGGCTGAGGCAAGAGAATCACCTAAGCCCAAGAGCTGGAGGCTGCTGTGAGCTGTGACACTACAGCACTCTAATGAGGGTGACAAAGTGAGACTCTGTCTCTAAAAAAAATAAAAATAAAAATAAAATAAAATAAATAAATAAATAAATTAAAAAATATCTGGGAATTGTGGGTGGGGCCTGTAGTCCCAGCTACTTGGGAGGCTGAGGCAAGAGAATCTCTTGAGCTATACAGATGCAGCACAGATTATTTATCTCTTTACAGGCATTCTGATTGTCACCAGTCCAAAGCCGTTTTTTTCAAATTTGTGCATGTTTATGGGGTCCATGAGAAATTTTGTAATATGTATATAACGCACAGTGATCAAGTCGGGGTATTTAGGGTGTCTATCACACTAGTACAGTGCATTTTTGTCAAGTATAGTCATCATATTGGGCTATCAAACATTGAATTTAATCCTTTTATGCTACTATGTTTTTGTACCCTTTCACCTACTTCTCTTCATCCTTCCCCCTCCCCTAATTACCCTTCCCAACTTTTATTATCTATTTTTCCACTCTTTACCTCCATATGTGCAAAATTTTCAGCTCCACATATGGGTGTGAAAATACAATATTTGTTCTTTTAGTGCCTGGTTTATTTCACTCAATATAATGACCTCCATTTCCATCCATGTTGTTGCAAATGACTTTATTTTATTTTTCTTATTTATGAATTATTATTATTATTATTTTGAGACAGAGTCTCACTTTGTCGCCCTTGGTAGAGTGCCATGGCATCACAGCTCACAGCAACCTCCAGCTCTTGGGCTTAGGCGATTCTCTTGCCTCAGCCTCCTAAGCAGCTGGGATTACAGGTGCCTGCTACAACACCTGGCTATTTTTTGTTGTTGTTGTTGCAATTTGGCCAGGGCTGGATTTGAACCCGCCACCCTCGGTATATGGGGCTGGTGCCCTACTCACTGAGCCACAGGCGCCGCCCTTACTTACTTATTTATTTATTTTGCAGTTTTTGGCCAGGGCTGTGTTTGAACCTGCCATGTCGGGTATATGGGGCCAGGGCCCTACTCCTTGAGCCACAGGCACTGCCCTGACTTGATTTTATTTTTTACAGCTGAATAGTATTCCATTGTGTATATACACCACATTTTCTTTTTTTTTTTTTACATGAAAAGTCTTTATTAATCCTCTTGTGAAAAATCTATATAATGGCTGCAGATAACATCACTGTAGAGTCTTTAGCCCTTCGCCTTTTTGCCAGCACCAACAATAGCCTTTGCAGTCCCCCTGACTTTCTTTCGTCTGTTCTTGCGCTCCTTTTGCTGCTTTCTTGATGTCTTTTTCTTCTCACACAGGCCATGCCTTGCAAGTCTATGTTTGGGTTCATTTTTCTTTGCATAATCCAAAGAAAATCATGTAAATCATGCCGAAGCCCGTTGTCTTCCCACCACCAAAGTGAGTTCTGAATCCAAATACGAAGATGACATCAGGTGTGGTCTTGTACATTTTGGCTAGTTTTTCTCTAATTTCTGTCTTTGGTACTGTTGCCTTCCCAGGGTGAAGGACATCAATGACCATTTGTTTCCTCTGAAGTAGTCGGTTAGTCATGAACTTCCTGGTCCGGATAGTTACTGTGTCGTTCATGATGGCGGGCGATCCTCCGGCAGCCAGGGAGGAAGAGGAACGCATTTTCTTTATCTATTCATCCACTGATGGACATTTATGCTGATTACATATCTTTGCTATTGTGAATAGTACTGTAGTAAACATGTAAGTACAGGTATCCCTTTGATATATTGATTTCTTTTCCTTTAGGATTGCTGGATCAATGGGAATTCTGTTTTTAGTTTAAGAAATCTCATTGTTGTACCCTGAATCAATCCCCAAAAATGAAAAAGAAAGAAATCTCCTTACTGTTTTCCATAGTGTTTGTATTAGTTTACATTCCTACCAAAAGAGTTCCCTTTTCTCTACATCCTCTGTAACATCTGTTTTTTTGTCTTTTTAATAATAGCCATTCTGACTGGGGTAAGATAGTATCTCATTGTGGTTTTGATTTGCATTTATCTGATGATTAGTGATAATGAGAATTTTTTCATGTACTTATTGGCCATTTATACTTTTTTTGAAAAATATCTATTCTGGGTGGTGCCTATGGCTCAGTGGGTAGGGTTCCAGTCCCATAGACTGAGGTGGCCGGTTCAAACCTGGCCTGGCCAAACTGGAACAAAAAATAGCTGAGCGTTGTGGTGGGCGCCTATGGTCCCAGCTACTCGGGATGCTGAGGCAGGAGAATCGCCTAAGCCCAAGAGTTAGAGGTTGCTTTGAGCTGTGACACAGCTCTCTGCCAAGGGCGACAAAGTGAGACTTTGTCTCAAAAAAAAATATACATGTATGTATCTATTCAGGGGGTGCCTGTTGCTCAGTGGTTAGGGCGCTGGCCTGTTGCTCAGTGGTTAGGGCTGGTGGGTTTGAACCTGGCCTGGGCCTGCTAAACAAACAAACAAAAAAATAGCCAGGCATTGTGGCAGGTGCCTGTGGTCCCGGATACTAGCAAGGCTGAGGTAAGAGAATTGCTTGAGTCCTAGAGTTTGAGGTTGCTGTGAGCTCTGATGCCATCAAACTCTACTGAGAGTGACAAAGTGAAACTCTGTATCAATTATAAAAAAAGAAGAAAAGAAAAATGTCCATTTTTTTTTCCTTTTTTTTTGCAGTTTGTGGCCGGGGACGGGTTTGAACCCACCACCTCTGGTATATGGAGCCAGTGCCCTACTCTTTGAGCCACAAGTGCCACCCAAGATAAATGTCTATTCATGTCCTTTGAGGGGCCGTTTTAAGCACCATCGCGAATATTTTTAAAGGGGGATAGGATGTGGCTCTGTTGCCCTGTCTAAAGGGCCATGGCATCAGCCTAGCTCACGGCAACCTCAAAGTCCCGGGCTCAAGTGATCCTCCTGCCTCAGCTTCCTGAGTAGCTGAGACTACTGGCTTGTGCCTGCACACCTGGCTAATTTTTTCTACTTTTAGTAGGGCCAGGGTCTCACTTTTGCTCAGGCTGGTCTTGAACTCCTGAGCTCGAGGGGACCTCCCTCCTTGGCCTCCCATTGTTGTTTGGCAGGCCCGAAACGGGTTCAAACCTGCCAGCTCTGGTATATGTGGCTGTTGCTCTAGCGGCTGAACTACAGGCGCCGAGCCTTGATGGACATTCTTAATTTTAATGTCGTCAAGCTTATCCATCAAACTTATTTAGTTAGTGCTTTTTAAATCATATTTAAGTGCTAATTTTTTCCTAATCCTAGCCCAGGGTTTCTCCATCTCAGCATTTTTGACATTTTGGATCAGATAATTCTTTGTTGTGAGGCTGTCCTGTGCCTCTATCCACTAGATATCAGTAACATCCCTCTTCCCCTGCTTATGACAACCAAAAAATGTCTCCAGACATTGCCAAATGTTCCCAAGAGGCAATATTATCCCGGTTTGAGAACCACGGCCATTGATCATAAAGATATTCTCATATGGGGTGGCGCCTGTGGCTCAGTCGGTAAGGCGCCGGCTCCATATACCGAGGGTGGTGGGTTCAAACCCAGCCCCAGCCAAACTGCAACCAAAAAATAGCCGGGCGTTGTGGCGGGCGCCTGTAGTCCCAGCTACTCGGGAGACTGAGGCAAGAGAATCTCTTAAGCCCAGGAGTCGGAGGTTGCTGTGAGTTGTGTGAGGCCACGGCACTGTACCGAGGGCCGTAAAGTGAGACTGTCTCTACAAAAAAAAAAAGATATTCTCATATGATGCTTTCATATGAGAATAAAAACTTCATAGATATGATTCAACTGGATTTTTTTTTGTTTTTTTGAGACAGAGTCTCAAGCTATCACCTTGGGTAGGGTGCCATGGCATCACAGCTCACAGCAACCTCCAACTCCTGGGCTTAAGCAATTCTCTTGCCTCAGCCTTCTGAGTAGCTGGGACTACAGGCGCCCGCCACAGCTCCTGGCTATTTTTTGGTTGTAGTTGTCATCGTTTGGCAGGCCTGAGCCAGATTTGAACCGCCAGCTCTGGTGCATGTGGCTGGCGCCTTAGACGCTTGAGCTACAGGTGCCACCCAGGTTTTTTTTTTTTGAGATAGAGTCTTACTATGTCACCTTCCGTAGAGTGCTATGGGGTCACAGCTCACAGCAACCTCAGACTCTGGGACTTAAGTGATTCTCTTGCCTCAGCCTTCTAAGCAGCTGGAACTACAGGCACCTACCACAATACCTGGCTACTTTTTGTTGTTGTTGCAGTTGTCGTTGTTGTTTAGTAGGCCCAGGCCAGTTTGAGCCTTCTAGCCTTGGTGAATGTGGCCAGCGCCCTAACCACTGAGCTACAGGTGCCAAGCCTGGAATTGCTTTTTTGTGCAAGCTGTGAGGTAGGTGTTGTTTCAGGAAGACCCTAAATTGGAAGGGAGCTAAGAGACTGGAGAATGACTCAGACAAGTCCAGCTTGACGAGTTCAGCTTAACAAGTCATATATGTCTGTTGGAGGTTATTATACAAGGGCACTTGTTCCTGGGTGGCTGATGAACTTCTTCCATAGGCGCTTTCATGCATGCAAAATCAACATCGGCCCACCCTGTGGGTGTTAGCTTAAATTCCTTTCCAGTGAGTCACTAGAGCTTTTACGTTGTATCATTGCTTGTTCACAGTGAAACAAGTGAGCAAAACCTTCATCATGCACTGTCATATAATCCATGATATTATAATTCTCCACTAGGCAGGGATTTTAATATCACAATTAGTTAAAAGGCACTAAAGGACAGCAAATGTAGTTCTAAAGCAGTGAGGGCTTGGCTAAGCTGGCCACTTTAAGGCAGGAAAGTACTGAGGCCTCATAATAGTCTTAAAAAAAAAAAAAAAAACAGAAGTGCTGAAGTACCCAAGAGAGTGCTAGGCACTTCCCCAACCCTCCCCCACAACCTCTAATATTATCTTGTTACTTGCTTTGTCTACATTTTTTTTTCTGAGACAGGGTCTCATTTTTGTCACCGGGACCAGAATGTGGTGGAGTCAAAAAGCTCATACAGATCTTAAATTCCTGGACTCAGGTGAGCCTCCTGCCTCAGCCTCCTGAGTAGCTTAGATAGGAGGTGTGCACCACCATACCCAGCCAGTTTTTGTATTTTTTTTTTTTTTTTTTTTGTAGAGACAGAGTCTCACTGTACCGCCCTCTGGTAGAGTGCCGTGGCGTCACACGGCTCACAGCAACCTCTACTCTTGGGCTTACGTGATTCTCCTGCCTCAGCCTCCCGAGCAGCTGGGACCACCGGCGCCCGCCACCATGCCCGGCTATTTTTTTGTTGCAGTTTGGCCGGGGCTGGGTTTGAACCCGCCACCCTTGGCATATGGGGCCGGCGCCCTACTCACTGAGCCACAGGTGCTGCCCCAGTTTTTGTATTTTTTGCTGTTGCTCAGGCAGGTCTTGAATTCCTGGCCTCAAGCAATCATCCTGCCTAGGCCTCCCAAAGTTCCAGAATTACTTAACAGGTTTTTTTGAGTAAGTATATTTTGTTTGTTTGAGACAGAGTCTCACTTCGTTACTCTGGGTAGAGTGCTGTGGCATCATAGCTTATAGCAACCTCAAATTCTTGGGCTCAAACGATCCTCTTGCCTCAGCCTCCAAAGTAGCTGGGACTACAGTTGCCTGCTACAATGCTTGGCTAATTTTTAGAGATGGGATCTCGCTCTTGCTCAGGCTGGTCTTGAACTCTGGAATTCAAGCAATCCACCCTCCTTGGCCTCTCAGAGTGCTAGGATTATAGGCATGAACCACTGCACTGGCCACTTTGAATAAATATATTTTAACTTGCTCTCAGATTAGCAGACACCCTTATCTTATCTCAAGCATTCCTTTCTACTAGCTCCAAGTCTTTAGACCAGTGTTTTTCAACCTTTTTTTTTTTTCAATCTCAAGGCACACTTGAATCTATAGTTAAGCTACTGCAGCATACTTCACTTATGTTGGAAAAAAAAAAAAGAGGGGCGGCGTCTGTGCCTCAGTGGGTAGGGCGCCGGCCCCATATACTGAGGGTGGTGGGTTCAAACCTGACCCCCGCCAAACTGCAACAACAACAACAACAACAAAAATAGACAGGAGTTGTGATAGGTGCCTGTAGTCCCAGCTACTTGGGAGGCTGAGGCAAGACAATCACCTAAGCCCAGGAGTTGGAGGTTCCTGTGAGCTGTGTGACGCCATGGCACTGTACCGAGGGTGACAAAGTGAGACTGTCTCTACAAAAAAAAAAAAAAAAGTAAAAAAGAACATCAGGGCCAAGTGAGGTGGCTCACTCCTGTAATCCTAGCACTCTGGGAGGCCAAGTCAGGTGGATTGCTTGAACTCATGAGTTCAAGACCAGCCTGAGTAAGAATGAGACCCCCATCTCTACTAAAACTACAAACATTGAGGCAAGAGGAGGATCACTTGAGCCCAGGAGTTGGAGGTTGCTGTGAGCTATGGCACCACAGCACTTTGCCCAGGGCAATAGCTTGAGACCCTGTCTCAAAAAAAAAAAGCGTGTGAGTTTCCCCCCTTCCCCACACACCAAGCAAGCAATCAATTCTTTATCAGACGCCAGCTGGGTGCCCTCTAATTCTGACACCATCCTCTTGGAGATGTGTCAGATCCCACAGTGTGTGCGTGCAGTCCTGTCCCCAAGTCCCCAAGACTTCAGGTGCCAATGGAAAGTCCCAGGCTGCTTTACTGTGCTTCTGATGCCCAGCTATACATTGAGGCTCCCACGGCCGCCTCTTCATGTTCACTGAAGCCCAGGGAAACACTTACAGTATTTATGTTTACTGGCTCACTGTAAGGGATACTAAGAAGGATAGAGATGGAGACGCATAGAATGAGGTGTGGGGGAGGCGGCCTGGGGCGTTCATGCTCTCCCTGGGCACATGTTTAGCTATCTGGACTCCAGTCCATACTTTATCCTTTTGGGCTTTTATGGAGGTTTTATTACATAGCCAGGATTGATTAAACGACTGGGCACTGGAGATTCTCTTAACCTTTAGTCCCTCTTCCTCTCTGGAGTGAGGGTAGGGCTGAATGTCCCAACTCTTTAATCCTTTGTTGGTCTTTCTAGTGACCAGCCCCATCTTGAAGCTACCTAGTGGTTGCCAACTCATTAGCATATAAAAGACTTGTGTAACTTTCGAAAGTCCGAAGATTTTAGAAGTTGTATGCAGGCCAGTCATGGTGGCTCATGCCCATAATCCTAGAATCTGGGAGGCCGAGGCAGGTGGATTGCTCGAGCTGAGGAGTTTGAGACCAATTTGAGCAAGAGTGAGACCTTGTCTCTAAGAAAAATAGCCAGGCGTTGTGGTAGGCACTTATAGTCCCAGCTACTCGGGAGGCTGAAGCAAGAGGATCGTTTGAGCCCAAGAGTTTGAGGTTGCTGTGAGCTATGGATGCGACAGTACTCTACTAAGGGAGACAAAGGGAGACTCTGCCTCAATTAAAAAAAAAACTAAAACAAAAAACAATGGCTCGGGCAGCACCTGTGGCTCAGTGGGTACGGTGCTGGCTACATGCACCACAGCTGGCGGTTTTGAGCCCAGCCCAGGCCAGCTAAACAACAACGGCAACTGCAACAACAAAAGAATAGCCAGGCATTGTAGGGGGTGCCTGTAGTCCCAGCTACTAGGGAGGCTGAGGCAGAAGAACTGCTTGAGCCCAGAAGTTTGAGGTTGCTGTGAGCTGTGACACTAAGGCACTCTACCGAGAGTGACATAGTGAGACTATCTCAAACAAAACAAAACAAACAAACAAAAAAACAACAAAAAACAGTGGCTCACACCTATAATCCTAGCACTCTGGGAGGCCGAGGCAGGCAGACTACTTAAGCTCAGGAGTTGGAGACCAGCCTGAGCAAGAGTGAGACCCCATCTCAAAAAATAGCCAGGCATTGTGGTGGGAGCCTGTAGCCTGTAGTCCTAGCTACTCGGGAGGCCTAGGCAAGAGAATTGCCAGAGCCCAAGAGTTTGAGGTTGGTGTGAGCACTCTACCCAGGGCAACAAAGTGAGATTCTGTCTCAAAAAAAAAAAAAAAGGCTGGGCGTGGTGGCTCACACCTATAATCCTAGCACTCTGGAAGGCCGAATTGGGTGGATTGCTTGAGCTCATGAATTTGAGACCAGCCTGAGCAAAAGTGAGACCCTGTCTCTACTAAAAATAGAAAAACTGAGGCAAGAGGATTCCTTGAGCCCAAGAGTTGGAGGTTACTGTGAGCTATAGCGTCAAGGCACTCTACCCTGGGTGACAGCTTCAGACTCTGTGTCGAAAAAAAAAAAAAAAGTTGTATGCCAGAAATGAGAAATGAGGAAGATGACCAAATGTACCATTCACATTATTACAGATACCCTATTTTTCCCAACATCACTTATCAAAGTCTGTTTTCCTCACTGCTCTGAATTACTGTCTATCTTTTCAAATAAATGTCCACCTGTTTGTGGGTTGCTTCTGCTTTCTGTATTCTGTCTACCTTTGAATCAAACCCCCATTTTTTTTTTTAAAAGACATAGTTTCATTGTGTCGCCCTCGGTAGAGTGCCGTGATGTCACAGCTAACAGCAACCTCAAACTCTTGGACTTAGGCAATTCTCTTGCCTCAGCCTCCTGAGTAGCTGGGACTACAGGAATCCGCCACAAGGCCTGGCTATTTTTTTGTTGCAGTTTGGCTGGGGCTGGGTTTGAACCTGCCATCCTCGGCATATGGGGCCGGTGCCCTACTCACTGAGCCACAGGCACTGCCCACTCTGTCTTAATTACCATAGAACAGTCTCTTCTGCCAGTGCCAGAGATGCTGGTGGTTCATGCCAGGCTATAGAGACTTTCCTGCTGAATACTTGGGATGGCAGAGTGGGAAAGAGCCCCGCCAACAGTAAAGAGACCCCTGACATCAAGCCCTCGAGGAAGTGGAGCATCGATGATCAATGACATTTCTCTACAGGATTACACTGCAGTGAAGAAGTTTGCCAAGTAACTACCACATCAGTGCTGGGTGGTGAGCTGCCAAGGCCTTCCTCAAAGTCAGAGAGCAGTGTGGGGTGGTGGTGTACCTCACTAACTCAGAAAGTGTGGCCGCAACAACCCCAACAAGCTCAGGACTGCGTGCATCACCCACCTACTCACAGGGGTGGGCCCCTGGGAGGACTCACTATACATTCCGCAAGCCTAGTGAGACAGCAGGGGTGGACATTCGCCCTGTGCCCTGTGAATCAGGTCATCTGGCTGCTGTATGAGGCTGCCTTCCCAAATTATTATAACTTTATGAGAAGTCTTTTGCTAGAGCAAGTCTTCTCCCTATCTTTCCCTTTCTTTCTTTTTTTCTTATTATTAAATCATAGCTGTGTACATTAGTGCAATCAAGGGGTACAATGTACTGGTTTCATATACAATCTGAAATAATCTCATCAAACTGTTCAACGTAGCCTTCATGGCATTTTCTTAGTTATTGTATGTAGACATTTGTATTCTGCCTTTAGTAAGTTTTGCCTGTACCCATTCTAAGATGCACCGTGGGTGTGGCCCTACCTATTACCTTCCCTCCACCCTAACCTTTCCCCTCCCATCCCCTCCCTTGGCCCTTTCCCCATATTCTTGTGCTATATTTGGGTTATAGCCTTCATGTGAAAGCTATAAATTAGCTTCATAGTAGGGCTGAGTACATTGGATACTTTTTCTTCCATTCCTGAGATACTTTGCTAAGAAGAATATGTTCCAGCTCCATCCATGTAAACATGAAAGAGGTAAAGTCTCCATCTTTCTTTAAGGTTGCCTAATATTCCATGGTATACATGTACCACAATTTGCTAGTCCATTCGTGGGTCGATGGGCACTTGGGCTTCTTCCATGACTTAGTGATTATGAATTGGACTGCAATAAACATTCTGGTACAGATGTCTTTGTTATACTGTGATTTTTGGTCTTCTGGGTATATACCTAGTAAAGGAATTATAGGATCGAATGGCAGGTCTATTCTTAGATCTCGAAGTATTCTCCAAACATCCTTCCAAAAGGAATGTATTAGTGTGCATTCCCACCAGCAGTGTGGAAATGTGCCCTTTTCTCCACATGCACGTCAACATCTCTGGCTTTGGGATTTTGTTATGTGGGCTACTCTTACTGGGGTTAGGTGATATCTCAAAGTAGTTTTGATTTGCATTTCTCTGATGATTAAGGATGATGAGCTTTTTTTTGTAGATCATGTGTCTGTCTTCTTTAGAGAAGTTTGTCTTCAAGTCCTTTGCCCACCTTGAGATGGGATCACTTGTTCTTTTCTTGCTAATACGTTTGAGTTCTCTGTGGATTCTGGTTATTAAACCTTTATCGGAGGTATAGCCTGAAAATATTTTCTCCCATTCTGAGGGCTGTCTGCTTGCTTTACTTACTATGTTCTTGGCTATGCAGAGCTTTTTAGTTTGATCACGTCCCAGTAATGTATTTTTGATACTGCTTCAGTTGCCTGGGGAGTCCTCCTCATAAAATATTCACCCAGGCTGATTCCTTCAAGAGTTTTCCCTGCACTTACTTCAAGTATTTTTATAGTTTCATGTCTTAAGTTTAAATCTTTTATCCAGTGAGAGTCTATCTTAGTTAATGGTGAAAGGTGTGGGTCCAGTTTCAGTCTTTTACAGATTGCCAGCCAGATCCCCCAGCACCATTTGCTAAATAGGAAATTTTTTCCCCACTGAATGTTTTTAATTGGCTTGTCAAAGATCAAATAATGGTAAATGGCTGGATTCATCTCTTGGTTCTCTATTCTGTTCCAGACATCTACTTCCCTGTTTTTGTGCCAGTACCATGCTGTTTTGATCACTATTAATTTATAGTACAGTCTCAGTTCTGGTAGTGTGATTCCTCCTGCTTTGTTTTTATTGCTGAGTAATGTTTTGGCTATTCAAGGTTTTTTCTGATTCCATATAAAATGAAGTATTATTTTTTGAAGGTCTTTAAAATATGACAATGGAGCTTTAATAGGAATTGCATTAAAATTATATATTGCTTTGGGTAGTATAGACATTTTAACAATGTTGATTCTTCCCAGCCATGAGCATGGTATATTTTTCCATTTGTTAATATCTTCAGCTATTTCTTTTCTTAAAGTTTCATAGTTCTCTTTGTAGAGATCTTTCATGTCCTTTGTTAGGTATACTCCCAAATATTTCATCTTCTTTGGCACTACTGTGAAAGGAATAGAGTTCTTGACTATTTTTTTGGCTTTGTTATTGTTGGTATATATAAAGACTACAGATTTACGGGTGTCGATTTTGTAGCCTTAGACTTTGCTGTATTCCTTGATCACTTCTAAAAGTTTTGCAGTAGAATCCCTAGTGTTTTCCAGATATACGATCATATCATCTGCAAAGAGTGAAAGTTTGATCTCCTCTGACCCTATGTGGATACCCTTGATCGCCTTTTCTTCCCTAATTGCAATGGCTAAAACTTCCATTACAATGTTAAAGAGCCATGGAGACAACAGGCAACCTTGCCTGGTTCCTGATCTAAGTGGAAATGATTTCAATTTAACTCCATTCAATATGATATTGGCTGTGGGTTTGCTGTAGATGGCCTCTATTAGTTTAAGAAATGTCCCTTCTATACCAATTTTCTTAAGTGTTCTGATCATGAAGCGATGCTGGATATTATCAAAAGCTTTTTCTGCATCAATTGAGAGAACCATATGGTTTTTATTTTTTAGTTTGTTTATGTGCTGAATTACATTTATAGATTTATGTATGTTGAACCAGCCTTGAGACCCTGGAATAAATCCCACTTGGTCATGGTGTATAATTTTTTGGATGTGTTGTTGGATTCTGTTTGTTAGGATCTTATTGAATATTTTTGCATCAATATTCATTAGTGATATTGGTCTATAATTTTCTTTTCTTGTTGGGTCTTTCCCTGGTTTAGGGATCAACGTGATGTTAGCTTCATAGAATGTGTTGGGTAGTATTTCTTCTTTTTCTATATTTTGGAAGAGGTTTAGTAATATAGGTACTAGTACTTTAAAGGTTTGGTAGAATTCTGACGTAAAAGCCATCTGGTCCTGGGCTTTTCTTTTTAGGGAGATTTTGTATAGTTGATACTATTTCAGAACTTGATATAGGCCTGTGCAACATTTCCACTTTGTTCTGGCTAAGTCTTGGTAGGTGGCGTACTTCCAAGTATTGGTTGATTTCTTTCAGATTTTCGTATTTCTGAGAGTAGAGTTTCTTGTAATATTCGTTAAGGTTTTTTGAATTTGCAAAGGGATCTGTTGTCATTTCGTCTTTGTCATTTCTGATTGATGAGATTAGAGATTTTACTCTTTTTTTCCTGGTTAGGTTGTCCAAAGGTTTATCTATTTTATTGATCTTTTCAAAACACCAACTTTTGGATTTATTGATCTGTTGTATAATTCTTTTGTTTTCAATTTCATTTAATTCTGCACTGATTTTAGTTATTTCTTTTCTTCTGTTGGGTTTGGGGTTGGAGTGTTCATCCTTCTCCAGTTGCTTGAGATGTCCCATTAAGTTATTAATTTCCTCTCTTTCCATTTTCTTGAGGAAGGCTTGCAGTGCTATAAATTGCCCTCTTAGGACTGCCTTTGCAGTATCTCAGAGGTTCTGGTAATTTGTGTCTTCATTGTTGTTTTGTTTCAAAAATTTGGTGATTTCCTTCTTAATCTCGTCTATAATCCATCTATCCTTCAGCATAAGGTTATATAGCTTCCATGTATTTGTATGGGTATGCAGGTTCCTGTTGTTAATGAGTTCAACTTTTATTCCATGATGGTCTGAGAAGATGCAAAGAACAATTTCTATCTTTTAAAATTTTCTGAGGTTGGATTTCTGACCTAGTATGTGGTCGATTTTGGAATATGTTTTGTGGGCTGATGAGAAGAATTTGTATTCAGTTTTGTTGGGATGAAATGTTCTGTCGATGTCTGTTAAGTCCAGATGTTGAATGTTTAAGTTTAAATCTAAAATTTCTTTGCTTAGCTTCATTTTGGAGGATCTATCCAGCACTGCTAGAGGGGTGTTAAAATCTCCAACTACTATGGAACTGGAGGAAATCAAGTTGCTCATGTCTGTTAGAGTTTCTGTTATAAATTGAGGCACATTCTGGTTGGGTGCATAAATATTAATAATTGAAATCTCATCATATTGAGTATTGCCTTTAACTAATATGAAGTGTCCATCCTCATCCTTCCTTATTTTGGTTGGTTTAAAGCCTATTGCATCTGTGAATAGGATTGCAACACCTGCTTTTTTCTGCTTTCCATTGGCCTGGAGTATAGATGACCATCCCTTCACCTTGAGTCTATATTTGTCTTTTAATCTAAGATGAGATTCTTGTATGCAGCAGATATCTGGCTTTAGTTTTTGTATCCAGTCTATATTTGTCTTTTAATGTAAGATGAGATTCTTGTATGCAGCAGATATCTGGCTTTAGTTTTTGTATCCAGTCAGCCAATCTGTGCCTCTTTAGAGGACAATTTAAACCATTCACATTCATTGAGAATATTGATAAACCTTTCGAGGGTCCGGTGGACATTTTTAATCCTTTTGAGACTGTGGAAGTTGGAATTTGATCAAAATTTTCTGGGTGGGTTTACTTTTGTGGTGGAGGATTATGGTGGTCTTTATGGAGGATAGGTCTGAGAATATCCTGGAGAGCTGGTTTAGTTATGGCAAATTTCTTCAACATGTGAATGTTCTTAAAGTATTTAATTTCGCCATCATAAATGAAACTCAGTTTAGCTGGATACAGGATCCTGGGTTGAAAGTTATTTTGTTTTAGGAGATTAAAAGTCGATGACCATCCTCTTCTGGCTTGAAAGGTTTCAGCAGAGAGATCTGCAGTTATTCTAACATTCTTCCCCTTGTAGGTGATGGTTTTCTTTCGTCTGGCTGCTTTCAGAATTTTCTCCTTCATATTAACTTTAGTGAAATCGATTATGATGTGTCTGGGGGATGTCTTATTTGGGTTGAGTCGTGCTGGAGTTCTGAAACTGTCTGCTATCTGAATTTCAGAATCTCTTGGCATGCCTGGAAAGTTCTCCTTCATAATCTCATGGAGAAGAGACTCTGTGCCTTGTGAAGCCACTTTGTCGCTTTCGGGAATCCCTATAAGATGAATATTTGTTTTCTTCGAATTATCTAAAAGCTCTCTAAGAGAGTGATCTGTTTTTGCCCTCCATTTCTCTTCCTCTTTGAGAGTTAGGAGTGTTCGAAATCTGTGTTTTCAATGTCAGAAATCCTTTCTTCTGCTTGTTCCATTCTGTTATTGAGGGATTCTACTGTGTTTCTCAGATCTTTGAGGGCTGCGACTTCTTGTCTCAATGTGTCAAAATCTTTGATCATTTGGTCTTTGAATTCGTTGAATTCTTGAGATATCTTTTGGGTTACTGCTTGGAATTCTAGTTCAATCTTATTTACTATCCAGATTCTGAATTCGATTTCTGACATCTCAGCTGTTTGTTTGTGCATGGGATCTTGTGCTGTGTCTGCCCCATTGATCCTTGGGGGAGTTGATCTACTGTGATTATTCATATTGCCAGAGTTTATCCGTTGATTTCTCCTCATGATTTTTTTTTTTCACCATTGCCTCTAGCTGTCCTCAGAGTTGGGGAGGTGCCTCTCTAAGATTAGACCCCAGCAGGATCACTCTATTGTTGCTGGATCTTTGTAGGGAGTGACCCTGTATAGCGCTCTGGGGCTGCCCCAGCCAGGGAGTTCTGGTTGTGGGAGCAGCTCCAGAGTGTGACACACGTGGATCCAGCAACAGGGCAGTGGGCGTGGGGAGTGCACACGGTTCTGGGAGTGCCTGGTGCCCAGTGACTTTGGCACAGAGAGCCCAAGGCTCCAGCAGTCTCTGGCCAGGAGAAGGGCTCTGCACTGAGGCAGGAGGGCTCCGGAGGGAACGCGGCTACCAGAGTCCCTGGCCAGACGAATGGGCCGGTGTGGAGGCAGGAAGGGTATAGGAGGGAGAACTCAGGGTTGCGCGGCTCCTGGAGTTCCTGGTTAGGGCCTGCGGTGGCCCAGTGGGTGCAGCTCTTACCAGGGTCTGCGTGGGGGCAGATTGCTGATAGAGGCGCAGCTCTTACTGAGGTCCGGGCGCTGATTGCTGATCATGTGTAGCACTTACAGATGTCCGGGTGCCAACTGCTGATCACGCTAAGCTCTTCATCTTTCCCTTTCTTATTCAAGTATGTCTTGATCACTTTTAGCATTTTTTTCCATATAAATTTTAAATTTGGTTCAATTTCCAAAAACACTTTCAATCGTGCTTAAGACTACAGAGTTTATAGGTTAAGTTGAGAAGAACTGACATCTTTCTACTACTAATCACATCTTTCAATATATGGACGTGGATTGCGTCTCTATTTATATGGATATTCTTTAATCTTTTTTGTTCCCAGAGGATAGCCTTTGTGCACTAAACCTCTTCTAGTCACAGAATCATGAAAGGCCACAAGTTTTAAGTCCTAGGTCCCATGCCACATAGGATGATTGTGAGATTTCTCCTCGAGTTCTTTTAGGCATGAAATTTGCCTTTCCTGTGTTAGGTGTCAACTGTTGGGAGCTAAATAATTTTCCTTTTAATTGTAAAGACATTCTTCTAGGTAAAGGACATTTTACTTAACACATAACACTTTATATACACTTTATTCTGTGTAGTAACACTGCAAAGCAGACATGGCTCTCCTCATTTTACAGATCAGAAAACTCAGGGACACAGATCACATGATTTTAACCAAAAAGGTGAGAAGGACACAGATAGGGACACAAATAGGGACACAGATCAGTGACATTTACCCATGGTCACTCATGCTAGGAAGCTGTAAATAGAGTCTGTGACCTCAAGATTAAGGAGGACACTTAATACACAGGTGATGTCTGCTACATTTAAGCCCATAAAGACTGTTAAATTTTATTGTAAATAAAAAAGTTTGAATGATGAAAAAAAAAAAAAAAGATTAAGGAGGACATCCCAAGATGTTTTCTCTTTCTCTCTCTTTTAAGACAGAGTCTCACTCAGTTGCCCTGGGGTAGAGTACCATGGTGTCACAGCTCACAGCAACCTCAAACTCTTGAGCTCAAAGCTATCCTCTTGCCTCAACGGCTCTAGTAGTAGGGACTATAGGCATGGGCCACAATGCCCAGCTAGTTTTTCTATTTTTAGGAAAGGTGGGGTCTCTCTGTTGTTCAGGCTAGTGTCCGAGCTCCTGAGCTCAGACAATCCACCTGCCTGGGCCTCCTGGACTGCTAGGATTACATGCACCCAGCCTCCAAGATGTTTTCTGAATCAACAATTTGTTAACTTGCTTAAATGATTTATTTCCTAGTCAGAAATGAACAAGTTTCTGACTTCAAAGTCATCAACTTTTTCCTAAACATACTTCTTTCCCAGGCCTGGTTAACACTTTGGGTGGCTTTATCAAGCAAGTCATTTTCGCAAGCATTTCTACAATCATGTTATGTAAATTTGTGTTATGTAAAATTGTTACATAACAAATTACAACATAGTAAATTTATAACAAAATAAATAACTAAATTTCCAACCTTTTTTTTTTTTTTCCTTTGAGACACAGTCTCACTTTGTTACCCATGGTAGAATGCCATGATGTCATAACTCACGGCAACCTCAAAATCCTGGGCTTAAGCAATTCTCCTACCTCAGTCTCCCCGGCTCTCGCTCTTGCTCAGGCTAGTGTCCAACCTATGCCACCGTGACCAGCCCCCACTTATTATTTTTCAGAAACCTTTTTGAGAACAAAATTAGTTTGTTAATTAGTTGACAAACAAGAAAGGTGGTGGAATGGACTATGACTTATGTTAAAGTGGCTCAAACGGGTGAGGCACTGGCCCCATATGCCAGAGGTGGTGGGTTCAAACCCAGCCCTGGCCAAAAAAACTGCAAAGAAAAAAAAAATAATAAGATACTTAAAAAAAAAATAATTAAAACTAGAACATGTCAAAAACAAAACATTACAAAAACTAGTAAGTAGTATAAATGAAAAAATTATGCCAAGCAAAAAACCACATAGTGTCTGATTTTTGAAAAAAACAACATAAACCCCCCAAAGTGGCAATGCATCTTTCCTGGAAGCACTGCAATACCAGGATGCATGGAGTAGACAGAGCAAGCTCACAGTCCATCGCCTAGTGCCAAATTTCCGATTAATGTTGCGTTCTCAGATAGAGAACATATCAGACATTGAACTGGTAAGAGCAGATACTACACTTGATCTTAGCTAAAAGGCTGAGAAGCAGTAACAAGTGTCTTAGCCCTCCCCCATCCTTCTTCTTCTCTCATCTTAGTTCATGTAAGTCTCACCTCTTTTTTTTTTTTTTTGAGACAGAGCCTCAAGCTGTCACCTTGGGTAGAATACAGTGCATCACAGCTCACAACAACCTCCAACTCCTGGGCTCAAGAGATTCTCCTGCCTCCGCCTCCCAAGTATCTCGCCAAAACAACCGGCTAATTTTTTTTTTTTTTTTTTTTTGGTTGCAGCCGTCATTGTTGTTTGGTGGGCACAGGCTGGATTCGAACCTTCCAGCTCAGGTGTATGTGGCTGGCGCCTTAGACACTTGAGCCACAGGCGCGGAGCCTAAGTGTCCCCTCTTTTCTGATTTAAACACCATATTGAAACCATTAGCCTATTTCACAGACATTTTTGTTCGCCTCTTGAATCATTAGTGAACTTAGCGTCCTAGTCTCTCAGGTCTTCGAGGGTCTGAAGGGCCATTAGGTTTGCAAGCCCCGTCCCCACCCAGGGCCTGGCCACCGGGGGAGGAGGCTTGGAAGCTTGCAGCGACCTCTGAGCCAGGTAAAGTGCAGAAGGGAGGGGACTTTGGGGCTGAGCGGCAGTAAGGGTGTGCAAGGAAGCTATTTAGCACAGAGCGGTCGAAGCTCCCCCGAGAAAAGCATGAGGGGAGCAAGTCACTAGTATCAACTAGTAGTAGAAGACCAGGTGGCCTTGCAGGCGTGATGCGGTGGGAGAGAAGACAGAGTCTTCCCCCTCAGCCGGCACCAGAGGTGACCATAAGTGGGGAGTGAAATGCGGGAGACCCGTGAGGGAGGGTAAAGCCGGGCGTGGGGTTCTGGAATCCTGTCACCCGGAGGGGACCTTGAGGTCCTCCAGTCCATCTCCTCTTTTTCTGCCTAGAAACTGCCCCTTACCCCCTTTCCTGTTGTACCAAGACTATAACCCTCTCGCTGTCCACAGCCCTCTCGGTTCTGCCCAGTCCCTTGGGCACTCACAGCGCACGCTTACACACTCAGAGGCCGGTGCTTCCACCTTCCTCTTAAGGTGTAAAACATTTTCCTCATAGCCAGGCGTTGTGGCAGGTGCCTGTAGTCCCAGCTACTCGGGAGGCTGAGGCAGGAGAATCGCCTAAGCCCAGGAGTTGGAGGTTGCTGTGAGCTGTGTGAGGCCATGGCACTCTACCTAGGGCGATAAAGTGAAACTCTGTCTCT
Organism: Nycticebus coucang; assembly: GCF_027406575.1. Lineage (NCBI taxonomy): Eukaryota > Metazoa > Chordata > Mammalia > Primates > Lorisidae > Nycticebus > Nycticebus coucang. Next base: position 85,578,489 of record NC_069783.1, read on the forward strand.
ACAAAAAAAAACCCAAAAAACATTTTCCTCATCCTCAGTTCCTCCAGGAAGACCCAGGCTTTTGGAGTCCAGCCAGCACCCACCAGCAGGTGCCCCACATGTCCCACTCCCTCCTAGATTCTATCAAGCTCTCTAACGGGCAGGGTTCAAATTTCAAAGCATGCCAGCAGACGAGTTTGGGCTCCAGTGCAACTCTGCACAAATTACTGAACCTCCGAACCTCAGCTTTCTTCTGTGTAAAATGGTAATTTTGTTATTAGGTGTTAGGTTGGCCAGGCCAACCCCATCTTGAACTGGAAAGCCATTCTGTGAGACTCTGTTACAAGCAGACATAACTCAGATAAGGGAGACATGCCACAGGGTCCTCCTTACACCTGTCCAGTTACAAACCGGTAACCCAAGCATCTGACACTGTGAAGAAGGGATGCCTGCATGTCCTTGGTGCCCTGGTAAGAAAGACTTGTCTGGAAAGCCACAACAATCTCTCTCCCCAAGTGTCAAAATAAAAATTACTGCCTTCCTTACACTTTGGTCTTGAGTGTTTTGATCTGCTCCTTTCAATTTTTACCTGTCATTAGGAACTTTCTGTCTGCAGGATATCAGTCCTGCCTGTGAGGGGTTGTCCTATTTGGGGGTTGTTTATTGTCTGCAGCTGTCCACGCTTCTTGTTCCTGGAGGCACCAGCTGAATGTGCCCCTGTGTGCTTTGCCTGTAGGGAAGACAGCCTGGGCAGGGCAGGGAAGAGCAGATTCCCAGGGTCCCCCAGTGGCTAGTGCTGTGATGGGGCAGTGCATGCTCATGTCTTAGCCTTTGCCGCCCTGTTCTTCCAGATCTTTGGGATGCTTCCCCTTTGGCATTCTAAGAGAGGAGGACTGCTTACAAAGTACTGCAGCAGTGCACTCCAGCCTGAGGGCTGCCCCATCCCAGCCTGCCGAGGTTGTTTGTTTTTATTATCAATGTGTTGAGCATGTACATTGTGCCAAGCACTTCACATGTATTTCCTCATTCAATCCTCAGAATAGCCCTCTAGCCAGGCGCAGTGGCTCATGCCTGTAATCCCAGCACTTGGGAGGCTGAGGCAGGTGGATTGCCTGAGCTCACAGGTTTGAGACAAGCCTGAGCCAGAGTGAGACCTTGTCTCAAACAAACAAACAAACAGTCGGGCATTGTGGCGGGCACCTGTAATCCCAACTACTTGGGAGGCTTAGGCAAGAGGATTGCTTGAGCCCAAGAATTGGAGGCTGATGTGAGCTATGATGCCACAGCACTGAGAGTGACAAAGTGAGACTCCGTCTCAAAAAAAAAAATAGCCCTCCGAGGGTGATTGCCTTATCTTTGATTTATGGATGAGACTCAGGTATTAAGAAACTCACCTGAGATCACATACTGTATGAGTTAATTTTTGCTGCATCATAAACCACCCATCTACTTAGGCCTTTAAACAGCTAACATTTATTTCTCAACAATTCTGTGAATTGGCTGGGTTGGCTCAGTGGGTTCTGGATGGCCAAGGGGTCTCAAACATGAGGGGCAGCTGGGAGATGGAGACATGACCATTAGCAATTCTTTATCCAGCAGGGCTTGAACACAGTGGATGGAGGCAGCAAGCACAGGAGCTTTCCAAGTCTCACTTATCATATTTGCTATTCTCCCATTGGCCAAAGCAGGTTACAAGACCATGGCCAGCCACTGTGGGAGGAGACAACTAAATAGGTGGATATAAGGAGTGAGAATTATAGCGGCCATTTTCTCCAACAAAGAATGTACCACACATAGCCCATAAATGGACATCTAGAGTTCAAAACTGAATTTGTTTTGAAAGTTCAAAGTTGTGTTGGAGCTATTGCTTAGGGTCCAGGAATCCACAAACTTCCACACATTGCCTAAGTTTAAAACTTACTGTACACACACCTGCGACTGTTTTGCAAGTATGTGTAGATATTGCCATTAATACAATGTAAATTAATCAAGGTGTATTATTTTGTTGTATTTTCTTTTTCCTTTTTTTGCCCGGCTAATTTTTCTACTTTTAGTTGAGACGGGGTCTTGATCGGCGCTGGTCTCTAACTCCTGAGCTCAGGCAATCTACCTGACTCAGTCTCCCAGAGTGTTAGAATTACAGGCATGAGCCGCATGCCCGGCTTATTGTACTTTCTAATCAAATATTTACATAATTTCAAAGCAGCTCTTCATAAGATATTCATTAGTTACAAAAGGAAGAGTCATTTTGTGGAAAAATCTGGTAGGTGCCATCTTAAGTCATTGAAATGAATATCGTCAATAATAGGATCAGTTGCAAAAATGTCCCTCCTGTCAGTCTGCAACAAGAACACAGCACCATTTCTATAATTTTCCTGCCAGTAGTGTAGTACATAACAGTAGAAGCTTCAAAGTTGACCACCTCCTTACATTGACTACCTCTTAACTTGACATAATTTTCATAGACTGGATATGTATTACATGTATGCATCAGTACAGTTAGGCTGCTCTCTCTCTCTCTATATATATATGCTTTTGTCCATGATTCCTGGCTCATAACTCCCATAGTCTTTGTTTCAGTCTTTTGTTATTGTTGGGGCACTTTTAGGCCTCAGAAGCAGCCTCAAAAAACAAAATCTTTCTCTGACCTTCTCCTGCCCTCCTTTTACCTGTTCCTTTTTTCTCTCCATTGCAAGTGCTAAAAAAATAATCTTGGTTGGCCTCTGACTATACTTGTCTGATTGTAGGTCACAAAGCACTCATTTCAGAGGAAGTCCTGCCCTATAATCTAAAAGAAAAAAATGCTACACAGAGAGGCCAAGAAGAATCTGAACAGACAGGTCTTGCTGGGTTTCCCCATTCAGTCTGTTAGTATTAGATCATACCCTCTTTGTCTAATAGCATTTCTACATAGTTGTTGATGCCTCAATCATGCCTACACAATAAACTCTCTTTGTAAAAGGAGAGCTTCTGGGGCGGCGCCTGTGGCTCAGTCCGTAAGGCGCCAGCACCATATACCGAGGGTGGCGGGTTCAAACCTGGCCCCAGCCAAACTGTAACCAAAAAATAGCCGGGCGTTGTGGCGGGCGCCTGTAGTCCCAGCTACTCGGAAGGCTGAGGCAAGAGAATAGCTTAAGCCCAGGAGTTGGAGGTTGCTGTGAGCTGTGTGATGCCACGGCACTCTACCGAGGGCCGTAAAGTGAGACTCTGTCTCTACAAAAAAAAAAAAAAAAAGGAGAGCTTCTGGGCAGTTGAACATGTGGCGGTTCCTGGAAGGTGGTGAGCCAGGGGAGAGGCTCCCACCCCTTCCCACATGCCTTGCCCTATGTATCTATTCATCCATATCCTGAGTAATATCCTTTTTATTTTTTTTGAGACAGAGTCTCAGTATGTTGCCCTGGGTAGAGTGTTGTGGTATCACAGCTCACAGCAACCTCAAATTCTTGGGCTTAAGAGATTCTCTTGCTTCAGCCTCCCAACTAGCTGGGACTACAGGTGCCCACCACAACACCTGGCTATTTTTGTTATTGTTGCAGTTGTCTTTGTTGTTTAGCTGGCCTGGGCCAGTTTGAACCCGCCAGCCTGGGTGTATGTGGCCGGTGCCCTACCCACTGAGCAACGGGGGCTGCCCTCCTGAGTAACATCCTTTATAACAAGCCAGGAAATGAAGTGTTTCCCTGGGTTCTTTGAGTAGCTCTAACAAAGTATTTGAACTCAAAGAAGGGGTCATGAGATATCTGATTTATAGCTGGTCAGTCCAAAGCACAGGTAAAACTACCTGGGACTGGCCAGGTGTGGTTGCTCACGTCTATAATCCTAATGAGAGAGGATAACTGAGAAGGTTGAGGTCTAGGAGAACAGGTCTTCTCAAGGAGACCACAAGGATATACCTGCAGGGTCCTCTCCGTGATGACTCAGCTCTTGGGAATTTGAAACTTAATTTCCTAGAACTTGCAAATTTCCAAGTTCTGTGAAATCCTGTAGTTCTGTAGGGGCTGGAATAGCATCTCCCACTTGGTTCAAACTGGCCAATGAGAAGGATACCTGTGGGGTGGAACTTTTTTTTTTTGTAGAGACAGAGTCTCACTTTATAGCCCTCAGTACACTGCCCTGGCATCACACAGCTCACAGCAACCTCCAACTCCTGCGCTTCAGCGATTCTCTGGCCTCAGCCTCCCAAGTAGCTGGAACTAAAGGGCCCGCCACAACGCCCTATTTTTTGGTTGCAGTTCAGCCGGGGCCGGGTTTGAACCTGCCACCCTTGGTATATGGGGCCGGCACCTTACCAACTGAGCCACAGACACCACCCGAGTGGAACTTTTTGACTGTTGATAAAAAGGGAAAGACCAAGCCAGTTGGGGAGCATGGCTGTTTGTAATTCTTCTTCTTTTTTTTTTTTTTGTAGAGATAGAGTCTCACTTTATGGCCCTCAGTAGAGTGCCGTGGCCTCACACAGCTCACAGCAACCTCCAACTCCTGGGCTTAAGAGATTCTCTTGCCTCAGCCTCCCGAGTAGCTGGGACTACAGGCGCCCACCACAACGCCCGGCTATTTTTTGGTTGCAGTTTGGCCGGGGCCGGGTTTGAACCCGCCACCCTCGGTATATGGGGCCGGCGCCTTACCGACTGAGCCACAGGCGCCGCCCTGTTTGTAATTCTTCTATGCCATAAGCTTCTGGCTGGTGTTCCTCTTATAAACATGGTGTCTGGGTGCTCTTTCTCTCCATTGGGCCTCATCTTTCTGCAACACTAGCATTCTGGGAGGCTGAGCCAGGTGGATTGCCTGAGCTCACAGGTTCGAGACTAGTTTAAGCAAGGGCGAGAACCCGTCTCTAAAAGTAGCTGAGTGTTGTGGTGGGCGCCTATAGTTCCAGCTACTTGGGAGGCTGAGGCAAGAGGATCGCTTGAGCCCAAGAGTTTGAGGTTGTTGCAAGCTGTGATGCCATGGCACTCTAACAAGGGCGACAAAGTGAGACTCTTTCTAAAAACAAAACAAAACAAAACAAAAAGACTACCTGGTGCTTGTGATTGACATGAGAAATAGGGTACAGTCACATGGGACTGAGCCCCTTGATCTATGGGATTTGACACTATCTCCAAGTAGATGGTGTCAGAATTAAATTAGAAAATAGCCAGCTGGTGTCTGCTGCAGAGCTGAGTGCTTGCTTGTTGGTGGAGAGACATCCCCACACATTTGGTCACAGAAGTTTTTTGTGTTGATTGTTGTGGTGTAAGAGAAAGAAAAGCAAGCAAAGCCTCATCTATATATATATATAGCCACTCCCCATCACTCACATCACCATCTGAGCTCTGCCTCCTGTCAGATCGGCTGTAGCATCAGATTCTCATAGGAGCAGGAATCCTACTGTAAACTGAATATGTGAAGGATCATGGTCGTGTGCTCTTTACTTAATGCCTGATGGTCTGAGGTGGGGCTGAGGTGGTGATGCTAGCTCTGGGACCATCTAGTTTCAGGAAAACAAACTCAGGGTTCCTACTGATTCTGCATGATAGTAAGTCAAAGCTGTATAATTATTTTGTTATATATTACAATGTAATAATAATAGAAATAATGTGCACAATAAATATAATGCACTTGAAGAATCATCCTGAAACTATCTTCTCCTCCCACCTCATTTGAGGAAAAATTATCTTTCATGATATAGGTACCCGGTGGTGCTGAAAAGAACTTCTTATAAGCCACATAGTTAATGGTACTTTGTTATAGTGGCCTGAACAGACTGCGACACTGAAGGAGCTAAGGAAATTTTACACCAAAATATGACTACTTGATATAAAAAGTATTTTAAATTAAAGGCCATTCACAATCAATGTTAGAGGGAAGGGGCTTTCCCTCTATCTGCATAAAACCAGACTGACCCAATCAGGGGACCAAAGTGGGGCAGCTGACTTCCTTTCCTTCCACTGAACTAGCAGACCTGGCCGAAATCATTTAAAACACAGCACCTGTCTCTCAAGCTAATTTCCAAGTCTATCTGTTTTCCCCACCTATTCATCCTTCCTAGCAATCACTCACTGCACTTATACTCCATATTCTCTCCCTTCCCTTCAAAAAGGCATCTACAAAGGTATCTAACCATCAAAGAGACATTGGGTAATCATTTTTTTTTTTTTTGGTAATCATTCTTGTGATACCCCCCAAACATATGGTATTTGGAAATAAACATTTCTCTTGTAGCTGGGTGTAGTGGTTCACGCCTGTAATCCTAGCACTCTGGGAGGCGGAGGCAGGTGGATTGCTTGAGCTCAGGAGTTGGAGACCAGCCAGAGCAAGAGCAGACCCTGTCTCTACTAAAAACAGAAAAATTGGCTCAGCGCCTGTAGCTCAAGCGGCTAAGGCGCCAGCCACATACACCAGAGCTGGTGGGTTGAAATCCAGCCCTGGCCTGCCAAACAACAACTACAACCAAAAAATAGCCGGGAGTTGTGGTGGGTGCCTATAGTCCCAGCTACTTGGGAGGCTGAGGCAAGAGAATCGCTTAAGCTCAGGAGTTGGAGGATGCTGTGAGCTGTGATGTCACAGCACTCTACCCAGGGAGAGAGCTTGAGACTCTGTCTCAAAAAAAAAAAAAAAAAAGGGCAGCGCCTGTGGCTCAGTGAGTAGGGCGCTGGCCCCCATATGCTGAGGGTGGCGGATTCAAACCCAGCCTCGGCCAAACTGCAACAAAAAAATATCTGGGCGTTGTGGCGGGCGCCTGTAGTCCCAGCTGCTGGGGAGGCTGAGGCAAGAGAATCGCGTAAGCCCAAGAGTTAGAGGTTGCTGTGAGCCGTGTGACATCATGGCACTCTACCCGAGGGAGGTACAGTGAGACCAAAAAAAAAAAAAAGTCCCAGAAAAATTATCGGTGGGTCATCATGGTGGGTGCCTGTACTCCCCCAGCTGCTCAGGAGCTGAGGCACGGATCCCTTGAGCTCAAGAGTTTGAGTTGCTGTAAGCTATGATGTCATAGCACTCTACCCAAGGGTGACAGAGTAAAATTCTCTCAAAACAAACAAACAAAAACATTTCTATTACTTATTTGCTTTCACTGAGTTGATCTTTTAGCGAATTTTCTGGGGAGGAAAAAAGGCGAATTTTGCCGGGATCCCTATAATATCATGTCTGGCTCAAATTTGATTCTCAAATGACTATTCCTGACTGAATAATATAACTACTTTTTCTTTACCACAGTACATTTAAATTTCCCTGCAATTGATAATAACCCTCCTTTTTCAGTTGCCTAGTTGTTTGCCATTTTATTTCATTGTTCTTCTTTTTCTACGTTATACTCTTTTTTTCAAAGTTTTGACTGTTTCCAGATGGCGCATGTGGCTCAGTAGGTAGGGTGCTGGCCCCATATACCAAGGGTGGCGGGTTCAAACCCAGCCCCCGGCCAAACTGCAACAAAAAAAATAACTGGGCATTGTGGCGGGCACCTGTAGTCCCAGCTACTTGGGAGGCTGAGGCAAAAGGATCATCTAAGCCCAGGAGTTGGAGGTTGCTGGGAGCTGTGATGCCACGGTACTCTACTGAGAGTGATAAAGTGAGACTCGGTCTCTGAAAAAAAAAAAAAAAATTGACTGTTTTCTTATTCTCTTTCAGCTTTACTTGAAATATTAGGTTAGAATTTTTATCTGATTTGTGCCTGCATTTTTCTGGTGTATTTTTATTGTGAAAATATCTTACAGTTAATCTTTACCTTTCCTTTGAACAACTTGTTGACCTGGACTACTGGTAGAACTGTGGTGGAGGGGGTCCTTTCCCAACCTCACGGTTTGAGGGCTGCTTCTTATAAATTACTGTGAAGAGCTCAAAATATAGCTATTTTTCTGCTTCTCATATCTAAGCCTAGTTCAGGGACATTTTTCTGCTCTATTTCGTTTTTTTTTCTTTTTTTTAGAGACAGAGTTTTTTTATTTTATTTATTTATTTATTTATTTTTATTTTTATTTTTTTGTAGAGACAGAGTCTCACTTTATGGCCCTTGGTAGAGTGCCGTGGCCTCACACAGCTTACAGCAACCTCCAACTCCTGGGCTTAAGCGATTCTCTTGCCTCAGCCTCCCGAGTAGCTGGGACTACAGGCGCCCGCCACAACGCCCGGCTATTTTTTGGTTGCAGTTTGGCTGGGGCCGGGTTTGAACCCGCCACCCTCGGTATATGGGGCCGGCGCCTTACTGACTGAGCCACAGGCCCCGCCCACCACCCAACAGAGTTTCATTTTGTCCTTCTTGGTAGAGTGTCGTGGTGTCACAGCTCACAGCAACTTCCAGCTCTTGGGCTTAGGCGATTCTCTTGCCTCAGCTCCCAAATAGCTGGGACTATAAGCACCTGCCACATCGCCCAGCTATTTTTTTGTTGCAGTTTGGCTGGGGCAGGGTTTGAACCCGTCACCCTTGTATATGGGGCTGGCGCTCTACCCATTGAGTCACAGGCACTGCCCTTTCTGCTCTTATTTCTTTGACGTATTCAGGTTTTTTTTTTTTTTTTTTTTGGAGACAGTCTCACTGTCGACCTCAGTAGATTGCCCTGGTCTCACCATAGCTCACAGCAACCTCCAACTCTTTAGCTCAGGAGATCTGCTTGCCTTGGCCTCCTGAGTAGCTGGGACTACAGGCATCCACAATAACGTCTGGCTAGTTTTCTATTTTAGTCGAGTTGGGGGTCTTACTCTTGCTCAGGCTGGTTTCAAACTCCTGAGTTCAGGTGATCCACCTGCATCAACATCCCAGTTCTTCAAGTTTTGCAGTACTTCTTGGACCTATTGGTTCAGTTTAGTGTGAAGATGAATGATGGCTTGGAACAGGGCAGTGACAATGAAGATGCAGAGAACTGGACAGCAGGAGAGAAAATCTGGTGATACAACCAAGAGCATTGTTGATGGGTCTCATGTAAGAGAGGTGTCAAGAGTGATTTTTTAGTAATTTTTAGCTTGAACAACGGAGTCGATGTTTTAGTTTACAGAGTCAGGGAGGACTAGGGGAAGTGACTGTGAAAGCCCAGGCAGTGAGAGTAAGATGGGGTCTGTCAGGTTAGGGTGTACATGACGTAACTGGTCTGGTCCTTGTAGGTCCTAAGTGACCTTCAACCCCAGTCCCTCATTTTAATTGTTTTGTAAGTTTAGCTCCCATCCTGAAGATGCCCATCTTGAATAGTTTATTTTTTATTTTATTAAGACAGAGTTTTACTTTGTCATCCTTGGTAGAATGCCATGGTGTCATAGCTCACAGCAACTTCAAACTCTTGGGCTCAAGTGATTCTCTTGTCTCAGCCTCTGAGTAGCTGGGACTACAGGTGCCCACAACAATGCCAGGCTATTTTTTAGAGATGGGGGTCTCACACTTGCTCAGGCTGGCCTTGAACCTGTAGCTCAGTCAATCCACCTGCCACGGCTTCCCAGAGTGCTATGATTACAGGTATAAGCCACCAAGCCTGGCCCCATCTTGAATAGTTTAGAGAATTAACCTTTGAATTGGAAATGTTGTAATAGATTGCCATTGAGTTGTGCTGTTTATTCTTTAAAATAAGGATTATTAGGCCAGTGCAACAGTTTGAGGTTGCTGTGAGCTATGGCACTATGACACTCTACTGACAAAACGAGACTCTGTCCCAAAAATAAATAAATAAATAAATAAATAAATGAATAAATAAATAAGGGTTATTGTGGTCTTTGCTTTAGAAGGATTGTTTTAGGAAATTAACTTTTAAGTTGGAAACACTGTAATACATTATCACTAAGTTCTGCTATATATTATTTACAGTAAGAGTTCTTTGCTGTGAACCAATCACATGTTTAAAACTGTGATTTTGGAAATGAAAGAACAGAAGAGTCTTGGAGAGGTTACTCTCACTGTTCTCCAGAATTTGAGTGCTATATTCCGCACTGCTCAATATCTATTGTTATATGAAGTCTGACAATTAAGTTTGCAAACTATGCACTTATGTTGGCAACACTGTGCAAACAACTCAATAAAGTTTGTTTAATAACCTTGGTTTATTGGTGTCTCACATCTGGTGTTCTTGTGAACCTGTGGCAGTGTCTTGCTGAGTGGCATTCATTATTATTGTTGCATGTTTTTTTTTTTTTTGAGACAGAGTCTCATTATGTCGCTCTTGGTAGAGTGCTGTGGTGTCACAGCTCACAGCAACATCAAACTCTTGGGCTTGGGTGATTCTCTTGCCTCAGCCTCCCGAGTAGCTGGAACTGCAGGTGCTTGACACAATGCCCGGCCATTTTTTGGTTGTAGTTGTCATTTTAGTTTAGCAGGCCAGGGCTGGGTTCAAATCCGTAAGCCCTGGTGTATGTGGCTGGCACCCTAGCTGCTGAGCTATAGATGCCAAGCCTGTTTTTGCATGTTTTTCTGTGCTGTGCGTCAGCACAGCTTTGGTGGCCATTTCAGAAAAAGAGTTCCAAAATTGCTTTGAAGGGCGGATTAGGCTCTGGGGTTGGTGCATAGCTTTCCGAGGGGAGTACTTCAAGGGTAACTATAGTGATGTTCAGCAATGTGGTATGTAGCACTTTTTTAGGATGTGTTCCTACTGGAACTTAAGTGTTAGATCTCATAGGTGAGGCATTTAGGGGCATAAGGGGGAGGAACCAGGAATGACAACCACGAGCAGGAGGAGCTGCTGAGGTGGGAAAAATCAGGAGAATGTGGGGCAAGAGAGTAAGAGGGACTTGGCAACTAGATGGAAGCTTCTGAAAGACTGTCTTGAATATTAACAAAAAATATCCACTGGGGGCAGCACCTGTGGCTCAAAGGAGTAGGGCGCGGGCCCCACGTGCCAGAGGTGGCGGGTTCAAACCCAGCCCCAGCCCAAAACTGCAAAAACAAAACAAAACAAAAAAAACCAATCCACTGGATTTGTCAAAATGGAGGTCACTTGAGGACCTCAATAAGAACAACTTCAGTCAAACCCGGCCCCAACCAAAAAACCTGCAAAAAATAAAAAATGTTTTAAAGAACATATAGCAGTTTGTCACAGAACCCAGGGTCAGAAATGCCATTGGACCCCAGGAAAACATAAAAATAAAAAACCATAAACCTAAGAACAACTTCAGAGGAGTGATAGGAACAGAAACCAGGTTAGTCAAGGAGAGAACAGGAGGTGAGGAAGTGTAGCTAGTTAGTGTAGACAAGTTTTGATATGAAATGGAAAGGAGATAGCTGAAAGGAGTTTAGGAGGTCAAGGTGAAAGCACATGTAGAGAGAATAAGATGAAGTCTGTCAGGCTAGGGCAGACATGACACAGCTGGTCTGGTTGGTTGAAGTCCTGCCTGACCTTCACCTCCATCACTCTTACTGTTTTGTAAATTTAGCTTCCACCCTAACGATGTCTATCTTGAGTAGTTTAGGTGGATTGATTTAGGAGATTAACTTTTTTTTTTTTTGAGACACAGCCTCAAGCTGTCGCCCTGGGTAGAGTGCTGTAGCATCACAGCTCACAGTAATCCCCAACTCCTGGGCTCAAGAGATTCTCCTGCCTCTGCCTCCCAAGTAGTTGGGACTACAGATGCCCACCAGAACACCTGCCTATTTTTTAGACAGGGTCTCGCTCTGGCTCAAGCTGGCCTCGAACCTGTGAGCTCAGGCAATCCACCTGCCTCGGCCTCCCAAGTGCTGGGATTACAGATGTGAGCCACTGAGTCCAGCCAAGGCCTCTGTTTTGTCCCTGGAATGTTAAGTGAGGCCATTAGGTGAGAGGAAAGGAGTCTCTGTGGAGGCACCAGGGAGGGGGAAGTCTTGAAGAGAGAGGGAAGAATATGAAATAGACTTCTCTGAGAGTGGGAAATTTATTAGAGAAACTTAATATATTGGAGGTTTGTGGTCACTAGTTTAAAGTAAAATGTGGGGCGGCCCTGTGGCTCAAAGGAATAAGGTGCCAGCCCCATATGCTGGAGGTGGTGGGTTCAAACCCAGTCCCAGCCAAAAAAAAAAAAGTAAAATGTGTCAGTTTGGCACACAGAGCACAGTGGTTATGGCGCCAGCCACATGCACCAAGGGTGGCTGGTTCAAACCTGGCCTGAGCCAGCTAAACAACAATGAAAACTGGACAAAAACAAAAAAAATAACTGGACGTTGAGGCAGGTGTAGTCCCAGCTACTTGGAAGGCTGAGGCAAGAGAATCGCTTAAGCCCAAGAGTTTGAGGTTGCTGTGAGCTGTGATGCCATAGCACTCTACCCAGGGCAACAGCTTAAGACTGTCTCAAAAAAAAAAGAGTAAAATGTGTCACCTATTCTCTTTCCCTCCTTCCTTTCTTCTTTGCTATTTGGGGTCCAGTGAGATATGAGGGCAAGCAACGTGGTGAGGCAATAGTACACACATACTGGATATAATGTATAATAAAAAAAGCTGGGGTTTCTCACTGTCAAGAGAAGTACAAAATAGAAGGGGAAAAGCTACTGAAAAGACCTGCCGTGTTAAGTCCAGAGGAGATGTTTTAGCTTTGATTTTCCTTAACTAAGACATGTTGAGGTCAGCTTCTCATACCTCAAATTTTGTTTGCAATAAATAAATGTTCTATAGCCAAAAGGGGACCAAAAAAAGACAGATGTTGAACTTCCTTTTCTTGAAATGCTCCTTTATTTTGCTACTGTGACATCACACACATGTACTTGTTCTTAATTTTCTGGCCATTTAAACTGTGTCCTTTCGTAGTTCTTTTTTCCTCTTAAATATTGCTCTGTAGGTTACATCCATTGCTAGATTTTCTTCCTACACTAGATTTTCTGCCTGGGCATCACTTACTCTCATAACTTGAATTGTATTTCTATGCAAGTGACTCCCAAAACTTCTTCTCCATCCCAGATCCCTCTTAAGTTCCAGACTCAAATGTCTCCTGGCTGGTCACCTTCACTGGGATGTTTAACAGTTAAAAGTCAATACACCAAAACTGAACTGTTTTCAACCAATTTACTCCTTCCACCACCTCTTGAATTCTCCATGTTGGAGACCAACACCACCATCCACTTGATCGTCCAAGCAAGAAATGTGGGCATGAGCTTTGCTGTTTCCTCCACGTCACTCCTCAACCTGGCTCAGACCAACTGTGTCTCTTGCTGGAACCCTAAAGTGGCCTTCTGCCTTATCTTTCTGCTTTTGTTTTTGGTTTCCCCACCCTAACCCCCAAACTTCAAGTTTCATGTCATAAATTACACGGTGCACACAGTGGAGTTATTGTTTCAGGAGTGGCCTCTCTACTGCCTTCATCCTGTTTACCCAAATCTTCAGGCAGAAGTCCTTCAATCTGAGCTCCTGGGGACACTGCCTACTAGTCATCCTTCCCTGTTATAACGAAAACTCCCACTGAACTCCTCCACGGTTTCTCAAACTTCCTCTGATCCTCTCTCTCATGGGCCCTCCTCATATTCTCTGTAGAGAATCTAGAATAAAGCCAAAAGGTTTAGATAATAGTGGGGAGCAGCATTTAGGTCCGTAGGAAGTAGTCTTTCTGAAAGAAAACTAAGGACAAATCCTCACCAGGACAAATCCAAGTTCCTTAACTCCTTTCTTCTCAGCTAAGCCCTGGTGACTCCTTACATAGTCACTAAGAGAAAATTCCACTTTGCCAAAACATGCAACTGTTTTCTTGCTTATGGATCTTTGGATATGATGGTACGGCTGCCTGGAACACATTTCCCCATCCTTCTTCACTCAGCATAGGATTGATCCTTTGTAGATGCAAATTATGTGTCTCCAGTTAGTGAAGCCTCATCATCCTTTGGTGCTGCTGTGGAGTCCTTTCCAGCCTGACTGGCTGGTGCCCTGTGAGTGACTGGCTTCCTCTGCTGGTCTGCAAGCTGTCTACGGAAGACAGCTTATGTTCTCATTGTTTTTCTCAGGTTCCTTCCTGGCACAATGCTGGTACATAGCTCTCAATATTTGTTCATTCACATTATGACCATCAATTCCATTTTTTTGTTCCAATTTTTTTTTTTTTTAGAGACAGAGTTCCACTTTGTAGCCCTCAGTAGAGTGCAGTGGCAACACAGCTCACAGCAACCTCCAGCTCTTGGGCTTAGGCGATTCTCTTGCCTCAGCCTCCCGAGTAGCTGGGACTACAGGTGTCAGCCACAACACCTGGCTATTTTTGTTGTTGTTGTTGTTGCAGTTTGGCCAGGGCTGGGTTTGAACCCACCATCTGCAGTATATGGGGCTGGAGCCCTACTCACTGAGTCACAGGTACTGTACCATTTTTTTTTTTTTTTAAGACAAAAGCCTCAAGCTGTTGCCCTGGGTAGAGTGCTGTAGTGTCACAGCTCACAGCAACCTCAAATTCTTGGGCCTAAGCGATTCTCTTGCCTCAGCCTCCCAAGCAATGGAACCACAGGTGCCCGTCACAACACCCAGCTATTTTTTTGGTTGCAGTCGTCTTTGTTGTTTGGCAGGGTGAATTTGATCCCACCAACTCTGGTGTATGTGGCTGACACCCTAGCTGCTGAGCTATAGGTGCCGAGCCTTTTTGTACTAATTTTTCACAATGACTTTCTTTCTTTTTTTTTGCGACAGTCTCAAGCTGTCACCCTGGGTAGAGTGCTCACAGCAACCTCAAACTTTTGGGCTTAAGCGATCTTCTTGCCTCAGCCTCCCAAGAGCTGGGACTACAGGCGTCCACCACAATACCTGGCCATTTTTTGGTTGCAGCTGTCATTGTTGCTTAGCAGACCTGGGCGGGGGTCAAACCCGCCACCTAGGTGTATGTGGCTGGCACCCTTGCCAATTGAGCTATAGGTGCCGCCATATTCTGCTAACCATTGAAACTTGGCATTTATTTAATAATCTTTTTTTTTTTTTGAGACAGAGCCTCAAACTGTCACCCTGGGTACAGTGCCGTGGCATCACAGCTCACAGCAACCTCCAACTCCTGGGCTCAAGCTATTCTCCTGCCTCCACCTCCCAAGTAGCTGGGACTATAGGTGCCTGCCACAACGCCTGGCTATTTTTTGGTTGCAGCAGTCATCGTTGTTTGGCGGGTCCGGGCTGAATTCGAACCTGCCAGCTCAGGTGTATGTGGCTGGTGCCTGAGCTGCTTGAGCCACAGGCGCCGAGCCTATAATCATTTTTTTTTTTTTTTTTAGAGACAGAGTCTCACTCCATCGCCTTCGGTGGAGTGCTGTGATGTCACCACTCACAGCAACCTCCAACTCCTGGGCTTGGGCGATTCTCTTGCCTCAGCCTCCCAAGTAGCTGGGACTACAGGTGCCCCCCAGAATGCCTGGCAAATTTTTTTTTTTTTTTTTTTTTGTAGAGACAGAGTCTCACTTTACTGCCCTCGGTAGAGTGCTGTGGCGTCACACGGCTCACAGCAACCTCCAGCTCTTGGGCTTACGTGATTCTCTTGCCTCAGCCTCCCCAGCAGCTGGGACTACAAGCGCCCGCCACAACGCCCGGCTATTTTTTTGTTGCAGTTTGGCCAGGGCTGGGTTCGAACCCGCCACCCTAGGTATATGGGACCAGAGCCCTTACTCACTGAGCCATAGGCCCCGCCCTTTAAAGTCATTTTAAAGAAATCACAGTACCTTTATATCTTACTGAATATTCTTTTTTGTGTGTGTGTGTGTTTTTTTTGGCCAGGGATGGGTTTGAACCCGCCACCTCCAGCATATGAGACCGGCGCCCTACTCCTTGAGCCACAGGCACCGCCCCTTACTGAATATTCTTTTTTTTTTAATTGTTGGGGATTCATTGAGGGTACAATAAGCCAGGTTACACTGATTGCAATTGTTAGGTAAAGTCCCTCTTGCAATCATGTCTTGCCCCCATAAAGTGTGACACACACCAAGGCCCCACCCACCTCCCTCCTTCCCTCTTTCTGTTTCCCCCTCCATAACCATAATTGTCATTAATTGTCCTCATATCAAAATTGAGTACATAGGATTCATGCTTCTCCATTCTTGTGATGCTTTACTAAGAATAATGTCTTCCACGTCCATCCAGGTCAATACGAAGGATGTAAAGTCTCCATTTTATTTAATGGCTGAATAGTATTCCATGGTATACATATACCACAGCTTGTTAATCCAATCCTGGGTTGGTGGGCATTTAGGCTGTTCCCACATTTTGGCGATTGTAAATTGAGCTGCAATAAACAGTCTAGTATAAGTGTCCTTATGATAAAAGGATTTCTTTCCTTCTGGGTAGATGCCCAGTAATGGGATTGCAGGATCAAATGGGAGGTCTAGCTTGAGTGCTTTGAGGTTTCTCCATACTTCCTTCCAGAAAGGTTGTACTAGTTTGCAGTCCCACCAGCAGTGTAAAAGTGTTCCCTTCTCGGGTGACGCCTGTGGCTCAGTGAGTAGGGCGCCGGCCCCATATACCGAGGGTGATGGGTTCAAACCCAGCCCCAGCCAAACTGCAACAAAAAATAGCCAGGTGTTGTGGCGGGCAACTGTAATCCCAGCTACTCAGGAGGCTGAGGCAAGAGAATCGCCTAAGCCCAAGAGCTGGAGGTTGCTGTGAGCTGTGATGCTACAGCACTCTACGAGGGTGATAAAGTGAAACTCTGTCTCTAAAAAAAAAAAAAAAAAAGTGTTCCCTTCTCTCCACATCCACGCCAGCATCTGCAGTTTTGAGATTTTGTGATGTGGGCCATTCTCACTGGGGTTAGATGATATCTCAGGGTTGTTTTGATTTGCATTTCTCTAATATATAGAGATGAGGAACATTTTTTCATGTGTTTGTTAGCCATTTGTCTGTCGTCTTTAGAGAAAGTTCTATTCATGTCTCTTGCCCATTGATATATGGGATTGTTGGCTTTTTTCATGTGGATTAATTTGAGTTCTCTATAGATCCTAGTTATCAAGCTTTTGTCTGATTGAAAATATGCAAATATCCTTTCCCATTGTGTAGGTTGTCTCTTTGCTTTGGTTATTGTCTCCTTAGCTGTACAGAAGCTTTTCAGTTTAATGAAGTCCCATTTGTTTATTTTTGTTGTTGTTGCAATTGCCATGGCAGTCTTCTTCATGAAGTCTTTCCCCAGGCCAATATCTTCCAGTGTTTTTCCTATGCTTTCTTGGAGGATTTTTATTGTTTCATGCCTTAAATTTAAGTCCTTTATCCATCTTGAATCAATTTTTGTGAGTGGGGAAAGGTGTGGGTCCAGTTTCAGTCTTTTACATGTAGACATCCAGTTCTCCCAACACCATTTATTGAATAGGGAGTCTTTCCCCCAAGGTATGTTCTTGTTTGGTTTATCAAAGATTAGGTGGTTGTAAAATGTTAGTTTCATTTCTTGGTTTTCAATTCGATTCCAAGTGTCTATGTCTCTGTTTTTGTGCCAGTACCATGCTGTCTTGAGCACTATGGCTTTGTAGTACAGACTAAAATCTGGTATGCTGATGCCCCCAGCTTTATTTTTGTTACAGAGAACTGCCTTAGCTATATGGGGTTTTTTTCCGGTTCCATACAAAATGCAGAATCATTTTTTCCAAATCTTGAAAGTACGATGTTGGTATTTTGATACGAATGGCATTGAATAGGTAGACTGCTTTGGGAAGTATAGACATTTTAACAATGTTGATTCTTCCCATCCATGAGCATGGTATGTTCTTCCATTTGTTAATATCCTCTGCTGTTTCCTTTCTGAGGATTTCATAGTTTTCTTTATAGAGGTCCTTCACCTCCTTCGTTAGGTATACTCCTAGGTATTTCATTTTCTTTGAAACTATGGTGAAGGGAGTTGTGTCCTTAATTAGCTTCTCATCTTGACTGTTATTGGTGTACACAAAGGCTACTGACTTGTGGACATTGATTTTATATCCTGAAACATTACTGTATTTTTTGATGACTTCTAGGAGTCTTGTGGTTGAGTCTTTGGGGTTCTCTAAGTATAAGATCATATTGTCAGCAAAGAGGGAGAGTTTGACCTCCTCTGCTCCCATTTGGATTCCCTTTATTTCCTTGTCTTGCCTAATTGTATTGGCTAGAACTTCCAGCACTACGTTGAATAGTAAAGGTGACAGAGGACAACCTTGTCTGGTTCCAGTTCTAAGAGGAAAAGCTTTCAGTTTTACTCCATTCAGTAAAATATTGGCTGTGGGTTTGTCATAGATAGCTTCAATCAGTTTTAGAAATGTGCCACCTATGCCTATACTCTTCAGTGTTCTAATTAGAAAAGGATGCTGGATTTTATCAAATGCTTTTTCTGCATCTATTGAGAGGATCATGTGATCTTTATTTTTGCCTCTGTTAATATGGTGGATAACATTTATAGACTTGCGTATGTTAAACCAGCCTTGCATCCCTGGGATGAAGCCTACTTGATCATGATGAATGACACTTTTGATGATAAGCTGTAATGTACTGGCTAGGATTTTGTTGAGAATTTTTGCATCTATATTCATGAGTGAGATTGGTCTGAAATTCTCCTTTTTGTTTGGGTCTTTTCCTGGTTTTGGTATCAGAGTGATGTTTGCTTCATAGAATGTGTTGGGGAAGATTCCTTCTTCCTCAATTTTTTGGAATAATTTCTGCAGTACAGGAATAAGCTCTTCCTTGAAGGTTTGATAGAATTCTGGAGTGAAGCCATCTGGACCAGGGCATTTTTTGGTTGGAAGATTTTTTATTGTTTCTTTGATCTCAGTGCATGAAATTGGTCTGTTCAGGAGCTCTATTTCTTCCTGGCTGAGTCTAGGGAGAGGGTGTGATTCCAAATATTGATCCATTTCTTTCACATTGTCAAATTTCTGGGCATAGAGTTTCTGGTAGTATTCAGAGATGATCTCTTGTATCTCTGTGGGATCAATTGTTATTTCCCCTTTATCATTTCTGATTGAGGTTACTAGAGATTTTACTTTTCTATTCCTCGTTAGTCTGGCCAATGGTTTATCAATTTTATTTATTTTTTCAAAAAACCAACTCCTTGTTTCATTAATTTTCTGAGTGATTCTTTTGTTTTCAATTTCATTGATCTCTGATTTGATTTTGGATATTTCTTTTCTTCTACTGAGTTTAGGTTTAGATTGTTCTTCTTTTTCCAATTCCATAAGATCTCTTGTGAGATTGTTGATGTGCTCTCTTTCTGTTTTTCGAATGTAGGCATCTAAAGCGATGAATTTTCCTCTCAAAACTGCTTTTGCAGTATCCCACAGGTTTTGGTAGCTTGTGTCTTCATTGTTGTTATGCTCAAGGAAGTTAATGATTTCCTGTTTTATTTCTTCCTTCACCCATCTGTTATTCAACAGAAGATTGTTTAATTTCCATGCCTTTGTGTGGGGTCGAGCATTTTTGTTAGAGTTGAGTTCCACCTTTAGTGCCTTATGGTCTGAGAAGATACAAGGTAAAATTTCAATTCTTTTGATTCTGTTGATATTTGTTTTGTGTCCCAGGATATGATCAATTTTGGAGAATGTTCCATGGGGTGATGAGAAGAATGTATATCCTTTATCTTTGGGATGGAGTGTTCTATATGCGTCTATCAAGCACAGTTGTTGTAGGGTCTCATGTAAATCTCTTATATCCTTGTTTAATTTCTGTTTAGAGGATCTGTCCAGCTCTGTAAGAGGAGTGTTAAGGTCCCCTGTTATGATGGTATTATCAGATATCATATTGCTCAGACTGAGTAAGGTCTGTTTCAAGAATCTGGGAGCATTTAAATTGGGTGCATAGATATTTAGAATTGAAATGTCTTCTTGTTGTATTTTTCCCTTGACCAATATAAAGTGACCATCTTTGTCTTTTTTGACTTTAGTTGCTTTAAATCCACATGTATCTGAAAATAAGATCGCAACTCCTCTTTTCTTCTGAATTCCATTTGCCTGAAAAATTGTCTTCCAACCCTTGACTCGGAGCTTTAATTTGTCTTTTGAAGCCAGGTGTGTTTCTTGCAGACAGCAAATGGATAGCTTGTGTTTTTTAATCCAGTCAACCAATCTATGTCTCTTCAGTGGGGAATTCAAGCCATTAACATTTATTGAGATAATTGATAAGTGTGGTAGTATTCTATTCATCTTATTTTGTGAGAGTCCATTGCTTAGTTTTATCTTTTGCATCAGTGTGGAGGTTAGGTTCTGTCCTTTAATTTCTGAGTTCTTACTTTGCTGCTGATCCATTGTGGTGGTCAGTGTGCAGAACAGGTTGAAGTATTTCCTGTAGAGCTGGTCTTGTTGTGGCGAATTTCCTCAATGTTTGTATATCCGTAAATGATTTGATTTCTCTGTCAATTTTGAAGCTTAGCTTAGCAGGGTACAGAATTCTGGGCTGGAAATTGTTCTGTTTAAGTAGATTAAAGGTAGATGACCATTGTCTTCTTGCTTGGAAAGTTTCATTAGAGAACTCTGCGGTTACTCTGATGGATTTGCCCCTGTAGGTCAACTGGCGCTTACTCCTGGCAGCTTGCAGAATCTTTTCTTTGGTCTTGACTTTGGACAGGTTCATCACAATGTGTCTTGGAGAAGCTCGGTTAGAGTTGAGGCGACCTGGGGTCTGATAGCCCTCTGAAAGCAGTGTGTCAGAATCTTTGGTGATATTTGGGAAATTTTCTTTTATAACATTCTCTAGTATGGCTTCCATTCCTCTGGGGCATTCTTCTTCCCCTTCTGGAATTCCTATAACTCGTATGTTGGAACGCTTCATAAAGTCCCATAATTCTGACAGTGAACGTTCTGCTTTCTCTCTCTTTTTTTCTGCCTCTTTTACTATCTGAGTTATCTCAAAAACTTGTCTTCTACCTCGGAAATTCTTTCTTCTGCATGGTCTAACCTGTTGCTGATACTTTCCATTGCATCTTTAAGTTCCCTGATTGACTGTTTCATTTCCTTCAGCTCTGCTATATCCTTTTTATATTCTTCATATCATTCATCTCTTATTTGATTCTGTTTGAATTTCCTTTTGGTTAATTTCCACTTTATTAGCAGTTTCCTTCATTGTTTCCATCATTTCTTTCATTGTTTTCATCATGTGTATTCTAAATTCCCTTTCTGTCATTCCTAACATTTCTGTATAGGTGGAATCCTCTGCAGTAGCTACCTCATGGTCCCTTGGCGGGGTTGTTCTGGACTGGTTCTTCATGTTGCCTGGAGTTTTCTGCTGATTCTTCCTCATGAGTGATTTCTTTTATCTGTTTCCTTGCCCTAATTTTTCCTTTCACTTCCTCTTGCTCTTTAATTTCTCGTGCCTGTGGAAGTTGCTGGCGGGTTTAGACGGGTTGAACACACGCGACCACTTGTCCGTTTTCCACTGTTTTAGTCCTCCTCTTGGGGTCCAGAAGTCTCTCGCTGACTCCCTGTATCCTCTCAGGGGTGATGATAGGCAGATCCCACCAGCCAGAGATGCCTGGAGTCCTATCTCCCCAGAGTCATGGTGCCCAGATGCAAGGAAGCTGTTACTCGGCTGCCATCTTGCTCTGCCCAATTAGCCTCCCTTACTGAATATTCTTACACAGTTGACCTTTGAACATTGTGGGAGTTAGGGGCATGAACTCCCTGATAGTCAAAAATCTGTGTATAATATTTTTTTTCTTTGAGACAGAGCCTCAAGTTATTGCCCTGGGTAGAGTGCCATGACATCACAGCTCATAGCAACCTCCAGCTCCTGGGCCCAAGCGATTCTCCTGCCTCCGCCTCCTAAGCAGCTGGGACTACAGTCACACGCCACAACGCCTGGCTATTTTTTGGTTGCAGCAGTCATTGTTGTTTGGGGGGCAGGGCCAGATTCAAACCTGCCAACTCAGGTGTATGTGGCTGGCGCCTCAGCCACTTGAGCCACAGGTGCTGAGCCATCTATGTATAATTTTTGACTCCCACAAAACTTTACTAATAGTCTAGTGTCGACTGGAAGCCTCTCCAATAATATAAACATTTGATTAACACATATTTTATATGTCATATATATTTAAATATTATAGTCTTATAATAAAGCAAGAGGAATAATATTAAAGTCGTAAGAGAAAATATATTTACTATTCATTAAGTGGAAGTGGATCTTCATAAAGATCTTCATCCTGGTTGTTTACGTGTAGATTAGGCTAAGAGGAGAAACAGGTTGGTCTTGCTGTCTCGAAAGTGGCAGAGGAGGAAAAAAGTCCATGCAAAAATGCACCTGTGGTAGGTGGCATCTGTGGCTCAAAGGAGTAGGGCACGGTCCCCATATACTGGAGGTGGCGGGTTCAAATCCAGCCCTGGCCAAAAGAAAAAAAAAAAAAAAAAAAGTACCTGTGGAGTTCAAACCCATGTTGTTTAAGGGTCAACTGTAGTTTTAATAGCCCGGAGCAGTGGCTCATGCCTGTAAGCCTACCACTTGGGGAGGCCGAGGTGGGTGGGTCACCTGAGTTCAGGATTTTGAGATCAGCTTGAGCCAGAGTGAGACTCCCGTCTCTAAAAAACAGCCAGGTGCTGTGGCACGTGACTGTAGTCCAGCTACTCTGGAGGCTGAGGCAAGAGGATCGCTTGAGCCCAAGAGTTTGAGGTTGCTGTGAGTTATGACATTATAGCACTCTACCCAGGGTGACAAAGTGAGACTCTCTCAAAAAACGAAACAAAACAAAAAAAACTGCAGTCCTCACCAAGCATTAGACTGAAAAATAACCTCTGAGAAAGAACTTTGTCACCTCTAAAAATGCTGAAAATTCAGCTGACTTTGTTTTGTAGTATCCATTAAAAAAGCCTATACTGCGCCTTGGGGTTTTCAAAGAAAAGACACTCTTTGTAAATGATCTTTTACAACTTACTTATGCTTTACTTTGGTTCTCTTTTTCCATTAGACTAGACATGTTAGAAAGAGAGGTGTGATATCATAGCACTAAGTAATCTCACTCTGTCAAAAAGAAAAGTTCATTTGGGGATCTAGTCTCTCACTTTGAGTCTAGTCACATAGCCAATTATACATCTAATCAAATTATTCTTTAGCTCCTATTCATCATTTTGTCCAAATATCAAGAAATACTATTACGGGCAGTGACTGTGGCTCAGTCAGTAGAGCGCCGGCCCCATATACCAAAGGTGGCAGGTTTGAACCCAGCCCTGGCCAAACTGCAACAAAAAAAATAGCTGGGCATTGTGGCAGGTGACTGTAGTCCCAGCTACTCAGGAGGCTGAGGCAAGAGAATCACCCAAGCCCAAGAGCTGGAGGTTGCTGTGAGCTGTGACGCCGTACCACTCTACCGAGAGAGACATAATGAGACTATCTCAAAAAAAAAAAAGAAAAGAAATACTATTACATGTTTTGTCTGTAGGCAAATATATCACTAAGTTTATTTCCTTCTTGATAGAATTAAATTTAATCAAGAAAATGGAATAGTGGAATATTCTTGGTGATTCCATGGTAGATTCTTTTTTTTTTTTTTTTTTTGGAGAGACAAGAGTTTCACTTTATTGCCCTCGGTAGAGTGCCGTGGCGTCACACAGCTCACAGCAACCTCCAACTCCTGGGCTTAGGCGATTCTCCTGCCTCAGCCTCCCGAGTAGTTGGGACTACAGGCGCCTGCCACAACGCCCAGCTATTTTTTTGTTGCAGTTTGGCCGGGGCCGGGTTTGAACCCGCCACCCTCGGTATATGGGGCTGGCGCCCTGCTCACCGAGCCACAGGCGCCACCCTCCATGGTAGATTCTAATAGCCCCTCTTCCTTTCCTAGAACAGCAGTTCTCAACCTGTGGGTCACGACCCACATGAACTGTATTAAAGGGCCGCAGCATTAGGAAGGTTGACAACCACTGTCTTAGAGCTGTGGTGTATTAGAAGTTTCCAGAGAAACAGAATAGTATATGTGTCTTATGCATATACAAAATTGGAAATGGCACATATGAAAGGATTATGGAGGCTGAAAAGTTACCATGATCTGTGGTTTGCGAGCCAGAGAACCAGGAAAGTCTGTGATGTAATTCAGTATAGTCTGGAGGCCTGAGAACTGGGGGTAAAAAGGAGTAGGGGTGGGGCTGACGGTGTAAGTCCTGGTCCAAATGTGAAGGCCAGGAGCACCAATGTCCAAGGTAAGGAGAAGATGGATATCATAGCAAAAAAAAAAAAGAGCAAATTTGCCCTTCTTTGCCTTTTTGTTCTATGTGAATCCTCAACAGATTGGATAATGCCCAAATTGGGAAAGGCCACGTGCCTTAATCAGTTCACAAATTCAAATGCTAATCCCGTCTGGAAATGCCTCATAGACACACCCAGAAATGTTTTACTAGCCATCTGGGCATCCTTTAGCCTAATCGAGTTGACATAAAAAATTAATAATCACAGATGGGAAGAGTCAGAGCACAGGCATGTGAATAAAAACTTTAATAATAATGATTTTATCAAGCGTTTATCTTTTTGGGCTGAATGTTCTATTTTAGAATAAAAAATGAGAAGGGCAGATAATTTTGGTTTGTGAATTTCCATTTCTTTTTTCCTGTTGTGGGAAAAATAATTTTTAAGTTAAGAATTATAATAGACATGTAACACAACCCGGTTCATATTATAGTATCTTTTCTTGTGTGTGTGTGACATTGAGTCTTATTATGTCCCCGTCGGTAGAGTGCTGTGGCATCACAGCTCACAGCAACCTCTAACTTTTAGGCTTAAGTAATTCTCTTGCCTCAGCCTCCCAAGTAGCTGGGACCACAGGTGCCTGCCACAACACCCGACTATTTTTTGTTGTTGTTGTAGTTGTTTAGCTGGCTCAGGCCAAGTTCGAACCCTCCACCCTTGGTGCATGTGGTCGGCGCCATAACCACTGTGCTACGGGCACCAAGCCCATAGTATTGACTCTTGTTATCCTTTTTTTTTTGGCCGGGGCTGGGTTTGAACCCACCACCTCTGGCATATGGGGTTGGCGCCCTACTCCTTTGAGCCACAGGTGCCGCCCGACTCTTGTTATCCTAAACATGTTTAGAGGTAAGTCTTTTTTTGAGACCAAGTCTCACTTTGTTGCCCTCTGTAGAGTGCTGTAGCATCATAGCTCATAACCTAAAACTCTTGGGCTCAAGCGATTCTCATCTCAGCCTCCCCAGTAGCTGCGACTACAGGTGCCACAACATCCAGCTATTTTTAGAGATGAGGTCTTGCTCTGGCTCAGGCTGGTCTCGTGCCTGTGAGCTCAAACAATCCGCTCTGGGTCAGGCTGCTCTCAAACCTGTGAGCTCAAGCAATCCATCCGCCTTGGCCTCCCAGAGTGCTAGGATTACAGATGTGAGCCATCACACCCAGACTAGAGGTAAGTCTTCTTAGTCATATTTGGTGAGGGTAATGAAGTGACCCCCTCAAAGTCACATAACTTGATGACAGAGCTGAGACCAGAATCCCAAGATTCAGATTCCCAGGCCATCACTATTTTTTTTTTTTTTTTGAGACATAGTCTCATTTTGTTACCCTCGGTGGATTGCCATAGCATCATGTAGCTCACAGTAACCTCAAACTCCTAAGCTCAAGTGATTCTCTTGTCTCAGCTTCCAGAGTATCTGGGACTATAGGCACTTGCCACAACTCTTGGCTATTTTTAGAGACAGGGTCTCCCTCTTTCTCAGCCTGGTCTCAAACTCCTGAGCTCAAAGGATCCACGGCGCTGGCCTTCCAGAATGCTAGGATTACAGGCATGAGCCACCGTGCCCAGCCCCCATCACTCTTTCTATAACAAAATAGTGATGTTCAAATACTGGATATGCTTATCATAAAAAAAAAAAAAAAAGATTACTGCAATGAGAACACTGGCCAGGACGGAACAATCTAGTTGCATTTTATTTCTTATAAACCCTTCTCTCTTCAGTTTCACTTATTTGAAAAAATTGTGGTCAGATTTCTATCTGAAGAAATGTTTTCAAATATGAATAAGCAAGGTATAATAGATTAGGAATTTTTACAACTTTAAGATCTTGACTCTTAAGTACAAACTGCCTTGTTATTGCTTTTCCCCTCCAAGAGAAAATGATTGCTGAGTGGGAACAGATCACTGACACCGAACAACATGTAGAAATTAGAACACTTTATTATAAATATTTCCAGAATATAAACTGATTTTGTATCAAGATTCTTTGAAACTTTTAAAACTATATGTAACTTAAGTTTATTATTATTGTAATGTGTTTCATTTTCCACTTTCCAACCTAGTAAATACACTGCAAGTGAGATCTAACAAAGGAAAAAAATTAATTGCTTCATAGAGAAAACCAATGAACATAAAAATAGCCAATTCAAAACTCTAACACACCTAATCAAGAAATAGATCCTCCAAGTCTATTAATCCTCCAATTTAAAATAACCTCTGAAGGGAAAATAAATCTGCCATTAAAGCAATTTGATGAGTAAAAGCAGAACCACTCTCATTAAGGGAAATTACGTTATATGTAAGAAAAGTGTAATAATGCTTTAGAAAATGAGGAAAAGTAATTTCTGTGTTGGAGAGTAAGCATACTAAATACTTTCTGTTCATTTAGTTTTTGTTATATGTTAAAGTACCTATTCACATAAGAAAAGTGATATAAACGTGAACGTCATAAAACCAAGTTCCTGTACTATTTTTTTCGATTTAGCTTTGGGAAAACCAACTAAAAAGCTTCAAAATCCAAGGATAGACTGGTCCCAAAGCATTTCCTCCTCTGTCCTTTCTTTGCCTTGTTCCTTTTTCTCTTTTCTATGCTTACGTTCCTCTTTCTTGGAGGTTACGTCTCGGCTTTTTTTCTCCTTTCGATTTTTAAGCTTTTCTGTACTGACTTGTACAGTTTCTGTTTCCACCTCTGTTTTCTTTCTTTCAATGCTCTTGTGTTTATCTAAATCAATTTCCTCAAAATTTCTTTTCCTCTTATGCTTGGGCTGTTCCTCCTTTGATTTTTCTCTGCCTTCCTCTGCGTGCCTTTTCCTTTTCTGATGCATCTGTTTGTGACTGGCTTGATGAGTACTGGTACTGTTATCTGAGGAGAGGTACTTGTGAACTCCAGATTTTACACTGTATGAGCCACAATTATATTCTTGCTGACTAAAGTTCAGGGGTACTGGTTTTTCTGAGAAACAGTCCCTGGTGAATTGATAATAGCTCAGAGAGTCTAGTCTCAGCCTGCTATCACGAGCCGGTAACCACTGAGGTAACCGATTTTCCACTGTTTGTGAAATATTGCATGATCTTGGGTAGGTCTGGATGGTTTCAGATGGGAGTCTTTGATCAAACATTCTATACATGGGTCTGGAATCAACCTCTTCTCTGTACCCATAGGCTTCCAAATAGTCCTCTCTCATCTTTCTGAAACAAGTTTTTGGCTCTAAGCCTCTGGCTTTCTGTACTTTAATATAATCTTCAAGTTCATCTTGAAAAGAGTCGTATGTCTTCTTTGAGTGCTTCATTAGGTTGACAAAAAGGGATTCTCTGCAGAGAAAATGTGAGGAAATTCTTGCTAGATTATTTTGTTCTGAATATTTCCTTTGCTCTTGAAAAGAACTTCAAAAAACAAAGGAGCTCAAATGAATTAAAACATACTTCAGCATAAAAGCTAAATATACTGATAGTATATGCATCAGGATGGTTAAATACCTCCTAAGCTACTCGTAAGTAACTCTCAGAAGTGGGAGGAAGAGGGCATATGGGATGCTGTTGTAGGACTCAAATATGTAAAACCTATTGGAGGGATATGCAGCTAAGAACCACATGTGTATATTAGGTGGCCTGATCTGAAGGTCCAAGTAACTCCTAAAGTTCTGATTAATCAAGGCTGGGCACAGTGGCTCAACTTGTAATCCTAGCACTTTGGGAGGCCAAGATGAGTGGAATGTTTGAGCTCATGAGTTTGAGACCAGCCTGAGCAAAAGCGAGACCCCATTGCTGCTTAAACTAGAAAAATTAGCCAGGAGTGTGTGTGTATGTGTGGGGTGCCTGTAGTCCCAGCTACTTGGGAGGCTGAGGCAGGAGGACCACTTGAGCCCAAGAGTCTGAGGTTGTTGTGAGCTATGATGATGCCACAGCACTCTACCCATGGTGATAGAGTGAGATTGTCTCCAAAAATAAATAAATAAATAAAGTTCTAATTCATCAGTTTACTAAATATTGTTTTTTCTTTTTTTTTTTTTTGAAACAGAGTCTTACTTTGTTACCGTTGGTAGAGTGCTGTCGCATCACACAGCTCACAGCAACCTCAAAGTCTTGGGCTTAAGCAATTCTCTTGAATAGCTGGGACTGGAGGTGCCTGCCACAACACCCGGCTTTATTTTAGACACAAGGTCTCACTCTTGGTCAGGTTGGTCTTGCACCCGTGAGCTCAGGCAATCCATTTGCCTCAGCCGTCCAGAGTGCTAGGATTACATATGTAAGCCACCATGCCTGGCCTGAATATTGTTTTCTTTCTTTTTTTTTTGTTGAGACAGGGTCCCACCCTATGCCCCTGAGCGGAGTGCAGTGGGCATGGTAGCTCACCACAACCTCAGACTTGGGCTGTGGGCACCCCGCTGCCTCAGCCTCCGGAAGCCGCTGGGATTACAGGCGCTCGCCGAGGCGCCCAGCTGGGTTTTTCCATTTTTCTCATGAGTCGGGGTCTCACTGTCGCTCAGGCGAGTCTCGAACTCCTGAGCTCAAGCGATTCTCCCTCCTCAGCCTCCCACAGTACTGGGATTACAGGCGTGAGCCACTGCGGCCAGCCTGAATATTGTTTTCTAAGAGAAGTGATAGAACAATAGAGAATTGGATTTATTTTTTTTTTTTGAGACAGAGTTTCACTTTGTCACCTTCAGTAGAGTGTCATACTGTCCTACCTCACAGCAACCTCAAACTTTTGGCCTCAAGTGATTCTCTTGCCTCAGCCACCCAAGCAGTTGGGACTATCTATAGGCGCCTGCCACAACGCCTGGGTATGGGGTCTCGCTCTTGCTCAGGCTGGTCTCGAACCTGTGAGCTCAAGCAATCCATCCGCCTCAGCTTCCCACAGTGTTGAGATTGAAGCCACCATGCCCAGCCGAGAATGGGATTTTTAAAATGTTTAGTTTACTCCAACAAAATAAAATAAAACATTTATACTCACCTGACTAGAATACTATTTGGCTTAATAATAAAAGGATGTTTGTTAAATGACTAGGGGGATGATAGAAATTAGAAATTCAGCTATAAGATGAAAACTACTTAAGGGAAGAGGAGGGAACAGAGTTTGTATCTTCTGTATAGGGCTTAGATTTCATTCCACTACTTCTGATTGGTAAAAAAAGCATTCTAGAATGCCTTCTGGTTTGTTCTCTCTGTCCTGGTCAGAGGCTTAAGGGAAGAAATAGAGGTGAATGCTGAGAGGGGATAGGACTGATGTGGAGAAAAGTTTCAGAAAAATTTAAAAGTAGATAGACTACAGTTTTTGTTTGCTTGTTTGATTCTTTTCGCGGGGAATGGGAATCACTGTCCCTAGTTTTCTTTCTTTCCCCTATATAAAATCCTGTGTAAGTACAAATATAACAGAAAATGAGGTAATAATGCCCCAGATATTTTTGGTGATGTATTTTAGCTCCAAAAATTAGGAGGCAGCATATCTCGTGTACAAGTGAACATTTCTTCCCTTTAACAGAAACAAATAAGCCTGACATAGCACTCTAGTAATGATCAGCTATTTTTCTAGACATTTGAGATTTAAAAATCTAAATAAAGCCGAATTTGGTAAGTTAGAAAACTAAGCTCCTATTCAACTTAAATAGTATGAAAATTCTGATCAGAACAATAATAACATACTTGCTTAAATGTGGGCAAAATATTTTAACTGACATTTTATTTGAGACAGAGTTTCACTCTGTCACTCTTGGTAGAGTGCCTTGGCTTCATAGCTCACAGCAACCTCAAACTCTTTGGGTGTGGGGTGATGAGTATATTTACAATCTTGATTATGGTGATCATTTTATGAACATATACATCTGTCCAAATGTATCAAATTATACACTTTATTATTATTTATTTATTTATTTATTTATTTGTTTTTTGGTAGAGACATAGAGTCTCACTGTACCACCCTCTGGTAGAGTGCCGTGGCGTTCACACGGCTCACAGCAACCTCTAACTCTTGGGTTTACGTGATTCTCTTGCCTCAGCCTCCCAAGCAGCTGGGACTACAGGCGCCTGCCACAACGCCCGGCTATTTTTTTGTTGCAGTTTGGCCGGGGCTGGGTTTGAACCCACCACCCTCGGCATATGGGGCCGGCGCCCTACTCACTTAGCCACAGGCGCCGCCCTAATATTATTTTTGAGACAGAGTCTCACTATGTTACCATTGGTAGAGTGCTGTAGCATTACAGCTCACAGCAACCTCCTACTCTTGGGCTTAAATGATTCTCTTGCCTCAGTCTCCCAACCAGCTATTTTTTGGTTGTAGTTGTCACTGTTGTTTGGCAGGCCTTGGCTGGATTTGAACCTGCCACCTCCAGTGTATGTGGCTGGCATCCTAGACGCTGAGCTACAGGTGCCTAGGCAAATTATATACTTTAAATACATATAGTTTATTATATGCCAACTATACCTCAATAAAGCTGTTTTTTAAAAGTCTCTTAAGATCCGGGTGGTGCCCATAGCTCGGTGGGTAGGACGCTGGCCACTTACCACTGGTGGGTTTGAACCCAGCCTGGGCTAGCTAAAACAACAATGACGACGACAACAACAACAACAAAATAGCCAGGTGTTGTGGCAGGCGCCTGTAGTCCCAGCTACTTGGGAGGCTAAGGCAAGAGAATCACTTAAGCCCAAGAGTTAGAGGTTGCTGTGAGCTGTGACCCAACAGCACTCTACCCAGGGTGACAGCTTAAGACTGTCTCCAAAAAAAAAAAAAAAAAAGTCTCTTAAGATCTTAAAATGTTGATAATTGTTGAAACTGGATGATGGATACATGAGAGTTCATTATACTATTTTCTCTACTTTTGTGTATGTTTGAAAATTTTGCGTAATAAAAAAGATTTTATTTTACACTAATTAGGATAGCTATACTCCAAAAGGTGTAATAGTAAGTGTGGACAAGGATGTGGAAAAATTGGAAACATTTCTTGTAGAAATGTAAAATGGTACAGCTATTAATACTTTGGAAAACAAGTCAGCAGTTTCTCAAAATGTTAAACATAGAGTTAACATATGACCCAGCAATTGTGCTCTGGGTTACATACCTAAAATAAACAAAAATCTAAGCCCACATAAGAACTTGTATAAAAATGTTGGTTGGGCTCATGCCTGTAATCCTAGCACTCGGGAGGCAAAGGCACGTGGATTGTCTGAGCTCAGGAGTTTGAGACTAGCCTGAGCAAGAGTGAGAACCCGTCCCTAAAAATAGTCCGGCATCATGGTACATGCCTGAAGTCCCAGCTACCCGGGAGGCTGAGGGAAGAAGATTGCTAGAGCCAAAGAGTTTGAGGTTGCTTGTGAGCTATGATACACAGATCTATGTCTACCTAGGGCGACAGAGTGAGACCCTGTTTAAAAAAAAAGAAAGAAAAGGAAAACAATGTTTACAATAGCACTATTTATTATAGCTATAAAGTAGAAATACCAAACCAATGTCCATCAATTGATAAATAAATAAAATGTAGTATGTTTATACAACATAACATTCAGCAGTAAAAAGGAATGAACTACAGATACATGTTATAACAGAAGATGATCCTCCAAGACATTATGCTATTTGCAAGAAGCCAGTCCCACTGATGGCACAGATACAAATAAAGAGGTAAATGGAAACTTACCCTTATCAGGCTGAGAACTTGGTGGAGAAATCCGATCATATTCACTCAGTTATTCAGCATGAACTTTCCCCAAATAGTGAGACTATGAACTAATTGGGAAGCTAAAAACGAAGATGCAGAGATTACAAAATCTATTTTTGTCCAATACTCTATTTCCCATTTACCTAAAACCAAACACAATCTTATTATAAAGATTAAATAATTCAAAGTTTATAATTACTATCATCAATATAGATCAATCATCTGAAAAATCTTCATTTTGCTATTTTGCTTCTTATAAATCTAAAAATAAAGCCCACCTTTAGGGTCGGCACCTGTAGCACAGTGGTTACAGTGCCAGCCGCATACACCGAGGGTGGTGGGTTCCAACATGGCCCAGGCCCATTAAACAAGAATGACAACTGCAACAACAACAAAAAATAGCTGGGCATTGCAGCGGGCGCCTGTAGTCCCAGCTGCTTGGGAGGCTGAGGCAAGAGATCACTTAAGCCCAAGAGTAGGAGGTTGCTGTGAGCTGTGACGCCACACACTCTACCAAGGGGGACATAGTGAGACTCTGTCTTAAAAAAAAAAAAAAAAAAAGCCCATCTTTAAACATATTTTATTTTTTATAATATATTTTTATATACCTTTATTTTATTTTTAATTAACAACTATATATTTATGGTATAATGTGATTTTTTTTTTTTTAGAGACAGGAGTCTTACTTTGCTGTGAGCTGTGACGCCATAGCACTCGACCCAAGGTGACAGCTTGAGACTCTGTCTCAAAAACAAACAAACAAACAAACAAACAAACAAACAAAAAAAATAACAGTCACCTTGCTGTGCAATAGAACACCAGAACTTATTTCTCCTATCTAACTATATAACTTTATACTCCCTGACTACTGTCTCTCCTTTCATTGTTCTTACCCTCTCATCCCACTCCCCTCCGCCAGACTCTGATAACCACCATTTTACACTCTACTTCTACAAGTTTGACTTTTCTTAGATCTCACGTATAAGATCATATGATATTCCTCTCTCTGTGCCTGTAAAGCCTAACTTTTTAAGCATATTCCCCCCGCCCCCCCAAAAATACGTAGCATCAAGTTTATTTAAGAATAAATTATTCCAAATTTACACCCCTGAATTTAAAAACAGCAGCCATGAATTTTAATATATGTGATCTGAATTAAGAGTTTACAAATAGTTTTGCTTGCTTTCAAATCAAAAGTATCAGCTTCAGTAGAGATAATCCTAAGATTTAGAAACTAATAATTTTCGTTTCTATTTGTGACAGAACCTACCAGTTGCCTCCCAACATAGGAAATATGCCTAGTAAAATAATACATTTCCTGGCCATGTGGAATAAATTAAGAAGAAAGCTGAAGTACTGAATAGCACTCCAGGAGGATTCCAGGAGGACTTCTACCTCTGTCTACGAGCGGGAAGATGCCATGGTAGAAACTGAAATAGTCATCCTGGAACATAAGGAAAGTGAGAGCCCCAGAGCAAAAAGACAAAAAATGCCTGGGTCCTGTATGATGACATGTTGTATATAGCCTTGTACTAAGTAACTCTAAACTTCTTTTAAGTGAGAGAATGAATAAACCCTTATGGGTTCAAGCCGTAACAGAAAATAATCCCTGAATAAATTTAAAGCCAAACACATAAGAATAAAAATGTCAATGTAGGTAAAAAGGAAACTATTTAATATTTTCAGAGCACAATTAATTTTAATTTTGTGTTTTTATATATTTTTCTACATTGAATACTATTTCATAATCCCATGAAAGTTATTTTTAAAATTTCAATGCAGGCTCAGCACTTGTAGCTCAGTGGCTAGGGCACCAGACACATATATGGGAGGTGGCGGGATTGAACCTGGCCCAGGCCAGCCAAACAACAATGACAACTACAACTAAAATATAGCTCAGAGCTGTGGCAGGCGCCTGTAGTCCCAGCTACATGGGAGGCTGAGTCAAGAGAATCGCTTAAGCCAAAGAGTTAGAGGTTGCTGTGAGCTCTGATGCCCTGGCATTCTATCGCAGGCGACATAGTGAGACTCTGTTTCAAAAAAAAAACTCAATGCAATTCAAGTTATCATAGAGCCCTTGACTATCTCTTTTCACTAATGTTAGATCTTTGGGCCCTGAATACTAAGAGTATAATAGACACACTCACTTATTTGATTTCATTTAATTCTCACAATTATGTCAAGACAAAGATTATCACTCTCATTTTGCAGGTTGAAGAATCATATTCAGGTAAAAGTGGTTTGCCCATCAATTAATTGTGGAGCTGAGACTTGAATCCAAATCCTCTCAATCCAAGGCTAACATATGACTTCACTTTAATCTCAACCACATATGAATGCAAATGCATTTTCCAACAAGATTACTAGAGTTATTTTAAAAAGCATAGCAGGCCTTATGTTTTAAATAAATGTTTCTAGTACTTTTGTTATCCCCGCTACCAGAGATTAAGGAGATCCAGTAGGTCATCCAAGTCTCAGAGCATGAGAAGAACAGAATGGGAAAAGACTATTGTAGCATACAAAAGTGGTAATGGACAAAAGACTATTCTTTCTCCATGGTGCCATTTTATAGGAAAGATGATGGAAATTAACAGCTATACCATATAAAGGGGAAGAATAATGGACAGGGAATCAGATCTCATTTATACGCATGTCATGCCCATGACTAGCTAAGGAGAATCACTATTTCTCTGGATCTAATTTTCCACATATAAATTAAGAAAATAAAACCGTTAGCCTTTTTAACTTCTAGCTCAAGTATTCTATAATCCTATGCCTAAAGAAAAAAAAAAAAAACCCAACCAAGGTAAGATTACTGTATACCATAAAGGAAGACTCTGAGGATCTATAATACCTCTTGATTCATATTAATAGTTTCCTATTCAAGCTTCTTAATGTTTCCCTTATGTTTACTATAAGAGAATGTAGTAAGATACAATGTAATAAGGATACAATGGCTTCCTGAATATAAAGGAAGACAGAATGAAGTGAGGAAAAGAAAATGAGCTTCAGAGTCAGAAAGACCTGAGTTTAAATCTTAATTCTCCAAATGTAAGTCGGCAAGTTATTTCCCTTCTCTGAGCCAGTCTCATCATCTATCAAAATGACAATATCACATTCTTCACAGCATTCTTGCAAGGATTAAACAAAGTGTCATAGATTAAGTTTTCCTGCTGCATTTAAAAAGCTATTCTAGGCTCGGCACCCATTACACAGGGGTTACAGCACCAGCCACATACACCGAGGGTGGCAGGTTTGAACCTGGCCCAGGCTAGCTATACAACAATGACACAAAAAAACAGCCGGGGTTTGTGGTGGGTGCCTGTAGTCCCAGCTACTTGGGAGACTGAGCAAGATAATCGCTTAAGCCCAAGAGTTTGAGGTTGCTGTGAGCTGTGACACCATGGCACTCTACCAAGGGCATCATAGTGAGACTATCTAAAAATAAGTAAATAAATAAATAAATAAAAAGCTATTCTAGGACATATCCTCTTTATTTTCAACCTACCTCATAATGTGAAATCCTTTGTTATTCAAACTGAACACTACGCCATAGACGTCTTTGAACTTCTTATAAAAAGCTCAATCTTTCTTCATTCAATTGTAGTATCTATGAATAAAAAAAGGGGAGATTTTATATATATATATATATTTTTTTTTTTTAAGAGACAGAGTCTCACTGTGCCGCCCTCGAGTAGAGTGCCGTGGCATCACATGGCTCACAGCAACCTGCAACTCCTGGGCTTAAGCGATTCTCTTGCCTCAGCCTCCCGAGCAGCTGGGACTACAGGCACCCGCCACAACACCAGGCTATTTTTTTTTGTTGTTGTTGCAGTTTTGCCGGGGCTGGGTTTGAACCTGCCACCCTCGGCATATGGGGCCGGCACCCTACTCACTGAGCCATAGGCACCGCCCGGGAGATTATATTATATTAAACATTTAAGGCAATATTTTCAATCTTTAAATAGTATCATTTTATATAACTTCTCAAATCTTAATTTCCTGAGTGCTGGCAAACTTATAGTAATAACTTTTTTGCTCATTAAAATGGCAACTTTGAGCTCAGTGCCTATAGCTCAGTGGCTAGAGCGCCACCTACATACACCGGGGCTGGCAGGTTCGAACCCGGCCCAGGGCCTGCCAAACAATGACAACTACCAAAAAAAATTGCCGTGACGGGCGCATGTAGTCCCAGCTACTTGGGAGGTTGAGGCAAGAGAATCGCTTAAGCCCAAGAGTTTGAGGTTGCTGTGACCTGTTATGACACAGCACTCTACCAAGGACAACATAGTGAGACTCTGTCTCAAAAAAAAAAAAAAAGGCAATTTTGGCAGTTGTAATGGCCTATATACCTATAATCCCAGCACTTTAGGAGGCCAAGAAGGGAGGATCATTTGAGGTCAGGAGTTTAAGACCAGCCTGGGCAACATATAGCAAGACCTCATTTCTACAAAAATTAAAATAATTAGCTGGGCCAGGTCTATAGTCCTACCTACTCAGGAGGCTGAAGTGGGACGTTCACTTGAGCCCAGGAGTTTGAGGTTACAGTGAGCTATGATCATACTATTGCATTCC
Source organism: Nycticebus coucang (assembly GCF_027406575.1). Lineage (NCBI taxonomy): Eukaryota > Metazoa > Chordata > Mammalia > Primates > Lorisidae > Nycticebus > Nycticebus coucang. Next base: position 85,614,650 of record NC_069783.1, read on the forward strand.
AGCCTGGGCAAAAGGTTAAGACCTTATCTCAAAATAAAATAAAATGGCAAATTTAATATGAAAACATTTATTAAGACTTTAATATGCTAACATATTTTTAGTTTAGAAAATACTATTCTGAAGGAAAAGTTACTAGGGCACCCAGTAACCACCCTGGACTTTATGTAAATGATCTGTGGTACCAATACAGAAAAGCTGGACTTCTAGAAATCTAGTCTTGGCTTGGCATCTGTAGCTCAAGCAGCTAGGGCACTAGCCACATACACCAGAGCTGGCAGGTTCGAATCCAGCCTGGGTCTGCCAAACAACAATGACAACTACAACTTAAAAATAGCTGGGCGTTGTGGTGGATGCCTATAGTCCTAGCTACTTGGGAGGCTGAGGCAAGAGAATCGCTTAAGCCCAAGAGTTTGAGGTTGCTGTGAGCTATGATACCACAGCACTTTACCCAGGGAGACAGCTTGAGACTCTGTCTTAAAAAATAAAAAAGAAGAAATCTAGTCTCGGCATTTAATGTTTCAAAGTGAACAATAGTAAGAAATGCATTTTAAAATAGTCATTGATTCTAGATACACCACTAATGTTATATGATAATCACATGGAGGGACCACAAACCATTTTTACCTGTGGTAGGCAACCTCCTTAAGTTGGTACAAATACAACCACACAAATTTCACTGAATAAAGTTCAGACAAGCCCTTCAAAGCTACAGTCATATTCACATATTAACTTCTACTAAACGTATTTCTCACTATAATAAATAATATTATTGAGAATTACACTTCAATCTAAAGTTCCTAAAAGCTAAAATTTATTTTTAAAGAAGTTTACCAGTTTATAAATAGAATGCCAATCAAGTAACATCAAAATTGTAATTCTATGCAGCTGTTTAAATAACTGAATTAGAACCATGTCCTAACATGGAGAAATGTCCATTATATATTAAGGAGGAAAAAAAAAACGATGTAGAACACTTTGTATATGTGTATAATCAATTGATCAGTCATAAAATTCAATTTTAGTATAAATAACATATACAACCCCAGATTAAGTATACTGTATACATATGTATTTATTGCAAGGACGGGATTAATGCAGCTAGCATATGATCTATTCACTTCCTTTCCTGAGGAAGAGGGGGAGGGAAGAAGGCAGATGACATCTGGACCGTTCAGTAAAGGGCCTACTGATATATTTATTTTCATTTATTTTTATATTTAAGCTTGTATATTCCTGTTGAGCCTAATGATATTTGCTAGGAGGAAAAGACTTTATCTCTAAAATACCCATAGCGAGATGTCCTTGGCTAAGGATTAACTATACAGCAAATAAATCCAGAATGTATGAGGCGTATCTCCCTGAAGAATGCCACATTAAGTTATACATAACATGGAGATGATTCACAATTTAAACATTCTTTACTGTGTGAGGTGATCCTATGACTCTCACTCAGAAATTTTAACTGTTACCCTGGGCCAGAGATACACATCCAAGGTGAGAAACATGGTTTGAAGAGCTATCTTTCATGTACTAGACACCTCTCTACTTCACTTGAGTCTCTTGATTGCCTGTATTCTTGTAATAATTAAGTAAACCTCGGTAATGGCTAATGCTATTGATTCACATGAGTCTATTTGACAGTCCCATTTCTAAAAGGCAACGCTGATGTGGGTGTTAGCTCAGTATCTAAAATTCTGAAAAGATATACACTAAACTTAAGGGGGCTTGGGAGACGGGGTTAGGGAATGAGTAGGAGAGAACATTTAACATGCTGCTCTCTGTACATGTCTACGTTTTAATTTCTGCAAAAAGCATATATGACTTTGCAATTAAAACTTATAAATATTTAAATTATACAAGTATCTTCAAACTAAGCTTTAGTACCGGTGTATAAATTAAAATGGTTCCCTAGGCTGGGCGCCGGTAGCACAGTGGATAGGGCGCTGGCCACATGTTCTGGGGCTAGTGAGTTCGAACGTGGCTCAGGCCTGCTAAAACAACAAAAAAATAGCTGGGCGTAGTGGCAGGCTCCTGTAGTCCCAGCTACTTGGGAGGTTGAGGCAAGAGAATCACTTGAGCCCAAGAGTTTGAGGTTGCTGTGAGCTGTGACGCTATATCACTCTACCGAAGATGACATAGTGAGACTCTGTCTCAAAAATCAATCAATGGTTTCATTAAAAATATTATGTGCTCAAGATAACATATTATATGCTCAAGATAATGTGTCAGAAACATTTTATAAAGGACTTAATACTTTAAAAGTATCTCTATTATATATGGATATATTAAAGTATCTCTATTATATATAGTGCCTCTCAATTATCTTTTTTTTTAAAATGAATGTAATTACATTTGACTCTAAAGTTAGCAAGGTAAAAAGGTTAACTGCAAAGGTTTTCAGAACTTCCTTTGATTCAGAATTAATGTACACAAACTGTGGTGATGGGTGATATTAACTTTTCTATTAAAAATCTTTAGTAAGAGGGTGGCGCCTGTGGCTCAGTTGGTAAGGCGCCGGCCCCATATACCGAGGGTGGCGGGTTCAAGCCCAGCCCCGGCTGAACTGCAACCAAAAAATAGCTGGGTGTTGTGGCGGGTGCCTGTAGTCCCAGCTACTCGGGAGGCTGAGGCAAGAGAATCGCTTAAGCCCAGGAGGTTGCTGTGAGCTGTGTGATGCCATGGCACTCTACCGAGGGCCATAAAGTGAGACTCTGTCTCTACAGAAAAAAAAAAAAAAAAATCTTTAGTAAGAACAGGTAAGTATTCTTTTTCAGTGACAACCAGAACTTAGTATAGATCGAAAATTTACTAGGGACTAGTCATTTAAAAGCTCAAGCTATCTTTTTTTTTTTTAACAGACAAGAGTTGGGCGGCACCTGTGGCTCAGTCGGTAAGGCGCCGGCCCCATATACCAAGGGTGACAAGTTCAAACCCGGCCCCGGCCAAACTGCAACAAAAAAAAAAAATAGCCGGGCGGGGCGGCGCCTGTGGCTCAGGGGGTAGGGCGCCGGTCCCATATGCCGGAGGTGGCGGGTTCAAACCCAGCCCCGGCCAAATTAAAAAAAAAAAAAAAAAATAGCCGGGCGTTGTGGCGGGCACCTGTAGTCCCAGCTACTCGGGAGGCTGAGGCAAGAGAATCGCTTAAGCCCAGGAGTTGGAGGTTGCTGTGAGCTGTGTGAGGCCACGGCACTGTACCGAGGGCCATAAAGTGAGACTCTGTCTCTACAAAAAAAAAAAGACAAGAGTTTTACTTTGTCACCCTTGGTAGAATGCTGTGGCGTCACAGCTCACAGCAACCTCCAACTCCTAGGCTTAGGTGATTCTCTTGCCTCAGCCTCCCCAGTAGTGGGACCACAGGTGCCAGCCACAATGCCTGGCTAAAAGCTCAAGCTATCTTAAAATAGAGCACTATTTCCCTCTTGGTTCAAACCTTAATACCAGACTTTCCATTTCTAAATGACAACACTGTAAGCTGAGCTAAGAAACCTGGAGTCACCTTTAACTTTTACCCACCAAACTCTTTACTTACTCCCAAGCTCAAATCTCATGTATTTTTCTCCATGTCAAGTCCTGTCATGTTTCTTTTAGCTTCATAATGTTCGTTCAAAGCTATTCCTTCAGTTTTCAATTCCTGAACACTATTTAGTTCAAGTTCTCCATGCTTTTGGGCTTTACTAAATTTTCTCACTACTTACTAAGTTTGTCTTCAAGTACTGTGGAAAGGGATAGGAAAAGAGTCCAACATTTACTGAATTCCTACTGTATGCCAAATAATATTCTTTCAGTCTTCTACCCCTGGAAGGTAAGTAGAATTTCCCATATTTTGAAGACTAGGTTATAGTCTTCAAATTAAAATACCCTGCCACATGTGTTATTTGATAGAGCCAGATCTTCAACTTTGGTTTATCTTAACTCTTTCCCTTACTTATGCATAGCTTCTCTATACACTGGGAATGATGATTGACCAAGACGATTATGAATATTGCGCAATTTATAATTTTTGTAGAAATGATATGCAAAGGAGTAAGACAAAAATAAGTGATATAAATAAATTAAGTGATATAAAACATAGAAGTTACCTACATATAATGCTTTCTTGCTGAGGGGCTTGGAAAAAGCCTTTGTGGAGAATGGATTTTTTCTTTTCTTTTTGAGACAGAGTCTCACTAGGTCACCCTCGGTAGAGTGCTGTGGCATCACAGCTCACAGCAACCTCAAAGTCTTGGGCTTAAGCGATTCTCTTGCCTCAGCCTCCCAAGTAGCTGGGACTACAGGCGCCCACCACAACACCCAGCTATTTTTCTTTTTTTGGTGTAGTTGTCATTGTTGTTTGGCAGGCCTGGGCTGGGTTAGAACCCACCAGGTCCGGTGTATGTGGCTGGCACCTTAGCCACTGAGCCACAGGTGCCAAGCCAGAAGAATGGATTTTGAATTGACCCTTAAGAGATGGGTAAAATTTAGACAAAAAAAAAAAAACAATAACAAAACCAGACTGAAGAAAAGGCATTCTAGGGGAGGAAAAGGCATATAAAAGGCATTCCTGCCTTTTTATCTTTAGATAAAACAAGATATGAATAAAGATAGTGAAAGACAGTATTAAAGGCAGAATGGGCCAAATCATAATAGGCTTTATTTGGTATTTGTATTTATTTCTTCAGTCAATAGGGGAAGAAAAGTCTTAAAATGAGGAAAATTTTTAAGAAGCTATTGTAAGCAAGAGAGTACTGGGCTGCATCAGAGGCCAGAGGAAACAAAAAAGGAAGAATATGAGAGATATTCTAAAGATGGAATCAAAGGAATTTGTGATAGGTGGGAAAATAGGTAGAAGGAAGAGAAGAGAAACACGTAATTCTAAGACTTTCATCCTGGGTAATGTGATCTTTGTCAGACAGAGTAACAGAGATGAAAGAGTTATTGTTGTTATTCCTCAAAGGAGGAAGGTAGGGAGTAGAGTGGAGAAGCATTAAGTATTCAAAAAGGTGGTACATTTGATTTTGTAATAAATTCAGATTCTATCAAATTCACAATCTTCTTCAACCTTGGTTTATCTTAACTCTTTCCCTTACATATGTATAGCTTCTCTACACACTGGGAATGATAACTTAACAAGACAATTATGAATATTGAGCAATTTATAATTTTGTAAAAATGATACACAAAGGAGTAAGACAAAAATGTCTTTTCCTCTCCCATTCTTCTATGATCAAACCCTCTATGTGAAACTGTTTATTTTTTTTCTGAGACAGTGTCTCATTCTGTCACCTGAGTAGAGTGCTGTGGCATCATCATAGCTCATAGCAATCTCAATCTCTTGCCTCGGTGTACCCAGTAGCTGGGATTACAAGTGCCCACCAGGACACCTGGCTAGTTTTTGTATTTTTTTTTTTTAGTAGAGACAGGCTCTGGCTTTTGCTTAGGCAGATCTCAAGCTCCTGAGCTCAAGCAATCCACCCTCCTTGGCCTCCCAGAGTGCTAGGATTACAGGTGTGAGCCACTGCGCCTGGGTGTCTCTATGAAACTGTTTAAATAATTTGTAGATATTGGGGTGGCACCTGTGGCTCAGTCGGTAAGGCGCCGGCCCCATATACTGAGGGTGGCGGGTTCAAATCCAGCCCCGGCAGAACTGCAACAAAAAAACAGCCGGGTGTTGTGGCAGGCGCCTGTAGTCCCAGCTACCGGGGAGGCTGAGGCAAGAGAATCGCTTAAGCCCAGGAGTTGGAGGTTGCTGTGAGCTGTGTGATGCCATGGCACTCTACCGAGGGCCATTAAAGCGAAACTCTGTCTCTACAAAAAAAATAAAAAAAAATTTGTAGATATTGGGCGGCACCTGTGGCTCAGTGAGTAGGGCGCCGGGCCCATATGCCGAGGGTGGCAGGTTCAAACCCAGCCCTGGCCAAACTGCAATAAAAAAAAAATAGCTGGGCGTTGTGGCGGGCGCCTGTAGTCCCCGCTGCTTGGGAGGCTGAGGCAAGAGAATCGCGTAAGCCCAAGAGTTAGAGGTTGCTGTGAGCCATGTGACCCCACGGCACTCTACCCGAGGGCGGTACAGTGAGACTCTGTCTCTACAAAAAAAAAAAAAATAAATAATTTGTAGATATTCTATGTACCTTGAAATTTCTTGCAAATTAAAATAGTTGGGCATTTGAACAACTGTTTACTTATCAAACTTCAGTCCACACTGTGGGCAACAGGAATCATGGAAAAGAAAGGCGGCTTGGTGGTGAACTCTAAGTATTTGAAGAAATCTTTTCTCAGAAAATTTTGACATTACCTCTATCCATTTGTGTAATAGTTACTACTTACTCATTACAAAGGTTGTAGCATTATACTTTGAAAAATAACAGACTGTGATTATTATGGAATACAATAAAATTATTTCTTCCTTTGATCTATATGCTATTTCTATCCTTACCATTTAGTGTTTTTTTTTTTTTTTAAAGCTATCACATTACTGGTTTCTATTGACGGTTGTAATTATTAACATTCTTTTTTGAAACGGAGTCTTACTATGTCACCCTCAGTAGAGTGCTCTGGCGGTCATAGCAACCTCCAACTCTTGGACTTAAGTGATTCTCTTGCCTTAGCCTCCCAAGCGACTACAAGCGCCCGCCACAACACCTGCCTATTTTTCTGTTGCAGTTGTCATTGTTGCTTTGCTGGCCTGGGCCGGGTTCAAACCTGCCACCCTGGGTGTATGTGGCTGGCACAGTAACCACCGTGCTATGGGCACCGAGCCAATTATTAAAATTCTTTTTTTTTTTTTATTGTTGGGGATTCATTGAGGGTACAATAAGCCAGGTTACACTGATTGCAATTGTTAGGTAAAGTCCCTCTTGCAATCATGTCTTGCCCCCATAAAGTGCGACACACACCCAGGCCCCACCCCCCTCCCTCCTTCCCTCTTTCTGTTTCCCCCCCCATAACCATAATTGTCATTAATTGTCCTCATATCAAAATTGAGTACATAGGATTCTTAAGGTAGCCTATCTTCTCCCACATTGACTGTCTACTCTTAAGGTAGCCTATCTTCTCCCACATTGACTATCTACTCTTGTCTGATAGTTATTTTGACCTTTTTTTGATGCAGAAATTAATACTTCCATTTTATTTCAGGTTTAGGCCACCATTTCTATGTAGGTGATCTTTTAGTATTTGAGACAGTCTCACTTTGTCACCCCTGGTAGAGTACTGTGACATCATAGTTCACAGCAACTTCACACTCTTGGGCTCAAACGATCTCTCGCCTCAGCCTCCATAGCTGGGACTACAAGCACTCCCAACAATACCCAGCTATTTTTACAGAAGGGGTCTTACTCTAACTCAGTCTGGACACTGAACTCTGGAGCTCAGGTGATCCGCCTACCTCGGCCTCCCCAGAGTGCTAGGATTATAGGAGTGAGCAACTGCGCCTGACCTCTAGGAGAATCTTTTAAAATTCAAATTATTTTAATCTTGACATTTTGCTATGACTCCCACACACAGTTTTTTTTTTTTTAGAAATCAGCCTCTCACCTTCATTTCCCATGGTCACAGCTCATGCTGAACCTGACATCTTTGCCCTGATTTTCTCCCCACTTGTCAGTGGGGAGAGGACTCTTGGGAAGGGTGAGGAATGAGGAGCTATGGACATACAGTTTTTTATGTAGTCAGTCCATGTCATTGGTGAAAAACTTTGAGCAGGACAAAGACAAGATAATACCCATGGCATGCTATAAAGAATTTACTCTCTTCTTGCATATAGGATTGATTTATTATCAATCTATGGGTTTAACGATAAGACTGTGAGTTTATTCAAAAGTCAAATGCTGCATCTTTTTAAACACTGTGCTTCTCCACTCCACACTCTTTCTTATGATTTAGAGGGACTGTTTTTATGAAAGTTGAAAGATGGACATGATCCTTATTTTTTTTTAATTGTTCCGATTTTGAACTAAGATTTCAGTTTAACCTGTGTTTATGTCTGTTATAATCTGATACACTTTAAAGCTCTAGAATTAAAAAGTGTCAAGCAATAACATCTAGAGATCCTAGCTATTTACAGGTTGGTATTAGGTCCTAAGCAAGAAATAGTTTGTTTTAACTGAAACTCATCTGGGGTACTGCTTTATATGTACTTTTCTAAATTAAAAAAAAAAAAAGAAATCTAGCAAAATTCTGAAAATTTGATGTTGCTATTGAACAAGAAAGAACATAAAATTTTCCATTTTAGAGAACTGAAACTATGTAGGTTGTTATTCAATAGCTGTGCAAAGCTTGGGTCTTTTTTATTTCAGTAAAAATATGTAAAACTGTTGTGAAACTTTAATAGAAAGTGTATCAACTACTATGTTCAATATAAAACACAAGTAATATGAATTGCTAATTCAAAACTGCCTAAGAAAGCTTCATAGTTTAATAAAATACTAAGAATCATTCTACTTTTCTTTTTTTTTTTTTTTTTGTAGAGACAGAGTTTCATTTTATCGCCCTCGGTAGAGTGCCGTAGCGTCACAGCTCACAGCAACCTCCAACTCCTGGGCCTAGGCGATTCTCCTGCCTCAGCCTCCTGAGTAGCTGGGACTATAGGCGTCCGCCACAACGCATGGCTATTTTTTTGTTGCAGTTTGGCCGGGGCTGGCGCCCTGCTCACTGAGCCACAGGCACCGCCCTACTTTTCTAATTCTTGATTTACCAATCTGTTCCATTCAACCACCCATATAGAAACTGCAAAAACTGAATTTAACTTTTGCATTGTATTAAATGTATTTTAGAAGTCTTACATTTGGTGAATAAATCAAATGAATTTGAGTGAAAAATCTAATAAATTTTGTGCTTCACAGCACGATTTGTGTTGTGACATGGCATTCGACATGATACATGATTTTTAGTTATTAATCTTTAAAGAAAAATTTTTGAGCAACATTAGGACGTTAGTTTGGTTATGTTTTAGGTATAGTAGCTAAGTAGCTCAATTCTTCTTCCCCTCTACTCAATACACCAAATTAATAACATGGATTTGTATTTTTAAACTTAACTAAGGAATGCTGAGAGATATTGCTTCAATATTTGCACCTTCCTTTTCTTAGCAACGTTATGTCCATCTTCAGTGTATTTTATTGTTCAAAAGTATCATGTTTTTGTTTTCTGGGTTTTTTCTCGCAGTTTTTGGCTGGGGCTGGGTTTGAACCTGCCACCTCCGGTATATGGGGCTGGCACCCTACTCCTTTGAGCTACAGGCGTCACCCATGTTTTTGATATAATAGTAAAGAGTATTCTTTTTTTTGGTAGAGATAGTCTCACTTTATCGCCCTCGGTAGAATGCCGTGGTGTCACACAGCTCACAGCAACCTCCCAGCTCCTGGGCTTAGGCAATTCTCTTGCCTCAGCCTCCCAAGTAGCTGGGACTACAGGCACCTGCCACAACGCCAGGCTATTTTTTTGGTTGCAGTTTAGCCGGGCTGTGTTCAAACCCTCAGTATATGGGGCCCGCGCCCTACTCACTGAGCCACAGGCGCCGCCTGTAAATATAGTATTCTTTCTTTCTGATCTGTAATCCTTTTCTTTTTCTTGCCTGAATGTAGTGCTAGGAGCTCTAGTACAATATTTAATAGAGGGGTGAGATAAACATCCCTGATCGTTTCTGTTCTTAGGGTGTTTTGTAATCTTACACCATTATAATTTTAGGAAAAGAGTAAAAGCAGAGCACAGTCCTAGCTAACAGATTCTGTTCTCTCTCTCTGCCAAAGCAGTTTGAGTCCCTTTCCCCCCGAAAGGTCAACCCCCACTTAGGGTGTCTTCAGAGAACTTAATTCTGCTAGAAATGCAGCTCTGTGCCTGAGTCAGCATCAAGAATACTGTTTGCGGGCGGCGCCTGTGGCTCAAGGAGTAGGGCGCCGGTCCCATATGCCAGAGGAGGTGGTGGGTTCAAACCCAGCCCCAGCCAAAAAAAAAAAAAAAAATACTGTTTGCTATGTTAGTTATTAACCTTGCCTTTTCATGAAATGAGATTAGTATCTGATCTAGAGTTTGCTACCTTCTAGCTATTTCACATTAAAACCACAATCATAAAAATAGCTACTATAGCATATTTCTAATGACAAAATACATATGAATTAACAAAACCACTGATTGGAAGGACTAGTTGTTTAATATAAAGTTTATCTTTCAATTTAAAATAAGTCTTTGAATGTTAATAGTCATTGTCATTATATGAAAATATTAGGTGTCAATATATGAAAATATATTGACAAAATATAAAATGAAAATTTTAGGCAACTATATTCTACATCTAGTTGCCTCAGGAATCATGCTGGTGAAGTTAGTTTTACTTGGATCAGAAAGCTATCAAATGCATTCCATTCCTTCCAAAGTGTTGGTAAGTGTGAACAAGTCTATAGGAAAGGGCGGGCGGGGGATATCAATGCTGTGATAGGGGCAATCCTTAGTCTTTTTTTTTTGTTTTGGAGAGACAGAGTCTTATTTTATTGCCCTCTACCGTGGCCTCACACAGCTCACAGCAACCTCCAACTCCTGGGCTTATGCAATTCTCTTGCCTCAGCCTCCCAAGTAGCTGGGACTACACATTCCCACCACAATGCCTGGCTATTTTTTGTTGCAGTTTGGCTGGGGCTGGGTTTGAACCCACCACCCTCTGTATATAGGGCTGGCGCCTTTACCCACTGAGTCACAGGCGCTGCCCAATCCTTAAGTCAATATTTTCATATATTGACACCTAATAAAGGCAGCAGATCTGAATCTTTAATGTCTGTCTAGACAACCTCCTCCCCTGCTGCCAAAATTAGATTTACATCATAATGCACTCTGGTGTGTCTGCAGCAAACACATCCATGGACAGACCACCTATTTATATAAAACAATGAATATTGATAAGTCAGAGTCTCACTAATCCATATGTAATGGATTTTTTCCCTCCATTTATCAAACCCTTTAAAAGGGCTGGTCCAGTTCATTTGTATATCTTTAGTACTAAGTACAGTATCTGGCATGTAACAGGAACTCCATAAATACTTTCTGAATAAACCTAAGAAGGGTTATTAGTTACATTTTCTTAGGTCATTTGACTTGAATTTCTACATAATACCCAAGGTAATAAAGGAAAATTTTAGGCAATTGCTATTTAAATAGGTTAATGAATCAATAAGTAGTCAGCAATGTCCTTTATTCCAAACCTGAGTCCATTTCTTTTTCTTTTTTTTTTGTAGAGAGAGTCTCACTGTACCGCCCTCAGGTAGAGTGCCGTGGCGTCACACGGCTCACAGCAACCTCTTAACCCTTGGGCTTACGCGATTCTCTTGCCTCAGCCTCCCGAGCAGCTGGGACTACAGGCGCCCGCCACAACGCCCGGCTATTTTTTGGTTGCAGTTTGGCCGGGGCTGGGTTTGAACCCACCACCCTTGGCATATGGGGCTGGTGCCCTACTCACTGAGCCACAGGCGCCGCCCAAACCTGAGTCCATTTCTTTTTCTTAAAAAGGGAGATGTAAATAGGAATTTTTGTTTCTTGTGGTTTTGTTTTTACTATGATTACTCAGGAATATCATTACTTGGTAAAACTTTAATTGTCAAAAATATCTGAGAAACTTCATTGAATAAATGATATTGGAATCTTGACATCATGACCATAAATTCCAAGTAGTATCTAAGTCTGGTCACACGGTACTTCTTTGGGTTTTTGGAATTGACTTTAATATCTCAATTTCCTATTTGCAACCTTATACCTTTTATATCTTCCCTGCTTGCCAATTCTTAATCCTTACTGACCTCTATTCATCAATCCCAATACAAATAAGTTTCTCATCTGTGTAATACATGTGTTGGAGAAGCCTGTTACGCTGCCTCTCTTTTGGAGTTACTCTTTTTAACAAAAAGATAATAAATTAACAGGATCTAAGGCCATGCAAGACAAAAGTTAAACCCCATTGGCAAGCCATGAATTTACATAACACATCACTTGAGTCCTTACTCGAGTCTGGCATATAGGTGATAAGTCAGGTGGCTTGTCTCTTGAGTGACAGACTTCCTCATCTTACAACAGTCCAAGGCTTTAGGTAAAGCTTTATTTCTTTAACCAATTACAAACCAAAGAATCTGAACCCATCTATAACCTGAAAGCCCTTGCTTCAAGATGTCCCACTTTTTGGGGCCAAACCAATGTATGCCTTCCATGTATTGTGATTTTTTGTGTAATTCCTATCTCCATGAATGTATAAAACCAAACAAGCCAGACACCTTAGGCACATTTTCTTAGGACCTCTTGATGACATGTGCTCCAGGATGTGGGTCACACAGTAGGCTGAGAATGAACCTTCATCAAGTATTGAGTTTTGGTGTTTTTCTGTTAATGTACAGATATAGGTGAAAATGAGTTAGCAGATGCTCCTCAAATAGTTTTAATGATCCTATGAGACTTTTGAAAAGTGAGAGTAAAATTGGAATAACTGGAAACATGCCAATTCTTTGATACCTTCTGGAGGAATTTCCTAATACGACCTTAAAAAAATAAAGATAATGGCTAAGTATCAAGCAACATTTTAAAAAATCTTGTTTGGCTCGGCGCCTATAGCTCATTGAGTAGGGCACCAGCCACATACACCAAAGGTTTGAGCCCAGCCTGGGCCTGCTAGACAACCACCACCAAAAAAATGGATGGGCACAGTGGTCCCAGATACTCGAAAGGCTGAGGCAAGAGAATCGCTTGAACCCTTGAGTTTGAGGTTGCTGTGAGCTGTGACACCACTGCATTCACTGAGGGTGGCATGGTGAGTCTCTTGTCTCAAAAATAAAATTAAAATCTTATTTATACACAATTATAACTGGCACTATTTAAGACCTTTATAAATATCTAAAACTATAGAGTCCTAGTAGTGTTTTAAACAGTGTGATATAGCAAGTATTTACCATTTGTCAAGGGGCAGTTAAATGAACTGTTAAAGAAGGATATTTACCCGAAATAAAGTGATGAGGTAATTTTTTTTTTTCCAGATGGTCTCATTCTATTGTCCAGGCTGGAGTGCAGTGGCATCATAGCTGACTGCAGCCTCCAACACTTGGACTCAAGTGATCCTCCTGCTTCTGAGACTCCCAAATAGCTGGGACTACAGGTGTGTGCCGATAAACATGGCTTATTTTGTGTGTAAATGAGGGGCCTCCTTATATTGCCCAGATTTGTCTTGAATTCTTGGCCTCAAGTGATCCTATCATCTCATCTTCTCAAAGTTCTGGGATTCCAGGCATGAGGCACAGTGCCTGACCATAACAGGTAACAATTATTAAATGCATTGTTTTTCAAATCCTAGTGAACAGCCTCAACTCTTACTCTTTGATGTTATCTGATGGCCATTACAGGTCAAATTTTTGTATGTTTTACGAATTACTGTTCTAATACATAGCCATGCCATGCCATGCAAAAAATACCAATACAGAACAGTTCAATCAGTTCACAATTTTAAAGCTGTTACGGACCTTGGAGTTTGGTTAGTGTGGGGTTCCTCAACCTCAACACTAATGCCATTTTGAGTTAAGGTGATCCTTTGTTGAGTGGGGCTGTCTTGTGCATTCTGGGATGGATGTGATGTCTCTAGTCTACATCAACAATGTGCCAGCAGCACCAGCACTTGATCACCATGTTCCTCCTTGGTTTGGATCATAATCCCAAATGTTGAATCTCACAAAGATCAAAATCCCTCTAGTCTAAAATAAAATCCCTAATGTCTAAAATTCTTCAAATCATAAATAAGATAGTTGTACCATGTAAGACCATCTCTTTTACATTTTTCATGTCAAATTCTTTTTAATTTCTTTTCATCACTTAAAATTGTCAGCATTAGTTTTCCACAATTTGTTATACTATGTATTTCATCTTCTCATCATTTATAAACAGTATAAATTGTGAAGACTAGAGTTCTAATTTGTTTTATGCATTTTTTCCATCATCATAACACTTTGTGTCAGCACTGTGCATTATCTACAAATGTTGAAACTTCCTCAATAAATGAAGAGATGTCCTTTTTGTACATGTGCAATTGTGAAAGATAAAATTTCTTAAGATCTAGCCTTTATGGGTGACTGCATACATGATGGTGACATAGCATCTTGGTTGACTGATGTCATCAAAAGACCTAGGTTGTTTGTCATGGTATTACTTTTCTTTCTTTTTTAACATTCTTACATGGTATTTCTTTTTAATTTTTTAGAGTAGGCGTCTAGCTCTGTTGCCTAGGCTGGAGTGCAGTGGTGTGATCACAAACCATTGCAACCTCAAATTCCTGGGCTGTCATGTATTTCAGGTAACTACTTATAAAACATCCAATTACCAACCATAGTGGTATGCATTTATACATTTCCCTATTTGATGTATTATTTCATTATGAATATGGTTCATCTGATCATAACTGTTATACCTAAGCAACTGTTAGTATACCCGTTTGTCTGCAAAAATGTTATCATTGCCTGTTTTATTGTGTAAAATGGCCTATGAAATGTACTGTTGCATGTTTCTCAAATAAATCTCTTTCTGAAGATGTAAATATTGAAAAAACATTTTTCAAATTACTTCTTCTAGGCTGGCCAGGCACAGTTGCTCACACCTATAATCCTAGCACTCTGGGAAGCCGAAGGAGGTAGATTGCTTGATCTCAGGAGTTTGAGATCAGCCTGAGTAAGAGACCCCTTTTCTACTAAAAATAGGAAAATTAGCTGGGCATTGTAGTGGACACCTGTAGTCCCAGCTATTTGAGAGGCTGAGGCAAAAGGACCAATGAGGGGCTGGGCATGGTGGCTCACGCCTGTAGTCCCAGCACTGTGGGAGGCCAAGGCGGGTGGACTGTCTGAGCTCAGAGGTTTAAGACCAGTATGAGCAGCAGTGAGCCAGGGTAAGACCCCGTCTCTACCAACAACATAAAAAAAAAAAAAACAGCCAGCACTGCCAGAGGAAGAAAAAAATCAACAAAAAAGGAGTACTTCAAAGAAGAATGAATAAGCAAAACTGAAATTAAAAAAAAAAAAAAAAAGACCAATGAGGTTGCTGTGAGCTATGATGCCATGGGACTCTACCTAGGACATCAGAGTGCGACTCTGTCTTTAAAAAAAAAAAAAAATTACTTTTTCCAGAATTCTATTTTCTTTTTTTTTTTTTTTTTATAGAGACAGAGTCTCACTGTACCACCCTCGGGTACAGTGCCGTGGCGTCACACGGCTCACAGCAACCTCTAACTCTTGGGCTTATGCGATTCTCCTGCCTCAGCCTCCCAAGCAGCTGGGACTACAGGCGCCCGCCACAACGCCCGGCTATTTTTTTTTTGTTGCAGTTTGGCCGGGGCTGGGTTTGAACCCGCTACCCTCGGTATATGGGGCTGGCGCCGTGCTCACTGAGCCACAGGCACCTCCCTCCAGAATTCTATTTTCAAGACAGACCACCTGGGACTGGGATTTTGAGGATTGTAAACTTTAGGGATTTTGCTCTTTTGGGACTTCAACAGTCAGGATTATGGCATTTGAGATTTTGTCTTCTGGCTCCCATCCCTCCCTACCAAGTGGTGACAACCAAAAATGTTTCAATATTCCCAAATATCCTCTGGAAGGGCAAAAATCACCCACAGTGTCCTCTAGGATACTCAGAGGTTCCCAACACAGAGATGACACAGCTCAATAGAAAGTTTGGGACTTATGGTCATACAGTTACCATTATGTGAACTGACATTTTTTTTTGGCTGGTGCTGGGTTTGAACCCACCACCTCCAGCACCACCTACCCCTTTGAGCCACAGGCGCTTCCCTGTGAACTGAGGTCTTTTAAAGTCTTTTGCACATAGTCAAAATAAATGCTGAGTCCAGCAAAAAGCCTCTTCCATGAAAACCTGTTGCCAAATCTTCCTGTGATCTGACCATGGAAGCCAAACTGAATTGCAGTCTTGATACTTATAAACTGCTTTGCTTATTTGTTGGTGACTGACAGGAAGTTGGTATAAAAGCAAAATAACCCAGGAGATTTTACTTTGTAAATCTCAGAACAATGATACTAAACCTACATACTAAATCTAGTCTTTCAAAGACTGCTTTCACTAAGAGATTTAAATAGAACCAATTCATTGGTTGCAATGAATTTGTAATTTCCATTTTTTTTTTTTGAGTTTCATATGTTGCCCTTGGTAGAGGCTGTGACGTCACAGCTCACAGCAACCTCAAACTCCTGGGCTTAAGGAGTCTCTTGCCTAAGCCTCCCAAGTAGCTAGGGACTACAGGTGCCTGCCACAATGCCCAGCTATTTTTTGGTTGCAGTTGTTGTTGTCCTTTGACAGGTCTAGGCCAGGTTCAAACCCGCCAGTCCCAGTGTACATGGCCGGCGCCCTCATACCTAGCTGCTGAGCTATAGGCACTGAGCCTTTCTAATTTCTAATGGAACATATAAAAAGTGCCTAAAAAATGTTTTAAGAAATTTTACAATATTTGACTCCTTTGCCATTTTTCCAAAGTGATGTGTGTGAAGTATTATGGAATAACACACAGAATACAATATATCACGAAAAGGATGAAAAAGAAATTAGTTCTATGAGGGTATTATTATTTATGGGTGTTTCTCCTGGAAAAAGGAATCTAAATTATTCCACAATATTCTGGCTTCTACCATCTTTCACTCTGAAGACAAAAAGTAACAAGGCAACAAAGCAAATACTGAAAAAATATGAAACTGAACATAGCTGAATGTTTTACTTAAATTTTCTGCAGTGGGATCAAGCATTAACATCTAAAATAATTCCCAAAACTGCTTTAAAGGTTTATCTCATAGCCTGCAATAGGCAGGCTGTTTTGCAGATATATAGGACTGGTAAGAACTCTTAGACTAAAATGGTCAAGAAAGACTGACAGCTTTTTGTGTTTGGGGAAATGTGTTGGTGAGAACTGTAAAAATTTCCCAAACCCCTGTAGAAGAGACACTTAACCAAAATTTAACTTGGCCCCTGGCAGCCTAAGGCCAGGTCTCTGAAGAGACTCCGCTCCACTTTGGAGTTCTGTTGGGAAATAATCTGAACCAACACGATATGACCCAACCCTCATCTACCTTTTTTTTTTAACGCATTTACTAAAATGGGCTCACAATCGTGAATCCTCTGTTCCTTTGAGCTGTGTTAAGTATCTCCTTGCAACTCAGGAGTGTCTTTCTCACGGACCTGAACACCATTCCTCTGACATGTGAGTGGGAATGACAGAGCCTCCGGCTCCCAGGCTCTGGGAGGTGAGTATCTTAACTCAGATAATTCCCAGCTAGCAGACACTGTGGGCTTTACAAGGACCAATCCTTTCTAATTTTTCACCTCCCTGACTCTGCTTGAACCCTCCCTTCCCCCTCTGTCCCTCTAAGCGCCCAGTCACCTCTGTGCAAATCCGAATGGAGCTCAGCTCTTTATCCTACTATCAGTAGTTATGGAATAAAATCTCTTCTCACCGCTCTAATTAATGTCCAGCTTTATCTTTAACATTGGTGGATACGCATTAAAACTCAGGACCACTCTTAAGATGGGCCTATTATCTCTTATAGCTGGTCTTACAGGGTCCTGTCCTCAAAACCTAGGAAAACTCTCCAAAGTGATCCCCACAAACCTCATCCTCTTCTCTTCCCGAGGGCTCCTGCAACCTTTCAAGTTCCTACGCTATTTCCTACTGTCCCCACTTCCTAACTCCACCGCTCCCTAACTATAGTACTGAAGAGTCTCTACTTTTCAGGATGTCGAATTTCACCACACGGAGGTTTACTCTTTTCTACGTCTTAGGACTTTTTTCTGTCCCCTCTTGTAGTTTCCTCATCAACCTCCTCCCTTCCCTTTCCGTGACGCTCCAGGTCCACGGACTTCTGCCTGGTCGCCTCCATTTTCCCACTCAGACCTCAGCTTCCTGGGCAGTCTGAGCCGTCCCTTCCCTCCACGCTCCACTCGGGAGCCCTGATGCCCCTGCCCGGGGGCGCGCGGCGGGATTCCGGCCGCGCCCTGTCGGCCATTTCGCTCGCTCAGGGCGCGCCCGGCGAGCTGGGCCTTTCCTGGGCCGCGGAGTTGAGGGGCTGAAGACCGGGCCGCCCCCGCCGCCGGGGCGGGAACTCACCTTCTCTGAGGCAGGGGCGGGCGTCTACAACTACTGTTCCCCTCCCCGCCAACGCCGCCGGCCGGGAGATAGGCCGCGGTGGAGGTGGCGGAGAGGCAGGAACAACCGCTGCCGCCGCCGCCGCCTCCGCCACCGAGCAGGCGGGGTGGGAGGAGGAGGCGGAGACCCGGCTTCCTGAGGGGAAGTCGCCGCTACTGCCGGCGAATGACTGGACAGCGCAGACGCCATGGAGGCGAGGCGCGCTACTGCGCTTGCGCCGGGAGCCGCCGTCCCAGGAAGCCCCTCTAGCCCCGCCTTACTGTTTGCTCCGCCCACCGCGACGCGCTCTGGCTGGTTTGGCTCTAAGCTTGCCGGGTGGGATGTTTCTACTCCTGCAGCTTCGCGCTCTTATTGGGGAGAAAGAAGAGCGCTGGGGCAGCTTGCCTTGGGAGAATGAATCTAAAACCAACTGAGAAGAAAAAGAGCCTGGCAGTCTACAGATCCACCCCTAAAGAATCTCAAAAATACGTTCTTTAACTCGTGCCTTTCTTTTCTTCGTTACGTTCTTTAATACACAGACTAGATAGAGCGCAATCCTTGGTTGCCATGATTGGTGTATCAACAACCTGTTTCTCCCTCTCGTTCTTTCGCTATGTGCGTCTATATAAATATTATACACACAGATTAGTACTTAAAATACACAAATCTCATCATTTCAAGCCACGTTTCCTAAGGAAATCACTACCCTGGTTTGTATTATTTCCTTTTTCTGTACATTATAATACAATATATATACGTGGCTAAACGATATTCAGATTGTTTTTAAAATTTGTAAGATTAATCTTTATGCAGTATTCTTGAAGTCTTGAGCAAATGGTCTCACAGCAGTTGGTTTTATACATGTTTGAGAGACAGGAATTGCAAGTCAAGTCAATACACAGCAGGTAAAATCAATACACAGCGAAAACTTGTGGTAATGTAAATTAAGAACAATTTCAAACAGTTGTTGCTGTTAGAATAGCTTTCAAACAGTGGGACATAAAAGTGCTGGTGCCAGAATGGTAAAAAAAAAAAAAAAAAGGTGTAAAACTGCTTCTGTAAGCCCCCACAAAACCCACCCAACGGTGGTTGTCTCACATGTTACGCTATGTCTTGGCCCCCCACCCCCCACCTCTTTCCTCAGGCTGCTGGGTCTTTGAACCTGAAATAATCTACTCTAGTGCTGATCTCCTCCTGAGTTGTTAGTCTGCCGCTTCTCTGAAGCTCCCCTGGCTCCTCGGACTTCCCTGGATACCTTTCCTCTTTGCCTTCTATCTCTCACCGTCTTACATATTCTTCCATAATCCTCTTTAAATGGTCAATGTCTTAAAGACAGGGCCTACATTTTATTCATCTTTGTATTTGGGGCACCGAGCCTGATGATATGTGTGCTGGTAAATGCATGTAGAATGAGTGGATTTAGGAATTCTTGAGAGGAAAAGTGAAGGAGGTAAGGAAATTTTACCCCCAGATATGACTACTTAGCATAAAGAATATTTTGAATTAAAAGCCATTAACGATCAGGAAGCATTGGAAGAGGCCTTCCCTCCATCTGCATTAAAAAACGACTAACCTGATCGGGGATTCTTCCTTTCCTGATGACATATTTTTCTGATCACGGCGAAACCCGTCCTTTTCCTTTGGTTGGTTTGATGAAAGATCAACCCACAATTTTGGCAGATTAATAAAACAAAGGTTTGTTTCTAAATACCATGCGCATGGGGGGGAATGTCTTAATGACGGTCAGAGACCTGATGGGCTGGCCCTTCTCAGTAAGGAGTTATAAGACAGGGCTGCTGACTTCCTTTCCAGAATGCTACCAGACCTGGCCCCAAATCATTTAAAACATAATACCTGTCTCTCAGGTTAATTTACAAGTCAATCTGTTTCCCTCCATCTATACACCCACCTCCCCCAGCAACCACTTGCCGAACCTTTACTTTCCACATTTTCCTTTTTTTTTTTTTTTTTATTTTTGGCCGGGGCTGGGCTTGAACCCGCCACCTCCTCTCCCCCCACCCTTTTTTTTTTTTTTTTTTTGAGACAGAGCCTCAAGCTGTCACCCTGGGTAGAGTGCTGTAGCATTACAGCTCACAGCAACCTCCAACTCCTGGGCTCAAGCGATTCTCCTGCCTACCCCTCCCAAGTAGCTGGGACTACAGGTGCCCACCACAACGCCCAGGCTATTTTTTGGTTGCAGCCATCGTTGTTGTTTGGCGGGCCCTGGCTGGATTCAAACCTGCCAGCTCAGGTGTATGTGGCTGGCGCCTGAGCTGCTTGAGCCACAGGCAACGAGCCCTTTTTTTTCTTTTTTTTTTTTTGAGACAGAGCCTCAAGCTATGACTCTGGGTAGAGTGCTATGGTGTCACAGCTCATGGTGTCACAGCTCACAGCAACCTCCAGCTCCTGGGCTTAAGCGATTCTCTTGCTTCAGCCTCCCAAGTAGCTGGGACTACAGGCGCCCGCCACAACACCCGGCTATTTTTTGGTTGTAGTTGTTATTGTTTGGCAGGCCTCCAGGCTGGATTCGAACCAGCCAGCTCTAGTGTATGTGGCTGGCGCCTTAGCGGCTTGAGCTACAGGCGTTACCCTTTCTTTCTTTTTTTTTTGAGACAGTGTCTCACTATGTTGCCCTCCGTGGCTTCACAGCTCACAGCATCCTCAAACTCTTAGGCTTAGGAGATTCTCTTGCCGGTGGATTTTCTTCCCAGCCCGTTTGGAAATCTTACGCCACTTGCACCCAGGTAGAATAAAACCATTTTAATTGTAAAAAAAAAAAAAAAAAAAGAGAGAGAGATTCTCTTGCCTCGGCCTCCTGACTACAGGTGCCCGCCACAACGCCCAGCTATTTTTTTGTTGCAGTTGTCATTGATGTTTAGCTGGCCCTGGCAGGGTCAGCCTTAGTATATGTGGCTGGCCACCAAGACACTCCCTGCTTCCTTCTAAAAGGCATCTATAAAGGTCTCTGACTATCATTAAGACATTGGGTAATCATTCTTGTGGTTTCCCCTACGTGTATGGTATTGGAAAAAACCTTTCTTTTATTAATCTCCCCTAATTGTGAGTTGATTTTTCAGTGAACCAACCAAGGGAAAAGGATGGATTTCACTGTGATCCCTACAGAAGCATTTCACAACTAAGGATTTCTTGGAGCCAGAGGGAAGAAAGAGGGAAGCAGACATGCGGTTTTTTTTTTAGAGACGGAGTCTCACTCTGTTGCCCTTGGTAGAGTGTTGTGACATCACAGCTCACAGCAACCTCCAATTCCTGGGCTTAGGCAATTCTCTTGCCTCAGCCTCCCAAGTAGCTGGGACCACAGGCGCCCACCACAATGGCCGGCTATTTTTTGTTACAGTTTGGCAGGGGCTGGGTTTGAACCCACCGCCCTCGGTATATGGGGTTGGTGCCCTACTCAATGAGCCACAGGCACCGCCCAAGGCGTGCAATTTTAGTCAGAACACAGAGACCGCAGAGTGTGAAGTTTTGTCAATTATTATGTAATTATGATGTGGTGTAATTATGCAGGATGTCACTATCTGCTATTTCGTCCTGGAATGTGTGTGGTAGATGTGCACAAGAACTTTTCCCTTGATCATCCTCTTTGCAGTGCTTGTCGAGTGAATGAACGAATCAGCAAGTGAATGTACTTGGAAGCAGTAAGCTTCCTTGGCCTATTTAACCTTGTCAGGTATTAAGCTATTATTAGTCTAAGCAGGGATTGACAAACATTTCCCATAATAGGCCAGACTGAATATTTTTGGCTTTGTGGACTATATGTTCTCTGTTGCAAATGTTGAACTCTGCTTGTGTTGTAGTGTGAAAGCAGTCATGGAAAATGCGTAAACATCTGAGTATGGTTGATTTCTAATACATTTTTATTTATGGTTACTGAAACTGGAATTTCATATCATTTTCATGTATCACAAACACTAGTATTCTTTTGATTTATTTTTATCAACCGTTAAAGAAGGTACAAATTGTTCTTAATTCACAGGCCTAAAGGAACCTTATTACCCCCTTAACATCTTGATAAGGAGTTATAAGACAGGAACCAAGGTCTCTGATAAAATAAGAGGTGGTGGAGAAGAACTAGAACTAAGATGGCCAAGGAGAAACAATCTGAGGTTACCCTCACTACTCTTCCTACCCTGTTTATAGTGTTTTAGCGTACCAAAAGAAATTCTCACCAGTGCCTGACATTTGTGTAAACACGAAGTGCCATGGCAACTCCCAGAAGTTGCCCTATATAGTTTATAAAGAGGCGGGACCTCCAATTTTTGGAACTCCTTACCCTTTTCCCAGAAATCTTAAGACTCATCCTCCCTTCACTTAACGTAAGTTAAATAGAAGGTATAATATATGTCAAGACCCCATAAACTCATGAGGTACTACTTTTTGTTGCTTCAGAGATAGCAACTGTCCTGTCTAGGGGTCAGCCTCCTTTTTTTTTTTTTTCTCGAACTGAGAAAATGCAATTTTAATAACACACACATACATTCATAGGACTTTAAATAAGCTGTACAAAATCTTGGGGGGAGGGGGAAGAAATCTGCCATTACTGCCTAAGAGCTGGTAGATTAACTGGCTGACGGGACTGCCCAGGGTAAACAAATGCACAAATAATGAGAAGTACCAACACTGTTAATGAATAAGAAAGAACAATCACAGATCATGCTAACTGCTCTGCATGCCCAGCCACCTGTAACCCTACTCTTGCCTCCTTAGAGACAAACCAGGGCAGTCATCGCCTAATCCTCTAACTCAGTTGCTTGTTAATGTGCCACCTCTTAAAATTTTTAATTTTTTAAATTTAAAAATTACTCTTAGCTTGAAGACTCCACATACTACTACTGGCCAGTCTCCACCAAGTATATTTGTTTTGATAAAAATAAAGTGTAAATGCTCCAACTGAGCCTGGATCATAACACACCATTTCCTATCTTTTACATCTGGAGAGACTTTTGTGACGTGCAAAGCAAGCTACTACTTGTGCTTCAAAACAAAAACAAATGCCAATCGTCCAAAGGGTGACAAAGGCACTACCACCATCAGGAGGTCAGACAGAAAATGTACAAATGCTGTTATCTGACTGCTACATAGATGCATTTTGTGCATGGAGAGCCTCTTTACTTAACATGATGTAACTAATAGAATTATATTTTCAGTTAAGGAGGAAAGCAGTTTAGAAAAGGCAACAGTTACACACAGAAGCATAAACACTTACAAGTACCTTAAATTTTCAGCTTGCAAGAAGGGTAATAAGTTTGACATACATATCCAGAAGATTAGACAAGGTGATTTTTGGCACAGTTATACTGCCAAACAAACCAGCACTCAGTGCAAACTTTATTTGCCAAGTTTCCAAAGTGGCCCGACATTCTCTGTGCAATGAACATTTTCTCCCTCTCTCCCTCACTGGGCAACAGCAGGAGGGAGACAACACATGGGGACTCAAGAGGGAGAAGGAAAATACTTGATTTGGGAGAAAAAACATGGGCTACTTGTGCTAAAAGAGAATCACAACATTTTTATGAGAACCCAAATGCAAATACTGGACTATAACCCGGAGACTAAAGACTGCTACCAGAGTCATAAATACAAGGGCCTAAAGTGACATCTGCCATTTATTTTAAAGGGACACATGAAGTACTTTTCTATAATGGAGAAAGACAATTAAAAATAGATTTTTCTTGCTGGAACTGTTAAGTAAAAATGTATCATAGTGGTTTTAAATTTGATGGGCAGTTACCTATTGAAACTGCAATATAAAAGGGTCACTTAAAAAAAACCCTAAATAACCCACTTGTCTCCCCATCAATGTACACAATTAGAAAATATTTATACACTGTAATCACAAGCAATATAAGCAGTATTTTGTGCTTAGGAGATTTTGTACACTTTACGCAATGCAAAATGAGAAAAATATGAACACTTATAAAATTACACACAAATAATGTATCTACGAATCATTAAATTACAGAGTGAAAGCCCCCATTGTTGGGCAGATAGATGCCAGAATTTCAAGCTTCTGTCAAATAGTCAGCCTCTTTTTTTTTTCTTAACTTTAATAAACATGCCTTTGCTCTTTTGCTTTTGCTTTTCTCTGTTGGCTCATTCTTGAATTCTTTTCTGTGTTAAGCTAAGAACTCAGTTGGCCTTTCGGCCTGACCCTCTCATTTTGGATTCATTTTCCTCTATCTGCCTGGTTAATTATTTTATTTATTTATTTTGAGAGAGAGTCTCATTTTGTCACCCTCGGTAGAGTGCTGTGGCATCACAGCTCACAGCAACCTCCAACTCCTGGGTTTAAGCAATTATCTTGCCTCAGCTCAGGTAGCTGAGACCACAGGCCCCTGTCACAACACCTGGCTATTCACAATGCCATACTATTTTTCATTGTTGTTTAGCTGGCCTGGACCAGGTTTGAACCTGGCTCCCTCAGTGTATGTGGCTGGTGCCGTAACCACTGTGCTACAGGCGCCAAGCCTATCACCCTGGTTTAAATGAACCTTAGCTTTGGGTAAAAAAGGAGGTCAAATCTAGTGATAAGGGTTGTTCTTTTACTATAATAAAATAGGCCTTAGAAAAGATTTAAAATCTTGCAGCTCTTTTGATTTACCACTAGATGGTGATCTCTGCAGGCATGTGACTCAGCCAGTGGATTATTCAACAGAGCATGGCTGGCTTTTTTTCCAGAGTATGGTAGATTAGAGGCTGCAACTTTAAAGCAGGCACACAAACTGTCCCAGTAATTCAAAACTTACCACAAATTATGTGAGTTTGATTTATGTCTTCACCTTGACATGTTTCCCTGAATTGCAACATACCCAAACCAAGGGGAACACAATCACGCTGTCAAATCCTCTGGCATGAGCTCGAAGGCTCAGGACAATAATTATGAATTATGTGCTACAGTTAAAGATTTAGGAGCTGCAGCGGTGGTGTTTAGGGACAGATTCTATTCACAGTGCAGGCTAACAAGCAGAGTCCTTTCTTACATTAAGACTGATTCAGGATTCCCCCACTGAAGGCTGGACAGGGATTCCCCCATTCTCTAGGCCCAAGTGAGCTCAGAAATCAGACCCCCTTTCCAGGTACAAACAGGCTGCCCTTTCTAGGACAACCATCTGGGCTCAGGCAAGGTCATGAACAAAGCAGCCTGAACATTTTGGATAGTTCAACCTTGAGTAGGGAGCACACACCCTAATCCCTTCCCTAAAATAACCTTCCCCTAATGGAGGAGGGACTGCATTTCATTCATTTGTTAATGCTTCATTAACTTTGAAAAGATATTTTTCCACCTACCAAGTCCTGGCCAAAAATGTAATATATACCCCTAGACCAGTGATTTTCAACCTTCCTAATGCCCGACCCTTTAATACAGTTCCTCATGTTGTGGTGACCCCCAACCATAAAATTATTTCCGTTGCTACTTCATAACTGTAATTTTGCTACTGTTATGAACTGTAATATAAATATCTGATATGCAGGATGTACTTTCATTGTTACAAAGGGGTTGTGACCCACAGGTTGAGAATAAAGGGCCCAAGACAAAGACTTCCAACTTAGGTCTTCCCCTTTGCCAGAAGCTCTGATGCTTTTTACTCCTGTATTCCTTTCTTTTTTTTCTTTTTCTTTTCTTTTCTTTTCTTTCTTTCTTCTTCCTCTTTTTTTTTTATAGAGACAGAGGCTCATTTTATTGCCCTCGATAAAGTGCCATGCTGTCACACAGCTCACAGCAACCTCCAACTCCTGGGCTTAGGCAATTCTCTTGCCTCAGCTTCCCGAGTAGCTGGGACTATGGGCGCCCACCACAACGCCCAGCTATTTTTTTCTTGCAGTTTGGCTGGGGCTGGGTTTGAACCCGCCACCCTCAGTATATGGGACCGGCATCCTACCCACTGAGCCACAGGCGCTGCCCTGTATTCCTTTCTGTCTAATAAAAATCTTGTCTTCCCACTGATCTGTGGTCAGCAGGCTCATTCTTCGAATACCCGAGACCAAGGATCTGAGGAAGAAATTCTGGTAACGAGAGGATAGTTAAAATGCTTGCCTCCTCTTGTGATATTACACTGACAGCTCTTCCCAAAGAGCCTCCACTCCTGACCTCTTCACGTCACACTCTTCTACCCTTGAGGTATATAATTAGGGACCTGCATTGCCCTTGGGTAGCATATCCTGCACCAATTGCCTTTTACCTTCTTTAGGGTGTGGGGGTATTGGGGAGCTGGAGAACCATAGTAATGTTCTGTGTGTGTGTGTGTGTAGTCAGCTGGAACATAGCTAGACAGAGCAATGGCTCTATTCCATAGTGGTCATTCTTCTTGTCCTCTTGTCTGGAATCTTCTAGCTAAGACCTTTCTCCTGGACAAGTGACCTTTGGCTTTAGCTATGTCACTTTTTCTCCCTTTCTCACCACCCTTCTTTTATCCAGAGACACACAAAAAAGGAGACTGGATGCCTATTGAAATCATTAACAGTGGAAAAAGTTTCCATCTTTCTGGAGCTGAGAAGGGCTCGTCGATAGAGACAGGACTGTGAAGGTCTGTTACACCATGTCGTTACGTGGTTATATTCACCCTGGCCCCAGATTGATTTTTCAGGAAAGGCGGAATGAATCTATTTCTGCCCCACTTCAAGATGCATGACATTGAAGAAAGCTCTCATGTCCTTCCTAAATTCTTTCCTGATGAAACATCTGGAGTAGAGCAGTAAGAAATCCTTTCAAAACTAAATTTACTTTTCCTAAAGGCGAAGACTGATAGTTCTCAAAGGAGGTAATCTACATAGGAAGCATTTTAGAATGTGGTGAGAACTTTAGGTTGTCACAATGATTGTGGGCTGCTACTGGCATATTGTTGGCAGGGCCAGGGCCACCAAGAAAGGTTTGGATCTCAGTGAAAAAAAAAAGAAAAGAAAGGACTAGGGAGGGGGCTGTAGCAAGGGCAGATGGGCATAAAACTTTTATGTAGGATTTGTGTTGGTATGCAATGTAGTAGGGCCCTTTACCCCCTTCCCTGTCACTAGTCTGAGAACTAATGACACCATCTTCCGTCTCATTGATCCTGACCAGAGATGCTAGATACCTTGGGAAACAAGGCACAGCCTTATACAATTAAAAAATCTCTGCCCATCCTGTACAACCTCAAATACCCACATGTGCATTTCAGGTAGGCAAAAAGCTCTTGTTCATAATTATCTGAGTCTAGAACTCTGTTTTTTATGTAACCATAGAGTAGTTTTCATAAAATTTTAATATACACTGAATTTTCCAGGAGTACAACTTCTTTTTTTTTTTTTTTGTAGAGACAGAGTCTCACTTTATGGCCCTGAGTAGAATGCCGTGGCATCACACAGCTCACAGCAACCTCCAACTCCTGGGCTTAAGTGATTCTCTTGCCTCAGTCTCCCGAGTAGCTGGGACTACAGGCGCCCCGCCACAACGCCCAGCTATTTTTTTGGTTGCAATTCAGCCAGGGTCGGGTTTGAACCCGCCACCCTCGGTATATGGGGCCGGCGCCTTACCGACTGAGCCACAGACGCCGCCCAGGAGTACAACTTCTTGTTAACCAAAGGAAGATTATATTTTCTTTGTTCATAACTCCAAAACAGTCCTTCACCATTTCAGAAAGTCATGGTCACAGACAAGAATGCCCCCAAATCAATCTGTTTTTAGCTATCACTATCATAGTGATTCACTTTAGGGGTGCAAGCATCCAATCATTTTATCATGTCTTCTAGTATAGTTGTATAGTATAGTATACATATACCTCTAGTATAGTATACATATACCTGAGCATATGTATAATGAACACATTCACGTATTTAATTTGCAATTAATATAGATGAACTTACTACAGATTGAATTTCATGTTCTTTCTCTATTAGGTTCGGATAGTGATTTATGGCTTTTAGATTTAAGAACTAGTAAATTCTCTGGGGCGGCGCCTGTGGCTCAGTCAGTAAGGCGCAGGCCCCATACACCAAGAGTGGCGGGTTCAAACCTGGCCCCGGCCGAACTGCAACCAAAAAATAGCCGGGCGTTGTGGCGGGCGCCTGTAGTCCCAGCTACTCAGGAGGCTGAGGCAAGAGAATCGCTTAAGCCCAGGAGTTGGAGGTTGCTGTGAGCTGTATGATGCCATGGCACTCTACCAAGGGCCATAAAGTGAAACTCTGTCTCTACAAAAAAAAAAAAAAAAAAAAGAACTAGTAAATTCTCTGATGTGTGACTTTCAGAGTAGCAAAAAAAGATGTTATATAATATTTAATGAGAGGCTAGGTATAATACTTTATGTGTTGGTTTCCTATTACTGTTGTAAGAAATTATGACAAATTTTCTGGCTTAAAACAACATAAACTTGAGCAGTGCCTGTGGCTCAGTTGGTAAGGCGCCGGCCCCATATACTGAGGGTGGTGGGTTCAAACCCGGCCCCAGCTGAACTGCAACCAAAAAATAGCTGGGTGTTCCACAATGCCCGGCTATCTTTTGTTGCAGTTTGGCTGGGGCCGGGTTTGAACCCACCACCATTGGTATATGGGGCCAGCGCCCTACCCACTGCTGCAGGAGCAGCTCTCCATCTCAAAATTCTTAATCACATCTGCTATGTCCCTTTTGCTATGTAAGGTAACATGGACATTAGGATCTGGCCATCTTTGTGGGGGGCATTATTCTGTCTACCTTAATTTAAAGATTTAATAATTATTCTGATAAGGTTTTGGCCCTCAGGTATAATTAAAGCCCTAGGCTCAGTGCTTCCTCTCTCCTTCTGATCTCAGGATAGGTTGATTTCTTCCTTGTCTATGAGTTGGGCTGCCTGCTCAAGGAGTAAGTACAATGTCTAGAGAAGAGCAACTTCAACCCTGCTAGGCTGAACTCTTGGCCCCTCAGAGAAAACTAGTTGTTGCAAGGCACTGAGTTGCCTGTGGATATCAGTGTCCATTGGAAGCTAATCTGGATAGAAAAACTCCTTTTTGGGGAGTGGCGCCTGTGGCTCAGTGAGTAGGGTGCCAGCCCCATATACCGAGGGTGGCGGGTTCAAACAAAAAAATAGCCAGGCATTGTGGTAGGCACTTGTAGTTCCAGCTACTTGGGAGGCTGAGGCAAGAGACTAAGCCCAGGAGTTGGAGGTTGCTGTGAGCTGTGATGCCATGGCACTCTACCGAGGGCAACAAAGTGAAACTGTCTCAAAAAAAAAAAAAAAAAGTGAAAGATCTCTACAAAGGGAAATACAAAACACTTATGGAAGAACTCATAGATGACATAAACAAATGGAAAAACATCCTATGCTCATGGATTAGATGAATCAACATTACTTAAAATGTCCATATTGCCCAAAGTGATTTATAGATTCAACATAATTCCCATTAAAGTACCAATGTGATTTTTCACAGATCAAGAAAAAATAATCCTAAACTTCAGATGGAACCAAAAAAGAGCCTGAATAGCCAAAGCAACCCTAAATAAAAAAGAACAAATCTGGAGGACTTATATTACTTGATTTCCAAAAATACTGCAAGGTTATAGTAACCAAAACAACATGGTACTGGTATAAAGGTAAACACACAGACCAATGCAACAGTATAGAGAACCCAGAAATAAAGTCATAAAACTGTGATCAACTGATTTTTAACAAAGAAGACAAAAACATACTGGAGAAAGGACACCCAATTCAATAAGTGGTACTGGCAAAACTGGATAGCCACATACGGAAGAATGAAAATGTATCCTTATCTCTTACCATATACAAAAATTAACTCAAGGTGGGTTAAAGACTTAAATGTAAGACCCTGGCTCGGTGCCTGTAGCTCAAGTGGCTAAGGTGCTAGCCACATACACCAGAGCTGGCAGATTCGAATCCAGCCCCAGCCTGCCAACAGCAATGACAACTACAACCAAAAAATAGCCAGGTGTTGTGGTGGGCATCTGTAGTCCCAACTACTTGGGAGGTTGAGGCAAGAGAATCACTTAAGCCCAAGAGTTTGAGGTTGCTGTGAGCTGTGATGCTACAGCACTCTACCTAGGGCGACATAGTGAGACTCTGTCTCAAAAAAATAAAGAAGCCATTTTTCTAACAGATAATAATAATAAAGGCCAGTCAGGTGCAGTGGCTCACGCCTGTAATCCTAGCACTCTGGGAGGCTGAGGTGGGTGGATTGCCTGAGCTCACAGGTTGGAGACCAGCCTGAGCCACAGTAAGACCCTATCTCTAAAAATAGCTAGGTGTTGTGGCAGGTGCTTGTAGTCCCAGCTGTTTGGGAGGCTGAGGTAAGAGAATAGCTTGAGCCCAAGAGTTTGAGGTTGCTGTGAGCTATGATTCTACCGCACTCTACTGAGGGCAACAAAGTGAGACTCTGTCTCAAAAAACAAAACAAAACAAAACAAAACAAAAACAACAATAACCCAATAGATATAGTGTGGATACAGTGAAAAGGGGACACTTACACACTGTTGGTGGGAATGTAAACTAGCACAACTGCTGTGAAAAGCAGTATGGAGATTCCTCAAAGAACTAAAAATAGACCTACCATTTGACCCAGCAATCCCTCTACTGAGTATTCTACTCAAAGGAAAAGAAGTCATTATATCAAAAAGATACCTGCACCCAAATGTTTATCACAGCAAAATTCACAATTGCAAAGATAGGGAATCAACCTAAGTGCCCATCAACTGACGAGTAGATCAAGAAAATATAGTATGGCTCTGCGCCTGTAGCATAGTGGTTATGGTGCCAACCACATGCACCGAGGCTGGTGGGTTTGAACCTGGCCTGGGCCAGCTAAGCAATAATGATAACTACAACAACAACAACAATAGCTGGGTCTTGTGGCGGGCGCCTGTGGTCTCGGCCGCTAGGGAGGCTGAGGCAGGAGGATCACTTGAGCCTAAGAGTTTGAGGTTGCTGTGAGCTATGACACCACAGCTCTCTACTGAGTCTGACATTGTGAGACTGTGTCAAAAAAATAAAAATCATGAAAATGTAGTCTGTATATGTATGTGTATGCCTGTATACACACACACACACAGAGTACTACTCAGCTATAAAAAAGAATGAAATAATAGCTTTTGCAGCAAATTAGATGGAACAGAAGACCATTATCCTAAGTGAAGTATCTCAGGAATGGAACAACAGATACCACGTGTTTACTTATAAGTGGGAGCTAAATGAGGGATATAGATAGTTATAAAGAGCTGTAATGAAAAAAATAAATAAATAAAAAATAAAGAGCTGTAATGGACACTGGGAACTAAGAAGGGGGGAGGCTGGGAGGAAGATGAGGGATAAAAATCTACCCATAGGGTACAATGTACACTATTCTTGTGACGGGTACACTGAAAGTCCTGACTTAGCAGGATACAATTTCTCCATGTAACAAAACAACCCAGACCCTTAAATTTTTTGAAGAAAAAAAGGAATTCAGATTTTTCTAATTCAGAAACTCAACTGGTGCTTGGGAACTACTACACTCACAAAGACCTAGGCTACGAGGTCCTCCTACATAGATGCATCCCAGAAACTAAAAATATTCCATGGACGATAAATCAGAGGGCTAGATCTGCAGGTGTCTTTTCATTCTGGGTGAGAGCTGCCTGGTAGCCAAGAAGAGTAGTAGCATTTAATTCAATTGGGGATGCTAGAATTGTCCCTCCCATGTCCTTACTCCCGGGTAAGAAGAGGGACTGAGCACATTGCTCTTTTTTTGGTGTGTGTGTGGAAGTGGACACGTTTCAAGGAAATTTGATAGAAAGATAGAGATGAGGATTTTTATATTATTTATTTATTCACTTACTTACTTTTGGGGCAGAGTCTTACTATGTTGACCCAGGCTATAGTGCTGTGACATTAGCCTAGCTCATACCAATTGCAGACTCCTGGGTTCAAGCGATCAAGTGATCCTCCTGCCTCAGCTGCCCAGAGTGCTAGGGTTATAGGCGTGAGCCACCACACCCAGCCCGGCGTTTTATTTATTTATTTATTTATTTATTTATTTCATTTTTTCATTTTGTCACCCTTAATAGAGTGCTGTGGTGTCACAGCTCACAGCAACCTCCAGCTCCTGGTTTTAGGTGATTCTCTTGCCTCAGCCTACCAAGTAGCTGGGACTACAGGCGACCACCACAATGCCTGGCTATTTTTTGTTGTACGGCATTTTTATTTTTAAAGCCTCTGTCTCTGTATCCACCTTACAGGAGCATCAGAGCTGCTAAGCACAGGGAGCTGCATACCTTGTAGTAGGGGTGCTGTGAGAGCCCCAGGAGATACTAGAGAGGAAAGATGCTCTTTGGAGACTCAATAGTACTGTTATGCGTGTGCTGAGTACTCAGTTTAGCTTCTGCTGCTTGTGAACAATCCAGCCTTGGCAGAAAGACTGAGAAGTGTGGGACAAAGGGCTCATCTCACTTGAGAGAGTGCAATGCAAGCCTGACAGCTGAAGGGTCCCAGAGCAGCAAATTTCACCTTGCTTCTTTTCTTGGACCATTCCAGCTGTCTGTTTTTGATTGACAGAGGCATTTGGCTGCTAAAAATACCCTACTGACCAAGTGCTCCCGATTTCATCTAATGCTGAACATGGCTGCAGTCCAGAACTCAGCATATGCAGATAGTTTCTTCTCACAAAGGAACTTTTCAAAATTTCTCAGGCCCAATCCCAGAACCAGACTAGCCCAGGAAATAGTCACTTTCCTCTCAGTTGGCTTTGCTGGGTGACGAGGGAGACCTTTCCCAGGTCACTGTCTTCTTGCCTGCCCCATCTCCACTTCCAGGAAAAGTGGCCGAGGGGGAGGTGAGGGCCCCGGGGGCTGAGAAGGAGTGAAGCGGGGGAGGTGGCTTGTCCATTTATAGTCTTGCTCTTTGGGATGCTGAAGGTGCTGAAATAGCAGCGACAAGAGGCTTGGCTCACTGTTGAATATCTGGCATGCAGGTCTGACGGACTCTCAGATGACAATAGAGAGAATGGAGAACGTGGAGGTCTTCACTTCTGAGGGCAAAGGCAGGGGTCTGAAGGCCACTAAAGAGTTCTGGGCTGCAGATGTCATCTTTGCCGAGCGGGCTTATTCCGCAGTAGTTTTTGACAGGTATGAAATGTGGGGACTTGCCACCTTTTCTCCTGTTGGTTTGGCTGGTGCCAAACTTAACATACAGGGGAAGGGATAACAACACTCATGTGATCCTTTTGAAGAAAACAGCACTTCTGACTCCTGTTTTCTGGCGTAACATTTTCTGCAAAGGGTCATTGCCAATGTGATTTGCTGTGGTTCCTAGAAGGATGGTAAAGGTGAGCAAAAGCTTTGGGGCACCTTCTCCTAACACAGGTGAACTTGGCTGAAAGGGTGTGCTGCTTCCAAATGCTGTGAAATGAAGGAAACCCCCCCCCCCCTGAGAGTGTGAGGGTGTGCTGGGGGTAGAAAGGTGGGTGTGGTGCTGTGGAAAACATTTTCTTACAGAAAACTCTGTTTTTAGCTTCATTTGATAAAATAAACACATTAAAAGATAAAGCAATTGCTGAGACTTAAAAAAATTATAACTACACAGGTACTGTAAGAATCCGTTTAGAAAAATGAGAATATAACCTAATCCTAGTCCTCTTTGCCTTTCCTCAGAGGTAACTTATGTTACTATTTCAATGTTTTCCTTTCTAAAATGTTCTTGTCCATATATTTGCATTTATCAAAATGGATAGGTTCCATTTGTCTATGTTACCTTTTTTTTTTTTTTTTTACAGAAGTGGTATTGTGGTATTGTACTTCGGATATTTTTGTCTCTTCTTTAAACATGTTTTTGATGTCTATCTTTAAAGGAGTCTATAGATACTTCTTTTAAATCTCCAAAGATCTGTTTCTTTTAACTACACGTAGAGCTATTCATGTAGATACATATGCTGTAAGGATCACCAGTTTTAATTACTGTAAATATTCTTCCCTATAAATCTATGACATTTTACTTACCCATTTCTCTATTGAGAGACATTTAGGGTTTCTAAGTTGTCATAAAAACAAACAATTAAAATTCTTAGCCCTGTCCACTTGTACACACGTAGGGCATATGATTAGATTGCACCAGTGAGGAATTGCTGTGCTGTAGGGAGTGCTGTTTTCAGATTTAATAGGCTCTCCAAAGAGGCTCTGTTACGTTTACTTTTTTTTTTAATGGCTAGCTGATTGGCATTTTATCTATTAAGTTTCTATTTCCATTTTCCCCACAACCATGTCTACACTGAATAACCAAACTTTTAAATTAATACTAAATCTTCATTTAATTTGTATCTTAAACAAACCTTCTTGGTGATTACTTTAAAATGACAATGTTTCTGAGATCAAAGTTGGGGTGGCCTGTCTGACATTTATGTGGTCAGAATCAAGATGGCCTCTGATCATCTAGTCTTCGTGACTGGCTCACTGTACTAACCATCCTGGAACAGGCAATGCTTTTCAGAGACAACTGGATTAGTATTCACGTTCTCTTTTCTTCCCGCTGGCTAAGACCTTCAGGGATAAGGATGGGAACTGGAGCATGTGCCTCACCAGCACTCAAGGAATATAGGGGCCCCCTGACACTGATAGCTCTTCAGGGAGAGCTTTTCTTATCTCATCAATTTATTTGTGTGTGTGTCAGGAAAGGGGTGAGTACAGCTAGGGAGTCAGCTGGATTCAGTTAAAACACAACGATACAGCAACACAGGAACTGTGAGCATTGATCTGGGGGCTACCATCAAGTTGCCACTTGGCCTTGTGAAGAACACCTCCGTTTGGTGCCTCCAAGTCCCCAAAGTATATCTAGCTAGTTTCCCTTTCTTTTTCTTTTTTCTCTCCCCCCCTTTTCTCTTCCATCTGAAACATAGGAGAATTATTTTTTCTTTGAGTCAGAGTCTTGCTCTGTTGCCTGGGGTAGATAGAGTGCAGGGGCATGATCATAGCTCACTGCAACCTTGAACCCTTGGGCTAAAGTGATCCTCCTGTCTCAGCCTCTCTAGTAATAGGGACTACCAGCACGCACTATCCTGCACAGCTAATTTTCTGTAGAGATGAGGCCTCTCTATTTCCCAGGCTGGTCTCGAACTCCTGGGTTCAAGAGATCTTCCTGCCTTGGCCTCCCAAAATACTAGGGTTACAGTTTCCCTTTCAAGAATGTTTGGAGCTGAATGGACTTTCCTTTCATTATAAAAGTTTTTATTTTAGAAAATTTAGAAAGAAAAATAAAGATATCACACAAAGATGACTACTTTTAACATGTTGGTTGGGTATTTCCTTCCAGCTTGTTTTAAAATGTAGGCTTCATTTGTTTGTTATACACAGATGGGATGTTATTGTTCAAATTATTATGTTTTTCCATTTAATAATTTAGATATCTTATTTGCTATTATACAGTCTTCAGAAACATAGTATTTGAAGGTTGAACATTCTTCCATCACTTGCTGATTACTGGACATTTAGGTTGTTTCCACGTTTTTATTGTTATAAATCTTTTGTCATTCATCTGAAGTAATAATAAAAACAACCTTAGTGCATATTGAAGATAAAATGCTACATAATATGTTATATTATTATAGTAATAAA
Organism: Nycticebus coucang; assembly: GCF_027406575.1. Taxonomy (NCBI): domain Eukaryota; kingdom Metazoa; phylum Chordata; class Mammalia; order Primates; family Lorisidae; genus Nycticebus; species Nycticebus coucang. Next base: position 85,650,307 of record NC_069783.1, read on the forward strand.
GTAATAAAAACTGGGATGTTTGGGGTAAACGATCTTTAAAAGGACTAAAAAAAAATCTAAAAGACATAGTTTTTCTAAGTGTATTATCCAAACTTGTCACTGTATAGATGAGAGGGCTAGTCTTTCTTTCCCTGGTTATACCTGAGACAGTCCAGAGAGCATCAAAGGAAAGTTTTACCCATGTGAAGCTTCTGGTGAGGCTCAGTCACAAAGATAAGAAACTTGACTGGGGAGGTAAAATGGAGTTACCCATAAAAGACACTCTATAAAAGTAGCACATTCTAATCCACCTTATTTCTGCCCTACCTTCCAGCACAAACATGAGGAAAAAGATTTTATTTTGAGTTTAGTACTGCATTAAGTAAAAATTCTTTTAAACAATATATGTAAAATATATTATTCTAATTACTATTATATATATTCTAACATGTACATTATATATGCTAACATATATAAATAATATAAAGCAGATTCTCCTGTAAATGATTGCTATGGACGTTTTTGTTGGTTTCCTTCTCTGGGAGAGCAGGTTCCTAGGAAGGGAATTACTGTGTCAGTAACGTATGTGCATTCAGCTTTAAAATACAATGCTGCACTGTGAAATGCTGGTTTGCAAGTTTGAATTGTGTCTTTGCTGGAATAGGCCCAGCTTAGCATTAACAGCAACCAGGCTCTTCAAATATAGTCTTTAGTCTGGTTAGGATCTCTTTTTTGTTTCACTGGTTAGGAAAACAAGTGGTCAGGCGGCACCTGTGGCTCAGTGGGTAGGGCGCCGGCCCCATATACGGAGGGTGGCAGTTCGAACCCGGCCCCGGCCAGCTAAAACAGCAATGAGAATTGCAACAAAAAATAGCAGGGCGTTGTGGCTGGTGTCTGTAGTCCCGGCTACTTGGGAGGCTGAGGCAAAAGAATCGCTTAAGCCCAAGAGTTGGAGGTTGCTGTGAGCTGTGAAGCCACAGCGCTCTACAGAGTGTGACAAAGTGAGACTCTGTCTCAAAAAATAAAAATAAAAAACGAAAAGAAAAGAAAAACAAGTGGTCTTGGCTTGGCGCCTGTAGCACAGTGGTTATGGTGCCAGCCACATACACTGAGGCTGGTGGGTTTGAAACCAGCCTGGGCCAGCTAATCATCAATGACAACTGCAACCAAAAAATAGCCAGGCGCCTGTAGTCCCAGCTACTTTGGAGGCTGAGGCAAGAGAATTGCTTAAGCCCAAGAGTTTGAAGTTGCTGTGAGCTGTGACGCCACAGTACTCTACTGAATGCGACACAGTGAGACTCTGTCTCAAAAAATAAAAATAATAAAAAAATAATAAAAACGAGTGATCTGCATAAAGGTAAGAGAGCAAGAATAAAGCTGGGAAGTCTTTCAGGCCTAGCAAGTATGGATCACAGGGTTACCAGGATCCCTGGCAGGCATGACTAAGCGATCAGGCACATCTTCCTCCTGAACTCCCCACTGGCCTCCAAGTCCTTTCCAGCCTGGTGCTTCAGGGGCCTGCTATGGACTGCTACTGACTAATGGGAACAGGCACTCAAAGTCTATTTTCCACCCTAGTAGGTGTTTTGATTCAGTGCTGGAGAGGAGTGAAAGTGAAGTACTAGGGCAAGGTCTGCTCTAAGGAGTTGCATTTCTTGGATACAGTATTTTGCAGATGAGACATTAGGGTGTGGTGCTTGAGCTGGTAAATGTTGCTTCTGCCCCTTTAGCTCTCTTCTCTGAAGGTTCTTTGTTCTTGGGAGGACACAGAGTGGGAGCTCCACTTAGCCCATATGATTCTGTTTGCCTTTGCATAAAATGGAGCTAATATGGTTTTTTCGGGGGGTTGGGAATTTATGCTGTTTAGTTGTTGCTGGTATTGCTCAGATTTTTAAAGCTCATTTTGGGAAATTTACAAATTATAGGAAAAACAAAGGAAGAAAATAATAATTCTTTGCAATCTTACCGGAAAAAACTATTAAAATTCTGGAGTATATCTTCTGTAATCTCATGCACATATAATGCTTATAAAATATTTTCTCGATCCTGATGAGTTGTGGGTGGGGTGGGGGGGTCCTGGGAGAAACACTACATTAAATGTATACCTTGATTGTAAGACATTTCTAAATTCCAGCTATTAAAACATGGGGAAGAAGTTTATTTTATTTTATTTTATTATTATTATTTTTTTTTTTTTGCAGTTTTTGGCTGGAGCTGGGTTTGAACCCACCACCTCCGGCATATGGGGCCAGCTCCTTACTCCTTTGAGCTATAGGCGCCACCCCAAAGAAGTTTATTTTAGAATGGAAGGAAAATGGCAGACATATAGTGTGCCACATTTATCAACTCCAGGACACATATGTTATCAATTCCATAATACATATTTCATTTTAATATTTAAATCATGATGTGTCCCAAAATCTATGGCTCATTATGGTTTAATTGGCAGAATGGTTTTTTTGGTTTTAATGCTGTTTTTTTTTTTTTTGTTGTTGTTGTTGCAGTTTGGCCGGGGCTGGGTTTGAACCCGCTACCCTCGGTATATGGGGCCAGCGCCCTACTCACTGAGCCACATGCGCCGCCCGGTTTTTTTGGTTTTATAGTAGTGAATAAAAATGATGCATTTAATAATCATTTGATAATTTTATTTATTTTATTTTATCTTACTTTTTTGAGACAGAGTCTTATTATGTTGCCCTCAGTAGAGTGCTGTAGTGTCACAGCTCACAGCAACCTTTAACTCTTGGGCTTAAGCAATTCTCTTGCCTCAGCCTCCCGAGTAGCTGGGACTAGAGGAGCCCGCCAGGACACCTGACTAGTTTTTTTTTGTTGCTGTTGCAGTTGTCATCGTTGTTTAGCAGACCTGGGCTGGGTTTAAACTCTCCTGCCTCAGTGTATATGGCTGGTGCCCTACCCACTGAGCTATGGGCGCTGCCCATCATTTGATAATTTTAATAATTTAAGATTATTAAATGGTGCATTTAGTAATTTTTCATTCAATGTAATTAAGTTGTATATATTTTATCTCAAAAATGGCATTATTTTGTAACCTGTTTACTTCACAATTTTTTGTGACTTTTTTTTTTTTTTTTTTAGAGACAGAGTCTCACTTTGTCACTCTTGGTAGAGTGCCATGATGTCACAGCTCACAGCAACCTCCAGCTCTGGGGCTCTTGCGATTCTCTTGCCTCAGCCTCCCGAGTAGCTGGGACTACAGGTCCCCGCCCCAATACCTGGCTATTTTTTTGTTGCAGTTTGGCCAGGGCAAGTTAAAACCCGCCACCCTTGGTATACGGGGCCGGTGTCACAGTCACTGCCCAGTTTTTTGTAAATTTCAAAACCATTAATATCCTTTAACACCCTTTTTAATGGCTGCATAGTATTTCTTTTGTTAACGGTTGTGTATTAATTTAATTAGGTGACGTATTTTGAGACACTCTCACTATGTTGTCCTTGGTAGAGTGCTATGGTGTCACTGCTCACAGCAACCTCAAAGTCTTGGACTTAAATGATTCTCTTGCCTCAGCTTCCCAAGTAGCTAGGACTATAGGTGTCTGCCACAATGCTCTGCTACTTACTGTTGTAATTGTCATTGTTTAGCAGGCCCAGGCCAGGTTTGAACCCACCAGCCCCTGGTGTATGTGGCTAGTGCCCTAACCACTGAACAATGGGCGCTGAACCTCACTGACATATTTTGGATTTCAAGGGTGTTTTCTACTTTTTCCTAATAGATTTTCCACATATCTCTGATTATTTATTAATGATAAACTCCTAGAAGTAGAAATTTTGGATTCAAAAGACATTTTTAAGGCTTTTGATTTAAATTTCCAAATCCCCTTACCAAAGGAGATCATACTTTATCCCACTAGCAGCTAGAGTTTGATCTCTCCAATACTGGTCACAGAGAAAGCTATCTTTTACTTTTTCATATTTTCCAACTTAACCTGTAAAAACTTATTTTAATTTGATGGTTTTAATGTTAGAGAAGTTAACATTTTTCCTAGTCAATCATATTTTTTCATTTATTTATTTTGAGACAGAGTCTCTGTTTGTCGATCTTGGTAGAGTGCTGTGGTGTTGTAGTTCACAGCAATCTCAAACTCTTGGGCTCAAGTGATTATCTTGCCTCAGCCTCCTGAGAAACTGGATGCCCGCCATGATGCCTGATGCCTGGCTGATTTTAGAGATTGGGGGTGGGGGGTCTCTTTTTTCTTTTTTTGCAGTTTTTGGCCAGGCCTGGGCTTGAACCCAACACCTCCAGTATATGGGGCCGGCACCCTACTCCTTGAGCCCATAGGCGCCACCTCAGATGGGGTCTCATTTTTGCTCAATCTGATCTCCAACTCCTGAGCTCAAGCAATCCACCTGTCTTGGCCTCCTAGAATGCTAGGATATAGACATGAGCCACTGTGCCTGGCCAATAGTCATTCATTTATGAATTATCTGTTCTTTTTTGATGCCCTCAAAATTTATGTATATGCATAACTCATTTAATTTTTAAAATTTTTTTTTTTTTTTTGTAGAGACAGAGTCTCACTTTATGGCCCTCGGTAGAGTGCTGTGGCCTCACATAGCTCACAGCAACCTCCAACTCCTGGGCTTAAGCGATTCTCTTGCCTCAGCCTCCTGAGTAGCTGGGACTACAGGCGCCCGCCACAACGCCCGGCTATTTTTTTTTGGTTGCAGTTCAGCCGGGGCCGGGTCTGAACCCGCCACCCTCAGTATATGGGGCCGGCGCCTCACTGACTGAGCCACAGGCACCGCCCAAAATTTTTTTATTATTTTTTTTCTTTTCACAGTTTTTTTTTTTTCTTTTTTGAGACAGAGCCTCAAGCTGTCCCCTTGGGTAAGTGCTGTAGCATCATACTCACAGCAACCTCCAACTCCTGGGCTCAAGTGATTCTCTTGCCTCCATCTCCCAAGTAGCTGGGACTACAGGTGCCCGCCACAACGCCCGGCTATTTTTTGGTTGCAGCTGTCGTCGTTTGGCGGGCCCCAGGCTGGATTTGAACCTGCCAGCTCAGGTGTATGTGGCTGGCGCCTTAGCCGCTTAAGCCACAGGTGCCAAGCAGCTTTCACCATTTTCAAATGGCCCCCAACCCAGACGATTGAGACCTATTGAATTTATTTAGTCCTCTCTTGCAAATGGAGAAACTGAGGCTTAGACAGGTCATGGGCCTTTCCCAGGTCACACGGGTGAGTCATAAAGTAAGACGGAGTCCTCCCACATTTTGTCCAGACATCTTTCTCCTTGTCCCCCCCCAGGTGGGCTTTACAGCATTGCCCAGTTAATTTCTCTTGTTTTAGTCAGTCCAGTTAATAATATTTAATCTTAATAAAGGAAAGGGTACCCATCCTTCAATTTCAGAAGAATTAAGAGCTGGTTCTGGGGACTAAGAAAGGTTACCTCCAGTAAGTCCTAGGTAAGAAACAGGAATATATGTATTATTAAAAAAGAAAAAAGTGCTTAGGGCGGCGCCTATGGCTCAAAGGAGTAGGTGCTGGTCCCATATACCTGAGATGGTGGGTTCAAACCCAGCCCCAGCCAAAAACTGCAAAAAAAAGAAAAAGAAAAAAGTGCTTATAGTAATAAACCAACATATTAGTTTCCTATTGCTGCTGTAACACATTACCTTAAAAAAACACATGTTTATTTCTTATAGTTCTGAAGGCTAGAAAACTGGGCTCATAGTTCTGTGTTTCTTTGCTATCACTAGCTTCTTGAGGCTGCCCACAGTCCTTGGCTCATGGCCTCCTTCCTGTGTTTTTATTACCAGCAGTGTAGCTTTTCTTCCTCTCTGACCTCTTGCTTCCTTCTTATAAGGACCTTGGGATTATATTAGGCCCACCCGGATAGTTCAGGATACTGTCTCCATCTCAAGGTCTTTAATCTTCATCACATCTGCAATAGCCCCTTCACCAAGTGAGGCAACATATTCATAGGTTCTGAGGATTAAGACATTGGCATTTTGTGGGGGGGCTATTATTCTACCTACCACAACCAATAACATGAATTTTCTAGATTAATCCAAAATTTGTTAAGAAAGAGCAGGATAGTTAGTGGATTTTTTTTTTTTTTTTTGAGACAGAGTCTTACTATGTCACCTTCAGTAGGGTGCTGTGGCATCACAGCTCACAGCAACCTCAAACTCTTGGGCTCAAGTGATTCTCTTGCCTCAGCCTCCCAAGTAGCTGGGATTACAGGCACCTGCCACAATGCCTGGCTATTTTTTTGTTGCAGTTGTCATTGTTGTTTAGCTGGCCCGGGCTGGGTTCGGACCCGCCAGCCTGGGTGTATGTGGCCAGCCCTGTAACCACTGTGCTACGGGCACCAAGCCAAGTTAGTGGATTTTTAAATAAGTTCTCTAAATAAAAACATGGCCAGTTCCTAAATGATTCTGTTTATGGAGTTGAAAGTGTCCAGGAGAGGGCAGTGCCTATGGGTCAGTGAGTAGCGCCAGCCCATATATGGAGGGTGGTGGGTTCGAACCCTGCCCCAGCCAAACTGCAACAAAAAAATAGCCGGGTGTTGTGGTGGGCACTTGTAGTCCCAGCTACTTGTGAGGCTGAGGCAAGAGAATCACCTAAGCCCAAGAGCTGGAGATTGCTGTGAGCTGTGACGACACAGCACTCTACGGAGGGTGACAAAGTGGACTCTGCCTCTAAAAAAAAAAGTGTCCAGGAGATTGTGTGTGCATATGTGTGTGTGTGTGTGTGTGTAGAGGAAGAGATGAAGGGAACATGAGTACTTTTAAGCAAACTATTGTCATTCAGGATTTTTTTTAAAAATTGAACTAGTTATGAGTTTTTTTAAGTCCAGTGGAGACAGCTGGACTTTTAGCTGGTATAATTTCATGTGAGCCTGTGGGAACACCAGGATTAGCTCTGGCAAATGCACAAACACACATGTGGCCTTTAATCTGATAACAGCTGGTGGGTAGGTGGGGGGGGAATAAGTGATGCTATAAATGGAAATAATTTAATAAAAGGATTAGAGAAATTCCTTAACAATTAGTTCAGAAAATAATAAATGTGTTTGTTAGAGTACTCAGGTTATAGCCTTAAATGTTGGCACTTGATGCAGAAGACAACCACTATACATTTAGACTTATTTATTTCTTTATAGACAATGCTACTCTGTTTGTCCATCCTAGAGTGCAGTGGCATCATCATACTTCATTGCAACCTTTAACTCCTGGCTCAAGCAACCCTCCTGCTTCAGCCTCCCAAGTAGCTGGAACTACAGGTGCCCACCTGCACACATGGCTTATTTTTCTATTTTTTGTAGGGACGGGGTCTTGCTCTTGCTGAGCCTGGTCTTGAACTCCTTCAAGTAATCCTCTCTCCTCTGGCTCCTCAAGTGTTAGGATTACAGGGATGAGCCAAGATGCCTGGCTAGACTTATGCCTTTAATTTGGCACTTTTAGCTGCAGAAGCAAAACATGTTAGCGTGTCATATAATCCATTGTGAGCTATATTGGTAAATATTGCTAAATAATCCTTGAATTCAGATGTTTGGGAACAATTGCCTTTTACATACAGATGAGATCAAATGGCAGGCTGCCTCCATAATAATGCCATCCTCACTCATTTGCATCTGAGGATGTGTTTTGAATGTGAGTTGAGGGGCATGGTCACAGCTAGCACATGGACGTGCCTAGAAGTCTGTGTGGGGAGTGTGGACCTTGTCATGCGAGTGTGGCACAGAAACTCCTGAGAGTTGGTGTTTTACTTATTTATTTATTTAGAGACAGAGTCTCACTATGTCACCCTCGGTAGATGCCACTGTATCAAACTCAAACTCTTGGGCTTAAGCGATTTTCTTTTGCCTCAGCCTCCCAAGTAGCTGGGAGTATAGGCACACACCACAATGTTGGCTATTTTTTTTGTTGCAGTTGTCATTGTTGCTTTAGCTGGCCAGGGCCGGGTTCGAACCTGTCAACCTCGGTGTATGTGGCTCTGCCCTACCCACTGAACTACAGGAGCCGCTGAGAGTTGGTGTTTTAATAAAAAGGGATATTAAAAAATATTAGCAGTTCCTTAGGCCCAATCCAAGGAAGCAATACCCCCTAACTTCTTACTCCGGGGTTTATAATATTTGGTATGTATATGAATCCCTGATATTGTCAAACAGATACTTCTGTCTCCTGTGTGAGCCTGCGCATGTCCACACGGAAGCCTCTGACTCATTAGTGCTACTTCCCTGAAGACCTGGACCTTCTCTGATCTCAGACCATCTTAGAGGGGAAAGTAATGCCTCCTTACCTCCTTAGTGACTGCCTTTCTGGATTCTGCCTCTTCCCCACCTTAGTGGAAGTCAGTTCTCCCTTCCTGGAACCTTACAGCAGGTTATGACACTTGAGGTCTGCAGGTCTCACCTTGGTCATGTGTTTATGGGGTTTGTTTGAAGGCAAGATCAGATCGTCTTTGTTTTTATCCCCTCTATTACCCAGCTCTATGCATAGAACATAACAGATACTCAATAAAACACTCGTGAAAGGCAGGAAGAAGGGAAGCAAAGAAGGGAGGGGAGAAGGAGAGAGGGAAAAAGGAAGAAAAGAAAGAAGGAATAAGAAAATGAATCTAAAATGTTGTGACACTGTCTGGGTATTTGAGGGATGAAATGTTCTTTAGGCCACCTCCCCCCCAATTTCTGAGGGGAGAATTTCTGACAGGGCGAGAATTTGCAAGCATCCCAGAAAGACAGAACTATTGGTTCAGTCTTCTCTGGCTGTGGTTTTTTTGTTTGTTTGTTTTTGGCCAGGAGTGGGCTTGAACCCACCACCTCAGGTATATGGGGCCGGTGCCCTACTCCTTGGAGCCACAGGCAACGCCCTTCTCTGGCTGTGTTTTCAGAGGGCTCAAACCCCATGTAGTCACCTTGTCTTTTTTTATTTTTTTATTTTTTTTGAGACAGAGTCTCAAGCTATTTGCTCTGGGTAGAGTACTGTGGCATCACAGCTCACAGCAACCTCAAACTCTTGGGCTTAAGTGATTCTTGGGAGGCCTTAGCCTCCCAAGTAGCTGTGACAACAGGTGCCTGCCACAACACCTGGCTATTTTTTTTTGAGTAGTTGTCATTGTTGTTTGGCAGGCCCAGGCTGGGTTCAAACCCGCCAGCCCCAGTGTATGTGACTGGCACCCTAACCACTGAGCTTTGGACGCCGAGCCTAGTCACCTTGTCTTTGTATTTATCTCTCCAGTAACTGGCTATTTCCATAAAAGGAGCTGAACAGTAGCTGCCCTTTCAGCCCTCCTGACTTTGACAGATGACAGAGCCCAGCATGGCCACACAGCAAAGTGTGAGTGGGGACCAGCAGCCAGGCCAGTGTGCTCTTAGAGCTACAGGCAACCAGGTAGGCTTTGCAGTGGCAGCTGCTGTCCGCTGGGAACAGGGTCCAGCATCAGGCAGCCTTATGAGAATGATACTCTCAAGAATAATGATCACCACTACTCTAAAGGTAGCTGTGTTTTCAAAGGGCTCAAACCCCATGTAGTCATTTTCTTTTTTTTTTTTTTTTTCTTTTTTTGAGACAGCGTCTCAAGCTGTTGCTCTGGGTAGAGTACTGTGGCGTCACAGCTCACAGCAACCTCAAACTCTTGGGCATGCATCTCTTTGAAAATGCAAAGTGCTATATAAATGGGAGTAAATATTCTCTTGCATAAATAGAAATATGAGACTCTCTAAAGGTCATCCAGCTAAGCTTGGCTGGGACAAGTGGTCTTTGTCTTGGAATCCAAAAAGTAGTTTTAGGATCTCATGTTGTTTGGACATTCTTTTGCACTGGGGGAAGAAAAAAGGGGAGGGGAGGATATTTTTGTCAGGGGAGGGCCCTTGTCCCTTGACTGAAGAGCAGAGGTTCTTCAGTCTTCCTCTCTGAAGCTGAAGAGAACAGGAGCTGAGTCTTCACCTGCTCTTACCCTCTTGGTGACAGGTGGGGTGAGTGGAGCAGGCTGATGTCCTCTGAGCACTTATCCTGCATCAGGCTCTGTGCTGGCTACTTTCCATTTTATATAACTCTGAAAATCACTCCAAGAGTGATAGAATTTCGGAACTTCTTTGTTATTTTCTTCTTGCTTGAATATGTTTCACCCAATAGTAATGGTCCTTAGATCCAAACTTATCAAGATCTAGGTGTTGTTCTTGCCATTTTCACATAAGGAAGGGCGGTGCCTGTGGCTCAAAGGGGTAGAGCGACAGCCCAACATGCAGAAGGTGGCGGGTTCAAATCCAGCCCTGGCCAAAAACTGCAAAAAAAAAAAAAAATGCAAACAACATTTTCACATAAGGAAACAAAGCCTTGAACAGGTTATGGGACTTGGCTAAGATCATACAGCCAGTAGACATGGGAGTCGGGAATTGGACCCAGTTCTGATCAACTCCAAATTTGACCTTCCATAATACCCATTTCACCACCAACAAGGAGAAATGAGAACGAGAGGGACAGGCTTTTTGTTAGTTTTTTAAAATTTCCTTTTCCTGTCTACCTGACACTTCCCAGCGTGCCCCACCAGAAGCAGCAGGATTTGGGTTTTCTCTCATCTTCACATTCTTACTACTCAAAGTTGCAGCATCAGCACCACCTGAGATCTTGTTGGAAATGCAGAATCCTAGTCCTCACCCAGATGTACACTGAGTTAGAAACTGAGTTTTAATGAGCTCTCTGGGGATGCTAAAGTTTGAGAAGCCCTACTCTGTTTTCCTCCTCCCCAGGTCCAGCCTCCTGGCTAAGCCTAACAGCAGGTGAGGTAGCGGAGAGAACGGTAAGCCCCATCCCATTAGACCTAAATTTAAGTATGATGACTCACAAGGTTTCCTGGGTTTCATCAGCTTTTAAAACTTGTCTCCAGGTCTAGCAAAACTAGAGAATGGAACATAAAACAGATTTGTGAGCCTGGAGAAACTAATCAATGACTCACATTTACAATCCACTGTGAGTTCACGATGATAAAAAACTCATTTTATTTTTATGAAAAATAAACTAAAAGTTTATTACAATGAAGTGATAGCAAAGAATCTCATGAGATGATACAATGGTGAGATATTGTTGATATGATAGTTGAATTGATTCAAGTCCTGATAAAATGATTATATGAGTGATGTAAAGCTCTCCCTGTCACCCAGTCTGGGGTGAAGCCTGTATTGCAGCATGTCTGGGCCCTGTTTCTAGCCTTCTCCTGGTCAAAATGATTATTAGTGACTTTAGAAACATAAATGCCATTCTATTGGAATTTATTCTTAGGAACATAATATAGCTACAGTTCATGAAAGATAGATTTTCAATAATCAGGCCCATTAGAAGTGTATATAAAGTCATTTCATGGAAGCCTTCAAGCAAACACCAGGCCAGAAATATTCTTTTCCTTGGAGCCAAGATAGGAAAGGTTCCCCTAATAAACCTCACTGGTAGTGTGGACTAAGAACAGGTCTGATCAAGGGCTCCATCTTCAATACAGGTAATAAGGGCTCTTTGCACAGAATTAAAAAAAACAGTAAGAATCAATCTGTTTTTTAATGTCACCATGCACCACCAATTCTAAATAATGTCAGGGATAAAATACTTCTACTATTCCCCAAATCTATGTGGGTCTAAGTTCAGAAAATTTGCAATTGTATTAACTTCATGTTAAGACATTTTAAAATCACTTATCCTCTCTCTCTCTCTTTTTTTTTTTTGAGATAGAACCTCACTTTGTCACCCTCAGTAGAGTGCACTGGCATCATAGCTCACAGCACCCTCAAACTCTTGGGCTTAAGTGATTCCTCTTGCTTTAGTCTCTGGAGTAGCTGGGACTATAGGCCCACAATGCCCAGCTATTTTTTTTTTTTTTTAATTTTGCTTTCAATCTTACTTTGAAGTTTTTTTTTTTTTTAATTTTCTTTTTTTCTTGCTTTCTTTATTTTTTATTGAGACAGAGTCTTACTTTGTGGCCTTCAATAGAGTACTGTGGAGTCATAGCTTCACCTCCTAGGCTTAAGTGATTCTCTTGCCTCAGCCTCCCAAGTAGATGGGACTACAGGCGCCTGCCAGAATGCCCAGCTTTTTTTCTCTGGGTAGAGACAAGGTCTCAACTCTGGCTCATGCTGGTCTTGAACCTCTAAGCTCAGGCAAGCCACCCACCTCGGCCTCCCAGGGTGCTAGGATTACAGGCGTGAGCCACTATGCCTGGCCTAGCTGTTTTTTTTTTTTTTTTTTCAGAGACAGTATCTTGCTCTTGCTTTGGCTGGTCTCGAACTCCTGAGCTTAAGCAATCCACCCGCCCTGGCCTCTCAGAGTCCTAGGATGACAGGTGTGTGCCAACATGCCCTGCCTAAAATCACTTATCCTTTAATAAACATCGTATTCCATCTACAAGTTAATTCTGAGGACCTTCAGTTATATAGTCAGCCCCTAATACATGTTCCCATCTATATGTCGCCCTTGGTAGAGTGCCGTGGGGCATTACAGCTCACAGCAACCTCCAACTCTTGGGCTTAAACGATTCTCTTGCCTCAGTCTCCCAAGTAGCTGTAACTATAGGCACCTGCCACAATGCCCTTGACTTTGGAATGCTACACTGAAAGTAACCAGATAAGGACAAAGGTGAAGATGCCATTTCAAGTTAAACAAGTCAGTTTTGGCGGGTGATGGATATGTTTTTTTATCTTGATTGGAATGATAGTTTTATGGGTAGTTGCATATGTAAGAATCTATTAAAGTGCACCTTTTAAATATATGAATTACATGTCCATTGTACCTCCAGAAAGCTATCTAGCAAATGCAATGCTGTATGAACAGAGGAACTTGGCTGCAGCATCTTTGAGAAAATTCAGGAGTTTCTACTGACAATATTTTTAATTTGACATTAAATTAATGTAAATTTTTCACTAAAGAAACTAATGGAAACTCAATGTTGAGATTCAAAAAGTGTAAGTAGCACCACATCTGGATAGTATATTCTGATCTGGGCACCATAATTGTGAAATGTCAACACCTAGGGTCTCACTTTTGAGTGTCCAGGAGATAAGATTTGGAGTCATCTTAAGAACTAAATTTACTTGGATTTTTCGGCAATCTGGTTCCTGATAATCAACTTCAAATTGTTGCAAGAGAATGTAATCTTGACTCAATACAATGAGAGAAATTTACTGTTCCCCATCTCCAGGGTCTCAGAGATTCCACTAAATGGTCAAGTTCTATGTAAACCCATATGCTCTATTCTGCTGGGACACTCATGACAAATGACCTTCTTAAGCAGAGCATGCCCTCTGTGGCATAGTTATGACGGGCTGTGGATTCTGTGCAATTTCAAGTATGCGAGTGTAATTCTGCTCCTCTTCTCTCACTAAGAAAGCTTAAGGAAAGGCAGGTGTAAGAGTAAGGAAGATATTATTAATGGATAATCTTGAATCTGCTCTAAGTTATAAATAAATACTGACCTTTCACACCCTTGAGCACTTTAAGATTATTAACAGAGTTTACTAGTAATGTATCCCATAGCAGGTGGGCCCATAGTGGTGTGTTGAGCTGGCCAGCCAGAAGCTGAAAACCGCCTGGACTCTAGGAAGCCCAGGATATAGTTTAAAGAGAGCCCATTCAGTCACCTCAGCTGGCTCTACACCTGTCTTTCCACTTCTTAAGAGGACCACCAGGCCTGGCCTTTGAGCTGTTCCTTGAGCCTGACCACCAGATCTTGCTTGATTGCCCTGTTAGATCCACCTTCCTTTGGCTACAGGGGGCTGCTGCAGGCATATCAGAGGCCACAGGAATGGTGTGAGAATTCCAGAAACCATGTTGTACAAGGAATTGTTCTAGAATTTGGTAATATTTATTTATTTATTTATTTGAAATGAGTATTTTATTTTGTTGCAATGTCTATAAAATTGTTGGTCTTAAGGGAACAAATACACTAAACGCAAAGACGGAAAAAAAATGTAAACTTCACAGAACTAGTAAACGCCAGATGTTAAAAGAGAAGTGTACCCAACTATCCCTTGGCTTTCATCTTTAAGGGAAGAATTACAGTAAAGAACCAAAATAAACCATAAAGGTACCCTGAGCAAGAATGCAGAGCTCAAAACCGAAGATGGATCTAGGGAGCTCTGTCAATATGTTTCTTCATTATCCAGCTGCTGCCTCAGGTCTTTAGGCCCAATAATAATCTGGTCACTGTCCTTTATTTTTTCATCTCTTCTCCCAATAGACATACATGCTCACATTTTTGGGATCCAAGGAAGGAAAGAAAGCTTAATTTTCGGGGTCTAGCAAGGCAGAATAACAGGCGATCTCATTTGATATTTCTTCCTGGTAATCTTCAACATAGAATTCTGATTCTCATCTGTGAATGAACACTTTCAACTCAGAGTGGAATGTTACAAATGAATGGCATTTTATTAGGCACATACTTCTATTGTTGTAGATCAAATAATGACTCAAAGTGTGTTGCTGCCGGGGATGCTATGCCTCCTGGCGCCGCACGAAAGAACCAGGCATGACACAAATTGAAGTGCTAGCTTGCAAGAGGTAGGGTAACCAGAGGTGCAGGACAGCTTATTATTATTTTTTGAGACACAGTCTCACTTTGTGAGAGTGCCAGCCCCTGGTAGAGTGCTGTGGCATCATAGCTTACAGCAACCTCAGACTACTGGACTCAAGTGATTCTCTTGCCTCAGCCTCCCGAATAGCTGGGACTACAGGTGCCCACCACAACATCTGGCTATTCTTACAGACAGGGTCATGATCTAGCTCAGGTTGGTCTCGAACTTAGGCGATCTGACCCGCTTCGGCCTTCCAGGAGTACTAGCATTACAGGCATGAGGCATCGCGCCCCGCCCGGATTTGGGTATATTTAACTTGGATAAAGGAAATGAATGGGAAACAAGGCAGTGGTCTTCAAACCTGACCAGGCTTCTTCCATGGGGCAAGGATCCAGAGGGCCAAATTAGGCTACAGAAATGCATTTTCTGGGGAGGCAAATTCAAACTTAACATGTGAAAGAAGTTTGCAACAATTTGGATTGGCCAACATTGAACTGACTATTCTTAGGGACAATGAACTCTTTTTCACTGAGAGAATTAGAAAATTCATGGTCAGTGATGGGCACAGGAGATTTCTGTTCTTGGATGTTCTTTAGAAGTTTCTTCCTCCAGGTTCTACAATTCTGTAATGCCAAATGACCCTGTTTTCTTATACTTTTGAGATCCTTGTTTAGATTGTCAACTCAAACATGAGTTTACATATTGCCTCCTCCCAGGGAGCTCAGCACTTCCCTGCACATCACTGAACTTGCTTTCATCATCTCTTGGCTTCAGTGGTGGAGATTTCTCTTCCCCACATTGCAGGAGTGTGCGGTTGGGGACCAGAGATACAGGACCACATCAGAATGTACTCCCTCTGGTTCTCAGGTTGTCTTGAAGACCATTCCTGTGTGGCCTGTTCTGTTTGAATGACATATTTAACATGGGGGACTTGTAGCTCTCTAATGGGAACACTGGGAGGCCAGAAACACAGGGTAAGGAGTTTCATCTTCCTCCATCTCTCTCCTTCACTCATGGAATGGGCATGCATTATTCCTCCTCATCGTTTCCAGCATCTCTCTGAGCTGGAGAATACATCTGATGACATTAGTGACATCAGTAACCTTGCAATTCTTACTGCTATAAAACACAGATAACTGGGACATATCATAGCATGTAGATGTCATTCCATGTATATCACTACCATGCTTCTTGTCTCATGATATAGTAGATAATTATAATTCAATGTTCTTTGGGAAGGAGACATTATATTTCAACAGTGAGAAGGAAATGTCACATAAAATGCCCCCTCCCATGACACAGTGCTGATGACCTGTGACTTTTTGGCCAGGGGACCATAAGGAATTTCAACCCATTCCATTGGCCTGGAAGACTTCCTGTGTTCCTCAGATGTCTTCTTCAATGTGTTCAAAGAATACCTTGTTCTCCCTATCATAGTCTTGTTACACTACATGATGACTGCAAGTTCAATACTTTCTCTGGTAATCTATGGCATCCCAGGCCCAACACACATAGGTCATGAAATTTCTCTTGCCTGAATTAAATTGAAGGGCTTATATGCAGAGGGCAGTAGAGTCCCGCACATTTGGGTCACTTGAAATTATCTGCTAAAGCAATAGGTACAGTGGAAGGGGCCTTTGGAATTCCAAGTTCCTCATTTTGAAAAGTGGGAATCTGAAGGCTAGAAAGACAAGGACTGGCCCATTGAGCCAGTAACAGAACCTAGGTCTCCCACTGGTTGGCATGGTGCCCTTTCCACTGTGCCCTGATGTCGGTGCCTCTTTGGCACCCCAACACTGCACACAGGAACCAGCCAGGACATGGATTAGAAGTGCAACGCTTGCAAGAGGTGGACTTCCCATAGGTGCAGGGAAGCCCTGAGTAACCTCTGCTGTGGCCTCTTACTGAAACATTATATAACGGGTGTGGGGGGCCTACATGCTTAATGGTTGCTACGTGCTCTTTTCCCACAGGCTCAACTCCCATCCTGATGCATCACGAATGTTCAAGGTATAACACCTGCTTGCTAACAGCCACCAATCTTATCTCATTAATGCCTGCAGTTGCTTGAGGGCTTGTCTCCCGGGTACAAAACATCTCCATGCCAGCTGGGAGATCATCCCACTCCCAGCAGCCTCCCTCAGAACCAGTGACCACTCCTATAAGCATGGTGTTCTGTCTCCTACACCCCAATCACGTCTTCTCTTTATTTCCAGCCTCATAAATTTTGTGTGCCACACCTGCTTCAAGAGGCAGGAGAAGCTCCATCGCTGCGGCCAGTGCAAGTTTGCCCATTACTGTGACCGCACCTGCCAGAAGGATGCTTGGCTGAACCACAAGAATGAGTGTTCGGCCATCAAGAGATATGGGAAGGTGCCCAATGAGAACATCAGGTCAGACCTGGGCCTGAGGTGGTGCTTGGGATTCCTAAGTGTCAGGTTGGGGTTGGTGGCAGTGACAGCATTTCCAGGTCTAAGGAAGCCAGGCTGACTGCAAATTCAAAAAGAGCCTGAAAGAGACCGGATCTGGTCACTTCTGTTTATGCCCTTCAGTCCACAGCAGGGGTCCCAGACTGTAGCTGCTGGCTGGAGCCAGCCTGCAGACTCCTCCTGTATGGCTCTCCAATGTTTAGTATTTTAAAATTGATCCACCAAGGTTTCAAAATGGGGAAATTTCACTTAAAAAAAAATGAGGATTTTTGGCTTCTTTTGAAAAAAAATCTGAAGATCTGGCAAAAGGAGCCAGAAGTATGGGTGAAGTTATGGTGAAGTTAGGGTGAAGTATGCCCCCTTTCTCACACTTAAGGCTCTGTGTTCTTTAGGTCCCTTCCTGTCTCTTCTTGCTCCCTTTCCTTCCTCAGAGCCCTCTGGCTCCTGCCAGGCCAGGGCCCTCCCCCCGTTGTGGTGGTGGCAGCCTACATCCCTTTGCTTACACTGTTTCCCCACCTTGACCTCCTTCTCCACCTTCTCTCTACCCCAAAATTAAGAATACACATACATTAACTCATGACGTGGACATCCATTATCTTATTTTTTCCCTGAATACCTCTGGAGGTCAACATAGCAGGGAATGTTGTTCCTCCTTTAGGGACAGGGAAGTCAAGTGACTTGCTCAGGGTCATGCAGTAAGGACCAGAAACAGGTCTCTGGCTCCTTATCCAGTGTTCATCCCAGGAAGCCACACTGTTGGGAGATACCCAGGCTGCTGCACCTCTCCACGTCCCCAGACCCCATGAGATCTATCTCCTGCCACGCTTCCACCTTTATTTGGTCTCTAGTTCTTGTTCCCTATGCTCCAACCACCCTAGTCTTCTTGCTGTTTCTCCATCTTGCTGAGCTCGTTCCTTTTTCAGGGCCTTTGTGCTCCCTGCTCTGTCCACCTGAAGTGCTCTCTCTTGTAGAGCCAGCTCCACCTGTCCCTTCCAGTTGCTATCCAAATGCACCTCCTCTTGATACCTCCCCAGGTGACCTCAGCTTCTTCCCCATCCCCTATCATGTCACCCTATTTTATTTTCTGCATAGCACTTAACTACTTAAAATGATCTTGTTTACTGTGTCTCACCTGCTATAAGAAGCATCACGATAAAAGAAATTCTATCTATGTAGTTAAAAATTATTATCTTGGGCCCAACACTGTGTCTGGAATGCATTAGGCAACCAGTAAATGTTTGCCAAATGAATGAATGAATGCGTGCAGCAGTGGCCTGCCTGACGCTGTTCTCTCCGCAGGCTGGCAGCCCGCATCGTGTGGCGGGTGGAGAGAGAGGGCACCGGGCTCACAGAGGGCTGCCTGGTCTCCGTGGATGACTTGCAGAACCACGTGGACCGCTTTGGGGAGGAGGAACAGAAGGAGCTGCGGGTAGACGTGGACACGTTCTTGCAGTACTGGCTGCCCCAGAGCCAGCAGTTCAGCATTCAGTACATCTCGCACATCTTCGGAGTGGTAGGGCCCTGGGTCCCTCCCCTGCCCTCCCTGTCTTCCTCCTCCTTTCTCCTCCTTTATTCCCTCCTCCTCCTTTGGGAGGGTGGGGCCTTGTGGAAGTGAATAGCTCAAAGGGAAAGCCCCATCTGCCCTGGAGGGTGACTTCTATTTCTATAAAGGCCATGTTTCCCCAGGCAGCCAGAGATTCTGGGGATGTCTGCCCTCAATTTATCAGAAGTAGCAGAACCACCTACTGCCCCTTCCATTTAGGGTGAGGCCCTTCAATGACGCAAGTAAGAAAATCCAGAAATTCTAGAAAGCAAGATTCTTCTTAAAGGAGGGGTGTTATCCAATAAGCTGGGTTTGTCCAACTAAGCAATTTCCAGAAGCTGCCAGGCCAGAGTTGGGAGGGGGGGCCAAAAAATAACTGAAAGGGAAAACAGAATCTTAAACAAAGACCTCTCATCTCATGTTGTTTTTCTGGCCTTGTCTACTATGGAATCATTCCTGCTCTATCTGAAATTGGCATTCCACATACAAACTTTTACTTATTTATCATCTTTGGATTATAGATTTGGATGGTAATTTACCTCCTTGATTATCTGTACTTTCTAAATTTTCTCCTCTTCATGTTGAAAATGAAGACTCCTGATCACCTTCCCTTCCTGCCTACCATTCACTTTGGAAATCTTTTCCCAGATCTGCCAGGCAGGATTGATGTGGAGTGGTGGTGGTGGGATAAGGCAGGGAGAGGGGAGTCAGGGCTTAGTAGGGGGAGCACCAGAGCTGGGGGAGGCCACAAGAGTCCAGGAGGTGGGGCCGAGAGCCTGGTGGATCAGGAGGCCCAGGCCCTAGGCTGTGAGGTAGACGTCTCCCATGTGGTAGGTCAGGTCCCTATGTGGTGACAGTGAGCAGGCTAATGAAGAAGGTTGTTTTCATAGCAACAACAGCATGATCATACTCAGTATCTCTCCAGTCTTTCCCCTGTGGAAAGAGAGATTGTGGATGCTCGGTACATCTAAAATCTGCGAGGCCAGCAGGCTAGAGACCCAGGGAAGAGTCCAAAGGCTGTCTGCTGGCAGAATTCCTTCATGGTCAAGGTCTCCAACTGATTGATGAGGCCCACTCACATTATGGAGGGCACTTTGCTTTACTCAAAGGTCACCAATTAAAATTTTTTTTTTTGCAGTTTTTTTTTTTTGGCTGGGGCCAGGTTTGAACCTGCCACCCTCTGGTATATGGGGCCAGTGCCCTACTCCTTTGACTCACAGGTGCTGCCCACCAATTTAAATGTCAATCTCATGCAAAGAATACCTCCACAGAAACACACAGAATAATGTTTGACCAAATATTTGGACACCACAGCCCAGCCATTGTAGCTCATAAAATTAACCATCATGGCTTCCCGTATATTATTCTATGTAATTTTACAATGTGCTTCTACTCTTTTTTTTTTTTTTTTTGAGACAGAGCCTCAAGCTGTCACCCTGGGTAGAGTGCCGTGGCATCACAGCTCACAGTAACCTCCAACTCCTGGGCTCAAGTGAGTCTCCTGCCTCCGCCTCCCAAGTAGCTGGGACTACAGGTGCCTGCTACAACCCCCAGCTATTTTTTTGGTTGCAGCCATCATTGTTGTTTGGCAATGGATTCGAACCCACCACCTCAGGTGTACATGGCTGGCGCCTTAGCCGCTTGAGCCAAAGGTGCTGAGCATACTTCTACTCTTAATTGTTATACTCTATAGCCTTGGGTGAATTGGTGTGTTGGACCAATCTTGGGCATTCTTAAGGGGTCTGGGGACTAGGACCATGGATTAGAACTGAAAGGATCCTTAGAGCTCATCTAATCCAACTTATTAAACCTACAGATGGGTAAACCAGGACTCAGAGAAGTTCAAATACCAATGGTTAGAGCTGAAAAGATTCTTAGAGCTCATCTAGTCCAATTTATAAAACTTACAGATGGGAAAACCAGGACTCAGAGAAGAGATTTGCCCAATGTAAAACAGCCTGTTAGTGGTACTCACAGGCTTAATGTCATGTACTCGCTAAATGTCCAAAGAGAATAAATGGAGAAAGTGACACTCCTCCTCATCCACAACAAATAGCCATGTGAGTGCCTAAATGCATACTGAATTCAGGTGTGTATTTACATAAAAAGTAGAAACTTGTGTGCAGTTGTTAATGTTATTAACATTAGGTTATTTTTATTCATGTGCATTCTTCATACCATGAGAGCAGATATTTGGAATCTGTTTCTATAAAGAATGACTTACTTTTAAGGAAAAGAAAATCAACTGAATGCACATTAGTAATAACCAACTTGATTTGTCTTGCATAGCAGAGATCAGTGTTAAATATGGCACTCATCAGATTTTAAAATTGTGAATAGGGAGTATAAAACTACCCCCCCACACCGACCCAAAATAACTCAGAGGAGATGTTGATGTCAATTTTAATTTATGAAGGGGTTCAGGCAATTAGGTGGTGGTGGTGGGGGGGAGGAAGCAGACACACACACACACAGAGCAGGCGTGAAGAGAGAAACCATGATGGGTGCTGAGGGACACCCATATCAGACCCAGATACAGAAAAAGGAGGAGAATATTTCGTCTTTGGCTCTTTTATAATAAAACCACTAAAACTTGCAAGCTGGCTCGGTGTCCATAGCTCAGTGGTTATGGTGCCAGCCATATACACTGAGGCTGGTGGGTTTGAGCCTGGCCTGGGCCTGCTAAACAATGATAACTACAAAAAAAAAAAAAAAATAGCCAGGTATTGTGGGAGGCGCATCTAGTCCCAGCTACTTGGGAGGCTGAGGCAAGAGAATCCCTTAAGCCCAAGAGTTTGAGGTTGCTGTGAGCTATGATGCCCACTCTACCCAGGGCGACATAGTCAGACTCTGTCTCAAACAAACAAACAAAAACAAAAAAACCTTTGCAAGCTAAGGTTACATTTTTTGCGGATATGGGACTTATCCATGGTACTAATCTCATGAGTCATTTGGAAGTTACCCAGAGAACAGGAGACTAATTGTTTTGTTTCCATACTCTCTAAGGATCTCCAGGGTGAGACTGGGTCTTCTGTCATCTTAAAGTCCTTTAAAACTGCTAGGATGGTGTTCTGTGCCTCCCTAGATTGTGGACTGACCCTTATCTTTTCCTGTGGGTAGATTAACTGCAACGGTTTCACTCTCAGTGATCAGAGAGGCCTGCAGGCAGTGGGCGTGGGCATCTTCCCCAACCTGGGCCTGGTGAACCATGACTGTTGGCCCAACTGCACCGTCATATTTAACAATGGCAAGTGAGTATGTCTTTAATTGGGGGTGTATGATGGGCATGGGGAGACTTTATGGTGTTTTATTTACTTGACTTAAGCCAAAGTCAACCTGTTGAACCTGAACTAGGATGGATTTCAAACATACAGCAAATAGGAAGCTCATTCCAGAATAATCGTGGATGGGAGAAAGGTGTCAAGAAGAATATAAAATAATTCAACATGGATCATTTCTGAGTCTTCGCATGTTTCTTGAGGCTGTCTAGATGTGTAGGATGGTAAGCCTCTAACTACTATTTTAAAGCTTGAAGCCTGGGATTATCTACCTAGCAGTCATTGCAGAATGACATTGACTTAGAAGAGGTAGGGCAGGAGCAAAGTCCAAGCAGCTGTCAGGAGGCACACTCAAAGGGGTTTACCCAAATATAATTTAATGAAGGGACAATTTACAGAAGTGTGGGAAAGGTTTAAGAAAGTGACAAGTAATGGTAAAGCGCCCAAGGTCTAATAATACGTGAAACCATTACCACCCCTATATCTGGAGGGGCAAGGGAAGGAAGCACTGTTCCTGTAGCAGGTGACAGCTGGAGGATGTAGAGGGGGCCGCCCAACATCTTGGCTGAAGCTAATAGCTGAACCTGTCACTATTTAAACCAGCCACTGTTTAAACTGTTTAAACCATGGAGTGGCAGAGAGGAAGCTAGTGACTAAAGACCCCAACCTCTCATTCCTCCCATCTTCTCATCGCCTCCTGGTGGCCAAACTCCAACCAGAAACCAGAGAGCAAAGGAATCAGGGTGAGCAGCCCTCAGAGGTTATCCCTCTGCCCCCAGGAGGGCACAGATCAAGGACATAAGGGCCAAGAATGGATCTTGGGAGTATGGTACAAATGGAGAAAAATCAGCAAGCAGGATGAACCCCTGGTTGTCTGCAGCTCAGGTTGGGGAGATGTGGGGGAATGAGGCTTGAGCAATATTAATTGCTTTGGCTCTTGGAGATGAGCTATCATAACAGATGCAAGTCAAATCTGAGCCATCAGTAACAAGCAAGTTTCCCCTCAAAACTTCCTAGAAGTCAAAGGCAATAGTTTCTGGTTCTCAGTTGAGTACCAAGCATAAGCTTCAAAATAGCAAGGACTTTGATTTCCTTTTTCCTTCCATTTCTGAAATCAGGCTCTTAAGCAATTGTGAAGGTCTCTCAAGATGGGAAAGTTTATTTTGGACCTAGATGATAATCTTTTCTTAGCATTTGTGTTTCCCTTTCTGAGCCTCTTGGGGTCACTGGCCTGGACCTCAAGGAATCCTCTCTAGAGGGCCGTTGTCCAAGCTTAACCTGCTTGCCAGAGGATCAAAGTCAGCCACATATGGGGCAGAGCCTTATAGATGGTCCTTCCCTAAGTAGTGGTGGTCCAGGGCTCTTCTCATCAGTAAATGTAATAACCCCAGAAGCCCAGGAATTCTTTTTTCAGGTCATCTTTGGTGTTTGTTCTGGCTTCCTTGCATCTACTAATGTCTAGTATCCATGTTTTATCCAGGCTTCTTGGCTTTTGTGCAAGAAGTTGGCTGTAAAGGTATTGCCTAGCTGCCTGCCATAGCGGAAAGAACCCTGGACAGGGGGTTAGGGATCACTTCTGAACCCGACCATTTTTACTTACTAACTGTATGACCCAACTAGTCCCTAACCAAAGTTTAAATTCTCTCCAAGACAGACATCCAAGAGGCAACATTTATTTGCCCAGATGCTTGTTAGTGGGATAACAATAACAACATCTGTTAATTTTTTACATATATCATCTCATGACAGACTCATGAAAGGGGAAGCCCAGGAAACAGAAGTAACTTGCTTAAGGCTGACACCCTCTCTTTCCAAATTCAGTGCTCTTTCTACTATACCAGGCTTTATCTTGGCCAGTGAGAGCAACTACAGGGGCTGGGATAAAGGTTGCTGTGATAACCAAAGCTTTGATTGCGTAACTCAGAATGCCGTGTACCCATCCTAGCCACACTGGATGAGCCAATGGTAATGATTTCCATTTGGGTGTCTATTTTGTCTTTCAGTCATGAGGCAGTGAAAGCCATGTTTCACACCCAGATGAGGTGGGTCAGTCCTTCCAAGAATCCCTGCTCCTCTGACCCATCTCCCTCACTTGCTTGGTTTGCTGGGGCCCATCTCCAAGACTCCTTGGCTGCCATTGGTCCGTAATGTCTTTCTGCACCCCAGGGTCTCCTTTTCACTGAATGACATATTGTTAATGCTTTTATATTAACCATTTATTTCTCATCCATACACCATCTGCCTTGTCTTTGCTTTGTTTTCCTTCCTTTCTTCTCCCCATCACTCCTCATGTCCTCTGCTCCTCCCACTTCAAAGCATGAGCCCTTCTAGTCTACACCACCGTAGCGGAAGCCTGCAGTGTCCCCTAAACCTGCTTACCATGAAATGAGGACTGTTGGTGCTACTGACCTACTGAGGAACTGGGTCTGCTTGTAAGCCCTGACTTCTCATCCAGACATGTGAAGAGAGATCATCCTTACTGTGATATTTTGATAAATATTTAGGCATAGTGTTCTGTTTACCACTTATGGCCAATTATGAATTAGTGGTTTAGGTTCAATTTTACTTTTCATGGTTTTTTTTTTTTTTGAGCCAGACTCTCACTATGTCACCCTTGGTAGGGTGTGATGGCATCACAGCTCACAGCAACCTCAAACTCTTGGGCTTAAGCAATTCTCTTGCCTCAGCCTCCCAAGTAGCTGGGACTACAGGCACCTGCCACGATGCCTGGCTATTTTTTGTTGCAGTTGTCTTTTGTTGTTTAGCAGGCCTGGGCCGGTTTGGAACCTGACAGCCTTGGTGTATGTGACTGGTGCCCTAACCACTGTACTACAGGTGCCAAGCCACTTTTTGTGTTTTTTAATGGCAACCCAGTGGACCCTAATGGGTCTTTTTCTTAGGTTGGGCTTGAAGGTCCTCAAAATGGCCTTTGGATTAAGAACAAAATGCTGTGTGGGAGTTTGGGCTTTGGGAAAGTGGCTGGTGTATATGAGCTGTGTTACTGTGCACTGCATGTGATTGTAGCTTGGGTTCCAAATCAGTTGAGCAAAGTCAAGAGGAGAGCATCTTCAGGGTTCTAAGTCTCTTTGGCTCTGCGCTGTTTTGGTGACTTCTGTGAGAAATACTTAAATAACTTGCCTGCTTGTGGCTCCATTAGTTGAACTATAGAACTGCAGAGTGTTGGGGATAGAAAGGGTCAGGGCTCCAGGGCAGGGAAGAGATTTGTCTAAAGAGGCTGGTTAGAGGGAGAGCTAGGGCTAAACCCCTCATCTCCTGACTTCCACGGTGAGATCATCCCATGTTTTCCACCATTCTCTCTCCTCCAAAACCCACAGTTCCAAGTAAGGTAAAATGGGGTGGACATGTGGGTATACGCATTTTTTCATATTTAAGTGACATTAACATTATTTGGCTTTGAAAATTCTCTAAGAATCTCATTGAAATAATCTAAGGTACACTGAGATCATGTAAGAATTGGCATAACCCTGATGGGAAGCAAAGTTATTGGAACCCAATTAGCTCCTGAGTCACTGTAGACTTAGGATGTGTCACTGCAGCCTCTGTAGGGGGCTAGTAGCAGCAGAATTGGTTGCTTATCCCGCAGGGCCAGACACCAGAGATTCATACTCCACATTGTCTCAGGAGTTGTTCACAAGGAGCTATCTAGGATATTTAGTGGAGCCCTAGAGAGCAAGGGCTATGATGCTCTCATTCCCTGTGCATCACAGACCCAGAAGGCAGGTGGGTATGATGTGGGGACTGCGAGTGACACTTGTATTCTAATACTGATGGTCGCCACAGTGCTGTGGGACCTTTGGGGAAGCTGCTTCCCTTTCTTGCATCAACATCATGATTTATGAAATGAGGGTCCCCCCTTAGAGACATGCTAGGGTCTCTAAGAAGAGCTGTGAACAGAATCACCCAGTCTTCCTCTCCTGCTTGACTTTCATCACTTCAGCAATCACTGCTGCTGAAAATGGGGTTGGGGAAGAAAGGACAAAAGGAATAAGAGGTGAGTAGGCTCTTAGCTTTCACCAGGCTCAGCATCTAGATATATCCCACTTTGAGAGAAGGTTTATTATCCTTAAGTGCTCATTTCAGATGTCTGGACATGCATCTCACTGCTATTCAGCAGTGGCTCCCTTGGTCATCATCTTGAGGATGTGGAAGGGGCTGTCATTGACTGGGACCCTTCTGGGGTGCTGGAGTCTCATTCTGCCTTTTGCATGGTGTCTGGGCTTTTCTGGGAGGTAAAATAAATAACCACAGATCTCTGTGCAGATTTTCTTTTTTTTTTTTCTTTTTTTTTTTTGAGACAGAGGCTCAAGCTGTCACCCTGGGTAGAGTGCCGTGGCATAACAGCTCACAGCAACCTCCAACTCCTGGGATCAAGTAACTCTCCTGGCTCAGCCTCCCAAGCAGCTGGGACTACAGGTGCCTGCCACAACGCCCGGCTATTCTTTGGTTGCAGCCGTCATTGTTGTTTGGTGGGCCTGGGCTGGATTTGAACCTACCAGCTCAGGTGTATGTGGCTGGCGCCTTAGCTGCTTGAGCCACAGGCGCCCAGCCTGTGCAGATTTTCTGTCCAGCCCTTTGCATCCTACAACTTGCTGTCTGGGTGATGGTTTCCTCTGGGCTGTGAGGCCCCAGGATCCTGGGGAGATACAGGAGCATGCTTAAGAACCAGCTTGCAGGCCTCATCACTCCTTTTCTGTAGCTCTCTGGCCTTGTGGGGCAGTGTACATGGCTGAGAGGCCCATGGGCTAGCCACCTGTTGGGCTCAGCTGAATGTCCATTCTTCAGTGGGTTTTTCCGTTCTTTAGCCACTTCAGTATCTATTACATGGCAAGGTGCGTAGTAGTGTAGGTAATTAAAAGGTCAGGTCTAGGCAGGAAGGAAATTGAAATGCCAGCTCCTCTTGCTAACCATGTTCTACCAGTAAGCCACGTTTCCTAAGAAGGACAAAAATCAACAATGCCAAGAGCTAACAGAGCCAGCCTTTGTTTATTTGCCTTCACTGATCTCCAGTGGCCATAAGTCTCCTCACATAACATAGGCCTGAGCCATTGGACTGAAGGTTAAGGTAAGAGGGAGCTTAAAGTTGGACATAAGGGGCAGTGCCTGTGGCTCAGTGAGTAGGGCACCGGCCCCATATACTGAGGGTGATGGGTTCAAATCCGGGCCCAGCCAAACTGTAACAAAAAATACCCAGGCGTTGAGGTGGGTGCCTGTGGTCCCAGCTACTCGGGAGGTTGAGGCAAGAAAATCGCCTAAGCGATTGGAGGTTGAGTTGGAGGTTGCTGTAAGCTGTGACACCACAGCGCTCTACCAAGGGCGACAAAGTGAGACTCTGTCTCTAAAAAAAAATTTTAAAAATTAGAAAAATAAAGTTGGACATAAGATTATAGATGACTGAATGTGTGTGTTTCTGAGAGTGGTTCCCAAACTAATCAGAAACAGTTTTTAGTTTTTTTCTTTTTTTTTTTTGTGGTTTTTGGCCGGGGCTAGGTTTGAACCCGCCACCTTCAGCATATGGGACTGGTGCCCTACTCCTTGAGCCACAGGCGCCGCTCTTAGTTTTTTTCTTGTTTAGAGTTTTTGCTCTTAGTTTTTTTCTTGTTTAGAGTTTTTGCTACCTTCCTTTGTTGTAGATAATCAGTAGCTAAATGCTAATTGTAGGCATGGAAGGCGTGTATGGTTTTATGACTGAGGCCAGCCCTCTACTGGGCTTCTAATTCAGAGCAATTAACGAGATGGAGCAGATTTGTTATGATGTTCCATTATAACGGCCAAATTTTCTGGGTAATTCCACTAAAATATGGAATTATCCAGAAAACTGTTCTTTACATCACATCCCCCTTTCGAGGGGAATGGTAGTTTTCTCAGAGTGCTGATAGTCACTGTCCTTGAGACTGGACTTCATGAAACCTTGGAGGGCATGATTCCCATTTTCATAGGCCTTGATTCTACACTCATTTTTTTTTTCACCCTGTTCCAGAATTGAGCTCCGGGCCCTGGGCAAGATCTCAGCAGGAGAGGAGCTGACCGTGTCCTACATTGACTTCCTCAATGTCAGTGAAGAGCGCAGGAAGCAGCTGAAGAAGCAGTATTACTTTGACTGCACGTGTGAGCACTGTCAGAAGAAGCTGAAGGATGACCTCTTCCTGGCCGTGAAAGACAACCCCAAGGTACATGCAGCCCCACTTCTGGGAGCGCTGTCTTCTGCAGGAGCCAGTCTAGGGTGGTTTTGTGCCCCTGTCCAAAGCCTCCCCAGTGAGCAGCCTGTAAACCCTGAGGCGGTGGCATGCAGTGGTGGACAGAGCACTGCAGGTAGGTCCCAGGCGGTGTCTCAGCACTACCACTTGGCAGGTGTTTGGGGAAGTCCCTCCATTTTCTCAATTATAAAATAGGGATGATGGCCCCACTTCAGGAGGTGGTTGTAAAGATTAAGCGAGATGATGTTTGCTGGTCTGGTGAGGTGGCTCATGCCTATAATCCCAGCACTCTGGGAGGCCAAGGCGGGTGGATTGCTTGAGTTTAGGAGTTTGAGACCAGCCTGAGCAAGAGCGAGACTTTGTCTGTACTAAACAGCCAGATATAGTCCCGGTTACTTGGGAGGCTGAGGCAAAAGGATCAATTAAGCCCAAGATTTGGAGGTTGCTGTGACTCTAATGCTACTGCCTAGGGTGACAGAGTGAGACTGTCTCACAAAAATAAAAGATATGTGTGTATATATATATATATATATATGGTGTTTGCTTAAGGGACTCATGTACAAGAACAGACACTCAGCAAAAGGTGATTGCTCCTATTGCTCCTTTAAAGATATTCTTAGTCCCCTGGAAATGGAAGATATAGAGACGGGGGAATGTTTAGATTGGCTAACGTCCTTCACTCCTGGGTCACTGTTGTGGGTGGATGGTGAGTCCATTGAGCAGCAGATGTTGGAAGAGAGCTTGCTTACTGAGGACATGCCAGGAGCTCAGCTGAGTGGGAGGGAGCTGAGCCGCCAGGGGTCAGAGTGGTTGGTGAATGCAATAAGTGAGGAAGGCAAGAATATAAGCAAAAAGCTGAAATCAGAGAAAGTGCTAACTCCTGGGTCCACTCCTGGGATCCCATGCAGGTGCACTGGAGAGGGTCAGGTGACTCAGTGCAGTGTGGGGCATCTCCCTGCTGAGGGAGCCCCAACAAAAGGTCCTAGAAGTTTTGTTGGACGTTGGGGATTGGGGAAGAAGAACTAGGGATAGAAAAGCCCTGGATACTGAGTCAGAGTGGAGAAAAGTATTCAAGCTCCCCCTGCCCTTTCGTTAGGAGGACAGATAAAGAGACTCAGGAGCAAAGGGGCTAGGAATGCAAATATATGAAGAAGGTGACAGCCAGGGGAGCCTGAGTCCTTGACTGTAGCACACCCCTCCCCCAAGAATGCCAGGCACTGGCTGTGCACTTGTGTGGGGAAGCAGCCTTCTCCCTGAGGCCTGAGAGGGAGGCCCTTTGTGATTGCTTATGTTCGGGCCTGAAAAATCTCACACAGGTTTTTTAATGAGGAGCTTCCCCTCTTCAGGGGAGTTTACTGAGCATTTCCGTGTAATGACAGTCCACTTGTGTGCACAGCTATTGGGAAGGCTGAGGCGGGAGGATCACTTGAGCTCAGGAGTTTGAGTCCAGCCTGGGCAACATAGCAAGACCTCATCTCTAAGAAAACACAAATATCCAAATATTAATTTAAATATTTAAATTAACGTCTGCATCCTACATGTGGATAGAAATTTGGCTCTGATTAGAGCAAAGGCTTGTTGCAGTTTGGCTGGGGCTGGGTTTGAACCTGCCACCCTTGGTATATGGGACCAGCACCCTACCCAGTGAGCTCTATTTCTTAAGAGAAAAGAGGCTCGGCACCCGTAGCACAGTGGTTACGGCGCCGGCCACATACACTGAGGGTGGTGGGTTCAAACCTGGCCCAGGCCAACTAAACAATTGCAACAAAAAAATAGTCGGGCATTGTGGCGGGCTTCTGTAGTCCCAGCTACTTGGGAGGCTGAGGCAAGAGAATTGCTTAAGCCCAGAGTTGGAGGTTGCTGTGAGCTGTGACTCCACGGCACTCTACCAAGGACGACATAATGAGACTCTGTCTCAAAATAAATAAATAAATAAAAATAAAAGAGAGAGAGAGAAAAGAATTAAGGGACTAAACAATACCATGGGTATTAGTCTGTTAGGGCCACTCTAATGAAGTCCCATAAACGGGGGGTTTAACCAACAGGGATGTGTCTCACAGTTTTGGAGGGCTGCTTCCTTCGTAGGTCTGGGAGGGAAGGCTCTGACTCAGATCTCTCTCCTGGGCTTATAGATGGCTGCCTTCTCCCTGTGTCTCTTCGCGCTGTCTTCCCTCTGTGCTTGTCCTTTTCTCTTCACATGCCATTCTTTTTATAAGGACACTAGTCATTTGGGATTAGGAACCCACCCTACTCTACTACGATCTCATCTTAACTGATTACTTCTACAACGACCCTATTGCCAAATAGGCCACATTCTAAAGTACTGGGGGTTAGACTTCAAAGGTGCAATTCAACCCCGTAACTCTGTGTATGGTACCATTCGTGTACATTAAAGGAGACACACTCACACACAGACCCACGCACACCCATGCAGGTGCAAGCACAGTTGCTTTCCATATAGAAAGATGTGGGATGGGGGAGCTGTGATCTACAAGTCAACGATACCTGGGGTGGGGAAACTGAAAGTCATCCTTCCCAGGAACCCAAGCAGCTGGGATCCAAGGATTTTTTTTTTTTTTTTTGACCGGGACTGGGTTTGAACCCACCACCTCCGGCATATGGGGCCGGCACCCTACTCCTTTGAGCCACAGGTGCCGCCCCAACCCAAGGATTTTTTATAAGAGCAACCTCCTTGTCACAGAATCAAAGGTTCTGTATTCCAGAAAGTGTATATTGGATATATATGTGTGAGACACCTGGCATAACATTGTAGGTGCTACAGAGATAAATATGCTACTGCACTCACCCTTACTCTGACCTTCAAAAGCTTCAGGATAACATGCCTTGTCTGTGAGGCAGCCAGCTCTCCCTCTTGGAGCCTGGCTCAGAGTATTTACTTCATAACTTGCTCCCACCACCACTTATTCTTTTTATTTTGCTAAGAGGCCAGGCCCTCTTTTCTCTCTTCCAAAATTAAATAAAACAATTACGTATTATTTCTCTGAATCTTTTGATGTTTGCCCGGTAGTTTTCATAGGTAAGTAGGCGATGTGTGGCCTTTAGGTCCTATCCCTTCATTTTAGATATTATTTTCCAGCTGGTAACGATATGCCAATGTCTTCCACTCTGAATTGCAGGGTTGGCATCTTTCCCGATATGAAAGAGGGATGATTTCAGCTTAAGCCTACCTGGATTCAAATGAGAATTTTTTTTATTTTTATATCAAATTAGGTTTAATAACTCACCTTTGAAAACTGAGCAGAGGCTCGGCGCCCATAGTTCAGTGGTTAGGGCGCTGGCCACATACATGGAGGCAGGCGGGTTCGAACCCTAGGCCTGCTAAACAACAATGACAACTGCACCAAAAAATAGCCAGGGCATTGTGGTGGATGCCTGTAGTCCCAGCTACTTGAGAGGCTGAGGCAAGTGAATCGCTTAAGCGCAAGAGTTTGAGGTTGCTGTGAGCTGTGACGTCAGAGCACTCTACTGAGGATGACATAGTGAGACTGTCTCAAAAAACAGAAAAAGTAAAATGAAAAAAGAATGAGCAGAAAAAATTAAGTACAGCATATCTTTTTAAAATCAAATTCATCTTAAGACATAATAAAGGCCATGATAATGTAGTAGTAGGAATAATAGAAAAAGAATTAGGAGGCCTGTGTCTAGTTCTGGCTATGATCCTAAATGTCTGAGCTCAGGTAAATCTTTTCCTTTTGGACCTCAGTTTCCTCATCTGTAAAATGCGAAGCTGAATTATGAACTGTTCCTTCAAGCTGGACTATCTACAATGTCATCACAGTTGTTTTTCTTTCTTTCTTTTCCTTATAATGCTTTATCCCAGCCTTGTTAGCACCCTACCTCAGTACTCCAGCCTTACACCTTTAATTGGCATCAAAATGTTTTCTAGGTCCTTTAATTCATACTTGTATGTGTAAATCTATATAGAAATAAAAACCAAATGTTTCTTTAATGAGAATATAACATCCCAACTTCTAACATTTCCCTCAATTGTACTGGACTGCTTAGATTTTTCTTTTTCTCTCTCCAGCCTTCACCCAGGATTTTCACAATATGAACATGCCAAGTTTCAGGGTTGAGGAACCAACAACCCTCTTAGTTTCTCTCTCCCTCCCTGGCTTCTCCTCCTCCCCAGGCTCTACCCAGCCCCAGTTCCTCCCCCTCTTTGCTTCCCCTTTCCTCCTTGCTTTGCAATTATTTCGATGCTTTTGGAGAGGGCAGCCTTTCACTTCCAGAGTTCCTTAAATCCTGCCTGCAAATCAGGAGGTTCCTGCCTTTAGTCTAAAAAGTGGAGCCAAGTGCAACAGCTTCATTTGCTTTCTCAGAATAGATTTATCACGTTACACCTATTAGGTAACAACCTGACAGAAAGGTTGTTTGGGAATCTTTAAAAAAAAATTTATTAACTTCCAGAGCTTAAAGTGACACTCTTCCTTCCCTCATCAAACTGAGCAAGATTTTTTATTAATACTTAACTGCTTGGTATTCTTCAGATCTACCCTGTAAGCTACTGATTAATCCAGAAGATTCACTAAAAATTTTGAGTTTTAAAGGTTATGAAACTTACGGTACATAAGAGAACTAGTGTTCATAAACTAGACTTGGGCAATAAGCTATGGATGAAACAAAAAATGTAGGTTTGACATTTGATTGTTGGTATATTTCTGGACCACCAGTCACAGAACTCTTCACAACTGGGCAATGCACTTGATTCGAAAGGGCTTAGGAAAGGAGCCACACACTGAAATGGCTTGTCTGGAATAAGGACATGGCTTGAGTCAACAGAAGTCTAAACACCACTCTGGGTCTGGAAGGTAGCAGTTGAGTAGCGGCAGAAAGGCAGCCAGAAGCCAGAAATCTCAGCCAAAGCAAAGGTCAAGGCAAAGGTTAAGCCAAGAGTGAGACCTGCAAAGCCAAAGTCAGAGCACTGATGGGTGCATCTATTGTTGGGATCAGGCCATGGGATAAGTACAGGTAGACACACAGAATTCCAGCGAGGCCCAGATACAGAGGGTATGGAAACAAAGGTAGTCAAAATCATAGGGATAGTTAAGAAGTATGCAAAAGCCAAAGCAGTTAAAATGGGAAGAACAACAAATGTAATATCCCTTTCCTTAGGAGCTCCTGACCCTGAAGCAAGCTGTCCCAGCCAGAGGTTCTCATACTATAAGTTGGAGACCCATCACAGAACTGGCCCAGGGCAGCTGGGAGACTCAGGGAAGATGATCTCCATCTGCACAGGGGGATATAATTTCACTGGAACAAATGCCTCTTCTCCTGTTACCTTTTGGTAGTTTACTGAGGGTGACCTCACAAAACAATGTGAGCAGCAAATTTAAAGGGAGCTGTTGAGCCCATTTCTTTATAGTGAAAAATTGGATAACCGGAGAACTGGTTTACATAAATTATTCCAGATTCATACAGGGGAAAACTCTACATTAATTAATAGTGATGATATAGATAGTTTTATATTGATGCCAGAAAATATCTATATTATACTGAATGAAAAAATTCTATTTACTGGGGATAAGTATTATTTCGGTTAGGAAAATAGATTTGATCCTGTGTTCTGATTGGTCAGTTTGTTTCCTATACCAGTCATTCAAATGTCATTCCTGTATATATGCGTAAGACAGTGTTCCCTTGGATACTAATTGTGATATTTGAGTGGGTCCTGGGGATTCCTATTTTTTTCTCTATACTTTTTTGTATTGTTTTAATTTTTCACAATTTGCATATGTCAATTTTACAGTCAGAATAAACAAAAAGTGATTTTCATTTTGGAAAAAATTTATACAATATTTTCTTAAGCAAAAATAGTTTCAGAAAAGAACTTCTGATAGGAATAAGACTAGCCAGTAAACTTCTCCTTTGGACTTTGATAAATGTGGCAACTTTTCTTCAAAAATATGTTTTCATGGGAACGGATTTTTTTGAGGTGGGGGACAGAGTCTCACTATGTTACTCTTGGTAGAGTGCCGTGGTGTCATAGCTCACAGCAATCTCAAACTCTTGGGCTTATGTAATTCTCTTGCCTTAGCCTCCCAAATAACTGGGACTATAGGCACCAGCCACAATGCCTGGCTATTTTTTTTGTTGCAGTTGTCACTGTTTTAGCTGGCCTGGCCCGGGTTTGAACCCACCAGCCTTAGTGTATGTGGCTGGCGCCCTACTCACTGAGCTATGGGTGCTGCCAGGGAATGGATTCTTAATTATGATACTATTTGCCTCAAATATCAAAACCTTGGGGTTTTTTTGTTTGTTTGTTTGACAAGATCACTAGGCTGTTCAGGCAAATGCAGTAAGCCTAATAAGTCTAGTTTCCACAGAGACAGCTGACAATTTGTTCCTAATATCCTTTTGTCAAGACAAGGAAATATGGGCTAAATGCTAAGACATATAGAGGATGTGAATGATCATAATTACAAGCGCCCTTCTTTCTGAACTCCAGTGGCAAGCTGAAGAACGATTTTTGGGTCAAGTTCTTGGGCTCTGTCTTCAGCTCTATGCTGAAGTCATTTAAATCAGTAACTTCGGAAGACAAAAATGCGAGGGCATACCTGTGGAATATGTGGTTGACTTTAAGCAAAGAGGAAGATTGGCAAACATTTTTAAGCGATAGAATCCAAATGCTAGAGAAAATACAACAGGGATCAAAGTCAAGTTCTGGGTGTGAAGGCCCTGCAATGAGCTCAGGTTAGGAAGATTGGGGAAATTGTCTGGCAGCAAGGCTCAGGGACTTGGTTCATAGAAAATACAACATGAGTCAGGTGGGGGAGGTGGAGAAGTGACAGGCAACTTGGGTAGCATTTACAGAATGAGGCATTCAGAATGAGGATGGCATTAATCTTGCAGGACATCAAGTGTCAAAGATGGCAGCTATTCAAAGGTAGAGGGGGCTGCTCACGAAGGGGTCTCAGCTCAATGTCTCTTCCTTTCCCAGCCCTCTCAGGAAGTGGTGAAGGAGATGATACAATTCTCCAAGGATACACTGGAAAAAATAGACAAGGCTCGCTCTGAAGGTTTGTATCATGAGGTAAGCATTCACTTTTTATAGAGGATGGGGGTAAAGAGAAGGGCAAAAATATTCTCTAGTAAGGGAGGGCAATGGGGTGAGGATGGGGAGGCTG
Source organism: Nycticebus coucang (assembly GCF_027406575.1). Lineage (NCBI taxonomy): Eukaryota > Metazoa > Chordata > Mammalia > Primates > Lorisidae > Nycticebus > Nycticebus coucang. The sequence goes on from NC_069783.1 coordinate 85,685,417, forward strand.
CCAAGGAGGGTGTTTTTCTGAAAGATGTCCTTTGAGATCTTGATTCTTCTTGCCCTTAAACCTTTAGCACCATTAGGTGTGTGTTCTCAGCGACCGTGTAACCCACTGAAATTGGGTTTGAGGAGAGCAAAGGCAGTGGGCACATGTCCTTGGGGAATCTATAATATGTGACCCTGGCATCAGAGATGGGTTAGGAGATGGCAGAGGGACAAACTGGCAGTGGCTTGGCTGCTTCCCCAGGACTGAATGCATGTGCTGGCCATAGTATATAGTATAGTCTCCACTAACTGATTGAGCATTTGGCCTTGGGTCTTGAAGCACCTGGGATTCTCAACTGTCTCTACATAAGATTCACCTTTGAAAAATCCTGATGCTGAGCGGAGCCTGTGGCTCAAAGGAGTAGGGCGCCAACCCCATATACCAGAGGTGGCGGGTTCAAACCCAGCCCCGGCCAAAAACTGCAGGAAAAAAAAAAAAGAAAAGAAAAGAAAAAAGAAAAATCCTGATGCCCAGACCTCCACTCAGGACAGTTTCACCAGAATCCCTGGGGGTGGGACTCAGACATAAACATTTTTAAAGATGTCAACGTCCAGCCAAACACTGGCAAAGCATTTGCATTAAATTAACCCAAACAACTTGTTGGAAATACTGATTCCTGTTCTCATTCCCTAAGAATTCCCTATTGTGTTTCATCCAATCCACAATAGAACACATCATCACAAATCAGTATTAAGTAACAAGGGGTGTAGCCAAGTTTAGATGCCACTAGGGCAGTTGTCCCCAACCTTTTTGGCACCGGGGACTAGTTCCATGAAAAACATTTTTTTTTCCATGGACTGGGGGGAGAGAATGATCTCAGAATGATTCAAACACATTACATCTCCACCTCAGGTCATCAGGCATTAGATTCTTACAAGGAAATGAGTAACCAAGATCCCTTCCTTGCATGCAGTTTATAGTAGTTGTAAGAGAATCTAATGCTGGAGGCAAAGTTCAGGCAGCTATATGAGTGATGGGGAGCTGTTGTAAATACTGATGAAGCTTCCGTAGCTCGCCCGTCACTCACCTCCTGCTGTGCATCCTGGCTCCTAACAGGCTACAGACTGGCATTGGCCTGCAGCCCTGGGGTTGGGGACCACAGCACTAGGGCATGGCAAGGTGGGAGATTAATTTCTGTCCATTTCTATTTGCTTTTCCCTTCTTTCCTTTCTCCTGCTTTGCTAACTCTTTCATTGTACATTTTTGTCCTCTTACTGGGGTGCTTTTTGCTGCCTAGGAATTCTTACAGGTGAGGAGACAGTCACGTGAACAAATTGTTATTATTATTATTTTTTTCCAGTTTTTGGCTGGGGCCAGGTTTGAACACACCACCTCCGGTATATGGGGCCGGTGCCCTACTCCTTTGAGCCACAGGTGCTGCCCAACCAACTGTTATTGTATGATATGAATAATCTACGACAGAGGCATGAGCTAGGAGCTGGAGCAAGCAGGAGGGCTCCACTGATTCCATTCCCCTGGCTTCTCTGCTCCTTTTTATTACTTCCTTTTTTCCCATTCAAACTTGGCAGACCCAGGTGTAGGGCTGGACACTGTCCCCGGGGGTTTAAGAGGATTGTCTTCAGGATGAACACCAGCTATCATTTTGCCATATCCCTACCTAGTTGTTCTGTAGACCCTGGGAAATGCTCAAAATTAGTTTTCACTCATTTTAGATGAAAAGAACCCTACAGCTTTTCTCCTGTGAGAAAGGGAAGAGGAAGAGAACAATGAACAACTCAAATTTGGAGGCCATTTGACTTTAGGGTGCAGCCTAAGCCTATGCCTGCACACAAATCAGTCAGGAAAGGCTGACTCCAAGCTGACTGGCGTCAGGCCCATCTTATTCCTCACCAGGGCTAAGGCAGCATCCTCCTGCTGGGTCTCCTAACTTCCCGGGAGCCTCCTTCTCTGCTCACCCATCTCGTGTACTTCTAGGAGGACATGATTATCCAAGTTTACTGAGCATAAGGACCACCCAGGGCTTTATCCATATCCAATGTCTTGCTCCCAGATATTCAGTTTCAATCAGTCTGGGCTAATATCTGGACAGCAATGATTTTAAAAAGTTTTCTAAATGATTCCAAAGCACAGCTGGGGCAGAGAATCAGGGGAATGTTGGTTAGGAGGGGACTTAACTGCTAGTTTAGAATCCTTGATCTGTTGCTCGATAACTGTGGGACTTTGGCAAAGTATTTAACCTCTCTGTGACCTCATCTGGAAAAATAGGAATATCAGTAGCATTGCAAGGCTACCTCATTGCATTGTTGTGATTATGTGTGTGTATACACACGTGTATTTGCATATACATGCATGTATATGTAAGTGTGTATGTATACAGTCATCCTTCGGTATCAATGGAAGATTAGTTCTTAGAACTTGCAGAGGATACCAAAATCCACGCGCAGGTCCTCTGTATAAAATAGTGACGTATTTGTACATAACCTATGTATATTCTCCTGCATACTTTAAATCATCTCTAGATTACTTATAATATCTACTACAATGTAAATACTGTGTAATACTGTATTTTTTTCTATGTGTATTATTATTTTATGTTTTTTTCCTAAATATTTTTGAACCATTTGGAATCTGCAGATGCGGAACCCACAAATACGAGGGCTTTGTGTGTGCATGTAGCTTTCATAGCTCTCTGCTGCTTACTGACTTAAATACTCCTTGCTCTGGTGTGTCAGCCATATCTCCCCCCATTATCTTCCACATCTCTTCACTTTAGCCAAATAGGACCATTTTATTATTAAATCACAAACCTGTGCTTCCCCACCTTTGTAAGCAATTTTCCCGACCTTAAAAGGATGAGCATCTGGTGTCATTGGTGCTCCCATGTGGGAGTTCAGCATGTGTTCTGGTGAAATGGTCACAGGCACGACTTGTCTCACTGTAGGTTGTGAAGTTATGCCGGGAGTGCCTGCAGAAGCAGGAGCCAGTGTTTGCTGACACCAACCTCTACGTGCTGCGGATACTTAGCATCGTTTCAGAGGTCCTCTCCTACCTCCAGGCCTTTCAAGAGGCCTCAGACTATGCCAGGAGGATGGTGGATGGCTACATGTAGGTGATGATCCTGGGTCTCAGTCTCCTGGAAGTGTGTCTATCCCAGAGGTGACAAATAAATGGCACCCATGCTACTGCCTGTCCCTACCTCTTCCTCCTACACCCAGAGCAGGCATGAGTAAACGATCATGGCCCTCCTTATGACTGAGCCTCTTTAGCATGGTGCTCCAAATAATAATGGCCCAACGATCAGAGCCGGTACGAGAGTTGAAACCTATTTGTCATCCCTGGTCTTTCCCAAATCCTCCTACCTATCTGTTGCTTGAATGGCATCTTCTGGTTTTGATTTCCTTAAGGCTGTGTACCTGCCCACCAACCCAACACAATAATCAACATGGGAAATTAATTCTGTGAGTTTCCTATTTTTATTTTTAAAGAAGCATCAGTTATCTTTGGTCATAAATTGTAAAATGTAACTCCCTTGCCTTCCTTCTGCCAATGTCCTCTCTTGCCTTCTGTGACCACATTGTCATTTGAAATTTTTTTTCTGGCCAAATGAATAAGTTGGCATAAGACGATTTATTTGTTTGTTTCTTTTTTTTTTAGAGACAGAGTCTCACTTTGTCATCCTCAGTAGAATGCTATGGCATCACAGCTCACAGCAACCTCCAGCTGTTGGGCTTAGGTGATTCTCTTGTCTCAGCCTCCCGAGTAGCTGGGACTGCAGGCACCTGCCACAACGCCTGGCTATTTTTTGTTGCAGTTTGGCCAGGGCTGGGTTCGAACCCACCACCCTTGGTATATGGGGCCGGCGCCCTACTCACTGAGGCACAGGCGCTGCCCCACAAGGTTTGTTTCTTTGAAGGCATGTTACTCATAAACAAAATGCAGGGAAACTATACAATATGCTAAAAGGAAGCCTTGTAAAGAGAATACCCAGGGCAAGGTGAAAATACACTGCTGTCCCAAGGAGAACATCTAAGTTATTTTTTCCCTTGACTTTGCTGTCACCTTCCTGGGAGAGTGCTGAGGCACTGGTGAGAGCTCCCAGCTTTCTGCGCCCAAGCTCAGGTCCTGGTCCCTTTTCCCCATGAAGACTTGTCTGAAGAGCCCAGTGCAGAGTCCTGGCTCTCACGTCCTCATTGTGTGTGATTTTTGGTATCTTACTCCATGTCCCTCTGCCTCAGTGCCTCTTCCTCGGGCCACAGAAGCTGCATGGTGCTGGTGAGAGGAGCAGATGGACTTAATCAATGAGGGCACTTTCTAAGTTATCAGACAATGTGCAGATTTCAGGGTGGTTGGGATGGTACTCTGTGTGATTATTTGCTATGTCCCTACAGGAAGCTCTACCACCCCAACAACGCCCAGCTGGGCATGTCTGTGATGCGGGCAGGGCTGACCAACTGGCATGCTGGTAACATTGAGGTGGGGCATGGGATGATTTGCAAAGCCTATGCCATTCTCCTGGTGACTCATGGACCCTCACACCCCATCACTAAGGACTTAGAGGCAAGTAGCATCTTGGGGCTGGGTACTCTCTGCTTGTCTGAGCTCTCTGAAGATGGGAGTTTGAGTTCAGGTGGACTCTAGGAAGTTCCAAGGATTGCCAGATAGACCAGAAAGGAACATAGAAACACTTTTGCCCACTCTTTTTTTTAAAGACCAGGGAAGGGGAGTGACACGTTCATAGGGAAGGGGAGGGGAGTGACACGTTCATAGTCATATAAAGAGTTAATAACAGGGCGGCGCCTGTGGCTCAGTGAGTAGGGTGCCGGCCCCATATGCCGAGGGTGGTGGGTTCAAACCCAGCCCCGGCCAAACTGCAACAACAACAACAAAAAAATAGCCGGGCGTTGTGGCGGGCGCCTGTAGTCCCAGCTGCTCGGGAGGCTGAGGCAAGAGAATCGCGTAAGCCCAAGAGTTAGAGGTTGCTGTGAGCCGTGTGACGCCACAGCACTCTACCGAGGGCGGTACAGTGAGACTCCGTCTCTACAACAACAACAACAAAAAAAAAAAAAAAAAAAAAGAGTTAATAACAAAGCTGGGACTTGAACCCTGAGTCTCTTGCATCATATGTCCCAAGCCTGGCTTGAGAAGACCTAAACAATGGTTTGTGTGTGTGTGCGCGTGTGTGTGTATTAAAAATATTATGGGTTATACAGAGTGGGTTTTGGGATCACAGGTTCCAGAATCAGACCACCAGGACTGAGTTCCAGTTTCACCAGTTTCTAGCTGTGTGATTTTGCACATGTATTTAAAGGATAGGCCTCAGTCTCCTCATCTGTAAAATGGGGAAAAGAATAGGGTTGTGGTGAGGATGCATGAGTTGATAGAACAGTACCTGGCAAGTGGTGCTGCTGGTGTCCTTTGTGCTTTGAAGGGCTGGTTTATTTGACCATGACGGGGCTGTCCTCAGACAGTGTAGCAGACTTTGGTGTCATAGAATGTGTGGTAGAATGATGACATTTAGGGCTCATGTGACGTCAAATAGGGATGTCCTATACTTTTCAGGCCCCCAGTTTCCATATCCATAAAATGGACGTATTATACCAGCCCCTCAACGCTGACAGGGGGACCAAGTGAGGGGCAGACAAGTGGGGGTGACTAGCTTCATATGTAGTGTGCTGAGCTTGTCAAAGGCAGTCTTTCCTTTTCTTTTTCTTTTCTTTCTTTCTTTTTTTTGCAGTTTTTGGCCAGGGCTGGGTTTGAACCCGCCACCTCTGGCATATGGGGCCGGCGCCCTACTCCTTTGAGCCACAGGTGCCACCCTTAATATTCAGGGAGGTAAATGGCTGACAAATGTGTCACTTCCTTTTTTTTTTTTTTTTTTGGCAGAGTCTTTTTTTTGTTTTTTTCCCAGTTTTTGGCTGGGGACCCGGTTTGAACCCGCCACCTGTGGTATATGGGGCTGGTGCCCTACTCCTTGAGCCACAGGCGCCACCCGCAGAGTCTTTTTTGATCTTATTCCCTACTGTATCATCAGCCCCTGAACAATACCTGGGCCTTGCAAATATTTTTTGAATGAACGTATAGGAAAACGATGGCTTTTCTATGTGTCACACACTATAATTTTCCCGGCTCATTGTGGGGTACGAAGGAATCTCACCCATTTGATGGGTGAGGAAACTGAGGCCTAAAGTAATTAAGTCACTTGCCTCAGGTCCCACAACCAGTAAGTGCTGGAGCTAGGGTTCAAATCCAGGTTCCCACTGGACAGTTCCTGACAACAAACATTTTCTGCTGTAAACTATCCCTGCAGCTACTCTTCAAGGCTCCAACTTTCTTTTCCTGACAAACTGGGCCCACTGCCAGAATATTAGGCCCCAATGGGTGTGTGTGTGTGTTTCTGGATGTGTTTTCTGAGGGGATAGAGTTGACTCTCGGTGATGGGAGTCATATACCCAAGGTGGGTCAGAGATCAACATGTTTTTGATGTACTCATGTCCCACAGGCCATGCGGGTACAGACAGAGATGGAGCTGCGCATGTTCCGCCAGAATGAGTTCATGTACCACAAGATGCGTGAGGCTGCCCTGAACAACCAGCCCATGCAGGTCATGGCCGAGCCCAGCAATGAGCCAGCTCTGGCTCTGTTCCATAAGAAGCAATGAGGACCTGGTGGGGGAGGGGCAACGTGACTGGGGAGCTGGGGAGAGGTCTGGGGGTGGTGGGTCTCGGGGAGACCCTTCTTGAGGACCCAGGCTAATGCCCAACCTTGTTGCTGTGAGATTGTTATGACCTGTGTTCCCCAGTGTCATCTTGGTTCAATTCAAATCAATTCAATTTAAGTTAACTTTGTTCAGGCCAGTCCAACTCCTCCTGCAAATGTTTATTGGATGCTAGGTCCTGGCACCCAATAAAGGAGTTTCACATGTAGTTGGATGGGGAAGCAAAATATAAACAAACATTTAAAGTGCAGTGTAATACATTCAGTGATGAATTATGCTGAGGAGGGATGCAGAGACTGGCATGTGCCTGGAGTGCACACACAGCATGGATATCATGGAAGAAGTGACAACTGAGCTGAGGGTGGCAGGTGGCAGCTCATCCCTCTGTGCAGGTGTCTCTGGGGCCACTGGAGACACCAGGGTCTGGAGTATTCAGGATCTGGATGTAGGATGGGTGGTGTCCAGTGTCCTCAGGTTAGTGTGGCGTGATGAAGACGGGGCTGTGTTTGGGCCATTGATGTTCTATTTGGAGACCTGAAACCTTTTCAGAGTGGAGCATGTGCAGAAATGGGGGTGGGGAGGCTTGCACAAACCACCTGAGGCTTCCATTAAAATCTGGGTTAAGTATAGTTCTAGAAATATTTCTAGAACACACAGAGAGGGAAAGTTTCCTTTCTCCACTTTCATCATGAGGGCTTGTGGCTCCCTGGGAAGTGAGGGCTACTTGAACAACGGTCTGTGATTTCTCTGTCCATTTTCCAAGTAGGATTGAAAAAGTCTTTTCAGGGTGGAGCTGAGAGAGAAACTTAGAAACACACAGACCTGGTGACTATAGCTTCAGCAGAATGGGCCCTTGGTGACTTAATTTGGTTACTTGTGCCTGGGTGGTCTTTACCAGGCCCCAGTGAAGCTCCATTCTCAGTGCTAATTACCACTAGTATTCATTACCACTTCCCCTTGATCAATATCTTTCCATGCCCTGGGGACTTCTGCTCTTCTCAGAAGGAGAATTCTAATCTGGACTCCTCTCTGCCTGGGTTGGGATTTCTCAGAGAATGACTTATTCTCATCTCCTGGAAGGCTGTCATGATTTCCATTAGAGAAGTGAGGGTCCTGGGAACCAACCCATCCCAAGATTGGCTTGTTACATTCTGAGGTGTCACATATCAATTTGGCGGGGAGCTCCTGTAACAAAGTCATTCGGTTGGGAGTGTTACCAAGACTTTCACACGACTTGGAGCTACTATGGACCCTAGAGCTCTGCCTAACATCTTGAAATCAAGGGATCCCATGATGTCCCAAATTTGTTATCTCTGCCTAAAATACTAGTCCCTTCATCTTCACCTTTTCACCCCCAGAATGATTCACTGTCTCCCTGGGAACCCTGTCTAGTGGTTGAAAACTGCAAATGGGCCACCTTTTCACAGAATGCGCATATCTGATGTTTGGGTCTTCATTGGGGACACTCCTTTCTAGAAGGTTTTATGGGAAAACTGACAGTTTTTTCACGCCCTCATACCACTAACTTCGGGATAGCACTGACATTCTCTCAGGGACCTAACGGGCATATTCAATTATCACTCTTCTACCCCCGTATAAAACACCCCAGGGAAACTGTCTTCCTTTCTTCATCACTGTTGTCTGCTAAACCACTAGTCAGTTCCCCATATTCATAGCCACATTTTGGATCCCATCTTCCTAAAGTCGCAGTGCAGAGCACACCACAAACTGTGCTCTGTGTCTATGCTCTCCTCCCACTTCCCTCTCAGACCGGGGCATGTGAGTCCCTCCTCCCCACAGCTGACTCCCCACCTGTGCTCTGGGCCCTTTCCGTCGTGGCTCCAGACTATGCTTCATCCATTATTGCTTCTTCATCCTGATCCTTGACATTTCTCTACTCACTGGCCTTCTTAAGTGGAATCTATAAAAATGGTGGGGACTCTTGGATCATAATCTTCAAAGCTGAATATGTACTTTTAGTCATATAGTTATTATCAGCCTTTTTTTCACCTTCCAATTCTTCCTGGACCCACTAAAACCGGATTCCATTCCTGCTTCTCCACTAAAAGGGCTCTAACCAATCCTAGCACTCTGGGAGGCCAAGATGGGTGGATTGCCTGAGCTCAGGAGTTCAAGACCAGCCAGAGCAAAAGTGAGACACTGTCTCTACGAAAAATAGAAAAAACTGAGGCAAGAGGATTGCTTAAGCTCAAAAGTTGGAGGTTGCTCTGAGCTATGAGGCCATGGCACTCTACCCAGGGTGACAGCTTGAGACTTACACACACACACAAATAGGGTGGTGCCTGTGGCTCAATGGATAGGGCGCAGGCCCCGTATACCAAGGGTGGAGGGTTCGCACCAGGCCCCGGTCAAACTGCAACAAAAAATTAGCCAGGCATTATGGTGGGCGCCTGTAGTCCCAGCTACTCGGGAGGGTGAGGGAATCACCTAAGCCCAGGATTTGGAGGTTGCTGTGAACTGTGATGCCACAGCACTCTGCCCAGGGTGATAAAGTGAGATTCTGTCTAAATAAATAAATAAATAATAAAATGGCTTTAACAAAGATCAGCTCTAGTGGATACTTATTAGTCCTTATATTTTTTTGCCTCTCTGCATCAATCAACACTCCTAGCTCTTGATTAGGTGACTCCACTTCCTTGTGATTCTTGGATATTGTTTCTCAAGCTCCTTCATTGGCCCTGTTTCTCTACCTGCCTCTGGTATGTTGGCATTTCCCGAGGTTGGCTTTGTCCTTGGTTCATTCCTACGTCACTCTGCACACACACATACACACACACACACACCGCCCCTGTGTGAGCTTAGACAGGCTCTTTATTTAATGACCGCCTCGAGGCTAATGATTTTTAAGTCTGTATTCCCTGACCTTGCTCTTGAACTCCTGTCCCTCACATCCTCTCAGCAAACTCAGCATGTCCAAAATGAAATTCTTTCTTATTCCTTTTCTCCCTCCCCACATCTGTTCCTCCTCAGAATACCACCCAAGAACATCACCTCTTCCATCAGATTGTGAGCTCTTGGAGAGCAGGGGCTGTGTCCCTCTGCTCATCGTTTTATCCCCAGAACCTAGCACAGGTCCTGGAATATGGTAGGTGCTCAGTAAATATGTGTTGAATAAGTGAATGAATGAATGAACAGATGAATGAATTTGCTTATCTCAGAACAAAAGAGACATGGAACTGTGCATTTTGAGTCTTTATGTAACAACTGTCAACAAAGCCCATTAAAGACTGTGTTTCCAAGCAAATAGGTGTGACTTCTTCCTTTCCAATCTTTTTTTTTTTAATTATTAAATCATAGCTGTGTACGTTAATGCAATCATGGGGTACAATGTGCTGGTTTTATATACAATTTGAAATATTTTCATCACACTGGTTAACATAGCCTTCCTGGCATTTTCTTAGTTACTGTGATAAGACATTTATATTCTACATTTAGTAAGTTTCACATGTACCCTTGTAAGATGCACCGTAGGTGGGGGTCCCAATCATCTTTTAAGAGGGGCAATGTCTAATAGAACTTTCTGTGATGATGGAAATGTCTTATATTTGTGCTCTCCAGTGCAGTAGCCATAGCAACATGTGACTATCAAATACTGGAAATGTGACTGAAGAACTAAATTTTATTTGATTTTAATTAATTTATACTTAAATCACCAATGTGGCTAGTGGTGACTGTATTAGATTGTACGATTTTAGAGAAATACTTTAGTGTGAATTTTTAAGATCACAGACACTGAGAAAGACCATTGACTTGTCCATATCCCAGCTCTTCTAACATTAGCTATGTGATCTTGAACTGGGTATTTTACCCAAGCCTTGGTTTTCCTCATTTCTACATATTGCACAGTTTGCTGTGAGGATTAAATTTCTTTAATGTAAGCCCTCAGAACAGTGCCTGACTCATCACGAATGCTTAGAGACTATTAGCTACTATTCCACTTTGAGCATTCCAGTCATGCTTCTGCTGGGTGTCCCTTCTCCCAACTGGAAAGTGAAGGTGAAAGGCAGAGATGGGCTGGTGTACTAGAGCCAGCTGTTAGCACGTGAGAGCTGATGAGGCATATCTCTTCCCAACTCTGCATTCATCAACATCACACTGATAACTTGAAATTGGCCATGATGGGAATATTTACACCACAGTAATTGGCTTAACTTTAGAATGCATAAACTCGTTGTGTTGTACATCTATAAAGGGGTTTTACTACATGGAAGTAGCTGAATGGATAGTTAAGAGTTAGACCATTGGGAAGTCTTCACTTAAACCAGGGTGAAATCTGCATCCTGAAGCCTCCACACCTGTGCCCTGCACCTCACTTTCTACCTAGATGCCCACAACCTGGAGCATCCTCTCAGATGCTTCCCTCTTCTTTGCCCCCTGGAATAGCCTTCTGTGGCTTGGCTTGTCAGGCCAGCTCCTTTCCCCCACATCTGCTGGCAGTTCTGACCCTTTCTGTAGAGACTCTGCTCTGTGCCATGAGGCTCTGAGGAGGCTGCTCTGCACAGGCTGGGGCAGGACTCAGGCTGAACCTGTCATGGGCCTTTCCAGACACAAAGTGATCAATGGTGTGTGCTGGAAAATGATTAATGACAAAGTCAGGAAGAGTCCTGATTTGAAGTATTTGCCATTTTCCGGGGTGAAAGCTGTAGGCTGATTCAGCAGTTAGGACTAGGCTCCAGCAGGTGCTGCAAATGACCCAAGCCAGGCCATCCAACCCTTGCCCTTCTGAATTGGAGAAGGAGTTCCTGATCTTCTTTAGAGATTCAAGCTCTTGTTTGTGACCTTGGAGGAGAGGTAATCACGTTCTCTGCCATGTGGAAAGCCTTGGGAAAACATAGCTGGTATTGAGAGAGGAAAAAGGAGGAGGAAAGGAGAGAGAAATCTTAACATTGTTAATATATATATGGGTCCATCCGCCCTTAACAATTATATAAGCTCGTGACTCATGCCTTTTATCCCATTTTTATTTTTGGCCTAAGCCTTTTAGATGGGTTTCTTTCACTTGCAGCTGAAGGAGTTCCCACTGAGCTAGTTTTTCTCCATTTCTTCCACATCCCTTCTCCAGCCTTCTCTGCCTGCTCTGTGCCCAGAAAGGCTGACTTCTGCTTTCCTGGGAAGCACTGGCAGGAGTCCCCTCCCTGCCTAGCCAGGGTTCAGCTCCAAGTGCGTGGCCCTCCTTTGGCTCCCTGAGGAATCTGAGAATGGGAACAATGACATGTTTTATTTGAATGACATTTGGCTTGCAACATTTCAGGGGCTCCTCAGGAAAGCCAGGAGGGAAGGTCTTGTATTGCCCATTTTACAGATGAGAAAACTGAGGTCCTAAATCATGGATTAGTTAGCTAGAACCACGTCTTCAAGCCCCATATTTTTACTTTAAGTCATCTGATTTAAAAAAAAATTATTGCTCATGAAGAAAATACTTTCACAAAGTCAGTTCCTTGCAAAAGAGGACCAACGTAAATGATGCAGAAAGCTCTCTTGGCCTCCCACCCAATTCTGTTTCCAGAGGTCATGACTATGATCTGGTGTTCCAAATATCTAGACTTTATTCTATGTGTTCAGGTAGATACAGCGGGTGCTAAAACATACATTTTAAGAAAGGAAAAAAAAAACTGTATTAAAAGTGCAATACTCATTATATACTGACAATGTCTCTTACCTTGTATATTGTATCTTGTATCTCTTACGACTGCAGAAGTCAAATGTGGCTTGAGTATTACACTTTTAATACAGTTTTTTCCTTTCTTAAGATGTATATACATTTTTTTGCATCCTCTGTGGGTGTGTGTCTGGCTGTGTATAAATAATTTTGTTTCATATTTTAACAAAGTTTACATGAATGATATTACACTGGAACTTGCTTTTTTTTTTTTTTTTGGTTGAGACAGAGCCTCGAGCTGTCGCCCTGGGTAGTGCTGTGGCATCACAACTCACAGCAACCTCCAACTCCTGGGCTCAAGCAATTCTCTTGCCTCTGTCTCCCAGGTAGCTGGGACTACAGGCGCCTGCCACAATGCCTGGTTATTTTTCGATTGCAGCCGTCATTGTTGTTTGGTGGGCCCGGGCTGGATTCAAACCTGCCAGCTCAGGTGTATATGGCTAGCGTCTTAGCCGCTTGAGCCACAGGCGCTGAGCCTGGAACTTGCTTTTTAAGAAAAGCTTTGCCTTAGAGATATTTCTGTGTCATTACATATGAATCTACCTCATTCATTTAATCTACTGTAGATTATTTCAGAGTATGGTTATACTATAGTTTATCTAGCCCTGTTTTACTGATAAACACTTGTTTCCAGTTTTAGGCCATTGCATGCTTTCTAAGCTGCTTGTGCATGTGTGTGAACACTTCTCCAGGGAGATAATATAACATTGTTGGGTATTAGAACTTCATATTGAAAATATTAATGGACACTGTCGCATGGTATTCCATGTGGGCTTCATCAGTTTATATCTCCACCACCAGAGGCATAGCCATTTATCACATCCTTACAAATTCTGGGTGTTATCAATATTTTTACTTTTACTAGTTCGATTTTTAAAATGATACTTCATCTTATTGCTAGAGACAGGATTCTTGCTACATCACCCAGGCTGAACTCCTGGACTGAAGGGATCCTCCCACCTCGGCCTCCCTAGTGGCTAGATTCTAGGAAGCCAAAATTTTTTGAGGCTGCATTTTTAGTGTCATTTTCATATGGAACAAAATTTTTGAGGTAGTCAAATTTATTTATTTTTTTTTTTTGTAGAGACAGAGTTTCACTTTATTGCCCTCGGTAGAGTGCCGTGGCGTCACACAGCTCACAGCAACCTCCAACTCCTGGGCTTAGGCGGTTCTCCTGCCTCAGCCTCCCGAGTAGCTGGGACTACAGGCGCCCGCCACAACGCCCGGCTATTTTTTTGTTGCAGTTTGGCCGGGGCTGGGTTTGAACCCGCCACCCTTGGCATATGGGGCCGGCGCCCTGTTCACTGAGCCACAGGCGCCGCCCAAGGTAGTCAAATTTATTAATCTTTTCCTTTGTGATTTTTGCACCTGGTATCTGAAAGTCTTCTATATTTGAAGTATTTATCTACTGCCATATCTATTTCTAATATTTCTTATTTATTTAGCTCTTTGGCTCATCTGAAATTTATTTTTGTGAATGGCATGTTGTAATGTCCTATTGTTTTTTCTTTTTCCTTGTAACTCTCGACTCTGAGTTCATACTGAAGTCAAGTAACTCTTTAAAGGCAGATGAACTCTTTCCTTCAGTTCCAGATAATGGATCTCTTTTTTCCCCCAAGACTCCACTCGAGGAGAAAGAGAGCAAACATACGGAGGAAGTGATAGCGCAAGGCAGGAGGAACTTCATTCTCAAAGACGTATCGATAAAATCCCAGAGAGAGAGAAAGAGTGCTTTCAGCTGAGCAGTCTGAAAGAACTTCTAGAAGGAGTTAGTACTTAAATTGTGAGGGGAACAGAGGTTTAGTTTGAGTAGAATGTGTGTATATTCTAGAAAGTCTGGGCAGGCTATGCCTGCAGGGGTCAGCATCCTGCAGCCCACAGACCAAACTTGGCTGCCACCTGTTTCCATGCAATGTATGAGTTAAGAATGGTTTTCACATGTTTAAATAGTTGAAAAAAAATAAAAGTAATATTTTATGACATAAAAATGACAGAAAGGATCTATCTCATGCTTCTCTTCTAGTTTCAAATAGGTCCTTGATTTGTGGCAGCAAAACTCCATTTTCACCTATATACCCAGCTGATGGATGACTCTGTGTCCAAATCTCTCCTTTTTATAAGGACCCCGACCATATTGCATTAGGGGCCCACACTGTATTTCAGTGTGACCTTATCTTAACTTAACTAATTACACCTGTAATGACCTAATTTCCAAATGAGGTCACATTTGAATGCACTGAGGGTTATTAGGACTCCAACATGGAATTCGGGGAGGATGCAATCCAAGTCCTAATAAGTGCCTAACAGTCTGGCACAAAGTAGTGTTTGTGTTCAGGGGACTCCTTCCCCTTATGTATTCCACCTCTCCCATCCCATGGAGCTTCCTCTGTTTACTTCTAATGCCTCTCACTAAGCCCCTCCGTAGGATGAGAAACCATTCACTTAGCGGGTCAGAGGCTCACCTTTTTGCACCCGTCGGCTGGTGGGTGTGTGGTGTGGCTGTGCTCATTGGTAGAGATCTTCTTTGCTGTCCAGACTTCCTATTCCCTGACCCCACAGGGAGCCACCCTCAGGGCCAGGCCACTACACACCCTCTTGCTTCAGCTCCTTATCTACATGATGGGAAAAGGAAAATCTGGGGCCACCCTATAGATCCAGCCACACCTGGCATTCTTGGCAAGGAGACCTGAGTGGACTGCATGGGTTCTGTATTCAGAATAAGGACTTTCCCTTCAGACCTGACCCTAGAAGGGTGGAACATACAGGTTATCAAGGTTCACAAGAACCCAGTGATCTGTGCTTACTGGTAACAACAGCACCATCACTGAAAAGCCATTGAGAAGAAAAGACATCCTTTTTTAAAACAAAGTTCACTTTATTACATTAATTTTACACAGTAAAAGAGTATGAAATGCCGATTTGTCTAAATTCTCTTGCTGATTCTCTTGAAGACGATGTCACCCAATGTCATGGTCTGAAAACCAGAAAAAAAGCATGAAATGCTCATACAATGTTGACTTTTTAAAAACAAAAAAGCTTAAAATACAGCCCCAAATATGTTTTCTCTAGGACTAGGAAAGGGCTTGCTATTTTTTCTTACATCTTATGCCAATTGTTATCACTTCATTTCTTCATATGGACAGTCATCTTCCCTTTGATGAATTCCTTCCTAATCAATAGCTGTTATAGCCAGACCATCCAAAACAGCCCAATCCAATCCAATTTCTCAAAGTTTCATTGAACACCTACTATGCCACAAATGCATGTTGGATACCAAGGATACATGTACATGGAATCACCTAGCCACCCAGCCTGGAACACAGTGGGTGCCTCATAATTGTCCTCCTAATGCTGTAAAACATATAAAAATATTGGATGCATCAGCTTTTGGGCTGGTGAGGGATGTTTCTTCCACCCTTGTTGGTTCTCTTAAATAAGACTGCTTGTCCTCAGGGCCTGTGCTCAGTTTAGGGGTAAGTAGTGCAGTTTCTCCTTCAGTTATGCACCCCTGACTCTTCCTTGCACCTAATAAGTGTTACACGTAATAAGTGTTTTAGGGAGTCACAGAAGGCTGTGCCCTAGTGGCCTGTCAACACCCTGTTCAAGTAGAAAAATCCTTCAAGTAGTGAGAGTGTGAGCATTAACCACATCATATGTTATGCCAGCCCCCACCCAAGTGGGTTCGCTGGGGAGCAGGAGATAAGCTGTCCTACACTGCTTGGACAAGCAGGACAAGTCCAAGGATGACTGCACAGCTGGACTGTGCCAGGCTTATGAGCTGCCACAGTATCATGATGAATGTAATTCTCCTTAAAAATGACAAATAAACAAAAGCATTTTAAGTGCTGAGGCTTGTAGGGCAAATGGAGGCCCCCATGATTCACTGGTTAGTGTAGAGGCAGAAAGGAAGGATTATGGCTATCGGTTATCATGATGTCATAAAGTAGATAAAGCTATGAAAGAACCAAACTTTAAGCCAAATAAGGTCTTCCTTGAGTGTGGGTGCTGCACTAAGAAGAAGGGCTGTCCCATGAATCACTGAGGCCCCAGGAGGGCTCAGTGGACCTGAACAGCTATGGATTGAATGGATTTCTACTCCCTACCCTGTGAGCCAGTCTTATGGCTATATCTGAGTGGAGATGGAAAAAGGTGACCTGTGCTGGTGTCTCTGCATGTCCTGGTGCCTCCTGCTACTGGGCACCGTCTTACTCCATCCCATTTGGATGTTGGTGAAGAAAGAGGAGAGAAGATGGGGAGTGTGAAGTGAGGAGGGAAGAAGTAATCATGGCTGACTCTGAGTAGGAAGTGTGGGGAGGGGCTTGGCGCCCATAGCTAAGTGGTTAGGGTGCTGGCCATATGCACAGGGGCTGGCGGGTTCAAACCCAGCCTGGGCCAGCTAAACAACAATGACAACTGCAACGAAAAAATAGTTGGGCGTTGTGGCAGGTGCCTGTAGTCCCAGGTACTCGGGAGGCTTAGGCAAGAGAATTGCTTAAGCCCAAGAGTTGGAGGTTGTAGGATAATATTTATAAATATATCCTACGTCAAGCACACAAAGTGAACTCAGTGTGGTTTAAAATGACTTGCTATTCTTCCAGAGGCTTAAGGGACCTGGGCCCCCCTGGGACACACGCAGAATTAGCTTGTCTGGAGGTAAAATTCCACAAGCCAATTCTCTGAAGCTGTGCGCCCAGTGAAGCCTGAGGCCAAAGTGTATGCTGCCCTTCCTCAGAGATACGGGCCAAAGGGTTGACATATGCTAAAACATATTGTCAGAGGTAGGTGCTCTGCCCTAAGGAAAGACACAGTCGTTACTTCATGCTGAGTAAACTGAGTGAACGCCTGAAGGTACTCTTCCATTTACTCTGTTCCCCTGTGGCTGTTTTCTTCTTTGTGATCTTTATTTAGATACCTGCCCAGAGATTAGTCAGTGTCTTGAAGAAGATATTTACTGCAGAAGTGATTGTGTTGATATGATAACAGGATATTTCCTTACAAGTTAATTTCAGATAGGTAAAATGAGGTAATGGTGGAACTAACAGATGATAGATTAAGTGTGTACGTGACTAGAAAGATATAAAATCAAAACCCTGAATAAAGAACTTTGCTACACGCCATCCTATACTATGTAGTCTGTTTCTTGACTTAATAATTGCAGGAGGGAGTTTATACCCATGGCAAAGCTGCTGTTCTTTTGCATCTCCAGTCACGCAACAGAGGTTGCTATGAGCTGTGATGCCACAGCACACTCTACCAAGGGTGACACAGTGAGACTCTTTCTCGGGGGTGGGGGTGGGGGGAGGGGAGGAAGGAAGTATGAGGATGGACAGCATGGGGAACCAGAAGAAGTAGGGAGATGCTGTTGGGGCCACCACTGCATGTGTAGTCCCTTAGGTCCATTAGAAATGGGTGCCTCAACTCCATCCAGGTAAATGCAAAAGACATATAGTCTCCATCCTTTTTTGTGGCTGAATAGTACTCTATGGTATACATATACTATAGTTTGTTGACCCATTTCTTAGTAAAGTATTATAAGAATAGAAAAGCAAGTATCCAGTGTACTCAAAACTAAAATGAGACCAATATATAAATGACTACATGGCCACATGAAACAAAAACAGAAGTATAGTCTAGTGAGGGGGAGGGGGAGGAGGGAAGGGGAAAACAGGAGGAGGGAGGGTGTTTGGCAAGTTCTCAATGTGCACCATGTAAGGGATACAGCACACCCCCCTGGGTGAAGGACTCAACTGCAACTTGAACTTGATCTTAGAAATGAAAACAATGTAACCCAATCATTTGTATCCTCATATCAATATGAAATTACAAAGAAAAAGAAAGAAATGGATGCTTCTTCCTCAAGATACTATATTTCTGTCTGTGGGAAAATTGTCATAATACTGCTGCACTGGTTTGTTAGAACGAGATTGCCATTAAGTATACAGATCTACACTGTGAGCGGCTCCCCAAGGGCTGGTGCAGTGACTAGCTGTGGGTGGCAGCTCTGTGACAGATCTAGTTCAGAGGGGCCCTGCCTCAGTTTCTCCATTTAGAAAACTTGGGGTTGTTGGGAAGATTATTGATAATGTGTACAAACTTCCCCATACAATATGGATCTGCAGTAAGTGGTAGTGGGTATGGACGGTAGGAAAGGCAGGTGTGGGGGGGGCCGGGATGGGGATGGGGTGTACCAACTGCTACTCGTGGGTCTCCTCCCCTCCCTCGCTGTAAGCCTGAGCGCCAACTTACATTGGTGATTGTGTCGCCATTGAGTTCAGTCACAGACTTGATGTTTTTGAAAGTTGTCACCAGCTTATTGTTACCTTCCATGTGAACCACTGCCTGCAGGGAACAGAGAGGCAGCCTGTGAGGAAGGGTAGGGAGGGAGCAAGACCTTGCTAATCTGGTTGTTTGCCCTGCACAAGTCTCAGCTTACAACAACCCTCATGCTCCGGTGCCTACACTCTCAACCCTCTCCACCTTCCAGTTCTCTGGCTCTAAATAGAAGTCAGGAGTGCATGTACTAACTAAAGAATGTCAGAACTTCTTTTGTCAGACTTTTACTTTTACTTTGTTGAATGTGATCTAGAAATGAGCCCTGGATGTCTAAATGGTACCAATACAAATGCTAAGATAAAATCAAACTAATGGACAGAGGTAGTAATAAAATTCAAAGTACTGGCCAGCTGAGAAAATTCATATTTTTGCTTTGGTATGTATGATTCTTTCCTGAATGCTAATCTTTCCCATTATGAGGCCCTTTCTAAGTCTTATACATCCTGGAAGAAGTAACATAGAAATGCAGTGGGGAAAAGGCAATGACCAAGGTTAAAAATTTGCTTCCCAGGTGGACAATTGGAAAAGGCTTGTGATAAAACCCCGTGATGGCCTGCCCTTACCATGGGCACATCAAGAGAAGTTCCCTCCTAAAATTTATTCTGACTTGTAATGTTACATTTGGAGAGGCAGAAATAAAGAGTGACCGGGACAGGTATAAAGATGAACAAGCCGAGCCCAGTGCACAGAGCTGGGAGCGATGGTGGTGCAGGAGGGAAGAGGTGGTGCACAACTTGGGTGTCCACCGTACTGCCCAGCTCTCATGGGACGCCTTGAGCTGCAGCTCAGAGGATGTGAAGATGCCCTGCCCTGCTGCCTTCAGTCTGGGAAAATTGACTATTCCCATTGTACAGATGGGGTAGTTGAGGCCAGGGGCTTACTGACCACCCCTGAAGTGGTCTGAGTACCTGCCAGGGGCTTTGGTATTCTGGTGTCTCCAGTGCCTCCTTTCGGAAGTCTCTCCCTATCACCACCAGCTCTGTCCCCTGCTTAGAGGACTCAGAGCCAGGAGCGCTGGGTCAGGGAGAACATAAGACCTAGAATCCTCCTCTGTGCCTGGTTTCCCCACATCCTCTATATGAGAGAGCTCGAATTTGGGGGACTGAGAGCCACCAAGACAGACCCTAGGAAGATGAGAGCAGCTTCTCTAAAACCATATTCCCTAAGAGCTGCCTTTGTCTGTCTGCTTGTCCCACCCCAGATATGGGTTTGGAAGATGGGATATCTGTGGGATAGACATGAGCCTCGAAGCAGAAACCCAGGTTCCAGGGAAAGTTCTGGAAGCGAGGGTGGCCAGGAGGGGCCCCTCCTACCTTGACCTTCTCCCCCGTCACGGATTCCAGCTCACACTCCTCTCCCAAGGTGAACTCGTTGTGTATCACTTTGGACCCAGCGGTGATGGTGAGCTTGAAGTGCTTCCCATTCTGCACAATTTCCGACACCCCCTTGATGTCCTTCCCCTTCTGGATGAGGTCGTCAGGCAGACCTGGTATAAATGGTCTGAGGTTTAGAGACAGCAGAGGTGGGGGCTGAGCAAACACGGTATAAGAGAAGCACTGTGGGATGGAGGGCTGGGGGAAGAGGGTATCCCCAGAGGCCACAAAAACGTGCTAGAGGTCTGACAGCAGCATGGGATTTGACCTCAGAGAGGAAAGATCAGGGCCCGGCCTGGCCTGCGTCTATCTTGCAAGTCAGTTTATGGAAAGGACACTCTTCCAGCCTGAAGATCCTCTTCCTTAGTGAGTACCTCGGTTCTTACTCCTCCTCTTCCTCATTCTCTCCTCCTTCAATGACGTTGCTCTTGGAGCATTTCATTCCCCACATCCAGGGCAACCAGAGTTTGCCTTTCAAATTGAGTCACTTCTGAGAGTGACTACTATTCCTAATTATGCCAGGACAACATGCACAGAGCAGGGCTGTGCAGGCAAGCCTGTGTCTACCTCTGCAGTCCAGGCTCTGTGAGGAATATTAATCAACAATCCCTTGCCCTAGGGTAGGGCGCACAAATGTCTACACCATTACATGAGTTGAGTTCACAAAAATCATGGAAGTTGACAGCAGGAGTGGATGGGCCTGTTGGGCATGTGAAGGATGTGAGACACAGAGGTGATGTGACTTGGCTGTAAAGATCTCAGCTCTCAAGGGCCTTCTCTCCCTGGCTCTGCTATCTTCTGAACCCTTTCCCTCCCAGCACCCTCCCTTGTGGTGCTGCACCCTCTGCTTACAGGGCTCCCTCTCCCTGGAACACACTCCCCTCCCTCAGTGTCTTGGCAGACACCTGCTCGTCTTCCAAGGCTCAGCCTGAGACCCCCTTCACCTCCCAAGAGCCTTCCCTCCATCGTGGCGGTAAAGCTCCCTCTCTATGTGATCCCTGGAGGCACAGATGTTACAGCAAGTTTTCTGGGAACCAGTGCCTGCTTCCATTCCCATCTCAAACACTTCCTGCCTGCATGACCTTTGTCATGATTACTTAACCCAGTGATTCTCAACCTTCCTAATGCCCCGGCCCTTTAACACAGTTCCTGTGTACAGGTTGAGAAACACTGACTTAACTTTACTAGCCCTCAGTTACCTCACTGTAAAGTGAGAAAATAATAGTCCCCAATTCAGAGTTTTTGTTGAGGATTAAACAGGGTATTGCGTATCCAGTGCTTAGCCCAGCACCTGGCACAGTCAGCACAGCACACCTTAGGGGATAAGTCACCTTTATTTCTTCTGTCTTTAAATTGTAGCCTTGAAAAAAAATGGCTTATTACTATCTATCACTCTAATATCTCTCCAGCATAGTGCTCCGTGTGGGGCTGGCCTTGGATGGATGTTTATTAGAGGAATGAATGAATGCATGCCTGCAGGAATGCAGGACCAAATGGACAGGACCACATAATGAAGTAGTAGCAGACACGGGCATCGATCCAGATCACACTCTAGTTCATTGCTCTTTCCACCTGCCTCCAGGATGGCCTTGCCCAGACAGGAACAGCATGAGTTACAAGTAATCAAAAAAAGTCTCTAAAGACCCCCCAGGGTGTGTGTGGCCTGAACCTCTCCTCCCATCTCAACATCCAAACCCTGCATAGCCCCCACTGTTGGGGCTGGACACTCATCTGTGACCCAGAGTCTTAGAGTCCAGCCTAGCACTCACCAATGGCTTTCATGAAGGGTTCAAAGTTTTCCTGGCTCTGCAGTTGGTACTTGCCGGTGAAATTCATCGTGGCGGTAAATCTCCCTCTCTACAGCTGACCCACAGCTCTGTCAGTCAGACTTTCCACTGTGGGAGGCTTTATAGGGGGCTCCTTTCCCTTCAAATATCGACCAGAGGTCAGCAGCTGTTGGTTCCTTCATGGCCAAGTTCAAACATTAACTCCTGAGAGCAATGGTCAATGATAAAGAAAAGGACAGGCACAGCCGAGGTTTGTGACCATTCAGCAAACATTAATGAACACCAGTAAGCTTGATGGCCCTGAAGCCTTTAGGGTGACTCACCACCCTCCCCTGAAATAAGTGCGCACATGCACATACACACGTGTGTGCATATTTATGTGTGTATATACATACGTGCGTGCAGGTTTGTACGTATATTGTGTGTTTGTGTGTATACACGTGTACATGTGCCTAAAGATGTGTATATGTACATATGTATGTGTGCCTATATACACACATGTATACATATACGTGTGTGCGTATGTGTATATAAACACACAGACTTTCTTTGAACTCACCCTCACCTTATTTACATAATTTTATGATTTCTTCCCATCTCTATCATCACACAAACTTAATTTTTAGAGCTATCATCAGCCCCCAGTGCTATTCTGTATTCTGAGAATTCCTCCCTGACCACCACAGTCCC
The DNA here is from genome assembly GCF_027406575.1 of Nycticebus coucang. Classification (NCBI taxonomy): domain Eukaryota; kingdom Metazoa; phylum Chordata; class Mammalia; order Primates; family Lorisidae; genus Nycticebus; species Nycticebus coucang. The sequence goes on from NC_069783.1 coordinate 85,707,995, forward strand.
CCGCAGGCCAGATCAACCTCGTTTTTAAAGCATTAAAGCAGCACATGTGAAATGGAGTGTAAACCGTTGAGGCCGGGCATATGCACATGGGGGTGCATTTTATTAAGTGGAGACAAGAGAGGGGAAGAGGGAAATGCATTCCTGCTGACTTATCCTGTCCCTGCTAGGGGGTGGGTGCAGGGGATTTGTGCCCCTCCCTGCAGGTGCATCACCCCACTTCCTGCCTCGAAGGAAGTGCCCAGCAACACCCCACTCACTGCCAGCCTCTCTCCCTTCCCTGCCTGCCCTTCAGCGTCAGCCTCCTCATTTGCAGCCTCCAGCCTTTGTCGTCCTGGGCCCCTCTGGGTATGAGCTTCTGGCAGTTCTCATTACTCTAGAAACTACAGGTCCTGGCCAGCCAGGGGAGCCCATGGTTTCATGTACGGTCATGACCACCACCCCAACAACACTCCTACTTCCTATCATGAGCTCTGTCATGAACTTGGAAATGATTCCATTGCCCAAAACTTTTAGCAGGCCTTCCAACCCTCATTCTCCAGCTCTGGTCTACCTCTTTGCTCTCATCCCCACTTTCTCCCCAGGACGTAGTTCCAGTCACAGGCCAAGTGAGCACCCCGTGTCTCTGTGTCTGCATCCAAGCCCCTATCTCTGCCCTTCTTTTCCTTCCTTTATGAATCCTCTGAGCTTGTAGAGCACTTTGTAAGTGTCCTTTTGCTAGTTCCTTCCAGCAATTCACTCTTTCTTTCCACCCCTGTGTGTTCTTTTTCCTTCCTCTGTTACCCTGCTCTCCCACTCCAGCCTGTGCCGAGTACCTAGAAGAGATTCTGGACAGAGAATATGCCATGTATTCTTTTTCACTGTGCCTCTTCCTTGTTATTCTCAATGCCTGGCACAGAGTATAGAAGCTCAATCAGCGATGGTCTAGAAGATAAAAGCTCTCAAAAGATAATGAGGCCATGACTCTTCTGGTTAGGAGAAAATAAGGGGTATGGAGTAGTTGGGTAGGCACAAAAGTTCCAGATCACTGGAGTTGGACAGTAAAGAGATTAGGGGAGTATGTGAGTTGTGTGGTTGCGTGTGCATATCTGTGTGTATGTGTGTGTGTGTGTATGATTGTGTATACCTCTCTCATGGAGCTGCAGCTTGGTTGAGAGCCCAGAGGAAAAGGAATGGAGCAGGGCTGGCAATGTGTGAGCATAGGCCCGAGAGCTCTCTCTCTCTTTCCATCCCTGTGTATTCTTTCTCCTTCTGTTACTCTGCTCTGCCACTCCAGCCTGTGCTGAGTACATAGTAGAGATTCCAGACAGAGCTCTCTCCATTCCCAGACAGGTCTTTCCCCTGCCTGGGGATCCTATCTGTTCCAACTTGCAAATCACCAGGATGACTAAATGTTCACCTGTTTGTCTGCCCAGATGGCTGTCCCTCTGCTCAGTACCTGGAAACTCGCTGGGCTGGTGGGGGCTCTGCTCTTGAAGAGTGGCAGCCCTCAGGTTCTGGTCAGGCAGGTGGTGGGGGAGCACGAGTGGATGAGAGCTCATGCCAGGAGGCATTGATACCAAGGGAAGATAGTGTGAGGCGGGCAGGACCAACACTGGTGCGCCAGCCCAGGGAGAGGTGTCCTTCCACCTCAACTCCTCCACACTCTCTAGCATTTGGACACATTGGTCCAGCAAAGCACTTTAGAAGTCCTCACCTGAACCCATGGGCCCAGTGCCAGGGGCCTTCTCTGGCACCCCTGACAGGTGGCATTAGTGTGCACCCTGTCATGGAGAGGAGGCCACGTGTCCATAGCAGTGTGGGCAGAGAACACTTGTTGAGCATGCTGTGTGCCCATGCTGGCACCAGCACACTTTCTCTTCTGGCACAGAAGGAGCTCTGCTCTGCCTTCTTGTTCAGCCTTCCCCTGACAGTATCCAAGATACAGCATGCTTCCCAGTCTGCGAGTTAGGCTGTCACTGTAGGAACTGAGCAGGCTTATGTGCTGAGAACTCATGGCCATGATGTCACCACAACTGCCTGAGTACCAGGATGGGAAAGGGCAAAGTGGCTGAAAGCATAAAGGGAACACCTATAGCCTAAAACCAATGAAATAATCACCAAGGAAAATGACAGAGATAGTGTCATTACACCCCGACCCGGTCCACCCATCAAGTACTTAGCTTGGGAGAATCTATTGGCAGCACCCTGGACATACCATACTCTCTCATGCACCCAGCTGCCTGGCATCCCTACTTAGATAAAGGACCATGTGCCATGTACATTCCACATCCAGACCGTCTTCCCTGGATCAGAGATTTCAAATAACATGTTCCACAGTGCTGTTCTCTGGTATTTAAAGTGGGGAGTGGGAAGGATGCTCATGAAAGCTTCTATATAGGGTAAGTCGCCACCATTCCCAGATGCCTGGACTGAGTGTACTTGGTGTCTGAGGACTAGCAGGGCCGTGGGCCAACTCCCAGTGGACACCTCTACCTGGTCTTGAACTTCTTGCCTTCTCTGTGAAGGCAGCAGTTGCAGACTCAGGGCAGCACTCAATGCAGCTGAACAGAGACTGCTGTAGGGCCTGGCAGAGCCAGTGAAGGCCTGGCAGCTCTTCCTGGCAGATGGGCAGCCCCACAGGTGGAGAGGCAGGGAGCCTGAGATGACAGACACAGGACCACACTCCCTCCCTCTCCTGGATGCTAGATGTAGTCATTCTTAGGCAACCTTTACTGGCTTCCTTTAGTCAGTTTATGTGTGTGTGTGTGTGTGTGAATCTTGAGGCCAGAGAGATCAGTAGCCATTTCAAAAATTAATACCCATGAGTCGTTTTTCATAAAATTAGGAGAGGGTAATGACATCTTCCACCCACTGGCTGAGCAAACATAAGAAGAGATAAGCTTAATTGCAATGACAAAGTTCAAGTGGGTTTTAAGATTAAAAAAAAAAAAGACAACTCCCATTCCATGGGCACACCTTTGGATTTTGGTTAACCTGAAGACTCTGGCCCCCCCAGTCCCCCATCGGACACCCCTCTCTTTGGGCTGGCCCCTACTCAGATGGGCAGTGTGGAGTCATGGGAAGAAAGGGAAGGCGCCATTTGGTAGCAGGATGTGACAGGTGTTAATTTTACAACAGGCACTTTTGCACTTATATCTGGCCACAGAGCACCTGGAGTGCCAGCTTGCCCTTTTTTTTTTTTTTTTAATATTTGGGATGCAGAAGGTGCCCCCAGGGAGCCCATACCTCCCCTAGAGGTGGGGCTGCAAAGGGAAAGCACTTGGGTTTGGGCCCAGCTCTTTTTTATCCTATGAGTAATTCTAGAACCTTGCTGAGGCTCCACTTCCTTATCTGTTAAATGGTCATAACATTCTTTGCCTTGTGGAAGAACTGTGTGTAACTGTCAGCTCCTTCAGGGATGCTCAGTTCTTTTTTTTTTTTTTTTTATTGTTGGGGATTCATTGAGGGTACAATAAGCCAGGTTACTCTGATTGCAATTGTTAGGTAAAGTCCCTCTTGCAATCATGTCCTGCCCCCATAAAGTGTGACACACACCAAGGCCCCACCCCCCTCCCTCCGTCCCTCTTTCTGCTTTTCCTCTACCCCCATAACCTTAATTGTCATTAATTGTCCTCATAACAAAATTGAGTACATAGGATTCATGCTTCTCCATTCTTGTGATGCTTTACTAAGAATAATGTCTTCCACTTCCATCCAGGTTAATACGAAGAATGTAAAGTCTCCATTTTTTTTTGTAGAGACAGAGTCTCACTTTATGGCCCTTGGTAGAGTACTGTGGCCTCACACAGCTCACAGCAACCTCCAACTCCTGGGCTTAAGGCGATTCTCTTGCCTCAGCCTCCCGAGTAGCTGGGACTACAGGCACCCGCCACAACGCCCGGCTATTTTTTGGTTGCAGTTTGGCCGGGGCGGGGTTTGAATCCACCACCCTCCGTATATGGGGCTGGCGCCTTACCGACTGAGCCATAGGCACCGCCCAGTCTCCATTTTTTTTAATAGCTGAATAGTATTCCATGGTATACATATATCACAGCTTGTTAATCCATTCCTGGGTTGTAATCGATTCAGGCTGTTTCCACATTTTGGCGATTGTAAATTGAGCTGCAATAAACAGTCTAGTGCAAGTGTCCTTATGATAAAAGGATTTTTTTCCTTCTGGGTAGATGCCCAGTAATGGGATTGCAGGATCAAATGGGAGGTCTAGCTTGAGTGCTTTGAGGTTTCTCCATACTTCCTTCAAGAAAGGTTGTACTAGTTTGCAGTCCCACCAGCAGTGTAAAAGTGTTCCCTTCTCTCCACATCCACGCCAGCATCTGCAGTTTTGAGATTTTGTGATGTGGGCCATTCTCACTGGGGTTAGATGATATCTCAGGGTTGTTTTGATTTGCATTTCTCTAATATATAGAGATGATGAACATTTTTTCATACGTTTGTTAGCCATTCGTCTGTCATCTTTAGAGAAGGTTCTATTCATGTCTCTGGCCCATTGATATAAGGGATTGTTGGCTTTTTTCATGTGGATTAATTTGAGTTCTCTATAGATCCTAGTTATCAAGCTTTTGTCTGATTGAAAATATGCAAATATCCTTTCCCATTGTGTAGGTTGTCTCTTTGCTTTGGTTATTGTCTCCTTAGCTGTACAGAAGCTTTTCAGTTTAATGAAGTCCCATTTGTTTATTTTTGTTGTTGTTGCAATTGCCATGGCAGTCTTCTTCATGAAGTCTTTCCCCAGGCCAATATCTTCCAGTGCTTTTCCTATGCTTTCTTTGAGGATTTTTATTGTTTCATGACTTAAATTTAAGTCCTTTATCCATCTTGAATCAATTTTTGTGAGTGGGGAAAGGTGTGGGTCCAGTTTCAGTCTTTTACATGTAGACATCCAGTTCTCCCAACACCATTTATTGAATAGGGAGTCTTTCCCCCAAGGTAAGTTCTTGTTTGGTTTATCAAAGATTAGGTGGTTGTAAAATGTTAGTTTCATTTCTTGGTTTTCAATTCGATTCCAAGTGTCTATGTCTCTGTTTTTGTGCCAGTACCATGCTGTCTTGAGCTCTATGGCTTTGTAGTACAGACTAAAATCTGGTATGCTGATGCCCCCAGCTTTATTTTTGTTACTAAGAACTGCCTTAGCTATACGGGGTTTTTTCCAGATCCATACAAAACGCAGAATCATTTTCCCCAAATCTTGAAAGTACGATGTTGGTATTTTGATAGGAATGGCATTGAATAGGTAGATTGCTTTGGGAAGTATAGACATTTTAACAATGTTGATTTTCCCATCCATGAGCATGGTATGTTCTTCCATTTGTTAATATCCTCTGCTATTTCCTTTCTGAGGATTTCATAATTTTCTTTATAGAGGTCCTTCACCTCCTTCGTTAGGTATATTCCTAGGTATTTTGTTTTCTTTGAAACTATGGTGAAGGGAGTTGTGTCCTTAATTAGCTTCTCATCTTGACTATTATTGGTGTATACAAAGGCTACTGACTTGTGGATATTGATTTTATATCCTGAAACATTACTGTATTTTTTGATGACTTCTAGGAGTCTTGTGATTGAGGCTTTGGGGTTCTCTAAGTATAAGATCATGTCGTCAGCAAAGAGGGAGAGTTTGACCTCCTCTGCTCCCATTTGGATTCCCTTTATTTCCTTGTCTTGCCTAATTGTATTGGCTCGAACTTCCAGCACTATATTGAATAGTAAAGGTGACAGAGGACAACCTTGTCTGGTTCCAGTTCTAAGAGGAAAAGCTTTCAGTTTTACTCCATTCAGTAAAATATTAGCTGTGGGTTTGTCATAGATAGCTTCAATCAGTTTTAGAAATGTGCCACCTATGCCTATATTCTTCAGTGTTCTAATTAGAAAAGGATGCTGGATTTTATCACATGCTTTTTCTGCATCTATTGAGAGGATCATGTGATCTTTATATTTGCCTCTGTTAATATGGTGGATAACATTATGGACTTGCATATGTTAAACCAGCCTTGCATCCCTGGGATGAAGCCTACTTGATCATGATGAATGACTTTTTTGATGATAAGCTGTAATCTATTGGCTAGGATTTTGTTGAGAATTTTTGCATCTATATTCATGAGTGAGATTGGTCTGAAATTCTCCTTTTTGGTTGGGTCTTTTCCTGGTTTTGGTATCCGGGTGATGTTTGCTTCATAGAATGTGTTGGGGAAGATTCCTTCTTCCTCAATTTTTTGGAATAATTTCTGCAGTACAGGAATAAGCTCTTCCTTGAAGGTTTGATAGAATTCTGGTGTGAAGCCATCTGGACCAGGGCATTTATTGGTTGGAAGATTTTTTATTGTTTCTTTGATCTCAGTGCTTGAAATTGGTCTGTTCAGGAGCTCTATTTCTTCCTGGCTAAGTCTAGGGAGAGGGGGCGATTCCAAATATTGATCCATTTCCTTCACATTGTCAAATTTCTGGGCATAGAGTTTCTGGTAGTATTCAAAGATGATCTCTTGTATCTCTTTGGGATCAGTTGTTATTTCCCCTTTATCATTTCTGATTGAGGTTACTAGAGATTTTACTTTTCTATTTATCGTTAGTCTGGCCAATGGTTTATCTATTTTATTTATTTTTTCAAAAAACCAACTCCTTGTTTCATTAATTTTCTGAATGATTCTTTTGTTTTCAATTTCATTGATCTCTGATTTGATTTTGGATATTTCTTTTGTTCTACTGAGTTTAGGCTTAGATTGTTCTTCTTTTTCCAATTCCATAAGATGGCTTGTGAGATTGTTGATGTGCTCTCTTTCTGTTTTTCTTTTTTTTTTTTCCATTCTTTTAATAGTTTATTAAAGAGAATATTCTCCAACCCTATCCTGATTAATACACAAGATGTAGGGTCACCTTTTTATGGCTGAATAGTATTCCATGGTATATATAAGCCACAGTTTATTAATCCATTCAAGGGTTGATGGGCACTTGGGTTGATTCCTCATCTTGGCAATTGTGGGTTGAGCTGTGATGAACATCATAGTGCAAATGTCCTTATGGTAAAATGATTTCTTTTTCTTCTGAGTAGATACCTGCTTGGTTGAGCTCATTGCTTGGGAACTGTTCTTATATGGCCCTTTGCCACACCTCCTCTTCCCAAGAACTGTGAGTATGATAAATCCTTTAATTTGCTTTGTCTCCAAGTGTGACTTCCACAGATGTATTTCAATGATCCTTCTTAATTTTGGTTTCCACGTCCATGTTTGTCAGGGGGTGTTCCCTCCTTCTGCCCGGGATCTCACGTTCCAGCTCTGCTTGTCTCTGGTTCCACTGTGGAAACTGAAGGAGGAACCTGCTGGGCTACGGTGCTGGGGCTGCTGCCGCTCATCCGGCGCCATTGAACTCTCTTTCTGTTTTTCGAATGTAGGCATCTAAAGAGATGAATTTTCCTCTCAAAACTGCTTTTGCAGTATCCCACAGGTTTTGGTAGCTTGTGTCTTCATTGTTGTTATGCTCAAGGAAGTTAATGATTTCCTGTTTTATTTCTTCCTGCACCCATCTGTTATTCAACAGAAGATTGTTTAATTTCCATGCCTTTGTGTGGGGTTGAGCGTTTTTGTTAGAGTCGAGTTCCACCTTTAGTGCCTTATGGTCTGAGAAGATACAAGGTAAAATTTCAATTCTTTTGATTCTGTTGATATTTGTTTTGTGTCCCAGGATACGATCAATTTTGGAGAATGTTCCATGGGGTGATGAGAAGAATGTATATTCTTTATCTTTGGGATGGAGTGTTCTATATGCGTCTATCAAGCACAGTTGTTCTAGGGTCTCATTTAAATCTCTTATATCTTTGTTTAACTTCTGTGTAGAGGATTTGTCCAGCTCTGTAAGAGGAGTGTTAAGGTCCCCTGTTATTATGGTATTATCAGATATCATATTGCTCAGACTGAGTAAGGTGTGTTTCAAGAATCTGGGAGCATTTAAATTGGGTGCATAGATATTTAGAATTGAAACGTCTTCTTGTTGTATTTTTCCCTTGACCAATATAAAGTGACCATCTTTGTCTTTTTTGACTTTAGTTGCTTTAAATCCACATGTATCTGAATTCCATTTGCCTGAAAAATTGTCTTCCAACCCTTGACTCGGAGCTCTAATTTGTCCTTTGAAGCCAGGTGTGTTTCTTGCAGACAGCAAATGGATGGTTTGTGCTTTTTAATCCAGTCAGCCAATCTATGTCTCTTCAGTGGGGAATTCAAGCCATTAACATTTATTGAGATAATTGATAAGTGTGGTAGTATTGCTTAGTTTTATCTTTTGCATCAGTGTGGAGGTTAGGTTCTGTCCTTTAATTTCTGAGTTCTTACTTTGCTGCTGATCCATTGTGGTGGTCAGTGTGCAGAACAGGTTGAAGTATTTCCTATAGAGCTGGTCTTGTTGTGGCGAATTTCCTCAATGTTTGTATATCCGTAAATGATTTGATTTCTCCGTCAATTTTTAAGCTTAGCTTAGCAGGGCACAGAATTCTGGGCTGGAAATTGTTCTGTTTAAGTAGATTAAAGGTAGATAACCATTGTCTTCTTGATGGAAAGTTTCATTAGAGAAGTTTGTGGTCACTCTGATGGATTGTCCCTGTAGGTCAACTGGCACTTACTCCTGGCAGCTTGCAGAATCTTTTCTTTTGTCTTGACTTTGGACAGATTCATCACAATGTGTCTTGGAGAAGCTCGGTTAGAGTTGAGGCAACGTGGGGTCCAATATCCCTCTGAAAGCAGCGTGTCGAATCTTCGGTGGTATTTGGGAAATTTTCTTTTATAATATTCTCTAGTATGGCTTCCATTCCTCTGGGGCATTCTTATTCCCCTTCTGGGATTCCTATAACTCGTATGTTGGAACGCTTCATAAAGTCCCATAATTCTGACAGTGAACGTTCTGCTTTCTCTCTCTTCTTTTCTGCCTCTTTTACTGTCTGAGTTATCTCAAGAACTTTGTCTTCTACCTCTGATATTCTTTCTTCTGCATGGTCTAACCTGTTGCTGATACTTTCCATTGCATCTTTAAGTTCCCTAATTGACTGATTCAGTTCCTTCAGCTCTGCTATATCCTTTTTATATTCTTCATATCGTTCATCTCTTATTTGATTCTGTTTTTGGATTTCCTTTTGGTTATTTTCCACTTTATTGGCAGTTTCCTTTATTGTTTCCATCATTTCTTTCATTGTTTTCATCATGTGTATTCTAAATTCCCTTTCTGTCATTCCTAACATTTCTTTATAGGTGGAATCCTCTGCAGTAGCTACCTCATGGTCCCTTGGCAGGGTTGTTCTGGACTTGTTCTTCATGTTGCCTGGAGTTTTCTGCTGATTCTTCCTCATGAGGGATTTCTTTTATCTATTTCCTTGCCCTAATTTTCCTTTCACTTCCTCTTGCTCTTTAAGTTCTCGTGCAGTTGCGGGCGGGTTTAGACCGATTGAACACACGTGACCACTTGCCGGTTTTCCACTGTTTTAGTCCTCCTCTTGGGGTCCAGAAGTCTCTCGCTGACTCCCTGTATCCTCTCAGGGGTGATGATAGGCAGATCCCACCAGCCAGAAATGCCTGGAGTCCTATCTCCCCAGACTCACAGTGCCCAGATGCAAGGAAGCTGTTACTCGGCCACCATCTTGCTCTCTCCCCATCGATGAGCACCATTTTCAAAGTGAATGGGGGATGCTCAGTTCTTACCTCAGGGGATCAGGGCACTTTGCATTTGTATCTACCTGGAGTCCCAGAGGTATCACCAGCCCAGGACCAATTTTTATGTTTATCTCCTGGTTTGGGGATAGGCTTCCTTCCCATCTCCCTGGCCCCTGGGGGTAGTGTCTCTAGTCCCTGCTTTTCTGATGGTACAACTGTGTCTTTTGCAGTCCTGAGGACCTTATCTCCTGCTCCTAAGGGCCATAAAAACCAAAGCTTCTGGCCATCTGAGTCTATTTCCAGGTCTGGCAATCACCCCAGGCTTCCCAGCCTCAGATCACTCTGACTTTCAGTTCCCTCTGTGCTCCTGGCATCTGGGTATTATTTTTTTGTTGTAACCTCAGCTATAAATCTGAAAAGTTACTGTGCTTCAACCTGCAGACTCTAGCATGCTGTGAGAAGAGTTTGCTGCGTCAGTCCTAGAAGTCTTGTGCTGTTTTCATTCCCTTTAGTAGGATTTAAGGATGTACACACCTTGGAAAAAAAGAAAAAAAAATGTTCAAAAACATTTTTAGGTTTTATTTTACATATGCTCATTTTGTCACTTCAATCAAGGTAAGTTCCTTAAAGAATTCCCCTGGAACAACTGTGCAGGAACTAGAATGGAATCTGCCTTAATGAACCATTCATCATCCTTGATATTTTTAGAGATTAAGCTTCTTGAAGAACTCATGGGGAAGGACAAAAATAAAAATACGTTAAACAAAAATTGTGGGCAATTCTTTTCACTGTAAAAGGAATCACTACAGAGACTACACAGAAAAGTGTATTCAATGAACATACTTCCTTTGGGAATGTCCTTGATGTATGATGTGAGGGCCCCCAATGAGCTCTCCTTCACACATGACATGGCAAACGTGGAGATAAGGTGTGGGATGATGTAATCAAGAAAGAACTCAAGACTTTTTTAAAAAATTTTTTTATTAAATCATAACTTTGTACATTGATGCATTTATGGAGTTCAGGGTACTGCTTCAATATACAATGTGAAATGCTTACATTGAACTAAGTAACACATCCATCACAATTATACTCATTTCCTAATTGTTTTAAAGTGTACCATTGCATCATGCACATTAGGTGAGGTTCCCCCCAAATACCCTCCCAAGAACTCAAGACTTAACCTTCAAGGCTGATTCATAGGCCCCTCTTGTGGCTGTAAAAGCTAATACTATTTATTTGTCCTATGTCTCTGTGTCCCTTGCCTCCTGAGCATTGAAAGCTAGTCCAGTTGGCTTCAGTGTCAGTATGGCACTTCAAAGAGAATGCTTTCCCAAGCAGTTTTGGACCCACTTGTCACCCATGCCCTGCAGCCCTGCATTTTTCTGGGTTTGAGCCATGGGTCATCTATGCTTCAGGATCCTGTTGGTGACTCCACTGACCTCCTTCAAGGCTCAGCACATGGGCCCCTCTTCATGAAGCCTTCCTGAGGTTTCTCTCTGCTTTTTTTGTACCCCTAGACCAACAGCCCCAAAGCAATTTCTACTCTATTCTGATATAGTAATAGTGATAAAATAACAGCTTCCTTTAATTGAAACTAAGTATTTTCTCTGTACTATCTCGCTGAATTTTCAGTAAGCACTATATCCCCAACTTTTCAGATGAGAAAACTAAGGTATGGAGAAGTCGGAACTGCCTCTAATTACCCAAGTAGGAAGATGAATCCAGTCTATTAAACCCCAAAGTTCAAGTTTATGACTTCTATCATTTCCAAATTATAATTTTTAAAGGTATAACTTAGTTACACTCCTAAAAATTCTTCTGAACTGGTGCTCTGCACTATAATTTCCATAGAGTATATGCCTAGAAAACGTTGACAGGATGGTAGTCTAGGTGCCATTGATCTCTAAGGGGTTACTTGTGGCTCAGAAATGTGTTATTACTGCAGACTAAATAACCTGACAGTCTGTGTGCATGAACAGGGATTCCAAGAAATGCAAGATCCTGAGGTGGCTGCTGGACTCTTGTGTTTAACAGTGTAAAGTTCATACACTGAAGTCTCATTCTTTACAACAAGGCTCTATAGTTCTTTCAATGCTGGATTTAGTGGGATAGCCCATCTGGGTCACACCACAGACACATACCCTGTGCTGCATTTGATCATAAGCATTATTCTGTTCCCTCCCTTTGAGTTGCCTTCCTCAACCTTGGATCCCATCAAAGCTATGAGGCAGCAAGTGATTTACCTACTATGTGCCTATTCACTCTACAAGCATCCTTTGATCCACTGTGCAAAATTTGTGCTACAGTTACATTTGGAATCTCTGAAAAAACTCACTGTCTAGCAGGGAACTCTAAAGGAGGTAAAGCTGCATTTTGGATAGAATGAAGTTTGAATGAAACTTCAAAATGTAAGGAATGTTTGAATTAAAAGTGAGAAGGAATTTTCCGTTCTGTCTTTCATGAATAGAGAACAAAGCATGCAAATGCACAAAGAAATAGGTTGCTGCAGAAGAAAAGGATAGGGTTCAGGGCAGAGGAAAGAGAGAATGGAAGAGTCTAAGAGGGACACTGTGACTGGAGCTGGAGAGAGGACACAGCCAGGGGGTGCGCGGGAGGCCCAGGCCTTCCCAGAGTGGGGATGTGTCAGCACAGGGATGGTTTTAGATGGCACACAGATGAACATTTTTAATATTAATAATTAAAAATTTAGTCTAATTATCTCATGGATATTATTGCCTATGATAAGGTCAAGCATTTTTTTTTTCCATAGTACCTTAGAGAAAAATAGTACATAACATATTACATATCAGTCAGAGTCCGGTATGGAAAACATAACCTGGGAATTTCAAGTGAGGCGCTGGTTACCAAGATGTTGGAAGAGCCCAGAGGAAGGAGAGATTCGAAGCAGGGACTATGGTGTCTACATTTGTTTCTACAGTGTGGAAGGTTGCCAGTGAGTTAAGATCTGGATCCAATAGAGTGGTACCACCGTAGCCAGGCCTTGAACTACTAAAAGATGCTGTCCCTGTCCAGGCTGCTGGAATCTAGAACTACTGGACAGCACTGCAGCCACAACAGCAACCTCTAGGAACTTCCAGCAAGTTTGCAAAAGAGGATCGTCTCTTACGCCTGACTTTTAATTCCCACTGGTTGGGTGATTGGCATGCTCTAGTCCTAACAGGGACGCAGCTGGCAACAGTCTGAAAACTTAGTTTGTAGATGTCAGGCTCCCCAAATAGAGAGCAGGGTGGTGAGGTAAGGGCAATGGGCTAAGATACACAGGCAAATAACTGTCACAAAGACATATGAAGACAGGACCAAAAAAAATAATAATAATAATAATAATGAATGATATGCTAGTAACGAAATTTTGAATTTGCTGTTGTAAGTAATGGAAAGTCAGCAAAAGTTCTTAATCAGAGGAATGAACAGATTTGTGATTTTGGAAGACTATCTCAAGGCAGCAGGGAAGATAAGTTAGGTGCAGGGAAACCTGGTAGAAATGGGTTAGGAAACTCTTGCACAAATTCTGGCAAGAAAGGATGAAGACCTGAATTCTGGAGATAGGCAAGAGGGCACAAATTGGAGAGATATTCTGCAATCGCAACAGAGAAAATTGGGGTCCTTTACAAGTGTGCATGAGGGAAGGAGAAGGGCTAAAGACACCCCTGGAAGCCCAGCTTGGGTTACTATGGAGATACTAATGCCAGCCTTGGAGGTAGGCAAGGCGGGGAAATGAATGAGTCATCCTCGTCTCTTCTCTTTCCCCCTCCTCCTAGCTGGAAGTATCTTCTCACTCTGAACTCTCCTGATCTATAGCTTTTTCTTTATTGTTTGGACCACCCCATCTTACAACCTCACCTAAGCTCATGTCTTCTTTTCCTCTGGAAGGTAAGGTGCTCAGTGGCAGAGTATAGGAATTCATTTCATCTCCTCTACTAAACTTTTCTGGTTCCTGACCTAGAGCCAGGCTCTCCAAATGTTTGGTGAATGAAGCAATAGGTGTAATACTGAAATGATGGTTATTTGTGTATTTATATTGCCTCCTCCTCTCCTTCCTCCTATTCAGTTCTAATGATTGCCCATTCTCAGGTGCTCATGGTATATTTAAAATCTTGAGGGCACAACCCAGCCTCTGTGTCGACAGCTCAGTAGAAGTAGCAAAAGCCAGTTGAAAGTTGCTTAGCAGAATTCATTTAGGGTGCCTATGCCAGGTCCCTCTTACCAGATGGGATTTCCTGGTCTCTGAACTTAGGACAACATATATAGGCTCAGTAAATATTTATCAAACTACAATCTGTAGCATCTTCTCATTTAGCCATTTTAAGGACTTGTGGCCTAGACTATATTTAACCAAGAATCTTGCACTTATTTGGGTTCATTAAGGAAAAGCTTCCACACTGATATTCTCTTTGTAGTTCTGTTTAATAAAGCAAAACAACTAAAAAAACAGAGGGAGAGGGATGACCAAAATACCCATCAGTTTTGATTATAGGTTGATTATATAGATCATGGCTCTTCTGTAATTTCATTACTGGGTAGTCATTAAGAAGGATGAATAAGTTCTGTTTATACTGGCTTGGAAATACATAGGTCTAAAAATGTACTGTTAGGTAATAAAAGTTAGTAATAGAATAATTTCATTTTAATTAGAAAAACCCAATAACCAAAATCATATATGTATATACACCCACATACGAAGAGAGTCTGGAAAGGCACATGGTAGACCGTGAACAGTAGTTACCTCTAAAGAGAGCAGTGGGGATGGAAGGAGAAAGGAAAGGTATTTTTTATTTGATTTTTTCACAATATCTTCATGTATTTATCATGTGATTGTACTTTTTTAAAACGAGGTAATCATTGCCATATGAGAAATATTCAACACAATCTCTTCATCTTCCTGAAAAGCATGGGTGCCAGCTCCCACCTGTAAAGATGAGAAGAGCTGTTCCCCATCTCCTTCTAGATCTAGATCACGGTCAGCCATCTCAGCAGGGCTCACGGCTGCAGTGTCACTGCATTCCTCCAGCAGGTCCTTGGCTGTTACAGCTACGCACAGCTAATACTTACTAAAGACTCACTGTTAGTAGGCACCTGCCTATGAATTATCCCATTTACATGGCACTCTAACTCACTTTAGAGATGAGCACTCAGAGGCACAGAGAAGTAAGGGCACTTACCCAAGGTCTCCCAGGTAAGAAACAGGGGATTCAGGATTCAAATCCATGGAGTCTGGCTCCAGAGCCTGGGACCATCCCTACTAGTCACATCCATACAAGATGAGAAGTCATATTCCATCAGATTTTCCAGGTAGATTACGATCCATGGGAATCCACATTCACCAGATTTATAGGAAATTGTATGAAAACCAGGGCAGATGGATCCCTTACTATCAAAACCGCTCCAATCTTCTCTTTATCAGTACTGGACTTAGGAGTGATTTCACTTAGAAGCAATCCTATAAATCTTTCATCACGATGATTCCCATCAATGTGCAAAGTCACTAGACGTTTGGGTCTACCTCACATAAATGATACCTCACCTAGTGCTCCATATAGTTTCTGAGTCTGCCAAGGTCTCAGAGTGATAGGTTTTACACTGAAGGCTCCATTTGGTCTGAGGCTGAAGGGAAAATCTATTACACTATTATCTCTCCCTTTGTGCCTCAAACTATGGTTGAACTATGAAAATTTGAATACTGAGAAATTTGATTGATGTTTTCACAAAGTACAAAAAGTAAATTCCCTACTGCTTGTTTTTAGTCTGTTGATCTATGATTAGGATGATTTAAAATTTTAGGAGATACTAAGAAGATACTATCATTTTTAGGAGATACTATCATTGACTATATTAAGTCAATGACAAAATTAGACACAGAGGTTTGGGGTTTGTAATGATATTTCTCTTTATGTTTTCTTTTGTTCAGTACTTCTAAGTTTCTTACAGGCAGGAACTATGTTTTTATTTATATCTCTGGAGCTTAGCAAAGTTGCTGAGAGCAGAAGGCACTCAGGATGTGCTTATTGAATGGCTGAGGGCACAGATAAGAATAAAACAAGTGCATCAAATTTCAGCTACAAATAAATGCCTCTTGGCAGGATCTTTGATCAGAGGAACAAATGCCTTGCGGTGAGTGAGGATGAGAGAGTAAGTGGAGATGTACGAGAAAGGGCCTGGCATCTAGTTGGCAATATTCCTGTAAGTATCTCATAGGAACTCTAGAGCCCACTGCCCTGGATGCAAATTGGCCCAGGGAAATAGCCTGGGAAGTACAGGATTCCACAATACTGGCAGAGCTCACAAAATGTACATTGGTCACTAAGTGTAGGAGTGAGATCACCCCATCTGCTGATAGGTGTGTGTATGTGGGATGTTTTAAATCACATGTCCAACTCTGACCCAAATTCCTCTTTGAAAGAAGCTTTTGACAATTGGGTTAAATTTTAACTAAACATTATTTGACTAAACTACACCCTTATAACTTAGAGGACAGGAAGCTCCCAGCTTTCTTTGGCTGACTTTGCTGAAGGCAGCTCTGTTGGGTTTTTCACAGACAGGGCAAAGTAAAACGCTGGTGTCTAGGAAAAGGGCAGGATTAACCATGAGAAGAGGCATTCGGACCAGTCAGGGGGTCTCAAACATTCACTTGACTCCTTTTTCAAATAGGCCAAGTAGACAAACTCTTGACCTTGGTTTTGGTTGAGATTTTTCATGGCAGTTGAGGAGACTAATTCAAAAAGCCTTCAAATTGGGCGGTGCCTGTGGCTCAAGGAGTAGGGCGCTGGCTCCATATGCCAGAGCTGGCAGGTTCAAACCCGACCCTGGCCAAAAACTGCAAAAAAAAAAAAAAAAAGCCTTCAAATTCCTGAAGACTAGAATAAAATTACAAACCCTTGTCCTGCCTAGCACAGCTCACCAGGGCTGACTCACTTCCAATTACCCGTTGGGCAGATACAGCATAAGCAATGACTTCCATTTGACCAGGAAGAAAACTGAGACTCAGAGAGGGAAAGTGTCTTGCCTGAGGCCACACAGCCAGAAAACAGCAGAGAAGGCAGAGTAATCCTAGAAATTCTCCACTGCAGCAGGGATCCCTCCGTTTCAAATCTTCATCCTAAATGCAAGGCCAGTTTTTATTTTAATAAAGTATAAATGCTCAGGATTTGGACATTTCTCTTTTAGTTCATTGCTAGCAAGTTCGACTACTAGACCAGAGAGCCAGAGAAATCAGTGTCTGGCACACTTTAGGTACTAAATAATGAATAAATGAAGAAGGCGGTTTTCATATGGCCTCGGAAGACTCTGGGCTGCAGCAGCACCCTCTGATCTTTCCTAGAAGCTCATCTCGGCCTGGGATGAGGTGTGGGGAAAGGAGAGGTCTGGGGGAAGATCAGGTTTCTTAGTTCTCAGGGTCCTGCGTCTGTCCCAGTTACCATGTCACTTCTCAGCCATGGAATCTCACTTAGCTGGTGCTCTCTGGTATTGTGCTGAGTGCCCTTGCTGAGGGGAGCAGCAAATGCTTCTTGACCTTGTCTTCTGCCTCCACACACAAGCAGCACACACTGTGTTGTCCTGTTTCCAGCTTACGCCACCCTTCCTCCTACCTGCATGAGTGCAGAGAAGGACCAAGTGGTGGGTGTCATTTAATCATAGGAATAAGCTTGAATCTACTTTATAAGGGAAAAGAAAAACAATCAAGGAAATGATTAGCAGATTCAATACTGCATTAGTAAAACATGGCATGTGCCTCTCCTGGGGAAGGCTGTGCTGATGAGGTTGAGCATGGGTGCTGACATCCTGGGATCTCTCCAGGGCACTTCCCTCCCTCCATCATCACTCATTTGGAAATGTCCCATTTGTCCTTCAAGTTGACCAACAAGTCTTGACCAGCAATCTTATTAGATCCATCTGGATGTTCTCTGGTCCTCCAGTTCCCAGTGTCAAGAATGAGCACTGGTACCAGGTCAAGCCAATGACAGAGTGATTACAAATACACAGTAATCTCATACAAGTAGTTTATCACATAAAAGAAAGAATGGAAGTAAAGAAGGAAGTTACCACGAAAATACGTTCCAGAGAGAGGAACAGATCAGCCTCTATGAAGGAGAAAGACCCCGAAGTCTGAGCACATGCTGCTTTGTATGTGTTCCATAGTTTGTCCCACCTTTCTTCTGGCAGGTTTGGTTGTTGTTTCCCACCTTTGGGGTGATCGACAGGTTGGGGTTACATAACAGATTACATTACGGGTTACGTAACAGTTACATCACAGTTTCTTTAGAGACAGAGTCCTACTTTATAGCCCTGGGTAGAGTGCTGAGGTGTCCAGCTCACAGCAACCTCCAACTCCTGGGCTTAGATGATTCTCTTGCCTCAGCCTCCCAAGTAGCTGGGACTACAGGCACCCGCCACAATGCCCGGCTATTTTACAGTTTACCTTTCTATACGTGCCTTCCCCAGAATCCTTCATTAAGCTATGCTATACTAATTAGATGGTCATGAGCTCTAGGTCAGTGAAAGTTCCCTAGGAACTCCTTCCTGTGTGTATGTTCCTATCAGAGAACCATTCCCAGTCCGCAATTTAGTTCCTAGCTACAACTCGGTTACTGCTCTTTGCCCCAAGCCACTTCCATTCCATTTGTTTACCCTCTGCCAGACCTAACAACCTTGGCTTAGGAGACCCCCCTACCGCTCAAGTGAGCATAATAAGATTGCCTCTCCATGTCCTTTGAGCCTCTCATAGACTCAGACTACCATATATAAAATTTATTGCTGCCAAACATCTTTAGTGGCTCTTGGAGGTGGTCCCTGTTCCTTACCCTCACTTCCATTGTCAATATCTTCAATGGGCATAAAAAATAAGCACTGGGATAAGTTGAAAAGAGTGCAGGATTTATAGTCAGATATCAGGGATCCCTGGCTATGCAATCCTGAAGGTACATCAGTCTTCCTGACCACGACTTTCTCATTTGTAGAATAAGAAGCAATTTATTTATTCACATATTAGATATTTATTAAGCATTTACCTCATGCCAGGACTTTCCTCATTTCGTGTTAATATACCAGACACTAATAAATTGCAGCCATTGTCCTTGAGAAGTTTGCAGAGCTACAATCTGTGGGAAAGGAATTCTCATAACTCCGACAGGAGTGCAGCCATTTTTGAAAATCAGGTTAGAAACCAGCAATCTCCTCCCAAGATTCTCGGAGTGCCTCAAAGACAGAGTTCCTGGAAATACCCTGCCCATATCCTGACCCTAATGATATATATACCCATAATCCTGACCCATCCTAGAGAAGAGCCCCAGGCTCACTTCCCATTTCAACTATACTGAGGAGGCTAAGAAGAGGCTGTTAAAAGCCGTTTGCAACCCTGTGGGAGCTGAGCTGACACTTGGTCAGTCTCCATTCTCCTTTTCCCTGCTCTTAAAGTCTTTCCATGTCCCTAGACTGGACTCTTCTCCTTTCTTTTGGACTCTCACACTGGTTCTATGCCAAAACTTCTCACAATCCTCCCAGGAGTCAACTCTGCTGTCTGGGGCATTGCTGAGAGAATTAATGGAGATTAACCACGTAGCTATCTTCTTAAAGGACAAAGTCTGAGGGTCCTGGGGGCTGGAGGGACTTCCTTTCTCCCTGGGTTGTTGTGCAGAAGTTGAAAGTGTATAAACAGGGAGCGTGAGGGATGGGCAACTCACCCAGCTTTCCCGCCTGCTACTTCATTGGTAAAGTGTGAGGTTAAATATAGCGTAGAGACCAAGTGGTCCAAATTTGCTCCCATGGATGGTGCTAAGAGGCTAAAAATGTCAAGAAATCAGCCCCAAAATTCCAGTGTTCTTGTGTTAGAGGTGGTATTCACTTCCAATTCGGGAAGGCTGCCCTGCGTGTGCTTATTAATGCAGCAGGCACTGTGGTTGCTTCTAGCATATGTCTCTATCTTCCTTACTAACGAACCCAATCTTGTTGCTATACCAGCAGTGGATTAGGGTTCTAATTTTTCCACATTCTTACCATTAGTTGTTATTTTTCTGGTTTTATAGTGGATGCGAAGTTGTATCTTGCTGCAGTTTTGATTTCTCTTTCCTTCATGACTAATGAATTTGAACATCTTTTTATGTGATTATTTGCCATTTGCAAATCTTCTTTGGGGAAAACTGTTCAAATCTTTTGCCTATTTTCAAATTAGGTTATTTGTCTTTTAATTGTTGAGTTGTAAAATATCTTCATATATTGTAGATACAGGTTCCTAATTAGATATTAGATACAGGATTTGTGAATATGCTCTTATTTTGTGAGTTGTGATGGTGTCCTTTGAAGCAAAAAATTTTTAATTTTTATTAAATCTAATTCATCAACTTTTATTGCTCGTGCTTTTTGCGTTGCATCTGGAAACCATTGCCAAAGCCAATAGACTGTAAACTTGTCAAGTATCATCGATTTGATCAGGTTTAAATCTGCTATCTTGCTATTTGTTTACTAGTTATCCCATTTGTTCTTTATCTCCTTTTTCTTTTTTTTTCTGTCTTCTTTTGTATTAATTGCATGTTTTATGTTTCCATTTTATCTCCTCTGTTGGCTTATTAGATATAAAATCTTTATTATTTCGGTGATTGCTTTAGGGGTTAGAGTACACAGCTTTATCACATGCTACCTTTAAGTGGTATTATATCTTTTTATATATACTATAAGAACCTTAAAATAGTATCCTATCATTTCTTTCCTCCAGATATTTGGCTGTTGTCATACATTTACCTTTACATGTTACAAATGCCACACTACAGGGTTATTATTTATGTTTAAATGGTCAACAAACTTCAAGAGATATTTAAGTAATAATTAAAATTTTATCACGTAGTTACCATTTTTTTTGCTCTTCATTTCTTTGTGTAGATACAGATTTCCGTGTGGTATCATTCTCCTTCTTCCTATAGGACTCCCTTAAAATTTTTATTGTAGTGTAGGTCTGCTGCTTATGAGTTCTTTCAGCTTTAGTTTGTCTGAAACAGTATTTCTCCTTCCTTTCTGAAAGATATTTTGGCAGATATAGAATTTTAGGTTGACAGGGTTTTTTTTCTTTCACTGCTTTAAAGATATTGCTTCACTCTTTGTGTTTGCATTGTTTCCTATGAGAAATTTTCTATCATTTTTTACCTTTGTTTTTTGATGTAACATGCCTTTTTGGGGAGCTGCTTTAAATATTTTTCTCTTTATCATTAGTTTTGAATACTTTGATTACAGTGAGATGTGGCACAGCTTTCTTCAGGTTTCTTGTGCTTGGGGTTTGTTGAGCTTCTTAGATCTGCATGGTAACAATTTTAGTCAAATTATTTTTGGTTATTATTTCTCTAAATATTTTTTCTGTGCCTTCTTCTTTCTCCTCTTCTTTGGGGACCCTAATCACATTTCTATTAGGCTTGCTCAGAAATAGAAGTCCTCTTTTGCAAAAATTGTAGATCATGTAATCTTCAAATAATGAAAATTTTATCTCTCCCTTCCAATACTTCTAGCTATCACTTCTTTTTCTGCCTTATAGTCTTGGCTAAGACCACCAGAAATATGGCAACAATAATGGTAATAATGGGTTACTCCTAACTTAAAAAATTTTTCTTGGGTCTTTTTTTTTTTTTTTTTTTTTGAGATAGAGTCTCATTTTGTTGCCCTGGGTAGAGTGCTATGGTATTATAGCTCACAGCAACCCCAGACTTGTGGGCTCAAGCAATCTTCTTGCCTCAGCCTCCCAAGTAGCTGGGACTACAGGCATGTGCCACCAAGCCTTGCTAGTTTTTTTATTTTTAATAGAGATTGGGGGGGGGGGCGTCTCACTCTTGCTCAGGTTAGTCTTTAACTCCTAAGCTCAGGTAATTCTCCCACCATGGCCTCCAGGAGTGCTAGGATTATAGACCTAAGCCACCACACCCAGCCTATATATTTTTTTTTTTTTTTTTAAAGTTTGTGATTTTTTTTTTTTTTTTAGAGACAGAGTCTCACTGTACCGCCCTTGGTAGAGTGCCGTGGCGTCACACAGCTCACAGCAACCTCTAACTCTTGGGCTTACGCGATTCTCTTGCCTCAGCCTCCCGAGCAGCTGGGACTACAGGCGCCCACCACAACGCCCGGCTATTTTTTTGTTGCAGTTTGGCCGGGGCTGGGTTTGTACCCGCCACCCTCGGCATATGGGGCTGGCGCCCTACTCACTGAGCCACAGACGCTGCCCCCAGCCTATATTTTTTAACTAAGTACGATGGTTGTGTTGCAAGAAGATGAAGGCCCAGTGGAGAGAGAGAATCATCCAAACACCAAGATATGGAGGAAGGGCTTTATTTCAGCTGGCAGAGCTGTGGCAGACTAAAGTTCAAAAATGGCTGTGCTCCACGACTGGCTTTGACTTTTCCTTTTTATCTCTTCCCCCACCCCCAGCCAAGATTCCTTGTCCACAGGTAGCTTCTCATTGGTCAGTTTGAATCAAGGTGGAGAAAGCAGGCACAGGCTTTTACAGAAGTTGAAGCAAGCATTAGTTTCAAGGACCCAGGAAGTTAAGTTTCTAAAAATTCCTAAAAGCTGAGTCACCACAGAGAGGACTTTGTAAGTGTGTCTCTGGGTCTTCTGCAAGAAGGCTTTTATTTTTTTAGATCTTATTTTTTCCAGTTATTGTCACTCAGTTGATGTAGGTTTTAGCCAATACATTTTATTTGCTTCGTTCTATTCATTTAAGTTTAATGAATCTCCTTAGCATAAATATACGCCAAGTATTGTATTTCAGATTTGGGGCATATAAAGAGACAGGTAGTAGAGTCTTTGAGGGAGGGATCTCAGAGCTTAGTAGAGAATGCAGAAAATCAAGCCATCTGTTCAAGATGTGATGTGTACATACTAAATAAGAGATATGTGTAGGTGTTACAGGCAGAAACAAAGGACACATATAACTTGCCTGAAGGAAAGGGAGTGAGAGAAGTCAAGGTAGACTTCACAGAGGTGGTGATACTTAAATTTAATCTTGGAGGATGAGTAGGAGTTCAACAGTCCAATTAAAGGGGAAGGTCACTACAGGCAGAAGGAAAAGCATGTTGAAAGCATAGAAGTATGAAAGCAAATAATTAATGTGACTAGAGGAGTGAGTGCTTGGGGAAAGAATGGGATGGAGACAAATGAGCATAGAAAAGTAGACTTAGGACTGAACATGATGGCTTTGATAACCTTTATCCTTTGTTCTTAAGGATACCTCCTTTTAATTGTAGTAGAGGTAGATCTGTGAATTATTTCTACATAGATCTAGGGCATATAATTCAGTGGTGTATGTTGTTTAAATTTTTTTTTTTTTTTGAGACAGAGCCTCAAGCTGTTGCCCTGGTTAGAGTGCTATGGCATCATAACTCACAGCAACCTCAAACTCCTGGGCTCAAGTGAGTCTCCTGTCTCCGCCTCCCAAGTAGCTGGGACTACAGGCACCTGCCACAATGCCCAGCTATTTTTTGGTTGCAGCCATCATTGTTGTTTGGCGGGCCCAGGGTGGATTCGAACCCGCCAGCTCAGGTGTATGTGGCTGGAGCCTTAGCCTCTTGAGCCACAGGCACCGAGCCATGTTGTTTAAATTCTTACTGTTTTATGATTTTTTGTGCTAATCAGATGAAGTAATAAAACATTTTTGGCATAAGAAGACCTGGGCAGAGTGCAGGGAAGATGGGTATTTTAGAAAACCTGTTTTATCACCCAGTGACTCCAATTTTTTGGATTTCATAAACCAGTAATATTCTTAAAAGAACTTGAGTTGAAAAGATACTAAAATATAACAATAAGTACATAGGTGATCATGTCATATCAGAAATAACAACAACAAAACCACAAACAAACAGGAAAAGTGTACTCTCAGAGGTTGGCAACCTAATTCTGCTATTTTATGTAGCCCAGTCATGATGCCATAGTGGGGTTTTTGGGTTGAGAATGCGAAGAGGATGTCAGGCTGATGAAGACAATGAATATCCTGGGCAAGTAGTCCTCTGATGTGTACCCCACAGTCGAACCACCCTTCTTCCTACTTCTTCACTTCCATGTAAAGAACCACTTCCAGGCTGGGAGAAATAATGGACTGTGCTCAGGAGTCCTGTGCCAGCACATATGTCCCTATGGGTGCTCACAGCTTCACTGGCCCTGAGCTTGCTTTTTCTATCTAAGAACTTGGCCTTGTGACCAGCTGGTCATGAGCCACATATTTTATTAATCTCATTGAGATTGGGGGATAGCAGGAGCGAGTGGCTTCTTTGATTAGACCTGGACTGGTATGAACTCAGCACTCATCCCAGAGGCCTCCAGAAACCCTAGATAATGGGCAGGGCTGAACAGTGGCTCTGTCTAGGTGAAGGGTCTCCACAGGCTTGACCAAGATGACTAGAGACATTTGGGCCTCACAACTGCATGGATTGCCTCAGCCCTTCCCAGTAAACGTGAGCTCTCTCAGCCCATAGTTTTTCATTTACGAGTCCATGGTGGGATGAGGAATTCACATCACAGCCCTTATCAAAATCATTACTGTGAGAAACTTTGTGCTTATCTAGAAGGGCTATTTCTTCTAGGATCTGAAGAAAAGGAGTAGAACTCAGGCTGTTTCTTTAGGCCAGTTCATTTACTACATACCTTTATTGAAAGTTTCTGATTAAATACAACTCTTTTGAGATGTTCCATTTTCTTATTGCCCTGGTCACTCAGTACATTCAGGGTCTTAGCTTCTAACATCTTGGTAAAAGGTGGGGGAGATTTCTATCCTGTTTGTATCTGCCAAGTTAGTGACCAGCTCTTTTTCCCTAGAAAGGCAGCTTGAGGTACCGAGACAAGAGATGATCCATGGTCTGGGATGTGAAAGCTGCTGTCTAGGGTGAGTCCTGTCCTTGTCCCCAGCCAGCTTGCCCACAGTATCCAGAATCTGGATCATCCCTGGATGTCAGAGCTGACAGGGACATGTTCTAGATGAAAATTTATTCTTTTTTTTTTTTTCAGGAATAAGCGGAATATTTATGATTAAATGTATATTACATCATAAAATAAACCTTAAACAAAGCAAAGACATCCACCAGAAAAGATTGTGTTTGCCACCCATGCCACATTGTTTTGTTTATTTGTTTGTTTGGTTTTTTTTGTTTGTTTGTTTTGTTTTGTTGTTTTTTGAGATAGAGTCTGACTTTGCTGCCCTGAGTAGAGTACTGTGTATGGCACCATAGCTCACAGCAACCTCAAACTCTTGGGCTCAAGCAATCCTCTTGCCTCAGTCTCTCAAGTAGCTGGGACTACAGGTGCCCATCACAATGCACAGATATTTTTTAGAGATGGGGGGGTCTTGCTTTTTTTCAGGCTGGTCTGGAACCTATGAGCTGAAGCTATCTACCTGCCTGGGTCTTCCAGAGTGCTAAGATCCCAGAGTGAGCCACTGTGCCTGACCTTTCTTTGTTTTTGTTAATCATGGTGGTCTTAAACACATCAACATAGAACTCTCAAGCCCACTATTGTGGGAGAAAGAGAAGGATACGGATGGGCATATGTCTACTTATGTAAAACATTCATGTAGTAGATGGATGCATATATTTGAAGTTTTCTAATTCAGCAGGTGCCACCTTTAGGAGGTGTTGGGTGCACAGTAAGTGAGCCGTAGGGAACTTCATCTTTATTGCACTGTTTTATTTCTAAAACCAAGTATACACGGATAAATATACACTTGGGTAAGCATGGTTTTAGAAATAAAATTATATTTTATTCTTCTTTATTGATTTTTCTATGCCTAAACATTTTTTTCTTTTTATTATTGGGGATTCATTGAGGGTACAATAAGCCAGGTTACACTGATTGCAATTGTTAGGATGAAAATTTATTCTAAGAGATTGTAACCAGGAGCCTATAGGATCCCAAAGATTAAAAACACCAGAATTGTGTGCAAAATTTCTGCTTAAATTTATCTGATAAGGCTTTCGACTTCATCTGCCCAAACATTCAAGAAGCCTGGAACTAATACAATCCATTTCTTGTCAATTGATGAGAAAACGGAGAAGTGAAGTGATCCTCTCAAAGTCACACGGCTAGAAAGGAGAGGAATTGGAAGAGAACTTAGGGTCTGCTGTACTCAACGCTCTAACCCCTCTCAGAATCTAGAGAATTCTCCAAAGTGATCCACCCACTCCTATGACAGGTTAAACATGCAGATCACAGACCTACTGAGTCAGAGTCTCTGAGCTCAGGTCCATGGGCTGAGCAAGCTCCCCTAGTGTTTTGGG
Organism: Nycticebus coucang; assembly: GCF_027406575.1. Lineage (NCBI taxonomy): Eukaryota > Metazoa > Chordata > Mammalia > Primates > Lorisidae > Nycticebus > Nycticebus coucang. The sequence goes on from NC_069783.1 coordinate 85,733,871, forward strand.
GACACACTAAAGTGAGAATTCAGGACCTTTCCCAGAATTAGAAAAACACAGAGAAAATATTAAGCAATGAGATGACTGCAACCACTTTCAGCTTTCCCAGCCATTTTTTCCCCTGGTGATTGTGTCCACATTTTAAATAACATGTTTTTATAGCATGTTTCTTTTCTCCTCCCTGCCTTTTTCCTTCACCTCTATCCTTTTAGCTTTAGATACTATTACCTGCTTTATTATCATGTAAAATAAGAATCATGAGGTTGATTTGGTGGTTCTGAGGTGCCTAGCCAGGCACACCTCTGTCAGCTCCATCATCAGGGAACGCTCCTGAGGCACAAGTGATTCCACTTTACCTGCCACGGCAGGGCTGATCTCTGCTTGCCTGGGGGTAGGGCACTGGAGAGCTGGCCTATGGCTCATGTGCCCAACTGCCTTCCACAGCTGCACAGCTGCTCTGAGCCCACAATAAACCTAGCAATCCCACATAAAACTTCTCAATAGGAATGTGCGGGAAAGGGAGGGGACCTCTGCATTCTCTTGACTTACAAGGTCCCCCTCCGGCCTCTCTGCCTCTCCTCTTCTATGTGCTGGTGTTTTCACTCCTTTAGCTACACACTTTTCACTCTGTATCATTTTTCAAGCTCAAGAGGTGTTGATTATACACTCCATGATTTTTTTTCTTTTTTTTTGTAGTTTTTGGCCGGGGCTGGGTTTGAACCGGCCACCTCCGGCATATGGGGCCAGCACCCTACTCCTTTGAGCTATAGGCGCTGCCCCACTCCATGATTTTTTATTTGTTCTTTCATTTGTGTTCACTTTTTCAAGAAAAGTCATTCTTCTGCTGAGGGACTCAGCTGTGTATATTTTCTGCTTCCCCCACTTGTGTCTCCAAGGCTGAGACCACCACACTCAGTTGCAGTACTTTGCACCCACGAATGCTTAATGCATCGTTATTGAGTGAATAACTTTGCCTTACAAGAGATCTGATACTTTTAGGGTTAAAGTTATGAAAACTGGAGATAGTACTGGTTTGATTAATAAGAAGTAAGACTCTTTATCCGATCAAAAGGAGATTATGGCATACTTCATTTTATTGAGTTTTGCTTTATGGCACTTTGCAGATATTGTGCTTTTTACAAATGGAAGGTTTATGGCAACCCTGTGTGGAGCAAGCCTATTGGTGCCATTTTTTCCAACAGTATTGTGTTTCTGTGTCATACATTGGTCATTCTCACAATATTAAACTTTTACATTATTGTTGTATCTGTTATGGTGGTCTGCGATCAGTGTGCTTTGACATTACTATTGTAAGTGTCTCGGAGTACCACAAACTGTGCCCATGTGAGATGATGAACTTAATGTTGTGTGTGTTCTGACCACTCCACCAACCTGCCATTCCCTCATCTCTCTCCCCCTCCTTGGGCCTTACTATTCCATGAGACACAACAACAACAACAAAAAGATTAGGCCAATTAGTAACCTTACAAAGGCCTTTAAGTGTTTAAGTGAAAGTGCAAGAATCACATATCTCTTCCTTTAAATCAAAAGATAGGAATAATTAAGCTTTAGTGAGGAAGGCATGATGAAAGCCAACATAGGCCAAAAGTTAAGCCTCTTGTGCCAAATTGTTAGCCAAGTTATAAATGTAAGAAAAAGCTCTTGAAGGAAATTGAAAGTCCTATTCCAGTGAACACATAAGTGGTAAGAGAGCAAAGTAGTTTTATTGCTGATATGGATAAACTTTATATGGTGTGCGGGCGGCGCCTGTGGCTCAAGGAGTAGGGCGCCGGTCCCATATGCCGGAGGTGGCGGGTTCAAACCCAGCCCTGGCCAAAAAACCACAAAAAAAAAAAAAAAAAGAAAAAAAAACTTTATATGGTGTGCATAGGCTATTTAAAAAACTCGAAGAGGCTGGGCGGCGCCTGTGGCTCAAGGAGTAGGGCACCAGCCCCATATGCCGAGGGTGGTGGGTTCAAACCCAGCCCCGGCCAAAAAAAAAAAAAAAAAAAAAAAACTCGAAGAGGAGGGAATTCTTTCTAACTCATTTTCCAAGTTCAGCATTAACCAGACAGGACACAACAAAGAAAACTACAGGCCAATATTCCTGATCAACATAGATGCAAACATCTTCTACAAAATACCACCAAATCAAATCCAATAGCATATGGAAAAGATAATGCATCATGATTAGGTGGAATTTATCCCAGGAATGCAAGGATGATTCAATGTACATAAATCAATAGATGCAAAACATTACATCAATAGAATGAAGGACAAAAACCTTATGATCACGTTAATAGATACAGAAAAAACATATGATAAAATTCAACCTGTCTTCATGATAAAAAAACTCAACAAAGTAGGTATAGAAGCAACATACCTCAACACAGTACAGGCCATATATAACAAACTCGTAGCTAATACCGTGCTGAATGGGGAGAAGCTGGAAGCCTTTCCTTTAAGATTTGAAACAAGATAAGGATGTTCACTCTCACCACTCCTATTCACATAATAATGGAAGCCCTAACCAGAGCAATAATGCTTTTAGAAGAATTAAAGGGCATTGAAGTTGGAAAAGAGGAAGTCAAATTGTCCCTTTTTGCAAATGACATAATCTTATATAATAAGATAAAAATCTAAAGATTTCACCAAAAAACTGTTAGGACTGATAAATGAGTTCAGAAAGGTTGCAAGATGAAAAGAAGACATACAAAAATCAGCATTTCTATACACCAATAATGAAATGCTGAAAAAAGAATCAAGAATGCAATCCAACTTATAATAGCTACAAAAATATAAAATACCTAGGTATAAATTTAAATAAAAAGGTGAAATATCTCTATAAGGAAAACTATAAAACACTGATAAAAGAAATTGAAGAGGAAACAAAAAATGGAAAAACATTCCATGCTATATTATTAAAATGATCCTACTACCCAAAGATAGCTTCAGATTCAATGCAATCTCTATCAAAATATTAAACACATTCTTCACAGAAATAGAAATAACAATTTGCATGGTATCACAAAAGACTTTAAATAGCCAAAGCAATTCTGAGCAAAAAGAACAAAGCAAAAGTCAGACTACCTGACTTCAAAATATACTAAAAAGCTACAACATGGTATAGGTATAAAAACAGACACATAGACCAGGGGAACAGAATAAAGAACCAGAAATAAATCCACATATTTGTAGCCAACTGATTTTCAATAAAGGTGCCACACACATACATTGAGGAAAATGACACTCTCAGAAGTGGAGCCTGAGATATGACTGAATTGCTTCAATCTCATGATAAAACTTGAACAGATGAGAAGTTGCTTTTTGGGGGTGGAGGCGGGGCAATATGACCTTTATTGAGCTTATCTACTAGCGTGAAAATAATTGAGGAGTTGCTTCTTATAGATGAGCAAAGAAAATGGTTTCTTCAGACCAAATCTACTCCTGGTGTAGGTGCTATGAACATTGTTGAAATGACAAAGGATTTGGAATGTTACATAAGCTTAGTGGATAAATCAGCAGCAGGGTTTGAGAGGACAAACTCCGATTTTGAAAGAAGTTCTACTGTGGGTAAAATGCTATTGAACAGCATCACATGCCCAGAGAAATCTTTTGTGAAAGGAAGAATATATTGATGCAGCAAATGTCACTGTTGTTGTATTCTAAGAAATTGCCATGGTCACCCCAACTTTAGCAACTGCCACCCTAATCAATTGGCAGCCATCAACACTGAGGCAAGACCCTCCACCAGCAAAAAGATTACTCATTGAAGGTTCAGATGGTCATTAGCATTTTTAGCAACAAGTTATTTATTTATTTTTTTTATTTTTTTGAGACAGAGTCTCAAGCTGTCGCCCTGGGTAGAGTGCCATGCTGTCACAGCTCACAGCAACCTCAAACTCTTGGGCTTAAGTGATTCTCTTGCTTCAGCCTCCCAAGTAGCTGGGACTACAGGTGCCCACACACTCCTGGCTATTTTTTTGTTGCAGTTGTCACTTTTGTTTTAGCTGGCCCAGGCCAGATTTGAACCTGCCAGCCTTGATATATGTGGCTGGCGCCCTACCCACTGAGTAACAGGTACCACCGAATAAGGTATTTTAAAACTAAGGTACATACTTTCTTTTTCTTTTGCAGCTTTTTGGCCGGGGTGGGTTTGAACCCGCCACCTCTGGTATATGGCACCGATGCCCTACTCCTTGAGCCAAGGTGCTGCCCTAAGGTATGTACTTTATTTAGACATAATGTTAGTGTATATTTACTAGACTATTGTTCAATAGAAATATAACTTTTATATGTACTGGAAAATAAAAATGTTTCACGTGACTTCCTTTACTGCAATAGTCACTTTATTGCTGTGGTCTGGAACCAAACCAAGGTATGCCTATATTGTCAAAGGAGTCAGGTGACCTTGGAGATGAGACCCCAACTTTATTTGTTGCATCTGTAAGGTCTAAGACTATAGTCTATTAAATACTTTCTGATTCTAACGTATTACAAACATTTTTAAGCAGTTGCTGCTTTCCAATCATCATCTACTTAACAGAGAATCTGGGGGAATGGGCAAAAGTGATAGAAGACACTGCTACTTGGAGATCAAGAAAAAAGTTAACTAGTACACTGGTGTCTGGCCAGGAGGTAGCGGAAGACATAGTAAGGAAAGATAATTGCATGGAAAAATTCAGTGTTGACAATTTTCTGGGGAAACATTTATTGTTCTCTCCCTCTCTGCAATAATTTCCAATCAAGTATGGATAGACTAGCCTATACACTCTAGTATTTGCTTAATTTTTTAGCCTTTTTTGGTAAATGAATATATATGCCCTATACAACATGATGTATTAAAGGAAATTTTCTTTTTAATCTGTAAAATTGTGTTGCCACTCCTACGGAACCCTCCCACCGCCCCCACCTGCTGCCAAAACAAACAAACAAACAAAACCCCTCAAATCAGAACTTTGTAATAAAACACTTGTTGCAAGCACTATTGACTAAGCACTTCCATCTAGTGGCAGTGAATGTAACTACCTTGCCAAAACAAAGAGCAGAAAGGTCCAACTTATGGTGCTAGTACTGTGTAGGAGAGACGGGTGCCAAACACGTCATCAGCCAGCTTTCTGCCTGGTGTGGGCAGGTAAAAGAAGCCCTCTTCAGTTCCACCTATGGCTACAAATGCAAGTCACAAAGGCTAGATCGGTGGCCATCTTCTGTGGCCCCTCCACTCCCTGTGCTTGCTTCCCTTATAGCACTTATCAGCTGGCCTGTGCATCTCTCTCTCTTTTTTCTTTTCTTTCTTTCTTTTTTTTTTTTTGAGACAGAGCCTCAAGCTGTCGCCCTGGGTAGAGTGCTGTGGCATCACAGCTCACAGCAACCTCCAACTCTTGGGCTCAAGGGATTCTCCTGCCTCCGCCTCCCAAGTAGCTGGGACTACAGGCACCTGTCACAACGCCTGGCTATTTTTTGGTTGCAGCTGTCATTGTTGTTTGGTGGGCCCAGGCTGGATTTGAACCCGCCAGCTCAGGTGTATGTGGCTGGCGCCTTAGCCGCTTGAGCCACAGGTGCTAAGCCTTTTTTCTTTCTTTCTTTCTTTCTTTTTTTTGAGACACAATCTCACTTTGTAACCCTGGGTAGAGTGCTATGGCATCATAGCTCACAGCAACCTCAGACTCTTAGGCTCAAGCAATCCTTTTGCCTCAGCCTCCCCAGTAGCTGGGACTACAGGTGCCGGCTACAATGCCCAGCAATTTTTAGAGAGGGGGTTTTGCTCTTGCTCAGACTGGTCTCAGACTCCTGAGCTCAAGCAATCCTCCCAGTGTGCTAGGATTACAGGTGTATGCCACCAGGCCAGCCTGGCCTGTGCATCTCTATCTGTTCCTCTCCTTCTGCTCCCCATACTACGAGCTCCTGAAGGGCAGAAAACTTGTTTTATGCCATCCGTTATATGCCAAAAAATGCTTGCTTGGCTTGTCCAGAGTGAAAATGAAGTTATGCAGTCTATAGGTTTTCTTTCTGCATTTGTGTCCACTTCAACCTGTAAAGATTATCTAGTTATCGGTGTACTCAACTGCCAAAGTGTGTTCTCTTTCTGAAGCTTGGAATGTCTTTGCTAAACACTGTTTTTACATGGGTGTTTATCATGGCCACCAACTGTGGAATTTCATATTAGGCAAATCAAGTTTTGCAGATAGGCTTTGGGCTGACTTGGTGCCTTCAGCTGGCCGACTGTTTAAACAAGTCAGTTTTGTTTTCTTATGCATTTTATTCATTCATTCAACATGCATACATTGAGTATTGCCAGTTACTGTTCCAGGTGCTGGGGAAAAAATGTTGGAGACAACAAATAAGGTCCCTGCTCTTTTAGAGCTGCTGTTAGAATAGAGAGGGGAGAGGTGGGGTACAGTGGCTCACGTCTGTAATCCCAGCACTCTGTGAGGCGGAGGCAAGAGGATTCCTTGAGCTCAGTAGTTGAAGGCCAGCCTGAGCAAGCGGGAGACCCCGTCTCTACTAAAAATAGAAAAATTAACCAGGCAGGGTGGTGTGTGCCTATTGTCCCAGCTCTCCTCTGGGGGCTGAGGCAGAAGGATCACTTCAGCCAAGGAGTTTGAGGTTACATTGAGCTACAATGATGCCAATGCACTCCAGCCAGGGAGACAGAGCAAAGCTCTGTCTCAAAAAAAAAGAAAGGTGAGAATGATAACTAGCAAGTGCATGAACTAATAGCAATCAATGGCCTATGAAGATAGTAAGCAGTGACATGATAGAGTTACTGTGGGCAGGTGGGCTTCTCAGGCTGCTCTACGGCCATTCTGAAGTGACAAAACAGTATCTATCATTTCATTCCTAAAAGATAGGTGGCTGTCACACTTACCAAAACCAACACTTCTTTTTTTTTTTGAGACAGTCTCACTTCGTCGCCCTCAGTAGAGTGCTGTGGCGTCATAGTTCACAGGAACCTCAAAATCCTGGGCTCAAGGGATCCTCTTGCTCAGCCTCCCAAGTAGGTGGGACTACAGGTGCCCACCACAATGCTGGGCTATTTTTAGTCAGGGTCTCCCTCTTGCTCAGGATGGTCTTGAACTCCTGAGCTCAAGCAATCCACTTGCCTTATCCTCCCTGAGTGCTTGGATTACAGGCGTGAGCCACCGCATCCAGCCTTGAAACCAAAACTTCTTAAGAGCTCCAGTGGCTGGTACCAGGGGCTGTAGGCACAGTGGTGAATGGGCCAGGGTCCTGCTCCCAAGCAGCTCATGTTCTACTGGGAGTAGACAATAAACATAACAAAAAATACACAAGGCGCCTTCAGACTGTATTAAGTGCTACAAAGAAAATAAGAAGGGTAATTTGATAGAAACAGGAAAGGGAGAAAGATCAGGAAAGCTTCTCTAAGAAGGTAACAATGTTGATACTTTGGTTGTGAGAAGGCACCGACTATAGAAGATGCTGGTGACCAGGCGTGGTGGCCCATGCCTATAATCCTAGCACTTAGGGAGGCTGAGATGGGATGATCATTTGAGCTCAGAAGTTTAAGATCAGTCTGAGCAAGAGTGAGACCCTGTCTCTATTTAAAAAAAAGAAAAATCAGCTTGGTGTGGGGGTGCACACCTGTAGTCCCAGTGACTAGACAGGCAAAGTAAGGCAGGAGGATAATTTGAGCCCAGGAGTTTGAGGTTACTCTAGCCAGGGTGACAGAGCAACACCTTATGGCAAAACAATACAAAACCTAACAAAACACCAAAAATGCTAGGGGACAGCTTTTAGCAGAGAAAGCCTGGCTTGTTCTAGAAAGGAAGAAATCTAAATACTGCTTAATCATCATAGTAGGTGAGAGCTGGAGTGTTTTAGGTAAGACTGGAGAAATCACTCAGGACCACATGGGCTCTGAACTGAACTCTAATAGTGACAAGAACTGTTTGGGCTTTAATCACCAGTATGCTTGGATCAGTCCTGCTGCTGGAAGAGTGAACTGTGGGGTGGGAGGGCAGAGACAGTAGGGGTGTGGGTGGGTAGGAGGTGGCGAGGTGGAAGTGGACCATACATTTTATGGGTAGAATGCTTAGGTCTTGCTGATGGATTGGATGTGGACATGGGAAGTGAAAATTCAAGAATGCCTTCTTAGGAGCTTGAGCAACCGACCCAGTGGTGGGGCCATTTATAGAATGAGAGTAGGGGAGAGTGAAGAGTTCTGTGCAGGGTGTGTTGCACTGAAGATGACATGGCACCTCTTCATTTTATTTATTTATTTATTTATTTGAGACAGAGTCTCATCATGTCACCCTCCGTAGAGTGCTGTGCGTCACAACTCACAACCTCAAACTCTTAAGCCTAAGCGATTCTCTTGCCTCAGCCTCCTAAGTAGCTGGGACTACAGGTGCCCGCCACAATGCCCAGCTATTTTTGTTGTTGTTGTTGTTGTTGTTATTGTAGTTGTCATTGTTGTTCAGCAGGCCTAGGCCGGGTTTGAACCCACCAGCCTCAGTGTATGTGGCTGGTGCCGTAACCACTGTGCTATGGGCACTGGCTCCTCTTTAGTAACCTTTTTGTAATGATTGTCCTCCTCACACTTTTTTCTTTTTTGCTTTTTTTCATCCTGTTAGCTTCTAGCAGAAGAAATATAGCAGTTAGGATATTGTATGGCTCCTAATAAGAGAAATCAAGGTTTAAAAAAGCAAGTACAGGGCTTGCTCAGTTGCTCAAGGAAGCCACCAAGGTCCTATGCTCCTCCTGTCTTTTTGCTTCTTCATCATTAGCTTGTGGCTTTCCTGCTCATGGTGCAAGATGGCTGCTGTGCCTTCAGGTGTTGGGAAAAAATTCTGTGTAACGATTTCATGGTTTTGAATGGTGCAGGCTTTCTGAACAAAGAGCATGTTTGAATCGCCAAGGTCTTGGAAATTGGTAATAGTGTCTCTCCAAAGGTAGAGACCTCCAGAGAGATTTGGAGAGTTAATCCCATTTTCTCTTTCCTGGGGACATTCCTTGCATTTAGGGTAATCAATCTAGTGAAATCTTACCCCTCTCCCTTGGAAGAGGGATGTTACTTAATGAGTAATCTCTCTCTGGAGAGAAGAATGAGAAGATGTACCAGCAGCCTATAAAACTCCTTATTGGGCGGCACCTGTGGCTCAAGGAGTAGGGCGCTGGTCCCATATGCCGGAGGTGGCGGGTTCAAACCCAGCCCCGGCCAAAAACCACAAAAAAAAAAAAAAAAAAAAAAAACCTCCTTATTTAGGCATACAAGGCTTATTTTTACTTGATTTCAGTGGGGTTAGTTGGTTAAGGACTTTTTTCCTATTTGCATGAACAAAAGAACCTTTGAACTTGACACAGATGCTTTTATGCACATAGAGCAATGCTTACCATGGATCAGGGTGAGGAAAAAACATGACTGAGAAACCTGCAGAAAATCCAGTCATTACCACATCTCTTATAAACACACACTCTGCTCAGATAGTAAAAGAACAGCACCAGAAGTAAAAATACAGAACTATCTGTACCCTTCTCAAATTTATCCTGTTAGTTTCTCAAATTTATTGAGTAAAACTAGATATCAGAATATGAAAAGGCATCTCTGAGCTGAATTAATTATGCATGACTATTCACTGCTACTCCAAACAAATTAAGCAATGGAAGAATTTATGTGGAACAGTAGGAAAAAGTACATAATTAATACACAAGAGAAGTAACAGAAAAGGCTTTGTTGTTCTTCCCTGAGTTGTTCAAAATGATTTCTAAAGTTTACTGGTGAGTTAGTCATGTCTGAACCAAAATCATTTTTTGGACTGTTTTGTTTTCCCAGTGGCAGCAGCATGCTCCTTTCCAAGACATTTCATATAAACAGAACCAGGCTTCTTTCACTTAGCATAATGTTTTCCAGGATCATTCATGTCATAGCATGTATCAGTACTTCACTCTTTTTATGGCTGAACGATATTCCATTGTATGAATATGTGACATTTTGTTTTTCCATTTATCAGTTTGTGGATAGTTATTTGTGTTGTTTCTCCTTCTTGGCTATTATGTATAGTATTGTTACAAACAATTTTGTGTGAACATATATTTTTAGTTCTCTTGGGTATGTACCTAGGAATGAAACTGCTAGGTCATATAGTAATTCTATGTTTAAAATTTTGAGGAACTGCCAAACTTTCCCAAAGTGGCTGCACCAGCTGGGCATGGTGGCTCACTCGTGTATTCCCAGTACTTTGAGAGACAGACATGGGAGGATTGCTTGATGCAGGAGTTTGAAACCAGCCTGGGCAACATAGTGGCTGCCACAGTAGAGAGACCCATCTCTACAAAAAAAAATTTAAAAACTAGCAGGGTGTGGTGGTTCATGCCTGTAGTCCTAGCTACTGTGGAGGCTGAGGCAGGAGGATCCCGTGAGCCCAGGAGGTGGAGGCTATAGTAAGTTATGACTGCATTACTGTGCTCCAGCCTGGGTAACATTTTGAGACTTTGTCTCAAAACAAAACAAAACAAAACAAAAATAAAGGCGACTCTATCAATTCACATCCCATCAATAATATATGAGGGTTCTGAGTCCTCCACATCCTTGACAACACTTGTTATTTGTATTTTTTATTCTATCCTTCCTAGAAGGTACAAAGTGGTATCTGAAGGTGATTCAGGGTGCTTGAGCTTAAATATTACCCCATCTCCTCAAATAAACACCATGCACATTTGGTGAAACAATGATGGTATGTCAATTTAGAAGTTCAAAAATTCTTAGAGGGAATAGGTCTGTCCTAACTTTGAATGTCATTTTTTCACCTCTCTGCCCTGCTGTCCTTGCCCATCTTGGACACCAAAAAATTAAATTTTGGCCTCTGCTCTGCAAAAAGGCTTGAGGCAGGCTGTTTTCTTCTCCAGCAATCCAGGTTTTATGTGTTCCCTAACTCTTAGTGAGGGCTCTGGTCCCTAACTCCCAGGCTCCAGTGCATAGAGATAAAGGCACATTGTCCTTCTGCACAGCCTTGAGGAAACCTCCCTTAAGACAGCCACACAGAAGAAATAGCATGAGGACCCCCAAGTTCTGCTTCAGCTCTGCTTTGAGGAGTGATGGGTTCATAGCTATAGACAGCTAAATAACCAATAAAGTCTTAAAGGAAAAACAATAAAAGCAGTTCTTAATGTTATAAAAATTCAGTATGGATGCAGTATAGAAGTTTCTGTCAACTCCACTTCCCTAGTGTTCTTACTTGGCTCTCAGAATTCCTCAAGAGCCATGTAGATATTTCTGTTTTTTGTGGCTGTACTGTTCTGAATGTCCCAGGCGGGGTCTCCTAATGACTTTAACCTGTTGTTCCCTGAGCCTTTTGCTTCTTTCTTTTCTGAGGAGTCAAACTACAACTCAGAAGAGCTTTTGGCCATCTGTGCTGCCCACAGTGTGATCTGGCAAAGGGCAAGTTGGGAGGGGACCTCTGTCCTGTGATGGATACAAACCTCACCCAGTTAGATATGAGCACTCTGATAAACGCTGCTGAATCTTCCAGCATTTTTGCCATGAGTTTCAGTTTCCCTGGCCTCAGTGAGTGAGTATAGCTGATGGAGGGGATGTAAACCTTTTGGGTGTCCCTGCTTGGCCTATACCCCTCTGGGGATGCCCCCCTATTCCCTGTGTGAACTACACGACAGTAAGTCCTTAGCCCCAGCTTGTGCTGGGATGGCTGATCCCATTAGCTGAGCAGGGATCACTCCTCCTCACCTCTCTCCCCCCTTCCCTTTTCTCTCTTTCTGGAATCTGAGACATGTCCAGACTAGGGTTCAGTCAATGTTAGCTGCATGAACTTGTGTGGATATGTCAAGTGGACATCACGTGTAGGCTAAAGCTTGGAAACAACAGGTAACTTGTTTACAGGCCCAGTCTGGAGCCAGGAGTAAACCTTGACCAGCAACCGTCCAGGTCAGCTTCGCAAACTCTGCCACTTCACTGGGTTGTAAATTTGGGGGCATTGGGGCATTCTGGAGGGATTTTCTTTTCAAGTTCTCGGTGGAGGGGGAAGCTGGAGCAAGCTTTTACCTTAGTATAGGCCTATGCTTAATTAAAAGTATTTCTCAAAAAAATATAACTAATCTTTTAGCTGAGTTGATGTCACCATGAGTGAGTTCTGAGCTGCTGCCACACTGGCCCCAGTTTGGGAACCAAGGTGTTTGCCCAGCTCTCTGACCACGCATAGGAGAGAAGCAGCCCTAAGAAAGGCGGGGCCTTTCCTCACATCTTGCCCTCCTTTTTCTAATGTGCAAACTCAGGGTTTGTGGTACAGCCCTGCAGGGAGGATCCACAGCCTGAAGGTGAAGAAGGCGTTTAGTAAAGTGCCTGAAAAACAAACCCCTAAGAGCAAAGGGGTTCTCTCATCTCAGACTTTCCTCCTCCGCTCTGTCTTCCGCCCCCACTCCCCGCCCCGCCAGCGCCGAGATCCGGGAACTTAAACCTGCACCAGCCCGTTCGTACCGGAAGCCGGGAGCCGGCGCCGGCGCGGCGCTCGCGGTCACGTGTCGGGCCGGATCCCGCGTCCTCAGCCCCGCAGCTGGTAACCGCGCGCCGCCCCGCGTGGCCGCGCCCTCCCGGGGTCGTGGCGGCCCGCCTTCCCGAACTTGGGAGCTCCGCGGCCGGGTTCAGCCCGGACCCCGGCGGGCTGCCCGATCCTAGAAGGTCTAGGCTGGACTTGGAGGAACCCGGGAGGGGGTGGGTTTCCGACGCTTTGCTCCTTCCGCAGGGCTGGGCCGGTCTCCCTCTGAAACCGAGAAGGCCGCGGCTGGGAGTGGAGCTTCAGGCCCCTGCGGATTTAGACCGCCCTCCTCGGCCTCAGGACGGGTGGCGGTGACCTTAGATGGCCCTGAACCGGCCTCCATCTCAGGGGCGCAGTTAGCCTGTAAGATCTGAGAAAAATCTTTTCCATCTCCCTGAGCCAGCAAGGGAGTCTTTCCTCAAATGTCCCTTCCCCCTACCCCAGTTTTCGGTGACCTGTCCTGTTTCTCTTTTTATCCCTTTTATTGGTCAGACATTTTCCCATTGTGTCCACTCTGGAATAGGGTCCAGAAAAGTTACAAGGGAGAACTACTGATATTAAACCCTAGAGGTAACAGTCTAGACCCCATCCAATGCTTGGAGCCCCTCAGACAGCTTGGAGTCCAAAAAAAGGGCTGGCTTTTCTTCCTGCACTTCACAATCTCTTGAAGCCGGTAATTCTGCCTCTAGGCCGCCCTATTTCATGCCTTTACGTTGAACCCAACAATGTGTATCTCTTTGTAGGTTTGTGCTTCTGGCCTGGGAATGCTTCCTCTGGTAGTCATTGGATAGAGCAGGGACAGTCCTTTCCCCTGTGGAGACCATGAGTCTGTGTGCTAATTAGGCCACATCCTTACACAGATACATGCAGCACCCCAACTAGCCCCTCTCTTTTGTTCCTAGGCAGCTTGGCCACATCCTCCTTCCCCAGTGCCCCAGTGTGATCACCTAGTCCCCTCCATCCAGGGAAGGGCATTCCAGAAAGCCTTTCTTTTGCTGTTCCTTACAGTCCTGGCTGCCCCTGTCCTCAACCCCTGCAGCAGTTCCTTTGGCAGCTCAGTTATAGCATTTGTTTTAGTCTGATCCCATGAAGTGACCTGGTTAAACCTTCTAGAATCCTGTTACTCCAGGGTCTGGGGCAGTTACGTTTGCTCTAAATCTTACCATAAAATAGAATCGCAGAAATCCCTCTCTTTGGAGGAACTGGAGGCCCTGCCAGCCCCTTCCCCCTACTCTGGTTCTCTATTATTAATAGTGTGCCTGCTTTCCCTACCCACTGCAGTTGGCTTTTGGTGTTACCTTGATTTAATTTCTCAGACATGGACTTTTATACAGCGTGACCTTATTTCCCAGTTTGTGGGAGGCAGTTCTGGCTTATACCTATTGTCCCACACAGCAGTATCTCCTTTAAGTTTCAAAAGGTTTGAAACTTTATTCATTTATTTTTTGAGACAGTCTCTCACTTTGTCACCCTCCGTAGAGTGCTGTGATGTCTTAGCTCACAGCAGCTATGACATCTTGGATTCAAGTGATTCTCTTGCCTCAGCCTTCCAAGTAGCTGGGACTACAGGCCCTCCTATTTTTAGAGATGAGGTCTCGATCTTGCTCAGGCTGGTCTTGAATCTTTGAGCTCAGGTTAATCCACCTGCCTTGGCCTCCCAGAGTGCTAGGATTATAAACATGAGTCACTGCACACGGCCTTTAAAAGGACTCGGGTCCTCAAATTACAGCCTGCGGGCCACGTGAGGCGGTGTGATTCTATTTGTTCCCGTTTTGTTTTTTTACTTCAAAATAAGATGTGCAGTGTGCATAGGAATTTTTCCATAGTTGTTTTTTTTTTAAACTATAGTCCGGCTCTCCGACGGTCTGAGGGAAAGTAAACTGGCCCCCTGTTTAAAAAGTTCGAGGACCCCTCATTTAGACAGTTAAGTTTGTCTCTGACTCTAAATTGGATACACTTGTATTTGTGGGCAGGGAAGTGGCTCATGGCAGCTCATGTAGGATTTGCACTGGCTCATGGGGGCAGAGCCATGGCCCAGGAAACCAGAATTCCTTCAGGTTAATGCTAGCTCATATCCTACTTATGGGTGAAGAACTTTAGGTGGCTTTACTCTCAGAGGGCAGGGATTCCCCTCCTGCCCTGACACAGGAGAGTCCAGGCTGGTAATGAGAGCTCTGTCTAGTCACATTCATCCCCAGGGTACTGTGGGCTTCAAAACCAGAACCCCTAAATTCACCATCATAATCCAGGGAAAGGCATTCAGAGATCAAGCACAGCTCCTTGACATGGCATGTGGCTCCTAGGAACCTAACTGTTGTGGTAGTGTGACCAAAGTTAGGCCCGGGGTGCCCTGGGACTCCCCCCACTCAATGAACCAGAGAGCTCTGAGTCCATGCAGGGCAGTTAGCTACAGCTGGAGAGTTTTAAGGGCAGCATATCAGCACTTCTAACTATCCTCGTAGGGTTAGGCTGAGATGTAGGGTACTGGTTATTGACTAAGATAATCAACCATCCCAGTTCGCCTGGGATTGAGAGGTTTCCTGGGACTTTGCACGAGTTTTAAAACCAGAAGTCCCAGGAAGACAGGGATGAGTTAGTCACTCTATTCTAAGCCCTGGCTGTGTGTTAGACTCACTTGAGGAGCCTCTCCCTTAGACAATAACTTAATTGATCCAGGTAGGATGTCAGGTAGGTGTTTTTTTTAAAGCTCCCAAACTGATTTCAATAAAACTGTTTTTCAACCCTTTTTCATCTGATGGTAACTTGAACCTACAGTTAAACTTCCACAGCACACTTAGATTATGTTGATCCAAAAAAAAAAAAAAAAAAGTGGGGCAGCATCTGTGGCTCAAAGGAGTAGGGCGCTGGCCCCCTATGACAGAGGTGGCGGGTTCAAACCCAGCCCTGGCCAAAAACTGCACCAAAAAAAATAAATAAATAAAAAATAAAAAAAGAATATACTTGCTGTGCTTTGAACTTTCAAAAATAATTTAATTAGGGTGGCGCCTGTGGCTCTAAGGAGTAGGGTGCCGGCCCCATATGCCGGAGGTGGCCTGTTCAAACCCAGCCCTGGCCAAAAACTGCAAAAAAAAAGAAAAAAAATTTAATTAATGATCTTTTAAGATTTTTGTGGCATACCTAAGATCCTTTCACGGCACACCAGTGTGCTACGGCACCCTGGGTGAAAATCACCACATAAACTATCAAGAATTGAGAACTATTAGGTCGTAGGCAATGTCCCTAAATAACCACTGAAGGCAGTTATTTTTTGAGAAGTGGACTCAGTCATGTCTCAAAGTGGGGTATGACCAGGTATGTCAGTTTTCTCCTTATCAAGAGGGATGTTATAATGGTGGTCTTCTACTATAGCTATGTTCTTTCCCCACCCTGAGGCCTCCTTTTTCACCACTGAGGACCAAGCTTTCTGATTTCCCAGCATGCTCCAGTACCCACTCCCACTAGGTAGTAGATCCACACCTTGCAGGTGTTTCTCCATGGAAGTTTCTTTTATCTGAATGTTTACTGGCTCTATTTCCTCTTTCTTTCCCTCTTTAGCCCATTTTGCACAATCTTTCATTTCCATTGCTTTCAAGGTCATTCAATGGAATGGCCTCGTTTGGATTGGAGGGGTCATGATTTGCACAGTCACAGAAGAAGCTGGTATGAGATTTGAGACAGGGCTCCCATCCCCAGGTCTGGGACATGTGTGCTTCATCCTCATCCCAGGGGATGTAGGAGCTTGGAGACCACGTGCCCTTGGGACTATCCCCTCTGTAGGCTTCCAGGATCATGTGGTACGTCAGCACCCGGGGCATGGTCCCCCGGGTCAACTTTGAGGGGGCCCTCTTCTCTGGCTATGCATCAGATGGGGGCCTCTTCATGCCGGAAGAGCTCCCACAGCTGGACAAAGAGACCCTGAGTCAGTGGAGCACACTTTCCTACCCTGGCCTGGTGAAGGAGCTGTGCGCCCTCTACATTGGCCCTGAGCTCATTCCAAGAGATGACTTAAACGGTGAGCACCCCAACTCCTACTTCCACTCCGCCAGCCTCTGCCAGCTAACTCCTCACAGAGTTATAAATTTATCACTCAACTCCTAGGAAATCTTTGGTCACATTTTCAAACTTTGGGGTTTTTTTCCTGACTGAAGACTCCCAGAATTGAAAGTGTTCTGAAAGAGTTCATCTACTCCAGCAGCCACTTCCAGAGAAATGAATGATGAAATGATCTGCAGAGAATTTTTCCCCTTTAGTTTATTACTAGTTTTTTCTTTCTTTCCTTTTTTTTTTTTTTTTGTAGAGACAGAGTCTCACTTTATGGCCCTCGGTAGAGTGCCGTGGCCTCACACAGCTCACAGCAACCTCCAGTTCCTGGGCTTACGCGATTCTCTTGCCTCAGCCTCCCGAGTAGCTGGGACTACAGGCGCCCGCCACAACGCCCGGCTATTTTTTGGTTGCAGTTCGGCCAGGGCCGGGTTGGAACCCGCCACCCTCGGTATATGGGGCTGGTGCCCTACTCACTGAACCACAGGCGCCGCCCCCCTTTAGTTTATTTTTTAAAACAAATCTCTTCAAGCCTAGGGATTTCTCTTTCTTTCTTTCCCTTCCTTTGTTCCTTCCTTTTTTTATTTCCTTTCTTACTTTCTTTCCCTTCCTCCCTACCTCCCTTTCTCCCTTCCTTCCTTTCTTCTTTTTTGTTGTTGTTGCAGTTGTCATTGTTGTTCAGCTGGCCTAGGCTAGGCCAGCTCTAGTGTATGTGGTTGGTGCCCTAGCCTCTGAGCTACAGGGCCGAGCCAAGTCTAGGGATTTCATAATCATTCTTGAGTGGCTTGAATGTTGGGGTGTTTCCTTCCTGTATGTAAAACACCTAAACCCCCTGATGGCTGTTTTATTTCCTTGAATGGTAATTCCAGAAAGGACTTTGAGAGTATTCTGGGACAGCTTGTTTTAAACTGTAGTGTGCCTAGATGGATTCCCCTGGAATCTTGTTAAAATACAGATTCTGATTCAGCAGGTTTGATGTGGACCTGTGAATTCTGCACACCTATCAAGTGTTCAGATAGTACTGTTTCAGCTGGTCCATCGACCACACTTTAAATAGCAGGAATAAAATCCATAATGTAATGGTGGGTGTTTTGGGTTGAGGAGGAGAAAGGACCTCTCAAAATGTGGTCCGGGGGCCAGCACTTGTTTGAAGCCTCGGGTTCCCTCAGACCTGCTGAACAAAACTGCATTTAACAAGATCCCAGATGCTTGGTTTGCCAGCGAAAGTTTGAGAAGCTCTGCTTTGGACTGCTCTGCCTTGGGTAGGATTGCATATTAACCATGAAAAGTTCTGCCATCACAAGTGTGAGAATTAATAAGGCAAGATACAAAAAACTCGTTATCTTTAGGAAGGATAATTAGAAGACATGAGACATTGATTAGTTATAAAACTACTTAATTGACTGTGTTGGAATAAGTGCTCACAAGAAATTCAAACACTGAAGAAGTGTATAAAGAAAAATGGAAGTCTTTTAGTACCAGTTCTGATCTCTGGAGAAACCACTGTGAGGAAATCTATGAAACACCTTGGCGCATGTCTTTCTAGACTTTTCTTTTAGGTTTATACAGTTATATTTATGAAGGGTATCACTTAAGATGAAAATTTTTGGTCTTTTTAATCTAGTAGCAAGATTTTAAATTCCAAAGTGTTCAAGAGACAGAGAGAGAACTTGAGGGAAGAGATTGTGCCCTTCATCTGCTGTCTAATCCCCCCACCCACACAGATCTGATTGACCGAGCCTTCAGCAGATTCCGCCACAAAGACGTGGTCCATCTGTCCAGGTTGAAGAATGGGCTGAATGTGTTGGAGCTGTGGCATGGAGTCACATATGCATTCAAGGACCTGTCCCTGAGCTGCACAGCACAGTTTCTGCAGTACTTCCTTGAGAAGAGGGAGAAGCATATCACTGTGGTTGTAGGTGGGTGTTGTGGGAGTGTGTGGAGCCCCGTAATGCCCCAGTTGCAGGGTGTCCACTTTCAGGACACCGTCCGTTGAGCTGCTCAGGGACGGTGCTATTGGCTCTTATAGAGCAGCGATCCTAACCTTTTCCTGTGCCATGATCCCCTTGTTAGTCTGATGCATCTTTTTCAGAAATATTGTTTTTAACCAGTATTCTGGATTTTATCTGTGGATCCATGGACTTCAGGTTACATGTTGCTGCATTTGGCAATAATGCTTTTAGGCAGTGGCTCTCAACCTTCTAATGCCATGGCCCTTTAATACAGTTCCTGTGGGTCGTGACCCACAGGTTGAGAACCGCTGCGTTAAGGGCTATTCCCCCACCCATCCCCTTGGTTCCCATCCAGGAACGTCTGGGGACACAGGGAGTGCTGCCATTGAGAGTGTTCAAGGGGCAAAGAATGTGGACATCATCATTCTGCTGCCCAAAGGTCACTGCTCAAAGATTCAGGAGCTCCAGATGACAACAGTGCTGAAAGAGAACGTCCATGTGTTTGCAGGTGGGTACTGAAGGAGAGGCTCTAGGGATAGCATGGTCCTGTCTTAATTGGGTTTGTTTTGGGAGCTGTGCTGGGGCAAAGTGCTCAATTAACTAGCTGATCATCATCCTTCCTTCATCAGTCATATTTTGAGGTTGGTATATATGCCTTGGCTTAACTCTAGGCAGGCTTCTGGCTATACAGTCTCATAAATTATTGGAAATAATACATGCATAAACCAATACTAAATGTACAACATAGGAAATGGCAGGTTAAAAACCATACCCCAAAGAATTCCACCTCCACGCAGGTTCAGCATGTTGGTATCATGTATGGAGGCAGCCACTCAGAGCCAGCCTAAGCCAGGTGACCTGGGGTTTGTTCTAGGGCACTGAATTTTGTACACCAACATGTACACCAACATGTTAAATAATTATTTTAAGAGAAGGTGTTATTATGTGTTGATAGTCCATTTTCTCGCTTACAGAATAGAAACAGCTAAGCCATGCATTTGGTCAGCAGGCCTAAGTATTTAAAATAGGAAGGTACAGCACTACCCATCACAAGTTACACCCCCTCCTGAACCACATCATGAGAATCATTACACTTCGTGTTTGGAGGAGAAAGGCAGAAACCATCTCCTTTAATGCAAGGCCATCTGTTCTGAATGGGTTTCATCTTTATGGGGATAGAGAATGGAGAGAGACTGGATGGGTATGGATGGAGCTGTACGTTCTTATTTCTACTTCTCACAGCCCCAAGGTGGGGCTTTGTACACTGTAGCCTTGGGCAAGCTGTCCAGGTGGCCTGGTTTGGTTTGATCACTTACCTGGGAGGATGGGAAAAAAAGGCAGAAAATATTCCTTCTACAACTGTCCTGCTCTCCTGTTAAAATTCTGTGGAGGATGTTTTTATACATAAGTCATTATGGGAAGTTTTGAGACAGACTGTATTATGGTCCAATATTTCAGTTCCAAGAAATACAGTTAACAGCATCCTTTCTGATTCACCTGTGTAAGTTTCTACATGCTCAGCTTACTGGTGTTGCTGAGAGAGCTTCAGTTGTTTCCATTCACACAGATTTTACATTTCTTGATTATTGTGTATCTCAAAACTTTTGTAATGACCCATGTAGAACATCAACTTACAGTGAAAACAAACCTTAACCCATGGGAGTAGCATAAATAAAATCCTTTGTTGAGTTATTCAAGAGTAAGCAAAAATCCCCCTCCATTCTGTTCTTTTAGCAAGCGCATACACATTCCAGTGAAAAGTTCATGGTTTACCTAATACAGATGTTGCCATTATCAGGCTGAATTTTGCCGTGGTTATTGCACAAAGTATAGGCTCCCAAGGGTCCCTGTTATACCCCAAGCACCAAAATTTCTAGTTATGGATTGTCTTTTCCTAAAATCAAAACAGAGAATAGTTTTTTGTACTATCATCCTACCCACTACTCCCTACTTGGTTCCCAGACCCAAGAGTGTGAATGGAAGCATAGGTTAGAGGATGATGCCCATTTATAAAATGGTGGCAGAAATGTGGGTGATGATGAGTGCAATTTATTGTAAATGTGGTATTTCTGGAGCCAAAGGTGTTTCTGTTCTGTATATGTTCTGAACTTCAAGAAAATAAGGCAGCAGACTTTAAAGAAATTAGTTTTGTTTATAAGCAGCACTGTTCAAATTCTTCCTTTCCTTTCTGGAGCCTTCTGGTTTGGTTTCAAGGAGCCTTTCTGGTTTTGTTCAGGAGGTAACAGCAAATATGTGTTTTCCCGTAGACTGGTGAACCCAGGATGGGCCACCTGGCTTATTGTGTGTGAACACTGATTTGGTTTATAAAGTCATTAATTTCCATATGCATTGTATATGTTGTTCTTCTTAAGCACAGAATAATCAGGAAGTGCTAGGTATTTACTGATTATATTATCTGGGAGCTTTTGGCTAAAAGTAACAGAAAATCCAACTCAGACCAGCATAAACTAGAGTATTTTCCAGCTTCTTTAACTGGAAGTCTGGAGATGGGATGAGATCCCAGCCAACCCTAACCTTAAGGGACTGTCAGGCACTGAGTGGCTTGGTCCTGGCAAAGGAATGGGATCACCAGGAAGGGCTCAGGGTTCGCATGTGGTTCTAGAGTCAGTCCTCCAGCCTTGTTGCTGCTACATGATGGTGAAGGGCAGAGTGGTTAACAACCTTAATACCTACTCTGGCATTTTCATGGATACTCTGGTACTTCCCCCAGCAAACTTCACTCCTCTCCCACCCATAAATTTACCCGGTAATTCAGCCATAAATTAAGCTGACCTACATACCCAGCTTCAGGGAGGAGAAGTCTGCTCCTCAAGCTTACCTGCCACAGAGGAGCAGAAAGCAGAACACCCACCCATATGATCTAAGTGAGGGTGGGGCCAGACCACAGGGGTATGGTGACTGCTTCCACCCTGACCCCTGATCACCATCTCACAGCCAGGTACACAGTTCCTCCTGGAGTGGGGGAAGCGGGCATGGAATGCAGAGAGGAATTCTTTCCCCAATATCCCAGAAGGTGGACATTCGATATTTTATATAATGGTAGGAACATTGGAACTGGTTCCGGGTACATTTTCTGTTCTCTCAAAGCTAGGTCAGAATACAGGAATCTGAGATGTGGTTTCTGTCCTCGAGGAGCTTAATATTGAGCCTAGAAAGCCAAGCCAAGCCACATGACAGTAACGACACGAAGGCTGCATGAAAGCCCCAGGGAGATAGCTGAGCCTGGGAAGGTCTTATTGCTGGCAACCTGGGTCCCTCATGCTTCTGACAGCTGCCCTCTCCTCTCTCCTCTGGCAGTGGAGGGAAACAGCGATGAACTTGATGAGCCAATCAAGGCTGTGTTTGCTGATGTGGCTTTTGTCAGGAAGCACCATCTGATGAGCCTGAATTCAATCAACTGGTCCCGGGTCCTCGTGCAAATGGCCCATCACTTCTTTGCTTACTTCCGGTGTGCACCCTCTTTGGACACACACCCTTTACCCGCTGTGGAGGTGGTTGTGCCAACAGGGGCTGCTGGTAACCTTGCAGGTAAGGGGTCCCTGGAGTGCAGATCAGCTTTCCATAAAAATGCCCATGCCCCCAGGCTTCCAGCTGCCTTTTGGCTGCAACTGTGAGGAGGAGGAAGAGGAGTGGTAGCTCTGAAGGTGATGGGAAACCACACAAAGGAAGCTGCCAGCAGACTTCCCTCCTGACTTCCTGGGGGGACATTCTGGCCCCTTGCTGCTGAGGGGAGTGATAGGTTAACCCTGATGTGCTCCAGCAACCTGATCTGATGCACCTGCTGGCTCAGCAGAGGGTGGAGGGGCAAGGTCAAGGGTCAGTTGCTGTGCCCAGTTGGCAGTACCGTGGATCAGAAATACGGACTTCACTCCCAGCCCCTGCCAGCTGTATTGTGAAGGCAGGTGTCTCAACTGGCATCTGTGTTCCTGCTCCTGGACATACCTCCCAGACACCTTGTGAGGTGGGAAGAGTTCTGGACTTAGGGTTCTGGCTCCAGTTCTGTACTGTAGTAGCTGAATGGCTGTGGGACAATCTTTAGACTCAACCCCTTAGCTATAAAAAGGAGATGGGGTCACTTATCATATCTCTCAGGACTGCTGTGTGGAGCAAATAAGGTCCTTGTATGCGTGTGAACTTTGTAGGGGTAAAGTGCTGTACAGCCACGTGGCATTAAAATGATTTCCTCTGATAATTAACATTTATCAAGCACTTAACTATGCTGGCACTGTCCTAAGTGCTTTTCATGTATTAACTCATTTAATCCTCACTTGAACCTTTGAGGAGGACAAAACTATCATTTCATTTTGTTATGAGGAAATGAAGGCACGGAGAAGGTGGTCAGCATGTGCTGGTTACCAGCTGGTTGGTGGCACAGCCAGGATTACAGCCCAGGCAGTCTGGCTGCAAAGCCTGCTCCTGGCCGCTCACCAGGCTAGTGGGCCTTGCTTCTGATGGATCGCCTTCTTCACTGCCCTGGGTGAAGCCCACTCTGCTCCCATTCTACATCATGCTGCCAGTGGCCCTCTGTGGCCCAGAGCCTGGCCTAAAATAAACACACAGTCAGCATTTGCCAAGGGTGTTCCTGCTCTGGCAGGAACCAGCTGTTTGATTTTAAGATCCTCCTGAGCCTCCTTTCTCCTGTCATGTGAGAATATCATTACATTTTCATGAGGATTGAGTAATATGAATGAGAAAGTACTTTGGAAAGTAAGAGAGATAGGCTTGGCGCCTGTGGCTCAAGTGGCTAAGGCGTCAGCCACATACACTGAGCTGGCCAGTTCGAATCCAGCCTGGGTCCGCCAAACAATGATGGCTGCAACCAAAAAAAAAAAAAAAAAGAAATAGCTACTTAGGAGGCGGAGGCAGGAGAATCGCTTGAGCCCAGGAGTTGGAGGTTGCTGTGAGCCGTAATGCCACGGCACTCTACCCAGGGTGACAGCTCTAGGCTCTATCTCCAAAAAAAAAGAGAGAGAGATAGAGGGTGGTTATCTCCAAGTCCACTTAACCTACTCACCAGAGATGAGCCCCTCATGAAAGTGCTATATGTAAATCCTTCCTGAGCTCTGGGACATTTCTGGGCTCTACATGTCTCAGGAGGAGGAATTCCTTATTTGTTTCATGGAAAGAATTGTTGTCTGGGTGCTGCTCCACCCTCCCTCGGTGCCGCTGTACAAAACACAGTCTGAAGCCATTGGCTCCGAGTGGCTGGACCCAGGATGAGAGCATGTAGTCTGGACCTAGGTGTGTCTTGAATACTGACTCTGCCATGCTTAGCAGAGTCACACAGGTGTAAAATTCAGTGGTTTTTAGTATATGCACAGACTTGTGTAATCATTTAAGGTGTAAAATTCAGTGGTTTTTAGTATATGCACAGACTTGTGTAATCATCAAGACAATTTTAGAACATTTACATCACCCTAAAAAGAAACTCTGTACCCATCAGCAGTTTATTCTCATTTCCCCTCAAAATAGTTGGTCCACAAGCCCTGAACAACCGTGAATCTATTTTGTCTCATCGGTTTTCCTATTCTAGACGTTCATATAAATAGAATCATACAGTATGTGGTCTTTTGTGTCGGCTTCTTTCACTTTACATATTTTTTCGAGGTGTATCCACGTGGTATGTCAGCACTTATGTTTTTGTATGGATATACCACATTTTGTTTTCACTTTGTTGGTTGATGGACATTTGGATTATTTCAAATTTGTGACTGTTATGGACGATGCTGCTATGAACATTTGTGTATATGTTTTGTGTAGACATATGTTTTTTATTTCTTTTGTATATATAATAAGGAATGAACTTGCTGGGTGTTTTTTTTTTTTTTTTTGTAGAGACAGAGTCTCACTTTATGGCCCTCGGTAGAGTGCCGTGGCGTCACACGGCTCACAGCAACCTCCAACTCCTGGGCTTACGCGATTCTCTTGCCTCAGCCTCCCGAGTAGCTGGGACTACAGTTGCCCGCCACAACGCCCGGCTACTTAACTTGCTGGGTGTTATACTAACCACATGTTTAACGTTTTTGAGGAACTGCCAGACTGTTTTCCAGAGTGGTGAACTATTTTATGTCACCACCAGCAATTCAGGATTTTTCTCCATATCCTCACCAATGCTTTTTATTATCTTTTATGGTTCTCGCCACACTAACGTGTGTGAAATGGTATCTCATCATGGTTTTGTCTCATATTTCATCACTAAAGATGTTGAATCAGGTGTACCTACCCAAATAGACCTGCCCCGCCCAGGTGTGGTCAGGTTCATGACCTGCCCAGGAAGGGTCAGACTCATGTCTCTCCCAGGAAATACGAATGCTGCCAGTTGCTGCCCTCCCTAACCCTTTAAATTCCTATCTGCCATAACCCACGTGTGGAATTCCTTTCTTGATTTCAGGTGGAAATAAAGACCACATTATTTCTACAGAACAGGGATTGCCATTTTCCTTTGTTTCACGCCTTGGAATAATCTTTCTTCCTTGGGTCTAGAACCTTTCACTTCATGTGCTCATTGGCCATTTGTGTATCTTTTTTTTTTTTTTTTTTTTGAGTAGACAGAGCAAGCTCACAGTCCATTGCCTAGTGCCAAATTTCTGCTTAATATTGCTTTCTCAAATAGAGAACATATCAGATATTAAACTGATAAGAACAGATACTACACTTGATCTCAGCCAAGAGGCTGAGAGGCAATAACAAGTGTCTTAGCCCTCCCCCATCCTTTTTTCTTTCTCTCATCTTAGTTCGTGGTGAGAAACCTCTTTTTTTTTTTTGAGACAGAGCCTCAAGCTGTTGCCCTGGGTAGAGTGCAGTGGCATCACAGCTCGCAGCAACCTCCAACTCCTGGGCTCAAGCAATTCTCCTGCCTCCGCCTCCCAAGTAGCTGGGACTACAGGCGCCCGCCACAGCCATTATTGTTGTTTGGAGGGCCCACGCTGGATTCAAACCCGCCAGCTCAGGTGTATGTGGCTGGAGCTTTAGCTGCTTGAGCCACAGGCACTGGGCCCATTTGTATATCTTCTTTGAAGGAATGTCTATTTAAATCCTTTGCCCATTTCTTTTTTTTTTTTTTTTTGAGATAAGAGTTTCACTTTGTTGCCCTTGTTGACATCATAGCTCACAGCAACCTCAAACTCTTAGACTCAAGCAGTCATCTTGCCTCAGCCTCCCAAGTAGCTGGGACTACAAGCACCTACCACAATACCTGGCTGTTTTTAGAGATGGAGTCTTGCTCTTGCTCAGTCTGGTCTTGAACTCCTGAGTCCAAGCAGTCCACCCACTTCAGCCTCCCAGAGTGCTAGGATTATAGGCGTGACACTGCACATGGCCCTTTTGTCCATTTTTTAATTGGCTTGTTTATATTTTTATTGTTGAATTGTAGGTATAAGTTCCTTATAGATACATGATTTACACATATTTTTTCTCAGTCTATTAGTTGCCTTTTCACTTTCCTGACAGTGTCCTTTTTGAAACACAAGCTTCAAAAGCATAAAAGTATCTTAATTTTATGAAGCCAAATTTACTTTTTTTCTTTTTGCTTTATTTAAAAAAAATACAAACAAAAAAAACACTGTTCCCCTCTTCTTTTGTTTTAAGCTGGGTGTATTGCTCAGA
This sequence comes from Nycticebus coucang, assembly GCF_027406575.1. Lineage (NCBI taxonomy): Eukaryota > Metazoa > Chordata > Mammalia > Primates > Lorisidae > Nycticebus > Nycticebus coucang. The sequence continues at coordinate 85,759,987 of NC_069783.1, forward strand.
AAATGGGCCTGCCCATCCGCCTGGTCGTGGCAGTGAACCGCAATGACATCATCCACAGGACTGTCCAGCGGGGGGACTTCTCTATGTCTGAGGCTGTCACACCAACCTTGGCATCAGCTATGGACATTCAGGTGGGCAGATCTGGCCCAAGTGCTGGTTGGGTGGGCCTGGACACAGGCTGAGGTTGGCGTGTACCCTGAAACTCTGCTTTTCTGCCCAGATGCCCTACAACATGGAGAGGATCTTCTGGCTATTCTCTGGCTCTGACAGCCAGGCGACGAGAATCCTCATGGAGCAGTTTGAAAGGACCCAAAGTCTGAATCTACCCGAGGAGTTGCACAGCAAGGTCAGTCACTATCTGTATACCACAGAGGAAGAGAAGGGGCAGCCACACAGCTGACTTGGGGTGTGGAAGTCCGGCCAGGGAAGAGGACACTTGTTTCTTGAGCACCTACTGTGTGCCAGGCACCTGTTGTAGTCACATTACATGGATGAGGAGAGGCAGCAGAGTGCATGGTTTACAGTCATATGGGCTCAATCCCAAACAAGCTGTGAGACATTGGGCCGGTTTCTTAAACTCAGTTTCCTCATCTGTAAGATGTGGATAATAAGAATGCCTACCTCACAGAATTCTTGGGTGAGTTAAGTCAAATAATACGTATGAGGCACTTTGCATACTGCCTAGTAATATTGGGTTTAGCACATTATTATTATTTTTACATATTATTGTTGTTTATTTCCAGTGATTGTGACAACTGGAAGTCATTTTGTTCGTCCAGTATGACCAGAAACCATTCACTGTTCCTGATGAGCTTTTTCCCTTTTTCTTTCTTCCTTTCCTTCTTTCCTTTCTTCCTTCTGAGAAATTTAATTTCTTTTCACTCATAGGAATCTCATTACTACTTTTATTTAAAGAAAAATATGATTTTTGAAGGTGCCTTTAAGTTTTCCTACCATATTCCCACTGAGTAGCCATCCAGACTGTGCATATCTCCAGTGACGAGGATATCATACAAGGATGATACCAGCCTAACCATTCCAAAGGTCTTTATGTTGAGCTAGAATCTGCTCCTTCTAGCTTGCAGAGTCTAATTCCACTTCCAAATTTTTTCCATATTTGAAGAGAATCCACATTTACTAACTTAGTCTTTTCATTTTCTTTAGCTGTCCATTACATGACATAATTTTGCATGGTCAATGTCTACCTTAACAAATTGTTCTCAAAACTGTATGCAGTTCTCTAGGGTGAGCTGTACCCGTGTAGACTGGAGTGGAATTTCTGTCTTCTGGAATCTGTGCTTCTTGCGATGCAACCAGACATCAGTTTATTTGGTTAGTGGTTTGTGTTGACATTCATATTTCTTCTTCTCATGTAAATGAGGTGCTCAATGAGGACAAACGCCATGTCCACCACTCCTTCATTCTCTCCCTGGCTGTACACATAGGAGATAATTTGCTTGCTGAAATGGCATTCATTCCTTCATTCAAATTATATGTCTACTATGAGCCAGAAACTGGGCTAGGCACTGTGGGTATGGAGACAAACTAAATATATCCATTGTCCTCTGTGAGCTGTCCCTGGGGCAAGTAGCTATGTGAACAATTTGTAACACCTCTCGGTCTCTGTTGCAGCTGAGTATCTGCAGAGTGTTAGGTACATTATAAGCTTGCATTTTCAGAGAATAATCAAACCACGCACACAGCAAAGGAGCATAGAGAAGGGAGACTTCCTCTGGAGGAAGTGGAGAGGCTTCTTGGAGGGGTTGCTGCATGAGCTGGGTAGGAGTTGACAAGAGGGGGCCATGAGACCACACAGCACCAGAGGTGCTTGAGTGCCCTTCGCCTTCTGGGTTGTGTCAGCTTGTTGAACAAGACTGGATACTTATTTGCCGATTCATGACCCAAATCCCAACTAAGTTTATTGACCTAAAACTCAAATGTTCGCTCATCAGGAACACTCGAGTGTTCCCCGGTGCTGTATCCTTCCTCCAAGTTGAATGAATCAGCTTAAAACTAGGAAACTCAGTTTTACTGTGAGCTGAATCTGAGCATTTCACTGGAGTCCCTGCTGTCTGCCTGGCTGTGTGATGTAGAGTGGAGCTTTGGTCATGTTTCTCTGCCTACCTCCAACCGGATTCCCACCCTTCTGACACTGGGGCCCTTCAGCTTTCAGAGTCAGTGACATCTGAATCAGTGTCGGATGAGGCCATCACCAAGACCATGTGCCGCTGCTGGGCCGAGAACCAGTACCTGCTGTGCCCCCACTCAGCCGTGGCCGTGAGCTACCATTACCAGCAGCTGGACAAGCAGCAGCCCAGGTACAGGCTGTGGGGAACTGGGCCACTGGGGGACCCTTTGACTTTTGGAACCCTCCTCTTCTCCTTTTGGGGAGACAGGAATGTGAACAAATGGCTTTAATAGGCTATGGTGGGTGGTGCATGGGACTGTGTCCAGGAGCTGCAGGCCCAAAAGAGGAAGTGTGGCAGATATCCCAGGCACAGTCAGTGCAGAGATGGTGGTTGAACTGCCTCTAACCAGAAAGAGTAGTTTGCCAGGCAGCGTTACAGTCGAGATACATTCAAGGTGCCAGTTTTCTGACTGTGTCTGTCCCCTGTGCCCTGCCCTGCCCCTCACCTTCTGACAGTCTCTCCCCTGGGCCCTGTTCCTTCCCTTCCTCTCCCACCCTCCCCATCACCCTCCCTCAGTCCACTGTCTCACCATCCTGCTCTCACTTGCCCCATCCCTGGCAGTGTTCCCCGGTGCTGTCTGGCCCCTGCCTCTGCAGCCAAGTTCCCAGAAGTTGTCCTGGCTGCCGGGCTGTTCCCTGAGACTCCTGCAGAGATCCTAGCCTTGGATCATAAGGAGACCCGCTGCACCCCCATGAGGAGAGCTGATGACTGGACGCAGATGCTTCGGGACACCATTGAGGACCTAAGCCGGCAGCGAAGGGGTCGTGGCCTGAACTTAGAATAACCAGGCTGGGGTTAGCTTCCCTTAGGCCTCAGACTGCAGGGAGCCGCACTCTCTGAGCTGCCTGTGCACCTTCTTCCCTTAAGAGCAGGCGTAGGAAGTTCTCCGAGATTGCTCCACTGGGTTTGGGGCCAGCTGGCTTTGCTATGTTCCATGGCTTCCCTGTGCTCTGATCGTGGTGGTGCTGAGCCTGTCACCAGGGAGGCTGGATGAGGGGTGTGGGTGGTTGCCGAAGTGCCCCCATTCCCTGCTGGACCTGCTGTATGCGAATATTTCAGGGCCTGCAAATGAAGAGCCTTGGGCACAGGAACAGCCACAGCTCCAGGGTCTTGGGACCCCAGACCTGTGAAGGTGAGGGCCGCTATCCCTAAGCCGGCCTAGGGCTTACAGTCTGTGAGCCTCAGTTGACCAAGCCCCCAGGCCAACTCCAGGGTCCACTGTATCAGAGGCTTCCACCCTGTTGAATGTGGGGAATACCTGGAATAAAGTTCTCTTGCGGTGTGATGGAGGTGCTGCACATCTGGTGGGATGCTATGGTGTGTACACATCTACCTGCTGTGTGGGGTCAGCCCAGTCTTGAGGGGTTGGTACAGCAGACTGGGGCAAGTGGCCCTGGTGGTGGTGGTGGTCGTGGTATCCATAGGGGTTGAGGTAGGGATCAGCAGATCACGGCCTTGTGAGAAAGTGTAGGTGCCAACATGCAAACTGAGCCGAGTTGCCCCTTTACCTGTATATTGAGCACACTGGCAGACCTAGTTATCTGTACTTCTGGGTTTACATCTTGTGTGGCTTGAGGAGAATTTTAGACAAACACAAACACATGGATGTCAACATAAGCCTTGTGCTGTGGAGCCTGGGGACCCCTCTGGAGGGCAGGCAGGCTGGCTTGGGGTGATGCTGCTATCACCACCCTAAGGGCTGCTATGAAAGGACGCCCAGGCATCTGGCTTTCAGAACTCCCTTGTCCTGCCCCGAGGTCTAAAGGAGCTGGTCAGCCAGGGCTGATCTCTGCCTGGCATTCTCCATCAGAATATCCCAGCCTAACATCTTTGCAGTGCCCAGGGACAGAAGGGAAGCGCCTGAGGGTCCCCCCTGCTTGAAACTTGACATTGAAACATAACATTCAATACCAAAAGGGGAAGGAAAGATGCTGAACCCATAGAGAGATGGAAGGAGTATTCTTAGAGGAGTGACTATGATTCTTTACAGGCCGTGGCTGGACAGTTTCTGAGACACATCCACCGTAACAGACACCAATGCAGGCCCCAAAGCCACTTACCCACCAGGGATGACAGGCCCAATGCTTATGGGTCACCATGCTGTCAGAGGCCCATGAAAATGTCTTAATTTCTTTTAAAACTCTGAAAAAATGAGTATAATCCAGCTTGGATTACCTTCATCTTTCTATCAACCCTTTTGTACAATGGAATTTAAAATATATTTTACAGAGGAAGAGATCCATGAAGGCAAAAGTACCAGGGACCCCCAAAGTCATAATGCAGCCCCGACTGCACCTACCATGTGTCAGGGGAGACTATAAAAGTCAGCCCACTGACTCCTGACAGCAACTGTGAAGTAGGTTTATAGATGAAGAAACTGAGTCTCTTGAGAAGCAGACACTTTCCACTGGGTGCAGAGTGGCTGGGACCTGAACCCAGGCATGTGGCCTCAGTTTGGTGTGTAGCTCTCGGCACATACCTCACAGGTAGCCAGTCATGTTCTGGAGGGGCTCGCTCTGCTGTCTGGCTGTCCATCTTTCCTAGGCCCTGGCTCTGCTCCTGGCTTCCTTGTTCCCTTTCTTGGATGGATTTGGGAGTATAGCTGTGCTTCTCTAGGCCCAGTTGGGGCTGCTGCAGGCCTGCTTTCTGTGTCTCTGTCAAGGTCACTGGCACCTGCTGCAGGCAGGCCTGAGCCAGTGGTTCCTTTTGCTGAAGGTCTCAGGGCACGGTTGAAATCACAGGAAAATCCTTGCCCGCTGGATGGTTCTGGGACCTACTAAGCTCTGAGAGGCCACCGCACCTGGGTAGGAACAGCACAAATAGACAAGAAACCTGAGCTTCAGGGTATGCTGGCCAGAGGGAGTCTGGAGGACTGTGGAGAAGGTCAGGAGGGGTACAGTTTGGAGAGGCAGCCACCTCTATAGTACACACATACTGTATGAGTGGAATTGTGTTCCCCTCACCTTCCCACATCCATAAGTTAACTCACAGTATGTCTGAATGTAACTGTTTTTAGAGATGAGGTCTTTAAAAAGGTAACTTTATTAAAATTAAGTCTTTAGGACAGGCCCTAATCCAATATGACTAGGGTTCTTATAAGAAGGGGGAATTTGGAGGCAGATATGCATGTGGGCAGCACTCCCAAGTCAGAGGGAGAGGTTGCTATCTACAAAGCCAAGGAGAAAGGCCTTAGGATGGAACCAGCCCTGATGGCCTCTCGCTCTGAGACTCCCATCCTCCAGAACGGTGAGGAAATAAATTTCTGTTGTTTAAGCCATCCAGTCTGTGGTACTCTGTTATGGCAGCCTTGGCTGACTAATACACACACACCACTACCACCACCACCAGCACCACTTAATGACAATGATCCTGGTATCAAATGAAGTTAGAACCAGGTTAAAATCTTCCTGAGTCAGCCACTTACTGGTAATGTGTTCACGAATAAACCATTTTATCTCTGGGAGCCTTGGTTTCCTTATCTGCTAATAACAATGCAGATGGTCCTCGACTTAGGATGGTTCAACTTATAACTGTTCAATTTTATGATGATGATGGTACAAATGTGATATGCATTTGGTGGAAACAGTACTTTGAATTTTGAATTTTCCTCAGGCTGGTGGTCCCAATATGATACTGTCTGGGGATGCGGGGCAGTGGGCAGAAAGCCCAGCTCAGTCAGCCCTACCATCACAAGGTAAATAGCTGATGCTGGTCAGTGTGGCTTGCAGTCTAATGCAAGTGTTCTGAGCATGGTTAAGGTGAGCAGTTATGTTCAGTAGAGTGGGGGTATTAAGTGCATTTGCAACTTACCATATTTGCAACTTACAAAGGTTCCATTGGGACATAGTTGATAAGGTGAGAAGCATCTGTACTTACTTTGCTGGTTTGGTTTAGAGATTACATGAAATAACATATTTCCAAGTGCTGAACTCTCAAATACATTACAAACAGTTCTTACTATTAATGCAATTACAGCTTGCACCGAACAATTTAGTACTTTTAAGAAGATTAATTTTTGCCAGTTGCTTTGTAAATTAGTCTTATTTTGCCTGTGATGTTATCTTGTCCTTGAGCATAAAGTTCTTTAGTGGTCCCTGCAGTGCTGACACAGTCTGGATGCAGAGTTGGAAGTTGACCTGGTCCAGCCAATGTGCCCAGGATCTGGCACAACAGGACCTGCTAGGATGATTTTAGTAGTGGTGGTTCTGTTAGACAGTTAACCAGATTTATTATTGTATTTTGCAATGGTGATGATGATAGAATGATTCCCTTGCTTGAGCACAAATAATGTGCTGAGCCCTTTTAAACTACTTTCCAGACATTGATTCCCTTAATCCTCATGTATAAGAATGTACTACTAGAATCCCCATTTTAAGTGAAGCTCAGAGAGGTTAGGAAACTTGTCCAAGGCCACACAGCCAGTAAGTGGAGGAAAGATGTGCTGGGTGGAATGTCTGTGAGTGTGACCACTGGGCTGCACTACCGTGTAGGGGGTGGAGGGCACTTTAGGCTTGGGGCCTCCAAGTTCCTTTAAATCAGAGTGTGTGGTGGTCTGAGGCTAAATGGAGAGATGGTGACATCTAAGGGTGGAGGAGAGAGCCTATCATTAGGAGAAGGGCCAGATGCTCTTGGAAGGGGACATGAAGCCAGGAACTTTGGAGGGCACTTCCCCCTCATGGAGCCAGGCTCCTCACTGTGGAGATGGCTGGGAGCACCTGTCTGCTCAGTGGAGGTGTGGTGGGAAGTGTGAGAGTGGTTCTGTGGGGCCTCCAGTGGGGCCACTGGTGGCCGCACTGGAAAGACTCAGAATCTAGGTCTGGGTGGGGGAGATGGACGGATCCTGGAAGGCTTTGTTGAGTTTTTCTCAACTGTGTCCCCAAGGAAACATGGGGTTAGCACAGAGAGGGCTGGGCCATCAGCGGCCTGGAAAGAGAGGACAAGGCCAACTTCTCCATGCCCAGAACTTGCTACTTTTGCCCAAGAAAGCTTCTTTCTGACCACACCCACGCTTTTAGCCCCTCTGTTCCACAGTCTGGAGGCTACCCAGTCACCGGGGGTGGGGGGTGGGGTGGCTGGGCAGATGCTGAGAACCAGAGTGGTGACTTCCTACCAGTTATTGCGCAGTGCCGGGTACCAAGGGAGAGGTAAAAAGGAGGAGAAGCTGTGGCTGAGATTGATTACATAGAACATTGGTTCTCAACCTTCCTAAATCCACAGGTTGAGAACCTCTGACATAGAAGCATGAAGGTCTCTGAGTATATCCCAGAGCTGCCTCTTGGCTGCAAGCAAGGGTTCTCCAAGCCCAGCACCCAGAGGGCCCCCCAGCATCCCCTCTTAACCGTCCGGCCCCAGCATTGACCAGCAGTGTGACTGTGGTTGGTTTAGGGGACTGTCCCCTCCAGGGACACTGCCCAAATGATCTTCAAAAGCCACTGTCTTATGCCTAGGCCCTAGCCCCCTCTATCTGTGAATGTTTGGCCAGAGCAGAACCAGGAGGCACTGCAGGCCCAGGGGCCTGGACAAGACTGGGGTACGAAGGATGCTTTGGGCCTTGAAGGGTGCCCACTGCTCCGCAGTGCCCGGGGCCTCCGACAGTCAGTGCTGTTTTCTTTTCCTCCTCATTGCAAGCTATGTTAAAAACCACCCCCTGGAGAAGGTGCGGGGCCTCCTGTTGCAGGCAGAAGCGCCTTAGCAGCTGGAGAGGGGTTTCCTTTCTTGAGTGGATGCTCAGGACCTAAACAGCCAAGGCCAAGGCCCTGTGACAGGCATGAAGTCCAGCACTGAGGTAGGGCTTGGGCCGTTCAGCCCAGGGTGAAAGTGCAGGGCCCCCCTTGGGTTGGCTGCTGGGGAGGCCTGCAGGGGGTCTCCTCTCTCATCTTGCCTTCATCGCATCCCTCCCTTGAATCATTATCTTCCCTTATCCAAAACTTACCCCAAGCAGGGCCAACGCTCGCTTGTAAAATTGGCTCATTTTAGGTTGGAAAGGTTTAAATGCATGGAGGCCCAGCTCTGTGTAATATTCCTTTAAGTAGAGGTCACTGTGACCGGACACCAGACCCGGAAAACATTCTCTCCAAATTCTTCTGTGAGCCCAGGATGAACCCAGCTGATGATTTCTATGGCCAGCAGAGGGCAGCAGAACACACCCAAAGTCCTCCAAAGTGGACTCGCACCCCTACCTGCCACAAAGCATGCAAGCCGGACTTTGCTGTCTGGGAATTAGAGGCCATGAAGGTCAGAGGTGGGCGGGGGGGCAAAGATATATTTTTTTAATTGTTTGTTTCTCAAATTTAATATTGGGACACCTCTCCTTTAAAAGAGAAAAAAACTTCACAGATGCCCTCACTGTTGTCTCAAATAGCTTTTGTTTTGATGATAAAGCTAATTAAACATATTCAAACATAACTACTGATGAACTCCTTATACTGATAGCTCCTACACAAGGGTAAGCAGAAATAAAAATACAAATTAAATGAGGATCAAACAAAACCAACAAAATTCAAAGTAACGTCATTAATACATGACTCGTGCTGCCCTCAAATCCCTGGTGCAGAGTGACTTTGGCGCTTCACTGCTTGGACGTGATTTTTGTTGTTTTTGTGTGTTTACTGTATTTGTTTCCTGTTTGTGGTGGAATACCTGTGCTCCCCTATCCTCCTATTCTAACCACAGGGAAACCTCCCAAGCCCAGGAGTTATGATGTCACATGGCTTTTACTTGGTGCCACCTTGTCATACATGTGTCCTGTCAGCCGGCTTCTCCTTACTGGCTTGTGACAGTTGACGTACTATTTTTAAGGGGGCCAGATTGATGATTCAAAAATCGGCTTTTTTCAAAAGGAAAAAAATCAAGATGATATTGCACATGAGTGCACCTGTGCTAGCACACACACACACACACGCGGGCACGCGCACACACACACACACACACACACGCTGCCACCATCACCTCCACCACCGCCATCAGCATTGATAATTGTTTCTGAAACAGCAAGAATTCATGCCTGGAGCCCTGTTGGAGAAACATCATCTTCCCCAACCTTTGCTTCTCACAGATGAGCAAACTGAGGCTCAGAGAGGAGAGTGGCCTTAGCCAAGGTCACACAGCTGATCAGGGTGAGGCAGCTAGAGAACTCTGGGGCCTCTGGCTTTGCACAGCATTGGCTCCTATGAACACCCTTAGGCAGCTCAGGACAGGTGTGGCCCTGGGAAAGGAGTCCTGGAGATTTTCTTAGAGATCAGCTATCCCGTTTGAGGCCCACTTTTCTGTAGGTTTCAAGCAGCCCTTTTCCAAAGCTCAGAAAATGAAAGATATGTAGCCACTGCCTCGATGGGAAGACCTTGTCTTGGGATCTCCCAAGAAAGCCTAAAGCTCTTCTGTGCTCCAGGTCTAACAAGACAGCCCAGTCTGCACCTCTGTGTCTGTTCTCACTTATTGATTTTTTTTAGTTTATTAAGTCCATCAGGCATTGAGGCCACGTCAGACACTATTAGTAGGGCCTTGGGACAAAAGATCCATCTTTGCCCCAAGTCCAGGGGGAGGCTTTTAACTTGAGGTCTATTAACTGCCAAGGGGAGCATGGATAGAATTCAGGGTGTCTGAGAACCAAGGGGGTAAAAACTGTAACAGAAGCTTTGGCACTTCCTTCAAATGTGTATGTTGGTAACAAACCAAAACAAACCAATTAGTCCTAGCATCATTTGAGACTCTGTCAGCAAAAGGAATCACACACTTTTGCATACAACATTACGACAATTGTCCGTCTCTTGAAATGTCATTAACATTCATCAACACTACTTTGAAATATTGTTAGATCTAACACTATATCATTTTCATTATCAATAAAGAGTATGTATTTCTATGGTATAAATATTTTAAAATATTTTGATAATTGTCTTTAATATAATTGGTTTTATTTTCTACTCCCATGTATTTTATTTTATGCATATGAAAATTTCATTCCAGACTAACAAAGGAGTTCATGACATAAGAAAAGCACTCTTTGTCTGGAGGAAACAAATCTGTAAAGATTTACTATTTTTTGGCTGGGCATGGTGGCTCATGCCTGTAATCCTAGCTCTCTGGGAGGCTGAGACAGGTGGATTTCTTGAGCTCAGGAGTTTGAGACCAGCCTGAGCCATAGTGAGACCCTGTCACCACTAAAAATAGGAAAGCTAGCCAGGTGTGGTGGCAAGAGGCAAGAGGATCACTCAAGCCCAAGAGTTTGAGGTTGCTGTGAGCTATGACGTTATATATTCTACCCAGGACAAGGGCATGAGACTCTGTTTCAAAAAAAATAAAAGAAAGAAAGATTTACTGTTTCTTGTACATTAGTTATAAAGTGGTAACATCTGGGTTCTTTAAGTACATCATCTCTAAATCTTGCAACAATGAGGTGGTCATTATTATTCTTCTTTTATACGTGAGGAAACTAAGGTTCAGAGAGGTGCCTAATATCACACAGGCCACAAAATAAACATGTCAAGTCTTGTCATAGAAATAGGGACAGAATGAAAGGAACTAAGTGTCTGTTTTTGCTCACTGCTTTATCCTCTGCCACCTCCTAGATCAGGGGTCCTCAAGCTGCGGCCCGCGGGCCACATGAGGCAGTGTGATTGTATTTGTTCCCGTTTTGTTTTTTTATTTCAAAATAGGGTATGTGCAGTGTGCACAGGAATTTGTTCATGGTTTTTTTTTTTTAAACTATAGTCCAGCCTTCCAGCGGTCTGAGGGACAGTGAATTGGGCCCCTGTTTAAAAAGTGTGAGGACGCCTCTCCTAGATGCTCTGTAGAGACCGTTGAATGTGTGGATGAAAAGATATCAAGTAGTCCTGCCATGGATGAAAAGATTAAGTAGATATCAAGTAGGGACAGGAAATCCTTCAAAGGAAAGGTGAAGGTTGAGATGCCCCCTAAGTCTCAGGGAATAGCAGGTCTAAACTAATCACGATACTCCACTCCTATGATGGCTTCAGAAAGAGCCAGCTGGTTCTGGCCCATGAGACACAAGAGAAAGCTCACCCAGGCCTGGCTCTGCTGCTTGACATTGGGTTGGAAGCCAGTGCAACTTGGAGCCCCTGCAGCCACCTTGTCCTCATGAGGATGAGAGAACAGGCCTTTGGTGATGCTGGGAACTTCTGGGTGAGCAGCCCTACAGTTTCCCACCTCTTTTCTTTTTGTTAAGGCGGTAACAAGGCTAGTTATATTTAAGCCCATTTTATTAGAGTGTTCTGTGCCTTGCAGCTGAAGACAACCTTAGTGATAGAGTATGGGTGAAGAGGGAGGCAAGAGTCAGTCATGACACATATGACATTCTAGGGAACTTGTGGTTTATCCCTATAGGTAATGGTATGGGTGGGTGGGCTGGGGAGTTGGGAAATTGGAGGAAGGGACTGAAATGGTATGATTTATGCTCTAGAGATTACTTTGGAGGCTGTGTGGAGGATGGAATAGTCCAACATTGTAAATATGAAGAAAAGGTTAATGAAAAGATAAAATAGTACCGATGTGGTAAATAAGCAAATTAGAGTAGAGCCTTATTCTGTTTTCAGCTTAGTGAAAAAGAGGAATGGTAAAAGTAGCATGTTAAATTGGAGATTTATTGTAAAACTCAATGTCCAGGGGACACCTTGGAGTTGGTCAGATCTCACAGATCCTACAGAGACCGGGCTGCTCGGGAGAAGGCTCAGCGTGGGGGCATGGAGGCCCTGCCAGCACCAGCAGCACTGCCAGCATCCTCACAGAAGATACCACAGTCTCCCCAGTGCCATGTTAGTACCAGAGTCTTCTCCTTCAGTCTGTAATATCAGTGACTACTCTCAATGAGCCGGAATCTCCCATTTTCTCTACTCAACAAATTTCGAGTATATAATACATTGTTATCTGCTGTAGTCATCATGTTGTACAACAGACCTCTTGAACTTACCCTCTTTTCTAACTGAAAACTTTATTGTTTTTCTAGGTAAAAGAAAGCTTTTTCCTGTGGTATGCTTTGGCTTGTGGGTCTGCACTGTAAGCAGCTCAGGGGGTTGGAGGAAATGGTTTTAAGCATAGGAGCCTCAGCATCAAAGGTGATGTTTGTGGTGGACGGAGTAGCCTGAGAGTCTGGAGGCCCCATTCCTGCTCCTGTTTATGCTGCAGCCTGGCAACTCCTCATGCCCTTTTTACGCCTCCAGCTGCTGGCAGTACCAGCTGCTCACAGCTGACAGCTGCATCCCTTTCTGGGCATGGCCCCTGGGGACAAGGTATTGCTTCACCTCCCAGTGTTCCAGACTGAGGTACAGAGAGCAACTCCGAAGGGCCACCCCAACCCCTGTGGGATTGCCTGAGGTCTCTATTGCAGCTGCTCCATGGGTCTCCTTCTCCCTGCCTTTTCTGCCTACCTCACTTCCTGGCAGGTGTATCTTCTGAGGGGACATCCCAGTAAAGTCTTTGCACACAATTCTCCATCTCCAGGTCTGGGGGAACCTCCTTGCCATCTGAGAAGGCTTGATTCAGAGAGCACCCTGGATGGGAAGTTAGCACTCTGGGTTCCGACACTCACTCTGCTTAGATGGCCATGTGACTAGAGACAGGGCATCACCTCCTAAAGCTCAGTTCCTCCTAGAGCTCAGCACTCAGCCAGTCTTTTCCTCCAAAGTTCAGCTCAAGAGAAGGGAAACTTGACAACCCGATCTGCCTGCCCCAGTGGTGCAGCTGTTTATTTAGTTAGGGGCTAACTAAATAAACTTTCCCACTGCATCTAAACCATCCATGCACATTTCATTTCCTTGCTATAGGTTCCTGTGAACCCCACAAAAGAGGATGGAGTCCAAACCCCCAGGATCTATGAATGTGAATTTATTTGGAAATAGGGTCTTTGCCAAGGATCAAGTTAAGATTAGGTTATTAGAGTGGGCACTAATCCAATGTGACCAGTGTCCCTATAAAGGGGGGATATCTGGGCCAAAGACAAGCATAGAAGGAGGATGAAGTGAGGACACGGAGAATGCCATCTGCAAACTCAGGAATACCTGGACCTAAAAGCAGCTGGGACAGAGACATGAGCAGGTTTCTCCCTGGGAGATCTCAGAAGGAACCAACCCTGCGGACACCTTGATTTCAGACTTCTGACCTTCAGAACTGGGAATCAAAGAAGTGTTGTTTAATCCACTCAGTTTATAATACTTAGTTATGGTAGCCCCAGGAAACTAATGAACTTCCTCAAGTGTCTTTTTTGTTTTAGTAAATACAAATATAAAATTTCCCCCCCTCAATTCTTTATATAAAATTTATGTGCCTAGAAGATACCCAAGCTTAGTCTAGGGCCTAAGTGCCCTTAGTGGCCCCACTCCAACCACTTGGAAAGGTGCAGGCTTGGATTCATTCATTCATTCACTCATTCATTCAACAAATCTGTAAGGAGCAACAGCTATAAGGAGGGAGTGAGGCCAGCTGTGGATGGGTGGTCAGGGGAGGGTCCCTGAGGAGCTGCCACCACAACAACAGGATTAGATAGCCAAGCCCAAGAGCATTCCAGGAGGAAGTCAATGAGCTGGAGCAGGGGTGTAGGGAGGAGGCGGGCTTGTGGTGTTTGTGCATCCCAAAGGAGGTAGGTGTGGTTGTGGCCATGTCCCCAAAGATGAAGGAATGGGACGAGCACCCTGAGCCCTTAGGGACCCCATCAGGCAGACTCTCTAGGTTTCAAGAGGGGGGTGAATTTTATTCTGAACAACGGAACAAAATGGTTTAATTACATGTTTAAAGAATTATTCTGTAGTACCATATGATCCCCATTCCATCTCTGGGTAATACCCAAAGAATAGAAAGCAGGAACTTGAAGATATTTGTACCTGCATGTTCACAGTAGTATTATCATAATGGCCAAAAGGTGGAAGCAACCCAAGTGTCCATCGATAGATTAGTGGACAAACTGGGCGGCGCCTGTGGCTCATGGAGTAAAATTTTGGCAGGTGCCTGTAGTCCCAGCTACTAGGGAGGCTGAGGCAAGAGAATCGGCTAAGCCCAAGAGCTGGAGGTTGCTATGATCTGTGACGCCACAGCACTCTACTGTGGGCACCAGAGTGAGACTCTGTCTCTAAAAAAAAAGATTAATGGACAAACAAAATGTAGTCTCTCTATACGATGCAATAGTGTTCAGCCTGACACAGGAATGAAATTATAACATGCTTCAACATGAATGAATCTTGAAGACATTGTGCTGAATGAACTAAGTCACATAAAAGGGGCAAACATCCTATGATTCTATTCTTTTGAGGTGCCTAGAGCTGTCATATGCACGGGGACACAAAGGGGAATAGTGGCTACAGGAGCAGGAAGGAGTGAAAGAGGGGTCATTGTGTCCTGGGTATGGAGTTTCAGTTTGGGATGACGAAAGCATTCTGGAGATGGATAGTGGTAATGGATGCACAACAGAATGATTGGGCTTAATGTCACAGAACTGTACACTTAAAAAGGGTTAACATGCTAAGTGTATCATTGCGTTTGATTATCATTCATTGCTAACCATTTAAACTTTATATTATGTATATTCTGCCACAATTTAAAAAACAAAAAGATCAGTTTGGTTGCACCTTGGAAAGGGGAGGAAGAACCAGATAAAAGAGGGCAGCCCAGGCCACAGTTCCCTAAGGCTCCCTGGCCCTGGAGTTTCCAACCAGAGCTCTTGCCTAAATCCCAGCACTTTGGAACCAGCGGCAGAGACCAGGACCCCAGCCCTCAGCTTAAAGCTCCTCACATGGGAAATTACACCGTGGCCTTGCGTTTGATTATCATTCATCGCTAAGGTGGGGAGGCGGTGGGGTGGAGTCCTGGGACCACCAGCTGCTGTCCAGACCCCTTCCCGCCTCCCTGGAATAGAGCATCCTGATCCCATCAGAAAACTCCCCCAGGCTCCTTCCTGCGCCCGGCCCCTGGCGCTGCCTGGGCAGGCTCACACGGGGGGAATCACCTTGCCCTGAAAAAAAAAAAAAAAGGCGAGAGAGGGAGAAAAGCAGCACAATTAAAATCTTAGTGTATGAATAATTACATTTTAAAAATCCCCACATTTTTTTAACATCAAAAGGAATTCTGTAATCAGAGGTTTAATTTGCAGATTTAGTGGCATTTGGCAGGTTAAAAGTAGGTGCTGTGAAGTGAGTAAGCGTGGGATTTGAGGCTGGAAGCAAAGAATGGTAGATCTGCTCGGCCAGAAATCCGGGCTTTGAGCTGCCTCTGAGCGCCGCAGCGCACTTCCTCTGCCCACAGCCACCCTCGGACTGCGCTGCGTGCGGTGGGGGCGGGGGCGGGGGCGGGGCGGGAGAGGGATGGAGAAGGGGCGGAGTCTAGCTCTCCAGCACCAGAGCTCGATGCCACCTTCTTAAATATAGCTTTATTGTTTGCTTTTTCCTGATTATTTGATCATTGCAAAAAAAAAAAAAAAAAGGAGTGAGAAAGAAAGAAAACAAAACAAAGCTTTGACAAATGAGGGAGGTTTTGGCCCAACAGCCCTCCTGAAATGCTTGGAATAGAGCCACCTCGGGTCATGGAAAGAGCTCAAAGCAGAACAGTCTGGGCTGGGGGCCGGGGGCCGGGGGCTGAGAGAGAGCGAGGTGGTGGGGAGAGAGAGAGAGAAAACCCAGCATACGATGCTCCTGAAGAAACTGCACGATCCACCTTCAGGACAAATGTAGGTAGGAAGACCCTTGCTGGGATGTACCGAAGCTCATCAAAGCCATGTGGCAATCTGGTAGGTTGAAGGGAGAGTGGGGGATGGGACAGGCACTTTCAAGAGACGAAGGTGGTAACAAAGCAACTAAGCGAGGCTTTCCTGAGGAAGCTGAAGCTACCGGTCCCACAGCTGCTCCCGCTGCACTTGTGGGTGGAACATTCTTCTCACAGATGCAATAGACAGCAGGAAAATACTAATGGCTATCATCGCTTTAGCATGGCTGTCTTTTCCCCCCAAGGAGTGGGGAGCGTTTCTCTCAAAAGAGTTTTACGGGTCTATTGTGCAACATGGTGACTATAGTTTTGTAATAGTGTATTGTATTATTTCAAAATTGCTGCAAGAGTAACTTTTATATGTCCTCACCACAAGAAATGGTAAGTATGTGAGGTGATAGATATATGAATAAGCTGAATTTAATCATTCTACATTGTGAACATATATCAGAACATCACCTTGTACCTCATAATACATGCATATACAATTATTACCTGTCAATTACAAATAAAATTTCAGAAAAAGTCCTTCTTTGGGATCCATGAAGATTGATATGGAATAGTAGAAAGGTTTAGGATATAAGAAATACTGAATTGCATCACAATATGTATTTGGCTCTGAGTCTGAACATACAGATAGGCTGCTGCTGATCAATGAAGAGTCACACAACTCAAACGTCGATTATTAAATACTACATAGAGATGGAGGCTCCACTGGATGTCTTATGTTTACAGTTGGGGAATGCTGCCTGCCAGTCTTCAATGAGACACTGCATTTTGGAAATTATATTTATCATGTGAAACTATCAATGGCACCTGTATAAACATCCAGTATTTTTCTTAAGCAGATATTGAAAACACTTTTTTAGAGCAAACGTGTGGCTAATATAGCTTTGAGCCTTTTTTGGTAAAACATCTATTAATATTCCATGAGACACAGGCTGCACCTTAGCCTCTGTGATAAATTGGTAAAATCATGCAAATTTGACCTGATGTGCAAAAAAGTAGCAAATACAGTAGGTGCCTCGGGGTTGGGGGGGAGACATGTTCTTTAGACCATAGGAGAAAAACAATAAAAGATCCAGAGACCTACTGTATCAATAAAGGTTTTTTTTTTTTTTTTTTTTGCTTTTTGAGACAGAGTCTCACTTTATCACCCTTGGTACAGTGCTATGACATCAGAGCTCACAGCAACCTCCAACTCCTGGGTTTAGGCAATTCTCTTGCCTCAGCCTCCCCAGTAGCTGGGACTACAGGCGCCTGCCACAACGCCCGGCTATTTTTTTGTTGCAGTTTGGCCGGGGCTGGGTTTGAACCCACTACCATTGGTATATGGGGCCGGCACCCTACTCACTGAGCCACAGGCACTGCCCATCAATAAAGGTTTTAAGGGTATAATGGTCTGGGGTATGATCAGGGTATCCCCTCCAAAGTAAAGGACAACTTATTGTACCTTAAAATTCTTACCGCTGAGAACAAAGCACAGCACTTGGTAGAGATGTCTTTGGGTTTTGGAAGCTGCATGTTTCATACTTAGGAATACCACTATGACCCACTGATCAGGCGATAGAGAAGGCTGCTAACTTGGAGTGGGTCCTAGAGTGAAAACAGGCCCTGTGGTAGGTTCAGACTATACAGGCTGTCCCAAAGGTTTCCCATAAAGTTGCCATTCACAGGGAAAATAGGAAATTGTAGCTAAATGTACTTTTATTTACAAACTACTACAAAATTTTATAAAATATTTACAGACTATGCTCTGTGTTTTGGCTCTGTGTATTTTACAGAATATGCTCTGTGTATTGGCTCTGTGTATTTACTTCTTTGAAAATTTCATAACGAATATTTTGTAAATAAAGGTGCACATAGCTACAACTTCCCATTTTCCCTATGTATGGTGACTTATGGGAGACCTTTGGGACACCCCATAGTATAAGCAGCCCTTCTGTTTGGCTCATATAGCCCAGAAGATCTCATGGTATCAGATGTACCTCTGGTAAAGAAAGGCACTGTGTGGGCAGCGCCTGTGGCTCAGTAAGTAGGGCGCCGGCCCCATATGCCGAGGGTGGTGGGTTCAAACCCAGCCCCGGCCAAACTGCAACCAAAAAATAGTCGGGCGTTGTGGAGGGCGCCCATAGTCCCAGCTGCTCTGGAGGCTGAGGCAGGAGAATCATGTAAGCCCAAGAGTTAGAGGTTGCTGTGAGCTGTGTGACGTCATGGCACTCTACCCGAGGGCGGTACACTGAGACTCTGTCTCAAAAAAAAAAAAAAAGAAAGTAAGGAAACGCTAAAAAAAAAAAAAAAAAAAAAAAAGAAAGGCACTGTGGAGCATCCCATGGCCCAGACTAGATGACATCACTAGGATTCTTCAGCCTGGGCTCAGGGACTCCCCAGAAGTTATCAAGAGTTCTGCAGAGAACTCAGTAGGGGCATTGTGGGAACAGGATCCTGGGTCTTGCTCCTACTTTCTTCTAAATAACTCTGCTTTGGCCAGCTTGTTGTAATGGGCTCAAGACCAAATTAAGACTAAAATCCGATAGGGACAATCCAAGATGGTGGCCGAGTAACAGCCTCCCTGCAACAGGGCACAGTGAGTATGGGAAGATAAGACTCCAGGCATCTCTGGCTGGTGGGATCTGCCTATAATCATCCCTTTGAGGATACAGGGAGTCAGCAAGGGACTTCTGGACCACAATAGGAGGACAAGAACAGTGGAAAACTGGCAAGTGGTTGTGTGTGTCCGATCAACCTAATCTCATTGGCAGCTGTAAGTACAAGCAGCAGTGAGACTACAAACCGGAAAGGCCTTACCTGTGAACTGTTTCAGTGTTTTTGGACTTGGCACTCAGTTGAACTGCCT
The DNA here is from genome assembly GCF_027406575.1 of Nycticebus coucang. NCBI lineage: Eukaryota > Metazoa > Chordata > Mammalia > Primates > Lorisidae > Nycticebus > Nycticebus coucang. The sequence goes on from NC_069783.1 coordinate 85,778,734, forward strand.
TTGGGGAGAGCTTGAGCAGAAGTGCGGAGAACTTTGGCCAATGTCTAGGGCCCCAGACTGAGCTGCTGAGCTGGATGGAGCTAATAGTGTTTGGCTGTGGGCTGCAGGGAGCCATTGTGAGAGAACTGCCCCAGCAAGCTCCGCCCTCAGGGTGGGAGAGCAAGGATCGGGTGGAAGCTAGTAACCTAATGACTGAGCTGCCTTACAGCCTTAACCCTCAGGGGCAGAGTGAGACTGGTTTTGGCACACTGGAGCCTCGGGCTGTTGCCCCGGGTAGAGTGCTATGGCGTCACAGCTCATAGCAACCTCAAACTCCTGGGCTTGGTGCTGCCCGGACCTTCATAAGAGCTGCGCTGCGACCCATGCCCGCTGGGCCTCCGCATGCCCAGACCAGGAACTGCGGGAGCCGTGCAACCCTGCATCCTCCCTCCTATACCCTCCCTGCCTCCACACCGGCCTGCTCATCTGCCCAGGGAATCTGGTAGCCGCGTGCCCTCTGGAGCCCTCCCTGCCTCTGCACAGAGCACTTCTCCTGGTCAGAGACTGCAAGAGCCTTGGGCTATCTGTGCCAAAGTCACCGGGCACCAGGCACTCCCAGAACGGTGCACACCACCTCCCACCCTGTTGCTGGATCTGGGTGTGTCAAACTCCGGAGCTGCTTCCACAACCAGAACTCCCTGGCTGGGGCAGCCCCAGAGGAACTACACAGGGCCACTCCCTACAATGATCCAGCAACAATAGAGTGATCCTGCTGGGGTCTAATCTTGGAGAAACACCTCCCCAACTCTGAGGACAGCCAGAGGCAACGGTGAAAAACAATCATGAAGCGAAATCAACAGAAAAACTCTGGCAATATGAAAAGTCAGAGTAGATCAAATACCCCAAGGAACAATGGGGCAGACACAGCACAAGATCCCATGCACAAACAAATAGCTGAGATGTCAGAAATTGAATTCAGAATCTGGATAGCAAATAAGATCGAATTAGAATTGCAAGCAGTAACCCAAAAGATATCTCAAGAATTCAACGAATTCAAAGACCAAATGACCAAAGATTTTGACACATTGAGACAAGAAGTTGCAGCCCTCAAAGATCTGAGAAACTGTAGAATCCCTCAGTAACAGAATGGAGCAAGCAGAAGAAAGGATTTCTGACATTGAAGACAAAGCTTTTGAACGATCCCAAACTCTCAAAGAGGAAGAGAAATGGAGGGAAAAAACTGATCTCTCTTTCAGAGAGCTCTGGGATAATATGAAGAAAACCAATATTCATCTTATAGGGATCCCCGAAAGCGATGAAGTGGCTTCACAAGCCATAGAGTCTCTTCTCCATGAGATTATGAAGGAGAACTTTCCAGACATGCCAAGAGATTCTGAAATTCAGATAGCAGACAGTTTCAGAACTCCAGCACGACTCAACCCAAATAAGACATCCCCCAGAAGCATCATAGTCAACTTCACTAAAGTTAATATGAAGGAGAAAATTCTGAAAGCAGCCAGACGAAAGAAAACCAGCACCTACAAAGGGAAGAATATTAGAATAACCGAAGATCTCTCTGCTGAAACCTTTCAAGCTAGAAGAGGATGGTCATCAACTTTTAATCTCCTAAAACAAAATAACTTTCAACCCAGGATTCTGTACCCAGCTAACCTGAGTTTCATTTATGACGGAGAAATTAAATACTTTAATGACACTCACATGTTGAAGAAATTTGCCATAACTAAACCAGGTCTCCAGGATATTCTCAGACCTGTCCTCCATAAAGACCAGTGTAATCCTCCACCACAAAAGTAAACCCACCCAGAAAATTTTGATCAAATTCCAACTTCCACAGTCACAAAAGGATTAAAAATGTCCACTGGACTCTTGAAAGGCTTATCAATATTCTCAATTAATGTGAATGGTTTAAACTGTCCTCTAAAGAGGCACAGGTTGGCTGACTGGATACAAAAACCCAAGCCAGATATCTGCTGCATACAAGAATCACATCTTACATTAAAAGACAAATTTAGACTCAAGGTGAAGGGATGGTCATCTATACTCCAGGCAAGTGGAAAGCAGAAAAAAGCAGGTGTTGCAATCCTATTCGCAGATGCAATAGGCTTTAAACCAACCGAAATAAGGAAGGATAAGGATGGACACTTCATATTTGTTAAAGGTAATACTCAATATGATGAGATTTCAATTATTAATATTTATGCACCCAACCAGAATGCACCTCAATTTATAAGAGAAACTCTAACAGACATGAGCAACTTGATTTCCTCCAGTTCCATAATAGTTGGAGATTTTAACGCCCCTTTACCAGTGCTGGATAGATCCTCCAAAAAGAAACTAAGCAAAGAAATTTTAGATTTAAACTTAACCATTCACCATCTGGACTTAACAGACATCTACAGAACATTTCATCCCAAGAAAATGGAATACACATTCTTCTCATCAGCCCATGGAACATAATCCAAAATCAAGGAATACAGCAATGTCTCAGGCTACAAAATCAACACCCATAAATCTGTAGCCTTTGTATATACCAACAATAATCAAGCCAAAAAAACAGTCAAGGACTCTATTTCTTTCACAGTAGTGCCAAAGAAGATGAAATATTTGGGAGTATCCTTAACAAAGGACGTGAAAGACCTCTACGAAGAGAACTATGAAACTTTAAGAAAAGAACTAGCTGAAGATGTTAACAAATGGAAAAACATACCATGCTCATGGCTGGGAAGAATCAACATTGTTAAAATGTCTATACTACCCAAAGCAATGTATAATTTTACTGCAATTCCTATTAAAGCTCCATTGTCATATTTTAATGATCTTGAAAAAATAATACTTTGTTTTATATGGAATCAGAAAAAAACCTTGAATAGCCAAAACATTACTCAGCAATAAAAACAAAGCAGGAGGAATCACGCTACCAGACCTGAGACTGTTCTATAAATCGATAGTGATCAAAACAGCATGGTATTGGCACAAAAACAGAGAAGTAGATGTCTGGAACAGAATAGAGAACCAAGAGATGAATCCAGCTATTTACCATTATTTGATCTTTGACAAGCCAATTTGACTTTTGACAAGCAAATTAAAAACATTCAGTGGGGGGCAGTTCCTGTGGCTCAAAGGAGTAGGGTGGCAGCCCCATAGGCCGTAGGTGGTGGGTTCAAACCCAGCCCTGGCCAAAAACTGCAAAAAAGGAAAGATTTCTACATAAAAAAATAATAATAAATAAATAAATAAATAAATAAATAAATAAAACATTCAGTGGGGAAAAGATTCCCTATTTAACAAGTGGTGCTGGGTGAACTAGCTGGCAACCTGTAGAAGATTGAAACTGGACCCACACCTTTCACCATTAATTAAGATAGACTCTCACTGGATAAAAGATTTAAACTTAAGACATGAAACTATAAAAATACTTGAAGAAAGTGCAGGGAAAACTCTTGAAGGAATCAGCCTGGGTGAATATTTTATGAGGAGGACTCCCCAGGCAGTATCAAAAATACACTACTGGGACCTGATCAAACTAAAAAGCTTCTGCACAGCCAAGAACATAGTAAGTAAAGCAAGCAGATAGCCCTCAGAATGGGAGAAAATATTTGCAGGTTATACCTCCAATAAAGGTCTAGTAACCAGAATCCACAGAGAACTCAAACATATTTGCAAGAAAAGAACACGTGATCCCATCTCAGGGTGGGCAAGGGACTTGAAGAGAAACTTCTCTAAAGAAGACAGATGCATGATCTACAAACACATGAATAAAAGCTCATCGTCCTTAATCATCAGAGAAATGCAAATCAAAACTACTTTGAGATATCACCTAACCCCAGTACGAGTAGCCCACATAACAAAATCCCAAAAACAGAAATGTTGGCATGGATGTGGAGAAAAGGGCACACTTCTACACTGCTGGTGGGAATGCACACTAATACGTTCCTTCTGGAAGGATGTTTGGAGAATACTTAGAGACCTAAAAATAGACCTGCCATTCGATCCTATAATTTACTAGGTTTATACCCAGAAGACCAAAAGTCACAATATAACAAAGACATCTGTACCAGGATGTTTATTGCAGCCCAATTCATAATTGCTAAGTCATGGAAGAAGCCCAAGTGCCCATCGACCCACGAATGGACTAGCAAATTGTGGTACATGTATACCATGGAATATTACGCAGCCTTAAAGAAAGATGGAGACTTTACCTTTTCATGTTTACATGGATGGAGCTGGAACATATTCTTCTTAGCAAAGTATCTCAGGAATGGAAGAAAAAGTATCCAATGTACTCAGCCCTACTATGAAGCTAAATTATAGCTTTCACATGAAGACTATAACCCAACTATAGCACAAGACTATGGGGAAAGGACCAAGGAAGGGGAAGGGAGGGGGGAGGTTAGGGTGGAGGGAGGGTAATGGGTGGGGCCACACTTATGGTGCATCTTAGAATGGGTACAGGCGAAACTTACTAAAGGCAGAATACAAATGTCTACATACAATAACTAAGGAAATGCCATGAAGGCTACATTGAACAGTTTGATGAGAATATTTCAGATTGTATATGAAACCCGCACATTGTACCCCTTGATTGCACTAATGTACACAGCTATGATTTAATAATAAAAAAATTAAAAAAGTATAGATCTCAAAAAAAAAAAAGAAAGTCTGTAAAATCCCTGAGTACTGAATACTACCATAAAGGGTGTGGTGCTCCCATTCCTACACACAACTTGTTTTTAATTGCCCACATGAAAGTAGGCCGTTTCTAGGTATACCGAAAAGTAAAAATTTCTAGCTGCATTTAATCAGATGAAACTCTTCTCTCTTCTTTTTGCTCCTTTACTCTGAGTGTGTGCTTAGTATACCTTTTGGGTAATCACAGCACTGACTGGGGTTTTGCAGAATATTTCATTTAAAAAGGAGGTTTTGTTGTTTAAATTTTCAGTCAGATGTAATGTCTATTTAATCTTCTTTCCAACGGCTCCGATGGTTTAAACATCTCCCATACTTCTCACTGAAGGACCCTGGCACATCTTCTGATGTTTATTAGCAAGTCTTATATCGAGGCCAAACATGTCATCTTGGAGCTTCCACCACTGGTTCTTCTTCTGCCCTCAGGTTACACTGAATAGGTTTAATCCCTCTTCCACTGTCTGCCTGGCTCAGGGGCTAGAGCAGAGTCCTTGGAGTTGGCCTGTTATCCTCTCTTTCTGTCCTCTAACTCCTCAAAGAGTATCCCAGTTAGATCATCAAATATGAAAAGTCCTATTTTGAATTGAAAGTTTAGTTTATTATATCTTAAACAAGAAGCAGCACAGTTAATCAAAGCATGTACCTAAACTATCCACACAGTTTTGCCGTCTTAACAGTAGCTTGTGTATGCCAGCAGTAAAAAAGCCTGGAGGGTGAGTAGTAAACTCGAGAAAGGCCTTTTCCACAGCTTGTTGGGAATATTTTTCCTTGCTAGATGTGGTCCAAAGCCTGGATGAAGTGGTAATCAGTTGGTGCAAGGTTGGTGAACGTGGTGGATGACAGAGAGTTTCCAAGTCCAGCTTCTATAGTTTGAGCAGCATTGTTTGTGTGACAGCGTTGTCTTGCAAGAGGATTGCCCTTTCTCTTTTGACCAATATCAGCTGCTTAATTACAACCATTCTCATCATTTTGTCCAATTGGTTGTCATAGACATCTGCTGCAATTGATTGACCATAAAGTGTAGAGGATAATATCAGCACTGGACCACCAGACAGACACCATTAGTTTTATTTTGGATGAATGTTTGGTTTGGGGCTGTGTTTTAGGACTTCATCTTTATTCAACCATTATGCCAAATGCTTGCAATGGTCAAAAAGAATCAGTTTTTCATTGCATGTAACAACAATACAGTATAGAAATGGTTCAACTTTATGTCATGACAGCAAAGAAAGGCAAAATCGGAGTCGATTTCTCTCCTGATCCTTGTTTAACGTGTGGGTAACCCATCTATCCACTTTCCTTACGTTGACGATTTGTTTCAAATGGTCCAATGTGGTTGGAATAGTAACATTGAACCTTGCTGCTAATTTACACATAGGGTGAGATGGATTCGCTTCTACATAGCTTTTACCTCATCATTATCCACCTCGGTCTCAGGTCACTCATGTTGCTCATTTTCAAGATTAAAATCACCAGCATGGGATTTCTCAAACCAGAGATGGACTGGGCATCCATTGGAGACCTCCTTCCCAAACATTTCATTGATATTTTGAGTTATCTGTGCTGCATTGATTCCACAATAGAATTCATATTTGAAAAAAATCATGAGTTTTGACTTATCCATGATTGCACCAAAATTGCTCTAAAAAACTTTGAAAGAGGGTGGGGTGCCTGTGGCTCAAAGGAGTAAGGCACTGGCCCCACATGCCGGAGGTGGTGGGTTCAAACCCAGCCCTGGCCAAAAACTGCAAAAAAAAAAAACTTTGAAAGATAATGACAACCCAAAAGGTGAATTTGAAAGAATGAAGATAGACCTTCACAATAAAAATGAAACAAGAAGTGTTAAGGTGAAATGTCAAAGATGTCAGCTGTCAAACTTAGTCCTTAAGAAAATGATATATTTCATACTTAATAAGCTAAATAATGGCATTAGTAGCCACAATGAACGGAACTCTCCATGTGCCTTGTACCAAAACACACAGTTGGTAGATTTTAGACCCAAATACTAGTTTGTCTGACTCTGGGGTCTGTGTTATTACCCTGTATATTATGAATTTAACCTCCCATTCAATGTAAGTTAGCCTCAAAGTACTATTTTCTTCAAATATTGATAAAAAGTTGGTATAGGAAAAAATTGTTAAGTACCAATGGAGTATTGTCTAGAACCTGAAATACTGAATCATGAAGTCTTCAAGTGGCTTGGTGCTCATAGCACAGTGGTTACAGCACCAGCCACATGCACCAAAGCTGGCAGGTTCAAGTCCAGCCCCGGCTAGCTAAACAACAATGACTACTGCAACAAGAAAATAGCCAGGCATTGTGGTGTGTGCCTGTAGTCCCAGCTAGTTGGGAGGCTGAGGCAAGAGAATGGCTTAAGCCCAAGAGTTTGAGTTTGCTGTGAGCTGTGATGCCACAGCACTCTACCAAGGGTGACATAGTGAGACTCTGTCTCAAAAAAAAGAAGTCTTCACCTGTCATTCAGAGGTCTTGCCCCTGGTGGGTGAATGTGGTGGCTGTGCTCTACCTGTCGTTTCAGGAGGCATCTGTTAGGTACAGGGCAGAGCCGTGGCCACTGTGACCTGTGACAGCAGGGAGGGAGGTGTCCTTGGTTATACTGAATGTTCCCTAGATGACACTGGTGTCTGCAGTGACACTCCCCCCAACACACACATAGGCACAAACACACACGCACGTGCGTGCAGGTGGTATTTGCCCTATTAGAAGTTCATAGATGAGGTATGAAATGGATGTCATTGGCACCTCATTAAAGTCCAGAGAGGTGGTGACATCTGGTTGGCTAGATGCTCTGGCTGTAAGGCAGGTTGGTGAGCCATTTCATAAGTTTCTGCCTCCTTAGTAGGGGATGGGCTTGTCTCATCAAGATTCATAAAGTGGAGAATTCCTCCAACATAGGAAGAAATATTAAAGCTACAAACTGGTATGTGTCCACGCCCCCCCAAAGTCATGCTCTTCCCCATCCTTCTTTATTTAATAAATCAACAACCACTTGTGGATTCTGCAGTCTCGGTAAGGCACAGCGGATGGAGATGACTATCACATTTAGTCCAAATCTCAGATCTCCAAAGAGCTCAGGTTTTCAGTTTCTGTGCGCACCAAGCCTCAAGATGGCTCTTTATTTACAGGACCATGGTAAAAGTGGAGGGTGGAAAGGGATTAGAGTGACTAGCCTTCTGCTCTCAGATTTACAATGCCCAGCTGAAATCCCCAAATTTCATCCAACTGCGAAGACTTACACGGGGCTGTCAAAGTGTTGCGTCTAAAACATGTAAAATTATGTCATCTCCACAGTTCAGAAACCTTGGATCAATCCCCATGACTAGGAGAATAAATTATTTGTTATTCCTTCATTCATTGACTCAAAATTTATTGGTGCCTGTTTTGTGCCAGAGATCTAAAAATGTCAGTGGACCCCACCCTGAGGAGCTCAGGGTCTACTCAAGGAGAAGGCTGTGAACCCAATGATGACTGTCGAGATGGGAGCACATACAGCAGGGTTTACACAGTCCCTCTTATTGCAATACCCTCCTCATCACAATGCGTTCTGCCCCCTATACCTATAATCTGCTAAGTCCTGAGCTTCCTTCAAATCTAATGTAGATGTCTTCCTGGGAGAAGCTGGATGTTTCTCTGTGTGTTTCAAATGCTGGAATGTCCTGGAGAGTTGTATGGGGAAGGGGTAGGGAGGGACCACAGCATTTTTACTGTTTAGTGTGTAGCCTGCAATGCACTGCAGTGCACACTCTTCAGCATCTAATAGGATGACCCCTCTGATTTCTCCTTTAAAGAATCAACACCTGTTCAGGGATGACTTTAAGGAAGATTAAAACACAGTGGTATTTGGGGGTGGGGGAAGGGGAGAGCAGAGAGAAAAAGACGGAGGGAGGGGTGGGGAAAAAGAAGAGCAGAGAGAGGGAAGCAGGGAGGGGGAAGGGTCTTGGTGTGTGCCACACCTTTTGGGGGCAAGACATGATTGTTACTGGGACTGTACCTAACAAATGCAATCAGTGTAACCTGGTTTCTTATACCCTCAATGAATCCCCAACAATAAAAAAACAAACGAACGAAAAAAGCCCCACAATGTTATTTTTTTAGTACCTGAATGTGATGAGATCCCCCCACAAAGTCACATCTGCCCCACCCCCACCCCCTTGCACCTGGTAAGCACTCGGTGACCACCTGCGGGGTTGTCCGGAGCTCACCTCCTGTCTCAGTCAGCCCAGACAGAACTGCCAAGATGGAGGCTCTCTAAGCCAGCTTGGTGTTTAGGAAGGGCTCTGCTGCTTGGGTGACACCCCACCTCCATCAACTCTGAGTGAGGAATCTGTAAAATGGTTTTCTGCCTGATGGAACTTGCTGCCTCCCAGATTGGCCAGCAAGTTTTGGTTTCTGCCAAGTCCACGGTGGGCTTCCCTGCTTTGATGTGGTTTCACAAGGAAAACATCCACAAATGAGCAACAACCAACAAAGTTGCTTTTCTCTCCTAGTCCACCTTGAATTTTTAAAAAGCACACACCTAATAGGTACAGTGCACACCATCTGGGTGAGGGGCACACTACAACTTTGACTCAAACTGTACAAAAGCAGTTCATGCAACCAAAACACTTGTACCCCCATAACATCCTGAAATTTAAAAAATTAATTAAAAAAGAAAAAGCAGTGCCAATTAGCCTTTTGGAGTTGTCTGGAGCTGGGAGGCCACAGCTTCTCTGGAGGAGGGAATATATACAGGCTTCAAGGTCCAAATAAATTTAGATTAATTTAGGATTTTTAAACAGTTACTGAAACAGTTAAATCATTGTTGGAAAAGGGGAAGACAGAGAATTTGGAGTTAGGATACATGGGTCCTGAATCATTTATGCTCTACCTCTTAATGAAGTTGTATGAATTTTTATATCTGAGCCACAGTTTTCCCATCTATAAAATAGGGGTGATGATCAGAGTACTGGCTCAGTACTAATGGTCTCCAATGAAATGATGCCTGTGACAGCCCCTATATGATCTATAAAGCACTATTCATGTTAGGAATTAATGAGGGAGAAATATCTATCCAAAAATAAAGAATTATCCATTGATATTAGAGGCAAAACACATTGATTAATTAGTTTTGAAAAAGACTTTAAATTGAATCAGATACACTTTATATCACAATGGCAATAATAATGTTGTCTATAAATAGATTTAATATTAAAAATATTTTAATTATTTTTGATGTGCAGAACATTTTCTTAACTTTTTATCTTGCAACAGGAAGTTGAAAAAAATGTGCAGGGTAGTCCCATGTACCCTTCCCCCAATGTTAATGTCTTGCCTTGCTGTAGTACAACATCAAACCCAGGAAACTGACTTTGGTACAATCCACAGAAATTGTCCAGATTTCACTGGTTGTACAAGTACTCATTTGTGTATGTATATATATAGTTCTGTGTGATTTTTATCACATGAGTAGCTTTGTGATACAAAGAACTGGGCTCCTTTGTACTATCTCTTTATAGATTCACTACCTATACCCCAACCCCAATCTCCAAGCCCTAGCAATCCCTGATCTGTTCTTTACCACTGTTGTTTTGATAGTTGGAGAATGTTACATAAACAGAATCATATAGTATGTAAACTTTGAAATTGGCTTTTTCCCCCCAACTCAGCTTATTTCCCTTGAGGTCCCATACAAATTGTTGTGTGTATCAATAGTTTGTACTTTGCATTGCTTAGTTGTACTGAGTGTACAGAGGCACCATAGTTTGCTTAACCATTCCTTCATCAAAAGATATTTGGGTTGCAATTACTCCTTATAAAAGAAACGAATCATATATTGAACAGTCAATGAATATTTATGGAGTTGTCCATATGTGCCAGGTCCTGCAGTGTGTACTGGTGATGTAGCAGTAAATGAAAGAAGGTAAACTCATGAACAATGAGGATGGTTGCAGGGAGTGATAAGGGATATGAAGGAGACAGCCTGGCAGATGAAGAATTGCAAGAACCGTGAAGCTAGTGAATGATGCCCCATGATCATATCAATGTACACAGCTGTGATTTAATAAAAAAAAAAAAAAAAAAAGAATTGCAAGAACCCTTCAAACGGGAGGTAGAGAGAAGCCCCTCTGAAGAGGCAACATTAAAACTGAGATCTGGGGCGGCGCCTGTGGCTCAATGAGTAGGGCGTCAGCCCCATATGCCGAGGGTGGCGGGTTCAAACCCAGCCCCGGCCAAACTGCAACAAAAAAATAGCCGGGCGTTGTGGCGGGCGCATGTAGTCCCAGCTGCTCCAGAGGCTGAGGCAAAGGAATCACGTAAGCCCAGGAGTTAGAGGTTGCTGTGAGCCGTGTGACGCCACGGCACTCTACCCGAGGGCGGTACAGTGAGACTCTGTCTCTACAAAAAAAAAAAAAACTGAGATCTGAGCCTTGGCGCCCATACACTGAGGCTGGCAGGTTCGAGCCTGGCCTGGGCCAGGTAAATAACAATGACAACTGCAACCAAAAAATATCTGGGCATTGTGGCAGGCTCCTGTAGTCCTAGCTACTCAGGAGGCTGAGGCAAGAGCATCAAGAGAATCACTTAAGCCCAAGAGTTTGAGGTTGCTGTGAGCTGTGATGCTATGGAGGGTGACATAGTGAGAATCTGTCTCAAAAACAAACAAACAAACAAACATACTAAAACAAAAAACTGAGATCTGAATGATTAGGAATCAGTCCTCCAGGCCTGTAATCCTAGTACTCTGGGAGGCCAGGGCAGGAGGATCCCTTGAGCTTAGGAGTTCAAGATCAGCCTGAGGAAGAGTAAGATCCCATCTCTACCAAAAAATAGAAAAATTAGCTAGGCATCTTGGTTATGCCTGTAGTCCCAGCTACTTGGGAGGCTGAGGCAGAAGAATTGCTCAAACCCAGGTTGAGGTTGTTGTGAGCTAGGCTGAGGCCAAGGCACTCTAGTCTGGGTGACACAGCGAGACTCTTAAAAAAACAAACAAAAACAAATTAACTCTTCAAAATGCCCCAGTAAAGAGCTTTCTAAGCAGCAAAAACAGCAGGGACAAACACCCTGAGGAGCGCATGAGCCTGGTTGGTGGAGGAGGCTAGGAGGCCAGGGAGGCCATAGCCAGTGTGAGGCCAGGGGTCAGGGTGGGAGAAGCCAGTAGGGCCAGCTCAGATAGAGTTGTTTCTACAGGGAGGAATTTGGAATTTATCCTAAGGATATCAAGCAAGGGGAGGCATGATGCCATGAATGTTTTTAAAAGATCCCTCTAGACTGTGGAGCCTAGAGACAATCTGTATTTTAAGCCGCTGGGTATAATTCCATTAAGTGTAATAACCAGTGATTTATTATTTACAAAGCTTTCAGGGGTGTCCAACCTGCAGCCCATTGGGCTGCATACATATTAATTGAAGACTTTTTACTTATCTGTTGTTGTGGATATCACGAAATTATGCATGGACCTTTTTTGTTTCGTTTTGTTTTCGTGTTTGTGTATTTAATGTGTGGCCCAAGACAACTCTTCTTCTAATGTGATGGGGTAGAGAACCAAAAGATTGGACAACCCTAAATGGAATTGGCACAGCTTTCTCTTGGCATTAGCCATATGGGACTACCTCCAAATCAGGTGGAAGCCCCTGGAGGAAAGACCAGGTCAAACTCATTTTTTGGAGCTTCAAAGCAGGGAGCTTAGCAAACATTGATTCATAATAAGAATCTGCAAAAGAATTTTCTGTATAGATGCCCTCCTTGCTTTTCACTCGCCCTTGATGAGAACCTGCTGCCTTCCTCCTCCCTCTCACAGCACACAGAGTCCCCATCCCCTCCTCCCCAGTCAAAGGCCAGGTGAGAGGTGAAGGGCATGGGCAGACAGAAGAGAGGGGACACGCTTTGCCAGGCCTCAAGGAGCTCCAGGTATGCTGGAGGGATTAAAACCAGGGTCTGGGGACGCATGTGCGCGTGCGCACACACACACACACACACACACACACACACACACACGGAGAGAGTGAGGGTGAGCGTGACAACAAGAAAAGCCTGTGGGGGCTAACATGACAGATGGGAAGATGGTGGAGTGGAATGGGATGCTAGGTGTCCAGTCTCCTTCTTGGTAGTGGGGAGCGTCGCCTCATGCCTCTGGGCTTGAAATGGCTCATCTGTGGCTTGTGTATCCTGGTCAGAGGGCAGTCTCTAGTTCTAGGACAAGTCAGTGCAGGACAAGTAGGCCTTGCTCTACGCCTGACCTGCCATGGTGAAAATCAAAAGGAAATTTGAGGCTTGGAAAATGCAGGGAATATCTTCCCGCTTCAAAACAGTGTTGCTGAGCATTTAAGCTGAACAATCCCAATCAGAAGAAGCTGTTCATAAGCAGAGATGCTACCCCAAGGCCCCAGCATCTGCTTCTTTTCCTAACTTACTAGTTAAGAAAGTTACTAGTTAACTAATTTACTAAGAAAACTTGATACAAAAAATTTAATTTTCTAACTGATAAATTAGGGTAGGGGTGACAAAAAAGGGGCACAAGCCAAATCTGGCCAACTACCTATTTTTGTATGGCCTGCAATCTAAAAATGATTTTTACGTTTTTAAGTGATTGGGGGAAAAAAAATAAAAGAATAATATTTTGAGATGCGAAAATTTTACAAAATTCAAATTTCAGTGCCCAAAATCTCTTTGTGGAGATCAAATGAAATCAAGAATGTTAAAGGAGTAGGGCGCCTGCCCCATATGCCAGAGGTGGCGGTTTCAAACCCAGCCCCGGCCAAAAACTGCAAACCCCCCCCCCCCAAAAAAAAAAGAATGCCGAGAGTGCTTTGAAGAGAATGAAGCGCTACTCGGAGGGGTGGTATTATCCCTTAAGTATTTAATCACGGGCGGGGGTATGAAATTCCCTAAATGAATTAAATTAACTTTCATTTTTAAACTATGCCAGAACATTCTGGGGGTAAGGAGGGGGCAGTTATGGGTGCCAGGGCCATGGACTCAAAATAAACATGAGGCTTTGCTGGCACAGACCCCAGTGCTTATCTGCTAATACACAGAGTGCTGTTGGCCTGGACTTAGCACGTGGCCTCCGAGGCCAGAGTGAGACCAAAGACACTAGGTCCCAGAGAGGCCGGTTCTGACTTGCTCTACAGAAGAGTTTCTAACAATCAGTACCATCCAACCTGCAAGAGTTTACTCTAAGACAGGAGTTCCCATTGCTAAAAGTAGTCAAGGAGAGGCAGGCGAACCCCCGTAGGAATAACACAGAGCTTCCTCACAGGACAACGCGCCCCTGCGAGTCCGTGGATCGACTCTTTTCTCCTCTGAATGGAAATCATTCTCAGTCCAAATGTGGGCTTAGGGATCTGCCTGGCACCTGTGGCACCGTCCCCTATCTTTTCATCACTTGGAGCCAGATGGTTGTTTATCCACTGTTCTGTGGAATCTATTCCTCAAGGATTTTGCCATCCAAATAAGCCACTTATATTATGAAACAACGAAGCTCCATTCATTGTATTTATCAAATCAGGGCCAATCAGAGCATTCTCCCCAGAAAATTACCAGGGTTGCCACCTCAGCTTATGTGGATACAGCCTCAAATAATGATGTAGCTTCAAATGATGCAACTTAACTTCAGAGAAGTAAATTGACTTATCAGAGGACACCCAGCTGGAGCATTGCTGGAATCCAGGCCACCTGAACCCACGCCCTTCTTCCTGCAGCAGAGACCGCTCCCGTGGGCTCTCGGGGTAGCCTTCCTACAACTCTAGTTTCACAGGGCCCCCTTGGAAACTCCAAGTAAAGAGCACTGAATTTATAGTTCGAGGGAAAGGGCTCAAATTCCAACTCCACAGCTTTCTAGTTTTGCAAACTTCTGGAAAATAAGAAAAATGACACATGTTCTCAGAGCAGCTCTGAGGAGCAAATGAGACCACAGATGTGCAGGCACTGGTAACCGGACACATTCTGTTATTAAAGGGAAAGTTTTCATTCTGTGATTGAGTACGAAAGGAAATAGCATGTGCGGGGGTAGTGACCAGTCTGCACACAGAGCATTAGCCTGACTGCCTCTTCCCGGAGGCTTCCTGGAGCCCAGGAACTGCCAAACATGGGGCAGCCTCTGAACTGAAGATCAGGTTCCCACCCTGGAGCCCCATCCGTCCCAGAGGAAGTGATTAGTGACTTGATACTTCCTGCTGCCTCTTAGAGGAACCGCAGGAGCAACACTGGCTGTAGGGGGAGAGCCAGGTGATCCAGGGCCAAGGGCGCTGTGTTTCCTCAATTTGGAAACTCACACCTTAATGTCCCTGCAACATTATGACAGATGCGTGCATCTGCTGTGGCCATTCTTTCACGTCCCTGGCACGAATCTGTTTTTGTCAAAGCCCAGACAGCCCTCATAGCCTCCACCACCTGGCTGCAGGAGCCTCTCAGAATTGAGTGAATGAACTCCAAGCCCTTTCTCTTTACAGGAAACTGAAGCCCAGAGAAGGTAAATGACGAGTTCAGAATCACGGAGCCAGAGTATGCATGAGCCTTGGGACCCTGTGCCCTCTCTAGATTGCCCGAGAGTGCCTTACTCATGATGAGCAGAGCCAGGGCTGGGGGGCACTGCCTTTTCTGAGGTTCTTGAGGAAACAGTCTCAGGCAGTTAGAGAGGTGGCCCAAGTTAGTCTTCAAAGTCTCTCCATTGTCTCCTTGGCAGTACTAGCCACCACTTGCTGCAGGCATTTGCTGTGTGCCGGGTTCTTGGCTTAGCATCCTCTACTTTAACCCTGCTTTCCACCCTCAGAGGTGTGGGCACAGGGTCACTTTATTTTACGGACAAGGAGCATAAGGCTCAGAAGGTATATAACTTGATCAAGGTCACACACCTTGTCAGGATCTGAACCCAGCATGTTTCAGAAAACATCATCAGAAAAAAGGAGCAATGGTATACACCATCCGTGTGGTTGGTCTGGGGGTTTGGTGGGTGGGGTCTGTGAGTGAAAAGGGCTGTACCACTTTGGTATTGAGGTATGAACCTATGCTCAGTCCCAGCAACCCTTGAGCTCCCACATCCTCAGCCAGGGACAGTCCCCAGGCCAGGCCTAGAGAGCTGTACTTTTATAAGCCAGTTTTTCTCAACTTTGAGCATACATCAAAATCATCCGGAGAACTTGTTGTTTTAGGAATTCCTAGGTCCCATCCTGGGGTTTCTGACTCAGGAGGTCTAGGAGGGCCCAAGGGTCTGTATTTCTTTCTTTCTTTCTTTCTTTCTTTCTTTCTTTCTTTCTTTCTTTCTTTCTTTCTTTCTTTCTTTCTTTCTTTCTTTCTTTCTTTCTTTCTTTCTTTCTTTCTTTCTTTCTTTCTTTCTTTCTTTCTTTCTTTCTTTCTTTCTTTCTTTCTTTCTTTCTTTCTTTCTTTCTTTCTTTCTTTCTTTCTTTCTTTCTTTTTTTGATGTCACCCTTCGTAGAGTGCTATGGTGTCACAGCTCACAGCAAACTCAAACTCTTGAGCTTAAGTGATTCTCTTGCCTCAGCCTCCCAAGTAGCCAGGACTCCAGGCACCTGCCACAATGCCCAGCTATTTTTTTGTTGCAGTTGTCATTGTTGTTTGGCAGGCCCTGGCCTGGTTCGAATCCACCAGCCTCGGTGTATGTGGCCAGTGCCCTAACCTCTGAGGTATGGGTGCCGAGCCAGATCTGCATTTCTAACAAGGCCTGGGTGACATAATACTTCCAACTGAACAACACTCTGAGAACCACTGCAGCACATCACACTTCTCCCCACCACTCACACCCCAAATCCAATCTGGGCTTAGACAAGGGGATTTAAACAAGGTGTAGCCTCAGGGAGCAAGAGGAGAAAGAACTCGTAAATCATAAAAATTGGGTTTTGATTTTCTTGTTGGCATTTTAGTCATCTAACCTCTCTGAGCCTCAGAGAGTGCTCTAGAAAATACAGATGCTATAATCTACTTCACAGAGTTGCTGAAATTATTAATATAAACCCACCTGGTACATAGTACAAATTCAGTTAATAGTAGTTGCCCTGTGACTAGGACACAGCAGAGCTCTTTGATTTTGGCTTTTCTACCAGCAGGAACAGAGTGGTCAAATCCTATGTTCTTTAACAATAGATCCTAAAAGCATCATCAGATATGAATAAGAGGGTCTGTCCAAAGACTGCCCCAATCCCCAGCAGACAGCTTAGCCAGGGAGAGTAGGGGGATGTGGCCGAGAAAGCCAGAGGTGCTGGCTTAGGTGAAGGAGGAGGGAAACCACCTGTAGTTCAACACCTTAGTGACCCAGGGCAGGCCCCTAATCCCTGACAGCTGTAGGCTCTGGGCTGTGTCACATGGAGGAAGCAGCTGGCTCCTGGGTCTGCAGCCGCTGCAGCAGGGTTGAGCTGCTTGGTGCACAGGTGCTGGGGGCTGCAGGTTTTGACCCTGTAGCTCACAGATGGGGCTACTGGATCTGCTCAACGGATGGGGACCATGCCTGCCTCCATCCGCTCACCTCACCTCTGCCTCTGTTTCCTCTCTCCTGTGGGAGAAGTCCCAATGACACATTGGCCCCCTTCTGCACAGATCAGGAGAGAGACATGCCTGCATCCTCAGCCAGTGTGTGACCTTTAACACAGCTCAGAGTTTCAGTCTTACAGGGGCCACAACACAGGCCCTGCTGTGCCAGCCAGGCTGCTGTAAGGGAAGCTGGACCCTGGGGTTTGTCATGCGGTTTGACCTTATGCCATTGTGGGGCTGGTTTAGCAGTCTCTGAAAGGTTTGTCTTATCTGTTGCTGGAGCTGCAAGTCCACAGAGCAGGCAGCTGGGGATGGAAAATGGCTATGAAGTAGGAATCCAGTGCAGCCTGGATTCCACAGGCATGAGCTGGAATCCATGCCAGGCCCTGAGTTACTCTACTCAGGCTGCCACAACAAAACACCGCAGGCTGGGTGGCTTAAGCCACAGAAATGGATTTTTCTCACAGTTCTGGAGGCTGGAAATCCAAGATACAGGTGTTGGCAGGTGTTTGCTCAGGACTCTGTTCTTGGCTTGCAGGTGGTGCCATCTCACTGTGTCCTCACCTGGCCTTTTCTCTCTGCACTTGAGCCTCTCTCTGCCTCCTTCTCTTCTTATGAGGACACCAGCCCTGGTGGATTAGGGCCCACCCTTTTAGCCTTATTTAATTTTACCTGTTTGAAGGCCCCTCCAAACAGTCATATTGGGACTTAGGGCCTTAACATAAAAATTTAGCAGGGACACAGCTGGGTCCCGAATAGGCCCTCCCTGCCTCCCACAGTCACCATTAACATGTCCTGCAGGAGTAGCTGGTGCCCTGCATTGCGACCCAAACATGCACCAGCTCCAGAGTTGGAGAAGCCCAAGGAGAGCTGAATGGAGGGGGGGCAGCTGGAGGTGTGGCTGCTGTCCCACACCCACAGAGTGAGCCAGCATGTGAGAGACAATGGGTAGGAGTTGCATAATGCCTGGTGGGCCTGTGGCTCACACTCCATACGGCTGCCATGTCCCTTCCACCCTCCAAAACTCAGGCAAACATTCCTGCTGTCTACCCTAACCCAAAACACACAGGAAAGGGAATTAACTCATTACAAAGCCAGCGTAGTCCACCCTTGTTGTCTACCCTAACCTAAAACACACAGGAAAGGGAATTAACTCATTACAAAGCCAGCGTAGTCCACCCTTGTTAAGATGGCACCCACAAATGTCTCTTTATACCGCATTTAGCAAACGGAGGCAATAGCAAAGTCACACTTTCATCTGACATGACATAACTCACTGACTTTTAACCGGTGTGCTGTGAGAGCATTTTAGGTATGTCTCAAGATGAGTAATTAGGGGCAGCACCTGTGGCTCAGTGGGTAGGGCACCGGCCCCATATACTGAGGGTGGTGGGTTCGAATCTGGCCCCAGCCAGCTAAAACGGCAATGACAACTGCAACAACAACAAAAAAAGCAGGGCGCTGTGGTGGGCACCTGTAGTCCCAGCTAGTTGGGAGGCTGAGGCAAGAAAATTGCTTAAGCCCAAGAGTTGGAGGTTGCTGTGAGCTGTGATGGCATAGCACTCTACCGAGGGCGGCAAAGTGAGACTCTGTCTCAAAAAAAAAAAAAAAAGATGATTAATTAAATTATTTTTGAAAGAAGTTCAAAGCACAGTAAGTATATTCTTTCTTTTACTTTTTTTTTGTGATCAACATAATTTAAGTGTGGCGTTGTTCAAATGTGCCGTGAGATTAAAACAAGGTTGAAAAACATTGATGTAACTATTCCATACAATCAATAACACACTAAGCTCTTTTCCCAAAGGAAAGTACAGAATGCCTTTCTCTCCTTCAGAAGATGTTCATTCTTTTTTTCTTTTCTTTTCTTTCTTTCTTTCTTTCTTTCTTTCTTTCTTTCTTTCTTTCTTTCTTTCTTTCTTTCTTTCTTTCTTTCTTTCTTTCTTTCTTTCTTTCTTTCTTTCTTTCTTTCTTTTTTTTGAGACAGAGCCTCAAGCTGTCACCCTGGGTAGAGTGCTCTGGCATCACAGCTCACAGCAACCTCCAACTCCTGGGCTCGAGCGATTCTCCTGCCTCCACCTCCCAAGTAGCTGGTACTACAGGCACCCACCACAATGCCCGGCTATTTTTTTGGTTGCAGCCATCATTATTGTTTGGTGGGCCCAGGCTGGATTCGAACCCGCCAGCTCAGGTGTATATGGCTGGCCCCTTAGCTGCTTGAGCCACAGGCACTGAGCCAGAAGATGTTCATTCTTATTCTAGCTGACTTATGCTCCTCATTTGATCTCCTGTAACTTAAATACCGACATGTAAGATTACTATTAACACATCCCTAGGGGAATGGGAGAGGGGTGAAAAAATAAGCTAATATATACACAGACACATTCATGCCAAATAAGAGGGCCAGCACCGTGGCTCATGCCTGTAATCCTAGCACTCTGGGAGGCCAAGGCTGGAGGATCGCTTGAGCTCAGGAGTTTGAGACCAGCCTGAGCAAGAGTGAGACCCCGTCTCTGCTAAAAATAGAAAAATAAGCTAGGGATCTTTGTGGGTGCCTATAGTCTCAGCTACTCAGGAGGTTGAGGTAGGCGGATCACTTGAATCTAGGAGTTGGAGGTTGCTGTGAGCTAAGCTGACACCACAGCACTCTAGCCTGGGCAACAAAGCAAGACTCTGTCTAAAAAAAATGAAAAAAGGAGGAAGAAATACCCAATATTATAGTTCTTGTTTTTGCAAGTGGTCTTGTGGTGGTAGCTGATAGTTATGATAATCTTCTTCCACTGCCCATTCCATTTTCAGTAGCCTGACCCTTTCTCCCTGCAGGGCCTGAGCCCCAGGCTGTTAGCAGTCCCTCCTAAATTGGGCTGTTTGATTGAATTTCATCACAGCACACAGGAGTCCTAAGAGGCTTCCCAGGGAAACCACCACGTTCCAGACATATTCCTTCTTACTTCCATTGCAGAGTTGTGACCTAATTTCCCCTTGAGAGTTGGGAAGTATCACAGCACAGTGACCCCTTTGCCTGTGGATTCACTGGAGTGAGGCACCAACATGACCAGGTGGCAATCTTAGCTTCGGCTTAAATGCAACCCCTGCTGTGTCCCCTGCAGGACCCAGACCTCCGGACAAGCTGAGCCCTAAGTTGTGGAGGTGGAAGCAAAATGTTGGCTAATAACGAGAGGGGCCGTTTCCATGTCCATGCCTTGATCCCCCGGCTGAGAAGCTGGCCGTGGGAGAACAGCAGCATGTATCGGTCACTGATCCAGAGCGCGCATCACATCCTGGAGGACGTTGTCCAGCTACTGGGCTTAAAAAAAGCCCATCTTCTGTTTTTCATCTCAGGGTTATCCAGAAGTGCAATCTCTCTGTCTCTTTGTCTGTCTGTCTGTCTGCTTCTCCCTGGACAGGCATCTTGTGTAGTCAGACTCTAGGTGAGCCTCCAGGTGTCCAGCAACATCGACTCGTCCTTAAGCTCCACTTTCCAGCCTCGGTTCATCCACTCAGGTCTCAGCCTCTCTCCTCTGCCTTATGATGGACAAGGGACTCATTCTTGATTTTCCTTTCCTTTGTTTTAAATTATTTGTTATTTCCTTTTATAAACAAAAGTGTAATCAAGGACGGCGTCTGTGGCTCAGTGAGTAGGGCACCGGCCCCCTATACCGAGGGTGGCGGGTTCGAACCCGACCCCAGCTAGCTAAAACAGCAGTGGTAACTGCAACAAAAAATAGCCGGCTGTTGTGGTGGGCACCTGTAGTCCCAGCTACTTGGAAGGCTGAGGCAAGAGATTCGCTTAAGCCCAAGAGTTGGAGGTTGCTGTGAGCTGTGATGCCACGGCACTGTACTGAGGGCGACAGAATGAGACTCTGTCTCAAAAAAAAAAGTGTAATCAAAAAATAGGTTCACTGATGTGCCTAAGACACCTGTTAGAGGTTGACATACATATGTCACCTAGTCACTTGTTGGAGAATCTTGCTTGCAGGATTTCTGACCCCTAACTTAGTAGTACCTTTCTAGCCAGCAGTGAATTTCACTGTTTCCAGAACTTTCACCACCAATAATGACAGCAACATTCACTGAGGACTATCTGAGATTAGACTGCTGCAGCCTTTGGTCGCACACTTTTCACTAACACGTCTATTCCTCAAGCCTTCTTCCATCTGGTGAAACTAAACTGAATTTTCTTCCCAGCCCACATGTCTTCATGTCCTGTAATGGAAGGAGTATGGAATTTGGAGCTAAAGCCCCAGTGCTTACTCTGGAGGAAACTTTTGAGAAATCCTTTGTCTTTCTTACATTGGATTTTCTTCTATAAAAATAGCAGAGATAGTGCTTTCTGTGTTAAAGTGTTGTTGGAAAGATTAAGGAACATGGGCCGGGCGTGGTGGTTCACGCCTGTAATTCTAGCACTCTGGGAGGCCGAAGTGGGTGGGTTGCCCGAGCTCAGGAGTTCAAGACTAGCTGAGCAAAAGCAAGACCCCTCTCTAGTCAAAATAGAAAAACTGAGGCAAGGGGATCACTTGAACCCAAGAGTTGGAGGTTGCTGTGAACTATGATGCCACGACACTCTCCAGGACAAAAGCTTTTTTTTAAGACTCTGTTCCCTTCCCCCCCCCCCCAAAAGGAATATAGTGTGTGCAAAAAGATTCTGTAAATTTTAACTCTTTATCTATATGACCATCTGTCATCATTGTTACATGCTTGCATTGGGTGGGACTGAAGTTTCTGCCTGGTGCTGTGTGTATATAGGGAGTTACAGAAGGGAGTCAAGCTGCTTGGCAGCCTTCTGGTCCTCCTTGGCGAGGTGATGGACAAATCGTATGGGGCCAGTAGGTTCAAGCTCACCTGTCTTGCTAACAAATGTGAAAAAAGGGGCAGGGGAGCATTTAGGAACACCTACACTGTGACAGGCCCTTTCTGTAGTTTCCACCTTTTCTCATTACATCCCCCATCAGATCTTCCCTCAACAAAACATCATTTTGTCGAGCACCTGCTCCAGGTATGGGTCAGTGCCAGTGTAAATAAATCACAGAAGCTGGCAAGAAAATGACAAGCAGCAGACACCAGCCCAGCTCCCACGTAGTGCACACTGTAACGAGAAAGACAGACGTGCACCAGAAGGTGGCTGACTGTCTTTCACTCAGGTCTCAGCCTCCCTCACTGCCCTGCAGAGGCCTTTGATGGCCACCCCTTGTAAGGGCACCTCAACCCTGTCCCTTTCCCTCCCCGTCCTCCAGGATCAGCCCTTCTTGTGCCCGTGACATTCCTCTATAGCACTTGTAACTATCTGAAATTACCTTATTTATTTTTTTAATGTGTTTGAAGACTTTGTCTCTCTCAACCCACTGGAACCCAAGCTCCTTGAAGGTAGAGATATCCTTTGTCCGGTTCAATGACATTTCCTTTGGACCTACAACAATGTTTAGTGGGTAGCAAAACTAATGTCTTAAATGAGCGAATGGAAGAAGGAAGGCAGTCATGCTCCCTCCCTGCAGAGTCTCTGCTTTGTCTCCTGTGAAAGCACCCACTGCCCCAGTGCAAGGGGCAGTTAAGTGAACTTTCCACACCAATACTTTGGGGAGAGTGTTGGGCAGGTGGTGGAGGGCAAGCTTCCTAGAGGAAGACATTTGTGGGCCCAGTGTGTAAAGGAGATGGATCAGTCTCCCAGGGCTTTGTAACTGAGAACCACACACCGGGTAGCTTTAAAACAAGAGAAATTTATTTTCTTACAGTCCTGGAGACCAGAGGTCTGAAATCACGCTGCGGTGGGGCCATGCTCCCTGAGACTCTGGGTAGAACACTTCCCTGTCTTTCCAGCTTCTGAGGTGACTGTCAATTCTGGTATCCCTTGCTTTGCAGCTGCATTGCTCGGATCTCTCCACTCTCACCCTGCAGTGTTATTACTGTGCGTTTCTGTCTTCACACGGCCTTTCCCCTTCTTATAAGGACATAGTCATATTGGATTAGGGCCCACCCTAATGAACTCATCTTAACTTGATTACCTCTGCAAAGACCCTATTTCCAAGTAACATCATATTAATAGGTACTAAGGGTTAGGACTTCAGTGTATCTTTTTGGGGGGGATGAAATTCAACCCGTAACTGGAGGTAAGCTTGGCTACAAGAGGATGTGGAGAAGCAGTCCAGGCCCGGTAAGACAGAGGGAGAGCTGTTAGGAAGATATTGCAGAAACCCAGGTAAGACATGAAGTGGGTGTGTTTATGTTGATTCACGGTGAGGAAACTGAGTCATGGTGAAGTTATGTTACCCTATCTGAGGTCCCACAAGCACAGGTGTGAGCCGAGACCTGTGATTCTCTTCTTGCCTGTCCCAGATTCTCCAAAGCTGGGTTAGGTCACCCTGTTCGTGGAGATAGCTAAGTGAGCAGTTGATGAGGTGGAGGCAGAGCTAAAAGTTCTGGTCTTCTGCCTCCAGGTCCAATGTGACTTAGTTGCTGGCAAGTCTTATTTCTGCCCAAAGACTTCACTTCCCTTAAGTGAAGGCAGCAGATTCTACCACTTTTGCTTTAACCCGGGTTACTTCTGCAGGCCTGGTCCAGCTCTTACTCAGGCCAGCCCTATGTCCTTGGATGACATTGGTCAAGAGTCCAGTCAAGAGATATGGCTGGCCTTGCTGCTGCCTGCCATGGTGCTTGCTATCATAGCCAATGCAGTGGGCCTAGATGGGCAGCTGATTTGAGAATCCTCCTGAATCCTGACTGCCTGGACGGCAGGGAGTTTGTTCTCGCCTCAGCCGTAGCCTGTTCCATGGCTCCCCTAGGCTGGAGGGTGCAGCTGAGAAGCAGTGGAACAAAGTGCAGCTTGGAGGAAAGAAGACTCAACATCGGAGTGTGCTGTGGTCCCTGAGCTCTCCTGGGCATTTTAGAACCCCAGTACCTCTATCTAAAAAGAGCAGTTCCTGGCTCAGCACCTGTAGCCCAGTGGTTAGGGCACAGGCCACATATACTAAGGCAGGCAGGTTCAAACCCGGCTTGGGCATGCTAAACAACAATGACAACTCTGCAACAACAACAGCAACAACAACAAATAGCTGGGCATTGTGGTGGGCACCTGTAGTCCCAGCTACTTGGGAGATTGTGGCAAGATAATCTCTTATGCCCAAGAGTTTGAGGATGCTATGAGCTATGACCCCACAGCACTCTACTGAGGGCATCATAGTGAGACTCAGTCTCAAAAACAAAAAAAGTGCAGGTCCTATTGCCTCCTTCCAATGGTTGGGGATTGAATCCAATAGTTATGCACAACGGTGCTAGGCCCAGTGCCTGGCTACTACTGGTAAGTAGAAACTGAATAAATGCTGTGTCCCTCCCCTTACACGTCTTCCACGTGCTTCCAAGACAGGCTGTGTTTCAATTTGAACTCTGTGTGCAGCTGGGCTTAGTGTGACTGTGGACAAATGATTGCTCTGTGAGCTTTAGTTTCCTCATAAAGTACCCTCAGGAAGCAATTGCAGATGGTTAAAGAATGAAAGATCAAAGGGCCTGGATTCAGATCCTGGTTCCTTTGCTGGGAAAGTTGCAAAGATTTTCTATGCCTTGATTTTTCAGTCTGTTAAGTGGGGATAATCATGGCATCTATCTCATAGGATGTTTTTAAGGGAAGTAACACAATGTACATAAAGCACTTAGCATAGTGCCTGACACCCAGGAAGCATGCAATAAATGCTGGCATGTTATTGCTAATTGTAGAATATGAATAACAGTATTGTTTTGTAGGATTGCTGTGGTATTAAATGCGAAACGTATGAACACACTTGGGGTACTGTCTGGGTGTGCTCAGGCAGCTCCTCCTCTCTACCCTCAGCTTCCTCCCTAGTGAATGCTTTTTTTCTTTTTTTTCTTCCTCCACTTCTCTGTCAGTTTTGATGAGGGCACGTGGCTAGGCAGGTGGCTCTGAGAGCAGGAATGTGCACGTTGGCCTCAGTCACGGGTGACAGGATCAGAAGCCTCTTGCTTTGCCTGTTGGGGAGAGGTGGCTCACCCCTCCCCGGGGGGTCAGCCAGGCATTAGCCAGCAGTCACTTCCTGACAGGGGGCCCCTCTCCCTTGGTCTCAGGCCAAGAGGCAAAATGGAAAATGCAAGAATCGAGAGGAAACAGGAGCCATAAAAAAGATGCCAGGAGATGAACTGGTCACACATTTTGTCATAGGCCAGCTTTCAGAACTTCAGACCTCAGTGATCTGAATTAGAATCTTACATGATCGTAGATAAGAGGTGAACTGAGCTCTCCTTGTCTGAACTCTTCCTCTCTACCCCTTCTCTATCCCAAGTGAGAAACAAGAATGAGAGAACTGAAGCTACCCATGCCCAAAGGAACCCTTCTCCAAACGTATTTCTGTCCAAATGGACACTAGGATGAAAAATATATCTCCCTGACCAGATGATTCCAGAGCCTGATGGTGAAACCTCAGCACTGAAAAGGATGTTAATAGGAGGGCGGTGCCTGTGGCTAAACAGAGTAGGGCGCCGGCCCCATATGCTGGAAGTGGCGGGTTCAAACCCAGCCCCGGCCAAAAACTGCAAAAAAAAAAAATGTTAATAATAATGCAGGGGGGCAGCGCCTGTGGCTCAAAGGGGTAGGGCACTGGTCCCATATGCCGGAGGTGGTGGGTTCAAACCCAGCCCTGGCCAAAAACTGCAAATAAATAAATAAAAATAATAAAAAGCAAAATAATAATAATAATAATAAGAAGAAGAATGGCTATGTTCTAAAAAAAATAATAATGCAGGGCTTGCTTCTCAGATGGGCAGCATGAGGTATTGCAGCCATTAAGGAGGAAGGATGCGAAGGTGCAAAAATAAACACGGAGCATTCAGTTTAACAGAAGATCCTAGGCAAAACTTTCAGTTTTTTCTTTCTCATGAATTATTTTTACCTTTATGCTTTGTTTGGGTTATTTATATTGCTCGGCTTTTGAGTTTCTGATTGATTTTGTAGCTGCAGTTTACTGATTTGGTAACTATTTTAGATTAAAAAAAAAAAAGAAAGAGAGATTGCCAAGCTGGAAATGGTGCTCTTATGAGATGGCAACAATGAAGGGGTCAGAAGACACACTTGAACCTGCAGTTAAGTCACTCACTGCAGGAAAGGATGGACAATTAGCGCCTTGATCATTTTATGGGCCACTCCAGAATTTATAATGAGAGGTGTGGGAAAACATGTTGATTTGCAAAAGGATGGATGTTGAGGTAAATGGTGAAGAAAATGTCAATACTCCTCTAATTTTCCACATCTTTCCTGACACATTGTTAAGATTTTTGAAAAGGACAAATCATAACCAAAAATTATTATGTATGTGCCAGGTGCTTTTCTAGGCACTGACTGTCTTCATCTTTAAAATGACTACCTCTTTGCACTGTTGTGAAGATTCAGTGATGTTAAGAATGGTATGTGAGTGAAGTGCTTTGCAACACGAGGCACTGGTCCCCTAGATTGGTACTGATGCTCTCAGATCACCTTGTGGTCCCTTATGTTTCTGATGTGACCGTGCAAACTTGGCAGGCAGCTCTACCGGGGGGTTGGCCTCAGGCCTCCTTTAGTTTCCCTTCAACACACTTGGCCCTAGTCAGGGCCAGCCAGAGTGACTTCTGACCTCTATTCTTTCTTAAGTAACTTTTCCATCCCACCCAGAGATTCCACTGTTCAGTACCAAGGTTCTCTGTGTACTGGTTGGGGCACGGTCTTCTTCAGTTTTTTTTTTTTTAACCACAGAGAACAAGTAAAATAGTCACTTAAAAAGTCAGCAGTTACCACAATCTGTTTTTATTTTTGTGTCTTTTTTATTTAGGAACTTCTATTATGCAGGGTACATCAAAATCTAGAACCACTTCATCTCAGTGAAGTGTTCTGTAAACAACAATTAGATCCTTTGGGTGCTGGTAATATTTAGCTCAGTTAGTTATATCCTTGATGATTTTCTGTCTAGTAGCTCTATCAGTTGTTCAGTTCTATCAGTTTTTGCTTCACCTGTTTTCGTGCACTACTGTTTGGTGCATACACTTTTAGGATTGCTATGTCTTCTTGTGAGAATGGCCTCATCAATCATTATGTTATGTTCTTCTTTGTCTCTGGTAATTTGATTTGCTCTTAAGTCTACTTTATCTGATAGTAATATTGTCATCCTTGCTTTTTTTTCTGTTTTTTGAGACAGAGTCTCACTACGTCACCCTCAGTAGAGTGCCATAGCATCACAGCTTACAGCAACCTGAAACTCTTGGACTTAAGTGATTTTCTTGCCTCAGCCTCCTGAGTAGCTGGGACTATAGGCACCCGCCACAAGGCCCAGTTATTTTTTGATTGCAGTTGTCATTGGTGTTTAGCAGGCCCAGGCTGGGCTCGAACCTGCCATCTTTGGTGTATGTGGCTGGAGCCCTACTCACTGAGCTATGTGTGCCAAGTCCTTGCTTTTTTTTTTTTTTTATTAATGTTTGCATACTATATTTTTTGCATCATATTACTTTCAACCTGTTTATATCATTATATTTGTAGGGATTTTTGTTTGTTTGAAACAGAGTCCTGTTCTGTTGCCCTAGCTAGAGTACATAGTTCACTGCAAACTCAAACTCCTGGGCCCAAGCAATCTTCCTGCTTCAATCTCCTTGAGTAGCTGGGACTATAGGTGCATGCCACAACACCCATCTAATTTTTTTATTCTCTGTAGAGAGCTGAGTCTTGCTCTTGCTCAGGGTGGTCTCAAATTCCTGACCTCAAGCAATCCTCTTGCCTCATCATCCCAGAATGCTAGGTTTGGAGGTGTGAACGACTGCATCCAGTTATACTGTGTAGTACACTGTGTAGTATTTAAAGTGGATTTTTTTGTAGTTAGCATTTAGTTGAGTTATACTTGTTTTATCCATTATGCCAATCTCTGTCTTTTAAATGGTATATTAGACCATTTACATTTAATTTAATTATTGATATATCAGGGGTTATGTATGTTATCTCATGTGCTTTTTGTTTATTCCCTGTTTTCCATTCTTCTGTTTCTCTTTTCCTACTTTTCTGTGGTTTATTTGAATAAATTTTAGAATTTTTTTGTTTTCATATAGTTTTATAAAATAATGATTGCTCTAGATATTACATACACATACGTAACATCCCAGTCTGCCAGTGAAGCATTTTATCATTTAATGTGATATGTAAAAATGTGACCTTCCTTGAGGTTCCTTTACTTTTCCTCCATTTAGAATTGTTTTACATATTTCCTCTACATATTTGGAGAAATAAGCCATACAATGTTATAATTCTGATTCAACTATCAAACATAATTTAGAAAGCTCAAGAGAAAAAGAAAAGTCTATTGTATTTATACCATTTTTTTTTTTTGAGACAGTCTCACTTTGTCACCCTAGGTAGAGTGCTGTGGCTTCATAGCTCACAGCACCCTCAAACTCTCGGGATCAAGGGATCCTCTTGCCTCAACCTCCCAGGCATCTGGGACTACAGGTGCTGGCCACAACACCTGGCTTTTTTTTTTTTAGAGACAGAGTCTCACTTCGTCACCCATGGTAGAGTGCCGTGGGGTCACACAGCTCACAGCAACCTCCAACACCTGGGCTTAGACGATTCTCTTGCCTCAGCCTCCCAAGTAGCTGGGACTATAGGCACCTGCCACAACACCCAGCATTGTTTTTTTTTTTTTGCAGTTTGGCCAGGGGCAGGTTTGAACCCACCACCCTCGGTATATGGGACTGGAACCCTACCCACTGAGCCACAGGTGCCGCCCACACCTGGCTATTTTTAAAGATAGTGTCTTGCGCTTGATCAGATTGGTCTTGAACTCCTGAACTCAGGCAATCCACTGGCCTCATCCTCCAAGAGTGCTAGGATTATAAGTGTGAGCCACCATGGCTGGCCTTACGATTTCTTCTTTTATCATTCCCTTTCTGCTCAGAGGATTTCCTTTAGCTGTTCTTATATAGAAAGTCTTTTGGTGACCAATTCTCTTAGTTTTCCTTCATCTGACAAGGTCTCGATTTTCCTTTCATATAAAAGGATATTTTTGCTGACTATATAGCAAAAACTGTGTTAAACATTTACTAAATTCAGCACTTGAAAAACGCTGTGCCATTTCTTTCTGGTTTCTATGGTTTTGGATGAGAAAACTTCTTTCTCTAGGTACGATGGTTGCCTTCAGCAGACAAACCTTTCTATTTGTTTGTTTGTTTTTGTCTTTAGTTTTAAGACTATGGTGTGCTTTGTCATGTATTTCTTTGGGTTTTCCTATTTGGAGTTCACTCAGTATTTTTTGTAATTTGCCAAATTTTGGATTACTTCAGCCCCATACTCTTTCTATTTTCCTTCTGAGACTCCAGTAACAGAAATGTTAGATTTTTTAAATTATCCCATAGATCCCTAAGGTTATGCTCTTTTTCAGAGTGAGACTCTGTTGCCCAGGCTAGAGTGCCGTGGTGTCAACCTAGTTCACAGCAACCTCAAACTCCCGGGAAGCAATTTTCCAGCGTCAGCCGCTTGAGCAGCTGGGACTACAGGTGCCTGTCAGGACACCTGGCTAGTTTTTTCTATTTTTAGTAGAGATAGGGTCTTTCTCTTGCTCAGACTGGTCTCAAACTCCTGAGTTCAAGCTGTCCACCTGCCTCCCAGAGTGCTAGGACTCTAGGTGTGATCCCACCGCACCTGGCCGTCAAAAAGTTTTTGATATGCTTTGACTAGAGAGAACAATCTTAGAGATTCGTTTGGCATTTCCAAAAAGTCATAATATATATAAGATGAGGCAATAAGAAAATTCAGGAACTGGACACCATGTCATTCCTCAAGTCCTGAGGTTCCTATCCAGTTCTCCTTTTCTCTACTTTTCAGATTCTTCTTATCTCTGTCTTATAGATAATGCTTAGTTGTACTTAAGGGAGACATAGGGAGAAATGTGTCCACTTGATTTTGTTTGGAACCAGATATCTCTATTTGATAATATTAAAGAATTGGCTGGGTGCAGCAGCTCACCTGTAATTCTAGCACTCTGGGAGGCAGAGGTGGGAGGATCTCTTGCACTCAGGAGTTTAAGACTAGCCCCTGAGCAAGAGTAAGACTGTCTCTACTAAAAACAGAAAAATTAGCTGGGCATTGTGGTGGGTGCCTGCAGTCTCAGCTACTAGGGAGGCTGAGGCAGGAGGATCACTTGAACCAGAAGTTGGAGGTTGCTGGCACCACAGCACTCTAACCTGGGCAACAGAGTGAAATTCTGTATCAAAAAAAAAAAAAGAAAAGAAAAAGAAATTATTGTTAGTTTTTTCTTAGGTGTAATAAGAAGATTATGTTTTTAAAAGTAGTCCTTTTAGAGATCTATACTGAAATATTTACATATAAAATAATATGATGTCTAAGATCTACTTCAGAATAATTCAGTGGGGCAGAGGCTGGAGGAGATATAGATAAAATCAGAGTGTACAGAAACTGGAAATTGTGGAAGCTGAATGATTTGTTCAAAATAGACATTCATTTTTCTACAGCACCTTAATTCGATAGAAATACACGAGGTACATATATAATTTTAAACATTATAGTATCCACATTAAAAAAAGAAATACAAAGTGTAATTATAATAATATATTTTACTTAACCCGACATATCCAAAATAATCAATACCAAAATTCCTAATGAGATTTTTTTACTTTTTGTATATGAAGTCTGAAATTGGCACGTATTTTACACCTATAGCACATCTCAATTTGGACTAAATATATTTTAAGAGCTCAGTAGCCGCATGTAGCTAGTGGTTAGTAAATTAGCCAACAAAGATTTCTATTTTCTTCTTTTGCTAATAACATAATATTTTATTTATTGTCAATAAAAGTTATTTTTTATCTGAATTCAAATATCACACTCTTTAACGCTTGCCCTCTCCCACACCTGCTGCCTTGCTGTCCGATTTGAGGCTCTCTCAGTCATAGCCCAGCAAAGTGTGACCTACGAGGATCTTGGGAGAAGCTTTTAACAAGCATACACCTTGTCATCTGCCTCTATTCCCTCCCGTATTTTTGAAATCAAATGGAGTGCAGCCGCTGTTTCTCCTGCAGCATCTAATGCAGCACTCAGCACATAGTT
This sequence comes from Nycticebus coucang, assembly GCF_027406575.1. Taxonomy (NCBI): domain Eukaryota; kingdom Metazoa; phylum Chordata; class Mammalia; order Primates; family Lorisidae; genus Nycticebus; species Nycticebus coucang. Next base: position 85,809,974 of record NC_069783.1, read on the forward strand.
CACGTTCCATGTATATTTGGTGAATAGATGAATCTTAGAAAGGAAACAAGAGCTACATCTGGTAAAGTGAGTAATGGCAGAAAGAAATTAATTGAACACTTGCAACGTTAGTGAACTCTTGCCAATATTATGTGGCCTAAATATTGTCATCATCACCCTGCAGATGAGGAGGTAGCTCAGAGTGGCTATTGCCAATCATTAGTGTGAAAGCCAGACGTCTAATCCAGTTCTGCCTCACCCCAAAACTACAGCACACTATTTCCCAGAAATTTGCCTGACAGCTAGAATGTGATGCAGGCTCTGACCAGTTTTCTACAATGATCCTGTCCTTCATGCCCTCACTTTTGCCCACGTTGACACCATCAGCCTGCGATAACAGAATAATGGGTCCCAAAGATGTGTTTGTACTAATCCCCGAAACCTGCGGGTATGAAGTAGATGGCAAAATGGAATTCGGGTTACTAATTAGCTGACTTTAAAATAGGGAGATTATCCTGGATTATCCAAATGGGCCCAGGTTAATCACGAGAGTCCCTAAAAGTGGAGAGGAAGCTCGAAGAGAGAACCAAAGAGATGGCTCTGTGAGAACGACTCAGCCCTCAAGTTGCCAAGGGAAGCCAAGGACTGTGGGCAGCCTCTAGAAACAGAAAAAGGCAAGGAAAGGGATTCTCCCCTAGAGCCTCCAGAAGGAGCATATATAATTGAGCATATATAAGGCTCACTTGAAACTAAAAAATAAAAATGAAACAATCATTAAAAATGATGGCTGCAGGGAACAGAGCTTACTAAGGCCATTAGCATTTGAAGTGCGTGTATGACTGGAGCATGTATATGACTAGTCCAAATAGAAGTCAGTGGTAAGTATGAAATACCCACCAATTGCAAGGACTTTGTGTAAGAAAAATAATGTAAAATATCCCATTAGAATTTTGATATTCTTGGTGTGTGCCACACCTTTTGGGGGCAGGACACGATTGTAAGAGGGTCTTTACCTAACAAATGCAATCAATGTAACCTGGTTTCTTGTACCCTCAATGAATCCCCAACAATAAAAAAAAAAATTTGACATTAATTGTTTTGGATACTAGGTACCAGGTCAAGGTTCTGGGGACCTTGGTATTTATGGTCATTCCTGCCCAAAGCTCTTGGGGTTTCTGAGGTGCCATTCAGTGATCCTGATATGGTGAGTCCTGCCATCAACTCCAACTTGCTGGGGTTGATGTAGAGTTTGTTCCCATTTACTCTACATTTCTCAGTGGATGGGTCCCATCCTGACGTGCTCTTGGCAGTGTTCTAGCAGAATTCCTACAATGACCTGGCATGTATATCACACCTGTGTCCACTTGACGTATCCCAGAGCTGAGGTGACTGTCTCCTTCTGGGGAAGAACCATTCTCTTTCCTGCAAGGCTGTAGGTGGGAGAAAGGGTCTGGTACCCAGTATCAGTAGGCCTGGGCTCATGGCCTAGATTTCCAGGGGCCAGCCACTAATCCACTCTGTTTGCTCAGGTGTAAAATGGGACAACAGCAACAACAATAATACCCATCTCACAGGGTTCACATTTAACTCACAGACCTTCAGGATTAATATAATAATGATTAGCACTTACAGAGTTTTCATTTTTTTTTTTTAGACAGAGTCTCACTATGTTGCCCTGGGTAGAGTGCCATAGGGTCACAGCTCACAGCAACCTCCAACTCTTGGGCTTAAGTGATTCTCTTGCCTCAGCCTCCCAAGTAGCTGGGACTACAGGTACCCGCCATAACACCCAGCTACTTTTCTTTTGCAATTGTCATTGTTGCTTAGCTGGTCTGGTCTGGGTTCAAACCCACCAGTTTCTGTCAATTTTTAATCCATATGTACGTGGCTGGCGCCATAACCACTGTGCTATGGGCACCAAGCCAGCACTTACAGAGTTCATGCTCCAGATATCCTTAGAACAAGTAGGTTTTATAGTAAAGAACCAGCAAAACAAAATTTTTTACCCTATCATAATGAAGGAAATAATTTTCTGAGTGTCCTATACATATACCTCCCCTGCTTTGTCCTTTCCGATGCTCTTTGTTGTAATTAAAAGACAATGCAGGCTTGGTGCAGTGGCTTACAGCTGTAATCCTAGCACTTTGAGAGACGAGGTGGGAGGATTGCCTAATCCCAGGAGTTCAAGGTGTTCGAGGCTGCAGTGAGCAATGGCACTGCACTCCAGCCTGAACAACTGGGTGAGACCTCATCTCTCAAGAAAACAAACAAAAAAGAAAATGCAAAGAATTTAACTTTGTACAATTAATTTACAGTGCCATTTACTGATAGAATTGGCCCGTAGACAGAATAACCAAGAAAGAAATCCACCATTAGCTAAAATGGTGTACAGTGAAATCTGGCAGAGAGAAAATCTGAGCAGTCACATTTTGTGGGGAACACTAACACTGTAAAAACTGGATCTACAAAAAATTGGGCTGTGTAAAAATATTAACATATAATTAAGCTGTCAACAACTAAAGTTATGTATAGTAAAATTTGTTTTGGATTAAAAATTGATAAAATAATTATATTTTCTGGGCAAAATTGAAAATTATAGAATCTCACTGGGAAAATTAGATTTGGCAGAAATAAAACCACAAAACAAAAATCACAATGTAAGAAGATACAAATTATTAAATTAACAAAAAATAAAGGAAGCCCTAGTTTATAAGTTCATCTTTTGTTAAATTTTATGGAAAAAATAGGAAAACATAATTCTGATAAAACTTTTTTCATTGAATAAAAATGGAAATGGGAGAAAGCAGAACCATTGTACAGTGGTTATGGCGTCAGCCACATACAATGAGGCTGGCCGGTTCAAACCTGGCCTGCACCAGCTAAAACAACAATGACAACTGCAATAACAATAACAACAAAAATAGCCAGGCATTGTGGCGGGTGCCTGTAGTCCCAGCTACTTGGGAGGCTGAAGCAAGAGAATCGCTTAAGCCCAAGAGTTTGAGGTTGCTGTGAGCTATGATACCACAGCACTCTACTGAGGGGGACATAGACTCTGTCTTAAAAAAAAAAATTGATCTAGAAATTATATTAGCTTAATGGAGTTTTCTCCCCAAAATGTTCTCTTGGAGAAAATGTATTCATGATAATATAATTCTATTTTAAAAAATTTCTATGTATAAACCCAAGGTCCAAATACTTTCAGGTCAATATAATGATATATTATCTGAAGTTGAGTGCAGAAAAAGAAAAAGAACACTTTAGGTATTTCAAAAAGAAGAGGATGTGTTGCAAAGAATGAATGAAGTCAGGAGCTACCCTGAGATTTTTAGTTGGGCTTCCCCTGCAAGTTGCAATCCAAAGATCAGAAAGCTTCAGGAACCTTGTGCTACTGGCATAGAAGACAGGCAGAAGGGGAGAGACCTAGCTAGCTACCATCGAACTCCCATCTGCAGAAGCTTCCAAATCTCTTGCAAATCCATCCATTGGCAAAACCTTGCTGGCAAGGGAGTCTGGGAAATGTAGCTCTTGGGTTTCTAGCCTCTGTAATACACTGGAAAGCATAGGAGGGGGTGGGAATGAACACTGGTCACCTTTAAACTATATCCAGCACAGGGGGATCAAAACATCTGTATCAATAGAGTCTTAGAGAGGTTAATCTGGCCAAGGTCACTACTGGAGGCATTGGAGGGACAGAGATAGGTGGAGGTAGTGCCTGCCCTCTTGGATTGCACAGCAGAAGGGGGACAGATACAGAGAGAGACTCTTACAAAGCATGGCCACATGTGCAAGGAGGGTTAAGCTAATAGCAAAACAGTGGGAACTGAGCCATTCACACTGCTAGAACAAGTGGAGTCAAGGAAAGGTTTGAAAAGTCAGCAGGCGTTAGTGGCTATTGAAAGGTGGCTACATTCATGTGATGGAGACAACTAGAGCTTTCCTCAAGAAGAGGAAACAGCCTCACAAAGGCTGGCAGGGCCTTCTGCCTTTGGACAGACTGTGTGGCTCAGAGCAGTTGAGGCCTCAGGCGTGCAGCTGGTTGATGTTTGGCTGAAAAGGGAACCAGCCTGATCAGCGGAGCCAAGCTGTGACTGCCAGGAGTCGCTGTTGACCACAAGCAGTGGGAGGGAAGTAGAGCTGCACCCAGAAGCCCCTCAGAAACCCTCAGTGTAGGACTTGGTGAGCCTGACTGTGCTTAGCAGCCAGGCTAGAGAGACTGTTCTGGGCCAGGCTCCCCGGGACAAGGCATTGCAGAGCTGACTCCAATCCTTTTCTCCCCCACACAAATTCAGGCCTTTACTGTAGCTAATCCACCTTCCAATACCACTTTCTGCTTTTTTGGCTAGGATTTCACAAAAGTAAATGCTTTTTATAATCTTCCAGATCTTCCAAATCCATCTTCCCAATTAGTAGTTCCCAGAGCAAGGCTGCTCCAGCTGTTGCAGCTCTGAGATATGGGCTGGGTAAGTAGGTTCTCACAGCTCTCAGAGAAGACCCCACAGGTGGCCAACCCCTGACCCCAGCCCATCACCGCATTGATTCCATGCGAACAGATGTTCAATAACCTTGGGGAAAAAACTGGGTCAGTTGAAACTGGAAAATAAAAATAAAACAAATTATTAAAGGTGATAGCTACAGGGAATGGAGCTTACTAATGCCATTTACATTTGACAACTCTATGAAGTGAGTATAATGCCCATTTTACAGATGGGATAACTGACTGCTACCTAGGCAGACAGTGGTACAACTGAGACTTAAACTTAAGTCCTCTGTAAGTCTTGTGTTCTTCCACCAGGCCACGTGTCAAATCTCTCATTTGATGGCCCTTATCACCCATCATCTTTGATGTATATCCTTAGAAGAATATTCTATAGGTCATGCCCAAATAGGGACAGTTTTGATGATGACAAATGGTAAATTGCATGAGGTATCAGGACAATAGATGTAAACTTGACTGTCCCAGTCAAAGTGGGCTGTATGGTCACCCTAATTTATGGTGGGCAGAGTTTGACACGTAGTGGGGAAAAAGATGCATGCATGTCATTTATCTAGAAAAACAAGGGCCTGGGCAGATTTTTACTAGGGACAGAGTTCAGGCTATTGGCTGGCTCTTAGTACCTCTGGGAAAGGACCACTGCATCCCATCCTGCTTCCAAAGGGTGCTTCAAGATCACCCACGGAAGGCCTCCCCCTGGGAGCCTAGCTTTCCTGCCACACAGTTCCCTCCCTCACCTAAATCTATTCTTCTCTTTGCTGTAATCTCCATTAATATTCTGGTCTGAACTGCGTCCTGTAAGGAGGCAGCAGGAAGCTCTGCCTGGATTAGCCAGGCGCAGTGAGACTCTCAGGGGACAAAAGACATCCAAATCTTGCAGGTGTGGGCTGAATCCCAAGTCTATTTGGCAGGAGAAGAGCTCCAGAGGTTTCCAGGGATATGTGCATTCCTTCTTTCTCTCTGTTTCTCTCTCTCTCTCTCTCTCTCTCTCTCTGTCACACACACACACACACACACACTTTCACATAAAGTCTTCCCTATAGGTTTGAAAAGTCAGTTCATGGGGACATGATGGAGGGTATCAAACATCACTGAAGAACACTTGGAGGTCCTCGCCTCACCTTTGTGTAACCTGAGCTGGCTGGGTGATATGTCTGCTAAAAACAGCTAATGCCACCGAAGGAAATATTCCTAAGGCCTGGCATCATAAGACCTACATTAAGCTTCTGCCTTTGATGCTTCTAGCTGTGTGAGCCTGAGAAAGTCACTTTGGTTCTCTGAGATTCAGCTTCATCTTCTGTAAAATAAAAATAATATCTAGTTCATTGAGTTGCTGGAGGATCAACTAACACACTTATGAGAACACACGGCAAATTCTAGTCTTAATCCAAACTGTGATGTGATAATGACAGTAATGGTGACAGAGGACAGTGATAAAAGATAACTTTGAAGAGGATGATGTTGATGAAGATGCTGAGGAGGGGGGTGTCGGTGCTGCTGCTGAGGATGTTGGTGATGATGACGATGATGATGAAGATGAGGGAGGCCTAAGGAAAACTTAGGAGGGAAAACTTATATATCATGAGCACCTTGCCATGATCCAGGGCTACCAAGAGTTCTCATGGCCTTACTTTGTGTCCCTTGCGGTGACTTTACAAAGTCTCCAATGAGTTTAAGCAGGGCAAAGTAATTAGCCCAAGGCCATCTGGGCTTAAAAAAAAAATTGCAGGACCAGAAACGAGGCATTTTATAAAACAAAAATTCTGTAAATTCTTAATCTTTATGTGCATCACTTCCCCATACAAGGAAGACTGTTTCCATGCCACCAGCACAATCCCCTTCAGGAGGAGTGAGGCAGGCATCATGGGACTGTCCAGAAGCTATATAAACATCTGTTTAGGAGAGTGACCACCTGTCAAGTGGACCCTGATGACCACCTGACCATGTTGACTCTATGATTTCAGAAGATACATGTGTGTCCTACCTGTACCCTGGGCCCCCTGGACTGCCAAATCTTTTCATTTTGTCAATGTAAAATAAACTGTGGCTAAGATTAGAGACTGGAGCCACACTGGCTTGTCTCAGAGAGGGTAAGGGCCTTGCCCAAGAATTCACAGCAAGTTGACAGCAGCACCAGGTGCAGAGCCCAGGTGTCCTGGTTTGTCATATTCTTCTCCAGGAGATCAAATCCTCATTTGTGGATGTCAATATATGTTGTTTGCCCTGCCCCTCTGGTGGCAAGTCTCCTCCACATTTGCCCAGCTGATGAGTTATTATTGATTTTATCTGCTTCTAATAGCTTTTTTTTTTTTGGCCTGGCTCTGTCTTCAGAACCAACCAGAATCCTGGGAAACTAACCATAGTGCTCCTCTGAAGACAAACAGCAGTGTATATATTGCCGTGACTGTGACAGCAACTGGTCTACCTAAGTGATTTTATTGACACCTCAAGCACATTACAGAGAAGCAGGTGGAGCAAGGATAATGATCTCATGTTTACAAGCGAAGTGACTGAAGTTCACTGGGGTTATGTGCCAGGCACCACCCTCTGTAAGCCTTAGTTTCTCCACCTGGACAAGGTCTTTTCCAATTCTAACAGTCTATGTTAGTGATTTTTCAACCGGTTGCCGTAGCGCACTGGTGTGCCATGAGAGGATCTTAGGTGTGCTGGAAAAACGTTTAAAGATCATTAATTAAATTATTTTCAAAAGCACAGTAAATATGTTTTTGGGAGGGAAGTCAACATAATTTAAGTGTTCCATGGAAACTTAACTATAGGTTCAAATGTGCTGTCTATGCTTTATAATTTGTTCAAGGTCACACAATTAGTTAGGAGAACAATCAAAACTGGACAGAATTCTCCTATGCCAATGACCTTTTTAATACTAATTATATTGGTTTCCTGGGGCTGCCGATACAAAGTACCACCAACTTGGTGACTTAAAATAAGAGAAATGGATTCTCGTAGCATGGAAAGCTAGAGTCTGCAATTGAGGTGTTGGCAGGGCCACGCTCTCTTCAACACCTCTAGAGGAGGGTCCTTCCTTGCCTCTCCCAGCTTTGGTGGCTCCAGAAGTCCCTTCTGCATAACTCCAGTCTCTGTCTCTTCTTCCCTCTGTCTGAGTCTGCCTGGGGTGTTCTCTTCTCTGTGTGCGTCTGTGTCCAAATTTCTTTCTTCCTTTAAGGTCACCAGTCAGGGCCCACTGTAGTGACCTCAGTTTAACTTGATCACATTTGCAAAGACCCTAATAAGGGTGACATAAATAAGGTCACATTCACAGGTACTGAGGGTTAGGACTTCAACATACCTTTTAGGGGGACACTATTCAACTTCTGACACTAATAACACCTAACCTTTTTAAAAAGCTTTCCTCAGTGCCAGGCTCTTTTACGTGGATTCCTTCGCTTAACATGCACATGAAATGAACATTATTATTAGCTCCCTTTTATATGGGAAGAGACTGAACAGAGAACCCGAGTGACTTGCTCAAGGTCAAACAGACACAGACCTGGGACCTAACCCTCCTTAGCTGACTGCAGAGGCTGCACCTTAGCCACTAGGAAGCACCGCCTCTGTTGTGTGTGGCCCGGTAGCCCCCAAGCTTGTGGTTTCATGTGGGGGTGGCTGTGAAGAAGGCTGTGTCTGTGAGGACCAAACACGGCTGACCTAGTAATTTTGTTTTGTCAGCTGAAACGCCAACACATAGTGAGTTGATATTGAGTCTGGCATCCCCCTCGTGACTCTCTGAGTGGCTGTGGTTTCCCACAGCAGCCTGCGGCCCAGGGTGAAGTCATAGGAGAGGGTGGGCATGATCTGAGTCCCAGGGAGGCAGGAACACTGGGAACCTCACCTTGACATTGGGCTTGGGTTCTGGGAAGAGTGCTGAATGCCTGGATCCGCTCTCCCTGCACTGCTGAGAACCTGCAAGGGGCCATGGTGGTAGCTACGAACAACATGCAAATAGACAGCACCAGATGGGGGTCCCTGGTTCGTTGCCTATTAGCTGTGTGGCCTCTGGAAAGTTGCCTAAATTCTCTGAGCCTGTGTTTCCTCAGCTGTCCCTACATCATAGAACTGTATTAAAGACACAAGTGCTGACCCCATGCCCACCCCAGAGGAAGTGCAGCAAATGGTCACTCATTGTGGCTGGTATGACGAATTTGGGATGTGTCAGGAAGTAGGAAAGAAAATGGAATATTGATCCCTTCAAGAAATTTATAGCAAGTAATCACACAATGAAGTGGCCCTAGTACATGTAAAACAAATGCAGATTGAATCAAGGTAAGACTTGGAGCTGGCAGGGGGTGAACAGAGAGGTTTCATGGAGAAATGGCATCCTGAGAGGAAAGGAAGGAAGACGGACTAGGTGAGGGCCCTAGAGCCCATACCTCGAGGGCTTGGGGGGCCTTCCGCCACCTGCAGCAGCCCTGGGTGAGCTCATTCTCCTCTAGGGACCTAGTCCCAGACATCTCCTGAGCTGGCCAAGCTCCTCCTTCCTCTCTTCCTTCCCCATAAGTCACACCCTGCCCCCCTGCCCCCCCAAGACACACACACACATGCACACGCACACACGCCACTTTTTGTTTGAAGAATCACCAAACCCGGGTTTTCCCTGGGAAGGGTCTGTCAGTCAAGAAGTGTGTTACCCAGAGCTAATGAGTAACTCAAGAGAGATCAAAAGATAGAAGTGATGCCTTTTATTAAGCTCACAGATTTATTATAAGTGAGCCGGCAGGACCACACAGGACTCCCATCCCAGTGCAGGAAAACTGAGTGTGTGTGTGGTCTGGAGCAGTCGAAAGGCAGCGAGACGGAAGGTGTGAATCTAATAAAAGCTATAATTGGCACCCTCTTTTCCAGCAAAACCGACCAGCCACTTCTCCCCATTGCTGGGCTCTCTTCTTGTGGGGATGGGTGTTAACAAGAGGCTCAGCCCAAGGGAGGGGCCTGGGAGTGGGCAAGGGGAGGCTTCAGCTGGAGGCCAGGGCCAGAGGCTGCATCTGAATGACCAGTGGCTCCAAAGTGTAAGATCAGCAGAGGAGCCGCTGGTTTTTCCCTGGGAGACTGTTCACTAAGGTGACGGGAAGGTGTGGTTTCTTTCTGTTTTTTTTTTTTTTTTTTGGTTGCAGTTGGGCTGGGGCCGGGTTTGAACCCACCACCTCCATAATATGGGGCTGGCGCCCCACTCCTTGAGCCACAGGTACTGCCCAGAAGGTGTGTTTTTGAAGATACCCCAGGCTGATCACAGGCATTCAATCAACTATCTGCCCCTTTCTCAGGACAGAGGGCCAAGGAAGCTGAGTCATTTCCATAAACTGGTGTCTGATTCATGTTAGTATTAATATTTTATCATAATAAATATTGTAAGTATTTGTTGCAGTAGCAGCATTTCTTTTTCACAAAGGCTATAGTAGTGAACTCCAATTCCCACAACCTCCAAATTCCACAAGAAAGACCATGGCAGCATGTGTCTGGGGGACCTTCTCTGCAAACGCTGATAAACAAGTAGTGGGCATTGTTTCAGGATTTTCACAAGACAAACTCAGCATTTGCTGGACATCTATTTCTACTTTGGCCAAACCAGGACACTGGACTTCCCTTCTCTGAAGATGACTGCCAGAAAGCCAGCCATATAGAAGGAGGCTCTTTTTTTTACAAAATTTGTGCGTTTTCCAGCAAGTCGGAACACCTCTGGGCCTCAGTTTTGTCATCTGTATGAGAAGGTAGAGCTGCTTGGCCATGAGGCCTTTTCCAGCTCTGATACTGAATCTGTGTAACTCCAGCACCTGTTTCCTGGCCCAGAGTCCCTCTGCTCCCCAGAATGACTGCAGCCTGTGTTCCCCACTACCCTCAGCCCCACCATACCCCCGCCCCTCCCATCTTCCTTGTTTTCAGCCGTCTCTCCATCTGCACAGCACCCCACCCCACCTTAGCATGCATTAGAGCTCTGCTAATTCTGCTCTGGCAAACCCGCAAGCCTGATAATTCCCCCCAACATTCCTTGGCAGGTTCCCCCTTCTCCTCCTCAGCAGAGATTTAAGAGCCAAGAGCAGTGATGAGCTCATGTTCTGCTCTGGCTTCATTACTTCTAGAAAGCCAGCTTCCTCTATTATGCACTATTAATTATTGCTGCAAGTAATTGAATCTAAGTTGAACATTGTGAGACAACTAAAAAAAAAATTCACCTTCATTCCAAGAGGTTTTACTTTGAATGCTTTTTATTACTTGCTCTGTCTTAAAATTTTACTCTTATGATAAAAATAAAAGAAAGAAATTGTGGGATAGTTGTTGCTTATGCTTATACAGACTGTAGCACTCAAAGTAGGTTTTGGTAGATTGATAGGGGACTGGGGGAGATGGCAGGAATAAGGAACCCTAACGTTAACTAGGCACTTCATGTTTGTGAGCTCATCAACTTCAGAACATTTGAGCATTATTATTTCCATTTTGCAGGTGAAGGGATCAAGGCTTCCAGAAGTTAAGTCCTACAGCTAGTGGCAGAGCTGGGCTTGGATCCAGGCCTGCCTGACTCCAAACTTAATGCCCACTGTCTTTATTCACTGAGGCTGAAGTTTCTGCAAACATAAGTTCAAGGGCATCAGGCCACAGTAAACATGTACAGTAAAGGCTTTCCCTCATTGCAAGTTACAGTGCTTGGTCATTTGTTTCATCCCCAAATGGGAACAACTGAAATTTTTGAGTAGGTAAGAACAGTAAAGTACAAGCACTGTAGTTGCAAAAAATCATTTTTGCTTTACGATATAGCAATAGAGAGAACATTTGGTGGGCCTGGATTTACAGAGCTGATTTTTGTTTTTCCATTCTTAAAAACTGTTAAAATACATCCTGGAGCTGCATTTTAAAAGTTTCTATCTCCCCTGCAGGTCTTACTACCCCTCCCTTCCCTATTGATTAAGAAAGTTGCTCCTGAGTTATGCTGTGGGTAGCTCCAGAGCTCAGGTCACCCTGTCCTGTCCCATCCTCTTCCACCTCCACCCCCAAAGAGATGAGTGAGGCCCAAGACCCTGCCTTTGTCCCTGTGGTTACTACTCACATGAGCCTGGGGGGCTGCAGCCGGCAAGGAGGAGGCACTGGGTTTCTCCATTCCCAGTGACACAAGGAGCTCCAGGCCTTCCTCAGGCTTCTGGAGGACAGCTTTGTCCAGGAATTCTTCTCCAAAGACCTGTGCTTCTGGATTTTGGATAAACATCTCCTGGCCATAGTGCTGGTCTACTTACAGTGCACCCTCCTGAAACTCAGCAGGTATACCCACAGCAGCCTGTTCCTGGCACTGTACCTTGCAAATGACATGGAGGAGGGCCTGGGAGAGTCCAAATGTGAGATTTTCCCATGAGCCCTGGGAGAAGATTGGTACCTTCAGGTGGCAAAATTCCTGCACCAGAGGGACAAGCTGGGGGCACAGATGAGCTTCTAGGCAGTGGGGAGCCGCCAGTGCTGTGAGGAGGTCATGGCAATGGAGCCATCCCACTGGGCTTGGACTTGGGAGCAGTTCATGGCTGGGTTCAGAGGGGCTGTCCACAGGTCCAAGGTCACTCCCCCGGGCCCCCAGCCTCTCACTACTCCACTGTTCCCCCTGGGGCTCATCCCAGCACCACAGTCGCCACCATCCTTTGTCTGCATTATCCAAGCGCCCAGCCCTGACCTCAGAGCGCCATCATCCTCATTCCCAAAATTATCTCTCAGGAGCCAAAACCTCTGGGGTGGGGAGTTTCTCATCACTTTGCACCCTCAGATGCAGCTAGAGCCAGGCACCTACAACTTCTGCATCTTCCCAGACCCTTCACCATGCCCCAGGAGCTGATGCCTCACAGAGGGAAGAACGGTCCACCAACTGGCCGATGACCGCTGACCCCCACCTCTGGCCTCCTGTCTTACGGGCCCCAGGCTGGCAGTGTTGCCCCTATCCCTTCCTCCCAACCTGCAACGTCTAATAAATTTGCATCCACAGGACAACAACAACAACAAAGAACCACCCACTCCTCTGGCGACCTTACATTTTGGAGCCTTGCAGAGAAGGGAAAGCTGTACTTTTTCTCTTAATTCTTCTGCTACAGAGACGTGAGTGTGTGGTTAACATTTCTTGAATGCTAACACAAGTGCAAGTACAGCAGAACCTCCATAGTCGACCACCTCCCTATACTGACCATCTTATTAAGCTGACCTAATTTCCATAGCCCAGACATGCCCCATATGCATGTATCAGTACAGGAGGCCTACTTCCTTAGGTTGACCATCTGCATGTGTTGACCAGTTCATCACAGTCCTTTTAATGCTCAGCTTACAGGGGTCCTACTGTATTTGTTAAAAGACATGCATGGTAGAAAGAGCGGGAGCTAAGAAGGACAGTAGAGATGTTTGTTCCAGAATAAATTTTGAACATCGGGCGGCGCCTGTGGCTCAGTGAGCAGGGCGCCAGCCCCATATGCCGAGGGTGGTGGGTTCAAACCCAGCCCCGGCCAAACTGCAACAACAAAAAAATAGCCGGGCGTTGTGGCGGGCGCCTATAGTCCCAGCTACCCGGGAGGCTGAGGCAGGAGAATCGCCTAAGCCCAGGAGTTGGAGGTTGCTGTGAGCTGTGTGATGCCACGGCACTCTACCAAGGGCCATAAAGTGAAACTGTCTCTACAAAAAAAAAAAATAAAATAAATAAATTTTGAACATCATGTATGAAAGAAGGGGCCAGGGAGAGGAGAAGAAAGTGAGGTGGAGGGAAAATAGAAGCTTTTTTTGGTGGTTTAAGCTCCTCTCCTTACTTTAGACCACAAGTCAGCAAACTTCGATCCATGGGCCACATCGCATCTGCCCCCTGTTTTTGTACAGTGTGCAAGCTAATTTTTTTTTACATTTTTTAATGGTTGAAAAAAACAAAAGAAGAATACTATTTTGTGACATATGAAAATTGTACAAAATTTCAACGTTCATAAATAAAGTTTTATTGTCAGACAGCCATGCTCTTTTTTTTTTTGACAGAGTCTCGCTATATTGCCCTGGGTAGAGTGCTGTGGCATCACAACTCATAGCAACCTCAAACTCTTGGGCTTAAGTGATTCTCTTGCTTCAGCCTCCCAAGTAGCTGGGACTACAGGTGCCTGCCACAACACCCAACTATTTTCTGGTTGTAGTTGCCCGTTATTTGGCAGGCCCGGGCTGGATTTGAACCCACCAGCCCCAGTATATGTGGCCAGCGCCCTAGCCACTGAACTACAGGCGCTGAGCTGAGCCACGTTCATTTTTAAAGCACACTGATTTACCAATACCAAGGGCTTTTAGTTTCTCTCTGGTTGTGCTAAGTCAAAGCAGAGCCATGAAAAATTCTCTGCTCTTACGTTTGTCACCCTTCACGAGGAGGCTCCTGCCAGGCATTGCCTTGAAAGAGTTCACTCTGGTCCGTGTTAAAGATGTTGTCATGTTAGAAGCCTCTGGAGGAGTCTAAGAACTTTTTCATGAACTCTTCCACAACTTCTACTGGAACTTCATTGGATTCACCACACAAAACTTTCTGGGAGATCCCATGTTGCAGTATAAATTTCTCAATCTAAACCACTTAGTACTTGGAAATCTGCCACCCTGAATTCCTGTGCAATCTCTCTCTCTCTTTCTCTTTTTTTTTTTTTCTGTCCATCCTAGTTTGTCCTAACCTGTGCAAATTTTTTAGCAATTTCTTGGATCATCAGCCAGGAGATTTGGGCGTTAACTGCCCTCATTTTTTTCGAAGCAGCTAATATGGCTTCATTGACTTCATCGAGAGAATTTTTCCACCTTTTCTGTGGTAGGTCTCCACTTTCCTTACTATATCTTTCCAAGTACTCATGTTCATAATTTTGGGTGTGGCTAACTGTGGCCTTGCTTCACCAAAATGATCCACCAAATTTCTTTAGCTGCTGCTTTCCAGAAAATATAGAAGACCAACCTTTTCCTCCAGCTCTTTGAGTTCTTTCTTTTGGGCCATCATATCTGGATTAACTATAAACAATTTTTTTTTTCAGTTTTTGGCTGGGGCCAGGTTTGAACCTGCCATCTCTGGTATATGGGGCTGGTGCTCTACTCCATTGAGCCACAGGCACCACCCCTAACTAAAATTTTTCAGTATTTATAGGATACACCTACAATTCAGACCAGTCATTCTCATTGAAAAAAATCTTCTGAAACACATAATAAACAATGGGATGTCAGGCCTAATCCCACATGAGTTAATAATAAAACATGAAGAAAGAATTTATACTAAAGAAAAAATAATATAATTGGCTCAGCACCCATGCTCAGTGGTTAGGGTGCCGGCCACATACATCGAGGCTGGCAGGTTCGAACCCAGCCTGGGCCTGCCAAACAACAGTGACAACTACAACAAAAAAATAGCCGGGCATTGTGATGGGTGCCTGTAGTCCCAGCTACTTGGGAGGCTGAAGCAAGAGAATCGCTTAAGCCCAAGAGTTTGAGGTTGCTGTGAGCTATGATGTCATAGCACTCTACCACGGGCAACATAGTGAACTATCTCAAAAAAAAAAATAAATACAATTAAGGGGCAAAACCCATACCTACTACCCCTTGGTATGGAGAGGACTCAACTGCTCAAGTTATACAGGGTAAATTAATATTGTGTGTCACAGTACAAGTGGTCAAGATACAACTTACAGAAGTGGTCGATATAGAGAGGTCAGTCTTCCATTGAGCACATGTGGTACATGTCTGGCCTATGAAATTTAGGTCACCTTAAGGAGGTGCTCAGTGTAGGGAGGTAGTCAACTATGGTTTCTACTATATTTAGGGAAATGCTTTTAACATTGTTACAAGGATTCAGTGTAGCTGTCTCTTTTTCCTGAAAATTTTTTAGTTGCGTGGAAACATATATGTCCTCTAATCTTTTGCTTTTGAGAAGTTCTTGTTAGAAGCTTTCAAACAGTTTGCCTTATTTTGTTTCTGGCAAACTATGTAAGTTTTCAAGTGGTTTCCCCATGGATGTGTGAGCAAATTAATCGGAAAGATGAAATTGAGGGTGAATTCTTTCTACTTATTTGGCATGTTTCTATAATAAGTTATAATTTAAAAATAAAACACATAAAATATCTAAAAGTATATTTCTGATTTTAAAAGTCCTTGTATGGAATTAGGTGCTTACTTACCCCTAAATGGGACTGTCAATAGCTTTGAATTACCTCCGGAAGCTCCTAAGTCTTGAAGAATTACTTAGATTTCAGGAGAAACCAACTGAACTGTAGAGGACTCAAGTTGTCATATTTGCCTTCTAAAAGCAAGCACTAAAAGGACTGAACTCATTTGTTAGTTAAGTATTAAAGTTTAAGTAGACGTTGGATAGCTCAGCCACAGAGGTTTCAGGTTTTGGAGTCAACCCATTCAATTTTGTATTCTAACACTAGTTGTGTGACTTTGAGTCAGTAACATAGTGCTGCTGAACCTCAGAGAAGTCTCTTTACATTGCTGGTGGTGGTGGTGGTAGTTGGGAGGTGTGTCAGGGTAGGGGGTCCCAAAAGGGATTTCAGGGAGAAGAGTGTGTGGCAAGGTGACTGGAGCCCGGTGGCTGATACAATACCAGGTACACTCAATGAGTGTTAGCTGATTATCTCAGTTCCTAGCAAAATCACCATGGGAACCTCCCCTTATTAAATCTCATCTGCTCTAGGCTAAACATGTTAAACATTTCATGTGGATAATTCAAAGAGCCCACTGTGTGTATACTAGGTTTTCTTTAATTTCAGAGCAGAAATGAGTTTGGCAGTTCTTCCTCTGCTCGTCGGAGACCCAGCCCTCCTCGGATGCATGAGGAAGTCTGTGGGCACTGGGCTGGCCAGACCCCAGGAGCATCTCGGGCCTTCCTGCTGTGCTGCCTACCTCCCCACCAGCCAGCACGGGGGGCCCGTGGCCCCTGGCAGGCCTCCACAGGCTGGAGCCAGAGAGCAGCCTGGGGATTCGGGGCTCCTGTTGGTGGTGCCCCTGGAGCATCTTCCTCTGTTCCTTCAACCCCCACCCCAGTCGGCTCCAGCCTTGTCCTCTGCCCTCCCCTTCCCCTCTGCCACCTGTTGCTCCTGACAAGTTTTCACTCCTCCTGTTTTACTGCAAAACAGATGGCAAGGGGCCTTAAAGGATGGTCTACGTGGTTCCCTAAAGCAAAACCCCAGTTCTTTGGGTTTTCCAAGCTTGTTGTGGCCAGTTACAAAGACAATACTTCTGAGGGTGAACCTCTCGGCTCTTCCATTTTCTTTCCCTCCCCCCACCTTCCTTCTCCCTCTCTCTCCAACTCCCTCCCCACTTCTTTTCCCCTGACTCCAGATGGTGGTGATTATGAAGATATGGCTGAAAGATTCTCCCAAGGGGAAAAAAGTGCATCTCGCAAGATGTTTGGCCAGGAGCTGAGAAGGAGACTTGGGAGTGAGAAGGTAGAAATTGAGCAGGGGGTGTGGATGTGTCATGGGGCCCCTTGGCAGTGAAGTGGCTGTGAGGGAAGGCAGGAGAAATGACCCTGGAGATTACCTTTCCCGCTTGCAGCCACCTTGACAGACCCTTGCAGCCCCCAGCCGGCACAGTGTCGGTGAGAATGGCAGGAGGGTGTCCACCCCCAGTAGGAATGCAGTCATGAGCAGGAAGCAGGAGAATGTCCAGGCTGCAGTGGGGGAGGGGAGTAACTGGTATTGCCAGCCAGCTGGGGGACAGTCACAGGATCAAGGGTGCTTCCATCTCAAGATGTCGGGGACCAAGCTTACCAAGACACCCTCACATGTGTGTGTGTTTGCTTCTGTGAAGATGTGTACACTGAACGCAATGCTGTATCTAGACACAGAATGGGCGGGTGTGCTTAGATGTGGGCAGCGGCCAGCTTGCTGCTGGCACCAATAACATCCCATCCCATCACTTTTTCAGTGAATTCTTCCCCCAAAATCTCTTTCATTGTTCTCCCTTAGCCCTTGTCCATACATATTTTGCTTCTCTGTCTCTCTCTCTCAGCTAGAACTTCAATCTCTCTCTCTTTTATTTGTTTTGGTAGAGACAGAGTCTCACTGTACTGCCCTTGGGTAGAGTGCCATGACGTCACACGGCTCACAGCAACCTCCAGCTCTTGGGCTTACGCACTTCTCTTGCCTCAGCCTCCCAAGCAGCTGGGACTATAGGTGCCCGCCACAACGCCTGGATATTTTTGTTGTTGTTGTTGCAGTTTGGCCGGTGCCCCACTCACTGAGCCACAGGCGCCGCCCCAAGAGAACTTAAATCTCTTGAGGATAGGGGCATTGTTTTGTTCACTGCTACATCTCCAGCCCTAGGAGGCTTATAGTAAGTGTTCAATAAATATTTTTTAGAAGAAAGAAGAGAGAGAGAAATGGAGAAAGGAGGGGGAGGAAAGAATGTGAAAGTGAGAGAGAGGGGAAAAGCAAGGGGAATGGAAGGAATGAAGGGAAGGTGGGAGGGAGAGAGGGAAAGAAGTGAAGTATCTAGACCAAGCCCGGGAGTTGCCTGACTGGCCCTGGCTGTCTTTGATGATTCCTATCCCGGAATGCTGCATTGAGAACAGCTCAGATCATCCCTGTAACTGAGGCAGGAAGGACTCTGAGAATGGAGACAGCCTGTCATAGGTCTGGGCGTGGTCTGACAAGGAGTCCCCAGGAGGCAGTCCCTAGAATTAGGCTCTTTTCTTGATGTTGGCTGATGAAGTCTCTTCAGTGGTGGGAGGGGACAGGCTCACCAGCCCCTTTGGACTGGCTAGCAGCTACCATTTTCTGCAATAGCATGTGCATTGTTGAATTTAAGCCTCACAGCATCACTATAAGACAGGTACTATTAACGTGCTAGTGTTTTGGGCCTGGCTTGGTGGCTCACATCTGTAATCCTAGCACTCTGGGAGACCCAGGTGGGAAGACTGCTTGAGCTCAGGAGTTCGAGACCACCCTGAGCAAAAGTGAAACCCTGTATCTACTAAAAAATAGAAAAATAAGTTAGACATTATGGTGGGTGCCTGTAGTCCCAGGTACTTAGCTGGGACTAAGTCCCAGGAGGCTGAGGCAGGAGGACTGCTTGAGCCTAGGAATTTGAGGTTTCTGTGAGGTAGATGATGCCACTGCACTCTAGCTTGGGCAACAGAGTGAGACTTTATTGAAAGGAAGGAGGGAAGGAAGAAATGAAGGAAGGAAGGAAGGAGAAAGGGAAGGAAAAAGGAAAAGAAAGAAAAGAAAAGGAAAGGAAAAAAAGAAGATCCTGGTATTCCTAAAAATTAAGGTCACTAGAGATCAAGTGACTTATCTGCTTAGCATCACAGAGATGATGGTGAGGACTTTGAGCTTTGACCCAGTTTTGATGGAGCCCAGGGCTTCCCTCTTCCTGTCATTCTTGGCCCCGCAAGTGTCCTATGTTGGGCTTCCCAGGAGCAGCCCATCCTGTGAAGCTTTGTCTTCCCCTCCAAAGCTAAAAGCTCTGTTCTCTGGATGCTAATAAATTCATTCCCAGAAAGGTGCTAGTTATGGATAATGGCTGGGTTGTTAATTCTTAGAGAGCTGAATGAGATAACCCTTGTAAAGGTCAAGTCATCTGCTCTGAGCACAAAACAGATGGAACCTAGTAATTACAGCACAGTGCCTAGTGTGTAGTAGAAGCTCAAACTTTTTTCTAGCTGTTGTTATTGTTCCTAAGTTGAGAAACCAGGATCCCACATTCTTTACTATTTTTCTCCCTTTTTTAGCTATTTTCATTTCAGTCTAACCCTCAACAGTCTTCCACAGTTGAAAAAGTTCTCTCACACACATTATGTCTTTCAGGCTTTTCAACAAGTTACTCAACAGCCTCATTGATCAGATGAAGAAACCGAGGCTCCAGGGCTCTTAGCGTTGGTGCCATTTATCCCAGCCCTGCTCTTTCTCCTCTCCCCTTTTCTTAGTCCACAAAGAGCTACCAGACACTCACTGGAGTGCAGAAGCTAAGAACCATGATGTTTGTCTTCTGTCATTTCTGTTTTCTCATGATCTGGGAGTGTTGGCGTGGTTTCCAGGTCTGGTATGATAGGAATCACATTGTTTGTGCAAAATAGAAAAACTTCTGTCAACCTAGCCTGGCAAATTTCTAGCTTTCACTTTTAACATCAAGGGATGTCACAGTTCTCTAGCATTGTGTTTGAGGACTCGGCTTGGAGTCTCAGTTCTTCCAGGAAGCCCTTCCGTCCAGGTGAGGAGTTTGAGGGGCAGACAGGTGTTAGTCTGATTTGGGTCTGTACTCTGGGTTTCTCTATTGTTTGAATCTTGACGCATTTTTAGTTTTATGACCTGATTGGCCATAGATCATGATGCATGTGTTATTTATGTAGTGGATTTGTGGACTGAAGAGCTAGCAGCAAAGTGGGTGCTTTGATGCAGCAACTATTCACAGTGAAAGTGTGTGGTCACTAAAAGCCGAACTTTATTATTGGGGGACTAGTGCTCATAATGTTTCCTGGCAGCTGAAATTTGTGTATCAGAACCATGCAAAACAGGAACTGCCTGTGTTCAGTTGGCTGCTAGACATCTCCACCTGGAAACCCAGCAAGCACCTTAAACCTGCACCTCTCCCTTGAATCCTCTCTTTTCTGATTCTCTATGTCACTTTCCAGCTAGGAACTCAGGCGAGGAGCCTGGGACCCTCTTCCTCTCCTGATCCCAGTTGCTCCACATCCAATTCCCAAGCACCCCTAATTCCATGTCCTAAATATCTCACAAAGACATCCTGACCCCTGTCCTCCACATTTGTTTGTGGTGTATGGTGACATTGTCTCACAACCTCTGCAGCCGCCTGTGCAATCAATCCTTCACACGACTGCCATTAACTAAAACACAGAGCTGATGCCATTATGATCTCCTCAAAACCTTTCAGTGTTACCCCATAATGTAGAGAATAAACTCCAACCCTATTGCCATGGCAGATAAGGCCTTCCACAAGTGAGGCCCTGCAGACATCTGTTCTCTTATCGCTACTTGTCAATATTCGATGCCTTCGAGCCACAGAACTGTGCTGTAGTTGGCTCCTATTCTGTTCACAGCAGCTTCTTACCAGGAACGTTTCCCTCCTCAATTTTCCCATAGTTTCCTGGTGTGGCTGTATTATTTCTCTTATCATATGGCTTTGTAAAAAAACTGCTACTATGTGCACCTCCTCTACCAGGAGCAGGGTCTGTGTTTTATTTATCTGTGTATTACAAGGTAGGTGTTCAATAATTGTTCCTTATGTAACTGAAGAAGAAGTTGCACAGTTGATCTGTACTGGGTCAATTTGCATGGAATGTTGCAGCAAATATTGACTCTCTCAGTTGGTGAGAGCTGATGTGTACCTATCTCGCTCTCATTTTGTTCACTGCCACGCCTAGAACCTAGGGTAAGTAGCAAATATATATTTATTGAATTAAATAATTCATAATTTATGAGTTAGTGTCAGTATGAGGTGAAATTTTGTTGATAGGAGTGGGGAAACCAGGCATTTGAGAATTTAGTAAGGCCCATGAAAGGGGATGTCAAAGTATTCCTGGGTCAGCAGGTAGAAAGAGGGCCACTTTTTCTCCTAAGCCCAGATAACAGAATATCTGTGGGGTCCCTAAGGGCTGAAACCCACCCGCCCCCCATGCTCCAATCTCTCTGAATAGGTGAGAGGAAACATTAGCAGGCAGACGGTTCCTGCCACCCCAGGAGTGGGGTTCTTGGAAAGGTATTATCAGTCCCATCCATCAGGACGGGGCTGGAGCTCATCACCTTCCAAGAATATGACTGACTGGCAAATTTGAGTTCAAAAGAAGATTAGATTTCAAGGCAACTAGAAGCTATTCAGTGAAAGCCAAGTTTTACGGGGAGAGTTTCCTCTGTCTCCTCTCTTCTCTTTCTCCCTCCAGGGCAACCCAGGGCTTGTTGGGACCTGAATAAGAACTGACAGTGCCTGACTGTTCCCCTAATTGAGGAAAGGAGAGAGGGAAAACCAGGCTCTGGACTTGTGCCTGAGCCCAGGGAGGATCCAGGCACCTCATGTCCCTGGGTGCCCTGGTGAGACTTGCTGCCGGATGCCTGGGCCGGGCCTGAGCACCCAGTGTCAGCAGTCAGCAGCTTCCCTCAGGAGAAGAGGCCTTTACTGACACTCACTAACTCATGAATTATGTAATTCAATAAATATGTATTTGCTACTTACCCTGGGTTCTAGGCCTACAGTGACCATAATAAAAGAAGTCACTAATAACAAGTTAAAGTCTATGTTTGTACAGAACTTTCCAATTTACAAAGCCCCATTGCAGTTTTCACCACAATGCCATAGTGAAGGAGGTAGGTAGGTGCCCTGTGGATAAGAAATCTGGAGCCAGGAGAGGTTAAAGGAGTTGATCATAGTCACACAACTGGCAGATGGTGGCACGGGCCTTGACAGATGACACTCACTGATGACTGATCACCTCCATGGTAGCTGATGTACTTCTAAGCACTTTCGTGTGTTACATTTAATGCTCAACAGCCACCCTTATTCCCGTCTTATAGATGAGGAAATTGAAGCTCAGATACACTAAGTAATTTGCTTAAGGCTATACAGGGGTTAATGGTGGAGCCAGAATTTAAGGCCAGAGTTGGTCATATAACCCCTGCTTGATTCTAAATTTCTAAATTTTTTTTTTTTTTTTTTTTTTTTGGAGGGATCCCCATGTTTGAACTTTGAAGATGTGGTCGCAGCCACACCCTTCTTAATCTCCACGGGGAATCCTTACCTTACCGCAGCTGTCACAACTGGCGATGGCAGGCTGAGGGCCTATGGGGGAGGGCCCAGACCAAAAGGCACAAGTGCACAAAATGCAAAAGCCAACACACCACCAATCAGAGGGCAGGCTGACAATCAGAAGTCAAAACAATACAGCGTCAGGCGGCAAACAAGAAGGATATTTGAATCCCAAATCGTTAGTAACAACCAGAATGTCTGGAGAAGGAAGGGACAAAAGAAATAGACAATCTGAAGAAAGCGCATATTTGATTGTCTTTTGATTTCACGTGGACTTAATCTAGTTCACTGTCCTGTCATACAACCTTATTTAACCTCACATTAACTCTGTGAAGAGACCGAGTCCTGGAAGCTACGTTGCCACCCATTAATCCTCCGAAAGTGTTGGCAAAACTTAGCTGTCAGCATAAGATGATCTAAATTCTAAACCATTCTTATGTTCTCCAGATTTCCTCCATTCTTGGCCCCCATCAATTAATCACAAACCCAGGGTCATTTAGCATTCAAGACCCTAGAAACACAGTACACAGCACCTTCCCTGCAAATTCAGTGGGGGAAAGATTCTTCCCAAGTTCATCTTTACATCTAGTTATCAACAGGGGATGAACTGGTGCTTTGTTTGAATAGCACAGTTGAGTGTTTTAGGCATGGAAAACATATAAAGGATCAAAAACAAAACAAAACATAACAAACAAACAAACAAATGGAAATAACTTTTCATCTCCTCATTAGTACTAAATTTAAAACATCTATTAATAGTAATAAAACAAGTTTACTTAAAATACACCCCTCATTATGAAGTGAGAAGCAACATATGCTGTTCAAAAGCTTCTGTGCAGAGGAGTGGTGACGTGCCTTTGGGAGAAAGGGATACAAACTTCTAACCAGTTAGTTAATTAAAGTTAATTTTATTTATGGACACCTCCTGGCCTTCCTCTTGCTTTGGTTCTCTTCCATTTAAGCTTGGGTCCACCTGCTGGTCAGTTTTTCTCCTGCCTCATGCCATATGTCAAATGTATGTTCTAGATCAGAGGCTCCCAACTTTCTCTGCTCATGGAACACTTAGTGTCTTAGCAATTTTTTCATGGTGTCCCTAGGCCAAAAGAAATACCAGCACCTCCATTTATTAAGTAATTAAGTAATTAGGTCCAAATGACTTAATAACTATTTATGACTTAAAAACTTAGTAGCCATTTGAAAAAATAATGCACGCACGGTTGAAAGAAAAAACAGTTGTATTTCATTATGAAATAATTACGATGACTGTCTGGGCACTGCACAACTTCTCAGACCTTAGAATCAAGTGGGACACAGACTGTATCACATCGATTTTCACATGGAACTTTTTTTTATCACAGCACTTGCAAAAACACATCCGAAGGAATGTGGCGCAATCTAATGCTGAAACTGTGCACCACCTTGAGTTTGAAGTTTGCATGATGTCTGACAGGTTTAATATTTGGGGAGAGAAAACTGGAAATAATTCAAAGCACCTTGGGAACTTGATGCAGCTCCCAGGGCACCACAGAACACAGTTTGAGAAGTACAATAAATTCAGGGAGTACTCAAAGGAGGAACAAAACACAAGCCACTAAGTTGGTTCACAGGAGATTTCGTGAAGGAGGAGAAATCAGAGATGGGCTTGCTGGCTTGACTGGCAGGTAAAGAGAAACACAAGCAAAGTGCAGCGGAAGCGGCAAGAGACTGGTCTAACTACAGGAGGACCGGGAGGGAACGCAGGCTGGGACCCAGCTCACTTTCCCTGGGGAGCATCTTTAGTTCCTTTCCACTCTCTGAATTCCTCTCCATTTATCTCCTCAACTAGACTGAAAGCTCTGAGGTCAGAGACAGTCTTCATATTTTTATATCATCCATACCCTGGAGCACAGAGCTTCAGGTGGGATGCTCCTTTAGTAAGTATTGACCCTATCCTCACACTAATCCTTCCTGGATGCTGGTATCAGCGACTTTGCAGACCAATGGCCCAACCAAAGTGATGAGAGAGTGCAGCGACTTCAGCCCCAGGCCCGGCTGCTGGAGGAGCTCTCTGATTCCTGCTTGGTAACAGGGGAGGGAACTCAGCCCCTGTGTTGTTTTCAGAGAGTTCAGAGAATGTTCGGTTCCAGATCTCTTATCTGCTGCATCTCCCGGTTTTACCAGGACAGCAGATCTTAGCATTCCCAGCCAGCTGAGCCTCCCCAACCCGCCTCTGTTCCCACGAGGCAGCCCAAATGGGACAGTAGCTCCTCAGAGAGCTGTTTGTGTCTTTTTTATTTACAGTGTAAACAGCATTTAGACTGCAGCTTTGGAAGGCCTCCGTCTATTTGTTCAGGTAAATCCACAGCCCTGGATGTGGTTTCCATGCAAGATCTCAGGCCAGCGGCTCCTGGATTGCTCCTCTCTGCCCACCATTGTAGGAAGAAGGGATCCTCTGGCCTTGTTGCCTTTGCACCGCTATTCTGTTGACTTACACGGCTCCTAAACAGATTTTCTCCCCGGAGAAAAGAGGGGCTTGCTTTTTTGTACTGTTCTTTTATCTTACACACAGCACAACTTTAAATAACAACCTCCTTGGGAACTTAGCTTTATAACAATGTTCGTTAGATTAAAAGGAAAGTCAACAATAACACATGACATTTTTTTTTTTAACAAAATAAATTTTCATAACCAAGGACTGTAGAATAGTCTGTGTCTGCCGCTATATAACAAAAATATCGGTTTCGGATAAATAGATGTGGTGTGGGAATTTCCTGGCTTCATTACAAATATAGGTACATTTATAATTGGTGGTATGTTTTACTTTGCAGAAGAGCTGGATTCTAGTAAAGCTAACATGTAATGGATTCTGTTTACAAGGGAAACCTATTGTTTTCCTTTTAGTCCCTTTCATAAAATTGGAAATACTGGCTCGGTGCCTGTAGCTCAGTGAGTAGGGCACCAGCCACGTACATGGAGGCTGGTACAGTGACAACTACAACCGAAAAATAGCCAGGTGTTGTGGCGGGTGCCTACAGTCCCCGCTACTCAGGAGGCTGAGGTAAGAGAATTGCTCAAGCCCAAGAGTTGGAGGTTGCTGTGAGCTGTGACACCACGACACTGTACCGAGGGTGACATAGTGAGACTCTGTCTCAAAAAAAAAAAAATTGGAAATGCTTTCTCTGCTTCTCACTGTCTTTTAAAGGTCTGTCTTTATAAAGTAGCCATCAAGAGACATTTCAATTCCTTGTAGGTATTTCGTCTTCAGTTAGAGTCAGTTACTACCAGTTGGATAGTAATGCTTTATGATTCCACAAGCTTCTCATGTGGTCCTGTCCCAAAGAAAAATGAACATACTTCTTTAAATGTACCTTTAAAAGTAAAAACTATAACATTAGTTGTGACCACTAAGTACAGTTCCAAAGAAGAACATAATAAGAAAAATAAATCTAGATAAAAGTTTGGATTTTTTCCCCAAATTCTTTCTATTATTCATGAATGCTTAAGATAATTCTGACTTTTGCTTTCCTCTAGGGTGAAATAAGGGTCTCTTTTACCTCACCCTGAAGCCGTGAGTCAAAAGCCTTTCCTGGGTGCTGTTGGTGGTTTAAATTGTCCTCTGAGTTGGGCATTAAGAACAACAATAAACAAAATTCTGGCTTTTGTTTTGTTCTTCAATTACTTGCTTTTGGTGAACTTCTCCCACTGGATTATGAATTCCATGAAGGCAGGGGGTTTAGCCTGAGAAGAGGGCAGGAAGTATTTCTGAAGAAAGGAATGAATGAAGCAGCAGGTGGACAAGAGTTTTTCGTGGGAGGGGACAGAAAGCATCAGCCAGTCCCTGGCTCAGAACAACCCCAGTCACTATCACCATCCTTCCCTCTTTTCCCTGACAGCCTCTGAAATACACAAAGACCTCAATTCTGTGTTCCTTATTCAGCCAATTCATAGGATCACCTTCTTTGTGGTATTCATTGATGTATCAATGCCTTTGCTTAAAGGTGATAGTGAGTGTGTTAGTTTCCTGGGGTTGCCATGGCAAATCACCCCAAACCTGGTTAGCTTACAATAATGGAAATTTATTCTCTCACAGTTTTGGAGACCAGAAGTCCAAAATTAAGGTGTTGGCAGAGCCTTACTCCCTCTAAAGTCTCTGTGGGATAATCCGCTGTTGTCATTCCCAGGCTCTGGTGGTTTCCAGCTATTCTTGGTTTCCTTGGCTTGTAGCTGCATCCCGCTAATCCCTGCCTCTGTCTTCACATTGCCACACTTTCTTCCTATAAGGACACCCGTCACTAAATCCAGGATGGATTCCCTTAACTTCACTCACCTTAATTTAATTACATCTGCAAAACCTCTTTTTTCAAATAGGGTCACATTCACAGGTTCTGGGTGGACATGCTCTTTTAGGGGCCATAGTTCAACCCACAGTGAGAATAGTGAGAATCTCATTGCAGAGCCCTCCAATAACTTCTTACTGGTGCCAAATAGCAAAAGATTGTTACTTAATGATGATCTTATAACTTCACAGATGCTAATTTTTTTTTTTTTTTTTTGAGACAAAATTTCACTTTGTCACCCTGGGTAGAGTGCCATGACATCATCATAGCTCCCAGCAACCTCAAATTCTTGGGCTCAGGCAATCCTCTTGCCTTAGCTTTTCAAGTAGCTGGGACTACAGGCACCTGCCAGGACCCCCAGCTAGTTTTTCCATTTTTACTAGAAATGGGTTCTCGTTCTTGCTCAGGCTGGTCTTGCACTCCTGAGATTAAGCAATCCAACTGCCTCAGCCTCCCAGAGTGCTAGGATTACAAGAGTGAGCCACCATGCCCAGCTGGATGCTAAAATTTTTAAGTATTCCAGTTGCCAAGAACATCATTATTTGTTCAATTAACTTTGTTGTCAAGCAAACATTAATTTTGCAAGAATGCTTCTAAGCTGGCTTTCCCTAACTACATTTATGTCCTTGTTTATTAAGCAAAAAGAGTCATCTTAGTCCCCTTGGAGTTCATGTAGAGAATATTTTGAACTTGAACTCATCATGTCTCACTGTTGTCTAAGCTATCAGTCAGCATATTGAACACCACAGAGCCAAGAAGAGAGCAGTGCAGGAGACTTAACTACAATTCTACCCCTCGGGAACATTCATTCAATGACTATTCATTTAAGGAGCTTTCATTTAATAAATATTTATAGGGTGATCGCACTGACTAAGGTACAATGCTGGGTATCTGAGAGCTCCAAGTTGAGACACAGTTGAGAGTGCCTATCATCATAGAAATCTTAAAGAGCCATCAATTCATTTTTTTAAAGATATAATAGGGCAATACACCTAAAAGCACATGTTTTTCAAGTATTCACAACAGTCTCACTCTTTAAAAAAGCAACTTACCAGCTTTAGGACTCTAGGATGAGGTAGAACAAACAAATAAACAAAAATACCCAATTTGCCAAATGCCCTGCTAATTGTCAAGATATATTACATCACCAATTGGCGAATTCAAAAACTAACCAGGTTAGGAAGAGGCCTTTACTTGGCAAGGCTTATTCCTACTGAACCTATAGCATTACCTTGTAGTCACTGTTGAGAAATTGATTCTAAAATGTTAACATTTATAGAGAACAAATTTACCAGTCTGTAGTTACTAGAATGAAATCTAAACAAGAAAAATGACATTTGTTTTTGTCCTGACAACAGACACTCATTTAACAATAAAAAAATTCTGAGATCACTGACTGTGGCTTATGCTATAAGAAATCAACTCACTTGTGTGAAATAAAAAGTCAAAAGTTTTGTGTACAATGAATCCTCATGTGCACATATGCAAAGCTTGCTTTTGCCCAATAAATCATCACAACAACTCCGTGAGGCAGAAACTGCTGGTAAGCCTATTTACAGATGAGGAAGCTGAAGCAAAAATGGGGAAAGAATGACGAGAAACATTCTTTCATGAAAACTGGCCATTCTGAAGAGAGCATTCATTTTGTGAAGAGAAAGTTGCTGATGCCGAGCACCAATATCATTTGACCACACAGCTTCCAGTGGTGCTGCCTGTGCTGTGTGTGTCTACGGTAGCTTCTGAATGGGGACAAGCCACAGATGCCTGAGCCTCTTTCTCTTGTTGCTGAAGGTCATCCATGTTTAAATCAGGACCCAATGCCAGCTACATTCATATCAGCTCATGTCTCAATCCTGGAACAATTCCTTCTTAGTTAACTATCTGAAATAAGAACTGAAAATGCCTTTAAACAATCAGTCTAGGCCAATGCAGGGAAGTTTAAGGCATCAGAGGGAAATGTTAAAAAAAAGCCAGCAAGATGCTCGGCACCTGTGGCTCAAGCAGCTAAGATGCCAGTCACATACACCTGAGCTGGTGGGTTCGAATCCAGCCTGGGCCTGCCAAACAACAATGACGGCTGCAACCAAAAAAATAGCCAGGCGTTGTGGTGAGTGCCTGTAGTCCCAGCTACTTGGGAGGCAAAGGCAGGAGATTTGCCTGAGCCCAGGAGTTGGAGATTGCTGTGCACTGTGATGCCACAGCAGTCTACCTAAGGCGACAGCTTGAGGCTCTGCCTCAAAAGAAAAAAACCAAAAAACCCAGCAAGAACAATATCAGAGGGAACTTTGAAAAACAATAATAATATCAACAATAAAATGATATCTGGGCCCTATTCCTGACCAGTTAAAAGTGGTTCTCAGGGAATAAGGTGGTGACCCACATGATTCCAATGGTCAGAGACTATCTCATTCAAAGTAGTGGGATCAGAGCTTCTCAAACTTAAACACAAGAATTGCCTGGGAGCATGTTAAAGACACCAAGGCTCATGTGCTGCCCCAGTGAGTCTGGCTCAGCAGGTCTAGAGTGGGGTTCAGCAGGTCTAGAGTGGGGTCCAGGATCCACACTTTTAACCAGCATCTCAGATGATTCTAATGCATATGGTCCCTGGACCACACTTGGAGAAACACCCAGGGAGATGTTCTTTGGCGGCCTAGATTGGGGTTAAAATTATTTCTCTTTGTCTTCTGTGTTTCACTTTCCAATTTGGAGATCATCCTTCTTTCTGAAAAACAGGCATAGGACTCATATCAGTCAGGTTGCATTCTAATGAAATAACAAACAAACCCCTGTGTCTCAGGGGCTCCATATTGTTACAAATTGCATTGTGCTCCCCCCAAATCCATGTGTTGAAGCCCTAATCCCCAGTACCTCAGAACGTGACGATGTTTGGAGATAGGTCCTTTAAAGAGATAATTAAATTAAGGCCCTTGGTGCAGGCTCTAATTTAATAAGACTTGCGTCCTTATAAGAAGAAAAGATGGGGCAGTTCCTGTGGCTCAAGGAGAGGGCACTGACCCCATATGCCAGAGGTGGCGGGTTCAAACCCAGCCCTGGCCAAAACTGCAAAAAAAAAGAAGAAGAAGAAAAGATGAGAACAGAGAAAAACCCCAGGGACATGCACACACAGAGAAAGACCACGGGAGGGCATACCAAGTAGTCGACACACTAAGGAGAAAGGCCTTAGAAAGCATCGAACCTCTTGGCACTTTGATCTTGGACTTTCAGCCTATGAAAACTGTGAGAAATACATTGCCATTGTCAAGGCCACCCCGTCTGTGGTATTTTGTTGTGGCAGCCCTAGCAAACTGATAGATACATCAACAAAGTCCTGACACCACAGGACTTTCGCATTGTGGACGCTGCTCCATATGGTCAGGCTGCAGGAGACACCACCATCTTGTTACACTGCCATAGCAACAGGGTGAGTGTCTGAGGAGAGAGAAGGGCAGGGCGATGTCACAGTGGCTTGAAGTCCCATAGACAGCAAGTGATACTTGGCCCTGCCACTCACGGTCTACCGGCCAGGACTAATCGCCAGCCCTAAGAAGGAGGCTTGGACAACAATTGTAAGCATGACTGCCTCTTCCAGGGGATTGGAACAGTGGTGCCTTATCTCTGGCTTCCTTTTATCTGTTGACAATGTCTTATCTTTCTCAATCAAGCAAGTATTTATTAAGCCCAACTTCGTGATCAGCACTGTGCCAAGAATAAATGGAAGACAGGCTCCAAAAGACATAAAAGATAGGCTTCCTAGCTGTGGAAATTCCTCGGGGAGATAACGCTTACAGATAAGAAGGAGTTAGCGAACAATAGACAATATTGCGTGGTAGAGGGCCAAATTATGTGGGTGGCTCTGCATGCGCAGATTCTCAGAAAAGGTGTGATCAAAAGGCCTGAGATGGCCAGGGAAGGTCTCATCAGAGATGGGAAAGCTGAACTAGAACTTGAAGGATGTCCAGGGAATAGGTAGAGAGAAGATGTGGGAAGAATTGAGTGTAAATCCTCCGAGAGGATCAAGGTGTTAGATGCCTGGGGAGTCGGAGTGGTGTAGTTGCTCTTCCTGAGCTCATTTTGGTTTCTATTAATGCTCATAATTAATGAATTCAGATTGTCATGAAGCTCAACTGTTGTCAAAATGCAAACTCGGCAAACAGTGTCTTGTATGTGAACTAACAGTTTTTCCCTCCTGAGGAGAGGAAAGTCCTTGAGGCAGTTCTTTAAACTATGATAATTGGTAGAGTTTGGGGGTGGGGTGGGGAGCTGCTCTTGCATATCCCCTAAATAGTAGTCTGCCTCTTGGAGGACTATAGGTGGAGTGTCCCCCAAGGAGGACTTGAGTACGTGGTGTTTGCAGCATCACCTGTGATGTGGAAACACCTCTTGAGACTCTAAACCTACATGACCTGCTCTGATGCTGCCACTGTCACCATCTTTTGGCTTTCGAGAATAGTGATGTCAGGAGCTCCCAAGCTTTCTCACTAAGGGAAGGGCTCTACCAGCCCAATACATCAACCCGAAAATAATGCTCTCAGTGCCTGGCCAGAGGAGGCTTGTGCAATTCTCCCACCTCTACTGCTACGCCACTCTTGCCTGCCACCAGAGAACTCAGGAGGGTGAAGGGTGCCTCCATCCTTTGAGACAATGAGCCAAGTCTCTGAGAGGGGTGAGCAAGGTGCTGGAGGCAGCATCCGCGGACGGGGCGGGCCTCCGAGATTGAGATCTGCTCTACTGTGTTGAAACTGAGTCTCGTGCTGGGCCTGGAGGCACAAAGCTGTCTGCAGATAAGTGAGCTGGGCTGGGAGTCTGGGTCAAGATGGGGCTCACCTCTGAGAACAGTCTGCATGGTGGTGATGTGAGAACCAAGGTTTGGACATGCCTACTTGCTTGTGGCTTTGGCCCTCACAGCAAGGCAGGGTGTGAGGGGGTAGGAAAAGTGTTGAAATATCAACAAGGAAGCAGAGGCAGTTCTCATGGGTGGCTGCATCAGGGTGGCAACTGGGCTAGGAAGGGAGCCACTTGAACTTGGGGTCTGGGAAGAGCTGGTTACCAGGGGATGCTAAAGGGGTGGTCCCTATATCACCTGCAGGAGATGCTAAATTGTTTCCTAGGTGGAAACAGCTCTTCCAACTCCCATGTGTTACAAATGAGTGTAGTGAGGCCCAGAGAGAGAAGCTGACAGACCCAAAGTTGCACAGCTTGTTGGACAGGATCAGAACTGCTTAGTTCTCCCGGCTGATAATTCAAGCCACTTTCCATCATGCTGCCAGTCAGGGGAAAACGCATAGCATATACATTAACACATGTGGAAACAGGACAGCAGAGTATGAGTTTAACTTGAGATGGGCACACTTCTGCTAGGTGGGAAGAGGGTCCCAAGGAATCCCCTGCACGGCTTCCTCAGCTTCTACTGTTTCCTCACCCCACCAAAGCTGCACAACCAACCAATGGAGAAATGTCTTGTCCTAGTAAGAGATCGTTAGTTTCGTATCATAGATGAACTTCCAGTTTTTAGTTAAGTTTCCATTTGTTCATTCACGAGGTAGCCTACTAGTGTCTGGTGCAGTTGAACTTCCTGTAACAGTGATTTTCATCTCATGTGCCATGAGAGGATCTCAGGTATGCTGTGAAAATTTTTAAAGATCACTAATTAAATTATTTTTGAAAGAAGTTCAAAGCATGGTAAGTATATTCTTTGCTTTACTCTCTTTTTTTTTGATCAACGTAATTTAAGTGTGCCGTGGAAGTTTAACATAGGTTCAAATGTGCCAGGAGATTTGAAAAAAGGCTGAAAAACACTGGCCCATAGGATCCCTTGACCCTGGAGTGGAGTCTCCTGACATTGTTCTCTTGATAGGGGTGGGGGAGGGAGTGGAGCAGGGAGAAGAATTCTGCTTACTGGGTAGACATCATCCAAAAATGGAAACATATTGTCATTTTGTGAATCTCTAAAGAAGTTACATGTGGAGTATCACACCCTTGAAAAAGTTGAGAAGTCAATGGGTAGTACACCCCAAAGGAGAAGCCTGAGGGTAAGCTGGGACAGGGAAGAGAGCCCCAAAGCCCACACCAGGGACAGACATCAAAGATGGCTGCAGCACGTGCCTCTGCCATGTTTGGGCTGCTCCAGGAAAATGCCACCTCCCTCACATGCATCTCTGCATCTGCGTCAGTGTCGCAGGAAGGTCTGCAGACACTGAATCGAGAGGAAGTGCTGCCTACTAGTTAGGCACTCTGGAACCAGACTGCTAGGTGGGGTTCTCAGCTCCACCACTCAGCTGTCTGATCCTGAGCAAGCTACCTGACTTTTATGCCCCATCTCCTCATCTATAAAATGGGAATAGCAATATAATAATCCCCCCCCCCTTAATCGCAGGGGCATACATTCCAAGAACCCCAGAGAATGCCTGAGCCCTGGATAGTACTTTATTTGCTATGTTTCTTCCATTTGTGAACCAAAATGACCACTAAATGACTGACCGGTGGGCAGCATAGACACTAGATGCAGGGTGATTCTGCCAGGCAGGACGAAAGAGAGACAACGTCAGATTCCATCATGCCACTCACAGCAGTAGATGTGCAATTTAAAACTTATTAAGTGGGGTGGCGCCTGTATCTCAAAGGAGAAGGGCACCGGCCCCATATGCTGGAGGTGGTGGGTTCAAACCCAGCCCCAGCCAAAAAACAGCAAAAAAAAAAAAAAAAACTTATTAAGTGTTTATTCCTGGAATTTTTCATTTAATATTTTCAAACTGTGGGTAACTAAAACCTCAAAAAGCCAAAATTACCGATGGGGGGAGCACACTGTACCTACGTCATAGGGTGGTTATTGAGGATTACATGAATTATGTCAAGTACTTAAAATAATGCCCACCACAAAGTTTTACTTGATTATAATTGATATTCCTTCTTCTGGACAAATGTTTTCTCTGTTTTGTGAAATGGAGCCAACATGAGAGAGAGAATACTAGGTAAATTAATAAAAGCTTCTCCACCTCACTCATTCATTCAGCATGAGCTATGGTTGTGCATTTGCTTTCTCTTATTTTTTTATTTTTAAAGTAAAAAAGCCACAGATAATACAGAACTACTCAAATACAGCTTCAGGCCTAATTTAGCTTGCACTTGTTTGTCCTGGGTCTCCAGCCGTCCTCCACAAACCCGTGACTGTCCCAGCTGCTTTCTGAAGATCCCAGCCTGGGTCTCCCCAGGTGAGTGGTTGGCAGCAGCCTGGCACGCCTGCGTCCCACCTGGGCACCCAACAGGAACATTTACATATTTTCTAGGCCCTGCTTTTGAAATTCCATACCAATAATTAAGGATTTCTAATTCTCTAGTAATTGAGTACCATTTGGGACTGATTAAGCAGATACTATCTAAATAATTATCTATTACATCATTGCTTTCCTTTGTGTGGGCTGTGAATGGCTTGTCAAAGTGAGCGTAGAATATTTCTCTACCTGGCTCTTATTATGTCTGATATTTTCTTTCTCTTCCTCCCTCATGGCTTCTCCCTCTTTCTATCCTTTCTCTCCCTCTTCTTTTGGGACAGTGCCACACTGTGACAAAATCAAATAAGTAGTAGGACTAATCTTCTGGGGTTTTTTAAACTCAGTGGTAGAATTGACAGGGTATTAGATGACCCTTTTTATATCATGTCCAGGTGTCAAGCACCACTTAAGTAAGGCAGTTGAATTTCTTATCAATGTATCTAACTTAATTAAACAATCATGACAATCCAGAAAAATAGATCTAACCATCTCACCATTTCACCACTTACGAAATGGAATCAGAGAAAGTTTAAGTAACTTTCCCAACATCATACAACTACTAAATGATAAAACATGTACATAATATGTATGAGAATGCATATCAAAAATGAACCCCCTTTTCACTCAAAGTCAATCCCGGAGTGATACAGACCACAGAGACCCCCCTCCCCACCAAGCCGTTTTGTGACTGCACTGAAGAGGTCCTTGAGCCCTCTGAAAGCAGGTTGGTCCTCATTGATGTGGACACCAGTGGGAAGCACGCACACACACCAACGTGGTTTCATCTGTCTCATCTCTACTGAGATTGCACACATTCCTTCTCTCATACATTAGGATGCCTTAAAGTGCTGCAGACACAGTGGATGTGCAAAAATTTCTTGCCAGATTATGAGGAATTACTAATAGATGACAGCTCTAGGACAAGAAAAATAAGGATGCTTGTGTAGTCTCTCAGCTGAAGGCTATTAGGGACACCAGCTCACTGACCCCACTGCCCATCTGTCAATCTCAGCTGTCAGTACAGTTCGTGGGTGGTAGAGTCAGAGTTTCTGCAGGGCACACATAGTCAATTTAATGATTGACAGACCTACTTTTCTCAAATTTTAGAGACTCTAAGAATTCCTAGGCTGTGTCCAGTTGATTTGATCTCACCATTCAGCAATTAATTTCTACCTGTTAAAAACCATCTCAAGTACTCCCAAGGAGTTGAAATTTACCAAATAGCTTGAGTTTTAGATAAAACCTAGCTTTAGATCAAACTTAGCTGGAAAATGTAATATATCTTACATGCAGGAGGCCAGGCTCTGCAAACAGATTCACTTTACACTCTTCTGACAACATGGGAGGGTTACTTTGGTCATCTCTTGAAGGCCTTTTCCCCCCGCCATCAGTGCAATGAAAAGTTTTTCTCCCAGTTCTCATCCACAAATCTAACCTGCTTAGATCTCATAATGGTGTAGGAAGGACAAGAATGAATGAGTTGTGGGAATGATAATACAGGAATATCTTATTTTCCTTTTTTTTTTTTTTTTTGAGACAGAGCCTCAAGCTTTCGCCCTGGGTAGAGTGCTATGGCATCACAGCTCACAGCAACCTCCAGCTCCTGGGCTTAAGCAATTCTCCTGCCTCCACCTCCCAAGTAGCTAGGACTACAAGCGCCCGCCACAACACCTGGCTATTTTTTGGTTACAGCTGTCATTGTTGTTTGGCGGGCCCAGGATGGATTCGAACCCGCCAGCTCAGGTGTATGTGGCTGGTTCCTTAGCCCTTTGAGGCACAGGCACCGAGCCAGGAATATCTTATTTTCTTGTGCTTCCCTTTGTTGTACGATGCAGATACTGCATATTTTACAAATTAAAGTCTATGGCAACCTTGCATCCCGAAAGTCTACCAGTGTCATTTTCCCAACAGCATATACTCATGTCTCTGTGTCACATTCTGGTAATTCTTATAATATTTTAAATATATATATATATATATATTTGGAGTTTTTGGCTGGGGCTGGGTTTGAACCAGCCACCTCTGCCATATGGGGCCGGCACCCTCCTCCTTTGAGCCATAGGCACTGCCCTTGAATTTTTTTCATTATTATTAAACATATCATGATAATCTTTGATGCTGCTATTGTGATTGTTAGGGGGCAGCATGAAATATACCATACAAGACAGCAAACTTAATCCATCAACGTGTATGTTCTGACTGTTCTACCAACCAGCTGTTTTCCCATCTCTCTCCCTCACCTCAGGCCTCTCTAGTCTCTGAGACACAAGATTGAAATTGGGCCAATTAATAATCCTGCAATGGGGCGGCGCCTGTGGCTCAGTCGGTAAGGCGCCGGCCCCATATACCGAGGGTGGCGGGTTCAAACCCGGCCCCTGCCAAACTGCAACCAAAAAATAGCTGGGCGTTGTGGCGGGCGCCTGTAGTCCCAGCTACTCGGGAGGCTGAGGCAAGAGAATCGCTTAAGCCCAGGAGTTGGAGGTTGCTGTGAGCTGTGTGAGGCCACGGCACTCTACCGAGGGCCATAAAAGTGAGACTCTGTCTCTACAAAAAAAAAAAAAAAATCCTGCAATGGCCTGTAAGTGTGCAAGTGAAAGGAAGATTCACCCATCTCCCACCTTAAGTCAAAAGCTAGAAAAGATTAAGCTTAGTGAGAAGGGCATGTTAAAAGCTTAGATAGGCCAAAAGCTAGATCTCTTATTCTAAGTAGCTGAGTTGTGAATGGAAAAGGGAAGTTACATTTCCATGGAACTGAAGGGAACTGAAAATGCTACCTCCAGGTGGTGCTTGTGGCTCAGTGAGTAGGGCGCCAGCCCCATATGCTGAGGGTCTGGCCAAACTGCAACAACAAAAAAAAATGGCTGGGCATTGTGGCGGGCACCTGCAGTCCCAGCTCCTGGGAGGCTGAGGCAAAAGAATCACCTAAGCTCAAGAGCTTGAGGTTGCTGTGAGCTTTGACACCGTGGCACTCTACTGAGGGCGACAAAGTGAGACTCTTGTCTCTTAAAAAAAAAAAGCAAGAAAGAAAGTGCTAACTCTAGTAAATGATAAGAAAGTGACACAATTTTATTACTAATATGGAGAAAGTCTTAGTGGTCGGGATAGACGATCAAATCAGCCACCATATTGCCTTAAACCAAAGCCTAATCTATGGAAAGGACCTAACTCTCTTCGATTCTATGAAGGTTGAGAAAGGTGAGGAAGCTGCAGAAGAAAAGTTTGAAGCTAGCAGAAGCTGGTTCCCGAGGAAAGAAGGATTTCTTTAAGGAAATAAGCCATTTTTGGCTCCGCCCGCAGCACAGTAGTTATAGCACAGGCCACATGCACTGAGGCTGGCAGGTTCGAACCCAGCCCTGGTCAGCTAAACAACAATGACAACTGCAAAACAAGAACAAAAAACTAGCCAGGTGTTGTGATGGGTACCTGTAGTCCCAGCTACTTGGGAGGCTGAGGCAAGAGAATCACTTAAGCCCAAGAGTTTGAGGTTGCTGTGAGCTGACGCCATGGCACTCTGCCGAGGGCAACATAATGAGACTCTGTCTCAAAAAAATAAAGAAAGAAGCCATTTTTCTAACAGATAAGTGCAAGGTGAGGAACAAGTGGTGATTTAGAAACTGCAGTAAGTTACCCAGAAGATCTAGCTAAGGTCAGTGATGAAGGCAGCCATGCTAAACACAGATTTTCAGAGTAGATGGAACTGTCTTCTACTGGGAAATGATGCCATCTTCTCTCTTCTACTAGCTAGAGAGAAGTCAATGTTTGGCTTCAAATTTTCAAAAGACAGTCTGACTCTCTTGCTAGGGGCTAATGAGCTAGTAACTTTAAGTTTGAAGCAAACGCTCATTTGCCATTCCAAAAAGCCTCTGGACCTTAAGAATTGTACTAAATCTACTCTGCCTATGCTCTATACATAGCATAACAAAACCTGGATGACAGCATATATATTTATAGCATGGTTTAATGAATATTTTAAGTCCACTGTTGAGACCTACTGCTCAGAAACAAAGACTTCTTTCAAAATATTCCTGCTCACTGACAGAGCACCTAAACACCCAAGAACTCTGATGGAGATGCACTGGAGACTGATGTTGTTTTCATACAATATCCACGGATCTGCAGCCCATGGTTCAGGGAATAGTTTTCACTTTCAAGTCTTACTATTTAAGAAACACACAAGGCTGGCCAGGTGTGATGGCTCACGCCTATAATCCTAGCACTCTGGGAGGCCGAGGCAGGTGGATGCTTGAGCTCACGAGTTTGAGACCAGCTTGAGCAAAAAGTGAGACCCTGTCTCTACCAAAAATAGAAAAACTGAGGCAGTCTCGGCACCTGTAGCTCAGGTGGCTAGGGTGTGGCTAAGGTGCCAGCCACGTACACCAAAGCTGGCGGGTTCAAACATAGCCCAGGCCTGCCAAACAACAATGACAACTACAACCAAAAAATAGCTGGGCATTGTGGTGGACACCTGTAGTCCCAGGTACTTGGGAGGCTGAGGCAAGAGAATCACTTAAGCCCAAGAGTTGGAGGTTGCTGTGAGCTGTGACACCACAGCACTCTACCCAGGTGACAGCTTGAGACTTTGTCTCAAAAAAAAAAAAAAAAAAGAAAGAAAGAAATTAAAACCGAGGCAAGAGGATTGCTTGAGCCCAAGAGTTGGAGGTTGCAATGAGCTATGATGCCATGGCACTCTACCCAGGGTGACAGCTTGAGACTCTGTCTCAAAAACAAAATAAATAAATAAATTAATTAATTAATTAATTAAATACATAAGGCAGTAACTGTCACACTGATTCCTCTGATGAATCTGGGCAGAGTAAATTGAAAACCTTCTTGAAAGGATTCAGCATTCTAGATGCCAGAAGAACATTCATGATTCATTATAGGCGTTCAAAATATCACCATTATGTACAAAGTTATGATTTAATAAAAAATAATGAATTAAAAATATTACCATTAACAGGAGTGTGGAAGAAGTTGATTCTAATGCTCATAGATGACTTTAAGTGATTTAAGACTTCAGTAACTACAGATGTGGTGGAAATAACAAGAGAACTAGAATCAGAAGTGGAGCCGGAAGATGTGACTGAGTTGCTGCAATCTCATGATAAAACTTGAATAGATGAGGAGTTGTTTCTTATGAATGAGCAAAGAAAGTGGTTTCTTGAAATAGAATCTACTCCCGGTGAAGATTCGGTGAACATTCTTAAAATGACAACAAAGGATTTAGACTATTACATAAACTTAGTTGATTAAAGCAGCAGCTGAGTTTGAGAGGATTGGCTGCAATTTTGAAAGAAGTTCTACTGTGGGTAAAATGCTATCAAACAGCGTTGCATGCTACAGAGAAATTGGGGGGTTGGGTGGCATTCTGGGAATAATGGAGCCTATTTATCTAGAGGCGAAGCAGGGCTTATGCTTTAGGAGAGGAAGGATGGCTCTTACTGTAATTTGTCAGGTGGTATAAACTGTGCACTTTCAGAAACTTCATCCTTTGGTTGATGGTCATGCCTTGTCTAGTATGAGGACTTGAAGGTGGCTGCATAGTTCCAAGGAGGTATTCCCTGGCATCTTAGAAGACAGCATCCAAAACTATCTTCTTCATTTAAGAGGCAGCAAAACAGGGGCATTGAGAGCCCATGCTCTGGAGCCAGAATGCCTGGATTTGAGTCTCAGCTGGGGTTGCCAATTTAGCAAACACAAGTACAGGATGCCTAGTAAAATTTCAGCACTGTGTTTTATCTTACAACTCTGACCCCAGCTCCAGCACTTATAGCCATTAACATGGGGACTGGTGAACCTCTGTGTATTTCAGTTCCCCCTCTGTAAAATGCAGGTAGCAATAGTACCTGCTTCATAATATTGCTATGAGGGTTAAAAGAACAAAAACACGTTTAGTAGACAATGCCTGGCATATGCTAAATGCTGGATAGGTATTAGATTTCACTGTTATTTACTGTGCCCTGCCAATGTTTTCACCATAACACCAGGCTAAGGGCAGACTGTAAGAGTTCTTGAAAGTGCAACAGTATTATTACCTTTACTCCAAATAATGGGATCCAGTACTCACTCTATGGGCCAGTGAGATTCATTGAGTAGGAATGTTCATGGTCAAAAGCTACAACCTTGGCCACAAGGTGAGGGGACCAGTCTAGACTGTGACTAGCTGATAGCACCCCATTTACCCAGTGGAGACCAGCCATCCCAGTGAATGTCTCACTAATAGTAGTGACTACTTAGGAATCACAAGCAAACAAAAAATAGAATTTGAGCATTCAAAGACTTTAAAATTATCTAATTCAATCATAAGCATAAAACTGTACAGTAACAGAGATGTGAATATCTCCGCATCATCCAATATGATAGCCACTTGCCATGTGTGACTATTGAGCACAGGAAATGTATCTAAAATTGAGTTTTTAATTGAGCTATATGTGGCAGTGGCTACCATATTGGACAACATAGGAGAGGAAGCATCTGGAATTCAGAAAAGCAAAGTAAGTTTCCCCAGGTCTCACAGTCAATTGTTCATGAGGCTGGACCCAGGACACATGTCCTTTTTCAGTGCTCTTTCCATCTGGAGAGCTTAAGAACAAGTGTGGTGTGGTAGGAAGACAGCTCCTTTCCCTAGAAAGCCTTCAGTGTGCTACAGGCAATGAGCCATGTTAAACTAGATTACGGGACAATCTTACCTCCGAAGCCCAGAGAACACTGTGAGGAGCAAGGGGGGTAAGATACAGAAATGCAGCCTGCAGAATCACAGACATTTCTTAAGGCTCTAATCCTCAAGTAAACAGCTCTGCTCTTTCATCTTCTCTGGATGACACCTCTTTTGTTAAAGCTGTCAAGCTCTGTGACACCTTAAGCCCAGCTGGCTACATTAGCCGGCATGTTGCAGAGGGGCCAACCTGGTTGGGCCACAGTTCCATGTGCATTGGGGCTGCTCGTCTTCATCAGCACAGGTCCCTCGTGTCCTTCCAAGCGGCCACATTGCTAGAACCCCATATGGGGGTGGGATGGGCTGAGACTTATCATTGTGCTCACGGGAGACAGTAAACTGTCATGTGCTCTGGAGGTAGCCGGGCTGCCTGGGTTCACGTCCCAGTTCTGTCACTTACTGCATGCAAGCTGGATGACTTTGGGCAAATTGCTTAACCTGTCTGGACCTCTGTTTCATCATCTGTAAAACGAGAGACATTAACTGTACCCATTTTATAGGGTTGTTGTAGGATTATAAAAGTTAATACATGTAAAGCACATGGGAGAAACATGTGATAAACAGGAGCTGTCTTTTAGATTGGGTCTTGACAAGGAAGTTGTGGTCAGAGAGACGGCAGTACACAGGCTGCTCTGGCAGATGACTCTGGGCAAGTTGCTTAACGTTTGCATGGATCAGCACTTTTTAGGTCTGAATGATAATGAGAACAATTGTGCTCTTGTGTTAAGAGGATAATTGAGAACAGCACAGAGGGAATTAAAGGAAAAATAATTATTTTGTGTGTAACTGTGAGGTGTTCTGAAAACATTTTCTCCTAACAGTATTTTCCAGGAAGCCCCACTCTTCCACGTTAGGGTACAAGCTACACTGGATGTCAGGATCCGAGACTGTTTTGGAGTCAGATGAGATGCTCAGAATTTAGAGCATACCAGCTGGGACCCACAGGGCAAATCCAGGCTGCAGGTGTGTTTTTCCTGGCCTGCAGTGAGGATTCAAACAATATTTTTAAATGTTTAATTAGTTGCCAACATTTGAAAAACAGAACATTTCACGTTTTAAAAATACAGGTTTCCAGCTTCTCTTGCAAAATCAGAGAATATGGCAACACTGGCCCAAATTCAAGCCAGGCATCAACTGGCTGGCACAAGGCGCTGCCCCTCAGGGATGTGACATTACCCACCTGGCCCACCTCATTCTGCACATTCGGCCTGTGTATCCCCAGATCTAGTCCCACCCTTTCTTCCCTGATGGGAAAACTGAGAGACCCAGCTTCCCAGCCCCAAGACCAGCGCCACTTCCCTTACTCCAGTGGTTCTCAAACTTGAGCCATCAGAATCGCCTGGGGGATTTGTGGGAACACACAGTGCTGGGCCCCACTCCCGGAGTTTCTGATTCAGTAGGTTTGCATTTCCAGCAAATTCCCAGGCGAAGCTGGTGCTGCGGGTTCAGGCACTCACTTTCAGAACCGTTTTGTGTCAATCCACTTTCTATCTAAGGACCTGCAGTTCTGATGCTGACCTAGCAATTTGTTCTCCTTGATTCTCTCCCTCTTTCCCATGATCTTCTTTTCATTTGCTTTCTTCCCCCCTCAGACATTCCTTCACCCCCCACCCTCACTTTTCTCAGCTGCCTACTTCCTGGAGGTAGGTTGTGGGAGCGGTTTCAGCGCCCTTCCCACAATATGGTGAGGGCGCTGTCCAGCTGCCGCCCTCTCCTGCCGGGTCCTGCAGCCACTGACACTGCCGAGGGCAGGTGTCCATCAGTCTGTCCAGCCCCAGAACTTCGGGGCTAGGACTGAAAACCTCAACCCTCCCGGGAAGCCTCTGCCCCTGCCGCGGACGCTGCGCAGTCCGGGTGCCGGCCACTTCGCGCGCGCAGTGGTGGCGTCGCAGTCATTAAACCCTTCCGGTGGTCAGGTGCCCAGCAGAGTCTTCGGGGTAGCCTCCCCCAGTCTGTAAGAACTGCGGACCCCCAGGAAGAGGAGGGTGGTCGCTGTCCTTAATAGAGGATTTTTCTTTTATCCAGAAGAGAACAAGAAACCGCCGGTCCTCGAGCCCCCGCCCCCACCCCGCGCCCTGGCCGCCCCTGCCCCAGCGCTCCAGGGTCCCGGCCTTTGATGTGTGCCCCGCGCGGCCCCAGCGCCAGCCAACTTTCTGCAGGATCGGCTGCTCGCCTGCCTGCCCGCCTGCCAATCCGCAGCTGCCGCCTGCCCCCAGGCCACCTGATTACTGGTTTTGCACCTGGAAGGGGCCCCAACCCGGCTTTAGTGAGACTCTCTCCCCCAGGTGGTGCAGGAGAGGATGGGGAGTCTGGGCCAGGGGGAAGTAGCAGATAAACTCAGGCGAGAACTTTCTTCAGGGCAGGGAGAAGAGGCAGAGGCGGGAGGGGCAGATGAGTGCTGTTACTGGGGCCTTGGAACCTTCTCCCAGGGCTTCTGGAGCCATCACCAATAGAGGGGAAGGACATGTGCTCAAGCCCAACCTGTGCCGACCAGGCCCGAGTCACTGGCAGCGGAGCTGTGTCTGCACCGGAAGGAAGGCCCCTAGGACCTGGTGTTTTCACTTTCCCAAACAAAAGTGAAGTGGGAGGATTTCTGGGTCAGAAGGCCTGCGGCCTCTCATTGCCACTAGGTTCTTCAGGCTCCATAGTCCAGAAAAAAAAAGAACTTCTACTCTGATGCCTGCTGGGACACAAGTCCAAAGGCGCTGACCGGTGGGGTAGCAAGGAAGGAAAGATGAATCTACAGCAGTGGTAATCTTTGTGCTGGCGGAGAGTCTTGTCCCGGTGTTGATAGCTCCCAATGGATCGAGGTGAGGGTTGCTGAAGGTTAGGGTTGCTGTGGCAGTTTCCTAAAATAAAGCAATAATGAAGTTTGCTGCTCTGATTGACCCTGCCTTTCATGAACAGTATGTGATGAGAGCATTTTACTCACAGAACTGTGTGAACATGAGGAAAAGAGCAGATGGCCACCTGGGGCCTGGGGATCTCCTAATTCACTTAGAATTTTTGTAACAACAATCACTTATGTTTAAGTGCTCACTATTCCCTTGACACTGCGCTAAAGGCAAGGACTTGTTTTCTCTCATTTAACGCTGAGAGCCCTAAAAACTAGGTACCCATTGTGCAGATGGGGAAACTAAGGCT
Organism: Nycticebus coucang; assembly: GCF_027406575.1. Taxonomy (NCBI): domain Eukaryota; kingdom Metazoa; phylum Chordata; class Mammalia; order Primates; family Lorisidae; genus Nycticebus; species Nycticebus coucang. Next base: position 85,853,618 of record NC_069783.1, read on the forward strand.
TAGAATGGGTTAAGTCCTTGCCCATGGCCATGCAGGTAACTGGTAGGTGGAGATTCAAACTCTGACTCTGGAGTCTGCACTTGAACCCTAATTATATGGCCTTCTAAAGACTAGGCCTGGCCTCTATGGACAGGTGAGATCAAGAGGAAACCAGAGTCCCAGGAAGGGGAAGCTGGATAAGTTTCACTGGCTCTGAATACAATTATAAGATGTTTTTTCTTGGCTTGGCGCCTGTAGCTCAGTGGCTAAGGCGCCGGCCACATACACCAGGGCTGGTGGCTTCAAACCTGGCTGAGCCTGCCAAACAACAATGACAAATACAATAACAACAAAAATAGCTGGGTGTTGTGGTGGGCACCTGTAGTCTCAGCTACTTGGGAGGCTGAGGCAAGAGTCTGAGGTTGCTGTGAACTATGGCCATGGCACTCTACCGAGGGCGACATAATGAAACTCTGTCTCAAAAAAAAAAAAAGATGATCTGAGGCAGTGCCTGTGGCTCACTGGGTAAGCTGCTGGCCCCATATGCTGAGGGTGGTGGGTTCAAATCCGGCCCCGGCCAAAACTGCAAACAAAAAAATAGCCAGACATTGTGGCGGGTGCCTTAGTCCCAGCTAGTCAGGAGGCTGAGGCAAGAGAATCTCCTAAGCCCAGGAGATAGAGGTTGCTATGAGCTGTGTGACGCCACGGCACTCTACCGAGGGTGATAAAGTGAGACTCTGTCTCTACAGAAAAAAAAAAAAAATGATTTTTCTTCTTTTTAAAGAATAAAATAGGAGCACATTTAATGCAAAATGTTCCAAAATTTCCAGGGCCATCTTGATTTTTCAAAAGTTTATTTTTAGTGTGCTCAATAATTATAAAAATAACTTGGACAAATTGATATCAGGGCCCAAATTGCCACTTAGTTTCTTCATACCAGTAAGCAACATGAAACTTACCTGTTGGTCTGTAAGTCCCACCTTTTGCCTTACAAAGGACAGTTTCCTGTATCATGGGAGCACTCCCTGTCCTCTGTCAACAAAAGGAGTTGGAGAACAAACTTGTCGCATGTTTCATTTCATCATAACTCTGAGAAAATTTTTATGAGGATATATTGAGGTTTCCTAAATGCTGATTCCTAAGTGCTTATTTTTGGTCATCCCTATTTCCCTATGACGATTTGCAAAAATATCGTGAGAATTAAAAGGGACCTTACAGATTACATCATCCAACTTCTAATTTTACAGGTAAAGATAATTAGGCCAGGAAAAAGGGCGACTGACTCAAGGTTACATAGTTAGTGGTCACGTCAGAGACATCTCACTCCTGGGGTCTCTGTGCTGGGTGAGATGCAAAAAGCCCCTGTTATTGTTTCATGGAAAAAAGTGAGATGTGAGTGGGGAGGGGGTGGGCAAGTCAGTCGGGGAGTTCTAGGAGGTAGGTTAGGCTATGGCAGTTAGAGAAAGGAGTGGAATCCTGGAAGAAGGAAGGGGAGCAAAGGAACGGCCCTGGGCCCCAAAGGGCATGGGAAGCCACGTGTGCCCCAGCAGGTACAGACGGCAGGTGACCACAGGGCATTGTTGCTAGAACTGTCACTCCTTGTTCAGGGAGCCTGGCTCAGGTGTGAAGCAGGGAGCAAGCCCTTCCAGGTCTCCTTGTCACCAGCCCCCTTTGGTCTAAAGAGCCCCCTTTCTCAAAGCCCTCCCCTTGAGGTTACATCCTTCTGACTCCCCAGTCCTTTTGGCCTCCTGTTGCAGTGATGAGGCTGCCTATGACCTCCCTTTTGGACACTGGATAAAACAAATATATTTCTTTTTTTTCTGTTATTTTTAGTTCACATGTAATAATTGTATATATTTATGAGATACAGAGTGACATTCTGATATCCCTGTTAATTCTCAGGACATTTTTGCAAATTGCCATAGAGAAATAAGGATGACCAAAAAAATGTATAAAGATCAAATTAGCCATTAGCTTATCTATCACCCCAAACAGTTCTAATTTCTTTGTGTTGGGAAGAAATTCTCTCTTCTCGCTCCAGAATCTATTATTGTTAATTACATAGTCATCGTTCAGTGGTCTAGCACACTGGCACTTATTCCTTCTATCTAGCTATAATTCTGTGTCCATTAACCATCCTCCCCTCCTCCCTACCCTTCTTAGCTTCTAATAACCACAGTTCTGCTCTCTACCTCTATGGGCTCAAATTTTTTGAGCTCTCACATATGAATAAGAAGATGCAGTGCTTATCTTTCTATGCCTAACTTAAAGAAATACATTTCTATTGGATCCCTGGACACAAGCCTTTTGACTTTGAATATCAAGTTTTTCCGATAGAGTCATAATCCTTAGCAAGGCATGGGCGGTGGTGAGCAGAATCTAGGAGGAAGGATGTCACTGATGACAAAGTAGAAAGTCACACTGAAAGTAACCTATTGTGTTCTATTCTCCACTTGCAAGGGAAATTAGTGGTCACCTTGATATACCACAAAAAAAGTTTTTCTTTCAAGATCAAAGTAATACTTTCTTTAGAGGTATCTTTCTTTATCATACTTTTAATGTTCTTAGTAAAGAAACAATTTACATTTTTAACATCATGAATTATGTGAGTTTAAAAAATACACACATATCGGATCGGCACTTGTGGCTCAAGCAGCTAAGGCGCCAGCCACATACAACTGAGCTGGCGGGTTCGAATCCAGGCCCGGCCCATCAAACAACAATGATGGCTGCAATCAAAAAATAGTCGGGCGTTGTGGCGGGCACCTATAGTCCCAGCTACTTGGGAGGCGGAGGCAGGAGACTCGCTTGAGCCCAGGAGTTGGAGGTTACTGTGAGCTGTGATGCTACAGCACTCTATCCAGGGTGACAGCTTGAGGTTCTGTCTCAAAAAAAAAAAAAATACACACATACATGTGCAAAGGACATGATAAGTTTTTAAAGATTTACAAACACAAATTTAGATACTTAGGTCCCTTAGGGTCACCATGTCTGGCTCCTCCTTCCTTAAGCCTATTCCTACTCATTTGGAAACTTAGAATTGTATACCAGCAAAGAAATGATAAATGTTTGCTATGATGGATATGCTAATTACCCTAATCTGATACTATACATTACATATATCACAACATCACTATGTATCCTGCAAATACACACAATTATTATGTATCAGTTAAAAAATAAAAAAAGAATTGTGTATCAGTTAAGATTGCTTAAGTTATGCTGCTGTAACAAGTCCCAAATTCCAGCTAAGAGAGCAATGAGGAAACTTCTTTTTTTTTTTGAGACTGAGTCTTAAGCTGTTGCCCTGGTAGAGTGCTATGGTGTCACAGCTCACAGCAACCTCAAACTCTTGGGCTTAAGCAATTCTCTTGCCTCAGCCTCCCAAGTAGCTGGGACTACAGGTGCCCACCACAACGCCTGATATTTTTCGCTTGTAGTTGTCATTGTTTTAGCAGGCCTGGGCCAGGTTTGAACCCGTTAGCCTCAGTGTATGTGGCCCGTGCCCTACCCACTGAGCTAGGGCGCCACCAATAAGCAAACTTCTTAAAGAAAAACCTGGGCGCGGGGCCTATAGCTCAGCAGCTAAGGCGCCAGCCATATACACCAAAACTGGAGGGTTCGAACCCAGCCTGGACCTGCCAAACAACGACAATTACAATCAAAAAATAGCCAGGCTATAGTCCCAGCTACTTGGGAGGCTGAGGCAAGAGAATCATTTAAGCCCAAGAGTTTGAGATTGCTATGAGCTGTGACGCCATGGCACTCTACTGAGGGCAACATAGTGAGACTCTGTCTCAAAAACACAAACAAACAAACAAAAAAAAACCCAGAAAAACATTCTGAATACACTTATTTTAGACTTTGCAGGCCATATGTTTTCAGCAGCAAGTACTCAATTCTGCCTTTGTAATATGAAAACATACATTATATAAATGAATAATTGTAGGTGTGTTCCAATAAAACTTTGTTTAGGAGTATGACCAATCCTCTGGCTTAAAATAGTGAAAGTTTACTTCATGCTTGTGTCCCCTGTTCATTATGGATTAGGTGATAACTCTGCTCCATGTTACCATCATCCTTAAGCCAGGACCCAGCTCAGCGGAGGATCCTCTAACTGAAACATTGCTAATCACATCCTTGCAAACACTTATCTTCATCATTTTAATGGGCATGAGTTGATATCTCGTTGCTGTTTTAATGTGCATTTCTCTGATGATGAGTGATTTCTGAGCATTTTTTTCATGTACCTGTTGGACATTTGCATGTCTTCTTTAAGAAGTCTTTTAAGTCCTTTTCTACTTTTTAAGTTGAGTTGTTTTCTTACAACTGAGTTGTTTGGATTCCTTATATATTTTGGATATTAACCCCCTGAGATGTACAGTTTGTTAATATTTTCTCCTATTTTTTTTTATATCCAAATACTAACTTTGAATGCACTCGTGGAGGAAGACTTCAAATGAGATGAAAAATTAATTAGGAGAATGCTTTAAGATATATGGGAATAAAAGTTGTGAAGTATCTGAGAGTATGCCAATTTCCTGGTGCTATGGAGAAGATATTGACAAGTTTAAGATATCAATAGTAGCAAATAAACTTATATATGGTTCTTTGATCAAGCAATAATCATAACAAAAAGAGAATGTAAAAGTTTTAAACCAGGAAAAGAAAGCTTAATCTATCCAGTGGAAGGTGGAAGTGGAAAAGAAACAAAGAATTCAAAAGGGGAATAAATAAATATACAACAGAATTGTGTGTGTGTGTGTGTGTGACAGTTAGTCTTACTTTGTCGCCCTTGGTAGGGTATTATGGCATCACAGCTCACAGCAACCTCAAACTCTTAGACTTAAGCAATTCTCTTGCCTCAGCCTCCCAAGTAGCTGGGACCTCAGGCACCCGCCACAACGCCCAGCTATTTTCTTGTTGCAGTTGTCATTGTTGTTTAGCTGGCCCGGGCTGGGCTGGAACCCGCCAGCCTAGGTGCTTGTGGCTGGCACCGTATCCACTGTGCTATAGGTGCCAAGCCCAGAAAAAAATTTTTTTAAATACTATGAAAATGATATGAATTTGAAAACTTCAAGGAAGTGAATATATTTCTAGAAAAATATAAAATGGTGAAAATATTAATAGTACAAGAAAAATATATGATAGACTAAATAAATTGGAACTGGTCAAAGACCTCTTCTGTCCCACCCCCCACTCCCCCAAATTAAGCTTAGATGTTTTTGCAGGTGATTTCTGCTAGTTTGCTCCCATCTCTAAGAAAAGAAAAATAAATAATAAGTGTGATAACTGAAAAGAGAAAAAAAGTAAACTGTCATCATTTACAGATAATAAGATCATTTACACAGAATAAGCTGCATAAACTATTAGAACTAATAATAGAAGCCAGCAATATTGCTGGATTGAATATTAATTTACAAAAAATTAGTAGCATCTCCACACAAGCAATAACTAACCAGAAAAATAATAAAAAGAAAATATTATGGTGACAAAAAAAAAATCTAAAAGCACATGGGAAGCGAATGCACTTGGTTAAATTATTCTCTAATGAAGATCTTTAATGAAGGATATAGAAAAATGATCTAAATTATGAAAAAAGATTCCATGCTCCTGAATAAGTTGACTTAATATTACAAAGATATCAATTTATCCCTAATTAATCTAAATATGCAATGTAATTCTGATGCAAATAGAAGTTACATATGAAAAAGACTGGCCCACAAGCATATATGCTGATTTCAAAGAAAGAAGACTAAAGATGTCGTACTTCATATTTGCAAATACCAAACTATTCTCACAAAGTCTTAGTAATGAAAACAACATACTGCTGGCACAAAAGTTTACAGAGATTAAAAGGCCAGTAGAAAGATCTCTAGACATACCTGGGTATATAAAGAAACTTAGTAATGATGAAGATAATACCACCAATTAATGAGGGAATTGGATTATTTAGTAAACAGGATTAAGAACTGGCTCACTATATGAAAAAATGAAAAAGTCCCTACATAAAACAGGAACTCCAGGATTAAAAATTGGAATGTGTAAGATAAAATTCTTTAGGACATAAAATTGTCTTCAGTTTTAGAATCAACATTGTCAAAAGGTCTATACTTCCCAAAGCAATCTACAGATTCAATGCAATCCCCATTAAAATACCATCATCATACTTTCAAGATTTGGAAAAACAATTCCTTGTTTGGTAGAGAACCAGAAAAAAACCCTGTATAGCCAAGGCAATTCTTAGTAATAAAAACGAAGCCAGCAGTATCACCCTACCAGACTTTTGGCTATACTACAAGGCCATAAGGCTTAAAACAGCATGGTATTAGCACAAAAATAGAGACACTGACATTTGGAACCCAATAGAAAACCATGAGATGAAATCAACATCTTAGAGCCACCTGATATTTGATAAACCAAACAAGAACATACACTGGGGGAAAGAATCCCTATTCAACAAATGGTGCTGGAAGAACTGGATAAGCACATGTAAAAGACTAAAACCGGACCCACACCTCTCATCACTTATAAAAATTGATTCAAGATAGATAAGAGATTTAAACTGAAGGCATGAAACAATAAAAATCCTTGAAGAAAGTGTGGAAAATTACTTCGAGATATCAGCCTGGGGAAATAATTTTATGAAAAAGACTTCCATGGCAATTGCAACAACAACAAAAATAAACAAATGGGACCTAATTAAACTGAAAAGCTTCTGTATGGCAAAGGAAACAAACAAAGCAAATTGAAAACCTTCAGAATGGGAAAAGATATTTGCATATTATGAATTGGACAACAGCTTGATAACTAGGATCTATAGGGAACTCAAATTAATCAACAAAAAAAGAGCCAATAATCCCATATATCACTGGGCAAGAGACATGAATAGAAACTTCTCTAAAGAAGACAGGTGAATGGCTAACAAATATATGAAAAAATACTCATTGTCCCTAATCATCAGAGAAATGCAAATCAAAACTACCCTGAGATATCACCTAAACCCCAGTGAGAATGGCCCACATCACATAGTCTCAAAGTTGCAGATGCAGGCTTGGATGTGGAGAGAAGGGAACACTTTCACACTGTGGGTGGGACTGCAAACTAATAAAACCTTTTTGGAAGGAAGTATGGAGAATTCTCAAAGAACTCAAATCAGACCTCTTATTTGATTCTGCAATTCCCATTACTAGGCATCTACCCAGAAGAAAAAAACTCCTTTTATCATAAAGACATTTGCACTTGACTGTTTATCACAGCTCAATTTGTAATCACCAAAATGTGGAACGGGCTAAATGCCCACCAACCCAGGAAAAGATTAACAAGCTGTGGTGTATGTATACCATGGAATACTATTCAGCCATTAAAAAGATGGAGACTTTACATTTTTTGAATTAACTTAGAGTTGGAACGAATCCTTCTTAGTAAAGTATCACAAGAATGGAGAGGCAAGAATCCAATGTACTCAATTCTAACATGAAGCCAGTAGAGAGTCTAATACAAACCCACATAAGAAAAAAACTCAGATCAATTCAAGGTGGGGGACAGGGGAATGAGGGAGAGGGGAGGAGGGAGGAGGATAAGGAGTCACAGCGTATGGCACACCTCCTAGGGGCAGGACACAATTATAAGAGGGACTTTATCTAACAAATGCAATGAGAGTAACCTAATTCTTTGTACCCTCAATGAATCCCAAACAGTAAAAAAAAAGAAGCTTAAAATTGAAAAAACAAATTGTCCTCCATTTTTAAACAAAATCATAAAAGCACAAATCATTAGGCAAAAACAAAACAAAACAAACAAACAAAAACAAACTCTGATAAATCTGGTTACATCAAAATTAAAAGTTTTCTATTCAATGAAAAAGACTAAGTGGGGGGTGGTGCCTATGGCTCAGTGAGTAGGGCACTGGCCCCATATATGGAGGGTGGTGGGTTTGAACCCAGACCTGGCCAAACTGCAACAAAAAAATAGCTGGGCATTGTGGCCGGCGCCTGTGGTCCCAGCTACTCGGGAGGCTGAGACAAGAGAATCGCCTAAGCCCAAGAGCTGGAGGTTGCTGTGAGCTGTGATGCCACAGCACTCTACCAAGGGTGATAAAATGACACTCTGTCTCTAAAAAAAAAAAAAAGAAAAAGACTAAGTGCCAGGCATGGTGTCTCATGTCTGTAATCCCACTCTGGGAGGTTGAGACAGGTGGATTGCCTGAGGTCATGAGTTTAAGACAAGCCTGAGCTAGAGCAAGACCCCATCTCTAAAAAATAGCTGGGTGCTGTGGTGGGCACCTGTAGTCCCAAAGACCAGGGAGGATGAGGCAACAGGATCACTTGAGTCCAAGAGTTTGAGGTTGTTGTGAGCTGTGACGCCCCTGCACTCTACCCTGGGTGGCAAAGTATGACTCTATCTCAAATAAAAGAAAGAAACTAAGGACAGAAAAAAGACCAAGTGATCTGTTGAATAAATGTTTTTGTAAATATCTAAAATAATGCAATTTGCAGTCCTGTGGTGGGGAAAAAGAAAAAGAAAAACATTAATTAAAAATATTTGAAAAACAAGCAAGAAACTGTTATCTAAAGTATGCAAGAATCTCTGCAAATTGACAACAAAAATAAAGGAGTCCTAGGAGAAAGATGTGCAAAGACTATGAGCAGGTGGTTAACAGAGGAAATGCAAAAGACTAAAAATGATCATGAGAATGGATGGTCAAACTAGTAGTGATAAGAGAAATGTAAATTAAAAGAATCATATCCAGAAAAATACCTTTTGGCTATTAGACTAGAAAAAAAATTAAACATCTGGATAATACCAGGTGTTGTTGGGGGTGAGGGATCTAGAAATTGTCACGGACACCTGGTGGGCGCATAGAGGGATGTAGCCATTCTGAAAATGTAGCGGTTCTGAACCTGCACATGAATCCCAGAAAAATTCTCACATATGTTTGGAATTGCTTGTGGTAGCTGAGAGGTGAAGAACTGGATTAGCGTCAGATACATCTGAAGCAGTTAGAAGCAGTAATTCAGATAGGCATACAGCAAGATGATAAGATCTTAACAGTGAAAAAAAGAGAAATGGCATGAAATAGATACAGTTTTTAAAAACACACAAAAAATGGACCTTGTACAAGAACACATGCAAAAGACGTACACACATCCAACATATCAAAATAGTTGCATATGGGGAAAGAGGAATGGAACTGGACAATGGAAAGAAAAGTTCATGAATAAAGGGAAGGGAAAGATGGATGGATGGATTGATGGACAGATAGATGGATGGGTGAATGGGTGGGTGGATAGATGGACAGACTGCTCAAACAAGAGAGGGAACTTGCAGGAACTTCCAATGATAGCATTCTTCAATTGAGGGATGTGATTACCTTAGCTTTCTGCATCAAAAATGCCATCTCAGAAAACAAAATAATTCCCCAAATATTTGAAAAGAACTATAACACCATTATTAATTTTCATCAAGAAAGAATTTTCGGCTCGGTGCCTGTAGCTCAAGCGGCTAAGGTGCCAGCCACGTACACCAGAGCTGACAGGTTCAAATCCAGCCCGGGCCTGAGAAACAACAATGACAACTATAACCAAAAAATAGCTGGATGTTGTGGTGGGCGCCTGTAGTCCCAGCTACTCGGGAGGCTGAGGCAAGAGAATCACCTAAGCCCAGGAGTTGGAGGTTGCTGTGAGCTGTGATGCTATAGCACTCTAACAAAGGCAACAGCTTGAGGCTCTGTCTCAAAAAAAAAAAAAAAAAAAAAAAAAAAGAATTTTCATTGCTTCATGGCCAAAAAAAGCAAAAAAAAAAAAAAAAAAAAGTTTTTAAAAATATTTTCAGTGCAAATTTTATTAAAACCTTTGCCTTCTTGGCCAAATGTGGTGGTTCATGCCTGTAATCCTAGCACTCTGGGAGGCTGAGGTGGGTGGCTTGCTTGAGCTCATGAGTTCAAGACCAGACTGAGCAAGAGCGAGACCCTGTCTCTACTAAAAACAGAAAAATTAGACAGGCTTGGTTGCATATATCTGTAGTTCCAACTACTTGAGAAGCTGAGACAAAAGGATCAGCTGAGCCCAAGTGTTTGAGGTTATTGGTAGCTATGATGATGCCATGGCACTCTACCCAGGGCAACAAATGAGTCTGTCTCACAAAAAATACAAAACAAAACCTTTGCCTTCATCTTCTTCTTCCTCTTCTTAGTAGAGATGAGGTCTTAGTTTTGCTCAGGCTGATCCTGAACTCCTGAGTTCAAGCTATCTACCAGTCTTGGCCTCTCAGCATACTAAGATTACAGGAAGCCACTGTTCCCGGCCAAAGTATTTGCCTTCTTGATTATCTGTATACACAACACTGAAGGTATTAACTGAGTCTTACTTGTGCCACTGTTCTAGGTGCCTAATAGATATCCATTTAAAAAAGATCTGTGGCTCATGCCTGTGATCCTAGTACTCTGGGAGGCCAAGGCAGGTGGATTGCTTGAGCCTAGGAGTTCAAGACCGGCTTGAGCAAGAGCGAAACCCCCATCTCTATAAAGAATAGAAAAACTAGCTGGGCATGATGGAGGGTGCCTATAGTCCCAGCAAGAGGATAACTCAAGCCCAAGAGTTTGAGGTTATTGTGAGCTATGACACCGCAGTGCTCTATCCAGGGTGACAGAGTGAGACTCTGTCTCAAAAAAACAAAAAAAGAAAAAAGATCCCTGCCCTCTGGTGGTGCCTGTGGCTCAATGAGTAGGGCGTCAGCCCCATAGACCCGAGGTGGTGGGTTCAAACCCAGCCCCGGCCGAAAAAAAAAAAGATCCCTGCCCTCAAAAAGCTTATATTCTGATGAAGAAGAAAGACAACAAACATGTCAATTCTATGTTTGTGTAATATAACAGATTATGAGTGCTATTTCAAAAGGAAAAGTAAAGGATGGTAAGATGAATCAAAAAGGTGCTGGGCAGTTTTGTTTTTCTTGTACTAAATAGAGAAGTCACTGTGGGTCTCACTGAGACGGTGACCTGTGGGAATTGAGGAAGGAAGGCAAGGGACACATGAGACAGGAGTTTGCAGGAAGGCCATGAACGAGCCCAATCTGGAGTGAAGCTCCTGAGACAGAACAGAAGCTGCTTCCAAGGTCCTGTTAATGTTGGTATTTTGACCACCTCTAATGAATCACTGTTGTTCTTAACTGTCTATAATGCAGAATCCTTTCCAGAAGGTTTTCAGTTCACTTTGCCCAGATTCATCAGAGAAATTGCTATGACAACTATAGCCTTATAAAATATATTTCTTTAATAGTAAGAGTTGAATGTCAATTTTGAATGTCAAAATTAGTTCTTGATTCAGGAGCTGCAAAATAGATGCTGGTTAGCAGGCCTGAGAATGATATTAATCTCCTTGTATATCCCCACCAGAACTTCTGGGTATTTAGGTGCATTTTATTTTGAGACAGAGTCTCACTCTGTCGCCCTCAGTAGAGTACTGTGGTGTCACAGCTCACAGTAACCTCCAACTCTTGGGCTTAAGCGATTGTCTTGCCTCAGCCTCCCAAGTAGCTGGGACTACAGGCGCCTACCACAACACCTGGCTATTTTTGGGTTGTAGTTGTCATTGTTGCTTGGCAGGCCCAGGCTGGGCTCCAATCTGCCAGCTTCGGTGTATGTGGCTGGCACCCTACTCACTGAGCTACGGGCGCCAACCCAAGCAGGAATATTTTCAGGGAATCTTGTTTCTGAACAGTAAGTCTCAACAGTGGGCTTAAAATATCCATTAAACCATGCCATAAATAGAAATGCTGTCATCCAGGCTCAGGCTTTGTAGTAATTTGTATGGAGCATAGGCAGAATAGATTTAGCATAATTCTTAAGGGCCCTAGGATTTTTTTGAATGGTAAATAAGCATTGGCTCAACTAAAAGTCACCAGGTGCATTAGCTCCTGACAAGAGAGTCAGCCTGTCTTGGACTCTTTGAGGATAGGCATTGAAGAGGCCATCATGGAATTTTTTTTTTTTTTTTTTTTTTGTAGAGACAGAGTCTCACTTTATGGCCCTCGGTAGAGTGCTGTGGCCTCACACAGCTCACAGCAACCTCCAACTCCTGGGCTTAAGCAATTCTCTTGCCTCAGCCTCCCGAGTAGCTGGGACTACAGGTGCCCGCCACAACGCCCAGCTATTTTTTGGTTGCAGTTTGGCCGGGGCCGGGTTTGAACCCGCAACCCTCAGTATATGGGGCCGGCGCCTTACCGACTGAGCCACAGGCGCCGCCTCATCACGGGATTATTAATTGAGCTGTTTTCAACATTGTTGTGTCTCTGGGAATAGGGAGGCCTGAAGAGAAGTAGAGAGATGGGAGGATAGCCAGTTGGTAGAACAGTCAGAGCATACACATTGATTGATTAAACCCCAAAACAATCATGATAGTAACACCAAAAACCACTGATCACCATGACAAACATAATAATAATGAAAAAGTTTGAAATATTGGGTGGTGCCTGTGGCTCAGTGGGTAGGGTGCCGGCCCCATATACTGAAGGTGGCGGGTTCAAACCCAGCCCCGGCCAAACTGCAACCAAAAAATAGCCAGGCGTTGTGGCGGACGCCTGTAGTCCCAGCTACTTGGGAGGCAGAGACAGGAGACTCGCTTGAGCCCAGAAGTTGGAGGTTGCTGTGAGCTGGGATGCCATGGCACTCTACCCAGGGTGACAGCTTGGGGCTCTGTCTCAAAAAAAAAAGTTTGAAATATTGTGAGAATTATCAAAATGTGACACAGAGACAGAAAGTAAACAAAAGCGTCTGTCCAGCTAAGGTTGCCACAAATCTTCAATTTGTAAAAGACATGATATCAGCAATGTGCAATGAAGTAAAGTATCCTTGTATATCTATATTGATAGGTATTCACCTCATTTTCACTATTTTTGCCTCTGAAAACAATGCTCTAGTAAACATCCATTGTATACGTATTATTATGTCCTATTGTTTTTACTAATATGGGACTGATTCCAAAGGAATGCGATTGCTGGGTTGGTTCAATGGTAAATGCAATTTAAAACATTGTATTATGGAAAATTTCAGACATGCACAAGGGGGAGATAACAGTATAACATAATGAGCTTCAACAGTTAACCAGAATAAGAGCAATCCTGTTCAGTTAAATGCCCTCTTCCCTCTCCTCTCCACCCCAAAACACACTGGATTATTTTGAAGCAATCTGATTACATTTTTAAGGTAGGGATAAGACTTCCTGATGTACGGGATGAGGTTTGTGAGAAAAAAAGAGAGGAGTCAAAGATAATTCCAAGCTTGTTGGATAGCACAATTGAAAGTTGAGAGTGGCCATTCACAGGAATGGAGAAGACTGGAGGGTGTGAGCCTAGGGGGAAGATCAGGCATTTGGTTTTGGACAGATTGAGTTTGTGACTTATTAGGCAGCTATTAAGAGATGTCTTATAACTAGGGGAATACAGAAATTTGGAGTTTGGGAGAGAGCAAAGGCCTGGAGACATAAATTTGGGAGTCAACAACAAGTGCTATCCATTGGTCTGGAAGATATCTTCAGGGAGTGAATATAAACAAGAAAAAGAAGACTAATCCTCAGTGGTCCTCTGTGGCAAGCAGAATATTGGCTCCCAAAGATGTCCAAACCCCAGAACCTGTTACTGTGTTACCATATGTGGCAGAAGGAACTTTGCAGATGTGATGAAGTCTGAGGATTTATAGATGGAGAGATTATTCTGGACTATCCAGACGGGCTCAACTTATGTGAGTCCTTAAAAGCAGAAGATACTGCTCGGCCCCTGTGGCTCAAGAGGCTAAGGTGCCAGCCATATACACCTGGGCTGGTGGGTTCGAATCCAGCCTGGGCCCACCAAACAACAATGATGGCTGCAGGGCGGCGCCTGTGGCTCAGTTGGTAAGGCGCCGGCCCCATATACTGAGGGTGGCGGGTTCAAACCCGGCCCCGGCCAAACTGCAGGCGTTGTGGCGGGCGCCTGTAGTTCCAGCTAATTGGGAGGCTGAGGCAAGAGAATCGCTTAAGCTCAGGAGTTGGAGGTTGCTGTGAGCTGTGTGAGGCCATGGCACTCTACCGAGGGCGAGACTCTGTCTCTACAAAAAAAAAAAAAAAAAAAAAAAAACAATGATGGCTGCAACCAAAAAATAACCAGGTGTTGTGGTGGGCGCCTGTAGTCCCAGCTACTTGGGAAGCAGAAGCAGGAGAATTGCTTGAGCCCAGGAGTTGGAGGTTGCTGTGAGCTGTAATGCCACGGCACTCTACCCAGGGTGACAGCTTGAGGCACTGTTTCAAAAAAAAAAGAAAAAAAAAAAGCAGAAGATGCTTGCTGGCTATGGTCAGAGAAGTCTGTGAAGGTGGAAGAAAAGTTAGGAAGACGCATCGTTGCTGGCTTTTGAGATGGTGGAAGGGGCCCTAGAGCCAAGGAATGCAGGTGGCCTCTGGGAGCTGGAAAAGGCAAGGAAATGGATTGTCCCCAAGAGCCTCCAGGAGGGAATGCAGCCCTGTCAACACCTTGATTTTCAGCCCAGTGAGACCCATTTTAGACTCTTGACCTCCAGAACTGCAAGACAATACATTTGTATTTTTTAAGCCAGCAAGTTTGTGGCAGTTTGGTACAACAGCAACAGAAGAGAAACACATCCTCTTCTATGGAGAGGAAAAGGAGGAGAGGGAGTGCCTGGGGGGCCTGAGAGGCAGCCAGTGAGAGGAGAGTAGAAGGAAACAATGCGGGTCCCAGAAGCCAAGGAGTGGGGAGCAGAAACTGAGGCATCTTTTGCCAGTAGGTCCAATAGGATGAGGATAAGGACTCAACCACTGGACTTAGGAAAGTGAACAATAATAACTCTTTTTGAAGAGTTTTCCACAAAAGGGAACAAAGAAATGCACTGACAGTTAAGAGATATGTGTTGTCACCATTGTTTAAAATGGGAGAAATAACATGTGTTTGAACTTGACTGGGGTGATACAGAGCAGGTGAGAAATGATGTTGTAAAGAGAGGGAAGGCCAGCTGGAGGCTTGTCCTTAAGTAACAAGACAGGCTCTAGTGTACAATTAGAATTGGCTTTCGACAGGAAATATTAGGCAACAAGTGGGTAAGCAGAGTATATGGCTGCTGCAGCTGGTAATTTCTGTTTTCCTGCTCCCTCAGCAAGAAGATCAAGGCCGCAGATGAGGAACTTTACAGAGAGAGAAGTAGAATGGTCCTCTTCAAGGGTGGGAAACGGAGTGGAGTAGGGAAGAACAGCATGGTTGCCAGGTAGCATTTGAGACCTGCCAAAAGTTCAATTATTTCCAAGGGGAAATATATGAAATAGAAAGCATCACTAAAAATAAATATGCAGAGTGCAAATTTTTTTCCTGGTGCTGGATATCTAATTCCCAGCCCTCATTTGCCTGACAGGAACCGTGAGCACTTGGTCTTGGACTCTCTTGTAGCAACTTTTTGGCCTCTGGGCTCTGTGTTGTTACCTGCCTCCCTGGAGCTAGTCTGATGAATATCCTGTTCTATTCGAGGCCAGATGAAATGAATTTTTCTGTTTCCAGCTGCACCACACCCTTCAGCGACCTCCCACTGAGTTCTGATTTCTGGTCTAGACAAGACAGTTTTTTTTGCTCATTTGCATAGCAGAGATTATTGACAACCCCAGCCAGATCTCAATGAGTGCACAAACCTGTCTCAGCCCAGGTTTCCCAGCCCCAGCGCGGCTCTGATCTCCTCTCCCAGGTAGCATCTTCCTTTTCTAGAAAAGCGTATGTTGCAATAGTCTCACACGTGAGTAACAATGACACACAGCCTGCAGGGGTCCTCAAACTGCAGGCCACATGAGGCGGCATGATTGTATTTGTTCCCATTTTGTTTTTTTACTTCAAAATAAGATATGTGCAGTGTGCATAGGAATTTGTTCATAGTTTGTTTTTTAAACCATAGTCCGGCCCTCCAACGGTCTGAGGGACAGTGAACTGGCCCCCTGTTTAAAAAGTTTGAGGGCCCCTGACTAGAGAAATGATACACTGATCACCTTGGGCTGTTCTTCCAGAGACCCTGAGCACCCATGGGGAAAATGAGCACCCCATGGGGAGGTGGGGTGGAATGCTAATTAACAAGGTGAGGTCAAAGCCAAAATTTTCCTAATTCAATTTCCAAAAACCTGGCTACTATATGGACCCTTGGGAAGCTGAAGCTATAAAGAAGGAAAAGAAAAGGTTGAGTTGAGAAGATATTTTATGTGTATATGAAATAGTCTGCACTTCCTGGGGAAGTTTCTCACATTCGCTGCTTTGGGCCTCTGCTCTACTGGAAGTGGCCTATTTACTGTTTTATCTGGAGGCCAGCTCCTTTCCTACCTCCATAATCCCATCCATCCATGCCGTCCACTGAGAAAGACTTTCTCCCCTAATTTTCAACAACCGAAACCCTTTTCAATGTCAAGTACCTCTTAAAATTTTACCTCTATCAAGCCATCCCTGGTTTCTTCCACTAGTTCTCTCACATTTGTTCAGGACCTCTTAGGGCAGTGTATCTCAACCTTTATTATTCTTATTATCATTATTGTTATTCTGCTAAGGTGCCTTTTCTAGACATCTTTCCCAGTGAAATTGTAATAGCTCGTGGTAAGGGGGTCCAGGAGAAGGCTAGGTCTCCAGGACGTTAAAGCCAAGGTAATAAGAAGTGAGTACAGATAAAGAATTGGCACACCTGATTTTCTGCACTGGCTTGAATGAGGTACTGCCTACGGGATTCCGAGTCCTTTGACCCCGTCTTTAACTAGACCCCTTTCTTAAACCATTTCCTGAGACAGACACCAAAAACCTGGCTTAGACAATGGATGGGAAACACACTATAACCACCAAGAACACACAGAATGGAGAAGGGCTCCATTTTAGAAAAATCATTATGAAAATCTTTTTTTTTTTTTTTTGAGATTGAGTCTTGCTCTGTCATCCAGGCTGGAGTGCAGTGTATCATTTCTCTAGAGTGCAGTGGTACAATCATAGCTCACTGAAGCTGGAATTCCTGGGCTTCTGTGATGCTCCCACCTCTGCCTCCTGAGTAGCTAAGGTTATAGAAACGTGCCACAATACCTGGATAACTTTTAAATTGTTTTATAGAGAGGGGTCTCCCACTATGTTGCCTAGATTGGATCTTAATTAAACTCTTGGTCTCAAGCGATTCCCCGCTTCTTGTCCTCTCAAACTCTTGGATTACACCAGGCTAGAAAATATTAATTTTTGAATCAGATAAACTATAGACATATTGAAAAAGATTATTCACACTACAAAAGGTCTTAGATTATGCCTTTACATAGTAGAGTATGGTGGGCCAATGAAAATACCACTTGAACAAAAAGCATACACAAAATTTTGGGAATATACATTAGACTAAACACAGTACACCAATATAGCATCTATCTGAGTATACGATATCAAAAAATTGTTTTTTAACAACACACTTAGGGTTTTTCAAATTAGGAAATAACAGGTATTCGTTGTAGAAGTCTGGAATAAATACATAACCAGGAATTAAAATCACATAAACTCACCATGCAGAGATTATCACTGTTAGTAATAGTCTGTGTCCTTTCTTGGTTTGGGTTTGGGTTTTTTCTCAAAATATTATGGGGATACAAATATTTTTGGTTATATATATTGATTTTGTTATGCTTGAGTCAGGGTTATAAATATGCCCATCAACCAGATAGTGTTTATTGTACTCATTAGGTAGGATTTTTGTTTGAGACAGGGTCTCACTTTGTTGCCTAGGTAAAAGTGCAGTGGCCTGAACATAGCACTGTAAATTTGAACTCCTGAGCTCAAGCAATCCCTTGCCTTAGCCTCCCAAAGTGCTGGGATTATAGGTGTGAGCCACCACTCTAAGCATTCCAATGCTTTTTAAATGAATATTTGGCTTTTTACAATATTGGGATCAAATATCACATATTGTTTTGTAATCTCTTGATTTACACAGAGGATAATCATTTCTCAATACTATGAAGTATAGGGTCAGCGCCTGTAGCTCAGTGGTTAGGGTACTGGCCACATACACTGAGAATGGCGGGTTAGAGCCTGGCCAGAAAATAAAAATAAAAATAATAATATTAAGTATACATTGACACCATACTTTTTCTTTTCTTTCTTTTTTTTGAGACAGAGTATCAGTCAGTTACCCTGGGGTTGAGTGCCATGGTGTCATAGCTCACAGCAACCTCAAACTCGTGGGCTGAAGCGATTGTCTTGCCTCAGCCTCCTGAGTAGCTGAAACTACAGGTGCCACCACAATGCCCGGCTATTTTTAGAAATGAACATCTCACTCTTGCTCAGGCTAGTCTCGAAATCCTGAGCTCAAACAATCCATCCACCTTGGCCTCCCAATGTGCTAGGATTATAGGTGTGAGCCACCGTGCCCAGCCAGACACCATACTTTTCCATAGCCACATGGCATTCCATCCTATGGATGGTCCACGAATTATTATCTAATCTCTTATTAATGTTCCTATTATATATTTTTGCTATTATAAACAGTGGGAAGTGAGCATCTTTGCAGAAATCTGTATTCCCACTCATTTTCTTACAAAAAATTCCTAAAAATGAAATGGTTGGTGAAAATTTAGGTTGCTTCTTCTTTGTGGCTATTTAAATAATGCTGCTACATGGGCTCAGCGCCTGTGGCTCAAGTGGCTGAGGCGCCAAACACATACACCTGAGCTGGAGGGTTCAAATCCAGCCTGGGCCCGCCAAACAACAATGACGGCTGCAACCAAAAAATAGCTGGGCATTGTGGTGGGCGCCTGTAGTCCCAGCTACTTGGGAGGCAGAGGCAGGAGAATCACTTAAGCCCAGGAGTTGGAAGTTGCTGTGAGCCGTGATGCCATGGCATTCCACCCAGGGTGACAGCTTGAGGCTCTGTCTCAAAAAAAAATAATTAATTAATTAAAAATAAATAAATAAATAAATAATGCTGCTATAAATGTTTGCACAGAAGATTTTTTGCAGACATATATTATCAATTCTCTTAGGTATGTATCTATGATTGGAATTGCTATTCATAAGGTAACTCTATGTTTAATAATTTGAGAAAGTGACAAATATTTTTCAAAGTGGCTGCACTATTTTACAGTTTCACCAGCAATGTATGTGTTTTCTAATTGATCACTTTCTTGTCAACATTTATTATTGTCTCTCTTTTTGATGATAGCCATCCTAGAAAGTGTAAAGTGGTATCTTATTATGGTTTGCATTTTCTTTTCTTTTTTTTTTTTTTTTTTTTGTGCTTTTTGGCCAGGGCTGGGTTTGAACCCACCACCTCTGGCATATGGGACCGGTGCCCTACTCCTTGAGCCACAGGTGCCACCCTATGGTTTGCATTTTCTTGATGACCAATAACATGGAGTATCTTTGTGTGTGCTTATTGGTCACTCATGGAGAAACGTCCATTCAAATCTTTTTTAAAAATTGAGTGGTTTGGGGCCGGGCATGGTGGCTCACACTTGTAACCCCAGCACTCTGGGAGGCCGAGGTGTGGATTGCTCAGACCAGCCTGAGCAAGAGCAAGACCCAATCTCTAAAAATAGCTGGGCATTGTGGTGGGTGCCTAGGTCCCAACTACTTGGGTGACTGAGACAAGAGAATCACTTGAGCCCAAGAGTTTGAGGTTGCTGTGAGCTATGGTGCCATAGCACTCTACCAAATGTGACAAAGTGAGACTCTGTCTCAAAAAAAAAAAAAAATTGAGTGGTTTGCCTTTCCTTACTTTTTTTTCTTTTTTTTAGAGACACAATCTCACTTTATCGCCCTCAATAGAGTGCTATGGCGTCACAGCTCACAGCAACCTCCAACTCCTGGGTTTAGGTGATTCTCTTGCCTCAGCCTCCCAAGTAGCTGGGACTACAGGTGCCCGCCACAACGCTGGCTATTTTTTGTTGCAGTTTGGCTGGGGCTGGGTTCGAACCTGCCACCCTTGGTATATGGGGCCAGTACCCTACTCACTGAACCACAGGTGCTGCCCTGTCTTTCCTCACTTTGTTTTAAAGATCTATTTAAGCTTCCTTCTCCATATCACCAACTCATTTGCTACTCAATTCTTGACCTTGGAGGAGAGGTCCCCTACCTATGCTCCTATAGGATTCTGGCATCTTAAAACTGGAACAAGGTTTTCTAGCTGAGTATTATAGTATAAGTGAGGAGGAAATATAATGACTAAACTGTCTAATTTTAAGTTTTTCCTCCTGGAAGTTTTACATCAACCCATAGTACTTGTTTTAACTTGCTTATGCTAGAAATTAATATAAAATGGGGCTTGATTTATCACAAAATTATATATTTAATTTTTCAAGTACAGATGTCAATTTTTGTTGTATACTGCAGCAAAAACAAAGACTAATATCCCTGATGAACACAGATGCAAAAACTTCAACAAAATACTAGAAAACCAAATCCAACAGCACATCAAAAAGAGAATTCATTACAATCAAGTAGGTTTCATCCCAGGGATGCAAGGATGTCTCAAAATATACAAATAAATAAATGTGATTCACCACATAAACAGAATTAAAAACAAACACCATATGATCACTTCAATAGATGCATGAAAACTATTTGATAAAACCTAGCATCCCTTCATGATAAAAGCCCTCAATAAACTAGGCATAGAAGGAACAAACCTCAAATTAGTAAGTTTTCCAGATTGCCTAAGGAGGGTGAACCTGCCCAGGTCAGAAACGAAGCAGATCAAAACTCCCTGGCTGATCAGTAGTGGGATGGCACCTGTGAATAACCACTGCACTCCAGCCTGGGCAAAATAGCGAGACCCTGTCTCAAAAAAAAAAAAGAAGGGCGGCGCCTGTGGCTCAGTGAGGAGGGCGCCGGCCCCATATACCAAGGGTGGCGGGTTCAAACCCAGCCCCGGCCAAACTGCAACAAAAAAATAGCCGGGCGTTGTGGCAGGCGCCTGTAGTCCCAGCTACTCGGGAGCCTGAGGCAGGAGAATCGCCTAAGCCCAGGAGTTGGAGGTTGCTGTGAGCTGTGTGATGCCACGGCACTCTACTGAGGCCAATAAAGTGAAACTCTGTCTCTACAAAAAAAAAAGAAAATTAATAAAAATTAATAAGTTTCACATGACAAACCCATAGTCAATATCATACTGAATGGGAGAAAGTTAAAAGCATTTCCCAGGCTCGGCACACGTAGCTCAGTGAGAAGGGCTCCAGCCACATAAACCAAAGGTGGTGGATTCCAGTCTGGCTCAGGCCTGCTAAACAACAATGACAACTGCAACCAAAAAAAAAAAAAAATGGCCGGGTGTTGGGGCAAGCACCTGTGGTCCCGGCTACTTGGGAGGTGAGGCAAGAGAATCACTTGAGCCCAAGAGTTGGAGGTTGCTGTGAGCTGTAATGCCATGGCACTCTACCGAGCGTGACATAGTGAGACTCGGTCTCAAAAAAAAGAAAAAAAGCACTCCCTTAAAGTATTGGAACAAGACAAGGGTGCCCACTGTCATCAATTCTATTCACGATAGTACTAGAAGTCCTAGCCAGAGAAATCAGGCAAGAAAAGAAATAAAGGGCATCTAAATTGGAAAAGAGGAAGTCGAATTATCTCTCTGTGCCAATAATATAATCTTTTTTTTTTTTCTTGTAGAGACAGAGTCTTACTCTACCACCCTTGGTAGAGTGCTGTGGCCTCACATAGTTCCTGGGCTTAGGTGATTCTCTTGCCTCAGCCTCCTGAGTAGCTGGGACTACAGGCGCGCGCCACAACGCCTAGCTATTTTTTGTTGCAGTTCGGCTGGGGTCGGGTTTGAACCGCCACCCTCAGTATATGGGGCCGGAGCCCTACTCACTAAGCCACAGGCAACACCTCAGTAATATAATCTTATACCGAGAAAATCCTAAAGTCTCCTCCAAAAGACTCCTAGATTTGATAAATGAATTCAGTAATGTCTCAGGTTACAAAATCAACATACACAAATCATAACACTGCTTATACACCAGTAAGTACAAGCTGAGAATCAAATGAAGAACTCAATCCCATATACAATAGCTTCAGAAATAAATAAACAAATAAATCATCTAGGAATACATTGAACCAAAGAGGTGAAAGATCTCTACAAGGAGAACTACAAACACTGATGAAAGAAATTGTAAATGACACAAACAAATGGAAAAAGACCCCATGCTCATGGATTGAAAGAATTGATATTATGAAAATAACCATACTTCCTAAAGAAATCTACAAATTCAGGGCAATTTCTATTAAAATATCAATGCCATTTTTCATAGAATTAGATAAAGCAATCCTAAAATTCAGCTTGGCATCCATAGCTCAGCAGTTAGGGCACCAGCCACACTCATTAGTGGGGTTCAAACCTGGCCAGAGCCTGCTAAACAAACAAACAACAATAAAAACAACAACAACAAAAAATAGCTGGGCATTGTGTTGGGCGCCTGTAGTCCCAGCTACAGGCGAGGCTGAGGCAAGAGAATCTCTTGAGCCCAAGAGTTTGAGGTTGCTTCGAGCTGTGATGCCACAGCACACTACCAAGGGCGACATAGTGAGACCC
The DNA here is from genome assembly GCF_027406575.1 of Nycticebus coucang. Taxonomy (NCBI): domain Eukaryota; kingdom Metazoa; phylum Chordata; class Mammalia; order Primates; family Lorisidae; genus Nycticebus; species Nycticebus coucang. The sequence continues at coordinate 85,876,140 of NC_069783.1, forward strand.
TGTCTCTGCTAAAACAAACAAAAAAATCCTAAAATTCATATGGAATCAAAAAGGATCCTGAAAAGTCAAAGCAATCCTAAGAGAAAAGGATAAATCTGGAGGCATCACATTACCAGACTTCAAATTATGCTACAAGTCTATAGTAATCAAAATAGCATGGTACTGGCATAAAAGTGGATACATAAATCAATGAAACAGAATACAGAACCCAGAAATAAAACCAATACCTATACCAACTGATTTTTGACAAAGCAAAAAAAAAAAAAAACCATACAATAGAGAAAGCACATCCTTTTCAATAAATGGCCCTGGGAAAATTGAATAGCCACATGCAGAAGAATCAACTGGATTCCCATTTCTCAGCATACACAAAAATTTACTCAAAACGTATTAAAGACTTAAATGTAAGACCTGGAACAATAACAATCCCAAAAGAAAATTCAGGAAGAACTCTTTTGGACATTGACCTCAGCAAAGAATTTATGACTAACATTCTAAAGTAAATCCAAGAAAAACAAAAATAAAAATATGAGATTTAATTAAACAAAAAACTTCTGCACAGAAAAAAGAAATAATCAGGGCGGCGTCTGTGGCTCAGTCGGTAAGGTGCCGGCCCCATATACGGAGGGTGGCGGGTTCAAACCCAGCCCTGGCCAAACTGCAACCAAAAAATAGCCGGGCGTTGTGGCAGGCGCCTGTAGTCCCAGCTACTCGGGAGGCTGAGGCAAGAAAATCGCTTAAGCCCAGGAGTTGGAGGTTGCTGTGAGCTGTGTGAGGCCACGGCACTCTACCGAGGGCCATAAAGTGAGACTCTGTCTCTACAAGACAAAAAAAAAAAAGAAAAAAAGAAATAATCAACAGAGTAAATAGTACATAGACAACCTACAGAATGGGAAAAAAAATGTTAGCCCTGTAATCAAAAACCACTTGTACCCTAAATCTATTGAAACAAAGAAGAAAAAAGCCAAAGAAAATACAAGTACCTCAGATGCTGAACAATTTTGAAGACTATGAAAGCAAGAAATAGAAAGAACCCAGAAGACGTTATTCTCCTTCACGAAGGGTGGCGCCACTCATCTCTCAGACACCAGCCTAAAGACGTCGGTGGCAATTTGCTCTTCCTTCTCTACCTCATTCCACCAAATTCACTTTCTAAATCATTCTCGGCGCCGTCTTCTCCTCTCTATCTTGTTTCCTGCAGCAGATCCAGACCTTCTGTTCTCCCCTGGGCCATTGTAATAAGCCGTAATTGGTGTCCTTGCCTCTACCCTCTCCACTGCTACTGGAGTAGGGTATCACATTGCAATTAATCAATTTTATAATCAATTACTTCCCTGTCTGTTTTCCCCAGAGACAAACTCCATTAAAGAAAGAATCACAGCCAGGGGTGGTGGCTCATGCCTGCAATCATAGGAGGCTTGGGCTGGAGAATTGCCTGAGTTCAGGAATTTGAGACCAGCCTGAGCAAGAGTGAGACCCCATCTCTACTAAAAATAGGAAAACTAACCGGATGTTGTGGTGACGACTACAGTCCCAGCTACTCGGGAAGCTGAAGCAGGAGGATCGCTTAAACCCAAGCGTTTGAGGTTGCTGGGAGCTATGATACCATGGCACCCAGCCCTGTGCAACAGAGTGAGACTCTGTCTCAGATTTAAAAAAAGCAAAAAAAGAAAAGAAAAGAAAGAATCACTCCCCTCTTTTTCCACATTGCATCTATACCACCCAGAACAATGACTGGCATCATGTTTGGAAGGTGGTGGGTCATAAAAAGAATGCATAAATAATTGAATGATTTCAAAACGCAAACACACTTATCACTCAACTCTAGTGACCACTGTCTCCACTTACACTGCAGACAAGATTAAGTCCATACCCTCAGCCTGGCAAACAAGGCCCTCCTGACTTGCTCCATCCACTGCTCTTTCCATATCTCAGCCATTCACTTTCTAGAATTTTACGTATCGAAATATCTTGTACAATTCCATAGTCTTTATCTTCTTCAGGTCTCTGCTCACTTCCTTATGCCTCCTTTTCAACACATTCCTTTCTTACTTTTTTTTTTCTTTTTTTTTGAGACAGGGTCTCACCCTGTTGCCCCAGCTAGAGTGCAGTGGTGTTATCACAGCTCACAGCAACCTCCAACTCCTGGGCTCAACTGACCCTCTTGCTTCAGCCTCCTGAGTAGCTGGGAGTACAGTCACCTGCCGCCAGATTCAGTTAATTTTGTCTACTTTTAGTAGAGATGGGATCTCACTCTTGCTTAGGCTGGTCTCAAACTCCTGAACTTAAGTGATCCTCCCGCCTCAGCCTCCTAGAGTACTAGGATTACAGGTGTGAGCCCCTTTCTTACTTTTAAAAGTATAGAGAACAATGCCCAGTGCATTCTACCACATAGATTTATTGGAGCTAAACATTTTGCTATATTTGTTTCAAAATTTTCTTTAAGAAATAAAGCATGGTAAATACATTTGAACCTCCTTGTGTTTCTTCCTCAATCTCATTCCCTTCTCTTCTTCTCCAGAGCCATTTACTGTCCTGATTTGTGTGTTAACCATTCACATACATATTTTATATTTTGTATTGGGGTTTTAAAACCATCACCGCACCTCCTTGTGATTCTAATGCTTTAGTTTAAGACTCCAACATCCACAGAAGTCAAGGCTTGCCCAAGGTCACATAACAAGGTAAGGTCAAGACAGCACAAAAGCTCAGGGCTCCTGACTCTTAGTTCATGGCTTCCCAATACGCTGTGGTACATCATTTTAAAAATATACATCAGTGAAATATATATCATTTACTATGTCAATACTAAATGCTTTCTTTATACATTAGTTCATCCAACCCTCATTCTCTAGAAGAGAAACTGAGGTTCAGAGAGGTGAAGTCACCTTCCCAGCATGGCCCAGCATCAGCAGCAGAGGTAAAACTGGCATCCAGGGCTGCCTGACTTGTAATGCTGCCCTCTGGTGGGCACACTGTGGGAAAGGCCAGGGTTTTGAAAGGGCCTGGGTTTGTCTCCAGTTCTTCCACTTGCTGCCCAGATTAAACTGGGTAAGGTAATTCCATTTAAAGTATCATTTATTGAATTTTAGTAAGCACCAACAATTTTTGAATATCACTTCACTTATCTACAACCACTCTCAAAGACAAATATTATTTAACTTGTATTTTTTTTTTCCAAAAGGAGAAACAGAGACTCAGGGAAGATACAGCATTAACACGGAGCAAAGCCTGAGGCAGAGGCAGATTACAGCTCCAGAGACCATGTCCTTCACCCGCCCCCACAACTTTTTTTTCCTTCCACTCATGGCTTAAGTTTTTTTTAATTTTATTTTTTAAATTATCATATAGTTTGTAATAATAGCTGATTAAAATCTTATAGACAGGAGGGGAGGGGGCTAATAAAATAAAATAAAATCTTATAGACAAAATATACAAAGAATTCTTAAAGCTTAATAAGAAAATAAAAACCCCGATTAAAACTGAACACGAGATCTGAGCAGATACTTTATTAAAGAAGACGTGCAGATGGAAAATGAGCATTTAAAAAAGGGTGCTGGATGTTATTTGTCATTAGGGAAATGAAAATGAAATAGCACCACACACCCATCACAATGATTGAAGTTCGTAAATCTGAAAAGAACAAAGATGTAGAGAAGTAGAAACCCTCTACATTTCTCAGTGGAAATTACAAAACGGTGCAACCACTTTGAAAAACACTTGCTAGATTCTCAAAATATTAAACATAGAGTTACCTTAAGACCGGCAATTCCATTTCTCTGTACATAACTAAGAGAATTGAAAATACGTAACTGTACAAAAATTGGTATAAAATGTCTGTAGCGGCTTGGTTCCTGTAGTTCAAGTGGCTAAGGTGCCAGCCACATACACCTGAGCTGGCGGGTTGTTGGAATCCAGCCCGGGCCCAAAAAACAACAATTTTTTGGCTGCAACCAAAAAATATCCGGGTGCTGTGGTGGGCACCTGTAGTCCCAGCTACTTGGGAGGTGGAGGCAGGAGACTCACTTGAGTCCAGGAGATGGAGGTTACTTGTGAGCTGTGATACCATGCACTCTACCCAGGGCGACAGCTTGAGGCTCTATCTCAAAAAAAAGATAAGTCTGTAGCATTATTATTCATAACAAACAAAACATGGAAACAACTCAAATGTTCCTCCACTTATTAATCACAAAGCCAAATGTGACATATTATTTGGTGTTAAAAACAAAGACACATGCTATAACATGGATGAACCTTGAAAATATTATGAAAATAAGTGAAAGAAGCCTGTCATGAAAGGCCACATATTAGATAATTCCATTTATAGGAAATGCCCAGAACAGGCAAATCCACAGGGTCAGAAAGCAGATTTGTGGTTGCCAGGTGCTGGATGGAGAAGATAGAGCAGTGGATGTGAGGTTTTGAGGGTAATAAAAGTATTCCAGAATTAGAGGTGATGGTTGGACAATCTTGGATATATACTAAAAACCATTGAATTGCATTTTTTTTTTTTTTTTGAGACAGAGCCTCAAGCTGTAGCCATGGGTAGAGTGCCATGGCATCACAGCTCACAGCAACCTCCAACTCCTGGGCTCAAGCGATCCTCTTGCCTCAGCCTCCCAAGTAGCTGGGACTACAGGTGCATGCCACAACGCCTGGCTATTTTTTTGGTTGTAGTTGTCATTGTTGTTTGGTGGCCCAGGCTGGATCGAATCCACCAGCTCTGGTGTATGTGGCTCGCACCTTAGCTGCTTGAGCTACAGGTGCCAAGCCAGACAATTGTTTTATTAAATAGCTTTTCATCATTGATTTAGAATTTAAATGACATGAAGTTTTCAAAAATGACTAAAACTTATGGGCTGAATTTAAATCTGGGCTTCAAATTCTGGCTTTGCCATGTGTAGGCTTGAGCCAGATACTTAACCTCCCTGACCCTCTTTTTCTTCATCTGCATATGAGGCTAAAACAATGTATGTGAGGTGTGCAGCACAGAGCCTGTGTGTCATAGATTATCTACTGTTATTAATGTTTTCACTTTAGCTAAAGCTTTTTCAGGCAATGCCTGAAAACCATCAACTGATCCATGTGACTTGCCACTGAAAAAAGTGTTTATTTACTAATGAGCATTGAGAGGGAGTGAACTTTCTTTTGTAAATTTGTTTTAAAGACACCTTAGGAGGCATTTATACACAAAACAGAATCACTAAAAATTGTTATGACAGGAAGGAACACAGTGATCAGAAAGCATTTTACAACTGATGATGAGAAAAAGAGCACTCAAAAAATTACTCAGCCTCACTAGGAATCAAAGAGACTGTACCCACATCAACCTAACAGTCGGCCTTTTGTTTTTTTCTTTGAGACAGGGTCCTCCTCTGTCTCCCAGGCTAGGTGCAGTGGCTTCATCATGGCTCACAGCAACCTCAAACTCCTGGGCTCAAGTGATCCTCCTGCCTCAGCCTCCTGAGTAGATGAGATGACAGCTGTGTGCCATCTATGCACAGCTAAATTTTTTTATTTTTTGTAGGCACAGGGGTCTCAGTATTGTCCAGGCTAGTCTCAAATTCTTAGTGTCAAGCTATCCTCCTGCCTCAGCCTCCCAAAGTGTTGGGATTACAAGGACAAGACACCACACCCAGCCAGGACTCTTTTTTTTTTTTTGAGACATAGTCTCATTTTGCTGCCCTCAGTAGAGTGCTGTGGTGTCATAGCTCACAGCAACCTCCAACTCCGGGGCTTAAGCTATTCTCTTGCCTCAGCCTCCCAAGTAGCTGGGACTATAGGCACCAGCCACAATGCCCAGCTATTTGTTTTGGTTGTAGTTGTCATTGTTGTTTGGCAGGCCTGTGCTGGATTCGAACCTGCCAGCTCTGGTGTATGTGGCTGCTGCCTTAGCTGCTTGAGCTACAGGCGCCGAACCTGAATTGCATATTCTATGGGGTGAATGTTGTAGAACGTATGATTTATATGTCGATTCAGATAAACTTATTAAAAAGATAAAACTAGGGCAGTGACCATAGCTTAGTGGGTAGGGCACCACCACATACACGCAGGTTCAAACCCACCCCAGGTCTGCCAAACAACAATGATAACTACAACAAAAAAATAGCCAGGCATTGTGGTGGGCACCTATAGTCCCAGCTATTTGGGAGGCTGAGGAAGAGAATCGCTTACATCCAAGAGTTTGAGGTTGTTGTGAGCTGTGATGCTATAGCACTCTACCCAAGACGACATAGTGAGACTATCTCAAAAACAAAACAAACAAACAAAAAAAAAAAAACTCAGAGACTCACTTCTGAGATGATGAGAAATCTCTACTACAGATGTTTAGATTGACATGCAATTAAGACAGACACTTGGCTCGGTGCCCATAGTACAGTGGTTATGGCGCCAGCCACATACACCGGGCTGGTGAATTCAAACCTGGCCCGGACCAGCTAAACAACAATGACAACTACAACAAAAATAGCCGTGTTGTGGTGGGTGCCTATAGTCTCAGCTACTTGGGAGGCTGAGGCAAGAGAATTGCTTAAGCCCAAGAGTTTGAGGTTGCTGTGAGCTGTGACACCATGGCACTCTACCCAGGGTGACAGCTTGAGACTCTGCCCCCCCCCAAAAAAAACAAACAAACAAAAACCCACTAAGTGAAGGAAGAAATACATTGACTGTGAAGATGCAGGGCTAAGTTATGGGGCAGCCCGAAGTGTGTCTTTGGTGTAAGCAGTGAGGCTATCCTGATGGAATACCTTTGAGCTCTTGCTCAAAGATTGTTTTAATGACCTAGTTTGGCTTATGTTCAGGCATTGTGGCCGGTGCCTGTAGTCCCAGCTACTAGGAAGGCTGAGGTAGGAGGCTCGCTTTAGCCCAGGAGTTTGAGGTTGCCTTGAGCTATGATGATGACGGTAGCCCAAGAGACAAAGTGAGACTCTGTCAAAAAAAAAAACCCAAATAAATAGAATCACATACATGTATTATGCGACATTTTAAGGCTGACTTCTTTCGCTCACATTATGCTTTTGAGATTCATTCGATTTGTTGCACACATTAACAGTTTGTTCCTTTTTATTGCTGAGTAGTATTTCATTGTATGGCTATACCAGGGTTTGTTTAGTCATTAACCTGATGAAGGAGATTTGGGTTGTTCCTAGTTTTTGGTGATTATAATAGAGCTGTTACGAATGTTCATGTACAGGTCTTTGTGTGTGTTAGCACCGGCACTTTTATTTCTCTTGAATAAACACACAAGAATAGAATGGCTGGATCTTATGGCAGGTGTATATTTAAACTTATAAAAGACTACTGCCAGACTGTTTCCAGAGCAGCTATACCCCTAGGTGCACCAGCAGTGCATGAGAATTCTATGAAATCATTGCTCCATAGCCTTGCCAGCTCCTGGTATTTTAGGCATTTTTTATTTTAGTCAGTGATATTTTAAGATTTGATTATATCTGTATGTTTCCAGAAAGAATGCATAAAATAGTTTTGTATATCTTTACATTTTTATATATATAAAATAATACTACATATGTTCTTCCTTTTTTTTTTTTTTTGGCCGGGGCTGGGTTTGAACCCACCACCTCCGGCATATGGGACCTGCGCCCTACTCCTTGAGCCACAGGCGCCGCCCTACATACGTTCTTTCAATACTCACCTTTTATTCTTTCAATATTGCTTTTGAGATTTTTAGTGTGGAATCCCATACTCCAAGTTCATTCACTATAACTGCTGCGTGGGGTGCTATTTTATAAATACCATGTTATTCAAGGATGGTCATCCAGGTTGCTTCTGATTTCTTGCTATCAAAAACAGTGCTAAAATGAGCATCCTTGTAGATATTTTCTTGTGCATAAATGTGAGAGATTCCCTAGGACAGTGATTCTCAAATAATTTGGTCACAGAACCCCTTTATACTTTTAAAACTCTTTGAGGAGTCCAAAGAGTTTTGTTAGTTTGTCATATTTACCAATGTTGACCATATTAGAAATGAAAACTGAGAAAATTTTAGGCATTGATTTAATAATGTTTTACATAATAATGTCATTTTGACTTTTTAAAAATAACATACATAGGCTCAGCGCCTGTAGCTCAGCAGCTAGGGCATCAGTCACATACACGGGGGTGGTGGGTTTGAATCTGGCCTGGGCCTGTCAAACAACAATGACATGCTACAACAAAAAATAGCCAGGCATTGTGGTGGGAGCCTATAGTCCCAGATACTTGGGAAGCTGGGTCAAGAAGTGTATCGCTGAAGCCCAAGAGTTTGAAGTTGCTGTGAACTGGGATGCCACAGCACTCTACCAAGGATGACATAGTGAGACTCTGTCTCAAAAAAATAAAAAAAATCGGGCGGCGCCTGTGGCTCAAAAGGGTAGGGCGCCGGCCCCGACCAAAACTGCAAAAAAAAAAAAAAGACCAAAAAGAAACTGAATTATCTGCTTCTGCATTCAGTCTGTTGTGATAGCACAGATTATTCAGCTTTCATAAAACTCTCCTGTACACTCATTAGATATAAGAGTAAAATAGCAAAACAATGTTTAATGTTATCATGAAAACAGCTTTGGCTTCAGGGACCTCTGATGTGCAGGCGCTTCCGAACTTTTGGCTTCGTTGTAAGAAGAGTGTCTTGGGCCACATATTAAATACACAAACACTAACAAAAGTTGATGAGCAAACAAAGAAAGATCTGTACATAATTTTTTTTTTTTTTTTGTGGAGACAGAATCTCACTGTACCGCCCTGGGTAGAGTGCCGTGGCGTCACAGGGCTCACAGCAACCTCTAACTCTTGGGCTTACGCGATTCTCTTGCCTCAGCTTCCCGAGCAGCTGGGATACAGGCACCCGCCACAACGCCCAGCTATTTTTCTGTTGCAGTTTGGCAGGGGCTGGGTCCGAACCCGCCACCCTCGGCATATGGGGCCGGCGCCCTATTCACTGAGCCACAGGCGCCGCCCCAGATCTGTACATAATTTTCATGATAGCCACCACCATAGACGGCGTGCAGCCCAGGGGCCGCACTTTGGACACCCCTGTCTGACAGGGTGTTGTGGAGACAACTTTGAGAACTGTTGTTCCAGGCTACATAGCTGGAAGAGGAATTGTTGGGCTATGTAGTAAACATTATCTAATTGCTGTTCAAATGCATACTTAGTGTTGTCGGGCTTTTTAATATTCGCCCAATCTGATGGGCAGGAAACAGTGTCTCATTGTTGTTTTAATTTGCACTTCTTGCAAACTAATTTTTGCACTACTTTTGCACACTTGGCCCAGGCAACCTTGAAAGCAAAGTCTTTCCTCATCTCCTGGACCAGAATGGCTGCCCCTTTTAGATTCTGTGAGAGATTGTCCGTGTCTATCTAGTTCACAAAAGCATCCCCAAAGTCCGGCATGGGCCTGGCACAAAGTTTAGTGCTCAATATCTTCTAAAAAACACATTATTTTTTACTTTTGGCATCATAGAGGCATAATAACACTTCATGGATTACTGGACAAATCTCACTGGTTCAGATTTTCTGTTACTTGTCTGTTTGTTTTTTGGGGTTTTTTTTTTTTTGAGACAGAGTCTCACTATGTCAACCCTCCGTAGAGTACTGTGGCATTACAGCTCACAGCAACCTCAAACTCTTGGGTTTAAGCAATACTTTTCTTGCTTCAGCCTCCCAAGTAGCTGGGACTACAGGTGCCCGCCACCGCACCCAGATTTTTTTTTGTTGCAGTTGTCATTGTTGTTTAGCTGGCCAGGGCTGGGTTTGAACCTGCCAGCCTGGGTGTATGTAGCCAGTGCCCTACCCCACTGAGCTACAGTGTGTTACTTGTCTTTCAACTGGCACTTGAAAAGTATTAGTTGAAGGAATAGTACATCTTGATGTTTTGTTTCAGTTATATATTGCTACACAACAAACTACCCCAAAATGTAGTAGCTTAATACAGCAGTACTTATTTTGTTCATGAGCTCTGCAATTTGGTCAGGGTTCAGTAGACGGACAGCTTGTCTCTCATCTACTTGGCATCAACTGGGAGCAGCTCAAATGCCCAGGTCTGGGATCAGCTGAAGGGACAATCATTCCCATGTTGGCTGCCTGGGACCTGAGCTGGGGCTGTGGCCAGAAAACATACATGTGTCTTCTCCAAGTGGTGCTGGGCTTCCTTACAACATGGTGGGTGGCTGGGTTTCCAGGGTTCAAAGTTGTGTGACCTTTTAAGTCTTAAAACAGAAGTCATATTCTGCTACGTCTATAAAAATCACAATCCCAACCAGATTCAAGGGGCGGGAATGGGGGTGGGCAACACGGATCCAGAATGCATGGGATCCATGCGTTACATCAGTGTAGCCATCTTTAGGAAATGCAATCTGCCACATGTGTACTCATCATTCACATAACTTTATAGAGTATGCCCTACATACTGAACATTTGGTATACAATAATGAATCATATAGATGCAGTTTCTGCTCACACAGGTTTGCATTTCAATTGGGATGTGTGTATGTGTTTAGACACCTAAACATACACATAAGATAACTATATGCACTTCATGGCGCCAGTGGCTCAAAGGAGTAGAGCACCAGCCCCATATACCGGAGGTGACGGGTTCAAACCCAGCCTGGCCAAAAAAAAAAAAAAAATGCAAAAACAAAAACAAACAAATAAAAAAAACTATATGCACAGGTTGGGAGGAGGATGCTCTGGGAATGTAACAACTTTCTTTTTTTCTTTTTCTATTTCTTTATTTGGAGACAGAGTATTATTCTTTCAGCCTCAGTAGAGTGCCGTGGCATCATCGTAGTTCACAGAAACCTCAAACTCTTGGGCTTGAGCAATCCTTTTGCCTCTGCCTCCCTGGTAGCTGGGACTACAGGCACATGCTACTACTCCTAGCTAGTTTTTCTATTTTTGGTAGAGAAGAGCTCTTGCTCAAGCTGGTCTTGAATTCTTCTACTTAAGAAGAAGAATTCAGGGTGGCGCCTGTGGCTCAAGGAGTAGGGCGCCAGTCCCATATGCCGGAGGTGGCGGGTTCAAACCCAGCCCCGGCCAAAAACCACAAAAAAAAAAAGAAGAAGAAGAATTCAATCCCACCTGCCTCAGCCTCCCAGAGTGCTAGGATACAGGTGTGAGCCACTGTGCCCAGCCTGTAACAACTTTCTGGGTCTGGAATAACTAGATTGAGCCATCTGGGCCGGCACTTATGGGCAAAACGTCCCAGGCAGAGGGAATCACAATATCATGGATCATCTTGGCATGTTCATGAAACAGGGAGAAAGGGCTGGCATGGAATGAACAGAAGGTGCAAGGTGATAATGGAGGAACAGGTGGGAGCCAGATCACATAAGGAAATGATGAACCATTTAGATTTTACTACTGGGAACAACAGAAAGCCACTGAGAGTTTTCAGCAATAGCATGATCTATCTGACTTACATTTTTTCACATCATTCTTTCTTTCAAAATCAAAAATTAGGTTTGCCTACTTTGAAATGAAAGTGGGGAGAATTACATGCACCACCATGACTTTTGTTCATTCCTTTCTTTTTTTTTTTTAGAGACAGAGTCTCACTTTATCACCCTGGGTAGAGTACTGTGGCGAAACAGCTCACAGCAACCTCTGACTCCTGGGCTATAGGTGATTCTCTTGCCTCAGCCTCCGGAGTAGCTGGGACTACAGGTGCCTGCCACAACGCCAGGCTACTTTTTGTTGCCGTTTGGCCAGGGCTGGGTTTGAACCCGCCACCCTTGGCATATGGGGCCAAGGCCCTACCCACTGAGCCACAGGCGCTGCCCTCATTCATTCTTTTATTCATGACACTTGTGATTATTTTGAGCTCTGCAATTTGGGCAGGGTTCAGCAGAGGGACAGCTTGTCTCTCATCTACTTGGCATCAGCTGAGCACAGCTCAAATGCCCAGGACTGGGATCATCTGAAGGGATGGTAGGAACTGAGAATAACTTCAGCTGCCATTGACTGAGTGATTTAGTAGGAACTGCCAAAAAATAACATGTTCATATAAACCAATAAACTGAAATTAAGTATTGTTAAGTCACATCTTTCAATGAATGCATGTATATTGAATGCCCCCCCCCCAAATATTGATCTTAATCAGCATTCTTCACTCTTGCCTGGAACTCAGCGGAAGAAGTTGGGAGCATAGTGAGGACCCCCAGGATGCTGATTGGTGGCTCCTACAAGTCAGGGGAGGCTGTTGTGCTACCCCCAAATGTCTGACAAGGTGCAAATCACAAGCTGCAACACTTGGCCTGGATGCATTAGGCTAGTTTGCCTTTTGAACACTAGACTCTAGCCTTTTCCCGATTCTGTTAATCGGAGTGGGCTGTTAACTATTCAGATGGATGGGGTAGGCCCAGATTTCTCCTACTGGGCCTGCCTGAGAAGATCACTGGGCATTCACAGATGGTCGGCAGCATCACCTGAACACTCTGCGTAGATTCTCCCCAGAAAAGAGCTAGGGAAAGTGGTGTCCCTGCCACCCCACACAAATCTGCCTGATGACTGGGCCCAGTGGGGAAGGGATTTGCCCAGCATGCAGGGTGGAAGTTGCCCTGCCAGACAACTCCAGGTTCAATTAAAGCCATTAAGGAGGATGAAGCCGAGGACCATATCCCTTGTTGGGCCCCTTTCCACCAAAAGTCTGCGCTTGCAGAGCTGAGCCTTGGCTGGGGGGTGGGAGGGAGCACAGGGAAGCCACCAGCCAGCAGGCATTAGCGAGGCCAGTTCCCACTTTCCAATCAGCAGAGTTGTGCCTAAATAAACAACTCACTTCACCTTCCTCCCCAAGCAAAGTCAGGCTTTAAGACACTGTGGGTCAAGGTAAGAGTGAACACACCAGGAAGCACTTTACTTGTAATCACTCACCAACCAACTTGGGTTTGGTCTCTAAGGTGAGCAACCACCTGGATTTGCCTGGAACTGAGGGGTTTCCAAGGATGTGGGACTTGAAGTGTTAAAACTGGGAAAGTCCCAGGCAAATCAGTAAGAGATCATCACCCTACCTGTCAACCGATGTTGCCATTTTGTGTAGCCCTCCAGCTGAGAAGCCCCAGTCTGTAGACCAACTGTACTATTTTCCTGAGCTGCTGTGCCTCTTTATGACTCATCAGTTTACATCCAGTTCTCTCAGATGCAAGCCCTTTTCCCCCAGTTTCCCTGTAATAACATCAGCTGCCATTGACTGAGTGCTTACCACTGGAACTGGGGAAAACGCTATTTATTTCTGATTTATAATTCCAAAAATAAAACAATTTACTTGCATTATAATCCTCTTACTAATGAGAGGAGATGAGCAATTTTATTATTTTGTAGATGTCGAAACTCAGGTTATGACGATTTAAGTAATTGCTCAAGGTCACGGCCAAAAGTAAGTGGCAAAGCCAGGCGTCAGGTCTCTCTGCATAATAGCCATCATGCAATCTGCCTTCAAAAAGGACTGACTCACTGGGTCAACAGTACCTGTACTTGGAGGAGTGAACTGTCTTGCAGCAATATGTATATATGAAAATTAAATACATACATATAGGCCAGGAGTGGTGGCTCACCCCTGTAATCCTAGCACGCTGGGAGGCCAACATGGGTGGATTACCTGAGCTCACAGGTTCAAGACCAGCGTGAGCCAGAGTGGGGCATTTTGGCAGGCACCTGTAGTCCCAACCTCTTGGGAGTCCCAAGACCCCATCTAAGTAAGGCAAGAGGACCACTTGAGCCCAAGAGTTTGAGGTTGCTGTGAGCTATGATGTGACTGCACTCTACAGAGGACAACAAAATGAGACTCTGTATCAAACAAAAAAAAGAGAGAGGGGCAGTGCTTGTGGCTCAGTGGGTAGGGCACTGGCCCCATATACCAAGGGTGGCGGGTTCAAACGGGGGCCCAGCCAAATTGCAACAAAAAAATGGGCATTGTGGCGGGTAGTCCCAGCTACTCGGGAGGCTGAGGCAAGAGAATCACCTAAGCCCAGGAGTTGGAGGTTGCTGTGAGCTGTGTGACGGCACAGCACTCTACAGAGGGTGATAGAGTGAGACTCTGTCTCTACAAAAAAAAGAGAGAAAATTATATACATATACATATGTGTGAATATGTGTGTGTGTGTGTGTGTGTGTGTTTATAGTGGATGCTTTTTTTTATGGGATTTGTGTCCTTCTGCTGTGGCCTGTTTTTCGGAGAAGCATCTTCATCTCTAGCCAAAAGCAAAGTTTCTGATTTCTGGGGATTAGAGAAATGAGACCCAGTTCAGTGGGCCAATTTGGCCCATTTCAGACCCCACGGTGCCACGGCACTGTTAATTCACAGTGGACTCAGAACTCTGCTTCTGTGATCCTACTCCACATGATTTGAGGTCTGAGGCAATCCACGTCAGACTACTGCAGATCCACAGCAGTGGCCCTCCTCCTCCTCCTCCAAATCCCCCGCCAGCAGCTCCTGTGGCAGCTCTGGGCACCTCTGCTTGCAGTAAACATGACCTTTGCCTTCCCCCGCCAACATGACGTTGGCATGTTGTGCTGATCTGTAAACACAATTGTGTTTTCAATCTTCTGACTGAATTTTGTTACCAGGATCCCAACAGGCAGCAGGTCTCTGTTTACCTGTAAACAACAGCCCCACTTCCCAGCAGAGAGGTTAGGATGCTGTTTGTTTTTATTACTTTACAGTAAGAGGAAAAGGTGGTTTTCCACACTTCCCCTCCCTCTCATGTGTCTGAGAAGATAATCCCTTCCTCTTTCCTGGTGTGCATGGAGGACTGAACAGGTCCCTCTCAGGGGGACCTTTGAGCATCTCTTGAAATAACACCGAAAGGCCAGGTGTGGTGGCTCAGGCCTATAACCTGGCACTCTGGTAGGCTGAGCAGGAGGATCAACTGAGCTCAGGAGTTCAAGACCAGCCTGAGAAAGAGCAAGACCCCCCATCTCCACTAAAAATAGAAAAATTAGCCAGGCATGGTGGCACACAACTTTAGTCCTAGCTGCTCAGTAGGCTGAGGCAGGAGGGTCACTTGAACCCAGGAGTTTGAGGTTGCTGTGAACTTTGATGATGCCATGGCACTCTGACCTGGGCAACAGAGTGAAACTGTCTATACGTCAGTAAATAAATAAATAAATAAATAAATAAATACAAATTAAAAAAAATAACAGTAAAGAATCTGGTAGAAATATTCCAGAGAATAAATGTCCAGTGCCATGTGGAATGGTCAGCACACTTCCCTGCATGGAGGAATGAACTACCCAGGAAACAATCTGGTTCTATACTTCAAGGTCACTTTCATCATGGCCAGCTCTGAACAAAAGTGTGTGCCTTCAGAGATCTGCCTATTGGGGTGGTGCCTGTGGCTCAAGGAGTAGGGCGCCGGTCCCATATGCCAAAGGTGGTGGGTTCAAACCCAGCCCCGGCCAAAAATCACACACACACACACAAAACAGAGATCTGCCTATTTATATCTGTGTGTCTTGGAACCATTTGAAGTTTCTTTCTACAAACTTAAGTTTTCTGTTTAAGTGAATGGATTTTGTTTTCCCCAAAGTTTTTGCTCTAGCTAAAAGACTATCATCTTTTAAAGGAAGTAGAAACAAGCTGGTCAGTTGAAGTTTTCCAAGAAATTTTTCAGAGTAATGGTCAGCTCATAAAATTTACGGTTACTAAACATAAGCTTTGACTTTCACTAACTCTAGCTATAGCAAACCAAAAACTAAATTGGTGCCTCATCTTTCACGAAGCTAAATTATCACAGATATTGTGATTTAGGAACATTTATAAACTTTCACATATATAATATTGTAGGAAATGTGATGGTAATTTTCCTCACTTCCTCTATCTTTGAGAAACTAGAAAAGAAAATTGTTAATTCTGAATAGATGAGAAGAGCAAAAAAGAAAAAATACAATTCAAAAAGTAAAATGCTGGAAGATGAGGAAGAATATATGACTATTAGAATTGTGAAGAAATATTCATAAGTCTACTAATAGGAATAATTAGTAAAAAGTAAAATTAGTAAAAGGGAATTTGAATGTGTATTTTTCTTCTACTGTTTGTTCTAGAGAAAAGAGCTTTTAAATATAGGGTCACTAAAATAATTTTATAGGGTTATCAAAATTATTCTTTAAATAAATACTTGTAAAAAATAAGTAAATATTTGTATTTTGTTGAGGTGGAGAAATAGAATAGACAATTTAAGAATAAATTTATTTGGAATATACAAATCTAAACTTAGAAAGTAATAAAAGATCTACTTTAACCTGATGGACTAAGCATCTGTATTTAAATGAAACAATAGAATGCATAATTTGAAAATAATCAATTTATAATAGCTCTGGAAAACAGGACATGGTGCTATCAACAGCCCAGAAATTTTAAGAGATGAGGTAGTAATTAGAGAACACATGTGATTAGGTTCATAGAGAAAACATATCTGAAATAGCTACAGTGAAGAATATTTCTTTAAAAGGGTCCTAAGGAAATTCCAGCTCTTAGTCTCAAAGTACAGAGACCAGGCATGTGGTACAGTGGTGACTGCTGGGGTAATTATTATAGGTAAAGATCACCGGTGCAACCCTATCCTGCACTCTCCTGACTGAGAGCATTCAGTGGTACATCTTCCCCATATAATCTTTTGAATGAGCTGGGGGACTGCATGGAGCTCTGAATCTGGGTGCTGGAGAGGAAGCAGAGCAGAGCGTGGGGAAACTCACGGATCCCTGGTGGATGTGCAGAAGCTGAGAGATACTGGGCCCTACTCAGGAATAAAATACACTATAGTGTTTCTCCTATAAAGACTTTGTTGACAATGTGAGGGCTCCTAGCTGCCTGCCAGCTCACACTCCCCAGGCATGTGCTCTGGAAGTGCAGCCTGCTCAGCTTCCATTCAAAGGTGAGGACTGTTAGGGAAACAAGTCTTGGCCAATGGAAGAGGAATTTATGACACCTGCAAATAGTTATGGAGGGTCCTTTATTTAGAATATGAATAGACAACCCAGGATCACCCAATACCTGATAATAGCCAACAATATGAAACAGAATGATCAAGATGAACAAACAGAACTACTGATCTTTGAAAGGAATGGTTGTAATACAGAAAACAAAAAGAAAGGAGAGACATTCTTAAAAATTGTAAACATAGGGCGGCGCCTGTGGCTCAGTCAGTAAGGCGCCGGCCCCATATGCCGAGGGTGGCGGGTTCAAACCCGGCCCCGGCCAAACTGCAAAAAATAGCCGGGCGTTGTGGCGGGCGCCTGTAGTCCCAGCTGCTCGGGAGGCTGAGACAAGAGAATCTCTTAAGCCCAGGAGTTGGAGGTTGCTGTGAGCCGTGTGACGCCACGGCACTCTACCGAGGGCCATAAAGTGAGACTCTGTCTCTATAAAAAAAAAAAAAAAAAAAAATTGTAAACATAACGCAAACTTCAAAAATAGCAAAAGATCAGAATCATTTCCAGATCAATGATATGATGGAATGGTTCAAATCACAAGCTTAAAAATAAAAGCTGAAAGTTAAAGGAAGGAAGAAATGTACCAAATACGAATGTAAAGAAAGCTAGTGTGGCTGTATTAATATCACAAATGATTTAAGATAAAAAGCATTTTTTTTTTTTTGTAGACAGAGTCTCACTGTACCGCCCTCGGTAGAGTGCCGTGGCATCACACAGCTCACAGCAACCTCCAACTCCTGGGCTTAAGCGATTCTCTTGCCTCAGCCTCCAGAGCAGCTGGGACTATAGGCGCCCGCCACAACGCCCGGCTATTTTTTGGTTGCAGTTCGGCTGGGGCTGGGTTTGAACCCGCCACCCTGGGTATATGGGGCTGGTGCCCTACTCACTGAGCCACAGGCGCCTTTTTTTTTTTTTTTGCGGTTTTTGGCCGGGGCTGGGTTTGAACCCACCACTTCCAGCATATGGGGCCGGCGCTCTACTCCTTTGAGCCATAGGCGCCGCCCAAGATAAAAAGCATTATTAAGAGTAAGGATCATCAAAACATAATGATAAAAGATTCAATTCACTAAGAACGAAAAACAAAATACTCATAAACACTTAATGATCTTGTTCCAAAATTATATAGTAAAAATTAAGAGATCTATAGGGAGAAATGGACAAATCCATTATTATACAGGGATGTTTCCACATATATCTCGCAGTAATGGTAGCTGAAGTACACCAATAAAAATAAATCAGCAGGGCGGCGCCTGTGGTTCAGTGGGTAGGGCACTGGCCGAGGGTGGGGGGTTCAAACCCGGCCCTGACCTAACTGCAACAAAAAAATAGCTGGGCGTTGTGGCGGGTGCCTGTATCCCAGCTACTCAGGAGGCTGAAGCAAGAGAATCGCCTAAGCCCCAAGAACTGGAGGTTGCTGTGAGCTGTGCGATGCCACGGCACTCTACCGAGGGTGATAAAGTGAGACTCCATATCTACAAAAAAAAAAAAAAAAGTTGAAAATATACCTTTGCATCATTGCACTCCTGAAAACAAGATGGGTCATCAGCGTCTCTACTGGGGCCATCCGTGAAAATTTGGCCAGGGTTCCCACTCTTGCCGGCTGCTCAACCTAGCACCGTGTGATTCGGAAGTACGGCCTCAATATGCGCCACCAGTGCTTCCATCCGTACGCCAAGGACACTGGGGTCGTTACGTTGGACTAAGACATCTTCTTTGACTGGCTTACCCAGGGAGCAGCAATGAAAGAAACCATGTCAACTCTTTGTACATAAAATAAAGTTTGAAAATATATATGTATAATGGCTAAAAATCTCCCAAATTCTATGGAGAATATAAATTCACAGATCCAAGATGCTTGAAGAACACTAAAGAGAATAAACATGAAAAAGGTCACACAATGGCACAATTATGGTAAAACTGTTGAAAACCTAAGATCAAGAGTAGGCATAGGCTCGGCGCCTGTAGCTCAGTGAGTAGGGCACCAGCTATATACACCGAAGCTGGTGGGTTCGAGCCCCACCCGGGCCTGCCAAACATCAATGACAACTGCAAAATAAATAAATAAATAAATAAAATAGCCAGGTATTATGGCGGGTGCCTGTAGTCCCAGCTACTTGGGACTGGGACACACAGGCACAAGAGTAGGGCACAAGAGTTTGCGGTTGCTGTGAACTGTAATGCTATGGCACTCTACCCAGGGTGACATAGTGAGACTCTGTCTCAAAAAAAAGAAAAAAGTAGATCTTGAAAGCAGCAAGAAGCACAACAGATTTTATAGAGTGGAGCAATGATTACAGATGACACATCATCAGGAACTAAGAAAGCCAGGATAGTGTAAGAAAAATGTCTTAAAAGTACTTAAAGAAAAAACTTCCAGACCAGAATTTTACATATAGAAAAAAAATGTCCTCCAAGAACAAAGGTAATACGACGACTTCTTCACCTATAATTCTCACTACAAAAAAAAGAATGCTAAAGGAATTCTTCATGCTAAGTGAAAATATTACCAGGTATAAGCAAACATCCTTAGAAAGAAGTAGAAGGCACTGGAAATGGTAGTAATCATGGGTAATTAAAAATAGTATTTTTTCTTTTTTTCCCTCTTAATTTCTTTATAATACATATGACGATTGAAAGCAAAAATTATAACACTTTCTTGTGGCATTTACAACCTAAGTCATAATAGAGCATATAACGGCTATGACATAAAGGAGATGATGGTGATAGAGACCTACACACTTGCAAGGTTTCTGAATTTCTCCGTGAAGTAGAGCAAGAAGAGCTAAAGATAGACTTTGGAAAAACTAAAAATGTGTGTTGTAATCCCCAGGATAACCACTAAGAGCAGAAAACATCCAAATGAAAATAAAAAAGCAAGAGCCTATGGGCTGAATTGCATCCCCCGCCCCACCCAATTCATGTTGAAGACCTAATTCCCTGTGTGGCTGTATTTGGAATAAGGAAATAACTAAGTTAAGCAAGGTCATAAAGGTGGAACCCTGATCTGGTAGAATTGGTGTCTTTGTGAGAGTAACGACCAGACAGTTTTCTGTACCAGGTAAGGACACACAGAGAGAGCAGCCACCCAGATACCAGACAGAGCCCTCCCCAGGAACTGAATTGGCCAGCACTCTGGTTTTGGACTTTCTAGAACTGTAAGAAAATAAATTCCCATTGTTTAAGACACCCAGTCCATAGTATTTTGTTATGAAAGCCTAAGCTATCTAAGATACCAATTATATTCTTTCTGTAGAAGACATACAGTGGCTGAAAGTAAACAGATGAAAAAGTACATACCTGGGCGGCGCCTGTGGCTCAAGGAGTAGGGCGCCAGTCCCATATGCCAGAGGTGGTAGGTTCAAACCTAGCCCTGGCCAAAAAACCACAAAAAAAAAAAAAAAAAAAGTACATACCACTCAAACGGTAAGTGGAATAAAGCTGAAGTGGCTATAGTAATGTCAAATAAAACACATTTTAAGACAAAAAGTATTACTAGAGATACAGATGAACGTTTTATAACAATAAAAAGAATAATTCAGGCGGTGCCTGTGGCTCAGTGAGTGGGGCGCTGGCCCCATATGCCAAGGGTGGCGGGTTCAAACCCAGCCCTGGCCAAACTGCAACAAAAAAATAGCTGGGCGTTGTGGCGGGCGCCTGTAGTCCCAGCTGCTTGGGAGGCTGAGTCAAGAGAATCACGTAAGCCCAAGAGTTAGAGGTTGCTGTGAGCCATGTGACGTCATGGCACTCTACCCGAGGGTGGTACAGTGAGACTCTGTCTCTACAAAAAAAAAAAAAAAAAGAAAGAAACAGATATACAGATCAATGGAGAATAATAGAATCCAGAAAATATATATATATGAGATAAAGATGGCATTTCAAATCAGTAGGAAAGGATGGTATTACTCAATAAATGATGAAAAAAATAATAAAAGAATAATTCATCAGAAAGACAATAGTCATAAATATATGTGCACCAAATAACAGAGTTTCACAATACACAAAGTAGAATTTGTCAAAATAAAAGGGAGAAATAGGCAATTTCACAGTTGTATTTTAAAATGTTAACAATTTTCTCTCAGCAACTAACAGAAAAATCAGTAAGGTTGGCACCCATAGCACAGTGATTATGGTGCCAGCCACATACACTGACCGAGGCTGGCGCATTCAAACTCATCCTGGGCCTGCTGACAGTTGCAACAAAACAACAACGACAGTAGCAACAAAAATAGCTGGGTGTGGTGGGCCACAGCTACTTGGGAAGTTGAGGCAAAAGAATTACTTAAGCCCAAGAGTATGAAGTTGCTGTGACCTGGAAGCCACAGTACTCTACTGAGGACCACATAGTGAGACTGTCTCAAAAAAAAAAAAAAAGGGGGGGGGGGGCGGCGCCTGTGGCTCAGTCAGCAGGGCGCCGGCCCCATATACCAAGGGTGGCGGGTTCAAAACCGGCCCCTGCCAAACTGCAACCAAAAAATAGCCGGGCGTTGTGGTGGGTGCCTGTAGTCCCAGCTACTCTAAGGCTGAGGCAAGAGAATCGCTTAAGCCCAGGAGTTGGAGGTTGCTGTGAGCTGTGTGAGGCCATGGCACTCTACAGAGGGCCATAAAGTGAGACTCTGTCTCTACAAAAAAAAAAAAAAAAGAAAGAAAGAAAAGAAAAATCAGACACACGGGCGGCACCTGTGGCTCAAGGAGTAGGGTGCTGGTCCCATATACCAGAGGTGGTGGGTTCAAACCCAGCCCCAGCCAAGAAAAAGAAAAATCAGATACACAAAAAAACAGTAAACAGACAATTTAATTACTATCAACCACCCTGAGCTGATATTTATAGAACGTTTTACCCATCAACTGCAGAACACACATTCTTCTTAAGTCCATGTGGTATGTTCACCTGAATAACAGACGGAACCATACAACAGTCTTAATGTATTTTAAAAGATTAAAATCGGCTCCGCACCTGTGGCTCAAGTGGCTAAGGTGCCAGCCACATACACCTGAGCTGACAGGTTCGAATCCAGCCTGGGTCTGCCAAACAACAATGATGGCTGCAACCAAAAAAAAAAAAAATAGCCGGGCGTTTTGGTGGGTGCTTGTAGTCCCAGCTACTTGGGAGGCAGAGGCCGGAGAATCACTTGAGCCCAGGAGTTGGAGGTTGCTGTGAGCTGTGATGCCACAGCACTCTACCAAGGGTGACAAAATAAATAAATACATTAATTAATTTAATTAAATTAAAACAACAAATTACCAAAATCAAGAATAATTGAAGAGATACTGCTGGGTATTTAACCAGCATTAAAATGAAAATTAAAAAAGCAATTTACAGAAAGACACAAATTTCCTGTAGTCCCAGCTACTTGGGAGGCTGAAGCAAGAGAATCGCTTAAGCCCAGGAGTTGGAGGTTGCTGTGAGCTGTGTGAGGCCACGGCACTCTACCGACGGCCATAAAGTGAGACTCTGTCTCTACAAAAAAAAAAAAAAAAAAGAAAGACACAAATTTACAAAATTTAGTCAAGAATAAATTGAAAATTTGAATAGCCTGATATCACATGAAATTTTGATTTCATAATTGAAAAGCTTCCCACACTTTCGGACCCAGATGATTTCATAACCTTCTCCTCGAGGGCTAGGTTCCAACACCCCCAGAGGATGCCTAAAACCATGGATAGTACTAAACCCTATAAATACTATGTCCTTCCAGTCTGATAACTGATGTAGCTACTAAGTGACTAATGAGCAGGGAGTATGCACAGGCTGGATACACTGGACCAAGGGATAATTCATGTCTTGGGTAGGATAAAGCAGAACAGCAAGAGATTTCAGCATGTTACTCAGAATGGCATATAACTTAAAACTCATACGTTGTTTCTTTATGGGATTTTTTTATTTTAATATTTTCAGGTCACAGTTGATGGTGGGTAACTGAAACTATGAAAAGCAAAATTGCTGGTAAGGGAGTAGTAGTGCACCTATGAATTCCATCAACCATTAGGAAAGAATCTTATACAAACTTTATTAGATAATAGAGAAGAAGAGAGAACTTACCAATTCATCTGGACCAGCATTCCACTAATAGTAAAACCAGACACTATTATTGCAAGAAGAGAAGCTATGGACAAATACACCTCGGAAGTATAGATGCAAAAATCTTTAACAAAATGTTAACAAATCAAACGTAAAAATATATTAAAAGGATAACACATCATGACAAAGTGTGTTTTTCCCTGGGAATAAAGGGTTGATTTAATGTTTGATATTCAAAAATATTAGTAAAATTAAAAAGGAAAACTATATAATCTTTTTAATAAATGCAGAAAAAGAATTTTAAAAAATTCAACATGTATTCATGATAAAACAAAAAGACCCTCACCCCACTAAGAATAAAAGGACATTTCCTCAACCACATGAAGGGCATTTAGTAAAACTTACATCTAGAGGCGCCCACCGGTAGCACAGTGGTTATGGCGCCAGCCACATACATCCAGGCCACCGGCAGATTTGAGACCAGCCCAGGCCGGCTAAACAACAAAGACAACTACAGCAAAAAAATATCCAGGCATCGTGGTGGGCACCTGTGGTCACAGCTTGGGAGGCTGAGGGAAGAGAATCGCTAGAGCCCAAGAGTTTGAGGTTGCTGTGAGTTGTGACACCATGGCACTCTACCAAGGGCAACCATAGTGACACTCTGTCTCAAAACAAAACAAACAAAAAAAGAATGTCCACTCTAACGACTTCTATTTAGCATTGCGCTGGAGGTCCTAGCTACTGCAATAAGACAAAAAAAGCAATAAAAGTTATGAAGACTGGAAAGGAAGAAGTAAAACGTTTTTTATTGGCAGACATGTTTACATACCTAAAAAAATCCTAAAGGATCTACAAGTAGGTTCAGAAAAGTAATTACTGAACTTAGCAAGAGTGTACAGTACCATATGAATGAGCAAAAATTACTTGCATTTTATACTGTATTAACTAATGTTTAGAAAGTTCTTACATGACATTATTTAAAGTATAATAATAAATAAAATAGGATTAAAAGTTCAAGATTTGTGGATTGAAAATTATAAAACAGTATAAAAAGAAATTAAAGACTGTAGTAAATTGAGAGATATTCATAGAATAGAAGATCAATGAATTGGAATAGTCCTATAGGTTAATAAAACATGATGCAAGTCTCTAAAAAAAAAGAATAGAAGATCAATGTTGTTAAGATGAATCTGTTCTCCAAATTGATCAATACATTCAAGGCAATACCAATCAAAGTCCTGAAAAGATATTTTGACAAGCTGATGCTGAAAGTTATCTCTAAGATTCTAAATAACTATTAAATTTAATACACAGAACCTATAAACTTTATCAGCAGATTCTTCACTAAGCATTCAAACATGTTTAAATTCTGAATTAAATTCTTTTACATTTTTCATATTCAAAATCAATTTTTAACTAAAATTGAAGGCATGAAACTAGATTCTAGGTATATTTAGAAACTCAATACAAAGCTGCGAATACTGTATGTTTTATTTAATTATCTAAATTATTTTATTACCTCCCCATGTTTGCAAAATTCCTTGCCAATAAAGGGGTGTGCTTTTAGCACTTAGAGGGGCTGAGATTCTTGGGTTAAAGATTCAGGTCCATGACGTGGCCAAATATTAGATTATTGGTTAAAGACATGAGGCCAGCATGCAGGTATAGGCACCACATCCCAGGATGAGGCTACCTAGGACACAGGTTAATGCACACAGCTTCTTCTCATTTTGGAGATTTTTTTTTTCCAAGTCTATATCTTTTTGGTATCACCTTAACTCAATCTCTTTATCCATTCATCCCCTTCTATATAAATACAACGAGATATATATTGCATACATACAAGCATACAAGAGCGGTCTGAAAAGTATCCAGCCTTGTATGTCTCTATTTTTCTTTTTCTTTTTTTTTTTTTGCGGCTTGAACCCGTCACCTCCAGTATATGAGGCTGGTGCCCTACTCCTTGAGCCACAGGCACAGCCCTGCTTATATGTCTCTATTCAAATAACATGGCTGGATACTTTCTTTTTTTTGAGACACAGTCTCACATGTAGCTCTTGGTAGAGTGCTGTAGCGTTACAGCTCACAGCAACCTCCAACTCTGGGGGTCAAGCAATTCTCTTGTCTCAGCCTCTCAAGTAGCTGGGACTACAGGCACCTGCCACAATGCCCGGCTATTTTTTTGTTGCAGATGTCATTGTTGTTTAGCAGGCCTGGGCCAGGTTCGAACCCACCAGCCCTGGTGCATGTGGCCAGTGCCCTAACCACAGAGCTACAGGAGTCGAGTCTATGGCTGGATACTTTCCAGACATCCATTATGCAAGTGCACACAGACACACACATACACTAAGGTCCCAAACTCATCCCACATACCTCATTGCTGAATATAACTATGGGCACCTTTGAAGTACTCCCCTTGGGAAGCTATGAGCCAAAACCAGTACCTAGTCCGCCCTCCAAAACATTTTTGAAACTCTTTTTTTCTATTTCTTCATTCAACCACAGCTTGTCATCCTCAGCTGTGGTCTAGAGCCTTACTTATTTTCTTCACCAAATTTATCTGTCCTAGCTAATAATCTATCAAACACCTTTGTTCTAAGAAGCAGAATTAAAGTGTAATGAGTAACATAGGTATTTCCACACGAGATTGTAATATGAACCCCTAGGAAGTGAGAGGGGAGATTGATTGCCAACCCCCGTACAGGTGCAGGTGTTTGGTGACTGTAGTGGGAAGAGATCAGGTCACTTGGGGATAAGCTGCCCTGCCCTGCAGTATCCAAAGATCACGCCTTTAGGCTCCTGTGAGTAACTGATGTTGCAAAGTCCCGCGGAGCCCCTCCCCCACCAGGAAGCTCAGGCCCAGAGTGAGACCTGCTCTGTTACCCAACACCCAGCCTGCTGGGGGCAGCCCGCCACCCAGTTTATGCTGTCGGTGATCTCATTAGAATGAAGGAGATGAGTCAACATTCACACAAAGACCTTCTGGCCTGCAATCTGAGAACAGGTTTAGGAAGAACAAAGCGAAGGGGAGAAATGTAACCAAGAACTATCTCTTTATTGCTTTTGAGTTGTTTAAGGGGGTTTTAAGGGATTAAGGCTAAAGAAATGTTGACTGTAGAGAGAGGAGCAGGATATCAGTTGAACAGAATAGAGGCCTTTGTGCTGACTAAGAGAAGCACATTCAAAGAAAATCTCAGCAGCCTGGCTGCTCTCAAGGGGAAGAAGCTGGAAGTCAGAGGTGAGAAGAAGGCCAGGTTTCCAGCCTGCAGGGAGGAATCAAGGTACAGGGGGACCTCGGGGTCTCTGTTGGCTATGAGTAGGTAGCTGAGGACTACCAGAGTTCCCCAAACCCTCCTTCCAATCCGCTCCCAAATTTTTGACCAAAACCCTGGGAGGAACCTCATCCTAATCACCCGACTTTGAAGGGCTAAGCCCCAGGAAGCAATATTCTAGGGCACCTGAGAACGAAGGGCTACAAACTTCAGGGAGGCCTACGATGGGCCCTAGCGTGTCACGGGTTCCACCCTCATGCTTTCTTCTCACTTTCTGTACCCCTTCCTCCCCTGGGGACTTTCTGTTTCTCTCCTTGTATCAGCCTGTCTCTCTGTGCTTATCCTCACCCTGTCTCATGTCTGGTTCTTGGGTATCCTCTGGAGATGTATCCCCCAAATGGATACAGGAATGGCCTCGTCCCCCAACTCTCTCAACTGCATGCATGACCAAGAGGGGGTTTCCACCAAAAGAACTTTCCTCACCACCCCTGTCTGTCCTGCTACACACCCACAGTCAAAAGAATAAAGAATAAGGGCTCTGGGCAAAGGAATGATTTATGCTCTTCTTTCAAGTGAGCAGCCTCAAAAAGCTGCTCAATAACACTTTCTATTTTTATCCCTCACCAGATGTTACCCTCTCATTTTTTCTAACAAACCTGCCAGGTAGTTTGCCCTCATTGGAAAAATTCATCGTAACTATGGCAGGGGAATGTCCTTTCCTTCCCCCCATACAGACCCGACTGCCTTCAAACTACCCATATTCATTTCCCCTTTAAAGTCTACTCAGAACTTTTCCTTATTGCTGGAAGTCTTCTCTCTCTCATTAATATGATCAATTCTGCCTTCCCTCTGTAGCATTCATTCAGAAATGGGTTGAGGCTCCAGCCCTGGCACTAGGAAGCTGTGTGTGCTGGTGAAGACGGCTGCTTCCCTCCCTTGGCTCTTTCCCCTGACTTTCACATGGCAGGCTGGGAGGGAGTTAAGTCTGTGATTCAAGTTGAAGTTTCATGTGGCTCCTTTGAGGGCAGGGACATTTAAATCACCCAGAAAGCTTTGTGAATCATCTGTTGTTATCCAGGATGTGCCTAAGAATCACTCATGACATTTTTAAAACTTAATTTCACATAAACATCTCTTCAGGCTGGACAATTCTGATGTCATGGTTTTAAGGCAGAGCTTGGATATTTTACTTTTCTTTTCTAACTTCCCTGATGATTACTGATTGATTCACCAACCAACCAACATAGATCTCCTTGCTTGTATCTTCAATACAAAGGGAGATGAGTCTCTAGTTATTATCTCATTACTAAGTTTACATGAACAACCTCAGTTACCAAAGAGGATACATTTTTACAGAAAAAAAGAAACCCACAAGTTCTCTGCTGGACCCTGATCTTTTGCTGGAAACCTGGGTAAGGTTTCAAATTTCAACAACTAGAGCCAAAGACAGTGCATACTCCAACTCAGAGAAATTAGTTTATTCACTTTGACAAAAATTGTAGTCAGGCAGAGGAACACCCAGATGCCTGACATTGGATATATGCAAGCACTTTCTGTGTCCTCTGTGTTATAATTCCTTGGAAGTTGATGAAAGGGGACTTGTCAGATATTGAAGGTCGGGTTGATCTCCTGGGGCTGTGGTCATCTTAAAGAGGCTGCGCTCAGGGTGGGAATGGGTAGCGCATACCCAGTTAACCATGGAATTTTGTCTGCACATCTCCTCCTGTTTAGGTTCAGACGCCTTGTGGGGCCTTCACAAATACATCAGCTTCAGAAGGAAAGCCGAGGAGAAAGTGGCATAACACAAACCTTTATTTGCTAAAGTAATTAAGTTTCCTGCCTTCAGTTTCCCTGACTTTTTGGTTGCTGAAGTTTTCCATTAATTTTTCCTATTGGATTAAAAGTACAGTCACATGCCACATAATATTGCAGTCAACAATGAACCATTTATATGGTGGTGGTCCCATAAAATTATAATATTGTATTTTTGCGTTTGCATGCAAAATCCCCTAATGATGAATTTCTCAGAATGTATCTGCATCTTTAAGCAACATTTAACTGTACTTAGAGATGTGCCAAGGGATCGTCTATGCTTCAGACATAGTCTTTTATGCTCCTGTTGTGCAGTCAGCAGTTTAATTCCTTCTTGGCAATTGAGACTGTTACCCTATCTCTACAAAGAAGAGTAATACCCTTCCTTGTCTGTTGGGTCTTTGGCATAAGAAGCTCAAAATGGCCAGAAAGTTTCATCTACCAGTCCAATACAATTACTATGTCCTTGGTGGAAGCATTCTTTTATTGGGAATAAAGATTTCAAAATCAACAGAACTCAAAATGCTGGGCATGAGAAACAAAAATTCTATAAGTGAAGTGGAGCATGGTGGCTCATGCCTGTAATCCTAGCACCTTAGAAGACTGAGGCAGATAGATTGCTGGAGTTTAAGACCAGCCTAACCAAAAGTGAGACCTTGTCTCTACTAAAATTGAAAAATTAGCTGGGAACTGTGGCAGGTGCCTGTAGTAGTCCCAGTAGTCCCAGGTACTTGGGAGGCTGAGGCAAGAGGATCCCTTGAGCCTAAGAGTTTGAGGTTGCTGTGAGCTATGATGTCACAGCACTCTACCCAGGATGACAGAGTGAAACTGTCTCCCATGTCTACTGTTTGGTTTCCAGACCCCTGTATCTTGGCAATAGGGGAGATAGCACCACGAATTGACCTCCAATTCAAAGAATATATCTCATTCTATAGTATAAGTATTTATACACCCTACCTGCTACAAGTATTGTCTCCCAGCTAGCAATAGAACTGAGGTGTCATTAAGGCTGGCTGCTTTGGGGAAAGGAGATATTTAATAAAACTAACCAATTCTTTCTTTTCTTTTTTTTTTTTTTTATTTTTTGTAGAGACAGAGTCTCACTTTATGGCCCTCGGTAGAGTGCCGTGGCCTCACACAGCTCACACCAACCTCCAACTCCTGGGCTTAGGCGATTCTCTTGCCTCAGCCTCCCGAGTAGCTGGGACTACAGGCGCCCGCTACAATGCCCGGCTATTTTTTTGGTTGCAGTTTGGCCAGGGCCGGGCTCGAACCCACCACCCTCGGCATATGCGGCCGGCACCCTACTGACTGAGCCACAGGCGCTGCCCTACTAACCAATTCTTTCTATGGGCATGAACCCACTAACATAATTCTTTTGTTCTGAAATTAATTCTTTGGTTAGAATATGGGCAGAATAACATGACAGTAAATAAAGCATTATTTTTAGAGATGGGGTTTTGCAATATTGCCCAGGCTAGCTTCAAACTCCCAGGCTCAAGCCATCCTCTTGCCTCAGCCTCCTGAGTAACTGGGGCTACAGGTGCACAACACCATGCCTGACCAAATGAAGCATTCCATTCTTTACTTCCATGGATTCTGATGCTGGAAAGTGTCAAAATACAAAATTACAACAAAATTTTTAAAAAAGAAGAAAAAAAAAGGAAAGGAAAATGAGGAGGAGGGAAGGAAAACATCCCAACAAATTGGAAGGTTTTTTTTTTTTTTTGAATTTTTTATGGAATTATGGCCCAGATTGGAGTGCCATAGGATCAGCCCAGCTCGTGGCAACCTTAAATTCTTGGGTTCAAGTGATCCTCCTGCCTCAATCTCCCAAGTAGCTGGGACTACTGACGCCATCACTATACAGGGCTATTTTTTTCTATTTTTAGTAGAAATGGGGTCTCACTCTGGCTCAGGCTGGTCTCAACTCCTAAGTTAAGGGGATCTTCCCACCGTGGCCTCCTAGAGGTCTAGGATTACAGGTGTGAGCCACTGCACCTGGCTTAGTTTAAAGATCTTAACTGGTTTTTATTTGATTCTAGAATCAGGCAACACATCTCTTTCTATAACTTAGAATGAATGTTCCAATGAACTGAGCAGAGGAGTCTTTATAGGCAGAAAAGGGCTAAAGAAAGCAGAAATAAAGAACAAAAAACAGACTGGTCATTTCTTTCTTTCTTTCTTTTTTTTTTTTTTTTTTGGCTGGGGTCAGGTTTGAACCCACCACCTCCGGTGTATGGGCCCGATGCCCTACTCCTTTGAGCCATAGGCACCACACCAGACTGGTCATTTCAAAGTTATATTCCTCCTATGATTAAAACAGAAAGGATTATTTTATTATGCTGACTCGGGTTGACTGGAATCTCCTATTTTTTGGAAAACTGCTTCGTTTCAAAATGATGATGAAGCACCTAGCACAAATGTCTTCACTTTGGTTTAGTCTGGTCCACGGAGGCCTAGTGCAGGAGGCAGTCCAAAACAGCAGCCTCCCGTAAACTTTGTTTAACACAAAAAGGGCAAATTATTATCCATAACATTTTTTGATGAGGATAAATCTCTTCATGATGAAAAGGCTCCAATACAATCAATCTTCCACCAGGGACTGGCTGAAACCCCACATAGTGGGATAATATCAGAGCTTGGGGTATGTCTCTGCTATGGCAAGTGAGAATCAGCAGCAGCAGGCCAAGTAGTCCTGAGTGAAAGTCCATGGCAATGAGCCTCTGCACAGCCAACATCCTTGCCACCACGAACCCTTTATGAGGCCATCGAGTGAGTACAGGGAAGAGGGTGACTGGCATTCACAAAACATGTCATTTTGTATACTTGAAGATTGAAAGCCTCCTAGCAGTGGTTGTGCCGCAGTATCCATTCAGAGGGTACAAATATCCCATGCTGTCTGTAATCCTAGCTCTCTGGAAGGTCGAGGCAGACAGAGCGCCTGAGCTCACTAGTTCAAGACCAACCTGAGCCAGAGCGAGACCTCACCTCTAAAAGTAGCCGCGTGTTGTGGCAGGCACTTGTATAGTCCCAGCTAATTGGGAGGCTAAGGCAAGAGGATTGCTTGAGCCCCAGAATTTGAAGTTGCTATGAGCTGTGATGCCAGGGTACTCTACCGAGGGTGACAAAGTAAGACTCTGTCTCCTAAAAAAAAACAAATATCATATGTTGTGCCCATTCTGAGAAATCACCCACCTACTTCTTCCCCACAACTCTTTATCGCCAATCTTTCAATACTTGAAAATCCCTGACCACCTTCCCAAACCCTTAGTAACTATTCATAAATCAATCTGGCACTCTCTAAGTCAAGACGGGACCAGGTGAGGTAACGCTTGTACTCTCAGCATTTGGGAGGCTGGTGTAAGAGGCTCACTTGAGGCCAAGAGTTGGAGACCTATCTGGGCAACCTATGGAGATCTCATCATCTCTACAAAAAAATAGAAGAAATGAACCAATCCTAATAATGGGCACCTGTAGTTCCAACTAGTCAGGAGGCTCAGGCAGGAGGATTGCTTCAGCCCAGAAGTTCAAAGCTGCGGTGAGCTGTGATCATGCCACTGCACTCCGGCCTGGGTAACAGAGTGAGACCCCACTTCTAATAATAATAATAATAAGAGGAAGGAGGAGGAGGAAAAAAGGGAGAAGGAGGGAGATAGGGAAGGGAAAGGGGAAGAAGGGGGATGGGGAACAATGGGAATAAGGCACAAGGCAGATATCTAAATGTGCCGCTCAAAATTCTGCCAATTCTGCCCACCAAGAGCACTGGCCTTCGACACCATGCCTCAGGGTGACTCCAGAGAGGAGCTTGAATGCTGTAACTATCCATTTTCATTTGGTACTTTATGTCACAAAATCTGTAAATGAAACTACATTTTTTTCTAAATCCTCATTCAACTGGTTATAAGGAGTTGCCCAGGAGACCACTGGAATATACTGATGGAGAGAAGGCAATGCACCAGGAAGTGATGTTGGAAAGAGTCTAGGGGTCAAAAGCCTCAAAAGAAAAATAAATTTTCATAGCAGACCAGACTTCCTGCAAGCCTTCACTTGCCTTGATCACTGTTCAAAACTGGTTATGTATTATTTGTAACTAGATCTAAATACTACACTCAAATGTGTACATGTTGTTTGTAAAATTCAGAAAAGCCCAGCAAGCCTCGTATCTTTTACTGTGGTAGGTGGTACATAGCACAGGAACTTGTCTTTTACCCTGGGATAGCGTGATGTGCTCCAGGCCTTTAAACACCCAGAACCTTCACTGTGGTGACAAGCTCTGAATTTTCATAGGGTTCATTTCCCACTCTCTGATTTGCATAAACATTGTTAAGCCATCTAAATTGCTGCTACTTTTGGTTGGTCAGATCAGATCAGCATAATGTTATTAATATAGTAGACCAGTGTGATGATATTAAGATCTCTCCAGCCTGTATTATGGCAGAGAGCAGGAGAACTGATGGAGCCCTGAGTTGAGTTTGTGAAGGTACCCATATGCTGTTGGTCCTGCTAGATAAAAGCAAACTGCTTCTGATCATCCTTACAAATTACTGTAGTGTGGAGAAAAGGCATTTACTAGGTCAGTACCTATACACCAGGCACTAGAAGCTACCTTGATTTTTTTTTTCTCTCTTAAAGTTGTTATATCTGGCCAGGCACAGTGGCTCACACCTGTAATCCTAGCACTCTGGGAGGCCAAGGAGTTGGCAGCTATTTTTTCTATTTATAGTAGACACGGGGTCTCACTTTGCTCAGTCTGGTCTCTGAACTCCTCAGCTCAGGAAATCCACCTGCCTTGGCTATTTTCCTCCTATAGTCCCAGCTACTCAAGAGGCTGAGGCAAGGGGATCACTTGAGCCCAAGAGTCTGAGCTTGCTGTGAGCTACGACGCCACAGCACTCTACCCAGAACAACAGAGTGAGAATCTGTCTCAAAAAAGTAAAAAATACAGTTACTATATCTAAACCACAACTACAATTGAAATCACTATCTAATAAAATTTATGATAATCTATATTCTCCACCATCTGTCTTCCTTCCTTGGCAAACAGGAAAGTCAAATGGGGTTTAACTCCTTCTGCATCTTTAAAGTCTTTGATGGTATGGCTGATCTCGGCAATTCTCTGAGGTATAATATTGTTTTTGTGTTTACTATCTTGGTAGAAATGGTAAGTTGCAGTGGTTTCCATTTGATCTTTCCAACTTTGATGGGTCAGACAGCCAAGACAGATATCCTTCCAGTTACTAAGTATATCTATCCAATTTATATTAATCAACTGAGAAATAACTACACAGTTGGTCCATGGACATATTGGGCCATCCTTGATTTGAAATTGATTTATTCTATATGTCACCTGGGAACTACTAACCCCTATTTCATTGGTGGCACAGTGCCATTTTGAATCTCCAGGAATCGGCATCTACTCAGAGCCAGTACCTAGTAATCCCTGAAAGGTTTGCATCATTCCCTTTTCTCAGTAAATGAGAAATTCTAGTAAATGATTCTTATAATCCTTCTAGTAATTGGCATAGAATTTCTTTGAGGTAAGGCTTCAATAGGTGCTTCATTACAATCAAACACAAGTGATAATACGATTAATCATGATACCACTAAATGCTTGGATACTAGCATCTCATTTCCCATGGCAAGAAACCCAAGGCTATGACTTAACCACTCCCCAAATACCTGAGAATCTGTTTCCTGGGGGTAGTATTGATACCAATTTCTGTATGAGTCAGAGACCATGCAGATAACAGAAACTGCACTATTATTTAAACAGAGGGGATATATACCTAGGTATAGGTATTTGTTAAGCAGCTAACTGAAAGGGTAAATCTTAACCCCTCATGCATGATAAAGGTGAGATTTACAGGAAGCTTCTATCATGTCCAGGGCTGAGGGAACATAGGAAAGAGGCTGGAAATATTAATTCTTAGAACCTTGGAGGAAGAGCACCAAAAAGCTGAAACTCCAAAGGTCTAAAGAGTAGGCATTACTCAGCTGGCACTGGTGTCTCTGAGCTCAGAGGAGTTTGCCTGTGAACCTGGGATCTAGACCTTTAAAGAGAGGACATCAGCCAGCTAGTGTTGATGTTTCTAAAATGAGGCACTATAAAGCTGGTCCGTAAGTTTTATAGTACTGGAAAAACTGCAAGCTGGATTTAGCTGCTGCTATTATAATAGTTTCAACTTCTTTGTTATTCTAATTTTTTCCTATTACATGGATTAAGTCATATTTTAGTAGGTTCCTTATCATTTTATTCCAAGGGATACTGGGACTAACTAACCACTACCAAAGAATACGAGGGGTGAAAATAGTCTGATTGTCACTCCACCCCTGCTTCCCACAACCATAAATGTGTCTATGCCACCTCTGCTGGTTAAGAGTCTGCCACTTGGTATCTGCTACACACAAATCTCATCATCTTATTGAAATCTCAATGGCACAAGTTCCATTGTCTTACCTACCACAGACTTAAAAGAATAATGGTGTTTCTTTCATAAATATATTTCCCAATTTCTTAGTGAAAATTGTGTCCCTGGGGCTTTCTGGGAGGATGTAGTGGGCGAGGGGAGTATGCAGGTCATTCATGGTAAAACCACTCCAACATTCTCACTCTGTGCTCCTTCCTTTGCAGTATACCATGAGTGTTCTGGCTTCTCAGTCTCAGAAAGTTATTGTTGAGACCAAAATTCAATGACTAAGTAAACTATTAGAGCCATTTTTAGCTACCCAAGCTAACATATTATATTAAATATGGAATCTCTGGTAAGAGTACTCATATCAAATTTATCCTGATCTAAATTTGGAATCTATGGCTTGGCGCCTGTAGTACAGTAGTTATGGCGAAAGCCACATGCACTGAACGTGGCGGGTTCGAGCCCAGCCTGGGCCAGCTAAACAGCAATGATAACGGTAACAAGAAAATAGCCGGACATTGTGGGGGTGGGCACCTGTAGTCCCAGATGCTGAGGCAAGAGAATAGCCTAAGCCCAGGAGTTGGAGATTGCTGTGAGCTGTGACACCACGGCATTCTACCAAGGGTGACATAGTGAGACTCTGTCTCAAAAAAAAAAAAAAAAAATTGGAATCTATTCCATTCCTACATATATTCCTCATGTTTGCTGATTTAAATTAGCAAAATCTTGCAATTTTTATCCAGTCATAAGTGCATAAGTAAAACTTTGTATTTGCCTCCCCAGATCTTGCAGAAATCTGACCCCAACTATAGGTGAAGGAAACAAGAAATCTTTGGGATGTGTCAGAAGCCAATGAAAAGCTATTCTCCTTAGACGTGAGAGAGCAAGCTGCTTCCACTGCCAAAGGAAAGTTCAGGATAACTCAGAGATTCAAGATTTTCAGCATCACCTGACTTTACCCAGATATCTCCCTTCCAAATCTTCACATTCTACCACTTTCCAATTAATGCCCTAATTTTCATATAAGAGATTTGGTAAGGCTGTGAATTATACTTATAATAGTAATAATTCTACAAACCACACTATTCAATTTTGCATTATTTTTTTCATAAAAGTCAGTCCTGTAATGACAAAAACTGAGATTGTTTAAAGCTGCCATAGAAACTTTCTAGTTTTCTGACTGTAACTTTAACTGGGAGTTTGTAGACCCAAATATCTCATCTTCTTTCTCTAAGTATTCCAATATATTCAGGAAAACCATCCTACTCCACAGTCCTCACAGCCGTCATTACTACCATAAATGACAAGTATTATAATTGTCAGTGGGTGCTTCATATGACAAACACAAGTGATAGCTGGATTGCATTACCACTACATGCCATGAATTACTTTCATCCCATTTCTTAACTGGCAAGGACTAGGCACTGCACTCAAGTTCAAGAATAAGATCCAAATATTATATCTTTGAAAGTCTTTTTCCTGGGACCATTCCTGGTATCCACTTATGTGTCAGTCAAGATCCAGTGAGAAACGGAATCCATACCAGTTATTTTATCAAGGAGAATTTAATATGAAGAGTTGCTAACTAGGAATTGGAGAACTGAAAAGGATATACTGAGGTATCATGAAAATAATGGGTCTCTCTCTCTCTCATTTCTCCAGATGGCAGTTTCAGGATAGCTGGACTTCTTAAATATTAGCTCAGGGCTCCCAACACACACAGTCACAGGAGAGAAGGCCCGGTGGAAGCTGTGTCAATCACCTTGGAAGTCAGGGATCATCACAACTGCTACATTCTATCAGTGGAGGCGGTCACAAAGGCCTGTT
Source organism: Nycticebus coucang (assembly GCF_027406575.1). Lineage (NCBI taxonomy): Eukaryota > Metazoa > Chordata > Mammalia > Primates > Lorisidae > Nycticebus > Nycticebus coucang. The sequence continues at coordinate 85,912,403 of NC_069783.1, forward strand.
CTGATCCATGGGGAGGGGAAATAAGTCTCCATTTCTTGCTGGGAGAGAAGCAAAGTTCTGGAAGGCATGTGGAACTGAAAATATTGTTGTGGTAATTGTGAAAAAACCAACCTGCCACAGTAGTCACAGATGTGACTTACTTTGAGCACAGTTTTTAGACCATAAGCCCCAGGCCTCTGGGAGCCCTCCATTCTTCATGAGAGCAGTGAGCCTCACAGCTGCCCCTTACCTCCGCCCTATGTCTATATCGAAGACATTGGGAAAGGTTTCTGGTTCTTACATCTATGTGCCTCCTTGGATTTCTCATCATTTCACATGGCTGTTCTTTCAAAAGCCATTCAGAGACGAGAAACATCTAGGACCATTTCCTATCTACCATTTCTCATCTGGCATGTCCCTTCCCTAGTCTCTGGTAGAGTGTGAATGTCCCAGCTGGAAAATACAGGCCTGGCTGTGTTGGCCCGAAGGCTGGAAGTATAACTCTCCGGAGCCCTATTGCTCAACTCCATCATCACCAACTGCTGGCCACATCTGTACAGAGTACTCAAGAAATGTACCTCTGGCTTGGCACCTGTGGCTCAACTGGCTAAGATGACAGCCACGTACCTGAGCTGGCCTGTTCGAATTCAAACCTGAGCTGGCGGGTTTGAATCCAGCCCTGGGCCAGCCAAACAACAATGATGGCTGCAACCAAAAAACAGCCAGGTGTTGTGGCAGGCACCCAGCTACTTGGGAGGCAGAGGCAGGAGAATCACTTGAGCCCAGGAGTTGGAGGTTGCTGTGAGCTGTGATGCTACAGCACTCTACCCAGGATGACAGCTGAGGCTCTGTCTCAAAAAAAAAAAAAGAAAAGAAAAGTACCTCTAATGAGATGTCTGGTGTGGATTCCATGGCTGATCTTTTCCTTCCCCCTTGCCCTTCTTAGTTTCCTCTCCTCCTCATGTTCTCTCTCCTTCTGTACCAGCCCTTGTTCACCTGCCCTTTCTGCACCTGCTACACACAAACCTCGTCATCTCATTGGAATCTGGTGCAGACCTGTAGCTCAGTGAGTAGGGCACCAGCCACATACACCGAGGCTGGCTGGTTCAAACCCGGCATGGGTCAGCTAAACAATGACAATTGCAACCAAAGAAATAGCCGGGAGTTGTAGCGGACGCCTGTAGTCCCAGCTACTTGAGAGGCTGAGGCAAGAGAATCGCTTAAGCCCAAGAGTTTGAGGTTGCTGTGAACTGTGATGCCACGGCACTCTACCCAGGGCAACATAATGAGACTCTGTCTCAAAAAAAAGAAGAAAAGAAAAAAAGAAATCCAGTGCAGAGGTCTGGGTAGGGCACTCCTCCTGGGTGGCATAGGCCGCCAAACTCTCACCCACCACCACCGCCAAGGCCCCCAGGAGACCACAGAGAAGATGGAATTTAAAGCACCGTCTGTCTGTTCTAGCTGCAGAGAGACTCAATGAAGTTGAGATTCAACTTCTCCCCTTTAGCAGAGGTGGTCCCAGAGCCAGCGGGGCTGGCAGACCTGCTGGTTATCTCCTTCCTTGGGCTCTTCTTGAACTATGACAGGCTCTGTCCAGGACTTTTGATCCCTGAGCACTCTCTCTCCCTTCTGCCTGTCCTGACACAGAAGAAACTTCTATCTTTGAATTTTTCCAAGGATCTTCTCTGTAGACCTAAGGAAAGCAAATGGTAAAACAACAGCTTGCATGACTGCATGAAGTTTCTCTCACTCCTACTTCTGCTACCTTCTGGCTAAATGTCCACTGTTTGGGGGCTGACAACTTCAAGGTCAAATGCCTTAGGTCCTCCCTTCTCTCCTTAAATAGCAGCTGATGGACTTCTTGCAGACTGGGGTGAGGCCTTGCTCTGCAAGACTAGGCCAAGTTCAGAGAACACACCTCCAGCTTGGAAGGTCTTTCAAGGTAGTTTACACAACTCCGTGAACACAGTGAACCTGAGCCTGCACAGTGGGGTTATGCTATGGAATAATTTTACAGAACACGTTATTAAAAGGTAAATAAACACCAAGACTATTCTGCCACCGATCAGCTGGAGACCTGACTTTCCTGGGCTTTAGTCAGATAAAGGACTGAACTAGGAGACAAGAAAAAAAGGTGAGCGAGGCTCCACGCACAGTGGTTACAGTGATGCTGGCAGGTTTGAATCCGGCCTGGGCCAGGTAAACAACAATGACAACTGCAAAAAAAAGAAAAAAAATAGCCAGGCGTTGGACTTAGCAAGACTGTCTCATAAAAAAAAAAAAAAAAGGTGAGACTCAGGCTGGCGGGACAAGGCCCCACCCACCCCCGGTCCATTCCAAGCCTGAAATCCCTTCAGGAAGCTGTCACCCAACTATTTCTTTCCAGAAAGCTTTGTTTCCAGCGGGTCCCGGGCGGGGGTTGGGTGGGAACAGCAGGAGGAGAGAGAGACTAGGGGAGTTCTGCAGGGAACTTTCACCCCCGGGCCGGCGCCGCGCCTCCCCCGGGGCCGCTGGCGCGGAGGTCTGGGCGGGGCGCCCGTCCCGGGGGCATCGGCTGCCAGACTCCCACCCACCGCCACCGGCGCGGCCCCCGGGAGACCGCAGAGCAGATGGAATTCAAAGGAGCCTTCTCAGGTACAGGTGTGTGCATTCCAGGCTCGGCAGCCGCCTCCCCCGCCGCCCGTCCCGGGCCGTTTGTCCGAAGGCGTTATGCAAAATAAAGCCGCCTTGTTTCCCGCGCCTGGCAACCCCAGGCTCCCGGGCGCGGTCTTGGTGAGAGGGAGGCTCGGGGCGCAGCGAAGCGGCTGAATCACAGAGAGCTGAGCTTTCTCCCTTCTGTCCTTCCACCGTCCTGGCCATTTGGGAATCCGCGGCGGTAAGCAGAGGAGGATGAGACCCTGTTTCTCCCTCAGCAGCTGTGACCTCACGACCCGAGGGGCTCAGCCGCCGCTGAGCGGATTAAAACCCAGGCCAGGATCAATCGCAGCGGGAGGAGTTCCGCGTCGGGCCTCTAGGCGGCGTGGTCCTGCCCGGGAAGCCAGGCGCGAACCCCGGGTCAGGCCTGGACACACAGAGTAGTGGGCAAGGATCTAGGAGGGTACGGGGCAGAGAATTACATCCCAGTTCCTTTTCATGCCAGTCAAGCCCCTACATGAGCTGTCAACAAAGAGCCCTAGAGGAGAAAAGATCCCTGAACTGGATCAGCATCTGGGGAGGCATCACAGTGGGGCTTCCAATTCTTCCCCTAGTGGTGGGCTCCCGCCTCTGTTCATTTGCAGTTCACTCCCTCCCCTTACTCTCTCCCTGCCACTCTCCTCTCCCTCCTCCTAGATGAGTACCAAACTGCAGGAGAGAGTACGAGTTTGAATAAAAGCATCATTCCTTCTTCCAAATAGAACTTACCCAACTCAACTCACAGCCTAGAGAGGAAACGTGCTTTTTCAAGTGTTCCCGGGGAAAGCAGTTTTTTAAGTAGATAATTATAATGTAGTATGATAAGGTTATAATAAAGGCATGTATCAAGCTTTATAGAAGTTCAGGGAGAAGGAAATTAACTCTTCCAGAGAAGTTGAAAGAGGTTTTACTGAAAAATTGGGGTTTGAGGTTAAGGTGAGCTATAGTTGCTCCTGGGCAATGAAGCATCAGGACCCCCAGGGCAACAGAGCAAGACCCAGTCTCTTAAAAAAAGGAAAACAATCGAAGAGGAGGACCCCTCGGGGCAATTGAAGCAGCTTCAAAAATACACTACTGGGCCCTGATCAAACTAAAAAGCTTCTGCACAGCCAAGAACACAGTAAGTAAAGCAAGCAAACAGCCCTCAGAATGGGAGAAGATATTTGCAGGTATGTCTTCTACAAAGGTTTAATAACCAAAATCCACAGAGAACTCAAATGTATAAGCGAGAAAAGAACAAGTGATCCCATCTCAGGCTGGGCAAAAGACTTGAAGAGAAATTTCTCTGAAGAAGACAGGCACACGGCCTACAGACATATGAAAAAATGCTCATCATCCTTAATCATCAGAGAAATGCAAATCAAAACTACTTTGAGATATCATCTAACTCCAGTAAGATTAGCCCATATCACAAAATCCCAAGACCAGAGATGTTGGCGTGGATGTGGAGAAAAGGGAACACTTCTACACTGCTGGTGGGAATGCAAATTATTACATTCCTTTTGGAAAGATGTTTGGAGAACACTTAGAGATCTAAAAATAGATCTGTCATTCAATCCTATAATTCATCTACTAAGTATATACCCAGAAGACCAAAAATCACATTATAACAAAGATATTTGTACCAGAATGTTTACTGCAGCCAAATTCATAATTGCTAAGTCATGGAAAAAGCCCAAGTGCCCATCGATACAGGAATGGGTTAATAAACTGTGGTATATGTACACCATGGAATATTATGCAGCCTTAAAGAAAGATGGAGACTTTACCTCTTTCATGTTTACATGGATGGAGCTGGAACATATTCTTCTTAGTAAAGTATCTTAAGAATAGAAGAAAAAGTATCCAATGTACTCAGCCCTACTATGAAACTAATGTATGGCTTTCATATGAAAGCTATAACCCAGTTATAACCTAAGAATAGGGGGAAGGGGGAGAGGGAGAGAAGAGAGGGGGGATGATGGGCGGAGGGAGGGTGATTGGTGGGATTACACCTGCGGTGCATCTTACAAGGATACATGTGAAACTTAGTTAATGTAGAATATAAATGTCTTAACACAATAATTAAGAAAATGCCAGGAAGGCTATGTTAACCAGCGTGATGAAAATGTGTCAAACGGTCTATAAAATGTGTCAAACACTCTATAAAATCATGTACACAGCTATGATTTAATAAAAAAGAAAAAAAAAGGCAAACAAAAAAGAGTAGACTTTTTTTGCCAGGCATGGTGGCTCCCAGCACTTTGGGAGGCCCAAGTGGGGGGTTCATTTCAGGTCAGGAGTTGGAGACCTGAGCAATATAGCACATTCCATCCTGGATGACAGAGTGAGACCCTGCCTCAAAAGAAAAAAAAAAGAAAAGAAGGTGTAGAAGAAAAGGAAAGAATTTTAAAAATAAGAGTAGTCTTTTGAACAACAGGAATGATGGAAATTCAGACAATAACAGAATCAAAGACCTTGAGGCAGGAAAGTACAGCCCATATTTAAAAAATGATAGTATTATTTTCAAATGATGTGAGTGTCTACACTGAAAACACACATACAAAAAGAAAAATTATTACAGCTAATTAGACCTGATTAAAAAAATATATACTTGGCTGGGTGCGGTGGCTCACGCTGGTAATCCTAGCACTCTAGGAGGCCAAGGCAGGCAGATTGATTGAACTCAGGAGTTTAAAACCAGCCTGAGCTACAGCCAGACCCCTGTCTCTCCTAAAATAGAAAAACTAGCAGGGCCTGTGGCAGACACCTGTAGTCCCAGCTATTTGGGAGGCTGAGGCAAGAGGATCTCTTGAGCCCAACAGTTTCAGGTTGCTGTGAGCTAAGATGATGCCAGGGCACCCTACTTAGGATGACAGAGTGAGATTCTGTCTCCAAAAAAAAATTACAAAATAAGGTCTCTAATCTGTCTTGTGATTAGAGTAAGATATAATCAATAAAATAAGGTACCCATCTTACATCATATTCCAAAATAAATTCAAAAAAGATTCCATTTTATTTTTCTCCTTTCTGCCTTGTTACTTTATTTTTATTTATTTCTTTATTTATTTATTGAGACAAAGTCTCAATCTGTGGCCCTGGGTAGAGTGCTATGACATCATAGCTAACAGCAACTTCCAACTCGGGCTCAAGTGATCCTCTCGCCTCACTTTTTCTATTTTTAGTAGAGATAGGGTCTTCCTTTTGCTCGAGCTAGTCTTTTTTTTTTTTCTTTTTTTGAGACAGAGTCTCACTTTGTCGCCCTTCGTAGAGTGCTGTGGCATCACAGCTCACAGCAACCTCCAGCTCTTGGACTTAGGTGATTCTCTTGCCTCAGCCTCCTGAGTAGCTGAGACTACAGGCGCCCGCCACAATGCCCAGCTATTTTTTTTGCAGTTTGCAGTTTGGCCAGGGCAGAGTTTGAACCCACCACCCTTGGTATATGGGAACTGCACCCTACTCACTGAGCCACAGGCACAGTCCACCTGCCTTGTTACTTCAAATTTCCTTGCCAGAGTCCTTGTGAGCTGGTTCTTGTATCTCCAGGTGAAGTCCTTACCAAGGACACAAACCCTGTGAATGCTGATGCTGGCAAACCCAAACTCTGCCGAGTCCATGAGTAAGGACAATGTAAAGAATTTTTTTGCCTTCTTTGAGAAGCCAGACTGTTATATTCTGAGAAACAGAGGTCTAAAATACTGCTGAGGTTAAAAACAGCAGGTGACAGGTGGTGCCTGTGGCTCAGCGAGTAGGGCGCCGGCCCCATATGCCGAGGGTGGCAGGTTCAAACCCAGCCCCGGCCAAACTGCCACAAAAAAATAGCCGGGCGTTGTGGCAGGCGCCTGTAGTCCCAGCTGCTTGGGAGGCTGAGGCAAGAGAATCGCGTAAGCCCAAGAGTTAGAGGTTGCTGTGAGCCGTGTGACGCCACGGCACTCTACCCGAGGGCGGTACAGTGAGACTCTTGTCTCTACAAAAAAAAAAAAAAACAGCAGGTGACATTTTGCCACATTTCAGAGGAGAGAACTTTGCAGCACAAGTATCACAGTCCTCTATCTCGCATATATTTTTTCCCTCTGTTATGGGTTATGCCCCTTCAAAAGATATGTTGAGGTTCTGACCTTTAATACTTCAGAATCTAGAGGGACGGAGGGAGGGGGGGTGGGGCCTTGGTGTGTGTCACACTTTATGGGGGCAAGACATGATTGCAAGAGGGACTTTACCTAACAATTGCAATCAGTGTAACTGGCTTATTGTACCCTCAATGAATCCCCAACAATAAAAAAAAAAAAAACACTTCAGAATCTAACTTTATTTGGAAACAAAATCATTGCAGATACCAGATCATTGCAGATACAATTTTAGTTAGGCTAAAATGAGATCCTATTGAATTAGGGTGGGTGTTTAATTCAGCATGACCAGCATGCTTAGTAAGAAGATGGCCACGTGTGTGCTGCTACACTATACTGGAAATTGCCAGGGAGAAGGGGAAAAGCTTTGGGTTGGCTCCTGTGAGGTCCTACTATTTGCTGTTAGGAGTGGTTACAAGTGAGCTTTTAGTAACCATTTAATAATATGTAAACTTGGTTTATAATTTTTAAAAATTCTTTTTTCAGAAAAAAAAAGGAGATGGCCACGTGAAGACAGACACACACCGGGAGAAGCCATAGGAAGACAGACAGAGACGGGATTGCTGCAAAGAACGCCGAGATCGCCAGCAGCATCAGAGGCCAGAGATGGCCATGGGACAGATTCGCCCTCAGAATTGACTCTACCAACACCTTGACTCTGGACTTCTAACCCCCAGAGTTAGGTGACAAGAAATTTCTCCTGTGGTAAGCCTCCTAGTTGTAACACTTTGTTATAGTGGCCCTAGGAAACCAACACAATCTCTAAAAGGGGAGAGATATTGTTCAGCCATTATTTGAAGGAGTTCTTTCAAAGCTACTATCCAACAAATAAATGATATTTAATGGAGTTGTTCGACTTGTATTTTTAATAAAGTGATGCTGGTAACTTAGGTGTGCAAGGCTATTGGCAGGCAGATGAAGAGGGCTGAGCCCCGCCACCCCCCAACCCCTCGCCCCAACCTGTACCCTGGCTTCCCCTCAGAAGACCAAAGGGCAACTTGGCTGGCTTCCCAGGCAGCTGCCCCCCCAAGGGGAAGCCACCCAAGCTTCCTTCATTATTTTGGGGCTAGAGTTAACCACTGAGGAAAATGCCTCCCATAACAGCACAAGAAAAGGAAGGGGGAACACGGAGCAAAGAAATCCAAGGGTGTGGTATTTACCACCGGGACCAGCTCACTTGTTCTAACTAAATTTTCAGAGTAATCTAATCCTTCAAGCATGAATCCAAGAAGTTTGTGGGCAGTTGAGGTTTTCCAGCCCTAATTTCCTAACAGGTATAGTAAGAATAACTGAAAGAAAATATTACCATGAAAGTCTTTCATAACCATCAGCTGTTGAAGTGGGGAAAAGATACTTTGCACATCCTAGAACTTTATAAAGATAAGAGAGGCCACATGGAAGTTTGTAGTAGGAATTTCATTGCACACCCAGCCTAATGACCCGTCTCCTTCCATCCTTAAAGGCATAATGTGAGTGCCGCCTCTGTTTGGAATACTCTTCCCAATTTTCCAAAACACTGCCTCCCCCTGCACCTTACCTGGCCCCTCTTACTCATCATTCAGGTCTCAGATTTCACATGATTTTCTGGAAGAAATCTCCATGCAAAACCCCATTCTTTCTGCTCAAAATTGTAGATAGGGGGTAATTAAAAAGTAATTACAAAACTGCCTGACTGAGTTCAAGGCTGAGTACAGTTCAAGGCTTCCAGGAATAAGGTAATCTAAATACACTGAAATCCTCCAAGACAAAACAGTTCCACCTTTTATAATGCCTAGGCTAGTCTGCAGAAAGACAAACAACAACAACAACAAAGGGAAATCCTTAGAAGGTGTGGCCAGGCTGGGGAATCACCAGACACTGGCTGCCCTGAGGACATCAGCTCACCCTGGGGGCCTACAGTTTAGACCAGGTGCTGAGATCCAGACAAAGAAAGACTCTAGTTCGGAGCAAGGACTAAGATCAGAGATCCCTTTTTAGAGCTGGACCTACACAAAGGGCAACACTTAGGGAAAGAGTGAACTAAAAACAACAACAAAAACAAAAACACTTCAGTACTGGGAGAAGACAGCTCAGAAAAGAATTTGTCTTGGCTTGGTTCTCGGTGGCTGCCTAGCGTGTCTTCTCAGAAAACTCAGTCAGGGTGGGCAGGGATATCTCATGCCTGTAACCCTAGCACTGTGGGAAGGTGAGGCAGGTGGATTACCCTAAGCTCACTGGTTTGAGACCAGTCTGAGACAGAGAGAGACTCCGTCTCTAAACATAACTGGGCGTTGTGGCGGGCAGGTGTGGTCCCAGCTACTTGGGAGGCTGAGGCAAGAGAATTGCTTGAGCCCAAAGAGTTTGAGGTTCCGGCTCGGCGCCTGTGGCTCAAGCGCTAGCCACATAGACCTGAGCTGTCGGGTTTGAATCCAGCCCGGGCCCGCCAAACAACAATGATGGCTGCAACCAAAAAACAGCTGGGCATTGTGGCGGGTGCCTGTAAACCCAGCTACTTGGGAGGTGGAGGCAGGAGAATCGCTTGAGCCCAGGAGTTGGAAGTTGCTGTGAGCTGTGATGCTACAGCACTCTATCCAGGGTGACAGCATGAGGCTCTGTCTCAAAAAAAAAAAAGAGTTTGAGGTTCCTGTGAACTATGACAGCAGGGCACTCTACCGAGACTGACAAAGAGAGACTTTGTCTCCAAAAAAAAGAAAAATGTATATGACTTACATAAGACAATTGCAAATTGAACACTGCCTGGACATTGGCTGATATTTAGACATTAATGTTAGTTATTTTAGATGTAATAATAATATTGTGGTTTGGGGTTTTTTTTTGGGGGGGGTTAAAGTACTTATCACCAGGGGTGTATGGCTCATGCCTGTAATCCCAGCACCATGGAGTTTGAGACTAGCCTAGGCAATATAGCAAGACCCTACGTTTACAAAAAAGATGAGAAAAAAAGTATTTATCTGTTAAAAGTACATAGTGAAATATTATGGATGAAATTATAATATGTTGGGTGGCTCCTGTGTCTCAGTGGGCAGGGCACCAGCCCATATACTGAGAGTGGTGGGTTTGAATCCGGCCCTGGCCAAACTGCAACAAAAAAATAATAGCCAGGCGGGCGGCACCTGTGGCTCGGTCGGTAGGGCGCCGGCCCCATATACCGAGGGTGACGGGTTCAAACCCGGCCCTGGCCAAACTGCAACAAAAAAATAGCCGGGCGTTGTGGTGGGCGCCTGTAGTCCCAGCTGCTCGGGAGGCTGAGGCAGGAGAATTGCTTAAGCCCAGGAGTTGGAGGTTGCTGTGAGCTGTGTGAGGCCACGGCACTCTACTGAGGGCCATAAAGTGAGACTCTGTCTCTACAAAAAAAAAAAAAAAAATAGCCAGGCATTGTGGTGAGTGCCTGTAGTCTCAGCTACTCAGGAGGCTGAGGCAAGAGAATCGCCTAAGCCCAGAATTGGAGGTTGTTGTGAGCTATGACGCCACACACTCTACCACAGACTCTGTCTCTTAAAAAAAAAAGAAAAGAAAAGAAATTATAACATGGTGGAATTTATTCATAATGATACGTGAGATGGATGGGGATAAAATTTATGGAATGGCCTTGATTTGACAATTATTGAAGCTAGGTGATAGATATATGAAATGCTATACTATTCTTTCTAATTTTATACATATTGAAATTTTCTATCATGAACTCAACAATAAGTAAAGTAAACCAGGCTGGTTATTGTGGCTCACACCTGTAATCCTAGCACTCTGGGAGGCCGAGGAGGGTGGATTACTTAAGCTCAGGAGTTCAAGACTAGCCTGAGCAAGGATGAGACCTCTCTACTAAAAATAGAAAGAGGGTGGCTCAGTGAGCAGGGCGCTGGCCCCATATACTGAGAATGACGGGTTCAAACCCGACCTCGGCCAAACTGCAACAACAAAAAACAACATGCTGGGTAATGCCTGTGGCTCAGTGAGTGGTTGGTTCAAACCCGGCCCCGGCCAAACTACAACAAAAATAGCCAGGTGTTGTGGCAGGCGCCTGTGGTCCCAGCTACTCAGGAGGCTGAGGCAAGAGAATTGCCTAAGCCCAGGAATTGGAGGTTGCTGTGAGCTGTGAGGCTCTGTCTCAAAAAAAAAAAATAATAATAATAAAATAAAATAATAAAAATAGAAAGACTAGGGTAGTGCCTGTGGCTCAGTAAGTAGGGCGCCAGCCCTGTATATTGAGGGTGGTGGGTGTGAACCCAGCCCCGGCCAAACTGCAACAAAAAATTAGCTAGGCGTTGTGGCGGGCACCTGTAATCCCAGCTACTCGAGAGGCTGAGGCAAGAGAATCACCTAAACCCTAAGAGCTGGAGGTTGCTATGAGCTATGACACCATGGCACTCTACCAAGGGCGACAAAGTGAAGACTCTGTCTCTGGGAAAAAAAAAAATAGAAAGACTAGCCAGGCACTGTGACAGGTGCCCATAGTCCCAGGTATTCGGGAGGCTGAGGCAAGAGGCTCACTTGAGCCCGAGTTTGAGCTTGCTGTGAGGTATAACACCAGGGCACTCTACCCAGGACAATGGAGTGAGACTCTGTCTCAAAAAATAAATAAAATAGGGTGGTGCCTGTGGCTCAGTCAGTAAAGCGCCGGCCCCATATACCCAGGGTGGCGGGTTCAAACCCAGTCCCGGCTGAACAGCAACCAAAAAATAGCTGGGCGTTGTGGCGGGTGCCTGTAGTCCCAGCTACTCGGGAGGCTGAGGCAAGAGAATCTCCTAAGCCCAGGAGTTGAAGGTTGCTGTGAGCTGTGTGATGCCATGGCACTCTACCTAGGGCCATAAATTGAGACTCTGTCTCTGCAAATAAATAAATAAATAAATAAATAAATAAATAAATAAAATAAAATAAGGGCTGGGCATGGTTGGCTCGCACCTGTAATTCTAGCACTTGGGAGGCCAAAGCAGGTGGATTGCCTGACCTCACTGGTTCAAGACCAGCTGGAGCCAGAGCAAGACCCCATCTCAAAAAAAAAAAAAAAGCAAAAAAACAGCCAGGCATTGTGGAGGGTGCCTGGAGTCTCAGCTACTTGTGAGGCTGAGGCAAGAGGATCACTTGAGCCCAAGAGTTAAGGTTGCTGTGAGCTAAGACACCACCGCACTCTACCAAGAGAGACTGAGACTTTGTCTCAAAAATATATATAAATAATAAAATAAAATACCAAACCTTCAGGATGCCTTAAGGAAAATAATAAAAATACTTTCTGAAGATAGATACCTTCTTCAGAGACCTCAGAAGGTTCCTACTGGTGGCATTCCAACAAACGTGAGTTCACAATTGAGATACATGTGATGAAAAGAAAAAAAGAAAAGAGATACACATGACAAACGAGGTTTCAAGAGCAAGAGTCAGCATGAAAAGCTGTAGAGCCAAAATAAATATATGTAAGATGTTTAAAGAAATGAAAGAGATATGTAGTTTCCCCCTTATGTGTAGTCTCATTTTCCATGGTTTCAGTTACCAGTGCCCAACCTCAGTTTGAAAACCTTATGTGAAAAATTTCAGAAATAAATGATTCCTAAGTTTTGAAATTTGCAATGCTCTGAGGAGTGTGATGACATCTCACACTGTTGTACTCTGTTACCCCTGGGATGTGAGTCATTCCACTGTCTGGTACACATGCACTATATATGCTACCTGCCTATTTGTCACTTAGTAGCCATCTCCAAGATCAGATGGTCTATCACAATATTGTTGCAATGTGATATGACAAGGAAAGTTGTAAAGTACTTCCTTTAAATGAACACGTAGGCCTACCTACGTGTAATTCTACCACTCTGGGAGGCCAAGGCAGGGTGATCACCTGAGCTCATAGGTTTGAGACCAGCCTGTAATCCCATCACTTTGGATGGCCAAACCGTCAGGATCCCTTGAGGCCAGGAGTTCCCGGGCAATAGAATGTAATGACCCCATCATTACAAAAAATTTTAAAAAATATCAGGGCATGGTGACTCATGGTGACCCAGTTACTATGGAGACTAAGGTAGGAGAGAACTGTGTGAGTCTAGGAATTCCAGGCTGCATTGAGCTATAATCACTTGGGCAATCGAGCAAGACCCTGCCTCTTAAAAAAAATAAATAAATAAGCTTGGCGCCCGTGGCTCAAGCAGCTAAGGCATCAGCCACATACACCTGAGTTGGCGGGTTTGAATCCAGCCTGGGCCCACCAAACAACAATGATGGCTGCAACCAAAAAATAGCCAGGTATTGTTGGCGGGCACCTGTAGTCCCAGCTACTTGGGAGGCGGAGGCAGGAGAAGCGCTTGAGCCCAGGAGTTGGAGGTTGCTGTGAACTGTGATGCCACAGCACTTTATGTAGGGCTACAGCTTGAGGCCCTCTCTCAAAATAATAATAATAATAATAAATAGAAATAATGTTCCATTTTTAAAAAGTAGCTAGTTTGGGGCACGGTGGCTCACGCCTACAGTCTTAGCACTCTGGCAGGCCAAGGAGGGTGGATTGCTTGAGCTCAGGAGTTTGAGACCAGCCTGAGCAAGAGTGAGACCCCGTCTCTACTAAAAATAGAAAAACTGAGGCAAGAGGATCGCTCGAGCCCAAGTTAGAGAATGCTATAAGCTATGATGCCAAGGCTCTCTACCCAGGGCAACAGCTTGAGACTCTGTCTCAAAAAAAAAAAAGCTAGTTTAATGCATAACTCAAACAATCTCACATTTTTTCTCCTCTGGATGTCATATTTCAACATACAATGGAAATATTGTATGTGTACTTTTCATCTTGCCACACAGAATAGTAAGAAGAATTTAGATTTAATAAAATTAATTATTTTTACCTTTAATCAAGAGCATTCTTTTTTTTTTTTTCTCATGCGCTTGAAATCAACGGCATTCTTAAATGAAACTAACTTTTGTTTTCTTGTTACTACAAGTGGATGTTTTGGTGCTATTTCCCTTGATTTGTGCTAAGACACCAATGTGAAAACACCAGTGATATATTATCATGAGTACAAACTCTTATTCCTTGAAAACAAAAACAAAAACAAATCATAACAGTTTTGACCTTGTAGCTTCCCAAATGTTTCTAAAGGACTCCAAGGAGTCCAAAACCTGCACTTAGACAATCATTGTCCTGTGGATAAGATTAAACCAGAAGTAAACCAGCTCTCTTAAGTAATGAAGCCCAGCATTAAATCACTGCAATTCCTGCAGTCTAGAAATAAAAGAATTCCTCTCTGCTGGAGGATGAGATCTTCCTGAGCTTCGACTTATTTCTACACTATTCTATGTATACTAACTGGCACATAATCAAAACAACTGATACACGAAAAGATGACGCAAGCTGAAAACCAAGGGAAAACGACAATCAACAGACTCACGGAGGTGCCAAATAATTAAGGTAATGACCCTTAATATGCAGCATTCAGTGAAGTAAAAGATTAGAAGTATGAGATAGTCGGTACACAACTGGAAGCGATTTTTTAAATTTTTAATTTTTTTACTTTTAGTGTTATTGGGATAGAATGGATCTTTTTTTTTTTTTTTTTTGAGACAGAGCCTCAAGCTGTCACCTGGGTAGAGTGCTGTGGCATCACAGCTCACAGTAACTTCCAACTCCTGAGCTACAGCGATTCTCTTGCCTCAGCCTCACAAGTAGCTGGGACTACAGGAGCCCGCCACAACGTCTGGCAATTTTTTGGTTGTAGTTGTCATTGCTGTTTGGCAGTCCTGGGATGAGTTTGAAGCCCCCAGCTCTGGTGTATGTGGCTGGTGCCTTAGCTGCTTGAGCTATATAGACGCCGAACTGAATGGAAGCTATTTTTTTTTTTTTTTTTGAGACAAGAGCCTCAAGCTGTCACCCTGCATAGAGTGCTGTGGCATCACAGCTCACAGCTACCTCCAGTTCCTGGGCTCAAGCTATTCTCCTGCCTCCGCCTCCCAAGTAGCTGGGACTACAGGTGCCCGCCACAACACCTGCCTATTTTTTTGGTTGCAGCCGTCATTGTTGTTTGGCGGGCCGAGATGGATTCGAACCTGCCAGCTCAGGTTTATGTGGCTGGCACCTTAGCTGCTTGAGCCACAGACACCGAGTCAATGGAAGCTATTTTTAAGGGAGCAAATGAAAATTCTAGAACTGAAAATAACGAAAACTAATGACTCAAAGGATAGACATAACAACAAACTAGATTAGCAGAAGAGAGAATTAATAAACTAGAAGATAGGTTCAAAAATCCAGAGTCAAGCAAGAAGTTACAAAAAGATGGAAAAAAAAACATGGGAAAGAGAGTAAAGATACATGTGGCATCTAACATTTATATATGTATGTGAACTTTCAGAAGGCAGGGAGGACAAGAATGCTGTAAAAAACACATTTCAAGTCTCAGCGCCCGTAGCACAGTGGTTATGGCACCAGCCACATACACTGAGGGTAGTGGGTTCGAACCTGGCCCAGGCCAGCTAAACAATTGCAACTAAAAAATAGCTGGGTGTTATTGCGGGCGCCTATATTTCCAGCTACTTGAAAGGCTGAGGCAAGAGAATCGTTTAAATCCAAGAGTTTGAGGTTGCTGTGAGCTGTGACACCACAGTACTCTACTGAGGGTGACATAGTGACACTCTGACCAAAAAAAAAAAAAAGAAAAACACATTTCAAGAGTTAACAACTGACAGGTTTGTCAAAATTAATTTAAAACATCAATCTATAGAAAAAGAAGCACATTAAATTCCAGAAGCAGTGGAAAATATACCATGAAATCCACACATAGCATATCATAGTTAAACTACTAAAAACCTCAAAAGCACCTAAAAAAGAAAAAACAAAACAAAAAAATTACCTTCAAAAGAGCAAGTAAAAATCAGAAAACTGATTCTCAGAAAAAAGTGCAAACCACAGGGCATGGTGGCTCATGCCTGTAATCATAGCACTCAGGAGTTCAAGACCAGTCTGAGCAAGAGTGAGACCCCCATGTCTACTAAAAAAAATAGAAAATGGAGGCAAGAGGATCTCTTGAGTCCAAGAACTTGAGGTTGCTGTGAACTATAATGCCACAGCACTCTAGTCAGAGAGCCAGAGTGAGACTTTGTCTGGAAAAAAAAAAATAATAATAATATTATGTGAATTTTGGCTCAGTGCCTGTAGCACAGTGGTTACAGTGCCAGCTACATACACCAAGGGTGGCAGGTTCAAACCCGACCTGGGCCAGCTAAACAACAATGGCAACTGCAACAAAAATAGCCAAGCGTTGTGGTGGGGCACCTGTAGTCCCAGCTACTTGGGAGACTGAGGCAAGAGAATAGCTCGAGCCCAGTAATTTGAGGTTGCTGTGAGCTATGAGGCCACGGCACTCTACTAAGGGCAACATAGTGAAACTCTGTCTCAAAAAAGTAAAAAATGTTGGTGTTACCCATAGTTCAGTGGGTAGGGCACCGGCCACATACACAGAGGCTGGTGGGTTGGGGCCCAGACTGGGCCTGCTAAACAACAATGACAACTGCAACCAAAAAATAGCCGAGTGTTATAGCAGGCTCCTGTAGTCCCAGCTCCTCAGGAGGCTGAGGCAAGAGAATAGTTTAAGCCCAAGAGTTTGAGGTTGCTGTGAGCTGTGATACCACAGCATCTATGGAGAGTGACAAAGTGAGACTCTGTCTGAAAAAAAAATTATGTGAATTTCACCTCAATTTTTAAAAAATGATGTCAGAATGAAAACATGATGAATCCTGTAACAACTAAGAAAATTGAATGAATATTTAAGAATCTTCCTACATAGAAAGCACTAAAACCGAAAAGGATTTACAATGAGTTCTTCCAAACATTCCAATACCCAAATGTGTAATTCAGTGGAAAAATCAGAAATGCTTGTAATGACTGGACACCAGAGTGAGGTATGGGGTGGTCCACGGTGAAAGGTAGGCAAGATAAAAACTTTAGGCTCGGGGCCAGTAGCTCAAGCGACAGAGGCATCAGCCACATACACAGGAGCTGGCGGGTTCAAATCCAGCCTGGGCCTGCCAAACAACAATGACAATAGCAACCAAAAATAGCTAGGCATTGTGGTGAGCACCTGTAGTCCCAGCTACTTGGGAGGCTGAGACAAGAGAATTGGGGATTCAAAAAAAAAGTATTTTATTTTATTATTATTTTTTGAGACAGAGTCTCAAGCTGTTGCCCTAGGTAGAATGCTGTGGCATCACAGCTCACAGAAACCTCAAACTCCTGGGCTCAAGAGATTCTCCTGCCTTTACCTCCCAAGTAGCTGGGACTACAGGCACCTGCCACAACACCCAGCTATTTTTTGGTTGCAGCCATTATTGTTGTTTGGTGGGCCTGGGTGGGATTCGAACCTGCCAACTCAGGTGTATGTGGCTGGCGCCTTAGCCGCTTGAGCCACAGGCACCGAACCAAAAAAAAAAAAAAGTTTAATCACCAGGTTTGGACTTTATCCTAAGGGAACTGGAAAGATTTTGATGGATCATCAGTGGATTTGAATGTAAACAATACCCTCAGTAACTATTATGGAAATAATTTTTTTGTTGTTTGAGACAGTCTCATTATGTCACTCAGTAGAATGCTGTGTCGTCACAGCTCACAGCAACCTCAAACTCTTGGGCTCAAGAGATTCTCTCGCCTCAGCCTCCCAAGTAGCTGGGACTACAGGTGCCCACGACAACATCTGGCTATTTTTTGTTGCAGTTGTCATTGTTATTTAGCAGGCCTGGGCCAGGTTCCAACCCGCCAGCCTGGGTGTATGTGGCCAGCTCCATAACCACTGAGCTACTGGCACCGAGGCTTCTTCCACTCTTTAAGATGTAACAACCTGAAGTTTTAAAAATGAGTTTCATCGGGCGGCACCTGTGGCTCAGTCGGTAAGGCGCCGGCCCCATATACCGAGGGTGGCGGGTTCAAACCCGGCCCCCAGCCAAACTGCAACCAAAAAATAGCTGGGCGTTGTGGCGGGTGGCTGTAGTCCCAGCTACTCCGGAGGCTGAGGCAAGAGAATCGCTTAAGCCCAGGAGTTGGAGGTTGGTGTGAGCTGTGTGAGGCCACGGCACTCTACCGAGGGCCATAAAGTGAGACTCTGTCTCTACAAAAAAAAAAATGAGTTTCATCCCATTAAGATTAAATCATCCTGGG
The DNA here is from genome assembly GCF_027406575.1 of Nycticebus coucang. Lineage (NCBI taxonomy): Eukaryota > Metazoa > Chordata > Mammalia > Primates > Lorisidae > Nycticebus > Nycticebus coucang. The sequence continues at coordinate 85,930,271 of NC_069783.1, forward strand.
CTCACGTCTGTAATCCTAGCACTCTGGGAGGCCAAGGCAGGTGGATTGCCTGAGCTCACAGGTTTGAAACTAGCCTGAGCCAGAGTGAGACCTCGCCTCTAAAAATAGCCAGGTGTTGTGGCAGGCACCTGTAGTCTGGGCTACTAGGGAGGATGAGGCAAGAGAATCACTTGAGCCCAAGAGTTTGAGGTTGCTGTGAGCTGCGATGCTACCGAACTCTATGGAGGGCAACAAAGTGAGATTGTGTCTCAAAAAAAAAGATTAAGGTTAAGTCATCCCAACATGGTGGGGGGAGTGGAGGAATGAGGGAGCAGAGAGAGGAAAGGAGGGAGGGGGCTGGGTGGTCATGGTGTGTCACACACCTCTTAGAGGCGGAACATAATTATAAGAGGGACTTTACCTAACAAATGCAATCAGTGTAACCTGATTCTTTGTACCCTCAATGAATCCCCAACAGTAAAATTTAAAAAGTATTAAAAAAAAAGGTGGCTCAGCACCTATAGCTCAAGTGGCTAGCATGCCAGCCACATACATCAGAGCTGGTGGGTTCGAATCCAGCCAGGCCCACCAAACAACAATGACAACTACAAGCAAAAAATAGCTGGGCATTGTGGCTGACGTCTGTAGTCCCAGCTACTTGGGAGGCTGAAGCAAGAGAATCACTTAAGTCTAAGAATTTGAGGTTGCTATGAGATGCGATACCACAGCACTCTACCCAGGGCGACAGCTTGAGGCTCTGTCTCAAATAAAAAATAAATAAAAAAATTAAGTCATCCCAGCTGGGAATGGTGGTTTGCCTAGGTACTTGGGGAGGCTGAGGCAGGAGAATAGCTTGAGCCCAGGAGATCCAGGCTGCAGTGAGCTCTGATTATGTCACTGCACTCCAGCCTGGGAAACTCATCTCTGAAACAAAACAAAATGAAACAAGACACAAAACAAAACATCAAATCATTCTCTAAACTGTTGATATGCCTAGTAGTTCTATCCTGAGCATGCTTTTAAATAGAAGCAGGATTTTTTTTTCTTTTGCTTTCCTAACTTTATATGTCGAAAAATTACAAATACAGAGTTAGAAAGACTAATATAATGAAACTCTATGTACATACACATCATCCAGCTTCAACAAATTTCAACTCAAGGACAATCTCTTTTATCTATACCATCACCTATTTCTTTCTTTTTTTTTTTTCCTAAGAGACAGAGTTTCACTTTGTCGCACTCGGTAGAGTGCTGTGGCATCACAGCTCACAGCAACCTCCAGCTCTCGGGCTTCCAGGGGTCCGGTCCTCAAACTTCACATGAGGCAGTATGATTGTATTTGTTCCCATTTTGTTTTTTTACTTCAAGATAAGATATGTACAGTGTGCATAGAAATTTGTTCATATTTTTTTTTAAACTATAGTCTGGCCCTCCAACAGTCTGAGGGACAGTGAACTGACCCCCTGTTTAAAAAGTTTGAGGACCTCTGGTAGGCGATTCTCTTGCCTCAGCCTCCTGAGTAGCTGGCACTTCAGGTGCCCCACACAATGCCCAACTATTTTTGTTCTTGTTGTTGTTGCAGTTTGGCCGGGGCCAGGTTCAAAACCGCCACCCTCGGCATATGGGGCCGGCACCCTACTCACTGAGCCACAGGCGCTGCCCACCATCACCTACTTCTTAACCCTCATTATTTTGATGCAAAATTCAGATATATCATTTTATTTGTGAATATTTCATTATTAAACATAATTACATTCAACTATAAAAAGAAATTATTAAACTATAATTCTCAAGTATTTATTTCTCTGTCTGGATATTAAACTCATTGAAAAAAATTCCAAAATTATCTTTGAAAATGTAATTTGGCATGTATATATTGAATTTTGAACACATGTCAGGAAAAATTACAAAATGCCAGCAGCACCTGTGGCTCAGTAGGTAGGGCACCTGTCCCATATACTGAGGGTGATGGGTTCAACCCTGGCTCTGGCCAAACTGCAACAAAAAATAGCCGGGTGTTGTGGCGGGCGCCTGTACTCCCAGCTACTTGGGAGGCTGAGGCAAGAGAATTGCCTAAGCCCAGGAGTTGGAGGTTGCTGTGAGCTGTGGCACCACAGCACCCTACAAAGAGCAATAAAGTGAGAGTCTGTCTCTAAAAAATATATATATATATATACATATATAGAAAGCACCATTGCCAATTTGAAAATAGCTTTTAACCTGATTTCTTCAACAAGATGCCTCTATATGAAAGAGTAGCAGACATAATTAATAATTATTTGCTAACTGTATAAAGCCTTTTTGATGTATTTCTCAGGAACTGAGAAAATGAATAGCACATGGTAGCAAATTATTTTCTTCACTGAATGGTTTCTATTTGATTTTAACAATAGAAAGACATATTTAATTGAATTGTCAGCTAGTAAACCATTAACAATGATATGATCATATATTACTATGGTTGTTGTCATATAACTCAGGAGTTTAAAGAGGAAATTAAATGCCCAATTATGTGAGAAAGGGTTTTTTCGGTGCTATCTATAACAATAGAAATAATAGAATTGATGCTGAGCCCTCTCTCATTCTAGCCATAAATAATATTTATCTATTGTATTCATCGGAGTTGTCCAGAGAAACAGAATCAATAGGAGATCTAGCTATCCATCTAGAGATTTGTTTTTTCCCCAGGCAGAGTTACACTGTGTTGCCCTGAGGTTGAATGCCATGTCATCATAGCTTACAGCAACCTCAAACTCTTTGGGCTCAAGCAATTCTCATGCCTCAGCTTCCTTGAGTAGCCGGGACTATAGGCGATTGCCACAATGCCCAGCTAATTTTTCTATTTTTAGTAGAGATGGTGTCTCATTCTTGCTCAGGCTTGTCTCAAACTCCTTAGCTCAACAATCTGCCATTCTTGGTCTCCCAGAGTGCTAGGATTACTTACAAGTGTGAGCCACCGTGCCTGGCCTATCTGGAGATTTTTAAAGAATCGGCTTATGCAATTGTGGTGACTGGCAAGTCTGAAATTTGTCGGGCAGGTTGGTGGGCTGCAAACTCAGGTAACAATAGACATCGCAGTCTTGGATTCGGATTCTGCAAGGCAAAAGCAGGAAATTCAGGCACGGTTTCTATGTTTGTAGTATTGAGGAGAAACCTGTCTTTACTTTTAAGGACATCAACCAACAGGATGAGGTCCCCTCACATGAAAGGTAAGCTGTGTAACTCAAAGCCTACGTATTTAAACATTAATTGTATCTAAGAATACATTCACAGCAACATCCAGACCGATGTTTGACCAAACAACAGGGCATGATAGCTTAGCCAAAGTGACACATATAATTAACCATCACATCGTGGAACTCATTGGCAGAGAAAAATGTTGGATTTTCCATAGATATTTGTTATATTTAATTTATCAAAATTTTGAAATGTATTATAATGTTTTCATCAAATAGGTTTCATTAATAATTGGCAATAACAACACATTTTAATGTAAAGCTTAATCATTATAGAACATTTAAAAAAGTAATTTATCTCCATTTCTTCTGCCCAATTTTGGTGTGAACATAAAACTGTTTTGAAAAGTAAAGTCTACTCTGGGAGGCCGAGGTGGGTGGATTGCTTTAGCTCACGAGTTCAAGACCAGCCTGAGCAAGAGGGAGACCCCATCTCTAAAAAATAGCTGGGCATTGTGGTGGGTGCCTATATACCCAGATACTTGGGAGGCTGAGGCGAGAGAATTGCTTGAGCCCAGGAGTTTAAGGTTGCTGTGAGCCATGACACCACAGAATTCTACCCAGGGTGACAAAGTGAAACTCTGTCTCAAAAGCAAAAAAGGAAAGTAAAGTCTGATTAGAGGATTAAACATCATACTTACAAAACAGCCACCAACATCATAATTCATCTGAGGAATTACTAAGAAGACATTCTCCTGGTGAGCCTGGAAATCTCTGTGACTTGGAAGGCAAGCCACCAAGTAACTCAGTAATCCTGGAGGAGCAAAGTTCAGTCCTCCAGTAGTGAGGCTAAAGGCTAATGTTAAATATTAAGCATTTTACGGCAGTTCCTTGAAGGATTAGTGGAGAAAAATTGCATTTAGTATTTTGGAGATCATTTCCTTACCACCCTTGAAGATCATTTCCTTGAGTACATACTGCCTTGACACCTATGAGATCAATTCTGCAAGCACGCAGCCCCTGCATGTCTTTGCTTAGTAATCTTTCTGCCTTTTCAATAAAAGGACTCTGTGAGAAGTGCTCAGTGCTATCCTGCACCTATGGTTACCTCACCTCTTGCAGAGTGTACTGTCAATCCGTGTCTTGCGTGATCATTTGTGCGGTCGCAACAGTCTGACTTCTCAGGTGGGAAGCAATTTGGAAAAGAAAAAAAATATATATATATATATATGGTATATACATAAAAAGCCTATTGCCAAAAATTTTTCTAATTTTGAAAAAGTAATTTATAAATATATATTGCAGAGATGTATGAAAGTGAAGGATCAATAAAAAACTTTCAAGCAAAATTATATTAGTATAATTTTGAGAAACAAAGTTTCCAACTCTAAAAAGTTGTTATGTATTTTTTAGTAGCTGATAAACATAGAAGGCACTGTGGAATTTAGATTACTTAAATAAATTCAAATTGGTAAAACGATTATATTTGAAAATTACTATACATGCATACTTATGTATACATATATGTGTGTTTCTGTTTATTCATAAATCACTTTGTCTGTTTGTTGGTTTGTTTGTTTGTGACAGAATCTCACTCCATTTCCCAGGTGGTAGTGCCAGGGTATCAGCCAACCTCACAGCAACCTAACTTCTGAGTTCAACTGAGCCTCCTGCCTCAGCCTCCTGAGTTGCTGGGACTATAGGTGCCCAACGCCTGGATAATTTTTCTTTCTTTTTTTTTGCAGTTTTTGGCCAGGGCTGACTTTGAACCCACCACCTCCAGCATATGGGGCTGGCACCCCACTCCTTTGAGACACAGGCATGGCCCAATTTTTCTATTTTTTAGTAGAGACACAGTCTCACTCTGGGGCTATTCTGGAAGGCCTGAGCCCAAGTGATTCTCTAGCCACGACCTCCCAGAGTGCTAGGATTACAGGTGTGAGCCACCACACCTGGACAGAAATCACATTTTTCAAATGAAACAAATAACATTTTAATATCAACTTAAAAACATATAAAAGAGTACATCATTATTCAAACTTCTGTCATGAGCCAAAAAATGTTGAAGGCCATTGCTCTAGATAACTTATCTTCAGGAAAGTAGAGGATCTTGGGAACTCTCCTACCCTGGTATCTGCCTGGAAACATATACTCATTTTTGAAATTCTTTTTCCAGGATTATTTACAGCAATGAACCCCATGATCCTCTCCATCAGCATTACCTTCCTGGCCAGAAGGTGCTTCCTCTTTATTCCCCTCCCTTCCTGCAGCTCCCTTCAAACAGTCCTAACGCCCAAGACTCTTTCAGCCAGGTTAGAGCCCTGAGCTGCCTTAAAACGTGAAAGGGTTTATGCCCTCATACCAAAAATGAACTTTTACTGCCACTGTCTGAATCACTCAACGGATGATGAATGGATACCACTCGTCCTTTGGTATTCCTGGGGGATGGGTTCCAGGCCCTCCTTGAATACTAAAATCCCTAGATGCTCAAGTTCCCAATACAAAATGGGGTACTACTTTGCGTATAACATAAGCAGATCCTTCTATATACTTTAAATCATCTCTAGATTACTGATAATACCTAATACAATATAAAAGCTGTGCAAGTATTTGTTATGCTGTATTGTTTAGAGACTAATGACTAGAAGAAAATAAGGCTGTACATGTTTAATACAGAGACAATTTTTCCCCCAAATATTTTCAGTCCTCAATTGGTTGAACCAATCAATGCAGACCCCACAGGTACAGAGGGCCAAATTTATGGGAGGTTGGTTCATTCAGATTATCTCCAGGACAATCCATGTAGTCCCCTGTATCTTTCTTTGTGTCTTTCAGTCTGTGAATAATCTAAGCCTGAAGACTGACTTTGACCTCAAGGTGAGTGCCTGAAGGTACCTCGTAATCACAGTCCTCCATCAGTAGGACCACTCTTGTTTAATACCCCTTAATGGCACCGAATAACACAGACAACAGAATGCCATCTCCCAATCCCCCTCTTTGAAGGGACCAAGCTTATCTCATTAACCTCTGCTAAGGTCACACTCCTCCTTTCTCACTGAATTCAATCAATCACCCCATCTTCCTTCATCTCTTCTCTCCTCTGTCCCTTTCTTGTGCCTTTGCCTTCAGGGTGCTTTAGCCAGATCGGGCCTCCCAGACTCCCGCAGTGAGGGGCTGCCTCTTTCTCTTCAGGTTTATTGCATTTTGATAGCATCTGCGGGGGGGGGGAGGGGGGGTGGGGGGGGTGGGGGGGACCCATTAAAAACAATTCTAGAAATCCATTCTGAAAGAATATTGATATAGTGCCCAACAGTGTATATGAAAGGATGCCTATCGCAGCATTTTTAAAGAGGAAAAAAAACTGTTAAAAATTTAATATCCTGGGTGGCTCCTGTGGCTCAAGGAGTAGGGTGCTGGTCCCATATGCCGGAGGTGGTGGGTTCAAACCTAGCCCTGGCCAAAAACCACAAAAAAAAAAAAAAAAAAAATTTAATATCCTTCAAAACAGGAAAGGTTACATGTGATAAACATGCAGCCATGAAAAAGAATGAAGTGTAAGGATGACTGCTGTGGAAGATAAAAAAGGAAGTCAGTCAGCAAGTCCTGGCATAGACAGAAGTCCATGGTACTGTATATTGTATGTGAAAAACGAAAGTCACAGCACACTTGTACCCTCAGATCAGTGACATGCAGTGAACTCTGACCCTGGTGCAGAGCCACACATTTGGATGTTGGGAACTGGATCCCTATTACGGTGAGCTCTGAGCTTCTCCTTCCAGAAACCTTGATCCTGGAAGAATTTCAGTCTGGTTCTGCCATCCCTGGTCCCCCCACAACTCATCCTTCCTCGCTGGCTCCCTCCCATTCCTTCCTATCCTAGCTTTTCTGAATTTCTTTTGTTAAGCTGACAGAAGCCATAATTGAGCCCCCTGACAAGACCTGGACTGTGCTTTTTTCTCTCTTTTCCTTTCTTGAAATCTACAATGAGCCTTCCAAGTTCATTACAGCAGATGGTCCTGGTCAGGACCCAGGGCCCAGTGGCAGAAGCTTATTATCCAGCCTGTGGACAGTGAGAACTGGCTGGCAGCCGCAGTCATTCTGAGGCAGTCATGTCCAATTAGAAGAAACATTAGGCACTTTCCTTCTCGAGCCCCATTAACAAATTAGTCCTACCACAAACTGAGAGAGACTGGATGGGACCAAATACCTTTTGACCACTGGATAATTTGGTAATTTGGAGAAGAAACAGTGCAGAACACTGCTGTGTGTGTGTGTGTGTGTGTGTGTGTGTGTGTGGAGTGGGTGGCAGGTGGTTAGGGAGGAGGACCTGACCCCATATGCCTGTACCACCCAGGAATGAAACCTTTCTAATATTGAGCAATGCCTGTTATTGGGTTGAAATGGTCAGGGATTTGCCAAGAATGGCAGTCTTTCCTACAGTGAGTATTTTACCCCACTGGACTTGCTGGGTTGGAGGAGCCATTGTATCTGCCCTCAGCCAAGGCATTTTGTCCTTATAAATTTTTATAAATTTACAATCAATGTCTTATGTATTTGCTGCGGTGAAATAATCTTAACTCACTCTTTTAAAGTTCTATTAAATTATCACACTATTGGTTGGAAATGCCTTGGTCAAGGAAAAATGTACTAATTAGACCTCTGAGATTTTTTAAATTCCAAAGTCTGAATCACAAATAAGTTTTTGTTGCTAAGAGAGCAACTGCATTCAAATTACCATCACAAATTCAAATTGCCATTTTAGGTTCATTTGCAATAGAACAAAAGATTGGAGCAAGTCCTCTAAAAAGGAGAGAGGGAAAGGAAGATGAAATAAAGGAAAAGATATTACAGGTGAGAACACTATTCCTTTCTTTACCTATAGCTGAAAAACTAAGAAATCTAGAAGTAAAAGATTCCAGAGAAGATCTATACTGTCTCTGATTTCATGACAGGTTATTAATCCTATAGAATCTCCTATTAGAAAGATTCTTAGAGCTCTTCTGCCAATTCTCATTAATTGCAGGACTGTTCTTTTGCTTATATAGATTTTACACATATTAAACAAATAATAAGAGGATCTTATAAACAACTTTATGCCAGTATATTCAACAACCTAGATAAAATGACAAATTTCTTCGAAAACATAACATCACAGCTGACACAAAGAGAACGTTTAAAACTTAAGTAGCTTCAGGGCGGCGCCTCTGGCTCAGTTGGTAGAGCACCGGCCCCATATACCGAGGGTGGCGGGTTCAAACCCGGCCCCGGCCAAACTGCAACCAAAAAATAGCTGGGTGTTGTGGCGGGCACCTGTAGTCCCAGCTACTCGGGAGGCTGAGGCAAGAGAATCACTTAAGCCCAGGAGTTGGAGGTTGCTGTGAGCTGGGTGAGGCCACGGCACTCTACGGAGGGCCATAAAGTGAGACTGTCTCTACAAAAAAAAAAAAAAACTTAAGTAGATTCATATTTATTATATATATTGAACTCACATACACAGCCACACACAAATCTCCAGGCCCAGGTGACATCACTGGTGAAATCTACCAAACATTTAGGAGAGAAATAACACTAGTCCTACACAAACTCTTTCAGAAAAATAAAAGAAGGCCGCATGCAGGGCTCATGCCTGTAATCCCAGCACTCTGGGTGGCTGAGGTAGGTGGATTGCCTGAGCTCAAGGGTTCAGACCATCCTAAGAAAGAGCCATCCTAAGAAAAGCACCGAGCCTGCAGCTCAGCGGCTAGGGCACCAGCCACATACACCAGAGCTGGTGGGTTCAAATCCAGCCTGGGCCTGCCAAACGATAATGACAACTGCAACCGAAAAATAGCCAGGCGTTTTGGCGGGCAGCTGTAGTCCCAGCTACTTGGGAGACTGAGACAAGAGAATCGCTTAAGCCCAAGAGTTGGAGAGTTGGAGGTTGCTGTGAGCTGTGACAGTACAGCACTCTACCAAGGGTGACATAGTAAGAATCTGTCTCAAAAAAAAAAAAAATGTATAGAGTGGTGCCTGTGGCTCAGTGAGTAGGGCGCTGGCCCCATATACAGAGGGTGGCGAGTTCCAACCCGGCCCTGCCAAACTGCAACAAAAAAATAGTGGGGCGTTGTGGCGGGTGCCTATAGTCCCAGCTCCTTGTAAGACTGAGACAAGAGAATTGCTTGAGCCCAAGAGTTGGAGGTTACAGTGAGCTATGATGCCAAGTCACTCTACTGAGGGTGACAAAGGGAGACTCTGTCTCAAAAAAAAAAAAAAGGCAGAAAAATAAAAGAGAGAGAAATGCTTTACAACTTGTTTTTTGAGTCTAGTATAACCCTGACATCAAAACCTCAATAAAACAGAAAAAGCATTTGACAAAATTCAATATCCTTGAATTCAAAATTGAACATATCAAGGATCTCAGCAAACTAAGGGAAAGAAACTTGCTTAAACTGATTATAGGCAACTATAAAAACCTACAGCTTAGCCGGGCGTTGTGGCGGGCGCCTGTAGTCCCAGCTGCTCGGGAGGCTGAGGCAAGAGAATCGCTTAAGCCCAGGAGTTGGAGGTTGCTGTGAGCTGTGTGAGGCCACGGCACTCTACAGAGGGCCATAAAGTGAGACTCTGTCTCTACAAAAAAAAAAAAAAAAAAAAACCTACAGCTAGTATCATACTTAGTGGTGAAATACTAAAGCATTTGTCACTAAATTTGGGAACAGAGCAAGGATATCTGCTCTTACCAGTTTTATTCAAGTTTGAGACATGAAAAAGAAATAAAGGGCATAGAGTTAGTTAAGAAAGAACCGAAACCGTCAGTATTTGCAGGCAGTTTGATCGCATCCATAGAAAACCTTATGATATCTACAAAATAACTACTAGGTTCTATTTTATTTATTTATTTTTGTTTTTTTGAGACAGAGTCTCAAGCTGTCGCCCTGGGTAGAGTGTCCTGGTGACATAGCTCACAGCAACCTCCAACTCTTGGGTTCAAGTGAACTTCTTGCCTTAGTTTTTTCTTTTCTTTTGCAGTTTTTTGCCAGGGCTGGGTTTGAACCCACCATCTCTGGCATATGGGGCTGGCACCCTACTCTTTTGAGCCACAGGTGCCACCCCTTAGTTTTTTCTATTTTTAGTAGAAATGGAGTCTCACTTTTTGCTCAGGCTGGTGTGGAACTCATGAGCTCAAGCTATCCACCCGCCTTGGCCTCCCAGAGTGCTAGGATTACAGGCATGAGCCACACTGCCCTGCCAACTACTAGATTTTATAAGTGAATTCAGCAAGGTTGCATGATGAGAGGTTAATGTGTAAAACAGGTCCATAAATACAAAAATCAATTGCATCCTTCTATATTAACATAAAGAATTGAAAACCAGAGCAGTGCCTGTGACTCAGAGGCAAGAGAATTGCCTAATCTTAGGAGTTGGAGGTTGCTGTGAGCTGTGACACCATGGTATTCAACCAAGGGCAATACAGTGAGACTCTGTCTCTAAAAAAAAAAAAAAAAAAAAAAAAATGAAAAACTAAAAATTTTACACATATTATTTGTAATAACATCGAAAACCATTAACTGTATAGGGTAAAATTTAGCAAAAGATGTGTAAGATGACCTCTACACTAAAACAATAAAACATTGCTGAGAGAAAGTTAAAAAGACCCAAATAAATTGAGATATGATACATTCATAAATTAAAAAACTCAATGTTTGGAGGTGCCTGTGGTTCAGTGAGTAAAGCGCCAGCCCCATATACTGAGGGTGGTGGGTTCAAACCTGGCCCTGACTAAACTGCAACAAAAAAAATAACCAGGCATTGTGGTGGGCACCTGCAGTCCCAATAACCCAGGAGGCTGAGGCAAGAGAATGACCTAAGCCCAAGAGCTGGAGGTTGCTGTGAGCTGTGATGCCACTGATATACTAAGGTTATGAAACCTTACCCAGTTGTTTGTACAGTGCTGCCAACCTAAGTGCATGGTGGTAAGTTCACAAACTTAATTATTAGACCTCACATATAGCCTAATAATCTATAGATGATTTCCACACATATAATCCCTTAATATCCATGATAACCCCATGAGGTATCTGCTTGTATCCTCATTCTGGGGGCAAAGAACATGAGATTCAAAAAGATTCAGAGAATTTCTCATGAATGCAGAGCGAGTCAAATTCAGAAGCTAGGTCTTGGATGTGGCTCTTCTGATTCCACATCTAGCCTGACACCAATTCACAGCCTCTCTGAGTCTTTGTTCTGTGGATCAGAGCTTTGCCAGACTAATAGCTACAGCTTCTGTGAATCTGCATAAGCTTCTGACAGCCCACTCAGATCTTGGGACAGCCATTGTGGCCAGACTCAGGACCCTTGCCAGTGACTCCTACCTTAAAACAATCACTGAAGAGTTATGTCCTTCTGTGAAGGACATAAAGTTATGAAAAAAGTAACTATGTGAGGGATGGGATGGTAATTAGCTTGATTGTGATGATCATTTTACACTGTATATCAAAACATCACTTTGGGCTCAGCGCCTTTAGGGCGCCGGCCACATACACCTGGGCTGGCAGGTTCGAACACAGCCTGGGCCCGCCAAACAACAATGACAACTACAACCAAAAAAAAAAAATAGCCAGGCATTGTGGCGGGTGCCTGTAGTCCCAGCTACTCAGGAGGCTGAGGCAAGAGAATTACTTAAGCCCAAGAGTTTGAGGTTGCTGTGAGCTGTGATGCCATGGCACACTACTGAGGGTGACATAGTGAGACTCTGTCTCAAAAAAAGAAAAAAATGGGCTGCGCCTGTGGCTCAGTCAGTAAGGCGCTGGCCCCATATACCAAGGGTGGCGGGTTCAAACCCGGCTCCGGCTGAACTGCAACCAAAAAATAGCTGGACGTTGTGGTGGGCGCCTGTAGTCCCAGCTACTTGGGAGGCTGAGGCAAGAGAATCGCTTAAGCCCAGGAGTTGGAAGTTGCTGTGAGCTGTGTGAGGCCACGGCACTCTACCGAGGGCCATAAAGTGAGACTCTGTCTCTACAAAAAAGAAAAAAAGAAAACATCACTTTGTACACTTTAAATATATACAATATTAATTTACCAATACCTCAATAAAGATGAAAAAAGAGCTGGTATGCTGAGACTTCCTTTCTGGTTTAGACTAGCTTTTATTCATCTCTCTCTCCCCACCTTCTTTCTTTCTTCTCACCTTACTCCACAATCTTATAGTTTTCTTAAACTTATTGTAAAAGCAATACATGATTATTGTGAGAAACAAAACAAAAGTAATATACAAATTTATGATTTAGGTTTTATTTTTATTATTATGTGTGTGTGGTTTTTGGCCAGGGCTGGGTTTTAACCCACCACCTCTGGCATATGGGACCAGCGCCCTACCCCTTTGAGCCACAGGCACCACCCCAGTGATTTAGGTTTTAGAAAAAAAATCTCAAATTTCAATAGGAAATATTTTTCAATGGGAACACATTATGTGACACTGCTATAAAAAGTTTTGTGGGCTGCGTCCAGCCTTCAGGGGTCCCAGAACAGAACAGCGCTGCAAACAGACAGATAGACGACCCCAATCTATGGCTGTGTCCAGCCTCCGGGAGTCCCAAAACAGACTTACCACATTCCACCTATATGAATTCCTGCGACCTTGGGAGGTGAGATGGGTGTGGGATGGAGCACGTCTGTAGTTTTCTGATGAACTCAGCATCGTGCTTTATGCAAGAATGGAAACCTTAAAATAATCACCATAAAGCTTCTAAGACTTACGGGAGAATAAACTAGGATAGTCCACAGATATATGATGAAATCCACAATGTTGGAATTATAAATGTTTCAAGTAGCTCAGACTAGAAGACAAGCCCAAACCACCATTAGAAGAATGAAATACGATATGGTCCAAGGTGTATCCTGAAAGTTTTGTCTCAACCCACAGTCTGAATTGTGAGGATTGATCTTCAGTTCAGTCCAGCCAGCAAAAACCAATGGTGCAATTTTCCGTTGTATTTATTGTACAGACTATGTACATTCTAGAAGGTTCCTTTAGTGCTACACTGCTGTACACTTTGTCCCAGCAATTTGAGGGAGTGCAAATTCCACAAAGTCATCAATAAGAACAGGCCATGCTCCTTCTTCATCATAATTAGACATGTCATCTGCAATCATTGTACTGAAGTCTTAAAGAAGGTTCCAAGTATCTTTTGGTATTGATCGTTTATGATGTTCCAACAAAAATTTATTCCATAAGTCTAAGAATTTAAATCTTCCATTAAGCACTAAGTTCCAGTGAGCAATGGCCATTTCTAGATCTAATCCTTTTTGTCCTGGATTCTTTGCAAAATTAAAAGTAAACTGGTAAAAACAAAAAAATAAAAAAAGTTTTGTGGCTGACAAAAAAAAGTGACACTCCGTCTCCTTGACTTACCTCCATCATCATTGGACCCTGGACCTTGAACTAGGTGTCCCCTTCATTGGAGTGGGGAAAATTCATAGCAATTGGTGCTTGCTATGAACTGAGAGTTTTTACAAGTATTTTCTCATCAGAGCCCAGAAACTAGCTGGAGACAAAGGCACCACTCTCTTTATTTTCCAGAAAAGGTCATCAGGAGTTGAAGCTCAAACGTATGTAGCCTGCTCAAGGTCAACACTACTGAACATAGAAGGGAGAGTCGGATGCAGTAATCTAGTTCTGGAACACTGCACATTTAACAGTAAACTGTATCACCTCCCCAAGGACACCCAAACCGTGTCTCATAAAGACTCCAAAGCCAGGTTCATCAGAGGGCTGAATGTACAGGCAAACCTGACTTACATGACCCTGTACAGGGCAGCAACCTGCCTGAAGGGCTAGGGCTTCACAGGGGACTCCGGGCTGCACGTGGAATAAGTCCTGAATGGGAGCCTTTTGTGTGACAAGCCAAGGGGAGGACATTGAGGGACATTGTCTGGGGGGCACAATAGAAAAGCAAAGTCTGTTTAACACCCTCCAAGTTGATTATTTCTGTTTTTATGAACTTCGTTTCCTTTCCTTCCTTCCTTTCTTCCTTCTCAATCTCTCCCCTTCCCTTTTCATCCAACTGAAAGCTGTGAGAAATGCTGGTACCCTCCTGAGCTGAAACCTTTTAAAATTTTTTAAATCTGATTTCAGAGAGGCATGCGTTGATCCCTCCATTGTCTATGAGGGAATGAAATCTCAGACCCGTAATTATCTCTTCTCCTGGCAGGCCTTAAGATGAAACAGACAGGAAGACCTGAGCGGATTCTTCTCAGATGCCACCTCTTAGCACTGGGCTTTGCGAGCCTGTTATTTGGGGAGCTGCAGAAGGCAAGGCCCTATCCCGCCAAGGATCAATGGGAAAATAAGCAGTTGCCAGTGAATAGACTGCGGTCTCCTGCAGTTGTCAGGCCTCCTTGGTAATGGCTATTTATCCCCACTTAATTGCTACCTGGGCTCCCCCTCATTCTGTGATGGCTGGCACTTCCCACCACTGCCACCCTGAGCAAAACCAGGGTAGCCTGCAGAGGTGCGGCATGCCTGCCCACCAGCCCCTTCACGGAGGCTGAGAGATACCCTCAGCAAGGTTAATAGTGGTAATAATGCCGTTTACTGGCTCTCTACTGAGTGGTGCGACCTGATCACCAACGCTTGGTGATAGTTGTGCTGGCTCTGCCCTGAATCTGTTGGCCTGTCATGCTGAGCACCCAGGTAGGCCTGAGTAACAACGCTTCTCTTTGATGATGGTCAGAAGCTGTGTGAAAGAGCTTTAGGAACACAAAAATCTGTGTTCCCAGAGAGTGGAAGACCCCAGAGAACCTCAGGAAGGGGATTTAAGCCCACCTGTGCCACCTGTGCCTGCCACTTCTTGTTACGAGATACAATAAATGGGTACCCTAAAAAGGCCAGGTGTGGTGGCTCATGCCTGTAATCCCAGCACTCTGGGCAGCCGAGGCAAGAGGATGGCTTGAACTCCGGAGTTCAGGACCAGCCTGAGCAAGAGCAAGACCTTGTCTTTACTAAAAATAGAAAAACTACCTGAGTGTTGTGGCAAGTGCCTGTATTCCCAGCTACTAGAGAGGCAGGAGGATCACTTAAAACTAGAAGTTTGAGGTTGCTGTGAGCTAGGCTGATGGATGCTTGGGCAACAGAGTGAGACTTTGTCTCAAAAATATAAAAAATAATTAGAAAATAAAACTGGGAGTTAGGCAGCACCTGTAGCTCAAAGGGTTAGGGCGCTGGCCCCATATGCTGGAGGTGGCGGGTTCAAACCCAGCCCCAGCCAAAAACTGCAAAAACAAACAAAAAAAAAAACTGGGAGTGGTGGCTCACGCCTGTAATCCTAGCACTCTGAGAAGCCGAGGTGGGTGGATTACTTGAGCTCAGGAATCTGAGACCAACCTGAGCAAGAGTGAGACCCTGTCTCTAGTAAAAATGAAAAACTGAGGCAAGAGGATCACTTGAGCCCAAGAGTTTGAGGTTGCTGTGAGCTATGAGGCCACGGCACTCTACCAAGGGTGACAAAGTAAGACTCTGCCTCAAAATAAATAAATAAATACATACATATTTGAATACATCTTTCTTTCTTTCTCTCTCTCTCTTTCTTTTTCTTTCTTTCCTTTCTTTTTTTTTGAGACAGAGTCTCACTATGTCACCCTTGGTAGAGTGCTATGGTGTCACAGCTCACAGTAACCTCAAACTCTTGGGCTGAAGAGATTCTTTAGCCTCAGCCACCCAAGTAGCTGGGACTACAGGCACCCACCACAGCGCCTGGCTAATTTTTGTTCATGGATGTAGAACAAAAGCCTGGGCCAGGCTAAAACCCACCAGCTTCAGTGTATGTGGCCGGCGCCCTACTCACGGAGCTACGCCTTGAATACATACAAGACGCTGATCCTTGAATACGTATTTCTTCAAAAAAAAATACAAAGGTCCAATAAGCATTTGAAAAAATGTTCAGCATTACTAGTCATTGGGGAAACACAAATCAAAACCACAAGGAGACGCCACCTCTCATCTGCTGGGATAGCTCTAATAAAACAGATAATAGTAAGTATAGATGAGGAAAAATCGGAGTCCTCAGACATTGCTGGTGGTAATGTAAAATGGGGAAGCCAGTTACATTCTTGAAAAAGTAAGACAGTGCCTCAAAAAGTTAAACATAGAATTACTATGCCTAGAATTGACCTAGTAATTCTATTCTTAATTCAAAAGAACTGAAAATGTTATGTCCACATAAAAACTTGAATATGAATATTCATTGTAGCATTATTTATAGTAGCCAAAAAGTATTATTATTTTTTTTTTTAGAGACAGAGTCTCACTTTGTTGCCCTCAGTAGAGTGCTGTGGCATCACAGCTCACAGCAACCTCCAGCTCTTGGGTTTAGGTGATTCTCTTGCCTCAGCCTCCTGAGTAGCTGGAACTACAGGCGCCCAGCACAATGCCCAGCTATTTTTTTGTTGCAGTTTGGCTGGGGCTGGGTTCAAACCTGCCACCCTTGGTATAAGGGGCCAGCACCCTACTCACTGAGCCATAGGTGCCACCTAGCCGAAAAAGGATTATAGAAAGAATCCAAATGTCCCATCAACCAAAGAATGGCTAAACAAAATACAGTACAGGTTGAACATCCCAAACATGAACATCTGAAATCCATGGCTCGGCGCCTGTAGCACAGTGGTTACAGTGCTAGCCACATGTACAGAGGCTGGCGGGTTTGAACCTGGGCTGAGCCTGCTAAACAACAATGACAACTGCTACAAAAAAATATTCTCAACTACTTGTGAGGCTGAGGCAAGAGAATCACTTAAGCCCAAGAGAATGAGGTTGCTGTGAGCTGGGACGCCACAGCACTCTACTGAAGATGTCATAGTGAGACCCTGTTTCAAAAAAAAAAGAAAGAAAGAAAATCTGAAATCCAAAATGCTCCAAATCCAAAACTTGTGAGCACCAACATTGCACTCAAAGGAAATGCTGATTCAAGCATTCCAGATTTTGGATTTTTGAATTTGAGACACTCAGCCCAATAGGTATAATGCAAATATTCCAAAATTGAAAAAAATCCCAAATTCGAAAAACTTCTAGTCTCAGGCATTTTTTTTTTTCAGGTTAATACATCAGTTCAAACAACTAGGTTACATTGTTTGTGTTTGTTAGGTGAAGTCCAAGCTGTAGTTGAGTTCTCCACCCAGGAGGTGTGCCATATACTCTTACATCATGCCCGTGGGGTGAGAGTACACCAAACCCCTTCCCTTCCCCTCAACCACTTGAATTTAATTATTTTTTCTTATGTGGGCATGTAGTTGTTCATCTACTAGTTTCAAATTCGTATTGAGTACATTGGATGCTTGCTTCTTCATTCTTGTAATACTTTACCCTAGGAGAGTGTTCTCCAAATCCTTCCAGGTAACTGGTCCCAAGCATTTTGAATAAGGGATGCTCAACCTGCATATCCACGCAAAGGGACATTATGCAGCCACGTAAAGGAATTCGGTACTGATACACACTACATGGATAAGCCTCAAAAACATCATGCTGAGTAATAAAAGACCGACACAAAAGGCCACATAAGGTGCTGCTTCATTTACATAAGATGTCTAGAATAGGCAAATTTATAGAGGCAGAAAGTATTATGACTAGTGATTGCCAAGGGATGGGATGAGGAGCAAATGGGGAGTGAGTGCTAATGGTATGAAGTTACTTTTTGGGGTGATGAAACACTCCGGAATTAAATGTGGTGATGATTATACAACTATATGACTATATTAAAAGCCACCAAGTTGGGCGGTGCCTGTGGCTTAGTGAGTAGGTCTCTGGCCCCATATACCGAGGGTAGAGGGTTCGAACCCGGACCCAGCCAAACTGCAACAAAAAAAAATAGCCAGGTGTTGTGGCAGGCGCCTATAGTCACAGCTACTCAGGAGACTGAGGC
Organism: Nycticebus coucang; assembly: GCF_027406575.1. Lineage (NCBI taxonomy): Eukaryota > Metazoa > Chordata > Mammalia > Primates > Lorisidae > Nycticebus > Nycticebus coucang. The sequence goes on from NC_069783.1 coordinate 85,948,314, forward strand.
AAGAGAATGACCTAAGCCCCAGAGCTGGAGGTTGCTGTGAGCTGTGTGATGCCACATCACTCTACCGAGGGCCACAAAGTGAGACTCTGTCTCTAAAAATAAAAAAATTTTTAAAAGCCACCAAGTAATACACTTTAAAAGCATGAATTTTATGGCATGTGAATTATGTATCAATTTTTTTTCTTTGAGACAGAGTCTGACTCTGTAGACCTGGGTAGAGTGCCATGGTGCTGTTCTAGCTCATAGCAACCTCAAACTTCTGGGTTCCACTGGGCGTGGTGGCTCACACCTATAGTCTTACCACTCTAGGAGGCCAAGGCAGATGGATTGTCTGAGCTCATGGGTTCTAGATCAGCCTGAGCAAGAGAAAGACCCTATCTTTAAAAATAGCCAGGCATTGTGGTGGGTGCCTATAATCCCAGCTACTTGGGAGGCTGAGATAAGAGAATCCTTTGAGCCCAAGAGTTTGAGGTTGCTGCAAGCTATGATGCCACAGCACTCTAACAAAGGTGACAAAGTGAGACTCTGTCTCAAAAAAAAAAAAATCTCTTGGGTTCAAGTGATCTTGATCTATAGGCACCCACCACCATGACCAACTTGTTTTTGTATTTCAGTAAAGATGGGGTATGGCTTTCGCTCAGGTTGGTCTCAAACTTTTGGCCTCAAGCAATCCTTCTGCTTTGGCCCCCCCAATTATACCAATTCTTTTTAAAATAGTCTAAGGCACAGTCTTCACTCTCAAATAACTAACAATCTTCAGTGTTCAAACATTCCTGTTCAACACCATGTAATTATCAATATTTTATTTTTATTTTGTGAGGTGCCGCAAATCCCTTTTTTTTTTTTTTGAGACTGAGTCTCTCTATGTCACCCTCAGTAGAGTGCTGTGGCGTCACAGTTCACAGCAACCTCAAACTCTTGGGCTCAAGAGATTCTCTTGCCTCAGCCTCTCAAGTAGCTGAGACTACAGGTGCCTGCCACAACACCCGGCTATTTTTTTGTTGCAGTTGTCATTGTTGTTTAGCTGGCCCAGGCTGGGTTCAAACCCAACACCCTTGGTGCATGTGGCTGGCGCCATAACCACTGTGCTATGGGCACCAAGCCAATCCCATTATTCTTGATGAACTGATTCATGATCTCCTAAAAGAGAAAAATACATTTAAGTCCAGAAAATAATTTGCATTGATTATTTCAAATTTTATTTAGTGAGAATGGAGCATTGTACAATAATTTTTTTTCTAAGCAACAAAGAAAAACATAGTCATATAAATAGAGTTGGAGACTTCCTTTTGATGATGTTGGGAGTGACTTTTTAAGACTCAAGCATGACACAAAGGGTCTTTTATCGTACATTCATTTCTTCACCTCTCAAACTTCAACCGGTTATTATATTAGTACATGCTGGGTGCTGGGGAGAGACTATGAGTTCCTGTCAGGTGTTTCCTCAAGAAATTCGGTGTTTAAGGTGAGAAGTAAACCTATGACCAAATCTTTGTAGTTCTGATAATAGTGCGCTAGAAGGGCCACCACAAAGCACTGTACCAGGCTCAGCAATGCAATTGTTTTTGCACTCAGGTTTCCTCAAGGGGCCCAGAATCAGCTCAGCATTTGACTCCATTTTCTCTCCCACCACCAGCATTTCCTCCAAGTATACATTACTACCATAAATCATCAATTGACACCACAATGTTGACCTCTATCTACAATGTATTTTCTTTTTTTTGTAAAGACAGAGTCTTACTTTATTGCCCTTAGTAGAGTGCTGTGGCATCACACAGCTCACAGCAACCTCCAACTCCTGGGCTTAGGCAAGTCTCTTGCCTCAGCCTCCTGAGTAGTTGGGACTACAGGCACCCGCCACAATGCCTGGCTATTTTTTTGTTGCAGTTTGGCCAGGGTTGGGCTTGAACCCACCACTCGCGGTACATGGGGCCAGTACCCTACCAATTGAGCCACAGGCACCGCCCCAAAAGACCTTTTCTTCCTTTTTTTTGCAGTTTGGTCGGGGCTGGTTTCAAAACCACCACCCTTGGTATGTGGGGCTGGCGCCCTACCCACTGAGCCACAGGCACCGCCCTACAATGTATTTTCAAAAGTAGGCAGGCATTGTGGCACATACCTATAGACTAGACACTTGGGAGGCTGAGGTGAGAGAATCATTTGATGACTGTGATGTAAATAGCCAGCCTGGGCAACCATGTCTCAATATATGATATACAGCAGTGATTCTCAACCTTTAATGCCGCGGCCCTTTAATATAGTTCCTGTGGGTTGCCACCACAGGTTGAGAACTGCTGATATACGGGGTGGCCATAAAGTTTGTGTGTAGATTGTACATAAACTTTATGGCCACCCTGTATGTGTGTGTGTACACATGTGCACAAGGTCCGACAATAAATTTGAGAACTCATGCTAGAAAAAGTGCTACCCTGTTTCCCCGAAAATAAGGCATCCTCCGAAAATAAGACCTACTTACAGGAAAGATAAGACGTTCCCTGAAGGGTGGCGCCTGTGGCTCAGTCGGTAAGGCGCTGGCCCCATATACTGAGGGTGGCGGGTTCAAACCCAGCCCCGGCCAAACTGCAAAATAGCCGGGCGTTGTGGCAGGCGCCTGTAGTCCCAGCTACTCGGGAGTCTGAGGCAAGAGAATCGCTTAAGCCCAGGAGTTGGAGGTTGCTGTGAGCTGTGTGAGGCCACGGCACTCTACCGAGGGCCATAAAGTGACACTCTGTCTCTACAAAAAAAAAAAAAAGACGTTCCCTGAAAATAAGACCTAGCGCATCTTTGAGAGCACACCTTAAAATAAGACACTGTCTTATTTTCAGGGAAACAGGGTACATACCTCATTGCTGAATACCAGTATAGTCATCTTGAAAGTACCTCCTTTGGGAAGCTATGCACTGATCACAGAACCTAGTCCACCCTTTTTATAGAATGACCATCAGAGCTGTTGTTGGACAAGTCCCAACAACTAAGTTCCTGAGCTGGATACCACACGCTTACATTGGCAGCACTTACAAACAATGCGGTAAGGTTTTAGAACCTCGGTGTATCCCTGTCTCACAACCCTGTTCCTGTTGATGTGTGGCCGTGTCTTGCTGAGTTTTCGTGTGCTGTATGACATCAGTTCGGATAGCCATTACAGAAAAAGAGTTCCAAAATTGCTTTGAAAGGTAGACCAGATGTTGGCATCAGTGAATAACTTCCCCAGGCGAGTACTTCCCAAAGGAAACACTTCAAAGGTGACCACAGTGATATTCAGCAATGAGGTATGTAGCACTTTCTCTAGAACTTAATTGTCCAACCTTATATATGTACACACAGAGTGTGCCCAAAAAAGTATATACGTTTTAAGAGAGAAAATACATACTTATATATTTATATTATACATAAAAGTATATATTTTTTCATTTTTAAACAAGTTGTTGACATATAAAAACTTCCGATAAAAATCAATGTGTGTAGTTTTTTTCTTCAATTTGGCAATGTGAACCTGTGTGCTAGCATATACCTCTTAGCTGGCAGTGAACAGTGATTGCTCCTATTCTCCAAATGCAAACATAAGCAAAGACCTCTGTAACTGGCTTAGATTGATGAGCTGGGTGATGAGCTCAAGGGGCTTCATTATATTCTTGTCTCTATATCTTTAGATGTCCATAATCAAAAGTTAAATGCAAACAAAAGGTGACGGGTATGCGTTCTCTAATTCTTCATATTCTTCTCCCTGCTCCATTGAGGTGAGGTGGAATGTATGTTAGTTGCCACTTACTGGGATTGAGCTACTCTTTTTCATAGTAGCGTTGAAAGGCCATTGAAGTGTTTTTCACTCACCTGTTTGCTGCATTTTCCCTGCCTGTTCCAGGCTCTCATCAGCATCTGAGTACATTGTCTCTAAAAGAAACCTTAAGCAGAGGCAACAGCCTGATAGTCCAAATGGCCAAACCCTGCCCACAGATGTGTTTTGTTTGGCTCAAAAAATGTACTTTTTTTTTTTTTTTCAAGATAGAGTTTTCACTTTGTCACCCTAGGTAGAGTGCAGGGCATCAATTCACAACAACCTCAAACTCCTGGGCTCAAGTGATCCTGTTGCCTCAGCCTCCCAAGTAGCTGGGAGTATAGGCACCCACTACAATGTCCGGCTATTTTTAGAGATCGTGTCTAGCTCTTGTTCAGGCTGGTCTCAAACTCCTGAGCTCAAGCAATCCACCCTCCTGGGCCTCCCAGAGTGCTAGGATTGCAGGCATGAGCCACCGTGCCCCAGCCAAAGAATGTGTTCCTTAACAAGAATGCCGTAGATGAGTATCATATGCCAGTTCCCCAGACCTCACTTCCCACCAACTTGTTATCATCTGGGTCAGGGCACATTTAATTTTCCTTACCTTGCCCCTGGAGGAATCTGAATTTTAGACTCTAAGACAAGAGGGACAATGACTGTATTCAGTATTTCTTTTCTTTTTAAAAAGAAGAATGGAATACAGTAGAATACAGTGACCTATCATAGCTTGTAGCATCCTCAAACTTCTGGACTCAGGTGGTCCTCCCGCCTCAGCCTCCCAAGAAGCTGGCATTATAGGCCCCTGCCACCATGCTGCTAATCTTCTACAGTCTTGGAAGTCATCTTTGCCCATTAACCCCTTCCATTTAGGAGTTCTGGAAGTCTATTTGGAGAGTTTAAAACTGCTCTTTATCTTTTCTAACTTTTGATTAAATGACTGTGTTACTCCAATATTGTTATTATCACCATCTCCATCTCTGACTATATCCAATTGTTGTTAAATATTCAACAAAAGTGGGTGCAAACAAATGGCTAACTCATTCTGTGACCAAATATAGTTTATACTCAAGAAAATGCAGACAATTGATGATCACTTTGAAGAATTTATAAACTTTCCAGTAGAGAAAAAAAATGCAACCCCCCAAAGTTTAAGGCATTACTATACAGAGCCCAGCAGAATTAACACCCTTTTGTGCTTGAGTATGATGCTGTTATGTTACAGAATTACATGCTTATGATTTTGTAATAAAAGATTGATACAGATTATCAGCTCACAAAAAGGGGTATTATTTGTGCCCTAATTTTGTAACACAAGAATATCATGCTCAAGCACAAAAAGGCATTACATCTGCCAGACCCTGTATCTCTATTTGGTTGGTTAAAAAATTTAAAAGGGGGCGGCGCCTGTGGCTCAGTCAGTAAGGCACCGGCCCCATATACTGAGGGTGGCGGGTTCAAACCCAGCCCCGGCTGAGCTGCAACCAAAAAATAGCCGGGCGTTGTGGAAGGCGCCTGTAGTCCCAGCTACTCGGGAGGCTGAGGCAAGAGAATCGCTTGAGCCCAGGAGTTGGAGGTTGCTGTGAGCTGTGTGAGGCCATAGCACTCTACTGAGGGCCATAAAGTGAGACTCTGTCTCTACAAAAAAAAAAAAAAATTTAAAAGGGTGGGCGGTGCCTGTGGCTCAATCGGTAAGGCGCCGGTCCCATCTACCGAGGGTGGCGGGTTCAAACCCAGCCCCGGCTGAACTGCAACCAAAAAATAGCCAGGCATTGTGGCGGGTGCCTGTAGTCCCAGCTGCTCGGGAGGCTGAGGCAGGAGAATCGCTTGGGCCCAGGAGCTGGAGGTTGCTGTGAGCTGTGTGAGGCCACGGCACTCTACCGAGGGCCATAAAGTGAAACTCTGTCTCTACAAAAAAAAAAAAAAATTTAAAAGGGTAACATTCTGTGATTATGAAGAAACAGGTTTTCTTACACGTAACTTGGCAGATGCAAAGTGATTGGACCTTTCAGGTAAGTAATGTTCAGAAGTTACAAAAAATGTGGAAAGGTAATTCCATTTAAGAAATATAGCCTCAAGGAAATTACCAAAATTAACTGTACAAAAATATTCCTACTATTGCCATTTGTAAGAGAGAAAATGTAAACAACAATGTCAAAAATAAGCAATAGACTAAGAAAACTCATTTGTCAATAAAATAGCAAACTATACGTTTTTCGTTATATAAATTATGGTCAATACATCACAAGCAGGTTGTAGGCAAAGATAAGCAGAAAAAAATAAAACAGAGAATAGGTACACAGTCATTTCATGTGAACAAAAACTAAGAGTAGACTCAGCATCTGTAGTTCAGTGGTTAAGGCGACAGCCACATATATCAGCGCTGATGGGTTCCAACCTGGCCCGAGGCCTGCCAAACAACCATGACAACTACAACCAAAAAATGCCCAGGCGTGTGGCAGGTGCTTGTAGTACCAGCTACTTGGGAGGCTGAGGCAAGAGAATCGCATAAGTCCTGGAGTTGGAGGTTGCTGTGAGCTGTGTGATGCCATGGCACTCTACCAAGGGCAATAAAGTGAGACTCTATCTCTACAAAAAAAAAAAAAGCAAAGTATTTCTATTTTAAAAAAGTCAACTAAACAATGTGCTTCAACTAAACAAATGAGTTTTTTTAGTCTATTGCTTATTATTATTTTAGAGAAGAGTGATGCAGTTGACTTTCCTTCTGGTATAAGCTTTTTATCTCATTGCCGATTAGTAACCAATTTATGTTTGCCGCATACTGATCTTTCTATAGTCATGTATATTAATAAGCTTTATTATCAATTATTTCATTTTAGAAAAGGAAAATGGGCTGGCCACAGTGGCTCAGACCTGTAATCCTAGTACTCTGGGAGGCCGAAGCGGGTTGATTGCTTGAGCGCGTGAGCTTGAGACCAGCCTGAGCAAAAGGGAGAACCTGTTTCTACTAAAAACAGAAAAACTGAGGCAAGAGGACCACTTGAGCCCAAGAGTTGATGGTTGCTGTGAGCTACTCTACCCAGGGCGACAGCTTGAGACCCTGTCTCAAAAAAAAAAAAAACAGGAAGAAAGAAAGAGAGAGAGGGAGGGAAGGAGGGAGGGAGGGAAGGAGGGAAGGAGGGAAGGAGGGAAGGAAGGAAGGAAGGAAGGAAGGAAGGAAGGAAGGAAGGAAGGAAGGAAGGAAGGAAGGAAGGAAGGAAGGAAGGAAGGAAGGAAGGAAGGAAGGAAGGAAGGAAGGAAGGAAGGAAGGAAGGAAGGAAGGAAAAGAAAGAAAATTGGGTCTAAGAGGTTTGATGATCCTTGGATGGATCAAAGGCTTGCCAAGGGCAGGGGCAGGGCAGGATTGGGTGAGGGGCTTTAGTTTGCCCAGCTTATCATCAGCTACCACACCCAGTTCTCAGAGGACAACTGAGAAATCTGGAGCTGGCATAAAGTGGGTGCTGGGCAGCTGCCACTTGGGACACCCCCTTCAATAAAACCCAGTCCACGAGCCTCACCTATGTACTAATAGAAAGTATGGGGCATCCTGCTAATGATGTCTAAGGCCTTTTTCAGGCATTTTATTTTCTGGATTATGTCTGCATCTCTCAAACTTTGCAACTCCATGACTTGATCCATCAGTAGAGCTGCCTAAGTCTCAGAAAAGAATTGGCGCTGCTCTATCCAGGGAGCAATTCAGTGCTTTTCCTGCTCCTAAAACAGAGACAATTACCTCCTTCCTTGCTCTGTCCCCTGCATGTGTACTGGGAAATGGAGGAGAACAAACTTTCTTTACTCTGCATAGTCAGGACAATTCAGTCGAGCAAGAGTTAAAGCTGGCTTCCTGCCTCTACCAGGGAGCCAGGCTGGATGGGGCTCCCTGAACTGGGCGCAGATGCCACCATGCTTTGTTGATTACAATCTCCCACACCAAGGAGGCTTTGACTAGGTTTGACATAATCAGCTCACAGCCTCTGCCTGCACTCTTTCACAAACAGGCCATTTTCACATCTTTTTCATGGAATCCGACAAGCGGAAAAATAATTAATGTTACCTCAGCCCAACAATGACCCTGGCTCTGATTCAAAAAGAAGGCATGTTGCGTAAACTGCCTTTTAATTGAGGGTTGGGGGCAGACCCCACATACTCCTGTATCGGTTCTGCCTCCCTGGCCAAGGATGATTAAGGCTTTCCTAAGATTGAGGACCCATGGTCACTGAGTACTACTCAGTTTCAGGTTCAAAGAGCTTCCGTGGAAGAATTCTGTTCATGGTGGTTAGCAAGCACAGACCTGCTGTGCATGTCCGAGAATCCCGGAAGGTAGTGTTGGTTGTTCCCATTTTATTGATAAAGACAAATCAACTTCTTCTTTGCAGAAATCAAAAACATTAGAACCCACGACTATTTTTCAGTATGTTTCTTTTCCTTCTTTTGAAAAGGGAAAATATTAATAATACTTTGTTTATTACAGAAGTCTTCATGGTCACCTACACTGTTGCTGTGAACATAAAAAAGTGCAGCCACTTCGGAAAACAATCTGGAAGTCTCTCAAATGGTTAAACACAGAGTTACCATTTGGCCCAGCAGTTCCACTGGTAGGTACATACTCAAGAGAAACAAAAACATATGTTTATACACAAACTTGTATGTGAATGTTCCTAGCAGCATTATTCATAATAGCCAAAAACATGGAAACAATCCAAATGTCCATCAATTGATAAATAGACAAGCAAAATGTAGTACAGACATACAACGAAATAGTATTTGATCACGAAAAGAAATGAAGTACCGGCTCGGTGCCCATAGCTAGGTGAATAGAGCTCTGGCCACATACACCAAGACTGGTGGGTTTAACCTGGCCCGGGCCTGCTAAACAACAATGACAACTGCAACCAAAAATAGCTGGGCATTGTGGGTTGCACCTGTAGTCTCAGCTACTAAGCAGGCGGAGGCAAGAGAATCACTTAAGGCCAAGAGTTTGAGGTTGCTGTGAGCTGTAACACCACAGCACTCTATGGAGGGTGACATAGTGAGACTCTGTCTCAAAAAAGAAAGAAAGAAAGTACTGATACAAGCTAAAGCATGGATAGACCTTGAAAACATCATGCCATTATGCTAAGAAGCCAGTCACACACATACACACAAAGACACATATTATTTTATTTATATGAAATATCCAGAATGAACAAATATAGAGAGACAAAAAGTACATAATGGTTGCTTAGGGCTGGAGAGAATGGGGTTTAGGCATAGATAACTAAGGGTGTGAGGTTTCTTTCTGAGGTGATAAAACATTCTGGGCGGCACCTGTAGCTCAGTCGGTAGGGTGCCGGCCCCATATACCGAGGGTGGCGGGTTCAAACCCGGCCCCGGCCGAACTGCAAAAACAAAACAAATAAATAAATATTACTTTAAAAAAAATATTCTAAAATGAATTGTGGTGTTGGTTGCTCAACTTTATGAATATAATAAAAATCATTGAATTGTACATTTATTTATTTATTTATTTATTGAGACAGAGTCTCACTTTGTCACCCTCAGTAGAGTCCCATGGCGTCACAGCTCACAGCAACCTCCAGCTCTTGGGCTTAAGCAATTCTCTTGCCTCAGCCTCCCTAGTAGCTGGGACTACAGGCGCCCACCACAATGCCCAGCTGTTTTTAGAGACAGGGTCTTGCTCTCGCTCTGGCTTAGGCTGGTATCAAATCTGTGAGTTCAGACAGTCCACCTGCCTCAGTTTCCCAGAGTGCAAGGTGATCTGGGATATTAGATCAAGGTGGCAAGTGAGAGCATACCTCTTAAACTCTCAATCCCCAGTCCTTTAAAGTGATAGAAAAGTATGGGCAGCGCCTGTGGCTCAGTGAGTAGGGTGCCAGCCCCGTATACCAAGGATAGTGGGTTCAAACCCAGCCCCAGTCAAACTGCAACAAAAAAATAGCCAGGCGTTGTGGCGGGCGCCTGTGGTCCCAGCTAGTTGGGAGGCTGAGGCAAGAGAATCACCTAAGCCCAGGAGTTGGAGGTTGCTGTGAGCTGTGATGTCACAACACTCTACCGAGGGTGACAACTTGAGGCTCTGTCTCAAGAAAAAAAATGATAGAAAAGTAGTTTAAATAATGTTTATTATAACAAATGAGAACAGATGACACCAGCAGAACAGAAATCATGAAGAATTTCCAGAAGACAGAATATAGAAAGGAGGCAGCACCTATGGCTTAGTGAATAGGGTGCCGGCCCTGTATATCAAGGGTGGCAGGTTCGAACCCGGCCCAGGTCAAACTGCAACAAAAAATAGCCAGGTGTTGTGCTGGGTGACTGTAGTCCCAGCTACTCGGGTGGCTGAGGCAAGAGAATCGCCTAAGAGCTGGAGATTGCTGTGAGCTGTGACACTACAGCACTCTACTGAGGGTGACAAAGTGAGACTTTGTCTCTAAAAAAAAGAATATAGAAAGGAAACAGATGAATGAGAGGAGAAACCACAAACACACTCAAGCTAAATACATACATACATACTTACCACAGATGAGGAAGGAAACATCAAACTCCAAGCCAAATGATAGAGTCACAGTCTTTCATCTGCAATTCTTAAATCCAGAAAGCTCTCAAAATAGAAAGATTTTTTCCCTAAATTTGGCACAAACTCATTAGCTAAACCTGAGTATTGAATATTGAATGAATATTCATTTATTTATTTGCAAAAAAATAATATATCTGTTTACAGATGCTACCCTAGAACCACTGGAATGTTATGAAATATTCGGTAAATGCACTGAACAACCTTTTTTCTTTCTTTCTTTCTTGTTTTTTTTTTTTTTTTGAGACAGAGTCTTAAGCTGTTGCCCTGGGTAGAGTGCCAGATTGTCACAGCTCATAGCAACCTCCAACTCTTGGGCTTAAGGGATTCTCTTGCCTCAGCCTCCCAAGTAGCTAGGGCTACAGGTTCCCGCCACAATGCCTGGTTATTTTTTGGTTGTTACAGTTGTCATTGTTTTAGCTGGCCTGGGTCAGGTTCGAACCCACTAGCCTTGATGTATGTGGCTGGCGCCCTACCCACTGAGCTATGGGCACCCCTGAACAACCTTTATAAAATCCAGAAACTTGGCTAGGTACAGTGGCTCACACCTGTAATCCTAGCACTCTGGGAGGCCGAGGTAGGTGAAATGCTTGAGCTCATGAGTTAAAGACCAGCCTGAGCAAAAGTGAAACCCTGTTTCTACTAAAATCGAAAAACTGAGGCAAGAGGATTGCTTCAGCCCAAGAGTTGGAGGTTGCTGTGAGCTATGATAATGCCATGGCACTTTACCCAGGGCAACAGCTTGAGACTCTGTCTCAAAAAAAAAAAAAAAAACCCAGAAACTTTAGAATTCCACAACATGACCAACCTCTATGGATTTAGATGAAGAGCGTGAGCTTATAATGATATCAAAAGAAGTACCTGGAATAAAGAACTTATTTATTTTACAACAGGATAATGAATAAATAAGTTAGTATATATTACTATGAATTAAAAGGAAATTAGATGTATACAGATTGGAAAGGAAGAAATAAACTACTCCTATTTGCACAGGACATAGAAAATTCCAAGAAATCTACCAAAAAAAAAAAAAAAAAGATAAAAAGAAATGCCTAGAGGGTGGCGCCTGTGGCTCAAGGTGTAGGGCGCCAGCCTCATATACTGGAGGTGGCAGGTTCAAATCCAGCCCCGGCCAAAAACTGCAACAACAACAACAACAAAAAAAAAAATGCCTAGGTCAGATGCTGTGGCTAACACCTGTAATCTTGGCATTCTGGGAGGCCGAGGCAGGAGGATCACTCAGGAGTTTGAGACCAGCCTGAGCAAGAGCAAGACCCATCTCTACTAAAAATAAAAAAATTGTAGTGGGCACCTGTAGCCCCAGCTATTCAGGAGGCTGAGGCAGGAGGATCACTTGAGCCCAGGAGTTTGAGATTGCAGTGAGGTAGGTTGAGGTACTCGAGCCTGGAGCAACATAGTGAGACTGTGTCTAAAAAAAAAGTAAAAAAGAAAGAAACAAAAGAAAACAATGCCTAGAGCTAATAAGTGAGTTTTGTAGATTCTCAGGTTCAAAGTCAACTACAAAAAGCAATCATGTTAGTAATCATGTACTAATGATCAACAATTGGAAACATAAATTAAAAATGCAATACCATTTATAATTGCTCCAAAAGAGAGAATATATTGAGTATAGATCTAACAAAACACGTATAAGGTCTGTATCCTAAAAACCACAAAACATTAATTAAAAAAAGGAAAAATACCTAGATAAATGAAGAGACATACCATTTTCATTAATTGAAAGGCTCAATATAGTAAAAATGTCAATTTTCACCAAATCAATATACCAAATTCGCAGAGGGATTCTTTGCATATATAGACAAGCTGGCTCTGAAATTCATATAGAAAGGCAAAGGAAATAGCTGAAACAATCTTGAAAAAAACAAAGTAAGAGTGAGACTTACTTATACAGCTATAGTAATTAAGAAAGGTCATATTGGCAGAGAGACGTCTCTGACCAATAAAACAGAAGAGTCTGCAAATATATCCACACAAAGTTTTACTAACAGATTTTTGACAAACTTAAAAGAGTGATTCAGTGGAGAAAGGATAATTTTTATAACAAATGATGTTGAAACTTCAATTCATACGCAAAAAAAAAAAAAGGAACCTTGACCTAAACTTCACATCTTATATAAAAGTTAAAGTAGGCTCGGCGCCTGTGGCTCAAGTAGCACAGGCGCCAGCCACATACACCTGAGGTGGTGGTTTTGAATCCAGCCCGGGATGGCCAAACAACCATGATGGCTGCAACCCCCCCAAAATAACCGGGCATTGTGGTGGCTGCCTGTAGTCCCAGCTACTTGGGAGGGGGAGGCAAGAGAATCTCTTGAGCCCAGGAGTTGGAGGTTGCTGTGAGCTGTGACGCCATTGCACTCTACCAAGGGCAACACAGTGAGATTCTGTCTCAAAAAACAAAATAAAACTAAACTAAACTAAACAAATAATCAAATATAAAAATAACCAAAAAACCCAAGAAGACTTGTCCTTTCCTAGGGTTACAAATGGTCTTACATCCTGGTCTGGTGAATTCTACTGATCTATTTAAAATCATTATGAATAAAGTATGAACCAAACAAAAAAAAAATTAACATCATTAGCCGTTAGGGAAATACAGATTGAAGCTATGATGAGGGTATTACTGCATACCTATTAAAACATTTAGAAGGTGGCTTGGTGGGGCGGCACCTGTGGCTCAAAGGAGTAGGGTGCCAGCCTCATATACCGGAGGTGGCAGGTTCAAACCCAGCCCCGGCCAAAACAAACAAACCAAAAAAAAAAAAAAAGGTAGCTTGGTGCCTGTAGCACAGTGGTTACAGCGCCAGCCACATGCGCTACGGCTGGCAGGTTTGAGCCCGGCCTGGGCCAGCTAACCAACAATGACAACTTCAACAAAAAAAAAATAGCAGAGTGTTGTGGTGGATACCTATAGTCCCAGCTACTTGGGAGGCTGAGGCAAGAGAATCGCTTAAGCCTAAGAGTTTGAGGTTGCTGTGAGCTGTGATACAACAGCACTCTACTGAGGGTGACATAGTGAGACTTTGTCTCAAAAAAAAACAGTTAAAAGAAAAATACAGTAATACTGAGTGCTGGTGAGATGTGGAACAACTCACCGTTCTCTCACACATTGCTAGCAGGGAGTATAAGATGAGTCAGCCACTCTGCAAAATAGCTTAGCTGATTCCAATAAATGTAACACACTCTTATTACTTATCCAGTAATGGCAGTTCTAGGTATTTATTCTAAAGAAATTAAAACTTGGGCGGCGCCTGTGGCTCAGTGAGTAGGGCGCCGGCCCCATATGCCGAGGGTGGCGGGTTCAAACCCAGCCCCGGCCAAACTGTAACAAAAAAATAGCCGGGCGTTGTGGCGGGTGCCTGTAGTCCCAGCTGCTCGGGAGACTGAGGCAAGAGAATCGCGTAAGCCCAAGAGTTAGAGGTTGCTGTGAGCCGTGTGACGCCACGGCACTCTACCAGAGGGCGGTACAGTGAGACTCTGTCTCTACAAAAAAAACAAACAAATTAAAACTTATCTTCAAAAAAAAGATAATCTTTGTGTTCAAAAAAAAAAAAGAAACAAACAAAAAAAAACTTATCTTCACACACACAGAAGGAATGGATCATTGATACATACAACACCTTGGATGCATCTCACAGGCTTTATGCTGATTGAAAATAAAAAAGCCAATCTCAAAGGCTTGTGTACTGCATGATTTTATTTTTCCATTTATATAAACATTTTTTCCTTTTTTTCTTTAGAGTTGGGGGAGTTGGGGTCTTGTTCTTTTGCCCAGGCTGGAGTAGAACTATGTGATCATAGCTCACTGGAGCCTCAGACTACTGGGCTCAAAACGATCCTCCCACCTCAGCCTCCCAAGTTACTTGGACGGCAGGTGCACACCAACACCTCTGGCTAATTTTTCTTATATTTTGTAGAGACAGGGTCTTGCTATGTTGTTCCAACTGGTCTCTAACTCCTGGCCTCAAAAGATTCTCCTGGTTTCACCTCCCAAAGTGTTGGGATTCCAAGCGTGATCTGCCACGTGCCCAGCCTTCTAATGTTTCTGTAGATGTAGAGGTAGGCGTAGATACTGAGAGAGATCTAGATGTAGATAGAGCTGTCAATGCAGCCATAGGTGTGGACACAGATGCAGATGTAGATGTGGAGACACAGTGAGAGACAAATCTCACACATAAGCTTCCCTGGCTCAGAGGGGTAGGGCGCCGGCCCCATATGCCGGAGGTGGCAGGTTTAAACCCAGCCCCAGCCAAAAACTGCAAAAAAAAAAAAAAAAAAAAAACACAACAGTATTTTCAGAGTTAACGAAAAAAAAATTAATAAGAAGTTTTAAAATAGTATGGGTAATGAAAGCCCATTCATATTTTTCTTTTCTGTCTTTCTTTTTTTTTTTTTTTTTGTAGAGACAGAGTCTCACTTTATGGCCCTCAGTAGAGTGCCGTGGCCTCACACAGCTCACAGCAACCTCCAACTCCTGGGCTTACGCGATTCTCTTGCCTCAGCCTCCCGAGTAGCTGGGACTACAGGCACCCGCCACAACGCCCGGCTATTTTTTGGTTGCAGTTTGGCCGGGGCTGGGTTTGAACCCGCCACCCTCGGTATATGGGGTTGGCGCCTTACCGACTGAGTTCTTTTTTTTTTTTTTTAAAGACAGAGTCTCACTTTGTCACCCTCAGTAGAGTGCTGTGTCATCACAGCTCACAGCAACCTCCAGCTCTTGGGCTTAGGCGATTCTCTTGCCTCAGCCTCCCAAGTAGCTGGGACTACAGGTGCTCACCACAATGCCCGGCTGTGTTTTGTTGTTCTTGTTGCAGTTTGGTGGGGGCTGGGATCGATCCCGCACCCTCCGTATTTGGGGCCGGCGCCTTACTCACTGAGCCACAGGTGCCGCCCCACATTTTTCTTAAATGTTCTATCTATCTATGCTCATATACATGTGTAAACACACAGGAAGAAGCAGAGAAAACATTGAGCTCAATTTGACTATTGTGCTAATAGTTAAAAGCTCTGGTGAGAGAGTGTTGGGACTGTGCCTAGAAGGGAAGGGAAAAAGCAAGGGAGGAAAGTGAATTGAGATCTCCCCTGTTGATTCTTTTTCCTTCATTTTTTAGTGATTTTACTTATTTAATTTGTTTTTTTAGAAACAGGGCCTCACTCTGTCACCCAGGCTGGAGTGCAGTGGCATCATCATAACTCACTGCAACTTTGAACTTCTGGACTCAAGTGCTTCTACTGCCTGAGCCTCCCAAGTTACTGGTACTACAGGAGTCCACCACCACAACTGGCCATTTTTAATTGTTTGATAGAGACAGAGTCTTGCTATCTTGTCCAGGCTGGTCTCAAACTCTTGGCCTCAAGCAGTCCTTCTGCTTCCACCTCCCAAAATGCCAGGATTACAGGTGTGACCCACATTTGGCCTCTGTTTATTTTTAATTTTGAAAAATTTCCAAGATAATGTATTTGTATAAATTAGGCTCCACTGCACCCTGCCATAACATGTTCTTGCCGAAATAAACACTTATTCTGCTTATATGCCTCTTACTGCCCATAGTGCTTCTAAAAAAACACCACCCGTGGACTTACAGAATGCCTTATTCGCTTTTATTCCCGTGTGTGGTAGCATTACTTCTGACTAAGGGACTTGTTTTGCAGCAGACGTGGACAACAACAGGCTTCTGATCATAGACTTCACTTGTCTTATCAAGTTCCTCATCATCCTGAAGTAGAGGCTTTAAGAACAGTTGTTGGTACCCTCAATGAATCCCCAACAATAAAAAAAAAAAGAACAGTTGTTGGTGTTTCGAGGGTATCAATTGGGTGACGACACCTGACAGGGCTAGGGCAATGTGTCCGCTCCCACACTGGTAGCTCCATGTGTTATTAATGTCTGCTGCTGATTCTCAGCTGGGAATCGAGGCATGCACGTGGGAACGGCGCCTCTCACTATTAGCTCTGGTGATCCAGCACCAATGTGTTGCTTCTACTCCACAACTCTGGGCTCAGCTTGTCTGGAGATCTTGGTACCCAACGGGGGGACTCTGCCACAGTGGACACAGCAGGGGTTCCATCTGAGACTGCCACCTGGCCACTTCATTCCTCACTCCACTAATCCACAGGCAAAGGGGTCATTGTGCTGTGATCCATCCCAACTCTGAAGGGGAAATCAGGTCGCAGCTCTGCAATGGAGGTAAGAAGGAATATGTCTGGATTGTGGGGGCTTCCCTGGGAAGCCTCTTAGGACTCCTGTGTGCTGTGATAAAATTCAATCAAACAGCCCAATTTATGTGGTATTGCTATCAGTCTGGGGCTCAGGGCCTTAGAAAGAAAGGTTCTTGTTCTACTAGGCAAGAAATCCGAGCCATCCATGGTGCCTGCCCAGGGCAGCTGGAATAGAAGGGGCAGTGGGTAAGTTGGCTCACAACCTGGCACAAGATTAAAAGATGCTCGAGGGGGCGGCGCCTGTGGCTCAGTCGGTAAGGCGCCGGCCCCATATACCGAGGGTGGTGGGTTCGAACCCGGCTCCGGCTGAACTGCAACCAAAAAATAGCCGGGCATTGTGGCGGGCACCTGTAGTCCCAGCTACTCGGGAGGCTGAGGCAAGAGAATCGCTTAAGCCCAGAAGTTGGAGGTTGCTGTGAGCTGTGTGAGGCCACGGCACTCTACCGAGGGCCATAAAGTAAGACTCTGTCTCTACAAAAAAAAAAAAAAAAAAGATGCTGGAGGAGACCTGCAGGGAGTTGAACAAGCTTCAGGTCCTATTGCTCCCAAGTTCCTCTGAACAAACTTTATTTTTTTTTTTGGAGACAGAGTCTCACTTTGTCACCCTTGTTAGAGTGCCATTGTGTTATAGCTCACAGCAACCTCAAACTCTTGGGCTCAAGCAATTCTCTTGCCTTAGCCTCCCAAGTAGCTGGGACTACAGGTACCCACCACAACACCTGGCTATTTTTAGAGATAGGGGTCTTGCTCTGACTCAGGCTGGTCACAAAGCTGTAAGCTCAGGCAATCCACCCCCCTTGGCCTTCCAGATGCTAGGATTACAGCCGTGAGCCACTGGACAAACAAAACCCAGGCTCTGTGCCTGTAGCTCAGCAGCTAGGGCGCCAGGTACACGCACTGGGTCCGGTGCGTTCAAACCCAGCCCAGGCCTGCCAATCAACAATGACAACTACAAAACAACAAAAATAGCCAGGCATTGTTGCGGGTGCATGTAATCCCAGTTACCTAGGAGGCTGAGGCAAGAGAATGGCTTAATCCCAAGAGTTGGAGGTTGCTGTGAGCTGTGATGGCACAGCACTCTACCAAGAGCGATATACTGAGACTCTGTCTCAAATATATATATATAATCCACTGGAACAGTGGTTCTCAAACTTTGATATGCATCTGAATCGCTGGGTACAGCTTTTATTTTTATTTTTATTTTTTTTCAGTTTTTGGCCGGGGCTAGGTTTGAACCTGCCACCTCCAGCATATGGGACCGGCACCCTACTCCTTGAGCCACAGGCGCCACCCTGGGTACAGCTTTTAAATGCTTGGGCTTCTAGGGGAGGAAGTTCCAGGCTCAGTGAAGCAGAGCCTTCAGGTAAGGGCAGGAAACCTTGTGTTAAGCTCTCAGATGATTTGAGCACACACCTATGTCCAAGACCTTTGTTTTGGAAGTTAGGTACTTGGGACCCATTGACATATGACAGCCTTGTTTCCCATTGCCTAGTAGAATGATTCATTTTATATTCCAAGTGAATAATGCACTGTAAAGTATAGCTCCATACATAACAACACAAGCGAGATGTCAATGCTTTGGAACTCATGAGTTCCTCAATTTAGTCCTTAAGAATTTTGCTTCAGGTTGGCGCCTGTGGCTCAAGGAATAGGTGGCGGAGGTTCAAACCCAGCCCTGGCTAAAAACCACAAAAAAAAAAAAAAAGAATTTTGCTTCAGGCTTGGTGCCCATAGCATAGTGGTTACCGTGCCAGCCACATATACCAAGGATGGCGTGTTCGAACTTGGCCTGGGCCAGCTTAACAATAATGACAACTGCAACAAAAAATAGCCAGGCTTTGTGGCGGGCGCCTGTAGTCCCAGCTACTTGGGAGGCTGAGGCAAGAGAATCGCCTAAGCCCAAGAGTTGGCGGTTGCTGTGAGCTATGATACCATGGCTGAGGGCGACAGCTTGAGACTCTGTCTCAAAAAAAAAAAAAAAAGAAAGAAAGAAAGAAAGAATTTTACTTCAATTTGTGAAATAGAAAAGTAGTTTAAGGCTGGCTCAGGGGCACACGCCTGAAAGCTAGTATTCTGGGAAAGTAAGGCAGGAGGAGCGCTAGAGCCCCAGAGTTTGAGATTGCAGTGTGCTATGACCATGCTATTGCACTCTAGGTGGGGGACAGAGTGTGTCTCAGTTGGGAATTGGAGGGAGTAGTTTTTAAAAAAAATTAAAGAGAAATAGCTTCCATCAGGGGTGGCACCTGTGGCTCAGTGAGTACGGCGCCGGCCCCATATACCAAGGATGGCAGGTTCAAACCCAGCCCCGGCCAAAGTGCAACAAAAAACAGCGTTGTGGCGGGCGCCTGTGGTCCCAGCTACTTGGGAGGCTGAGGCAAGAGAATCACCTAAGCCCGGGAGTTGGAGGTTGCTGTGAGCCGTGTGACGCCAGGGCACTCTACCAGAGGGCCATAAAGTGAGACTCTGTCTCTACAAAAAAGAAAAGAAATAGCTCCCATCAGTGAAGATACTTGTTTATCTTGCTTATCTTAGCTTGAAGTAAAAGATTTCAAAGCTTTAAAAGATCATGAAGTTGCCTCTTTACCTGGATAAAGTTTCTTATCTCCAGAGACTCACTTCTGAAAGGATGAGAAATCTCTACTATAGATGTGCAGATTGAGATGCAATTAAGGCAGACACTTGGCTAGGCACCCATAGCACAGTGGTTACAGCGCCAGCCACATACACCAAGGTTGGTGGGTTTGAACACAGCCCGGGTCTGCTGAACAACAATGACAACTGCAACAGAAAAATAGCCCAGTGTTGTGATGGGTGCCTGTAGTCCTAGCTACTTGGGAGGCTGAGGCAAGAGAATTGCTTAAGCCCAAGAGTTTGAAGTTGTTGTGAGCTGTGATTCCACAGCACTCTACTGAGGGTGACATAGTGAGACTGTCTCAAAAAAAAAAAAAAGACAGACACTTGAGGAACTCTGACAACAGGAAGAATGTATCCTATCAAAACCCAAAGGTTGAGACCACGTGCCTGGAGGCAAGAAGCTGGGGCTCTTTTGAAAGGTGGAGTCAATTCTGGTGTGATAGTCTGGTGAGAAGGTGGGTCCTCCTGGGCAAAGATATCATTATTCCCTAAGTAATTAAATTGCCCTAAAAGTTTTTGGGTGGGCGAGTAGCTGATAGGGAAAGGATTATTCAAAATAAAAGAACTCACCATTTCCCATCCCCCAGCTTTTCTGATTCATAATTGACAAATAAAAATGGTATGTATTCAAGGTGTACAACTTGATGCTTTGATATATGTATGTGTGCGTTGGGAACTGATCACTATAAACAAACTAACCCATCACCTCACCTACCTTGCTTTTTTCTTTGTTTTTTTTTTTGGTGTGGTGAGAATACTTAAGATCTACTCTCTGAGCACATTTTAAGTGCATAATACATCATTTTTAACTATCATCACCGTGGTGTACATTAGATCTCCAGAACATATAATCTTATAATTGAAAGCTCATACCCTTTGACCAACATCTCCCCTTTTCCTCACCCCTAAGAAGCCTCCTTTGAAGAGAGATGGCTGTAAGTTTTACCACATTCAATTTCTGAAAACAGCCCTAAGAGGTAGTGGAGAAGACAATGTAACGTTATTTCAACTTGACATAGGAAGAAAGTGATGTTTAAAAAATTTGTCTAAGGTCACATGGCAGACTCAGATATAGATGCCTTATGGCTATAGATATAGCTGTGACGCCTTGGCACTCTATTGAAGGTGACATAGTGGGGCGGTGCCTGTGGCTCAGTGAGCAGGGCGCCGGTCCCATATACCAAGGGTGGCGGGTTCAAACCCGGCCCCGGCCAAACTGCAACAAAAAAAATAGCCAGGCATTGTGGCGGGCGCCTGTAGTCCCAGCTACTAGGGAGGCTGAGGCAGGAGAATCGCCTAGGCCCAGGAGTTGGAGGTTGCTGTGAGCTGTGTGACGCCACGGCACTCTACCGAGGGCGATAAAGTAAAACTGTCTCTACAAAAAAAAAAAAAAAAAAGAAAGAAGGTGACACAGTGAGACTCTGTCTCAAAAAAAAAACAAAAACCAAACCAACAAACAAAAAAACCTGGGCGGTACCTGTAGCTCAAGCGGTTAAGGTACCAGCCATATACACCAGAGCTGGCGGGTTGGAATCCAATCAGGGCCTGCCAAAGAGCAATGACAGCTATAACCAAAAAATAGCCAGGTGCTATGGTGGGCGCCTGTAGTTCCAGCTACTTGGGGGGCTGAGGCAAGAGAATCGCTTAAGCCCAGGAGTTGGAGGTTGCTGTGAGCTGTAATGTCACGGTACTCTACCCAGGGTGACAGCTTGAGGCTCTATCTCAAAATAAATAAATAAATATATCCAGAAAATGGTTACATAAACAGGTATCAAGTCTATCTTTTTCTTCCAGGAAATAATAAATAAAAAGATAAACTATGATGATTGGTAGATAAATTGTTATCTACAAATGAACATTTTGTGGGAAGAACAGAATGCCTGGTGTGCTGAACATGTGGAAACCCTTAGCTGGCCCCCTCTAAGCGCCTCTGAAATCACAGAGAAACCTCATAATGAGACAACAGACACTTGTGAACTCATGATTTCAGCCTGGATGGCATAGGACAGAAATCACGGAAAAGAAAAATTGTTCTGGGCTTTTAGTTGCCCCAATGCCTTCAAAGAAACCTTCATTCTGCAAATCATAAAAGTGAATTTGGCTCCCTCTTTAAAGCCTGTGGACGAAATTGGATTTATTGTTTGAGTGCAGGAAACTTTACCAAGATTATGGAAACAGAAAAGAATTCAAGATTAACACATACTGTACATTTCAGTACAGGTGGCAGGACAATTAGAAATCTAGTTAAGCTATAGAAAATCTTCCTAAATCTGGGAGGGATTTAGGTCTTGGTGGGTTTTGGTGTAACCCATCATCAGATGCGTGTTGTACTCGGTCTCCCTGCATCCAGACTCCCCAGGTGTGGGGGAGATGATGTAAAGGGGAAGAATAAAGAGGTGATTTTTCTCTGATCCACCTTTTGTGTGGAACAAACAATTAGGTGGCACTGGTGCCTACAGGGGAAACTGGCAAGTCTCTGAATGTTGCCTCCAGTCTATGTTCTAAAAATTTTAGGTTTTCCTTTTAAAAGTAATTAAGAACTTTCTTGTGAAATTTAAAAAAATGTTAAGAGAAACAAACAAAAGAAAAAAAGTTGGGCGGTGCCTGTGGCTTCGTGTGTAGGGCTCTGGCCCCATATACCGAGGGTGACAGGTTCAAACCTGGCCCCGGCCAAACTACAACAACGAAAAAAGCTGGGCGTTGTGGTGGGCGCCTGTAGTCCCAGATATCTGGGAGGCTGAGGCAAGAGAATCGCCTAAGCCCAGGAGTTGGAGGTTGCTGTGAGCTGTGTGACGCTACAGCACTCTACCCAGGGCGATAAAGTGAGACTCTGTCTCTACAAAAATAAAAAAAAAAAAAGTTCAAAAGCAAAGAATTTCCTTGACCATAGCCACTCCAGCCATTTCATTGTCATAGTCTCTAAAATGAAACAATAGTTTTTGTAATATACATATATATTATATATATATATAGAGAGAGAGAGAGAGACTCACTTTGTTGCCCTTGGTAGCGTGCTGTGACATCAGCTCATAGCAACCTCAAACTCTTGGGCTCAAGCAATTCTCTTGCCTCAGTCTCCCAAGTAGCTAGGACTACAGGTGCCCACCACAATGCCTGGCTATTTTTTTTTTTTTTTTTTTTGCAGGTTTTGGCCAGGGTTGGGTTGAACCCACAACCTCTGGCATATGGGGCCGGTGCCCTACTCAATTGAGCCACAGGCGCCACCCAATGCCTGGCTATTTTTAGAAACAAGGTCTAGCTCTGGTTCAGGCTGGTCTCGAACCTGTGAGCTCAGAAAATCCACTTGTCTCGGCCTCCCAGAGTGTTAGGATTACAGGCATGAGCCACCACGCCTGGCCAAAAGTAATATTTTTTTAATTGACCAAGAACTAAGCAAATATCTGCCTATTGTAAAATTTATTCTAGTTGAATTATGCCAAATAGTTGGGCCTCAGTTTATCTATAATCTTTTTTCTTTTTTTGAGACAGTCTTAAGCTGTTGCCCTGGGAGAGTGCTGGAGCATCATAGCTCACTGCAACCTCCAACTCTTGGGCTCAAGCAATCTTCTTGCCTCAGTTTTTCTATTTTTTAGGGTCTTGCTTTTGCTCAGGCAGGTCTCAAACTCCTGAGCCCAACCAATCCACCAGCCTCAGCCTCCCAGAGTGCTAGGATTACAGGTGTGAACCACCACGCCCAGCCAGTTTATCTATTATCTTGACCGAGCTTTGATAATACTTCTCCAAGTGCCAGAGAGTAAACCTTCAAGGATTAGAGGCCATGTGGCCTCTAAATAGCTGGGCTTTATGGCAGGCACCTATAGTCTCAGTTACTGGGGAAGCTGAAGCAAGAGGATCCCCTGAGCACAAGAGATTGAGGTTGCTGTGACCTCTGATGATGGCACAGCACTCTACCCTGGGTGACAGAGTAAGACTATGTCTCTAAAAAAGACAAACAAACAAAAACCACTCTGCTTGGTGCCGGCAGCACAGTGGTTATGGCACCAGCCACATATGCCAAGGGTGGTAGGTTCAAACCCGACCTGGGCCAGCTGCAACAGAAAAATAGCCAGGCGTTGTGGCAGGCGCCTATGGTCCCAGCTACCTTGGGAGGTTGAGGCAAGAGAATTGCCTAAGCCCAGGAGTTGGCGGTTGCTGTGAGTTGTGACGCCACAGCACATTACCAAGGGTGACATAATGAGACTCTGTCTCAAAAAAGCAAAAACAAAAACCAGAAAAAATAATTAAAAATCAACAAAAAGCAGGATTGGTGGCCCACACGGTCTCTGCTACTCCGACTGAGCAGTACTGGGGCCAAAGCCGCCAGGGACAACATACAAAAGGAAAAGGAAAGCCTGCGTCCTTCCTGGTAAAACTATCTATAGATACTGAAATTCAAACGTTGTATAGTAGTCACGTGTCATGAAAGACTATGCCTCTGATTTCTTCCAAACATCTAACAATATAAAAAGTGTTCTTAGCTCTCAGGCTGTATAAAAACAGGCAGTGGGATTTGGTGGGCTCTGGCCTGAGAGCTCTAGTTTGCTGACTCCTGATGGAGACCTGCCTTGCCTTCGTAAATCTTTTCTAGAAAGATCCCATTTGGTTGAGGGAGATGAGAGCTCCCCGCTAAACCCTTTTGATAGGATTCTCCTTCCACTCAAAGATTCCCAAGCATAAATAAAACTTAAATTGGGGCGGCGCTTGTGGCTCAGGGAGTAGGGTGCAGGCCCCATCTACCACGGGTGGTGGGTTCGAACCTGACCCTGGCCAAACTGCAACAAAAAAATAGCTGGGCATTGTAGCGGGTGCCTGTAGTCCCAGCTACTCAGGAAGCTAAGGGAAGAGAATTGCCTAAGCCCATGAGCTGGAGGTTGCTGTGAGTTGTGACGTCAGGCACTCTACCAAGGGCGACAATGTGAGACTCTGTCTCTAAAAAAAATTGAATGTGCACTTGAGAGTTGCTTATAGAGAAGCTTTAAAATCCAGGTGTGTAGATGGAAATGTTCTCTCAACCCTGGGTCTCTCAATGGGCCTTTCTTGCTCTGCATTAGGTATTGGCAGCTGCATTTTGCAGAAGGTGGGGGTCTATTTGCCCAGAAACAGACTTGGAGAGGCTAGGTCAGACTTTGAGAAGTCCTGACTAAGAGGGCAAACCCTTTTGCCCTCTTTATCAGGGATTCCATGTGGGTGGAATGAAAAACTGCTTTAGGGTACTTTGGAAAGAGATTTTTTATCTGGTTGGGCAGTCTCCCTCAGAAATGGAGGGGGCCAGAAAACACATCTTGAATGAGAGAAAAAGGAATTTCTTGCAGAGAGAGTTTTGCAAATCTTTTGTAATTCCAACCAAGCCCTGGGGATTTTGCCCAGTGCCTTAGAGTAGAAATTATCTCTACCCTGCCCAGTCTGATCTGGGTGAGTCCCAGCCTTCTGATATTCCCCAAGCCAAAAGGCCAACCTAGGAGAGGAAGGAAAAGAACATTTGCCTTCTCTGGAGTGGGACCACCAAAGGCTCTGGGTGGTGAGTGAATGAAGGGGGCCCAGGAGAGGGGGCATGTAAAAAGGCAGGGCCGGGAAAGCACTAATGATAGGGCCTCCCCCAAGAGTGAGGATGCAAATATACTGAGCTGCTTCCAGAGTAACAAGTTCAAATTCCTGTGCCTTCGGGTGGAGCCCATGCCACATTCCCTCTCTATCTGTAGACTGGGACACTTGTGCCTCAGGTCTAGACCAAAAGACACTGAGGCTGGGAGAAGGACGGTCAAGACAAGCCTTAAGGTCAATTGAAGGGTAGAACTGAGGCATGAGCCTTACAGAGAAACTGCTACATTTGGGCATCTGTCTAACCATCCCTGAGTTCTCCGCATGGTTTTGCAAGAGTTGAGAAATTTTATTTGTTTGGTTGTTTAGCTGATTGTTGTTTAGTTGTCCCAGGAGAAGGAAATATTTAGAGCCTAAAAAACAAGCTAAACTGAGCAGTCCTTTTTCCTTGTAAAAGCAAGGCAGGCAATCAGAGGTAAGAGTTCATTGTTCTGACAGGAACCAATTATCAACAGTTAGCAGAGGACAGACAAAAGTCCAGAGGGATAAGGGTTCTTGCTTCAGACTGAAGAAACTGAATTCAGGAGATAGTTTAACCTAGTAAGTGTTCCCAGATAGTTTTCACTGTGCAAACAGGAAGCCCCAGAGAATAGTATTAAATAGTATGCTTTTCATTTTGCAGAAGATGAAACCAAGGCCTACAGATCAAGAAAGATTTGCAACCATTGGGTGAGAGAGCAACATTAGGATGAATAAGCAGAGAGGTAGAGAACAAAAGAAAATATATTCCCTATATTAATATGCAAAAAGTGAAACAGAACAAAACAATGAGAAGAAAAATAATTTCGTAAGTGACAAAAGTTAGATCAAAGCTACAAGTTGGGATGATAAATGTGAGTGTGATAAATTTACCCATGAAAGAGAAATATTGTCACAGTACCTCCAACACAAAATCTCACAATATGCAATGTGAAAGAAGTAAAATTAGCCTCAGTGCCTGTAGCTCAGTGGCTAGGGCACCAGCCACATACACCGGAGCTGGTGGTTCTAGCCAGGCCTGGACCTGCCAAACAACGACAACTACAAACAAAAAATAGCTGGGCGTTGTGGCGGGCACCTGTAGTCCCACCTACTTGGGAGACTAAGGCAAGAGAATTGCTTAAGCCCAAGAGTTTGAGGTTGCTGTGAGCTGTGATGACACAGCACTCTATGGAGGGCAACAAAATGGGACTTAGTCTCAAAAAAAAAAAAGTATAACTAAAGTAAACTGATTCTGAAAGTATGTGGGTTGGACCAGGGGAAGGGTAGTGGCTCAAGCCTGTAATCCTAGCACTCTGGGAGGCTAAGGCAGGTGCTTTAGCTCAAAATTTCGAGACCAGCCTGAGCAAGAGCAAGACACTGTCTCTACTAAAAATAGAATTAGTAGCGGGGCATTGTGGAGGGTGCCTATAGTCCCAGCTACTAGTGAGGTTGAGGCAAGAGAATCTCTTGAGCCCAAGAGTTTGAGGTTGCTGTGAGCTATGATGACCCCATGGCCCTCTACCCAGGGTGACAAAGTGAGACTCTGTCTCAAATAAAAAGAAAGTTTACAGGTTAGAAGACATGTAAAAAGACACCATAAAAATGTTACTAAGGGCTCAGCACCTGTGGCTCAAGCGGTTAAGGCGCCAGCCACATACACCTGAGTTGGTGGGTTCAAATCCAGCCTGGGCCCTCCAACAACAATGATGGCTACAACCAAAAAACAGCCATGCGTTGTGGCGGGTGCCTGTAGTCCCAGCTACTTGGGAGGCGGAGGCAGGAGAATCGCTTGAGCCCAGGAGTTGGAGGTTGCTGTGACCTGTGATGTTATAGCACTCTACCCAGGGCCACAGCTTGAGGCTCTGTCTCAAAAAATGTATGTTAATATCAGACAATATGTGTGCACATCTACAGTGGCTCATGAAATAATTATTCCAGAAGTGAAATTTCTGGGTCAAAATTAAGTGTACTTTTAACTTTCTTATAGATACTGCCATTAAAATTGCTAAACGGTAAAAGTAATTTATAGCGATACCACTAATGTACACGTATAAGAATATACTAATATCTGGGCGGCGCCTGTGGCTCAGTCGGTAAGGCGCCGGCCCCATATGCCGAGGGTGGTGGGTTCAAACCCGGCCCCGGCCAAACTGCAACCAAAAAATAGCCGGGCGTTGTGGCGGGCGCCTGTAGTCCCAGCTACTCGGGAGGCTGAGGCAAGAGAATCGCTTAAGCCCAGGAGTTGGAGGTTGCTGTGAGCTGTGTGAGGCCACGGCACTCTACCCGAGGGCGGTACAGTGAGACTCTGTCTCTACAAAAAAAAAAAAGAATATACTAATATCGGGTGGTGCCTGTGGCTCACTGAGTAGGGCACTGGCCCCATATACCAAGGGTGGAGGGTTCACCTGACCCTGGCCAAACTGCAACAAAAAAATAGCCGGGTTTTGTGGCGGGCGCCTGTAGTCCCAGCTGCTCAGGAGGCTGAAGCAAGAGAATTGGCTAAACCCAAGGGCTGGAGGTTGCTGTGAGCTGTGACATGCCTGCCACAACAGCTGGCTATTTTTTGTTGCAGTTATCATTGGTGTTTAGCTGGCCTGGGCCGGCTTCTAATCCGGCAGCGACTGGCGCCGAAACCACTGTGCTACAGGCACTGAGCCTTCTTGTAATAGTTTTATACTTCTGTGTTTTATCTTTTTCATCACCAGGAATTTTCATCACCTTTTATATATGGTATACATGAGAGTTTAAATTTAATTTCCTTTTATGGATTCCAATTACCCCAACTCTTTGAGTGTTTTTTCATCTTTCCGTTGATTTGAAATGCTATCTTGATGACATTTTAGGTTCTAATAGGTAGACAGGTGTCTTTATGGAAGAATCTCTATGTGGTCTCTTTTATCCGTTTGTATTTTCCTGCACTGATACTAGAGTTTGTGAATGCTATATGCTAATAGCTGGTTGGAGGTAATACACACAAACACATATATGTGTATCTTTTCTTTTTCAAGATTCTCTTATATACAGTATATTCTCCTCCAGATAAATGTTGGTATCATTGGTTACATTAAAAAACTCATCTGTAACTTCAATTAGCATTATGTTAAATTTACTGTTCTGGGGACAGCAACATTTGTACATACTGAGTTTTCCAATCCAAGACCATGAGAGTTTTTATGACTGTTAGATTTTATAATTTTTATAAAAATATTTACATATAACATAGAGGTTGCCTTTCTTCTTTTTTTTTTTGGCCGGGGCTGGGTTTGAACCCGCCACCTCTGGCATATGGGACCGGCGCCCTACTCCTTGAGCCACAGGCGCCGCTCAAGGTTGCCTTTCTTAAGAATTTCATAGGGCAGTGCCTGTGGCTCAGTGGGTAGGGGGCCAGCCCCATATACCAAGAGTGGCAGGTTTGAACCCGGCCCCGGCCAAACTGCAACAACTGCAACAAAAAAAATAGCCAGGCGTTGTGGGGGGCACCTGTAGTCCCAGCTACTCAGGAGGCTGAGGCAAGAGAATCACCTAAGCCCAAGAGCTGGAAGTTGCTGTGAGCTGTGACGCCATAGTACTCTACTGAGGGCAATAGAGTGAGACTCTGTCTCTACAAAGAAAGAATGAAAGAATTTCATAGATTTATTGCTATTCAGAATGAGATTTTTAAAAATTATGTTTTATAGTCGATTATTGAGTTTACAGGAAAGTCACAAATTTGTACGTATGTTGGCGGTATCCGTAGCTCAGTGGGTAGGGCACTGGCCACATACACCAAGGCTGGCAGGTTCGAATCTGGGCTGGGCCTGCTAAATAACAATGACAACAACAACAACAACAACAAATAGCTGGGTGTTGTGGTGGGCACCTGTAGTACCAGCCACTTGGGAGGCTGAGGCAAGAGAATTGCTTAGGCCCAAGAGTTTGAGGTTCCTGAGAGCTGTGATGCCATGGCTCTACCCAGGGTGACAGTTTGAGACTCTGTCTCAAAAAAAAAAAAAAATTGTGTTTATAAATTTTGTATCCACTCATGATATTACTGAGCTATCTCATTACTTCTTTTTTTCTATCTCATTACTTTTAACAGTTTTTTAGAGGCTTCTCTTATGTTTTAGAGGATAATATTGCCCACAAACAAAATGGCAAATCTTTTTCTTTCCTTCTTTAAGGTTTATGCCTCCTATTTCCTGTTCTTACGGACTAGTTATATCTTGCTCAATGTGGAATAATAGTATAGATAATAGTGTAAAATTTTACCTTTTTTTTTTTTTTTTTTTAGACAAAGTCTCAAAAACCCTGGGTAGAGTGCCATGATATCGTAGCTCACAGCAACCTGGGTAGAGTGCCATGATATCATAGCTCACAGCAACCTCCAGCTCAGGTTCAAGTGATTCTTTTGCCTCAGTTTTTTCTATTTTTAGTAGAGGCAGGGTCTCCCTCTGGCTTAGGCTGGTCTCGAACCTGTGACCTCAGGCAATCCAATCACCTCAGCCTCCCAAGTGCTGGGAGGACAGGGGTAAGCCACCACACCTGTCCTAAAATTTTGCCTTTTAATGGGAATTCTTTTAAAGCATTATTCCTAGTTCCTGGTTAAAAAGAAATTGAATTAATGACTCTTTTTTTTTTTTAATTTGAGACAGAGCCTCACTCTGTAACCCTCCATAGAATGCTATAGCATCACAGCTCACAACAACCTCAAACTCTTGGGCTCAAGTAATCCTCTTGCCTCAGCCTTCCAAGTAGCTGAGACTACAGGCACCCACCACAATGCCTGGCTATTTTTTAGAGGCCGGGTCTTGCTCTTGTTCAAGCTGGTCTCAAACCAGTGAGCTCAGGCAATCCACCCGCCTTGGCCTCCTAGAGTGCTAGGATTACAGGCGTGAGACACCGTGCCTGGCCAATGACTGTTTCTTCTAGTCCTACCTCAGTAAGAAATAGTCTTGTTGATATTCATTGTTTTATTTAGTTCGATAGAAAATAGATGATAAGGGCAGCGCCTGTGGCTCAGTCGGTGGGGCGCCGGCCCCATATACTGAGGGTGGCGGGTTCAAACCCAGCCCTGGCCAAACTGCAACCAAAAAATAGCCCGGCGTTGTGGTGGGCGCCTGTAGTCCCAGCTACTCGGGAGGCTGAGGCAAGAGAATCGCTTGAGCCCAGGAGTTGGAAGTTGCTATGAGCTGTATGAGGCCACAGCACTCTACCGAGGGCCATAAAGTGAGACTCTGTCTCTACAAAAAAAAAAAAAAAAGAAAGAAAATAGATGATAAATGTTAACACATCCTTTTTCAGCATATTCTTTATTTTCTTGTTCTTATCATATAGTCAATTAAATTAACATTTTTTTTTTTGAGACAGAGTCTCACTTTGTCTCCCTCAGTAGAGTGCTGTAGCATCATAGCTCACAGCTCAAGCAATTCTCTTGCCTCAGTCTCCCAAGTAGCTGGGACTACAGGCACCTGCCACAACGCCCGGCTATTTTTAGAGATGGGGTCTTGCTCTTGCTCAGGCTGGTCTTGAACCTATGAGCTCAGGCAATACACCCACCTCTGCCTCCCAGAGTGCTAGGATTACAGGTGTGAGCCACCATGCTGGCCTGTTATGCCAGAGGTGGTGGGTTCAAACCAAGCCCCGGCCAAAACCCACAAAAAACAAACAAACAAACAAACAAACAAAACCCTTGGTAGAGTTCCATGGCCTCAGCTCACAGCAACCTCAAACTCCTGGGCGTAAGCAATTCTCTTGCCTGAGCCTCCCATGTAGCTGAGACTTTAGGTGCCCAACACAATGCTCAGCTAGTTTTTTCTTTTCTTTTCTTTTTTCTTTCTTTTTTTTTTTTTGTATTTTCTCTAATAAAAATAGAAAGGTGTCTTGCTTTTTGCTCAGGCTGGTCTCAAGCTCAAGCAATCTGCTTGCCTTGGCCTCCCAGCATGCTGGGATTATAGGGTATGAACCACCATTCCTGGCCTCTAAATCTTTTTTTTTGAGACAGAGCCTCAAGCTGTTGCCCTGGGTAGAGTGCCATGGATCACAGCTCACAGCGACCTCGAATTCCTGGGCTCAAGCGAGTCTTCTGTCTCCGGCTCCCAAGTAGCTGGGACTATAGGCGCCCGCCACAACGCCCGGCTGTCTTTTGGTTGCAGCCGTCATTATTGTTTGGCGGCCAGGTCTGGATACGAACCCGCTAGCTCAGGTGCATGTGGTTGGCGCCTTAGACGCTTGAGCCACAGGCACCGAGCCGCCTCTAAATCTTTTACAAAGGGAAGGAAGCAAAGCTACTGGAGGAAGACATTATTTTTATCATATTGATAGCAAGCAAACCTGTCCTCTGCTCTGAATAGAGGTTCTGTCACTATCTTCAAAGGTTGTTCACTGCGGGCGGCGCCTGTGGCTCAAGGGGTAGGGCGCCGGTCCCATATGCCGGAGGTGGAGGGTTCAAACCCAGCCCCAGCCACAAACCAAAAAAAAAAAAAAAAAGGTTGTTCACTGCATATATCTCCTTAAAAATAGAATCTGGAAAAGGGCAGTTATTACCTCTGTTTGTAAGACATACGGAAATGTTAACACCTGGCTATGTTCCTATAGCTCTATGGTAGAGCACTGGCCCCATGCACCGGCTGGGGTGGGGGTGGGGGTGGGGGTGGACGCTGCTAAACAAAAATACAATCCCCAGCCGGGACCTGCTAAACAAAAATACAACTCTGGCCCAAGAAATGTTAAGACTGATTGTGTCTGTCTCACAATAGGCATATATATATTTTTTATTCCTTTTTTTTTTTTTTTTTTGTAGAGACAGAGTCTCACTTTATGGCCCTGGGTAGAGTGCCGTGGCCTCACACAGCTCACAGCAACCTCCAACTCCTGGGCTTAAGTGATTCTCTTGCCTCAGCCTCCTGGGTAGCTGGGACTACAGGCGCCCACCACAACGCCCGGCTATTTTTTTGTTGCAGTTCAGCTGGGGCCGGGCTTGAACCCGCCACCCTCGGTATATGGGGCCGGCACCTTACCAACTGAGCCACAGGCGCCGCCCTATATTTTTTATTTATTTTAATTAATTTTTTAAATTATTTTTTTTATTTTAATTTTATTATTTATTTATTTTTTTAGAGACAAAGTCTCATTTTGTCACCCTCGGTAGAGTGCCAGGGCATCACAGGTCACAGCAACCTCCAAGTCCTGGGCTCAAGCTATTCTCCTGCCTCAGCCTTCCAAGTAGCTGGTACTACAGGCGCCTGCCATAAAGCCCGGCTATTTTTTGTTGCAGTTTGGCTGGGGCCGGGTTCGAACCCGCCACCCTCTGTATATGGGGCCAGCGCCCTACTCCCTGAGCCACGGGTGCCGCCCTTAATTTTTTTTTTTTTTTTTAGAAAGCAGCCACGCTGAGAATGAGCCCAGTGTGGTTAGTGTGCTAAGACATGCACTGCC
This sequence comes from Nycticebus coucang, assembly GCF_027406575.1. NCBI lineage: Eukaryota > Metazoa > Chordata > Mammalia > Primates > Lorisidae > Nycticebus > Nycticebus coucang. The sequence goes on from NC_069783.1 coordinate 85,980,500, forward strand.
TGTGTAACTACTGGAGCTGACGAACCATCCGCCGCACCACGCCACTGGGCAAGATTCGTTTCTTGGCGGGTTTTAACAGTGAGAAACTGAGAGATGTGTACGTGGGCGTGCACGCGGCACTCTCTGCCCGAGTTCCGGGGACTTTCGCCTATGTAGAAGAAAGCAGGCATATATTTTTTTTTTTTGAAGTTTTGTTTTTAATATTAAAATTTTAATTGATATAACAGTTGTACATATTATGGAGGTACGCATGATATTTTGATATATGTATACACTGTACAATGATCAAATAAGGGGATTGAGATGGCTGTAACCTCAAACATTTACCTTTTCTTTATGTTAAGAACATTATAATTCTTCTCTAGTTCTTTTGAAATATATATGTTATTGTTAAATGCTACTCATGCTATCCAAGACAAGATCCTAATCTGGTTAAATTAAGGCTTCCGAGTGGGCAAGGCTAGGGGTGCCAGGCCTCACACCTTTCCTAGATTACCGGAACTTCTGATGGGAGCTACCAAAGGCAGTGGGCAGTAGCCCCCAGGCATATATTTTAAAGTGAAATTTATCTATCTATTTATTTTAGAGAGCTATTCAGTTTGAGAGGTGTGAGTATTTTGCTGGCTCCACAGAAAAATGTAAGTTTACATACTTGCACATACTTAAAGGAAACATTGAGACCGGGTGCATTGGCTCATACCTGTAATCCCAGCACTTTGGGAGGCCGAGGGGAAAGGATCACTTCAGACCAGGAGTTCAAGACCAACCTGGACAACACAGTCAGATTTCATCTCTACAAAAACAAAAACAAAAAATAACAAAGTTGGGGATGGTGGTGTAGGCCCTAGTCCCAGTTACTTGTGAGGCTGAAGCAATGGGTAGCTTGAGTCCTGGAGTTTGCAGTTACAGTGACCTATGCTTACAACACTGCACTCCAACCTGGGCAACAGGACAAGACCCTGTCCCTCACCCTAAATATGTACATACATACATACATACTCTAAGCTCTTTACATGTCAGATTTTAAAAAAATATCATGGGCTTAGCGCCTGTGGCTCAAGTGGCTAAGGGGCCAGCCACATACACCTAAGTTGGTGGGTTCGAATCCAGCCCAGGCCTCAAAACAACATTGATGGCTGCAACCAAAAAAAAAAAGCCCGGCGTTGTGGCGGGTCCCTATAGTCCGAGCTACTTGGAAAGCGGAGGCAGGAGAATTGCTTGAGCCCAGGAGCTGGAGGTTGCTGTGAGCTGTGATGCCACAGCACTCTACCCAGGGCAACAGCTTGAGGCTCTGTCTCAAGAATGAAGTAATAATGAAATGAAATGAAATGAAATGAAAATCATGGAAATGAAATGAAACGAAATGAAATGAAATGAAAATCATGGTGGTCCAGCAGGGTGCCTCATGCCTGTAATCCCAGCACTTTGGGAGGCCAAGGCAGGTGGATTGCCCGAGCACAGGAATTTGAGACCAGCCTGAGCAAAAGCGAGACCCCGTCTCTAAAAAAGAAAAAAAATAGATGGGCATTGTGGTGGGCACCTGTAGTCCTAGTTACTCAGAAGGCTGAGGATCGCTTGAGCCCAAGAGTTTGAGGTTGTTATGAGCCATGACGCCACGGAACTCTACTGAGGGTGACAAAGTGAGACTCTGTCTCAAAAAAAATCATGCTCTTCAAAAAATTATAGAAGTGGGTGGCGCCTGTGGCTCAAAGGAGTAGGGCGCTGGTCCCATATGCAGAAGTGGTGGTTTCAAACCCAGCTCTAGCTAAAAACTGCAAAAAAACCAAAAAAAGTTACAGAGGTTATATATATAACTGTTTTGGCCTAGTGCCTTTCTCAGGTGTAGATCTTTAACCACCCTGTGAATTTCTTCAGCAGTTAGTGATCTTTTCAGGGCTTCTACCTCATCTGTGTCAGTTGTTTATTTATTTATTTATTTATTTTTATCTGTGTCAGTTTTATTAATTGATATAGTCCTAGAAATTTTTCTGTTTCATCTAGATTTAATTATTTACTGTTCTATATACTGTTCTAAAATCCAGGAATTTATTAATTTATGTTATATTAAAATGGAGAACATTTTGGAAATTGGCAGAATATAATTTTAGATCTGGTTGAATCTCCCGATAAGGATACACTTATTCCAGTCTGTGCAACCCTGGATCTAACACCAACCCACCCTGTATAATGCTAAGATAGCAGAAACCTTTGGCATGGCTGGGTGCAGTGGCTCACACCTGTAATCCTAGCACTCTGAGAGGCCGAGGCGGGTGGATTGCCTGAGCTTACAGGTTCGCGATCAGCCTGAGCCAGAGCAGGACCTCATGTTTAAAAAGCTAGGTGTTGTGGCAGGTGCCTGTAGTCCCAGCTACTTGGGAGGCTGAGGCCAGAGAATTGCTTGAGCCCAAATATTTGAAGTTGAAGTTGCTGTGAACTGTGATGCCATAGTACTGTATGGAGGGTGACAAAGTGAGACTCTGTCTCAAAAACAAAATCTGGGCGGCGCCATATACCGAGAGGTGGTGGTTTTAAACCCAGCCCTGCCCAACCTGCAACAAAAAATAGCAGGCATTGTGGAGGGCACCTGTAGTCCCAGCTACTTGAGAGGCTGAGGTAGGAGAATCACTTAAGCCCAAGAGCCTAAGGTTACTGTGAGCTGTGACACCATAGCACTCTACCGAGAGCGACAGAGTGAGAATCTGTCTCTTAAAAAACAAACAAACAAAAAAAAAAAACATCTGGGCGGCGCCTGTGGCTCAGTGAGTAGGGCGCTGGCCCCATATACCGAGGGTGGCGGGTTCAAGCCCGGCCCTGGCCAAACTGCAACAAAAAAATAGCCGGGTGCTGTGGCGGGCGCCTGTAGTCCCAGCTGCTCAGGAGGCTGAGGCAAGAGAATCGCGTAAGCCCAAGAGTTAGAGGTTGCTGTGAGCCATGTGACGCCACGGCACTCTACCGGAGGGCGGTACAGTGAGACTCTGTCTCTACAAAAAAAAAAAAAAAAATCTGTGGCATGTGAAAGAAGCAAGATTGATCATTCCTTTCATATTGACATTCAGTTTTCCAGTTAGGCAAGTGTAAAAAGGGAAGAGCTTGGATAATAGTAATGTGTTATAAACTTTATCTTGTAATAACTAATAGCAATTTCCATTCTAGATATGCTGTTCCTATTGGAGAAAATCCAGACCGCCTCTAATATCTGGTAAAGAAGTACTGATAGGACAATGTTTTATTTTGCTGCATCCAATAAACAGAAAATTACGGGTAGTTTGTTTTTGTTAGGTAGGTATGGCTACCGAGGCCCCCTGCCTTGCTGGATGGCATGCTAATTCTCTAAGGGTTTAATCTGCCAGTAACTTTACCATTTTATCAACCCACAGGACATCATGATAATAATCTCCACTAGTGACAAATTAATGTAGAGCAAAAAGTAACTGCCTATATATGTTTTTATAAGATATACAGATGAGAGGAAGCAAAAAAAAAAATCTTCAGAAACTTACAGGGCTGTGACCTAGTGAAGTTTATGCTTGACAAAATATCCCCTCTAACATAAAACAAAAAAAATTCCAATAAACTACACCCCTATAACTAAGAAACACAATGCCTGATGGGTCAACATACACAGTAGTATCCCTTATCTGCAGTTTTGCTTTTCACAATTTCAGTTACCTGCCATCAACTGAAGTCCAAAAATAGACACGTGCACTACAGTATAAGAAGATGCTTTGAGAGAGAGATATTATATTCACTTAACTTTTATTAACGGTATATTGTTATAATTGTTCTATTGTATTAGTTATTGTTGTTAATCTCTTACTATGCTACTTTATAAATAAACTTTATCACAGGTTAAGTGTGTATAGGAGAAAACATAGTCTATATAATGCTCAGATCTATGAGCAATTTCGGGTATCCTCTGGGGTCTTGGAATATCCCATGCAGACTAGGGGAACTGTAGTACACATGTCTGTCCTGCTCCAAGGGTGAATGCACAATCTGATGTCCTTGAGTGGAGCCCAGAGAAAAATAAAGCTCTGCACCTTACCCCAAAGTGCATCATGAATAGTTTTATCGCCTATTTCAACATGTTATATGTATGCTTCTTCATGTGTCCAAAGATTAGAAAGCTGTATGGAGTCTGGTAAGCGTTAGGAGGAGAATGGTTGTGGAAGTTAAAAATTTTAGAATAGGTTGGGTGAAGTGACCTGTAATCCTTGCACTCTGGGAGGTTGAGGCAGGAGGATCCCTCAAGGTTAGGAGTTCGAGACCAGCCTCAGCAAGAATGTAACCCTGTTTCTACTAAAAATAGAAAAATTAGCCAGGTGTCATGGTGAATGCCTATAGTCCCAGCTACTCGGAAGGCTGAGAAAAGTAGGTTTGCTTGAACCTAGGAGTTTGAGGTTGCTGTGAGGTAAGCTGATGACCCAGCACTCTAGCTTGGCCAACAGAGTGAGACACTGTCTCAAAAAAGAAAAAAAGTCATGCACAGTGGCTCACGCCTGTAATCCTAACTACTCTGGGAAGCCAAGGAAGGATAGCTTGAGCTCAGGGTTCGAGACCAACCTGAGCAAAAATTGAGACACCCCACTCCCCCATCTCTACTAAAAATAGGCAAGAAGATTGCTTGAGCCCAAGAGTTGGAGGTTGCTGTGAGCTATGATGCCATGGCACTCTACCCAGGGCAACAGTTTGAGACTCTTTTTTTTTTTTTTTTTGGCCGGGGCTAGGTTTGAACCCGCCACCTCCAGCATATGGGACCGGCGCCCTACTCCTTGAGCCACAAGCGCCGCCCCAGCTTGAGACTCTTATCTCTAAAAAAAAAAAAAAAAAAAAAAAAAATTAGAATGAAAGTATGCTCTCTTTAGTATTTAACTTTTCTCCTTTTAAGATACAGCTGCTATCCCCAACAATAAAAAAAAAAAAAAAAAAAAAAAGATACAGCTGCTAGCCAGGGCATGGTGACTGGGGCCTATAATCTTAGCACTGTGGGGAGGTGCTAATCCACCTCAGCTGGTGGATTGCTCAAGCTCTGGTGTTTGAGACCAGCCTGAGCAAAAGCAAGACCCCATCACTAATAAAAATAGAAAAAGAAAAAAATATCTAGCAGGGCTTTGTGGCAAGCGCCTTTAGTCCCAGCTACTTTGGAGGCTGAGACAAGAGGATCAGTGTCTGTGGCTCAAGGGCTAAGGCGCCATATCCACCTGAGCTGGCGGGTTCGAATGCAGCCCGGGCCTGCCAAACAACAATGATGGCTGCAACCAAAAAATGGCTGGGCGTTGTGGCGGGCGCCTGTAGTCCCAGCTACTTGGCAGGAGGAGGCAGGAGAATCGCTTGAGCCCAGGAGTTGGAGGTTGCTGTGAGCTATGATGCCATAGCACTCTACCCGGGGCGACAGCTTGAGGCTCTGTCTCAAAAAAAAAAAAAAAAAATTGAAGATGTCTATTCAAAACTCTATTTAACAGCTACTCAGGAAGCTGAGGCAAGAGAATTGCTAAGCCCAAGAGCTGGAGGTTGCTGTGAGCTGTGACACCACAGCACTCTACCGAGGGCAACAAAGTGCAACTCTGTCTTTAAAACAAACAAACAAAAAACTCCATTTAAGGGCTGTGCCTGTAACTCAGTGGGTAGGGTGCTGGCCATATACACCAGGGCTGGCGGGCTTAAACCAGGCCCAGGCCTGCTAAAGCAACAATGACAACAACAACAACAACAACAAAAATAGCTGGGCGTTGTGGTGGACGCCTGTAGTCCCCGCTACTTGGGAGGCTGAGGCAAGAGACTCACTTAAGCCCAAGAGTTCAAAGTTGCTGTGATCTGTGAAGGCACAGCACTCTACTGAGGGCGACATGGTAAGACTCTGTCTCAAAAAAAAAAAGGAAGAAGAAATAACTCCATTTAAAGAAGTCTGGAGTCTGATGCTTTGAACCAGAAAAGTAATGATGCTCTTTCTCCCGAAGAAGAAATAAAATGACCAGGAAACCAAGGAGTGGAGCTTGGGACCTCTCTTTTTTTTTTGAGACAGAGCCTCAAGCTGTCACCCTGGGTAGAGTGCCGTGGCATCACATGGCTCACAGCAACCTCTAACTCTTGGGCTTACACGATTCTCTTGCCTCAGCCTCCCGAGCAGCTGGGACTACAGGTGCCCACCACAACGCCCGGCTATTTTTTTGTTGCAGTTTGGCCGGGGCTGGGTTTGAACTCACCACCCTGGGCATATGGGGCCGGCGCCCTACTCGCTGAGCCACAGGCACTGCCCGAGAGATTTTAAAAAGAAAACAAAAAAAGGCTGGGCTCGGTGGCTCATGCCTATAATCCCAGCACTTTGGGTGGCCAAGGCGGGTAGATTGCTTGAGCTCAGGAGTTCAGGACCAGCCTGAGCAAGAGCAAGACCCCCATCTCCAAAACACAGCCAGGTGTTGTGGCAAGTGCTTGTAGTCCCAGCTACCCAGGAGGCTGAGCCAAGAGGATTCTGCACCTGGCCTACCCCATCTTAATTGATAAAAGTTAATATTCACCAAATAATAAGACAAGTTGAAGTCACATGTCTTCTAATGTGATTGATGAGAATAGACCAGTTGTTTGCAGAATGTCTTTCATCAATAATGTCAAATCATAAAAAGCATGGAAACTGAAGAACTATTCCAAATTGATGAAGACTTAGGAGACATGACGATTACATATGTGTGGTCCTGGAATTTGATGGTGGACCAGAAAGGAAACAGTGGCTATAAGAAACACTGTTCAGAGAACTAACAAAATTTGGAAAGGGTCTGTGGATTAATTGTGGTATTGTCTTATTATTTGTTTCCTTGTTTTGGTGGCTGTGCTGTGATTATGTAGCAAAGTAGCTGTCTTGAAGAAAATATATATACTGAAGTATTTACGAGTTCAGATAGAGAAAAGTAAAATGTCAGTGGAGAAGCTGGGTGAAGAGAACGTGGGATTCTTTTGTATTATTCTTGCATCTTTCCTATATGTACGGAATTATTTCAAAATAGGTAAAAACAAATAAGTAAAAAGATGAGCTGAGACCAGATTAAGGAGAGTAAGAAAGAAAGAGCAAAAGAAGAGTCTGACCAGAGGGCAAATTCTGAAATTGGTCCTGCATGCCATGAAGGCACTCACCTGTGAGCCACATCGGGGATACTGGACGCAGGTGGTCCTGCAGGAGGCTGAGACCCCCCAAAGAGGGCTAAAATTCTCACATTTTTTTCATAGCACTTCCCCTAACTAATAGCAAAAGTACGTAAATTCTCTTGGCAGGAAAGCCAGAATTCTCACATCAACTAAGTACATATATGTGAATTTGCAATGAAGGCAACTGACATTTAGAGGTATAAATCATAATAAATGACAACAAGTGGAAATAATGAATAGATTTAGACTTCTAAAGACTTCAGATATTGGACTTATCAGATATAGAATATAAAATATGTACATATTTCCAAAATAAAAGATGGGGCAGCACCTGTGGCTCAGTGGGTAGGGCCCCATATACCGAAGGTGGTGGGTTTGAACCCGGCCCCGGCCAAACTGCAACAAAAAAACGGCTGGGCAGTGTGGCGGGTGCCTGTGTTCTCAGCTACTCAGGAGGTTGAGGCAAGAGAATCGCCTAAGCCCAGAGTTGGAGGTTGCTGTGAGCTGTAAATCAAGGGCACTCTAACAAAAAAAAAAAAGAAAGAGGGCGGCGCCTATGGCTCAGTCCATAAGGCACCGGCCCCATATACTGAGGGTGGCGGGTTCAAACCCAGCCCGGGCCAAACTGCAACCAAAAAATAGCTGGGCATTGTGGCAGGTGCCTGTAGTCCCAGCTACTCGGGAGGCTGAGGCAAGAGAATCGCCTTAAGCCCAGGAGTTGGAGGTTGCTGTGAGCTGTGTGAGGCCATGGCACTCTACTGAGGGCCATAAAGTGAGACTCTGTCTCTACAAAAAAAAAAAAAAGAACAAAAAAAGAAAGAAACAAATTTTTTAAATTATTTTTATTTTTTATTTTATTTTATTTTTTTAAATTTATTTATTTTATTTTGTTTTACTTTTTGGCCGGGGCTGGGTTTGAACCCGTCACCTCTGGCATATGAAGCTGGCGCCCTACTCCTCTGGGCTACACGTGCCACCTATTTTATTTTAATTTTTTTTTTTTTTAGAAACAGAGTCTCACTTTATGGCCCTCGGTAGAGTGCAGTGGCATCACAGCTCATAGCAACCTCCAACTCCTGGGCTTAGGTGATTCTCTTGCCTCAGCCTCCCAAGTAGCTGAGACCAGAGGCGCCCCCCACAATGCCCACTATTTTTTGTTGCAGTTTGGCCAGGGCCGGGTTTGGAACTCACCACCCTCAGTATATAGGAACGGTGCCCTACCCACTGAGCCACAGGCGCTGCCCCAACACAAATTTTTTAAATGATAAATGTTACTGTTGGGTGGTGCCTGTGGGTCAAGGAGTAGGGCGCCAGCCCCATATACCGGAGGTGGTGGGTTCAAACCTGGCCCCAGCCAAAAACTGCAAAAAAAAAAAAAAAAAGTTACCGTTGAGGGTGGTGCCTGTGGGTCAGTGAGTAGGGCTCTGGCCCCAGATACCCAGAGTGGCTGGAAACATTCCCTGATTAAATGTAAGAAAGAATGGTGAACAAAGAAAGTGATTAACACTTAGGTAAATCTAAATAAAAACTGTCGTTATAAAATATTAAAAAATACTGATTAAGGACAAGGGCACCACTTGCTTTCCCTATCTCCAGTACTCCCATCCTTGTCACCAAAATCTGCCTTGGAACCCATTAGCCTGAATTTATTATGCCCTCTGTCCATTTAGTTGGTTATTAAGAAGTCTGAGACAGGGCGCGGTGGCTCACACCTGTAATCCTAGCATTCTGGGAGGCTGAGGTGGGTGGATAGATAGAGTTCACAGGTTCGAGACTAGCTGGAGAAAAAAGTGAGACCCTCCCATCTCTACTAAAAGTAGAAAAACTGAGGCAAGAGGATCTCTTGAGCCCAAGAGTTGGAGGTTGCTGTGAGGTATGATGCCACTGCTCTCTACTCAGGGTGACAGCTTGAGACTCTGTCTCAAAAAAACAACAAAACAGGAAGTCTGAGAAATCTCAGGGTTCCAAATCACCTGGATTCTCCTCCCTGTAAGTTTCTGTACATCCCTTTGTCTTATCTTAGCCTGTTTCTTTCCTCCTTGAACCTCCAACACTTCCTCCACTTTTCTTACTTAGATTTCCTACTTTCAGTGATGACTAGTAAGTCCTCTCATTCCCCATATCCAATGCATTACAATTATATTAGTTCTTCCTTCAAAATACATCCAGAATCTGTTACCAAGCACAGTGACTCATACCTATAATCCTAGCACATTAGGAGACTGAGTTGGGAGGATGGCTTGAGGCCACAAATTGGAGAGCAGCCTAAGCAAGAGAGATCCCATCTCTACAAAAAATAGAAAATGTAGCTGGGCATGGGGGTGCACGCCTATAGTCCCAGCTACATAGGAGGATGAAACAGGAGGATCAACTGGAGCCCAGGAGCTGGGGGTTGCAGTGAGCTTTGATGATGCCACTGTACTCTAGCCTGGGTGACAGAGTGAGACTCTGTCTCAAAAAGACAAAAAGCAACCCTCCTGCTCCAGGACCTGGTGAATGACACTACCCTTTGTCTGGTGCTTTAGACAGAACCTGTTGGTCACCTCAGACTCTTCCCTCTCCCTCCTCAACCACCACATTCAGGAAACCATAAAGTCTGTTCTTGCTGCCTCAAACCTCATTAGTATCCCTACGTTAGACTACTGTCACCTCTCGCTTGTGTCTCTATAGTAGCTTCCAGACTGGCCTCCTTAGAAAATCTTGTCCTGGCGGCACTTGTGGCTCAGTGAGTAAGGCACCGGCCCCATATGCCGAGGGTGGCGGGTTCAAACCCAGCCCCGGCCAAACTGCAACAAAAAAATAGCCGGGTGTTGTGGCGGGCGCCTGTAGTCCCAGCTGCTCAGGAGGCTGAGGCAAGAGAATCACGTAAGCCCAAGAGTTAGAGGTTGCTGTGAGCCATGTGACGTCATGGCACTCTACCCGAGGGCGGTACGGTACAAAAAAAAGAAAAAGAAAATCTTGTCCTGAGTTTAGCGCCTATAGCACAGTGGTAACGGTGCCAGCCACATACACTGAAGGTGGTGGGTTCGAACCAGCCTGGGGCAGCTAAACAACTGCAACAAAAATAGCTGGGCGTTGTGACCGGCGTCTGTAGTACCAGAGGCTGAGGCAAGAGAATCGCTTAAGCCCAAGAGTTAGAGGATGCAGTGAGCTGTGATGCAACGGCACTCTACTGAGAGCAACATAGTGAGACTCTGTCTCAAAAAAAGAAGAAAATCTTGTCCTTCCAGAGGATTTGCCATAGAAAACTCTATTTGAAACAAACATTTCATTCTTAAAATGAAATTAGAATTGTGTCTACTCTGTCCTGTTCTATACAATTATAATCACTTCATTGGCTTTACAGATGGCAGAACCACCTTCTGGCCTTCCCCAAGGCCCTTCCCGCCTCCAGGCAGCTTCTTCCAGTTCCTGGCAAGAGAAGAGCTGCAGCAGCTTACGTTCCTGCCTCTGCTCAGCTTATGTTCCTGCCTCTGCTTAGCTTCTCCCCCACCGACACCTGCTCTCTCCCTGCACCTTTCCCCTGTCCAGCCCCTACTCATGTCGGGGCTCAGGCCTCTCCCACATTGTCCCAAGGCCCCCAAACATTGCGCTGGTCAACACACTTGTCACCCTGCGGCTGGCCCTTTTGGTTCATCACCCCACAGGAATGCAAGCACAATCCTTGCTGCAACACTGTTTTTGGCTGTGTCTCCCAGTAGGTATAGTAGGCATCTAGTCAAAATTGTTGAGCTAATGCAGGGACACGAAATTCAGAAACATCAGAATGCATGTGGGCCAGGTGTGGGGGCTCATGCCTGTAATCCTAGCACTCTGGGATTGAGCTCAGGAGTTCGAGACCAGCCTAAGCAAGAGTGAGGCCCCATCTCTACTAAAAATAGAAAAACTATCTGGGCGTTGTAGTGGGTACCTATAGTCCCAGCTACTTGGGAGGCTGAGGCAAAAGGATTACTGAAGCCAAAGAGTTTGAGGTTGCTGTGAATTATGATGTCACAGCACTCTACTCAGGGTGACAGAGTGAGACTCTGTCTCAAAAAAAAAAAAAGTGCACTGTGACGCTGCCCCTTCAGAGACATCTTAGCATGTTCTATTTTGGAAGGGAGGGTTATTGCTACAGAAGTGCCATCTCCACTACTTTAGCAATGGCAAAAATTCTTCAATGGTAGGAAACTTGTGTTCTTACTAGTTCTGGAATGAAGAAAGGCAAATCTAGCAGGATGCGTCCCCTCAGCGGGCAATGGAATAGGCAGGGGCTGGTGGCTGACATTGTTGACTGCATGGTGGTTAATCCCATTGAAGGAAATGTTTTTTAAAAGTCTTTGCTTAAGTGCAATCCTTCTGCTCTTACCATCAGTCTGCAGAGAAAGGTGCACTGTAACAGCTGCTACGGGTGTTTTCTCACATTTCCCAAAACCTAGGAAAGGGGGAGAACTTGAAAGTCTTCTAGCTGAAACAAATGCTGGGGGGCAACTGAAGGGTTGATGATCAAAGACTCCAGGTGTCTGGCGGAGACTCTCGTCTCCTGGAGAATGCAGGGGAGGTATGAAAGTGGAAAGGGGGAAGTAGTGTGTGGGGAAATGGGGACGGCTGAGTTCTAAATCCAGGCTAAACATAGCAAAAATTCTTGGGAGTTTGCCCATCATTTAAAACTGAAGGAGAAAAATAACTTTTTCTGTACCCAACAGTGCCAGAGTCTGGCAAGGGAGGTGTATCAGGAATAAAAGTCATGGGAACATGGATGCTCTGTGCATCTGGAGGAGGAGCAACATGCTTTTCTATTAGGGTCATAGGTTTTCTTTTTAAAATAGGATGAGACAGACATGAACAGGGTAACCTTTGAGTGTAGCTATATGTGAATCACACTATGACTCCCCTGGTTCCTCATGTTCTGCTTAGCTTTTACCCCAGAAATATTAAATTATTAAATTATTAAAATAATGTTTTATCATATATAAATTTTTTTTTGAATCAAAGACTTGCTTAAGGAAGGAAGAAAAAGCTATAAAATGTGCCTGTAGATGTTGATGGAAGTGAGTGGGGGTTAAGATGTTCAGGGACAGCTGTGCCAAAGGAGGGCCTTAATATGAAAGCCAGAGAAAATGTGGGGAATGAAGCTCTGGTGGTGGAAGGAACGAAATCAAAGACCCTAAAAAAGAAAAGTTTGGAATGTCCGAGGGGCTGCAAAGTGGTGAGTGGCTGGAAGCATGTAAGGCAGAGTGAGTTGGGCAGCTAGTTTATGCAGCACCACAGAAGAACCTGGGAGTTTGCTGTTAACAGAACTTTCCAAAGGATTCTAAGCAGGAAAGTACAGATTCAAATATCATGCTGGCTTCCAAGTAGCAAAAGACCTTGGAAGAGAGGGACAGATGAAGAGTGAATAGAAAGGAACCAGGAGCCAAGGCTGGAAGTCCAGAGAGGCTGCTGCCGTCCTCCAGGCATGAAATTCCATAATGGCAGGTGAACTGCTGAGAGGCCACGGTCCAGTCTGACTGTGAATGCCAGACCAAAGAGTTCTTATTTCAGGGTTGATGTGGGTGAGAAACAGAGACAGAGGAAGCAAAATAAGAGTTAGTAGATGTTTGGTGCATCGGTTAACTTACTCACTTGGTAAGTGTTTGATGAATGAGCAAACTTTCCTTTCCTTTGAGATTTCCACAGCTTCCTGATGCCAGCTGTTTGCCAAGATTCCTAACTCTGTCTTTTGTGTGTGTGCGTGTGTGTGTGTTTTGGCCGGGGCTGGGTTTGAACCCACCACCTCTGGCATATGGGACCGGCGCCCTACTCCTTGAGCCACAGGCGCCGCCCCCTAACTCTGTCTTTACCTTTCTATAATCCGAGCCTAACGTGCTCACCTCTCAGTATGTTTGGAGAAGAAAAAGATAATATTGACATCAAACTTTCTGAGAAGAGATAAATGGAGTGGACACAGTCTTCTTGGTGTTACTTCTGGGCAAACAAACAAGTTGGTATTGACTGTTTGACAAGCCCGTACGGTAGATTTTGCTGTTGTCCATTTCACCGAGAAAACACAAATCAGGGAGTTTGTGTAACTGAGCTGCAGTGCCTGCAGTGCCTCCTTTAATTCTGCCCAGGTACGCAGAATTAAAGGTGAACAGTGGTGGGAAGGGGCTGGTTGGCATCATCCCTGCAACAAAGGGGAAAGAGGTAGTTGTGCTTGCTAATGCCTTGCTTTCTTTTTCTTTCTTATTTTTTTTGTAGAGACAGAGTCTCACTTTATGGCCCTCAGTAGAGTGCCGTGGCCTCACACAGCTCACAGCAACCTCCAACTCCTGGGCTTAAGCGATTCTCTTACCTCAGCCTCCCGAGTAGCTGGGACTACAGACGCCCGCCACAATGCCTGGCTATTTTTCTGTTGCAGTTTGGCCGGGGCCAGGTTTGAACCCACCACCCTCCATATATGGGGCCGGCGCCTTACCGACTGAGCCACAGGCGCCGCCCAGCTAATGCCTTGCTTTCTGATCCCCACACGGAGCAGAGAGATCCCTGTATTCTGATTTATGTAATGTGTTGCAAGGGGGAAACTGAGGAGCAGGGCACCCAACACACTTGCAGCCTTGAATCTCCTTTAAAGTGCAATGCCAAGAAGTTAGTCTTTCCTCCCTGGCTGGGGGCTGGAAGCTGGGAGCCAGGAGTGCTGATGCTGAGTGCTGATGCTGAGGCTAGCTTGGCTGAAATGCACTGGGGTCCTGGAAGGGTGATGGGGAACTGACTTTTTAAGGCCTCTGGCCTTAAAGCACAGTGGCTTTGCATCCCTGAAATCACCCTGGTCTGCTTCTTACCTGCAGGACTTGCAGCCTCTCAGCAAGACTGGGGAGCTGTCTGTTACTCTTCCAGGAGGTTAGGCCATTCTGCCTCCCCTACGGGAACCTCATAGCTATGTGGGGGAAGGTCAGACCAGCCATGGACCTTCTCTGCCCTGGGCACATATTATTGGCCCTTGCCATGGTTGCAAGGGGTTGACTCTCTTTTTGTGAGTAGTGAGCAACTTAAGTCAGAGAATGGGTCTTAGTCATCTAAGTATCCTGCAAGCCCAGTGCTGGGCATGGTGCCTGAAGGGGGTTTGCTGAGTCAGTGGATACACTTCCTGTGAGTCCAAACTCCCTAACATCTGGCTTCCCTGGGCAGCTTCAGACCTGGAGACCTAGATTGCTGCCCTGGGTGCCAGCCGATCCTGAGGGGGAGGACATGCCCAGGGGAAGTGTTTTCCCTCCCTCCTGCTGACCTTCCTGTGTGATTCCAAGGAAATGCCTGGGGAGGGAACATCACTGAACTGGGGGGCAGGAGCCTGGGTTCCAGGCCCAAGTCTGCAATCAACCAGCTGGGTGGCCTTGGGTAAATCGCTTAACCTCTCTATGCCTCTCCTTTCTCCACTTTGAAATGAAGAGGTACTATAATAGTAGGTTAAGTGTGGGGCGGCTCTGACATTATATAGCCTAATTTCAAATCCCTGTTTGACCTCTTACCTGAGCACACACTTTAAATCTGTGACCATGTGACCATGACCCACTCATTTAAACTTCCCTGGGCTTTATTTTATGGCCTTAGTATTCTCTTTTTATTTTTGCAGTTTTTGGCCGGGGCTAGGTTTGAACCCACCACCTTCGGCATATGGGGCTGGCGCCCTACCCCTTTGAGCCACAGGCGCCGCCCTGGCCTTAGTATTCTCATTGGCGAGATGGATAATAACCACATCTACTTCACACAATTATTGAGATGTTAGTACAGCTATTTTATACTTAATATACGTGTTTTCTTTTTTTCTTTTTTAAATTATTTTTTTAGAGACAGGGTCTCTGTGTTGCCTAGGCTGGACTCTTAACTCCCAGATTCAAGAGATCCTCCTGCTTCAGCTTCAGCTTCTTCTTTTTTTTTGTAGAGACAGAGTCTCACTGTACCGCCCTTGGGTAGAGTGCCGTGGTGTCACACAGCTCACAGCAACCTCTAACTCTTGGGCTTACGCAATTCTCTTGCCTCAGCCTCCCGAGCAGCTGGGACTACAGGCGCCCGCCACAATGCCCGGCTATTTTTTTGTTGCAGTTTGGCCGGGGCTGGGTTCGAACCCGGCACCCTCGGCATATGGGGCTGGCGCCCTACTCACTGAGCCACAGGCGCCGCCCCAGCTTCAGCTTCTTAAGAAGCTGGGACTACAGGTGTGTGCCACCATGCCTGGCTTTTAATATGTTTTTCAAGACAGTGCCCTGGCACCTGATAAGTGAGTTATTATTTGAGTTATATATTATAATATTTGTCTTTATTAAAATGATAAAGGACTGTTCCTCATGCCCCCCAATGTTTTGGTGATGTTCCCTTCACATCACGAATAAAAGTGCTGGGAGGAACTCAGTAGTTATCTGATCTTTTCTGGCCTTTTTTTGTTTTAAAATCTGACAAGAAATTCCTCTTTTTTTTTTTTTTTCTGGCTGTGCTAGCTCTTAGCCACACACCCCAGCTGACAACTTTCCATGACAAAGGCAAGACCGCTGGGTCTCTAGCCCCGGAGTCTGCAAATCTCCTGCCTCAGGAAAACATGAGGGGGGGCGGGGTTCTTTTTCATTAACAACCTTAAAGTTTTAACTACTAGAGCAGCTAAAAATCCCCAAACTGGTTAGGCTCTGAAGATTTAGGATCTTTCCAAATTCTGGAAAATCTCTGGAAGGAAGGAGGCATAGTTTGGTAATTTGCTCTGAAGTTCAGCCATGTGGCCAAAGCTCATTGCAGCCTGTCCTGGGAGGGACTTGTGAGCACCCTCGGGAGGTGAAGGGAGGGAGGAGAGGTGCAAATGCTTACAGTTTTTGAAGCCTCTGGGGTGCCCTGGCTGCCCTTTTTTCCAGTAAATTCAAGAATGGGATGAGGACCTAGGTGTTAAGAAGGAGATCTGAAACCTACTTAGTAATTCCTCCCTGTCTCCTCTGCCCCAGTCTTATTTTGAATGGCTCGCTAGGTCCTAGGAGGCTAGAAGGCAACCAACATGAAATTATAAATGGTCCAAATGGCTTCAGCCTGGTGGGCAACTCAGACATCAACTCCCAACCCCCAGGGAAACCCCAGGGAGAAGGTCCCCTAACTATGTGCCACCAGACCACAGCTTTTCCTCTGAACTGTTCCAAATAACAGAAAATAAAATCTAGCTCAGATCCGGAATTTCTGACCCAGTCAGTTCCCAGGCAGAAAAGATCATGGATGTAGAGAATCAGTACTTACTGGGGGCTGGTGCAGAATTTGACCTGAAGCATCTCTGGTCCCAGGAGCCTCCACCTTTTTTTTTTTTTTGAGGCTGTGCCTCAAGCTGTCACCCAGGGTAGAGTGCTGTAGTGTCACAATTCACAGCAACCTCCAACTCTTGGGCTTAAGCGATTCTCTTGCCTCAGCCTCCCAAGTAGCTGGGACTACAGGCGCCTGTCACAATGCCTGGCTATTTTTTTTTTTTTGGTTGTAGTTGTCATTGTTGTTTGACAGACTCAGGCTGGATTCGAACCCGCCAGCTCTGATGTGTGTGGCTGGCGCCTTAGCCGCTTGAGCTACAGTCTCCCCTACCCTTTTTTTAAAAACCAATGGCCAGTGGGAATTTCTTCACTAGGTTCTTCACTGGAGATTTGCCATACCACACCCTCTCCAGTCCTGGGAGTGGGGAAGGAGCCAACCAGCTGTCCTTTGTCTTTATCTGAGAGATCAGAATGGGTTCTTCTCCTTCATTTTGTCAACATAAATGGCATTGTTCTGACTTTTTTTTTTTTTTTTTAATGAGACAAGAGTCTCACTTTGTTGCCCTTGATAAGTTCCAGGGCATCATAGCTGGAACTTATCAAGGGCAACAAAGACTCTTTCGCAGCAACCTCACTCTTGGGCTCAAGTGATCCTTTTGCCTCAGTCTCCTGAGTAGCGGGGACTGCAGGTGCCCACCACAACACCCAGCTATTTTTAGAGACAGGGTCTCACTCTGGCTCGGGCTGGGTTTTATATTTTTATTTTAGAGAGAGTCTCACTTTATTGCCTTTGGTAGAGTGCTGTGCCGTCACAGCTCACAGCAACTTCCAACTCCTAGGCTGAGGCAATTCTCCTGCCTCAGCCTCCCAAGTAGCTGGGACTACAGGCGCCTGCCACAATGCCCGGCTGTTTTTTTGTTGCAATTGATTAGCTGGCCTGAGCCAGGTTTGAACCCACCAACCTCGGTGTATGCGGCTGGTGCCGGAACCACTGTGCTATGGGTGCTGAGGCTCTCCAATGTCTATTTTTTTTTGTAGTTTTTGGCAAGGGCTGGGTTTGAACCCACCACCTCCGGCATATGGGGCCAGCACCCTACTCCTTTGAGCCATAGGCGCCACCCTCCAATGTCTATTATTTGACACTTTATGTCCATGTGTATACATTATCAAATGCATTTTAATCATGTATATTTCTTCCCAAGAAACCCGTATGCCTGTGTCTCACCCTTCCTCCTATAAAAGTTTATTATTGTTTGGTCAAGTTAATATAAATATTTATTTATATATTTATGTAGAGTCTCACTCTGTTGCAGTGGGTAGAGTGCTATGGTGTTATAGCTCACTGAAACCTCAAAGATCAGGGCTACAGTGATCCTCCTGCCTCAGCCTCCTCAGTAGCTGGCAATACAGGTGCCACCACCACACCTAGGTAATTTCTTTTTTTTTGAGACAGTCTCACTGTTTTCACGGGCTGGAGTGCATCATAGCTCACAGCAACCTGTAAGGCCTAGATATGAGTGATCCTTTTGCCTCAGCCTCCCAAGTAGCTGGGATTACAGGTGCTCGCGACAATGCTCAGCTAGGTTTTCTATTTTTAGTAGAGATGGGATCTTGCTCTTGCTCAGCCTGGTCTTGAACTCCTGAACCAAGCAATCCACCCACCTTGGCCTCCCAAATTACGAAAATTACAGGCTTGAGCCACTAATACAAATAATTTTAGATGCCAGGAAAGAAGCTACCCTAAGAATCTACAACCAGGAACTAAAATATTGAAGTATTACATTCCCTCCAGTAGATCTTAGTTCTGAGAAATGTCTCAATTATTGAGTTGCTGCTCTTGCTAGTGACTGATTTCCTTTAGGAGAAAAGGTACTGCACCGAAATTGTCTTGTACCAGAACTCCAGAGGTCTGTTTATTTGGGGCTCAACCACTAGCTCTAGGACCGAGGACTTTGGTGACGAGAGAAGGGGGAAGGTTTGTTTCCTTTCTGGCAAATTATGGGCATTGGGCTAGATCAGTGGTTCTTAATGGGGTATAATCTTGAACCACCCCCACCTCTTGCCCAGGAGTCCATTTGGTGATACCTGGAGATACTTTTAGTTATAGCTGAGTGGGTGCTGTTTCTAGCATCTAATGGTAGAGACCGGGAATGTTGCTGAATACCTTTCGGGGGAGAATCCCCAACCCCAGACATCAATAGTGCTGATGCTGAGAAACCCAGGTTTAGGTCATCATTTGGGTTCCTGTTGGTAAGAGTCAGCTTCCATCTATTTCTTTAGAAATGGGCTGCCCGCAGCCCCCCAGCCCACACTCAAGGCTACAGTTATGAGGTGTGAGGCCTCACAGCACCATTTCCCTCCGGAACATAATTTGTCTGATAACACTGAGATTAGTTTAATCAAGTAACAGAACCATTACTCTTAGAAATAAATGAAACACTCATATGCTGATAGACCCTCCCTAAGAGCAGTTGTTTTTATTGCAGCTGACATGGGTAGGTAAAATATACATATATATAAAAAAATCCATCATCCACCTTCCACAGAGTTCCTGGAGTGGCTTCAGTGCACACAAAGCCACTCATCAATATTCCTGTAGGACAAAGAAGCTTAAGACAAGAAAGCAATGATGCCCAAGAAGCCAGAAGTTATCCCACTTAAAAAAGTTTATTTCATGTGATTCTTCTCAGCATGCAGTGTTCTTTCTTGGGAATTTTTTTTTGATGCCCTGGTTTACATTATAAATTAATTTACAAATATAGAATTGTGTTAGAAACAATTATTTATAAAAGTCCATATGATTTCTCATATACAAAAACATCCATAGAAATTGTTTTTTGTACACATAGTATACGGGTTGGTAGTCTCTTTGGCTGTCTTTCTGCATAATATTAAAAAAGCAATGGTGATGTACTTTGTGCCTCAAAGCTATTTAAAAAAATAATTTTCTGTATGTATATTTCAAAATAAAACATTTTTCTAAAATAATGCCATTAGAGTCTTTTTGAAAAAGAATACACAGGGAAAAGTTAAAAAAATTTCTTTACAATGTGCTTGTATTCCTTTTTCTAAAACATTAAAACCCCAAACTAGCCTTGCTCACATCAGAGATTTAAAAACATATCTTCTCTCATTGTTGCAGGGAAAAAAATAAAACACAATACAAATGCAACTCAGGATGTTTTCTTCATCTTACTGGAATATCACTCCCACAAATTCAATAACTAGTCTCATTTTAATTAACCTTTCCGTTAATTCTGTCATTCAACAAATAGGTGAGTCTACTGTGGACTAAGCACTGGAGGGATGACCATAAAAATTATTCAAAAGAAGACAGACCTGAGAAGTGAAAGGGAGTGCTGACATAAATACTAAATACAATTATCTCTTTTTTTAAATTCGAAAGCCAGTCAAGTTAAGCAGTGGGTGTGGAGAAGGAACAAAGAAATCTGTAACTGGTTGCAATAATTAGTTGTAAACATCATGCACTCCGATTAGCCTCTTTTAAAACATTTTGACCAAAAATATTATATTAAAACTTACAAAACGCCATTTAAAAGCTATTTTAGTAAAATTCTATCGAACTTTGTTAGAAAATGAAATATCCAGGACACAGACTAAAAGGGACTGGATGTCAGGCTGACCTTCATAAACTGGAACAATGGTCACCCAGAGGTGATACCCCACCTTTGCTGCTCAGGGAAACCTATCAAATGATTTGTTTTTCAGAATCTTTGGTCAAATGAGATTAGTTCCATTCCTACCCCTACATATTATAGTTGTGTCTGCCTATGGAAGTTGGCTTCTTGGGTTTTCAGGAACTAGAACACAGAGGTTACAAGCACCAGTGCAGGAGCAAGACTGCCTGCATCAGCCCCTGACTCTATGGTTTACAATCTGTGTGACTTTGGGTAAGCTAACTAACATCTTGGAGTTTTGCTTCCCACATATGGAAAATGAGGAGTGGTAATACAACGTAATACCTACCTTCCAACGGTGCCATGCAGATTAAATGAGTTAATACATTCCTAGTGTTTAGAACAGTGCCTGACACAAGAGGCTGGCTGCATGTGGTTTTATTGCTATTAGTAACTACCATGTACCAGACAGAGGTGACTTGAGAGCTTGTGATAGCTCAAAGGTTTGTGGTATTGCCTTGTAAGGCATGATAAAAAGCTTTAATAAGAGGCAAAGGATGGCTTGGCACCTGTGGCTCAAGCGGCTAAGGTGCCAGCCACATACACCTGAGCTAGTGGGTTCGAATCCAGCCCAGGCCTGCCAAACAACAATGACAGTTGCAACCAAAAAATAGCCAGGCGTTGTGGCAGGCTGTGGTCCCAGCTACTTGGAAGGCGGAGACAGGAGACTCACTTGAGCCCAGGAATTGGAGGTTGCTGTGAGCTGTGATGCTATGGCACTCTACCCAGGGAGATAGCTTGAGGCTGTCTCAAAAAAAAAAAAAAAAAAAAAAAAAAAAAAGAGGCAAAGGATGCAAAGTTGGAGGTTTCCTATAAAAATTGAGGTATCTGGGGAAGGAGGGGTTAGGTCACCTATTGGGTATGATATAGGGGTATATGGCACACTTTCTGGGTAAAGGACTCAACTACAACTCAGACTTTGGACTTTACCTTACAAATGCAAACAATGTAACCTAATCTTATGTACCCTCATATTAACCCAAAATTAAAAATAAAAAAATTCAGGTATCTGGGCTTGGTGCCTGTGGCTCAAGCGGCTAAGGTGCCAGCCACACACACCTGAGCTGGTGGGTTCTAATCCAGCCCAGGCCCGCCAAACAACAATGACCGGCTGCAACCAAAAAATAGTCGGGCATTATGGCAGGCACCTATAGTCCCAGCTGCTTGGAAGGCGGAGGCAGGAGAATCGCTTGAACCAAGGAGTTGGAGGTTGCTGTGATATCACAGCACTCTACCCAGGGTGACAGCTTGAGGCTCTGCCTCAAAAAAAAAAAAAAAAAAAAATCAAAATCCAGTTATCTGCCTTTTTTGAATAAAAATCAGAAAGCTGTCATTTGAGAGATAACCAGCTGCTCACAGTAGCCTTCAGCTGACCCGTCCCAACCACTCTCTACTGGTTCAGGTGCCAATTGCTGTTTTCTCAACCAGTAACTTTGCTGGCTTATGTTTTTTAACCACCTGTACACATTTGAGCTTGCAACCCTGGAATACAGTGATGAACAAAAAAAATGTGGTCCCTGCCACCCTGGGTTCCTATCCCAGAACAGAGTGAGGTGGCTTTCTCTTTAGGGAGGCTCATATGCAGAGAAATCTATAAAAGCTCACTGGCTTGTAGACAAAGTTATCAACCACACACTTGTTACTCAAAGGAGCACAAGATCTCCGAGGAACTCAGCAGAAATGCAGAACCTCAGGTTCGACTTGGAAGTTGCCTTCCAACCTAAATGTGTGCATACCGAGGTCCAAGAAGCACTCTCCTACACCTCAGAGCCCTCCCGGGGGTAGATGAGGCTGTTGACCATGCTGAAGTTGTAGAAAGGGCCACCGAAGGGGCTGTTCTGGCCCCCACTGGTGCTGGCAGGGAAAGGGCTGTAATAGGGAGATCTCTGGCTGCTGCTATTGCCTGTGCCATTACTCAGTTGCAAGGCATCTGGCGAGGTCTCAGAGATAGGGGTAGGGGGGAATGAGCCGCTGGAGGGCAGCTGGGCCCCCTGGATTCCTAGGTGGCGGCTGCCAGGGAGAGCTCGATGATGGGTGTTCCCACTGCTGCCGACACTCAAGTTACTGAGACTGCTGAAGAAAGTGTTGAGGCAAGGTGCGGAGGTGAGCATGGATCCTCCAGGGGAGGAAGCAGTACTCTTGGTGCCCTCGGGAGGCTCTGGGGACTGTGAAGGCCTCAGCAGAGAGGAGGGGCTGTCTGCTTCCGGCTTCCCACTTACTGCAGACCCTGTTCCTGAGGAGAGCCCTTCTGATTTTGATGTCCCAGCAGCCAGGGTGGAGCTGCTGCTGGCCTCAGAGCGGCGCTTTCGCTTCCGACGGAAGTTCCCATTGTCAAACATTTTCTCACAGTTTGGATCCAGAGTCCAGTAATTACCTTTCCCTGAGAAGATGAAAAAGAAAGACAAGTTGGAGGACCTATTTTATGCATGGGAGGCCAGCAGACCCTCAGTAAATGCTGACGAAGATGCTAAATCCACTTTATTAATTAAACTCATTGTCTTTGGGGAAGATTTTAGTCTTTGCTTCAACGAGAAATCTGGAAAAAAGATGTTCTGGCCACTTCCACTCTTCCTGGCTGTGTCTTTAGACCTAACTCTATTTCCCAGGCACTTGTGATTAAATCACTCAACCCCTTTCACTTACTCTAGAACCAACCAGGTGTGTACTCTTCCAAAAGCATGCAATTCTGATGCTACTTAAACTTGAGCCTCCATTTCTTTATTTATAAAACAAGGAAAAGAATAATATCCATCCATCTAGTAGATTGACCATGGGGATTAAATATTTCATCATAATAGCTGGCATGGCAGTAAACAATGAAAAGACAGTATTTATTATAATCATTCACTGACAATCCACAACTTCCACCTCTGAAAAAGGCAACCTCGAAATGACAAAAATTACTACTGAGCAATCAATTTTTTTTAACAATGGGCCGGGCATGGTGGCTCCTGCCTGTCTAGCACTCTGGAAGGCTGAGGCAGGTGGATTGCCTAAGCTCACAAGTTCAAGACCAGCCTAAGAAAGAGCCAGACCCCCATCTCTTAAAAAAAAAAAAAAAAAAAAAAAGCCAAGCATCGTGTCAGGTGCCTGTAATCCCAACTACTTGGGAGTCGAGGCAAGAAGATCTCGAGCCCAGGAGTTTGAGGTTGCGGTGAGCTATGATGCCAGGGTACTCTACTGGGGGCAAGAAAGTGAAACTGTCTCCAAAAAAAAAAAAAAAGTTTTAACAATGCATTGGATAGCATATATTTGGAGTATAAGGAAGCTCCTACAGCCTTCATCCCCTTATTTTGGGCAGGATCTGCCCCTTAAAATTTTGTAAGCCTTTCTTTTTGTGTACTGGGCAAATGTCAAACAACCTGGGCTTCATTTAATGAGTGCAATGACAGTTTTCTGCTTAGAAAATTTCCCTCACAGCAGAGCCTGTGGCTCAGTGGGTAGGGCACTGGCCCCCTATACCAAGGGTGGCAGGTTCCAACCAGGCCCCAGCCAAACTGCAACAACAACAACAAATAGCTGGGCATTGTGGCGGGCGCCTGTGGTCCCAGCTACTAGGGAGGCTGATGCGAGAGAATTGCCTAAGCCCAGGAGTTGGAGGTTGCTGTGAGCTGTGATGCTACAGCACTCTACCGTGGGCCATAAAGTGAGACTCTGTCTCAAAAAAAAAAAAAAGAAAAGAAGAAATTTCCCTCACTATTCAGCACAATTGAGATAGAAAAGATCCATCTCCCAACAGCTTTTTTTCAGTTTTGGCAAAAAAAATCTTTGATGTTTGGAAGTACTATTAAGAACTTACTTTGCAGTATGTGCTTTACATGACTAACCTCAGCTACTCCTCACAGCTCTATGGAGATATGCGAGATTACCGCCCCACTTTTCAGATAGGGAAAGGTTAGTACAGATTGGTTAGTAACTTGTTATTTATTCCCAGTTAGCCATAGTAGATCCAGGATTAAGCAGGCTGGCTCCAGACTCAGCATTCTTTATTTTTTCTTTTCTAACTTTTAAAGAACTTAAAAAAATTTCAGGGCTAGTTGATTGGGCAGGTGAGATGTTACAGACTCAGCACTCTTAAGTAACCAATGAAGATGCCTTCACAAACTACCATACTCTTCCCTGCACCCACTATCTCCACTAAACCATTTTGTGCAAATAGTTGCAGAGAAAAAAAAAATTATTTAACTACTATTTAAGCTATAATTCCTGTATTTAGCTAGTTCCACCTTAGTATCCCTACTTTGACAAGAAACTAGTCACAGATCCTTTTTTTTTTGAGACAGAGTCTCAGTTTGTCACCCTCGATAGAGTGCCAGGGCATCATAGCTCCCAGCAACTTCAAACTCCTGGGCTTAAGTGATTCTCTTGCCTCAGCCTCCCAAGTAGATGCCACAACCCCTTTTAGAGATCAGGTCTCACTCTGGCTCAGGCTGGTCTGGAACCTGTGAGCTCAGGCAATCCACTGCCTTAGTTTCCCAAGTGTTGGGATTACAGGCGTGAGCTACCGAGCCCAGCCCTAGTCACAGATCCTTTAACTTCTAGGGTAAAACCCAGAGTTTACATAACAATTAACATGATAATCTTGGGTGATTTGAAGGCCAAATCAGAAAGATATATTTTCTAGAACTGCACACCACTAGTTTAACCCCTAGCCACAAGTGACTATTGGACATTTGAAATATGGCTAATCCAAATTGAGATGTGGTATAAAATACACACAGATTCTGAAGACACAGCACATCTCATTAGTAATTTTTAATATATTATATGTTGGAACAATAGTGAGTTACCTAAAAAATTAATAAAAATAGGGTGGTGCCTGTGGCTCAGCGAATAGGGCACCGGCCCCAAATACCAAGGGTGGCAGGTTCGAACCCAGGCCTGGCCAAACTGCAACTAAAAATAGCTGGGCATTGTGGAACTGGGAGGCTAATCACCTAAGCCCAAGAGTCGGAGGTTGCTGTGAGCAAGGGTGACAAAGTGAGACTCTGCCTCAGAAAAAAAAAAAAAAATTAATAATGCAATCAATTTTTTTTTTTTTACCTTTTCAACGTGACTAGTAGAAAACTGACAATCATCCATGGTTTGCACTACGTTTCTATTGAGAAGTGCTGCTCTAAAATGACTTCAGGGATGAGCTTCAGAATATTTACATACTTTACACAAAATCCGGCATCTCTGTAATGTGTGACTAGGATAATTTCTTTTATTTTTCTTTCTTTCTTCTTTTTTTTCATTTAATTTTACTGTTCTTGCAAGCTATCTTTTCTTCTTCGTATCTCAATCCCTTTCCGCTTGCCTTGTCCTGGGCTCCTTCTGAAAACCTCCAGTAGAATTCAGTTTCACGTTAAGCATTATTTTCCTACCTCCACCCAGCAGGGCAGGTGGGAGAGAAAACTCCACGGTTCACGTGGCCCCCTCACTCCACGTGTTATTGGCCTTGACCGGAACGAAGCAAATTTAGCGTACTCTTTTCTAAATTTCGAAGCAGTTTAGATACCAAAACCACAATTTTCAGTAACTCGCTAACGTTCTCCCTTCCCTCTCTGCTCTGTCTCAGGACGTCCAGGCCCCTACGGTCAAATCCACCGCTCGGTCAGCGAGTCTCGGGAACCCGACGGAGGAAGAGCCCGGCTGGCCCGCGGTTCTCACGCTCTCTCGCCGCCTCTTCAGCCAAAAACACGACGGGATTCTCGGCTCACCTGAATCCCCTCCTAACCCTCCCTTATCTGAGAGATCACCGTCTTCCTACTCCCAGGCTTTCTTAGTAGACCTTCCCCTTCAGTGGCCCGATTACCCACACCCGGGGTGGCCTCCGGTTGGAGGACACCGACTTTTTCCTGCCTCTGCGAGGGGTGAGGGACCAGCTCCTCCTCCCCACGTCCTCCCTTCTGAGGACCGTCGGATACTTCTCTTTGTCCCCCGGGTTCTCCGAGCTGTTCCGCCGCTCGCTCCCACCCCCAGCCCCAGTGAGAACTCCTCGCACATCTTCAAGCCCGCCACCCTTTAGCACCTGCCCGGCCGCCCTCACCTGGGTCGTCCTCGTCGCGGGGCACTTTCTTGAAGCAGTCGTTGAGCGACAGGTTGTGGCGGATGGAGTTCTGCCAGCCGGCCTTGCTGCGCTGGTAGAAGGGGAAGCTGTCGGCCACGAACTGGTAGATGTGGCTGAGCGTGAGCTTGCGCTCGGGCGCGCTCTGGATGGCCATGGCGATGAGCGCCGAGTACGAGTAGGGCGGCCGCACCATCTTCATCAGGTCCTCGCGGCTGGCCATGGACAACCAGCCCAGTTCGCCCGGCGCCGCGGGCCCGGCGGGCGAGGCGGGCGCGGCGGCCGAGGACTGCGCGAAGGGCCGCTGCGCGCAGGCGAACGTGGCGGCGGCGGTCGGGGGCTGCAGGAAGGGCCCGGCGCCGGCCCCGGGGGGCGGCGGCGGCGGGGGCTGCGCGCCCAGGTACGCGGCGGCGGCGGCGGCTGCGGAGGGCGGGCCGCCCACGCCGGGCCCATTGAGCCACAGGTAGGGGTTGGCGGCGGCGGCCGGCGGAGCCGCGTACTCGCTCAGCCCGTACGGCGCCCTGGCGGCCGGGGGTGCGCCCGGGGTGGCGGCGGCGGCGGGTGGGGCCAGGCCGGGCTGCGAGTACACCCCGAAGTTGTCACCGCAGTAGAGGGCCATGTCGGAGGCTGTAGGCGGGTGCGGCGTGGCCGCAGCGAGGGGCGAGCGGGGCTGGGCTCGCCGCTCGGCCGAGAGCATCCCTTTGGGGGCCAACCCTGCGGCACCGCCTCAGCCCACGCTCGGCCCCTGGTGTTCCGGGCCAGACGGTGCGGGTACTCGCGGAGCGCCTGAGAGCCGTCCTCTTATACCCGTGCCCGGTGCGGCCCCACCCGGCCCTGCCCGCAGCCGGGCGGTGGCCTGCGGGCCGCATCTCACCACGCCCCCGCCCCGCCCCACCTGCCGCGCGCCCCGCCCCGCCCCGCCCGCGCACCTCCGCGCGGCTGGGGAGCCGGGGAGCCCGGCGCCTCCAAGTTTCAGGCCAGAAACACCAGCCCTTTCGTAGCCCACGTGCTATGAACGCAATACTAAGATAAGATAACAAATATTAAAACCCAAACAGTAGAAACGATTTCTAGAAAGTCTGTAAGTTAATTTTGGGTGGCCCCTCAGGCCACCTGCCTAGTCCCTCTTTGGTTTTCCTACCTAAGCCTCTAAGTCTAAACCTTTTTTGACCGAGTTATTGGATTCACGTCCCATATCGACTGATCCGCTCCCAGTTGAAAATCACAGATGTGATTTACAACCCTTCTGGGACTGTTCCGTGGAGCACACGAACCGGCGCTCTTGGTATGTCCCCTTCTCGTTGGAAATTCTGTGATCAGAGGAACGGAAATCTGTGTTTTATTTTTCTAAACCAAACTGTAAGTTCGTTCGCATTTGGGAAGCATTTTATGTCCAGTTTGTACGGTTTTCTGTTGTGATTTGCTATTTTCAAAAACAGAAGTGTGAATGTTGTCAAAGATCTAAATAAGTAGCTTCGGAATGCGCATCTTAAAGCAAAGCTTAAAAGTTTAAAGTAATTTAGACTCTGGAAGAAGCTCTCATACATATATATAAATCTCATCTAACGGGCAAGTGTATAACTTGCCCTCTGCTTTTGCTAAGTTTTCAAATGCGGCTCCCTACCTGGGAAAAACAAACAAAACCAGTAAAATACTGTGGCGGCTTCACATTCCAAGCAATCATTTATTGGATCAAAACAACAAGAAGAAGAAAATATTTTAGTAGTAAAAGTTTTCCTAAGTATGTTCTTTAAAGAGA
This sequence comes from Nycticebus coucang, assembly GCF_027406575.1. Taxonomy (NCBI): domain Eukaryota; kingdom Metazoa; phylum Chordata; class Mammalia; order Primates; family Lorisidae; genus Nycticebus; species Nycticebus coucang. The sequence continues at coordinate 86,008,367 of NC_069783.1, forward strand.
GTCTTCTTGAGAACTGGTAATTCAAAATATTTAATTATTCAGAACCTCGAATCTCCGGGACAATTTATTTTCATGATAAAGCTAATTACGTACTTTGGGAGAAATTTTGCCTTCTGGTGTCTCACCTCTTAAAAAATAAAATCCAGAGATATTTAATTAGTAAATTTGGATAACTAAAATGCAAATCATACCTCAAATGTAACTAATTAGTTGTATCTTCTGGGACCAGAAAGGAATTATTGTCAACCCTAAAGCATTGTTCCTATCTAATATCTTGTCAAGTGCTGTAGAAAAGAATGATGTTTGTCTTAATTGTATTTTGGTTCAAAGATCTAAATGTTTTCTTTATTTAGGTAAGCACCGTGCTTTTTTTTTCTTCCTACATGACCTATCATGGATTTGCTTGGTTTTGTTTTGTGGTTTCTCCTGGGAAGTTCATAAGGATAACTATAACCCAGAAACTTGGGAAGTATTTTTAAATAAGTTATTATGCCCAGATTGAATATATGTTCTTAAGTTTGAATGTCTAAAACTAAAAAGTGAGATTCCAAAAGAAAAGTTGGAAACCTAGAAGGCAATAAATTACGAAAAACGTGAACTCATCTCCCTTTACTAACTTATGTCCTTAAGAATATAATACTTCTGGGCGGCGCCTGTGGCTCAAGGAGTAGGGCGCCAGTCCCATATGCCGGAGGTGGCGGGTTCTAAACCCAGCCCCAACCAAAAATCACACACACACACAAAAAAGAATATAATACTTCTTTTTTTTTATTTTTATTTTTTTATAATACTTCTTATCTTTAGCAAATTGCTTACTTGTACATACTTTGTAATTTTGCAATTTTTCTTTAGAGTCGTAATTCTTAACACAGCAGCTCCAAATTATTCTGAATGAGAGGCCATGATTGCAGATTATTAATTCCTTGTTTCGATTAAAGGCTCTACCTCGTAAGAATATTTTGTTCCTTAATTGTACGTTATCTTTTGCGTACTTAAGTTTTATTCAAAAATGACAGAGCCCCCTAGCGACTCTTTGCCTCTGTTACCGGATACATCTCCATAGGGATCTGCGGGGTGGACAACCCCCTCTAGGGGTTTGGAAGTTACATTTCCCTATTTTCAATCACATTTTAATTAGATAAAATTATTCTTGGTCATGGCTTGAGTTATTGAATGTTAAAATTAAAATAATGTTTTTTGTTTATTTATTTATTTATTTTATTTTTTTGTCTAACTTTATTTATTTTTTTGTAGAGTCAGAGTCTCACTTTATGCCCCTTGGTAGAGTGCCGTGGCATCACACAGCTCACAGCAACCTCCAGCTCCTGGGCTTAAGTGATTCTCTTGCCTCAGCCTCCCGAGTAGCTGGGACTACAGGTGCCCGCCACAGCACCCGGCTGTTTTTTTGTTGCAGTTTGGCCGGGGCTGGGTTTGAACCCGCCACCCTCGGCATATGGGGCCGGTGCCCTACTCAATGAGCCACAGGCGCCGCCCTATTTATTTATTTTTATTGTTGGGACTTCATTGAGGGTACAATAAGCCAGGTTACACTGATTGCATTTTTTAGGTAAAGTCCCTCTTGCAAGCTCGTGTCTTGCCCCCAGAAGGTGTTTTTTTTTTGAGATAGAATCTTACTATGTCACCCTCAGTAGAGTGCCATCATAGCTCATAGCAACCTCCAACTCTTGTGCTTAAGCGATTCTCTTGCTTCAGCCTCCCAGTAGCTGGGACCACAGACCTGCCACAACTCCCAGCTATGTTTTGTTGCAGTTGTTGTTTAGCTGGCTGGGGCGGCGTTGGAACCGTCCGGCCTCCCTGTATGTGACTGGCACTGTAACCACTCAGCTATTGGCACGGAGCCTAAATGGTGTTTTCAATCCTGTTTTTTAACAAAATAAACTAAATATAAACTAAAGTAATTTGATGAACTTAAAAACATAAAAATTGTTTTTAAAATGCAAATTCTCTGTAATAATGTTTCGTAAAATTGTCTTTTCACAAGATGGTATAATTTAAGGCAATTGATTAATGCACCTATGCCAGTGTGAAATAAGAATAGACAGTTTCATGTTTTTATCACCAGAAAGTAAAACACTTTGGGAAACTATGCAACCAGAGAAAATATCTCATTTATTTTCCACTGCCATTTGGTAACATTCTTTTTTTTTTTAGTTTCATTTTTATTTTATTATTTATTTATTTATTTAGAGTCTCAGTCTGTCCCCTTTGGTAGAGTGCCATGGCATCATAGCTCACAGCAACCTCAAAGTCCTGACCTCAAGCCATTCTCTTGCCTCAGCTTCCTGAGTAGTTGGGACAACAGGTGTACCCACAACACCTGGCTATTTTTAGAGATGGGGGTCTTCCTCTAGCTCAGGCTGGTCTTGAACTCCTGAGCTCAAGTAATCCACTCGCCTCGGCCTCCCTGAGTGTTAGGATTACAAGCGTGAGCCACCAATAGACCCATATTATTTTTTAATTTAACTTGATTTAATTTTTTGAGACAGAGTCTCACTTTGGCGTCCAGGGCAAAGTGCCATGGCCTCAGCCTAGCTCACAGCAACTTCAAATCCTTGGACTCAAGTAATTCTCCTGCCTTAGCCTCCCAAGTGGCTGGACTACAATGCCTGCCACAATGTCTAACTAATTTTTTCTGTTTTTAGTAGAAACAGGGTCTTTCTCAGGCTGGTCTCGAACTCCTGAGCTCAAGGGCTCCTCCCACTTTGGCCTTCCAGGATTACAGGTGTGAGTCCTCATGCTTGGCCTATTTTATTTTATAAACAGCGTTATCTAGGCTGAAATACAGTGGCTATTCATAGGCACAATCTCCTTACCGACCAGCATGGAGTTTTGACTTGTTCCATTTCTGACGGAGGCTTCACTTAGGCAACCTGGTAGTCCCGTTTCCAGAGGATTATCATATTGATGCTGAATTTACTGCAGATACCTCATGGGCATACTGCACTCCACCCAAGAACTCTTGGACTCAAGCAATCCTCCTGCCTCAGCCTCCTGAGTAGCTGGGACAATAGGTGCACACCACCTCACTCCAGCTAACCTCAATTTTAGAAGTAAACGTTTAAGGCAAAGTTAATTTTACTTATAACTGAGATTTTTAAAGATTGTTTTATTATAATGCTTTATAAGAGTCCTTTGTGGTAATAATATTGACTATAATATTATTGTGGTAATAAAATAATAAAGGAATATTTTACAAACTGATGTCAAATATTCATTCATCTCTATTCTCCATCTATAAGGACTTCAGTTCTATTTTTTCTTATCTTCAAGACCAAGTAAAAATTCAACTCTATGAGGCTCCTCCTGTCATTAAAATTAATCATTTTTTCTCCATTGCTCCTTCAGAACACTGCTTGTAAAACTCTGTTTAGCACCTATTTCATGCTGCTGTGTATGAAAGCTACTTGTTTACAAATAGTTCTTCCTCACTTTAAGGATAAGAACCATGCATTATTCACCTCCATATTCTTTCTTCACTTAGTGCAGTGCCTGGCATATTCAATAAAAGCTTCTTGGCCCTTTGTATCTCTTCATCTGGCTGTTCATCTGTACCCTTTATAACAATCTTTTATAAGAAATCCGTGGCCACAAAAAAGGTTGTTGATGATTAAATTAATAGTTTTCTCATTAAGAAGATAAGTGTGTCAGTTATGCATACATATGAACAAATATGATAAGGGGGAAATATGCTACTGAAAACATCCCATTTAAGAGTATGTTTAGTGGGCGGCAGCTGTGGGTGCTGGTCCCATATGCCAGAGGTGGTGGGTTCAAACCCAGCCCTGGCCAAAAACCACAAAAAAAAAAAAAAAAAAGAGTATGTTTAGTAAGCCACATAAGTTGAAACCTGGAGGCCACCAAGATCATCACTGATTAACAAATATGCACTGTGTACAGGCACTGTATACATGACAATGAGCAAAACAGATGTAGTCCTTGACCTCAGAGCGCTCACAACCTTTAGAAGATCTGGAAGAGAGGAAAAGAGAACACCCCAGAATCCTAGTAAAGCCCCTGGCCTCCAAGGTAGGGTTTAGGGGAACAGGTTGGGGCACTCTGTGTGTGGTGACCCTTTGTGAACATGCACTCTGTGGTAGCTGCGGCTCCACCGAGGCTTTGGGAGTGCGGACTATGGGTGACTGGCGTGGCCCAACTGTGGAGGCCGGGGCATCAGAGAGCCTCCGTGGCACCCCAAACCGGCTGCGGGAACCCTTCCTTCTCCCCCGCCCCCAGGTCACTTTGGGCCCGTCTGCTCTGGACTGCTACTCGAGTGGGCCCTGGTAACATTCTTGTTACTCTTTTGAAATGACTTGAGTGACAACAGTGAAGTATAATGGAATTTAGTACAGTTACAAATACTGTAATGGAATGTTATTACACATACTCATTTCCAGGATCATAGAAACAGTAGCACGTTAGTGTTTACTAGAATTTTTATTATCTATCTATCTATTTATTTATTTTAAGAGACGTCTCATTCTGTCACCCAGGCTAGAGTGCAATGATGTTATCATCGCTTCACTGTAATCTTGAACTCCTGGGTTCAAGTGATCCTCCTGCCTTAGCCTTCTGGGTAGGTAAGACAAGATAGGCTTGTGCCACCATCCCTAGCTAAATTTTTTATTTATTTATTTTTTATTACTATAGAGATGAGGGTCTTGCTAGGTTGCCCAGGCTGGTGTTAAACTCCTGACCTCAAGCAGTCCTCCTGTCTTTGACTTCCAAAGTGCTGGCATTATAGGTATGAGCCATGATGCCTTTCCTTTGCTAGTATTCTTAGATATTTCCAAAGGAAGAAAGAGGTAATATAAACTGGAAATATCCTCAGTGCTTTTAACTTTTAATGGCTGTGAACTTGGACCAACCTCATGATGTACATAGTCAGTCCTTCCTGTCTCAATACCATTACCTCTTCTTACCTGTGAAAAAACCCACATGTAGTAATCTACCTAGGTCTTCTCCCCAGTTTTCTATAGAAAACTTCTTGCTATTTGGAAAAAAATTAATTTGCATTAAACACACACACACAAAAAAGAAAACTTCTTGCACTATAGATAGTATACTTATTTTGCCTTTTCAAGTATATAAATTGGAAGCTGTTTGAAGATGAATCCTTATATGTCATTCTTTTTTTTTAGACAGAGTCTCACTATGTTGCCCTCAGTAGAGTGCCATGGCATCACAGCTCACAGCACCCTCAAACTCCTGGGCTTAAGTGATTCTCTTGCCTCAGCCTCCCAAGTAGCTGGGACTACAGGTGCCCACCACAGCATCCGGCTATTTTTTGGTTGTAGTTGTCATTGTGGTTTGGCAGGCCCAGGCTGGATTCAAACCCGCCAACTCTGGTGTATGTGGCTTGCCACTGAGCAACAGGCACCCAACCTATAATTCGTTTTTTAAAAACATCTTGCATACCATAAGATAAGCAAATATTCATTTTTTGAAAGTCAATATCTGTTGAATTAATGAATGGCTACTTAAAATGCCATGTTGGAATATAAATAAGTTAATTCAAGAGAGTGTAAATATACACACTCAAAAAACAAACAAAAACCCATAATGGAACCTGGGAAAATTTTGTATAGAAAAAGAAAAAGTAGGGCGCCCACATTTACTGAGGGTGGCAGGTTTGAACCCGGCCCTGGCCAACAAAAAAAAATTGCAGGGCGTTGTTGTGGGTGCCTATAGTCCCAGCTACTCGGGAGGCTGAGGCAAGAGAATCTCTTTTTTTTTTTTCTTTTTTTGTAGAGACAGAGTCTCACTTTATGGCCCTCGTTAGAGTGCCATGGCCTCACACAGCTCACAGCAACCTCCAACTCCTGGGCCCAAGCGATTCTCCTGCCTCAGCCTCCCGAGCAGCTGGGACTACAGGCGCCCGCCACAATGCCCGGCTATTTTTTGGTTGCAGTTTGGCCGGGGCCGGGTTTGAACCCGCCATCCTCTGTATATGGGGCCGGCGCCCTACCAACTGAGCCACAGGCGCCGCCCGCAAGAGAATCTCTTAAGCCCAAGAGTTGGAGGTTGCTGTGAGCTGTGACACCACAGCACCCTACCGAGGGTGACAGAGTGAGACTCTGTCTTATAAAAAAAAAAAGAAAAAGTAGAAACATTACCTAGATGTGGAGAAAGAGCCCAACTCTGGAAATTTACTGGAATAATAGTAAAAAGATTTTAGAAAATGTCTGCCTTTGGTTTTTAGCAAGATGTAAAAAATCTTGGCCTTTCTGAAATAAGAGGTCAGAATAAGATGAAAAACAAACTCTGGACAAGTGGAGATGAGAGGAAAAAAAATACAAGGAAACTTTAATTATAACCAGAGAATACAATGTTTAGAGTAAGAGGTAAGAGTTAGCTCTACCACATAGGCCAAAATATATCAAGTTAATCAATAACTTTATTATTTTGATAAGGAAAGAATGTTTATTTAAGAAAAGATGTTATGGCTCGGTGCCTGTGGCTCAAGCAGCTAAGGCACCAGCCACATACACCTGAGCTGGCGGGTTCTAATCCAGCCCAGGGCCATCAAACAACAATGACGGCTGCAACCAAAAAATAGCCGGGCTTTGTGGCAGGTGCCTGTAGTCCCAGCTACTTGGGAGGCGGAGACAGGAGAATCACTTGAACCCAGGAGTTGGAGGTTGCTGTGAGCTGTGATGCCATGGTACTCTACCCAGGGCAACAGCTTGAGGCGCTTGTCTCAAAAAAAAAAAAAAAAAAAGAAAGAAAAGAAAAGATGTTGGTCCCGGCGCAGTGGCTCACACTCATTTCCCAGCACTCTGGGAGGCCGAGGCTGATGGATTGCCTGAGCTGACAGTTTGAGACTAACATGTGACTGAGCCAGAGCCAGACCTTGTCTCTAAAAATAGCAGGGCGCTGTGGCAGGCGCCTGTACTCCCATTTACTCTGGAGGCTGAGGCAAGAGAACTGCTTGAGCCCAAGAGTTTGAGATTGTTGTGAGCTATGACACTTTACCGAGGGCGACAAAGTGAGACTGTCTCCACAATTAAAAAAAAAAAATGTTGCAACAACTGGACCCACTACCTGACTCCTTGCTTGCTGTTATTTTTTCCAACATCCCACCACTTCTTCAGTTCTCACTGTAGAGTTGGTAGCGTCATCAGAGAGGGGCAAACTGGAGGGCCTCTGTCCATGGATATCGCGATGGCTGTCACTTGCAGACTGAAACAGAACTCAGAGGGATTGTTCATTTTTTCCTTTAACAAATATTTATAGCTTTACTTACTATCTCTAGTGTTGGTTGGAAACTGACACAGCCTTTCACCTAATAGCAAGGTTTCTACCAATATGGCATTTGTCTTCTGTTCCATGAATCTCTTTTCTTTCTAAGCCCTTTGGGTTGACATTAGCCGAATACCCCTGCTGGGTCACCCCAATCAGCCACGTGGGAGTCACAAATACAGAGCTGGGCAAAAATCAAACCCAAGGAAGCTGAGAAATGGGATGTGGCCCAAGGGACCACCCAGCCACCAATAAGCCAAGCCCTGAGACCCATGCCTTTTTTCCTACTGCAAACATTAGGCACAGGAAGTTTAGCAAAAAGAATGAATTCTGAGGATTCTAAAGGTTTAAGCATCTGGGGATCCCACAGCAGTTTCATGTACTTAATTCAGGAAAATAAGAAAAAACATTATTAGCCCAAGTAGTGGTGCTTCAGCAAAGGTTATTGGCATGTGGCTCCCCTGCCCATGGCATCACTGTCTCCCAGGTCTCTGGAATGCTTCCTGGCTGCTGGCTCTAGCTGATTAGCCCCATTCTTGAGCTTCCTCAGATAACTTCTCACACTCTCCTTTTTGCTCCAGACTAGCCTCCCCTGGTGTCTTTAGCTCTTCTCAGAGGACATGCCTTGCAGCATTTTCCTGGGGGATTGGATCTTGGCTCCCACAGGATCCTCCTATGGTGTCTTCCCCTAAGGCAAATCGGACTCAAGGCTGCCTGATTTTCCCCCACTCCTCCCAGTCGGGGACCGGAGGCAAGTTGGTATCCTCTGTCCTCACCATGGCTACTTCCTGCACCCATTATTAACAAATTCCTTCAAGTCTTTTCAGCAATTCTTTCCTTCCTCCTTCTTCTTGAGACTTAACCCATGGTTTTTCCATCTCTCCCAAGTCTTCTCATCCTTCTGGGTGATCTAAGTATCCCTGAAAGACTTATCCAATGCCCTGACCTCCCATTTCCAACAACCAACTCCTCCTTTCCAGTTCAGCTGCCCACTATCCTGGATGTTCTATGAGAATGGGGACCACATCTCTATTGCTCCCACTTTTTGGAACTAACAATTATTAAACATATATGTGTATGAAATATCTGGCACTGTTTTGAACACCTTGCCTGCATTATCCTATTTAATTCTCACAGCAGTCCTGTGGGATAAGAACTCTTATTCTATATTTCACAGATGAAGCAACAGGCCCAGGAAGGTTAAATAACTTAGCTGTGGTCTCTTAACCTGTAAGCGTGCAGCTGGGGTTCAAACCCAGGCAGTCTAGCTGTGGAAAGCATGCTAGTAGATCTCAGCTCAAACCGCCTTTATGTTTTCCCCAGGGCCCAGTCCAGTGGCTGACATTCATGCCTGCTCAATAGTTTGTTGCTTCAATAAATAAAAAAACATTAAACAGTATAAAATAGAAACAAAGCCTCACTCTTACAACCTCCTACTCCCTCTCACCAAAGGTGGCTACTTGCCATGAGTTTCTCCTTTCCTTTCCCTTTCCTTCCCTTCTTTTCCTTTCACTTCCCTTCCCCTTTTCTTTTTCCTTTTCCCTTTCCTATCTTGAGTCTCACTATGTTGCCCTCGGTAAAGTGCCACTGTGTCACAGCTCACAGCAACCTCAAACTCTTGGGCTTAAGCGATTCTCTTGCGTCAGCCTCCCGAGTAGCTGGGACTACAGGCGCCCGCCACAACGCCCAGCTATTTTTTGGTTGTAGTTATCATTGTTGTTTGACGGGCCTGGGCTGGGCTCGAACTCGCTAGCTCTAGTGTCTGCAGCTGGCACCCTAGTGGCTGACCTACAGGGGCCACTGCCTGGCTATTTTTGGTTGCAGTTGTCATTGTTGTTTAGCTGGCCCGGACCGGGTTCAAACCTTAGTGTACGTGGTTTGTGCCATAACCACTGTGCATCAGGCACTAAGCCTTTTTTTTTTTTTTTTGAGGCAGTCTCACTTTGTCACAGCATTGCTCACAGCAACTTCCAGCTTTGGGGCTCAAGAGATTTTCTTGCTTCAGACTCTTGAGTAGCTGGGACTACAGGTGCCTGCCACAGTGCCCAGCTATTTTTAGAGATGGGTCTTGCTCTTGTTCAGGCTGGTCTTGAACCCATGAGCTCAGGCAATCCCCCTGCCTCAGCCTCTCAGAGTGCTAGGATTACAGGCATGAGCCACCTCACCCAGCCATTGCCATGAATTTCTTGTGCTTTTCTCTGGAAAATATTTTTGAGGTACATACTTGCACAGCAGTATGCATTAAAAAATGTACACAAATGGGATCCTGTTATTCAAGTGGCTCTGCATCTTACAATTTTATTTTATTTTATTTTTTACCAAAGACCATTCTTTATTATGGTATTAGTTCATGGTAACTGAATGAAAACATTACTCAAGGGGAACTAACAATTTCCATTTTAAAGAACTAGCTCCCAATATAACAACCAATTTGTGTAAGCTCCTGTTGGACAGGCTGGCAAGGGACAATGCTGGAAAATTTAATGAATGATACCAAATATGCCAGTTACAGAAAACCGTTGCCCAATACATCTCTTAGCTTTGTTGAGAATGTCTTGATACACAAGGCATACTTCTACACCAAATGTTCAACAGTTAGGTTTTCAGAATCCAAGTTGATAGCAGCTCTTGGTCCTTCACAGACTGACATCCATCCTCAGAAGAGGGATGCAGCCTCTTCTGCTTTGCCTGAGCTGCTATGGCTGTCAGCTCTCAATCTATGCACTGCAGCACTCAGTTTTCAAAACCTCATGAAGGCCAATGCTCCTGGCTCCAGTACTCAGCATCCGAACATTCTGGTAATCCTTCACTTATTTGCAACCTCATAATTATGCTGTCTGCAACACTCTGCAGGGAGTACGGCATCCAGTTCTCGAGCTTGCTCACTTCCCACGAAGGGCCGGGTAACTGGGTCCCGGCCTTCCCGGATCGTGGTCCGTGGCCTCTCAAGTACAGTGAAAAAGATCTTACAATTTTATTAATATGTTTTGGAGAGCTTTCCAGAACAATTCATGTCTACCTCATTTTGTCCATCAGGTATTCCCTTCCATGGGAAATTCAGTGGGAACCTGCCAGTGCAGCTGTGTGTGTGGTTTGTAGCCAGCGTCCATTCTAGTTTGTTGGTGACCCTCCATACCTGTTGGGCAGTATTTTGAATTTAACCTATTTTTTGATGGATTTGGGGGATTTCCTTTTTTTTTTTTTTTTGTAGAGACAGAGTCTCACTGTACCGCCCTCGGGTAGAGTGCCGTGGCGTCACACGGCTCACAGCAACCTCTAACTCTTGGGCTTACGTGATTCTCTCGCCTCAGCCTCCCGAGCAGCTGGGACTACAGGCGCCCGCCTTTTTTTTTTTTTTTTTAGAGATGGGGTCTTGCTATGTTGCCCAGGCTGGAGTGCAGTAGCTATTCATAGGCGTGATCCCACTACTGATCAGCATGGGAGTTTTGACATGCTCCATTTCCTACCTGGGGTCACCCTTCCTTAGGCATCCTAGTGCCACACACCCCCCCCATCCTAGTGCCACACCCCCCCCACAGGTGGTCACCCATATTGATGCCAAACTTAGTGTGGACACCTGACCGGCATAGCACACTACAGCCCAGAACTCCTGGACTCAAGTGATCCTACTGTCTCAGCCTCCCCGGCAGCTGGGACTACAGGCATGCACCACTGCATCCGGCTGTATTTCCGTTTTTTTAAAAAATATATTTTAATTTACTTACAGTAGTATATTCCTAGCTAAGATTTGCTGGGGCTGCCTATTTCCCTTCATCTTTGCTAGCACTGGAATGTTCATCTTTTGATTTTTGCCAGTCTCTCTCTCTTTTTTTTTCTTTTTGAGACAGAGTCTCAAGCTATCGTCCTGGGTAGAGTGCTATGGCATCACAGCTCACAGCAACCTCCAGCTCTTGGACTTAAGTGATTCTCTCTCTCTCTCTTTTTTTTAAGTGATTCTCTTGCCTCCACCTCCCAAGTTGCTGGGACTACAGGTGCCCACCACAACAGTTATTGCAGTTGTCATTGTTGTTTTAGCTGGCCCGTGTGGGTTTGAACCCGCCAGCCTCAGTGTATGTGGCCAACACCCTACCCACTGAGCTACTGGTGCTGCCATTTTTGCCGGTCTTAAAAGCACAAAGAATATCTCAAAAATATTTTGGTTTGACTTCCTTTATGAATAAGTTTAACTCCTCCATTGTAAAATTCCTTTTCTAGCTGGGCATGGTGGTTCACACCTATAATCCTAGCACTCTGGAAGGCCCGAGGCAGGTAGATTGCTTGAGCTCAGGAGTTCAAGACCACCCTGAACAAGAGTGAGACCTCCGTCTCTACTAAAAAAATAGAAAAACTAACCAAGCGTTGTGGTGGGCACCTATAGTCCCAGCTACTCAGGAGGCTGAGGCAAGAGGATCACTTGAGCCCAAGAATTTGAGTTGTTATGAGCTATGATGACACAACAAGCTATGATAAGTGTCCATGATGACACCATGGCACTCTACCCAGCGTGACAGAGTGAGACTCTCTCTCAAAAAGATAAAGAAAGAAAGAAGAAGGAAAGAATGAAGGAAGGGAGGGATGGAAGGAGGAAGGAGAGAGAGAGAAAAAGAAATAAAGCTCCTTTTTTGTGTGCAAACGGCTAGTTCTAGTCTTTTACCCATTTTTCCTATTTGTGCTTTTTTTTTTTTTTTTAAGAAATATACTTTAATTAATTAATTTTTTTGGCTGGGGCCGGGTTTGAACCCTGCTACCTCTGGTATATGGGGCCGGCGCCCTACTCCTTTGAGCCACAGGCGCCACCTGTATTTCCTTACTTTAATTGATATGTATAAGCATGAGCATCTGAGCTCTTTGAAATGAAGGATATTAACTTCTTTGCTTTGAGGTATTGCAAATCATCACCTCCTTGTTAAAATTGTGCCGTCTCTTGGTATCTGTGATAATATACTCTTCTGGTTTTCTTCCTTTCTCTTCTGCATCTTCCTCAAGGATGCCTCTTTCTTTTCTTTCTTTCTTTTTTTTTGAGACAAGAGTCTCACTGCATCACTCTTGGTAGAGTGCTGTGGCATCGCAGCTCACAGCAACCTGAAACAATTGGGCTTAAGCGATTCTCTTGCCTTAACTTCCCAAGTAGCTGGGACTACAGGCGCCCGTCACAACACGTGGCTATTTTTTGGCTGTGGTTGGCTCAGGCTGGATTCGAACCCACCAGCTCTGGTATATGTGGCTTGCGCCCTAGCCATTGAGTTACAGGTGCTGAGCCAGGATGCCCATTTCTCATCTCAATTTGTGAATATTGTTTTTTCCTCTCTTGTACCTAACCTCACTCTCTTTTTTTTTTCCACTCTCTACATTTTTCATAGGGGTGCCACTACCATTCCTGTGGCTTAAATAATTATAGTGGACGTGGTTTGTTGGAGTTGTTGCTACCCATTTAATGACTCTATAAAGAAATACTCAAAAAAAAAAAGAAAAAAAAAAAAGAAATACTCTTCCAAGTGGTGCCTGTGGCTCAAAGGAGTAGGGCGCTGGCCCCATATAGCAGAGGTGGTGGGTTCAAACCCGGCCCTGGCCAAAAACTGCACACACAAAAAAGAAGGACTCTTCCATAAACCCAGTTCATGACACTTGTATGGGATTGTCCATTGGGTGGGGCAGGCTGGAGATTCAGACTTTTCTCTACAACAGTAATTTGTTTGAGGTGGCTGAGGGATTTAAGGCAGGTAAGACCGGTAATTCCTCAGAATTTCTGCTGGGATTATTAGCAAAAACGTCCTTTCTTTACAGGAACTAGCTCCTGTACACAGGTTGTGGTCCTGAAATGGCATCTTTGGTACCATGAGAGAGAACCTGTCTGAGAACGCAGATAACACCAAGAAAAGCTAAGTGACAGAAGTAGAGACATATCCTGAGTGTCGACAATACATGTATGTCTGCATTTCCCTTTTTTTAAGAGACAAGATCTTGCTCTTTTAGGCAGAGAAAGGTTAAGTAATTTAGCTGTGTTTTGGTGACGTGATCTTAGCTCACAGTATTTTCTACCTCAAGTGATGTTCCCATCTCAACCTTCAGAATAGCTGGGACCACAGGCATGTGCCACCATGCCTGGCTAACTTTTTCATTGTTGTAGATATGGGGTCTCCCTATCTTGCCCAGGTTGGTCTCAAACTCCTGGCTTCAAGGATCTTCCCTCATCAGCTTACCAAACTGCTGAGATGAAGTTATAAGCCACCATGCCCAGCTGGAAGGAGATCCCTTCACCTAGGATCCACCTTCCTGCCTTGAAATTCCACACTCTCTACCACTCAAAAAGTTAGGATGATGTTATAGTCTCAATGTGCACCCCCTGCCCCCCCGCAATTTGTATGTTGAATCTAACCCCAGTACTTCAGAATGTGCCTGTGTTTGGAGACATGGTCTTTATGGTAATAAAGTAAAAATGAGGTCTTTAGGATGGACCCTAATCCAGTATTACTGTTATCTTCACCTAAGAAGAGGAACTTTGGACAAAAAAATGTGCAGACAGAAGATCACGTGGAGAGATGAGAAAAGACAGCCATATGCAAGCCAGGTAGAGCCCCTCAAGGAAAGCCAACCCTGACAATGGAATTATTTCTAGCCTCCAGAACTATGAGGAAGTAAATGTCTGATCTTTAAGCCACCTACCTGTAGTACTATTGTAGGTAAATTTCATCCCTTTCAAAAAGAAGGGCTGGTGACTCTAATCCGAACTTTTACTCTTGCACCTGTTGTAACCAACAAATATGGCCTGTTTCCACTTCATTGACTTATAAGTCATCTCAAGTAACACATATGTAAGCAGGTCATTGTAATTCTCTTAAAACTTGCTTCTCCTTGTATGTTCTTGATCTCTGAAGGGCTTCCCTGTTAACCCAGTTATCCAAGCCAGAAACTGGAGTGTCTTCTACATCAGTGATCAAGTCAGGCCACAGTAGCACTTTCCTCTGTGACTCACTGGGGACATCACCCTCTGGATCATACAGTGGGCTCGTTCCTTCCCCCATTGCCTTCTCCAGTGCCTTCCTATCCTCTCTCCACACCACCCTCTTCATGATCTTCTGTCGTGTCACTCCCAGTGGCTCTCACTGCTCTTGGAATAAAGTCCAGATTCCACAGCACAATAGATGTGGTCCTCAGAGAATGGCTCATACTCTTAGCCAGCCTCGTCCTCATTCCATGATGGCTTGACAGTCTCCTAAAGAACACTGCTTCCTCAAAACCAGTCTTTCCGATAGCCCTTTCATGATTTTTGCTAATTCCACTTATGTACTACAAATTTTGGTTTGTTTGTTTTTTCCTGTTGTTGTTCTTCTTCTTTTGAGACAGAGTCTTGGTGTGTTGCCTGGGCTGGGGTGCAGTGGTGTCATCATAGTTTCCTGCTACCTCAAACTACTGGCTCAGCCTCCAGGAGTAGCTCAGACTACCTACTGGCATGTACCACCATGTCTGGCAAATTGTTCTAATTTTTGTAGAGAGGGGGTCTTGCTATTGCTCAGGCTGGTCCCAAACTCTAAAGCTTAAGCAATCCTCCTGTCTTAGCGTCCCAAAATGCTAGGATTACAGGCATGAAACACTGTGTCTGGCCCTGATTCAACTTTTATTTATTTTTTATTTTTATTTTTTTTAGAGACAGAGTCTTTTTGTGTCACCCTCAGCACAGCAGCCTCCAGCTCTTGAGCTTAGGCAATTCTCTTGCCTCAGCCTCCCGAGTTGCTGGGACTACAGGTACACACCACAACATCTGGCTATTTTTTTGTTGCAGTTTGGCCAGGGCTGGGTTTGAATCCATCACCCTCGGTATTTGGGGCTGGCACCCTACTCACTGAGCCTCAGGCGCCACCCTCAACTTTTAAACTTAAATTCCATTTATTGAGAAGGAAACACATAACATTACTATAATTAAAAACAAAAAAAACTTGCCACAAATAGAAGGCAAACAATTTATTTATTTATTTATTTTTTTGAGACAGAGCCTCAAGCTGTCGCCCTGGGTAGAGTGCTGTGGCATCACAGCTCACAGCAACCTCCAACTCCTTGGCTTAAGTGATTCTCTCGCCTCCGCCTCCCAAGTAGCTGGGACGACAGGCACCCACCACAACGCCTAGCTATTTTTGTTTGGCATCATTGTTGTTTGGTGGCCTGGGCTGGATTCCAACCTGCCAGCTCAGATGTATGTTGCTGGCACCTTAGCTGCTTGAGCCACAGGCGCTGAAGGTAAACAATTTACATAGATTATTATTATTACTGATAAAATTGTTCCTTTATGTAATGTTAAATTTCAAAGACAATTTTTTTTTTTTTTTTTGTTAGAATGCTCAAAAGAATGGCCTAACAGGTTTATTTAGGCCCAATGTAACTACATCACATATAAGGTAGTAAATTTAGGAAATGTCCTTAGCCTATCATGTAGGCAATTCTGAAGCAAGCAAAGAAAGAAAACAATGTCTTGAGAATTCACTTTTAACCTTTGAGTGTGTAGCCAGAAAAAGCAAAACACATTACTATAAAAAAGCTATTGTTAAAAAGAACTTTTTAAATTTTAAAAAGCTATTGTTGGCCAGGCGTGGAGGTGCATGCCTAATGTCCCAGCTACTCTGGAGGCTGAGGCAGAAGGATTACTTGAGCTCAGGAGTTTGTGGTTCCAAAGACAATTTTAAAGTATAAATAATATACATAGCATACAAGTTACAGTACACTTAACTGATTACCAAGATCCAAACCTAAAAATAATCTTCACGAGGCAGTGCCTGTGGCTCAGTGAGTAGGGCACCTGCCCTGTATACCAAGGGTGGTGGGTTTGAACCCACCCCCGGCCAAACTGCAACAAAAAATAGCCAGGTGTTGTGGCAGGCACCTGTAGTCCCAGCTACTTGAAAGGCTGAGGCATGGGCAGCACCTGTGGCTCAAAGGAGTGAGGCGCTGGCCCCATATACCAGAGGTGACGGGCTCCAACCTGATCCCAGCCAAAAACTGCAAAAGAAAAAAAAAAAAGAAAGTCTGAGGCAGGAGAATCGCCTAAGCTCAGAAGTTGGAGGTTGCTGTGAGCTGTGAAGCCACAGCGCTCTACCGAGGGCGATAAAATGAGACTTTGTCACTAAAAAATAAATAAAATTAAAATGAAGAGTAGGGCTATTATAATCAGTTTAGTAACAAAGGGATATTCATCATCATATTAATGAGGATTGTTTTCCATTTAAGTTCCACATTCGTAAACATTAATAAACAAATTGTTTATTTTTTGAGACAGAATCTCACCACGGTAGAGTGCCGTAGTGTCACAGCTCACAGCAACCTCAAACTCTTGGGCTTAAGAGATTCTCTTGCCTCAGCCTCCCAAGTAGCTGGGACTATAGGCGTCCGCCACAACACCTGGCTATTTTTTGTTGCAGTTGTCATTTAGTAGGACTAGGTTGAGTTCGAACCCACCACCCTCTGTGTATGAGCACCAAGCCACAAATTCTGGTTTTTGAACATTTTTTTAACCAGCAGAAAGAATTGCAACTCACATGAGTTTACATGGGAATGGGAAAAGTTATTTAATTGCTCCATTTGATAAATTTAGCTAACTTTTATTCAATAAATCTTTGCTTCAAGGACCCTTCTGAAGTAATTCTTAGAATCTGTGGTGAATTTATGAAGATGCAATCCAAAATAATATCCAAAAAGGGATAGAAAATAGATTTCTTGTGACCGACTATTGTCACTGAACAATGCTCATGAAAACCCCTTATTAACCTTGCCAAGTGTTTCTTCATGCCCTACAAAATATTTTCAGTAAGTATTTCAGGTGAGTTTAACTCGAGTTCATTTAAGAATACACTGAGCATGCCAGACTCTGGCTCTGGCTCTGGCTCCAGGCATAGATGATAAACAATGAGCTTCCGACAAACTGCACGTTCTCATTCCACATGACCCCAGTAGGCCAGGCCACCTCAACCCAGGCTGCCCCAAGGTCACTTTATCATGCTTGGAAAAACTGAAATAAGCTTGTCTTTTTAAGGATAAATTAGGCTTTTAGATGAGCAAAACTTATCTATGAGATATGCTAATTTGCAAATCCTTAGCCAGGCATGCATGAGATCTCCATGAAGATAGAACCTTCTTCTAGGAATTCTTTTTTTTTTGAGACAGAGTCTCACTATGTCACCCTTGGTAGAGTGCCGTAGGTGGCGACGTCAGCTCACAGCAACCTCCAACTCTTGGACTTAAGCGATTCTCTTGCTTCAGCCTCCCAAGTAGCTGGGACTACAGGCGTCCGCCACAGCGCCCGGCTATTCTTTTGGTTGTTGTAGTTGTAGTTGTCATTGTTGTTTGGCAGGCCTGGGCTGGGTTCAAACCCGCCAGCCCTGATGTATGTGGCCGGCACCCTAGCTGCAGAGCTACAGGTGCCAAGCTGCTTCTAGGAATTCTAGGTGTGCAGCTCACTCCCAACACTTCACGCATCCCAGGAAAGGTTAAGAATTCAGTGATCTACAGTTAACATTACTGGCAGTATTAACAGCCTTCTGGAATCTTTTGTGGCCAGGACTTTTCTGACCTACCCAACGATGGGTAGTCTTACCTTCAGTGCAGTAGCCTGAATGAAGGTCAGGGCATCTATCTGTCCTCTGTTTTATTTATTTATTTGTCTTGAGACAGAGTCTCACTCTGTTATCTGGGCTAGAGTGCCATGGGCTCAACCCAGGATGAGTTGCCTGTAGCTCAGCAGCTAGGGTGCTGGCCACATACACCAGAGGTGGTGGGTTCAAACCCAGCTCGGGCCTGCCAAACAACAATGACAACTACAACCAAAAAATAGCCAGGCGTGTGGTGGGTACCTATAGTCCCAGCTACTTGGGAGGCTGAGGCAAGAGAATAGCTTAAGCCCAAGAGTTGGAGGTTGCCGTGAGCTGTGATGCCATGGCACTCTACCAAGGGCAACAAGGTGAGACTCTGTCTCAAAAAAACAACCCCCAAAAAACCTCCTGGGTTCAATTTATCCTACTGCCTCAGCTTCCCAAGTAGCTGGGACTATAGACATCTGTGACAATACCCAGGTTGGAGTATTTTTAGTAGAGATGGAGTCTCACTTTGCTCAAGCTGGTCTCCAACTACTAAGATCAAGTGATCCTCCCAATTTGGCCTCCCAGAGTGCTAGGATTACAGGTGTGAGCCATCACACCTGGCCACTGTCCTCCTAGTGAAACAGCTGTGGCTATAGCACCCTCAATACTTTTCCTAATACATTGCCGCTAACCCTTGTCTTGGTTTGGCATGAATGAATTAAATTAAAAAAATGTTCTCTTCTGCAGATATGTAAGTTGACAGATCAAGATATAACTATGGTCTGAATTCAGCCTATGTCTGACAAACACAGTAAGACTAACTGATTTTTAATTTTAACTTTATTAATTTGTTGGCTTCTATTATATATAAAATATTTTTCTACATATCTGATATATTGTTTTGATTTAGCACACCTCTTCTTCTTTTTTTTTTTTGCAGTTTTTGGCTGGGCTGGGCTTCTTGAACCCACACTCTCTCTGGTATAGGGGGCTGGCGCCCTATTCCTTTGAGCCAAAGGCACCGCCCAACACATCTCTTCTTAACCAGCCTACAACTGAACTCACCTCATTCTTCTAATCTCAGATCTCACAGCCTTTCTATCCTACAACCCTTTGCTTTGTTCCTACTTTTTGAGGTTGATGACTACTTTTCCTATTTTTTTTTCTCTCTCTCTGGGATAGAGTCTCACTCTACTGCCCAGTCTCAAGTGTCATGGCATCAGCCTAGCTCACAACACCCTCATACTCCTGGGCTCAAGAGACCCTCCTGCTTCAGCCTCTTGAGTAGTTGGGATTACAGGTGCCCACCAGCATGCTTGGCTAGTTTTTCTATTTTTAGTAGAGACGGGGTCTTGCTCTTGCTCAGGCTGATCTTGAATTTATGAGCCCAAGGTATCCTCCCACCTTGGCCTCCAGGAGTGCTAGGATTACAGGTGTGAACCACGGTACCCAGTCACCTTTCATATATGTTAACAATTTAATTTATTTTATTTTTCAAGACAGAGTCTCGCTCTGTTGCCTGGCCTAGAGAGCAGTGGTACAATCATAACTCACTTCAACCTCAAACTCCTGGGCTCCTGCCTTGGTTTCTCAAAGTACTAGGATTACAGGTGTGAGCCACTATTCCCATGCCCAGCCTCCCTTCCACATGACCTCTTTGATATTTTTTGATGATATTAATGTTGATGACGATGACCATGATGATGATGTTGGTGACATCTTTGCCTCTACAGCTGCTTCCTGACTCTAGATCTACTTGGTTTGACCCCACCCAGCCAAGGCTGAGAAAGGAGAAGCTAGAGTGATCTAATTTTCCAACCAGTGCTGCCCAGTCCTATTGTGTAGTCTGCATTCTGGGTGGCACCTGTGGCTCAAAGGGGTAGGGTGCTGGCCCCATATGCCGGAGATGGCAGGTTCAAGCCCAGCCCCCGGCCAAAAACTTAAAAAAAAAAAAAATGCATATTTCTTGGTTCCACTCAAGACTCAAAATCTCCTAAGACTAAAGAGTTTTCATCGCTAGGGTGGGATGTCCCAACACAGTATACTTTTTAACCTCCACTTCCCCTCCCACTAAAGTGATTCTGACACAGTTGAGTATGAGAGCACAACTACCTGTTTAAAGGTGTAAAAAATGATGAGAAATTTTGCTTTAAACGACACGTAAATGACCTGTCTTTAAAAGACATGTAAATGGTTCGGCACCTGTGGCTCAAGTGGCTAAGTCGCCACTCACATACACCTGAGCTGGCGGGTTTGAATCCAGCCCGGGCCCGCCAAACAACAATGACAGCTGCAACCAAAAAATAGCCGGGCATTGTGGTGGGCACCTGTGGTTCCAGCTACTTGGGAGGCAGAGGCAGGAGAATTGCTTGAGCCTAGGAGTTGGAGGTTGCTGTGAGCTGTGATGCCACTGCACTCTACCCAGGGTGACAGCTTGAGGCTCTATCTCAAAAAAAAAGACATGTAAATGATAAAGCAACAATTCCTAAATCGGGGAGACCAGAGAGAGGTTTTAGAGTCAATTACTCTGTAGAAGTCCTGCTCCCTGTCTCTCTTTGGAGATGACTGTTGGGGAGAGCCATGACCTGCCAGAATGTGTCTGTGTCAGCCCTCACACGTCTAGGGGTGGAGGGGGATAGTCTGGAGGCACGCAAAGGAGCAAGATGTGGGAATGATCAAGGAATACCTCGTACGAATGTGTTATTCTATGTTTTGAAAAAAAGAAGGGGGTAATTTTGGGTGCAAAGGACAACTATTTCCAAATAGAGGGTTGGAAAGCGAAAATGGTGTGAACTTGAATAAGAGAAAAAAAGTCCCCCTGGGATGCTGGTTAGGTCAGCCCTTCCAGAGCAGAGCCTTCCAAGAACCCACCAGCAAAGGGCCTTAGCAAAAGCAATAGAGCACTATGTTTTAGCTCTCTGGTTTTGACAGTCGGAAAGACTTGGATTCGAGTGTCAGCTTCATTTCTAATTAACCTTAGGGGCCAGGGCTGTCAGCTAGGGAACTATTTAAATCTCTGAATCTTGATTTTTTTAAGGTATAAAGTGTAGACGGCAATATTTACATTGTTTGAAGAAGTAAATGTAATGATGTGTGTAAAGTACTATGTACTCGGTAAATGATGGTTTTTATTGTTCCCTACGTTTTGTTGTTTAACTGCTAAACCCGGGAATGAAGTATACTACCCTTGATTGCAGATAAGACATAGACCAGAAAAACAAGGTAAGGCTAAAATGACACTTCCCTGCTGTGGAGAAGCTAAAATAGTGATGTTTCCCCCATAGGAAAATTATTTAAACTAATATTATTATGTGAAAGGATATTTAGCAAATGATAAAATGGTTGCAAATGAAACATTACATTTTTCAAGATATGACATGCAGAACTTTTTTTTGAGACAGAATCTCACTCTGTTGGCCCAAGGTGGAGTGGCCTGGTGTCCGCCTCGCTCACAGCAACCTCAGACTCCTGGGATCAAATGAATTCTCCTGCCTCATCATCCCCAGTAGTTGGGACTAGAGGTGCCCCCCACCCTGCACTACACCAAATACTTGTTCTATTTTTTTTTATTAGAGACGGTATCTCACTCCTGCTCAGGCTGATCTCAAACTCCTGGGATCAAAACTCAGGGATCCTCCTGCCTCAGCCTCCCATACTACAGGCATGAGACATCATGCTTTACGCCAGAACTTCTTAATTTGGCAAAAAATTAATGGAGTGTCTATGATGCTCTGTGACCTGACCAGGAACAAGAGATGAAGAGAGTTTCTGCCTTCAGAAACTAAGAAAAAACATTTAAAAACATTACTAGATTGGAGTAGGTTCTGTGGGAGTTGTAATAATTTTGTTCTTTAAGATATCAGTAATTTTTTTGGGTGGTTCCACCTTGGGGAGGAGCACACACCCTAATTCCTTCTCAGGGACAAAGACTGTAAAGGACCGACTGCCAGCCATGTGTAATCCTCGAGACTTAAGACCCCTAGATAAAAGAGCCCATGTGGAAATTCTCGAGGGAGTTCTTCAGTTCTTTATCCCTTCTGGAAGCTCTAGTGCTTTTTACTTCTTTTATATTCCTTTCTAACTTCTAATAAAAGTCCTATCTTACCACTGGGGGAAAAAAGATATCAGTAATTTTATTTTATTTTTTTTCCTTTGAGACAGAGTCTTGCTGGACTGGAGTACAGTGGCATAATCATAAGTCACAGCTCACTGCGACCTTGAACTCCCGGCTCAAACAATCCTCCTGCCTCATCTTTCCAAGTAGCTAGGTATATGGCTAATTTTTTAAATTTTTTGTTGAGATGGTGTCTCACTATATGCCCTGGTTGGATTTAAATTCCTTGCCTCAAGTGATCCTCCTGCCTCAGCCTCCCAAAGTGCTGGGATTACAGGTTTGACCCACCATGCTAGGCCTAGTATTTTTCCTATTAATTTATAAGCACTCTGTATGTTTTGGGGAGACTGAGTCCTTTGTCTATGAGTTACAATGTTTTCCCCAATGGTACACTTTCGATTGTGTTTAGGGTGTTTTTTTGACATGCAGTTATCATTATTATGTCATAAAATTTATCAGTGTCTTCTTTAAAGTCTTCTGAATTTTGTTTCTTCATGATCAGGCCTTCCACATTCTGAAATTACAAAAATAATCCCTGCATGTTTTCTTCTGGTACTGTTTTTTTTTTTCTTTTTTTGAGGCGTGGTGTCATTCACCCTGGGCTTAAGTGATAACTCTTTGCATTGACTTTCCCAATGTTCTATGATTATAGGTATGAGCCACTATGTCCAGTCACTTCTAGTACTTTGTTTTGTTTTGTTTTTGATACAGAGTCTCACTTGTCACCCTTGCTAGAGTGCCATAGCTTCATAGCTCACAGCCTCATTTTGTTACCCTTGGTATAGTGCTGTGGCTTCATAGCTCACAGCAACATCAAACTCCTGACTAATTTTTCTAGATTTTTTTTTTTGGAGTCTTTGTTGCCCTCAGTAGAACGCCATGGCATCACAGCTCACAGCAACCTCAAACTCTTGGGCTCAAGCAATCCTCGTGCCTCAGACTCCCAAGTAGCTGGGACTATAGGCGCCCACCACAATGCCCAGCTATTTTTAGAGATGGGGTCTCACTTTTGCTCAGGCTGGTCTCAAACCCCTGAGCTCAGGCAATCCACCTGGCTCAGCCTCCTAGACTGCTGGGATTACAGGCGTGAAACACTGTGCCCTGCCACGGAGAGTTAGATTTATAGGTGTGAACCACTGTGCCCCACCACTGAGAGTTCGATTTTCAAAATGATCTGGGCTCAGGCTCTCAAATTGCAGTTGTGACTATTTATGTAGTGTGCCCCCAGACTTCTGGGGTGTTAGCATACCTGTAGTCTCTGGCACAACTTGGTTATTCTTCAGTGCCTTTGAGAAACCCCCTATAGAAATATATTTGGATTTGAAGCTTGCTCCTATGACTGTATCTGGTGGCCATTTATTGTCCATTTAATACATAACATATAATTTTAAATTTTAAAAGTGGGTAGATTTTAGGGACTTTGAAGTTGGTGGGCAAGGCACTCAAATAAATCCCCTGTGGGGTTTGGCTTCTCTGTACACCCTCGAAATAGTAGCTGCCAACAGGCTGCTCAGAGATTTAAGGCTGAGTGAAAGTGTTTTGAACTCCTCAAACCAGTACGCAAGCAGTAAGCAGTACGCAGCGGGTTAGAATCAGTCCTGCCTCAGAGAGGAAGGACAGGAAGCGAGGTAACAGATCGGTCACCTCTGCTCCGTCTACAAGGTGCAAAGACCCCGGCCTCATTTTATGTGCCTTGCAAAACTCCCACCCCCCACATCCCGAGAGCTGTGTGGTGCCTGGGCAGCAGTCCTGGGTTAGGACCCGTTCACCATGGGAGTGAACAGAAGTCCAGGATGGTCCTGCAGCCAAGCCCTGGAGGATGAGAGCTGTGCCGTCTCCAACACTGAGCCTAACACATAATCGACCAGCGGGGTTTGTTTTTGTGAAATCCTCGCTGCCGTGCCCTATTATTAATCAGTCAGAGAGTCTGATGACACCGGACCTCCTCAGGTATGTTCGTTTAGGTTCCTAAAAGTCTGTTTCTGTAAAAGGTAAGAGGTGTTTATTTTTAATCTCAAGCTTATCCTTGAAGGAGCCTGTAATTGATTATGGCACTGAAGGTTGTGGTTTGCTTTTGTTCAACTGTTTTCACCTGCAAAATATGCATCGTGGCTTTATTCCATGATGGCCCCTTCTTTGGCAGACCTCTGGCTTTCTGCAGGAAGTAGACATGTTCGGATGTGTGAGGAAACTGCATATTCTTGCATTTTCTCCAGGCTTGATCCTCTCCTACAAATCCTACATCTTTTTACTATAAAGCCTTTATGTAAAAGAAAGAATATTGAAGTTGTTTTGTTGCTGAAGTCGTTCCTGGTTTCAATTAAAAATAATTTTCTAAAAATAAAAAATAGAAAATAAACTTAAAAAGATAAAAACAATTTTTCTAGGCCAGATGCGACGGCTCACACCTGTAATCCTAGCACTCTGAGAGGCTGAGTAGGGTGGATTGCTTGAGTCATGAGTTCAAGACCAACCTGAGCAAGAGTGAGAACCCGTCTTTACTAAAAATAGAAAAACTGAGGCAAGAGGATCACTTGAGCCTGAGTTGGAGGTTGCTGTAAGCCATGACACCATAGCACTCTACCAAGGGCGACAACTTGAGACTCTGTCTCAAAAAAAAAAGATAATTTTTCTAAATAAATATTTTCAACAGTACTCAGTATTTGTAATATATTCTAGTGCATAAATAAGGTCAATCCCAAATAATACATTTAAAAGTGCATAGGAAAAAGCTATTTAAGTAATGCAAGATTTTGTTCTAGTTTAGGTTTGGAGTTCCTAGAATGATAGGTGGTAGATAAAGATAGATTACAGAATTAAAATCTAATTATTAATTGAATCAGAGAAATAGCTACTTGAATCCCCTCTGTGGGAACAAGAAGATACCATTGCTAGGAAGAATAGTGCCTAAAAACTAGAAAAATACATTCCAGTGGCTCTCTCTTACCAAGCAGATCAAATATGAGCATATTTCAACTGATTTGGCATCTCCAGACAGCAGCAAAATTCAGGGAGGACTTATCACAAATAACAACCACTTCACTATTTGTGCAACATGTAAATACTAATGTGGCCCTCCTGCCGAATGCCAGGCTCTTTTTTTTTTTTTTTTTTTGAGACAGAGCCTCAAGCTGTCGCCCTGGGTAGAGTGCCGTGGCATCACTGCTCACAGCAACCTCCAACTCCTGGGCTTAAGCAATTCTCTTGCCTTACCCTCCCAAGTAGCTGGGACTACAGCCACAACACCAGCTATTTTTTTGTGGTTGTGGTTGTCGTTGTTTAGCAGGGCAGGGCTGGGTTTGAACCCACCAACCCAGGTGTACCTAACCACTGAGCTATGGGCGCCAAGCCACAACCTGATTCTTGTTGCAGCAAAGCATCCAAGCAGGATCACCAGGGAGATGGTGACAGGGACTTTGCGGATGAGACCCACCCTTAGTCATCACAAAGCTCTGTTGGGGAGAGCTCGAGTACGCTGCTTAGTGTATTCATAGTATCAACAGCAGTAAAATGTCAACAGGATCCACAACTATCCTCCTCACCTCTGTACACACGTGCACGGTGTCTCACAGAAGAGGCAAATGTTACTATCCCACTTGAACCTCCAGTGAGATTTGCTCAAGACATCAGGGCCAGTGACTGACAGAGCTGGGCCTGGATGTGAGGCCTGCGGGCTACAAGACCAGTGGGATTTGCCGGGGAGAAACTCTAGATGTTAGATGTTTTCAATGTTGCATCTGCTTTTTTCTTGCTCCTGCTACTACTCTTTTCTTTGTCCTTCCCTCTTCTCCGAGGCCTTCTTCCTATCTCTCTTTTATTCTTTCATTTAGGTAGAATCAACATAAAATTTCACATATTTAAAGTGTGCAATTTGATAAGTTTTGCCATATACTAGGGGTACCAAAAAAACGTATATGCATTTTAAGAGGTCTGGCATGTCTAGGTATGCTTGACTGGTAACAGTACCTTCAATTAAACTTCAGAAGGTAATACACAGATAACGTCTCAAAAATGTGTATACATTTCTTTGGTACCCTCTGTATATGCATGTGAGGAACTATTGCTATAATCAAGATAGTGAGCATTTCTGTCACCCCCCAAAGAGTCATTTACTCCTTCGTGTCCCCTCCCTCTCACCAACATTTTCTTAGGCTCCCACTGGGCCTCTTTCTGCTACTCTAGATTAGTGTGCCTTTTCTAAGACAGTAATTATCAACCGATGTGCACACTGGTGGGCCGTAGAGGATCTTAGATATGCTGAGAAAAGTTTTAAAGATCATTATTTAAATTATTTTTGAACTTCAAAGAACAGTAAGTATATTCTGTTTTTACTCTTTTTTTTTTTTTTGATCAACATAATTTAAGTGTGCCACAGAAATTTAACTACAGGTTCAAGTGTACCGTGAGATAAAAGATTTCGAACAACATTCTTCTAAACTTTATTCAAATTGAATTACATAGTATGTACTCTTTTTAATGTCTGTCTTCTTTTTTTTTTTTTTTTTTGTAGAGACAGAGTTTCACTTTATTGCCCTCAGTAGAGTGCTGTGGCCTCACACAGCTCACAGCAACCTCCAACTCCTGGGCTTAGGCGATTCTCTTGCCTCAGCCTCCTGAGTAGCTGGGACTACAGGCGCCTGCCACAATGCCCGGCTATTTTTTTTTCGTTGCAGTTTGGCCGGGGCTGGGTTTGAACCCGCCACCCTCGGGCCTGTGGCCTGCTCACTGAGCCACAGGCGCCGCCCTAAAGTCTGTCTTCTTTCACTCAGCATAATCTTTTTTGGTTTCATTCATGTTTTTGTGTTATAGCAATAATTTTTCAGTTCATTTCTTTTTATTATTATTTTATTGCTGAGTAGTGCCCCAATGTCTGGGTGTACATGTCCACAATTTGTTTATCTGTTAACCTATTGATGGACATTTGTGCTATTTCCACTGTGGGGCTATTATAGGATGAACATCTTTAATTCTAAAATCCAAAATCCAAAATACTCCAAAATTCCAAGTTTTTTGAGTGCTGACATGATGCCACAAGTAAAAAATGTCGCATTTGACACATTTGCATTCCAGTGCTTCAATGTACACAAACTTTGTTTCATTCACAAAATTACTTAAAAATATCGTATAAAATTACCTTCAGGCTATGTATATATTGTGTATATGAAACATAAATAAATCCAAGATATCACATTATGTATACAAGGTCAGACAATTAAATTTGCGAACTTATCCTAGAAAAAGTGCTACTACATACCTTACTGCTGAATATCACTGTGTCACCAGATGGTCAAGGACAACTTCAAAGGTGACTGCAGTGATTTTCAGCAATGAGGTATGTATCACTTTTTCTAGGATCAGTTCACAAACCTAATTATCTGAACTTGTATTCAAATAGTCCAAAATCTGAAAAAATCTGAAATCTGGAACACTTCTTGTCCCAAACATTTCAGATAAGAAATGTTCGACCTGTCTGTGTAAAGCTGCTGTGAGCATTTGTGCATAGGTCTCTGCATGGACATGTGTTTTCTTTCCTCTTCTGTAAATATCTAGAAAGAGAATGGGAAGTGTATGCTTAAATTTAAGAAACTGCCAGACTGTTTTCCAGAGTGGTTGCATCCTTTTTTTTTAAGTTTATGGCTGGGGCTGGGTTTGAACCTACCACCTCTGGCATATGAGGCTGACACCCTACTCCTCTGAGCCACAGGCACCGCCCAGAGGTTGCATCCTTTTTACTTCTAGCAGTGGAGTATGAGTGTCAGTTTCTCCACATCCTCACCAGCATTCAGTGTGGACAGTCAGTCTTTTTTTTTTTTTCAGACAGAGTCTCACTTTGTTGCCCTCAGTAGAGTGCTAGGGCGTCACAGCTCACAGCAACCTCAAACTCTTGGGCTTAAGCGATTCTCTTGCCTCAGCCTCCCAAGCAGCTGGGACTATAGGCGCCCGCCACAATGCCCGGCTATTTTTTGTTGCAGTTGTCCTTGTTGTTTAGCTGGTCTGGGCTGGGTTCGAACCTGCCAGCTTGGGTGTATGTGGCTGGTGCCATAACCACTGTGCTACAGGCGCCAAGCCAGGACAGTCTTGTTAATTTTAACCATCATAGGTGAGTGTTAGTATCTCATTGTGTTTTTAATTTGCTTTTCTCTGATGACTCTGTTTACCCCTCTCTTTTCTTGTTGATCACTTTTTTCCGTGCTTGTGAAAACTTAGATTTTTTAAATTTTATGTAATTCAATTCCATGTACATATTTGATTTTGTGTTTTCAAGTTTACTTACGGGTCTATTCAATAAAAAAGTGCAACCCATTTTTCCATTTCTTCACCATACCATCAGATGGTGGTACTATGAGGAATACTTTATAAAAAAAAATGTATAACAGCAGCCCTGGTTTTCAGATGTTTAAAACTTACTATAAGGCCAGGCATGGTGGCTCATGTCTGTAATCCTAGCACTCTGGAAGGCTGAGGTGGTAGATTGCCTGAGCTCAGAAGTTCAAGACCAGCCTGAGAGGGTCACGCCTGTAGCTTAGTGGGTAGGGCGCTGGCCAAATACACTGAGGCTGGTGGGTTCAAACCCGGCCTGGGCCAGTTAAAACAATGACAACTGCAACAAAAAAATAGACAGTTGTGATAGGTGCCTGTAGTCCCAGCTACTTGGGAGGCTGAGGCAAGAGAATCGCTTGAAGTTCAGGAGTTTGAGGTTGCTGTAAGCTGTGATGCCACAGCACTCTACCAAGGGCGACAGATTGAGACTCTGTCTCAAAAAAAAAAAAAAAAAAGAAAAGAAAAGAAAAAGAAAAAGAAACAGACCAGTCTAAGCAAGAGCAAGACCCCATCTCTACTAAAAATAGACACATTAGCCAGCATTGTGGTGGGCACCTATAATCCCAGCTACTTGGGAGGCTGAGGCAAGAGGATCACTTGAGCCCAAGAGTTTGAGGTTGCTGTGAGCTATGATGACACAGTTTTCTACCCAGGGCAATGGAGTGAGATTCTGTCTCAAAAAACAGAAAGTGAAACTTACTATGAACAAGAAAACTGGTCTTTCTATTTCAGGATCTACAAATCTGAAGAAAATGAATCTTTTATTTATTTATTTATTTTTTAGAGACAAAGTCTCACTTTGTCACCCTCAGTAGAGTGCCGTGGCGTAACAGCTCACAGCAACCTCCAGCTCTTGGGCTTAGTGACTCTCTTGCTTCAGACTCCCGAGTAGTTGGGACTACAGGGACCCACCACAACGCCTGGCTATTTTTTTGTTGCAGTTTAGCCAGGGCCGGGTTTGAACCCACCACCCACTGAGCCACAGGTGCTGCCCAGAAAATGAATCTTTTAATTCATTCCTATGAATATTTTTGAACCTATTTTGGGGGGACACTTGAAGAGGTGAAAGTCTAAATAATTCATGATAATATTCTCTCTGAAAATATTACCTGGTGAAGTTTTCTGTATTAATTGCTGTTGCTATTTTAAAATCAGATAGCCACGTTTGTCTGCTTTCTGTTAAATTGGGCATACACTGAAGGCATGCCATGGTGCCGTCCAGAGGCAGGTCTCAGGGCACTTCTGGGGCGGGGACAGGGAGGGCTAGTGGCAGAGACAGAGGCCTTTGCCACAATCAGCCTGCAGCCTCCTGAGAGAGCAATAGCCAAACTGGGGTTGATGCAGTCTGGGCCCATCCAGCCTGAGGCTGGTCCCCAATATTCAGACCCATCATCAAACATTAATAAGCATGGCAAGAGCAACACTTGTGTGTGTGTGTGTAGGAGAGAGAAGCTGGATTGCCAAACATCAAAGAAAAGATTCTCTGACCAATATAAGGAATAAAATAAATAACTAATACCCATACAAAACAGAATGAAATAAGTCCTCCAGACTAATCAAAGAATTAGTCCCCCAGTTACTAATGAAGCTGCGTCTTTCTGATCTGCAGTAAACCAAGGAGCTTGTGCTGGCATGTAAATTAATGTCCTGCTTCTTTGATTGAGAAACTCTTGCTATAAATTGTATTGTACATTGCATACAATTATATGTAATTTTTATAGATGGCATATTCATATATATCAGCTGAACTAAAGGGAGTGCTTAGTTGCCTGGTTGATTTACATTCCCCTTTAAGCTTCTCAGCTATCTCTTTGCAGACCTGTAGGAAACAGGTTGCAAAACCTGGCCAGCAGATCTCATGTTAAGTGGCCCTGAAACTTTCTGTAAAAGCACAGAAGGAAGAGTGATTAATTCTGAAAAGTATGTATTCACTTTCTGGCATTTATGACAATTGCTATTTGGCCTAAGGGCAAGCCAGTATATTTCTGTAAATTGCAAAGATCAAAGCACTTTAAAATTATACATTCACACACACAAAAAAAAAACAAAAACAAAAAGGGTGGCGCCTGTGGCTCAAAGGAGTAAGGCACTGGCCCCATATGCCAGAAGTGGTGGGTTCAAACCCAGCCCTGGCCAAAAACTGCAAAAAAATTATACATTTATTTAATTTCAAAAATTAAAACAAACTTATTAAAATTCACTCTATACCACGTGATGAAACAATAAAGAATCAACTCCGTAATAAATAAAGTGTGTATGATAAACATGACAATAATTTTATTTATTAGCTTTTGAGGAATAAATGAAATATTAGCCAGCATGATTTATAGCAACATGACATTTATATCAATAAGACATTTTATCAATGATGGTACCCATAGCTCAATGGGTAGGGCACTGGCCACATACACCGAGGCTAGCGGGTTTGAACCTGGCCTGGGCCTGCTAAAACCACAATGACAACTGCAACAAAAAAAATAGCTGGGCGTTGTGGTGGGCATCTGTCGTCCCAGCTACTCGGGAGGCTGAGGCAAGAGAATTGCTTAAATCCAACAGTTTGAGGTTGCTGTGAGTTGTGATGCCCTGGCACTCTACCTAGGGTGACAGCTTGAGACTCTCAAAAAAAGGAAAAAAGATATTTTATCAATATGGTCCTATCAACATGTGAACTATATTTACCAAGCGCTGGAGTACCATTTGCATATTATATAACACAGAGAGACCGTGTTTCCAACAACCTGGCAGGAGAGCTGTGGTAAGCAAAATAATAATCCCCCAACGATGTCTACCTTCTAATCCCTGGCACCTGTGAATATGTAATTTACTTGATATTTATTACTTGATACAATTTCTAGAAATTGTCCTGAATTGTCTGAATGGGTCCATTGTAGTCACACGTGACCTTGTGAGATGCAGATGCAGTCCAGAGGGTCAGAATTAGAGAAGGGGAGTGTGATAACATTAGGGAAGCAGGGGCTGGAGTGACGAATTGGCTTTGAAGATAGAAGAAGCCACTGCAAGCCAAGGAGTGTAGGCAACCTCTGGAAGGAACACCCTGCCAACTCCTTGATTTTAGGATTTCTGATTCCAGAACTGTAAGATAATAAACTTGTATTGTTAAACTACAAAGTTTGTGGAATTTGTTCCTGCGGGAATAGGAATCTATACAAGAGGGGGGATAACGCTGTACTTATTGGTTGCTAGGTAGGCCCCGGTCCAACTGATTTTCATGTATCAGCACATCTAACTACAACCATCCACAGCATGAATGGCTTCTGTTAATTAACCGCATCTTATAGATGAGAAAATTGAAGCAGAAGGAGGTAAGAACAAGGCCCTTCGTGTGTAAAAGCAGAGTCAGGATTTGAAGGAAGTCCTTCTGCAGAGTGTGTGTATGACACTGTCTCTTTCTACTACTTCCTGGATAAAGTGAGAGCCTTCAGGGATGATCAGCCACATGTCACTCCTACAGGATATTTTGCTCTGTAGCTTTACCATCATCCTCCACAAAATACTAGGTAAGACAAGACAAAAATGATAGCAGCTTTGTCACGGCGTCTTTTTGCTATCTGCCAAAGGAGCCCACTTGCCCAATGGCACAGCCAGAGTAAAACAGCAATCACATTGGGAACTGATTACACACAAAATGGATGTGAGCTATTTATTATCCAGTGGAAGGTGCTTATAATTTAACCTGAAATAAGAGATCCTTGGCTCGGTGCCTGTGGCTCAAGCGGCTAAGGCACCAGCCATATACACCTGAGCCGGCGGGTTCAAAACCAGCCCAGGCCCGCCAAATAATAATGATGTCTGCAACCAAAAAACACCCAGGCATTGTGGCGGGCGCCTATAGTCCCAGCTACTTGGGAGGCGGAGGCAGGAGAATCCCTTGAGCCCAGGAGTTGGAGGTTGCTGTGAGCTATGATGCCAGAGCACTCTACCCAGGGCGACAGCTTGAGGCTCTGTCTCAAAAAAAAAAAAAAAGAGATCCTTTAGATGTGAAAATTAGCCTTCAACTATCCTTAAAAATTTTATTGCAAAGCTTCTTTAATGAGTAACATTCATCTTTTACTATTGACAGCAAACTATTTAAACATGCCACTAGAGTGACATAGAATCAGCCTAGCTCACAGCAACTTCAAAGTCCTGGGTTCAGAGTTTGGGTGATCTGGGATGATCCTCCTCCCATGGGCTCCCAAGTAGCTGGTACCTGCCACAATACTCAGCTAATTTTTCTATTTACTAGAGACAGGGTCTTGCAATTGTTCCGACTGGTCTCAAATTCTAGACCTTAAGCAATCCTCCTGTGTGACCTCCCAGAGTTGTACTGGCCACAGTTCCTTCCTGGCCTTTTTTTTTTTTTTTTTTTTTTAGAGACACAGCCTTTCTTTGTCACCTAGGCTTGATTTCAATGTCATCGTCGTAGCTCATTGTAACTTCAGGTTCCTGGGCTCAAGTAATCTTCCTGCCTTGATATGCCAAAGTGCTTGGATTACAGGTGTGAGCCACCATGCCCAGCTCTTAATTGCTATTTTAATATCAAAACACATACACATACATACAATAGGTTAAGAGAAAAGTTAGAAAATAAAGTTGAAGGGATTTCCTAGAAAGTAGGGCAAACATACAAAGAAATGAAGAACAGAATAGAATAGGTCAGAAAATTAGAATATCAAGCCAGAAAGTCCACATCCCAATAATACTAATTGCAAAATAGCCAAGAAAATTGAAAGAAAGAAAGGAAGTATTTAAAAAACACAAGAAAATGGCTCAATGCCTGTAGCACAGTGGTTAAAGCGCCAGCCACATGCACTGAGGCTGGCGGGTTTGAACCCAGCCTCGGCCAGCTAAACAACGATGATAACTACAACAAAAAAATAGCGAGGTGTTGTGGTGGGCGCCTGTAGTCCCAGCTAGTTGGGAGGCTGAGGCAAGAGAATCGCTTAAGCCCAGGAGTTGGAGGTTGCTGTGAGCTGTGACGCCATGGTACTCTACCAAGGGCAACAAAATGACACTCTCTCTCAAAAAAAAAAAAAAATACAAGAAAAGTTCCCAATTATGAAGCTTCAAGTATCTAAATTAAAAGTGTCTACGGAGGCTCAGCACCTGTAGTTCAGTGGCTAGGGCACCGGCTACATACACTGTGGCAGGCAGGTTCAAACGGCACAGACCTGCCAAACAACAATAACACCTACAACAAAAAAATAGCCAGGCATTGTGGTGGGAGCCTGTAGTCCCAGGTACTTGGGAGGCTGAGGCAAGAAGAGTATCACTTGGCTCGGTGCCTGTGGCTCAAGCGGCTAAAGCTCCAGACACATACACCTGGGCCCACCAAACAACAATGGCTCCAACCAAAAAATAGCCGGGCGTTGTGGCTGGTGCCTGTAGTCCCAGCTACTTGGGAGGCGGAGGCAGGAAACTTGCTTGAGCCCAGGAGTTGGAGGTTGCTGTGAGCTGTGACGCCACAGCACTGTACCCAGGATGACAGCTTGAGGCTTTGTCTCCAAAAAAAAAAAGGAAGAGTATCACTTAAATCCAAGAGTTTGAGATTGCTGTGAGCTGTGATGCCACAGCACTCTACGGGGGGCAACATAGTGAGACTCTGTCTCAAAAACAAAAAAAAAGTACATTGAATGATAAACATCCCACCAAGGCACATCCATCAAATTTCAGCTCTAGGAATGGAGGGAATATTCTGAAGATAATAGAGTAAAAGCCAAAGTCACACACAAAGGATTACATCAGACTATAATAACAACTCTGAATAGTAGGGAGAGAAACACAGACGCATTTTCAAAATTCAGACAGATGACTCCAGTGAGGAAGCAACCCAAATGTTCATTAACTGATGAAGAGACAAAGAAAAGTGGCGTAGCCAAACAAAGGAATATTATTTGGCAATAGAAAGGAATGAAGTGCTGATGCAGGCTGCAACATGGATAGACCTTGGACACAGGACTCTAAGGCTAGCTTCTGTTAGACTATTGTAGGACTCCCTTTGTAATGTCCAGAATAGACAAATCCATACAGAGAGAAAATTCATTAGTGGTTGCTGGCCGGCACTGGGGATCAATAGGAGGTGGAGAGGATGGGTAGTGACTGCTAATGGATACAGAGTTTCTTTCTGGGGAGATGATGGGATTCTCAACTGGATCTTAGGGTTCATTCACTTTTCCAAAATGTTACTTCTACTCATTTAATTATTCTTTTTTTTTTTTTTTTTTTGAGACAGAGCCTCAAGCTGTTGCCCTGGGTAGAGTGCCGTGGCATCACAGCTCACAGCAACCTCCAACTCCCGGGCTCAAGCCATTCTCCTGCCTCCGCCTCCCAAGTAGCTGGGACTACAGGCGCCCGCCACAACACCTGGCTATTTTTTGGTTGCAGGCATCATTGTTGTTTGGTGGGCCTGGGCTGGATTTGAACCCGCCGGCTCAGGTGTATGTGTCTGGCGCCTTAACCGCTTGAGCCACAGGGGCCGAGCCTCATTTAATTATTGTAACCTTTGTTATTTTGGGTGCTAAAATTGTTTGTTTTCAAGAATCATCAGGTTCAGTGCCTGCGGCGCAGTGGTTATGGCACTGGCCACCTGCACTGAGGGTGGTGGGTTTGAACCTGGCCCGGGCCTGCTAAACAGCAATGACTACTGCAACAACAACAACAAAAAAAAATAGTCGGGCGTTGTGGCGGGTGCCTGTAGTCCCAGCTACTTGGGACGCTCAGGCAAGAGAATTGCTGAAGCTCAAGAGTATGAGGTTGCTGTGAGCTGTGACACCATGGCACTCTCCTGAGGATAAAATAGTGAGACTCTGTCTCAAAAAAAAGGGGCAAAAAAGAGTCATCAGACTAAAGGTAAGTGTCTTTTGGGATGGGTATACTTTATAACTAACACATCAGTTATCCAAGAATAACTTACCCAGGATTAGCTGGCTGACAGTATGTAAGAATCTCCCCTAGCCAAGCTTGCCAGTCGAGGACACATTTGCCTCCTCACTGTCCTTTAAAGGCCAATGACAGGTGGTGGAAACAAGTCTTTTCAGGTGTCTGGGGAGTCAGGAGGCTTGGAAAACATATACCTACCCCCGCAGGGGAAGTAACAGAGAAGGATGAGCCCCCGTGTTGTGCCTGCAAACATTAATACACATTCATAAAAAGCGAGGCTTTCACAAAGCTCCGGGCCTTCTGTCTGTCATCAGCCAGGCCAGGAGATGAGGATCCCACCTGAACCATCCTTCTTCCTTATGACGCTTCACAAGATGGGCCTCCAAGAACCATAAATAAAGATCACTGTGAATGGCTTCTCTGTCTGACCCTTTAACCTGAAATAAAAATAAAGCTTGGAGAATGTAATCCTGACTCAAGCCTCCTTCATGGGCTTCTCCTTCCCTTACCTGTTGACAGGTGCCTGCCAGACCTCACAGTTACCTTTGATTTAGCTGTAATGGCATCTCTACACTTAGCAGAGGTCTCCCCTGTAATCCTCTCCAAAGCTTAAGTCAATTTATAGGGTAACCTGAGAGCCACTTCCTGCCCGCAGATGATGTCACTGTCTGTTAACACGTCCTGGAATGACCACTAAACTCACGCTTAGGGCGACAGAGCAGTAGATCACTCTCAGAGCCAGTGCTGGGGTAAAACAAATGCCATTCACATTTTCAAACTGAAAAGGAAGCTTTATTCCCATACACCTTTTTATAAATCCCCAACATATTTGAATACTTGTTTTCAGAGAACTAAGAGTGGATTTTTCTGGATCAAAAACCTATACCTAAGAAGTCTAAGTATATTTAAGAAGATAAGGGAGGCAAATTTGAAATTGGGACAAAAAATCATGGGGTGAAATCTAACCATTTCAGACCTCCAGTTGAATTTTTTTTTTTGACAGCATCATCAAGTTTATTACACAATTTCCCACCTATCAGAAAGACAAACAAATCACTGACAAGGGGATGGAACCTCGGCCGTTTGGAGGGTTGGGGGTTTTTCCTTTTGCTATCAGGAAATAAAATTAAAAATTGTGTCATTGGGTAAAAATAAAACAAAGGTGGTGGGAAAAATTCTCTGGGTAAACTATGTTTCTGGTGTTCTTTCTCTATTTTTTTCCCTTAAACTGTCACCTTACTTGGTTTTCTTTACTTTTTAAAAAGACACTGGAATGCCGGTGAAGGTGGAGGTGGCGGGTTCAAACCCAGCCCCGGCCAAAAACCACAAAAAAAAAAAAAAAAGAAAGAAAAAAGTGAAAAGACACCGGAGGCTCAGTGCCTATAGCTCAGTGGTTAGAGAACTGGCCACATACACAGGGCAGGGGGGTTTGAATCCGGCCCAGGCCTGCTAAACAACAATGACAACTGCAACAAAAAATAGCCTGGTGTTGTGGCAGGCACCTATAGTCACAGCTTCTTGGGAGCTGAGGTAAGAGAATTACTTAAAGCCCAAGAGTTTGAGGTTGCTGTGAGCTGTGACACTACGGCACTCTACCCAGGGCAACATAGTGAGATTCTGTCTCAAAAAAATAAACAAATAGGCTCAGTGCCTGTAGCACAGTGGTTACAGAGCCAGCCATATACACCGAAGTTGGCAGGTTCGAACCCGGTCCCAGCCAGCTAACCAACAATGACGACTGCAACAAAAAATAGCCAGGTGTTGTGGCAGGCACCTGTAGTCCCAGCTTCTTGGGAGGCTGAGGCAGGAGAATCACTTAAGCCCAAGAGTTTGAGGTTGCTGTGAGCTGTGACGCCGTAACACTCTACTGAAGGCGACATAGTGAGACTCTGTTTCAAAAAATGAAATAAATAAATAAACAAATAAAAGTAAAAAATAGGCTCGGTGCCTATGGCTCAAGCGGCTAAGGTGCCAGCCACATACCCCTGAGCTAGCGGGTTCGAATCCAGTCCAGAGCCCAAGCAACAATGACGGCTGCAACCAAAAAATAGCCAGGCATTGTGGTGGGTGCCTGTAGTCCCAGCTACTTGGGAGGCAGAGGCAGGAGAATCGCTTGAGCCCAGGAGTTGGAGGTTGCTGTGAGCTGTGATGCCACAGCATTCTACCCAGGGTGACAGCTTGAAGCTCTGTTTCAAAAAAAAATAATAATAAAGTAAAAAATAAATAAAAAGACACTGGAGCTGCTCTTGAGCATAAGCACATCATTTAACACTTGGCCAGTTGGGTGGTGCCACCTTCTCAAGTGAAGGTGGGGATGGAGTTAGAGGACAGGGGGGAAAGCTACAAACTATAGCCTCTGTCCCAAGGGAATGTGCCTCTCCAACCCTGGGTGGATTCCCTCAGTGACTGAAGGCTTGTCAGAAATGTGCTGGGAATGGAGGAAGGGTTCAGTCCAGTTCAGTCCCTCTGAGCCAGAAGGGCTTCCAGTGACCCCGCGTCTCACATGCCACGCCTCTTCTCACGTCAGATGTCACGCAGTCATCTATAGATGACATGCAGAAGTAGCCTCACCCCGTGGTACTGCAGGACCCTGTTGTTGACTTCTCCCTCAGCAGCAGCCACATCATAATTTGGATTTTATGGGAAAAACAATTCCATTTGCCTGTGTAGAAAATGAAGAGGGCTGGTCCTTAGAAGTCTGAGCTGAGTTCATTCAAGTCCGGCTCCATTTCTTCCTGCTCCTTATCAGAGGCAGGAAGTATTTCCAGGCAGAGCAAGAGGAACTATTAAGTGAATAGTCAAAAGGTGAAAAGACAC
The DNA here is from genome assembly GCF_027406575.1 of Nycticebus coucang. Classification (NCBI taxonomy): domain Eukaryota; kingdom Metazoa; phylum Chordata; class Mammalia; order Primates; family Lorisidae; genus Nycticebus; species Nycticebus coucang. The sequence goes on from NC_069783.1 coordinate 86,046,320, forward strand.
CATATATGTGACTTCACCTGCCTACTAGTGCCAGGCTATCTCACAATATGTAAAAGTATGTCCCTCAGGGATGCAAGCCCACGCTTATGTCAAAACTGAAAAAAGAAAAGCCTATGAAAGTAGGCCCTGCCCTGCCCAGCTGCCTCCTCCCTCACTCTTCCTAGTACTTCATAAGGGGTCTTCAAGGCTGCGTCCCCATGTCCCCATGTCCCCATCTCCCAGTGGCAATACTTCCTCTAAAACAAGGAAGCAGCTCCATGTGTTGAATGGGAAAGCCCCAGGGAAAGGGATGACTAAGAGCTGGTTATTGCAAGAGGCAGCCGACACTAATCAGCAGAGGGTGGTGATCGGCTCACAAGGCCTTCTCTGCTTCGGAGGGACAAGTCCATTGAGAAGGCTGGGCAGCAGAGAGGTGCCAGGGTTCAGCTCTCTGGGAGGTCAGGGAAATAAACCATCAATATATGAGAAGGAAAAGCAAGAACAGAGGTAGCTTTCCATAGGGTTAATCTGGCCTCATGGTCCCTCCTCAAAGGGCTAGGAAGACAAAGGAGTTCAACAGAGAAGTGGGCTTGGCACCTGTATCTCAGGCGGGTAGGGCACCAGCCACATACACCGGAGCTGGCAGGTTCAAATCCAGCCTGGGCCAAAATACAGCCGGGGTCTTGGCAGGCGCCTGTAGTCCCAGCTACTTGGGAGGCTGACGCAAGAGAATTGCTTGGGCCCAGGAGTTTGAAGTTGCTGTGAGCTGTGACGCCACAGCACTCCACCCAGGGCAACAGCTTGAGACTCTGTCTCAGGAAAAAAACAAAAACAAAGAAGTGGTATGTGAGCAAGCGTTTGGGACCCTCTTGGCCCCATCAGATCTAGTGCTGTGGGCAGGACCCTGGGCATATTCGGCACACCTAGTCACTCTCCTAGATCCTATGTGGAAGATCCATTTTCTTTGGGAAGGAAGAAGTCCTCCCATTAACCTCAGCACTGAATTGCCCCCAGAGAATCAGAAACTCTTACGTTTCCTTGGACAAAGCATCATTGTCTATGGATACCAGGGCCTGGACATGCTATTTTTGTTTTTTCTTCTCCGCCACCGCTCCCCACCACATGAAATCTTTGGGTTCTTTCTCCTGGCGGAGGTATGGGGTTAGGAGGGCTGCCAAGCAGTTTTCAATCCTGTAGGGCAGAGGGTATTCCCTGGGTGTCTGGAGGGAGTTTGGGGACTGGAGGGAGGGGACGGGGTGGAGTGGCCTCTGTCCTTTAGTCCTGATGAAGGTGAGGAGATGCAAGTTCATTAAACAAACATTTGCTTCTAACCAGACTCTTTTCTCTGTGGCGCCTGTCCCGTTTCCTATCCCCGTGTCTCTCGTGCTCCCAGTTCTTCTCTTGGAAATAATCACCCTGCTGATCTTCATTAGGAGGCAGATCCTGGTGCGGGAGGAGGATCGCTTCAGCTGAGAAGTGGAAGGCTGCAGCCAGCTACAGTCCCACCACTGCACTCTAGTCCAGGTAACAGAGGGAGACTCAGTCTCAAACACCACCTCCCATCCCCACAAAAAACACTCCGAACTGCCAGGAGGGGTGAATGAGGCTGTTACTAAGAGTGCTTTATAAACTGTAATGGACTATGTGTGTGTATATGCTAGAGGGTATAAATCAGGTAACCAATAGGTGGTTAGAGGTAGAAAAGACTTGAGACCCCATTCTTCCAAGCTCTCATGTCAGATGTGGTGCCTGAAGTTTGTTTTTTTTTTAGAGACAGGGTCTCACTTTATCACCCTCGGTAAAGTCCTGTGGCATCACAGCTCACAGCAACCTCCCACTCCTGGGCTTAAACAATTCTCTTGCCTCAGCCTCCCTAGTAGCTGGGACTACAGGCGCCCGCCACAACGCTCAGCTACTTTTTTTGTTGCAGTTTGGCCTGGGCTGGGTTTGAACCTGCCACCCTCGGTATATGGGGCCAACGCCCTACTCACTGAGCCACAGGCACCGCCCGGTGTCTGAAGATTGTCTGCCTTCACGGGTCACACAGCTCGTCAGTGGCTGGGTGGTGCCTGGAAGCCAGATATCCTAACTCTTGGTTCTGTGTTCCTTTCATTGCACCGCCACGTAATGATAAGGTATTAGGCTCAGCACACAGTGGTCTGTTCATTGGGCTTCTCTCCCTAGTCCTCCTCCAGCATCCTGGGGTGCGGACCAGTGAGTAGTTAAGGCTGGTGTGGCAGCCCCACCATTCTGAACTGAAGTCTGCTCCTCTCTCGTCCCTGTTTCTCATAAAACCAGGGTCTTTTCTCTGACTCCCACTTTGACTAGTTTAAACCCTTACCAATTTCTTATTTTGTTTGTGTGTGTGTGTGTGTGTGTGTGTGTGTGTTTACCTTTTGTTAGTAGCTCCTAGTTGTCTTTGCCTCCAAACCTAGCTAGTGCCATTCTATTTGTCACTTCTGAGATAATCAGTTCCTGATCAACTTTACATTTACAAAGCTCACTTCTCTCTTTTCTTATTTAAATACATTGTATTTAGGAACATATATTAAATTCGTCATTTTATTTTATTTTTTTTTGAGACAGACTCTCACTACGTTGCTCTTGGTAGAGTGCCGTGATGTCATAGCTCACAGCAACCTCCAACTCCTGGGCTTAAGCAATTCTCTTGCCTCAGTCTCCCAAGTACCTGGAACTACAGGCACCTGCCACAATGCCCAACTATTTTTTTGTTGTTGTAGTTTCAGTTGCTTAGCTGGCCCAGGCTGCTTTTGAACCTGCCACCCTCAGTGTATGCGGCTGGTGCTGTAACTACTGTGCTACGGGTGCCCAGCCAAATTCATCACTTTAGTGTTCATTTCTGTGAGGTTTTTTGTCTTTTTTTTTTGTTTTTGAGACAGAGTCTCACTTTCTTGCCCTGGGTACAGTGCCATGGTGTCATAGTTCACCTCAAACATAGCAACCTCACACTCTTGGGCTCAAATGATCCTCCTGCCTTAGCCTCCCAAGTAGCTGGAACCACCGACACTCACCACAACAACCAGCTAGCTTTAGAGACAGGGTCTCAATTTTGCTCTTGCTGGTCTCAAAATCTTGAACTTAAGCAATACACCAGGCAAACTACTCGCCTCGGCCCCCCAGAGTGCTGGGGTTACAGGCATGAGCCACTGTGCCCTGCCCCATTTCCATACATTTTAATGAACACCTACAGATGTGTAAACACTGTTAGAGTCAAGGTATAAAACGATTTCTTCAAGGAATGTGCTTTGGTGTCCCATCTAATATATCTTTGCCTATTCCAAAGTCACAAGGATTTTCTCCTGTATTTTTTTCCTGCAAGTTTTATAGCGTTAGATTTGACAATACATTCTGAGTTCATTTTGCATAGGGTATGACGTATGGATTGAGATTCTTTTCTCTCTCCTCCCTTTTTCTTGCATTAGGATGTCCAATTGTTTCAGCATCATTTGTTGAAAAGTATTTTCATTCTCTATTGAATTGCCTTTACACCTTTGTAGAAAACCAATAAACTATATATGTGCACCTCTCTGTATATTTATTTGGTTCCTTGATCTGTCTTTTTTTTGCAGTTTTTGGCCGGGTCTGGGTTTGACCTCCGGCATATGGGGTGGGCGCCCTACTCCTTTGAGCCACGGGCGCCGCCCATTTGATCTGTCTTGATTACTCTAGCTTTATAACAAGACCTTTGAAATCAAGCAGTGTGAGTCCTCTGACTGTTCATTTAAAATTGTTTTATTCTTTTAGTTTCTTTGCCTTTCTATATACATTTTGTTTATTTTTTTCCTCCACTTCCCTCTATATACATTTTAGAATTAGCTTATTGAGTTTTACAAAAACTCCTGCTGGAATTTTGATGAAGTGGCAATAAAACTATAAGTCAATTGGGATCCTAACAACATCGAGTCTTCCCATCCATGAACACAGTGATCTTCATTTATTTAGGTTTTCCTTGATTTTTTTCCATTAGTGTTTTATGGTTTTCAGCATGTTAACATTGCATATATTTTGTTAAATTTTTACCAATTTTATGTTTTTGATGCCATTATAAGTGGTACTTCTTAAAATTTCAATTTTGAATTGCTCGTTACTAATATATAAAAATACGATTGACTTTTGTATGTTAATCTTATATCCTGTAAACTTACTAAACTTACCTATCAGTTTTGAAGCCCTTTTGTATGTTCTTTGGATTTTCTTTTCTTTCTTTTTTTTTTTTTTCTGAGACAAAGTTTCACTCTGTTGCCCAGACTAGAGTGCAGTGACATCAGCCTAATTCACAGCAACCTCAAACTCCTGGGTTCAAGTAATCCTCTTGCCTCAGCCTTTGGAGTAGCCAGGACTACAGGTGCCCACCACAATGCCCAGCTAATTTTTCTTTTTTTAGTTGAGACAGGGTCTCATTCTTGCTCAGGCTGGTCTAGAACTCCTAAGCTCAAGTAATCATCCAGCCTCAGCTTCCAAGAGTGCTAGGATTACAGGCGTGAGCCATTGCATCCAGCCTCTTTGGATTTTCTACATAAGTAAGCATGTTGTCTGGAAAGAGCAATACTTTTATTTCTTGTTTTCTAATATGTATGTATTCTATTTATCTTCTTTTCCTTATTACAGCAGATAGGACCTCCAGTATGATCTGAACAGAAGGAGTGAGAGGGGACACCCTTGTCTTGTTTCCAGTGTTAGGGAGCAGTCATACAGCTTTGTACCATTTCAGATGTTGGCTATAGGTTTTCTGTAGATTCCTTTTATCAGTTAAAGAAGTTCCTTTATATTTCTAGTTGGTTGAGAGGGTTTTTTTTTTTTTTTTTTTGAGACAGAGTCTTACTTTTATCACCCTTGGTAGAGTGCCACAGCTCACAGCAACCTCCAAGTCCTGGGCTTAGGCAATTCTCTTGCCTCAGCTTCCTGAGTAGCTGGGACCACAGGCGCCGGCCACAACGCCCAGCTATTTTTTGTTGCAGTTTGGCCGGGGCCAGGTTCGAACCCGCCACCCTTGGTATATGGGGCCGGCACCCTACCCACTCATCCACAGGTGCCGCCCCAAGAGGGTTTTTTTTTTTTTGAGACAGAGACTTACTATGCCACCCTTGGTAGAGTGCCGTAGTATCATAGCTCACAGCAACCTCAAACTCTTGGGCTTAAGTGATTCTCTTGCCTCAGCCTCCCAAGTAGGTGAGACTACAGGCGGCCGCCACAAAGCCCGGCTATTGTTCGTTACAGTTATCATTGTTGTTTCAGCTGGTCTGGGCCGATGAACCCTCTAGCCTCGGTATATGTGGCTGGCATCATAACCACTGTGCTATAGCTGCCAAGCCAAGAGAGTTTTTTTTAAATCACGAATTCATATTCATAAATTCATTTTATCAAATACTTTCTGTGTATCTATTGAAATGACCATATGGGCCTTCTTCCTTAGTCTGTTGATATGGTAAATTAACTGATTTTCTTTTTTGAGACAGTCTCACTTTATCAACATTGGTAGAGTGCCGTGCCTTCATAGCTCACAGCAACCTCAAACTCTTGGGCTCGAGAGATTCTCTTATCTCAGCCTCCTGAATAGTTAGGACTATAAGTGCCCACCACAACGCCCGGCTATTTTTAGGGATGGGGGTCTCGCTCTAGCTCAGGTTGGTCTCCAACTCGTGAGCTCAGGTGATCTGCCTGCCTCAGCCTGCCAGAGTGCAGGGATTACAGGCGTACGCCACTGCACCTGGCCTCACAATAACTGATTTTCAAATGTTATTGTATGCATTTATGGGATACAGGTACATCTAGGCTTGAAATATTTGTTACATATTTTTGAATTTTATTTTCTAAAATTTTGGTAAGAATTTTTATGTACATGCTTATGAGGAAGAGCAGAAAGTTTTGGGAGTTAGATGTCATATGAGGAGGAAAAATTACATCCTGAGATGATAAAAGGAAAAAACAACTCTGAAGTATTGGTTCCCTGGCAGCTGGGTTTGGTGAGAAATCCCACCTACCAAAGCAGGCCCTGAGAAAGAGAAACAGGTATAGGAAAGAGAACCACCAAATGCAGAAGCACTAAAGATACTTTTTAATTGCCTTATGCTATTTACTATATGTGTCAATAATTTTAGTGAGCTTTTGTTCAACATTCTAGTGTCAAGGAGTCATTTAGCATCTCCTGTATCAGGCAATCTCTTAATAGAGTCTCAACTTTTTTGGGACATGAGTCAGGCATGTTTACTTATGCAATGAAAATCTGGGACAAGCCAAGAAAGCTGCTTGGGGGGTGACCTCTCAAGAAGGAAGGATAGACATTTCAAACAGAATGAACAGCATAGAGGTAAAAAGAGATGACAGCAGTGAAAGGAAAAAAATTAGTGGGAATGGATGGAAGTCGCAGATGAGCCTGGAAGGGTGGGAGGTTGGCATCTTCCGGGATTTGGAAGGTTTAAAAGTGGTAAGAAGCCAGGGTCTTTCTGGTTGGCAGTTGGACCCTATGAACTCATCAGAGGTCTACGGGAGCTATATGGAGACAACAGCTTGTATTGGACAACAATTAAATCAGCATTTGATTGATTTTTAAAAAGCCTGTTGAGGTTTCTACATCATTTCACTGAGGGTGGGTGGCGATCAGTGAACAAATCAAGCAGTGTGAGAAGATAGATAACCTAGAGAAGAGGCTCTGTTTATCCACAAACATCTTGACAACTTGCAGTGATGGAGAAGGATACAAGGGTAAAGTGTCTGGTGGAACAGGCCATAGCCCATCGCAGCGCTTCTCTGAGCTCTCTCAGCCTTATTTGTTCTTTTCCTCGTCATGTTTCTGCAGCTCAGGGACTGCTCAGTTTTCTGCGTGAATAACACTAATGCAGAGGTCATTTTAAAGCATCCCTTTGGACAGATGTTTACATGCAACCACATGTAATCCAGGCAGTTTCAAATCCAGGAATAAACACAGGAAGAGAAATAGGGGTATCAGACTTTCTGGTTGTGCTCTCCATAGCATCTCTCTGGCTGTCACTCAAAACTATGCCCATGTACTTTTTGTTGTTGTTCTCATATAATTCAATGTCAAATAGGATAGACACTCGATATTCGATAAAAACAGGCTTCTAGTGGTAGTTATTTGAATCTATAGCTGACATTAGGATACTTTTCATAGAATATGGTCTCTTTTTTTCTTTCTTTCTTTTTTTTTTTGAGACAGAGTCTCACTTTGTCGCCCTCGGTAGAGTGCCGTGGTGTCACAGCTCACAGTAACCTCCAGCTCCTGGGTTTAGGTGATTCTCTTTCCTCAGCCTCCCAAGTAGCTGGGACTACAACTGCCACAATGCCTGGCTATTTTTTTGTTGTTGTTGCACTTTGGCTGGGGCTGGATTTGAACCCACCACCCTCAGTATATGGGACTGTCACCCTACCCACTGAGCCACAGGCACAACCCTCTTTCCTTTTTTTTTTTTTGAGACAGAGTCTTGCTCTGTCTCCCTGAATAGAGTGGAGTAGCAAACAGCTCACAGCAACCTAAAACTCCTGGGCTCAAGCAATCCTCCTGGCTCAGCCTCCTGAGTAGCTGGGATTACAGGCATGTCCAGCTTTTTTTTCTGTTTTTTTTTTTTTTTCTGTTTTTTTTTTCAGTAGGGACAGTGTCTCACTCTTGCTCAGGCTGGAGAAATATAAAATAAGAAAGAGTGGGCGATGCCTGTGACTCAGTGTGTAGGGCACTAGCCCCTTATACCAAGGGTGGCGGGTTCAAACCTGGCCCTGGCCAAACTGCAACAAAAAAATAGCCAGCGTTGTGGTGGGTGCCTGTAGTCTCAGCTACTTGGGAGGCTGAGGCAAAAGAGTCGCCTAGGCCCAGGAGTTGGAGGTTAATGTGAGCTGTGATGCCACAGCACTCTACTGAGGGCAATAAGGTGAGACTCTATCTCTACAAAAAAAAAGAAAAAAAAAAAAAGAAAGAAAGAGTATGGAAGAAAGAACTGGACAGAATGAAAGCTTGAATATTTTATATACGTAATTAACATTGATTCAACTCATCCGTGAAATACTTCTCTTAAAGTTTACAAAATAAATTATTATAAACAAATATACGGATATTATAGAAATAATCCACACATACAGTTCCACCAATCTAATACAATTGTTTTTATAATAGTTTAATGATTTCCTTTCAGATTTTTTTTTTCCTACACAGAGTTTTGAAATTTATCTTAAATAAGAAGAAAGTGGCCGGGTGCGGTGGCTAACGCCTATAATCCTAGCACTCTGGGGAGCCAAGGCGGGTGGATAGCTTGAGTTCATGAGTTCAAGACCAGCCTGAGCAAAAGCGAGACCCTATCTCTACTAAAAATAGAAAAACTGAGGCAAGAGGATCACTTGAGTCCAAGAGTTGGAGGTTGCTATGAGCTATGATGTCATGGTACTCTACCCAGGGTGACAGCTTCAGACTCTGTCTCAGGAAAAAAAAAAAGAAGAAGAAAGTAAGCTTCTATCAAAAGTGTCAAGGAGCAGTTAGAATTGGACTCCTAAAATGAATGAAAATCCTCTTGGTCTGATGTCTTCCAGCTTCTGGATACACCTATAGAAACTCTTTGATAACCCCAAATCCTTAAAATAAAAATGGATTTTAGTTCTTATTCAGCCAGCATTACTGAACCCCTCCTATGGGGCTTGCAAGTGCTAAGCATGAGGTAACTTAACAGTCACCACATGTTCTAGGTCAGTGAATTCAAAACTGAGAAGATAACGTGTCGTCAAGCTTGTAAGCACTAGAATTCAGGGTGTTCATTAGTCCAGGCCGCCAGGGCACAGAGAATTTAAGTGAGGACAAGGGACAATGATCAAGTCTAGAGGACAAGTGGAAACTATGGAGAGAAAACACTTTTCTCAATTTCCAAAAATCAATGTGTGGTTAATGCTCAGGATTATAACAGGATTACAGGTTGTAAAAGCCCTCAGTGCTACCAAACTGCCCCTGCAGGTCCAATTCCTTCAGCCTCTGGCGAAAGTGAGTGGCAGAGGGAAACCTTTAGGGAGATAGTTTCCTTTTTTTTTTTAAGAGATGGGGTCTCAGTATGTTGTCCAGGCTCGAGTGCAGTGGCTATTCACAGGTGTGATCCCACTACTGATCAGCACAGGAGTTTTGACCTGTTCCATTTCTGACCTGGGCTGCTTCACCTCTTTTTAGGCAAGCTAAATATGGTGAACTCCCCGCTCCAGGGAGTTCACCATATTGATACTGAACTTAGTGCGAACACCCGATCGGCATAGCACACTACAGCCCAGAACTCCTGGACTCAAGCGATCCTCCTGTCTCAGCCTCCGGAGTAGCTGGGACGACAGGTGCACACCACCGCGTCCAGCAAGAGAGTTTCCTTTTGAGAAGCTCTGCTGCTTCTCCTGAAGAGCAGATGGTGTCCATTGTCTATTCTTTTACCTCTGGTCACAGCTGCCTCGGCTATGGACAATATTTCCCTTAGCTATGAAGGGAAGCTGAAGTCCAGAGAAGTCCAGAAAGCTCTGCAAGCTCACACAACCCAGAAAGGGTTGAAGCCAGAATTCAAACAGGTGCTCTCTGCTTTTGGAAAAAAGAAATGCCTCCACTCTGAGCGAAAGCACAGAACTCTTGGCAGGGAGGGAGGAAATAGCAATCACACTTGCAGGTTCCCCCAAACCATATCTACAAATCAAAGAACAGTGTCTCCATGTTTTAGTCAGTTAGATGGACCTACAATGAATAGCTAATTGCTTGAATCAGGGTCACTTTCAAATCAAAATGGTACATAAATTATTTATAGCTGTGCAAAGCTTGAGTCCTAGAGCATCAAGGGTGCTGCAGGCTGCTGCTTTTGGAAGGACACTAGAGACATCTCGGCTCCCTTTTAGGATTTCTGATTTAGGATTAAATTAGGCTAGGAGTACTTTTGACTTAACCAAGTCGACAAGGGCAGGCTCAGGATTCCTTGGATACTGGCTCCTATTCCTGGTGGCTTATCTCCAATCTGCCTAATCATTTGGAAATTAACGGGGCCTCAGGGCCTTGAAGTTGGGGGTGATACAAAGATGTGCAAAGAGAGAATTTAAATTTTACTGCATTGCCAATGATATGAAGTCACAAGGAAAAGATAAGAAGGAAGCTTTAAGACTAGAAAAAGTAGTGGAAATAATCCCCATCAGCCTTTCCCCTCAGCCTCCCAAGTCAGATAAAAGTCCTCTTTTTTGCATACTAGTAACCTGCAGTATCCTTAATTTGTGGTGATATTCAAGGACAAGGAGCAAAGAGGGAAGTTATACTTGAGGGGGTAAACAAAATGCTATGATTCTTCATTAATATTATTATGATTTGCTGGGCGTGGTGGCTCACACCTGTTATCCCAGCACTGTGGGAGGCTGAGGTGGGAGGACTGCTTCAGCTCAGGAGTTCAAGGCTTGTCTGAGCCAGAGTGAGATCCTGACTTATGAAAAAAATTGGAAAACCCGGCTGGGCACTACAGCAAGCACCTATAATCCCAGTGGGTTTGGAGGTTGAGGCAGCAGGATGCCCACAGCCCGAGTCAGGTTGCAGGGAGCTATGCTACCATTGCACTCTGCTCAGAGCATAGGGTAGAACTCTGTCTCGACCAAAAAAAAAAAAAAAAGAAGAAGAAGAAGAAGAAGAAATTATTATGATTCTTATTTTCATCAGTATTAGACATGTGGCATTTTCAGTCTGGTACGAAAAGATTGGAATTTACTACATTAAAAAAAAAATCACAGAGACCTCTGAAAAGCCCATGGTGTGTCTCAGAACTCATAGATTTCCTGGTATTTCTTACCAGAAGCCTTTCAGTAAGCAATGACTGCCTTTTGAGCTTTTTAAAGTTTTGGGAAGAGCAGCTAAAGAATGCCAGGTTAGTTTCATTAAGGAATATAGAGGGTAGATTTTCACCAGAGAGGAAGTGAGACGAGATGTCTGGGGAAAAGCAAACACTTCACACTTCAAGGTGGACTGAAATTTCTCTCTTGCCCTTCCCCTCTTCTCCCATGACCCCTAAGGTCTGTGATGCACCTTAGGTGAAGTACAGATCAAAGGGTGAGGGTGACTTTTGACACTAACTGAAACAGTCCAGTTGTTTAATTATCTCTTTATGTGAAAGGCCAGGTTTTACGTTGCCTGTCTGTCAGCATAGGCAGGTGGTTACTTAGTACGGTGGCTTTTATTTTTCTGGGACAGGTTTATGTTACCTAACAGCAAAAGTAAGCCAATGGCAGGAAATCTAATAATTCTTGTTTACAAAAATATTTTATAAATATGTAGAAAAGTAGGCCCAATACTTTCAATTTAGGATCTGATGCTAATCGCATATTTAGCTTTTTTTTTTAAAGCTCTACAATTAAATTGGTAAATACCTTCCTTACTCTAAAATAGATTGTATGGCAATGTTAAAGACATTAATCTAAAAACTTCTTTGCTAATTCTGCTTGAGAATTGTCAGTTTTAGGTTTTAAGAGTATAAGGAATTTTGGTAAATGCAGCCTAATCAAGAAAGAAGTAAATGTTTCCACTTGTAGGGGGACAATCTATAACATACACACCAGCCTAAAGCCAAATCAAGGCCAAAATCAGGAAGGGAACATGGTAGCTGAAAAATACGGACTTTTAAGCTAAACAGATCATGGGCCACTTCCTAGCTGTGTAACCTTGGGCAAGGTAGTTAAATTCTCTTGCCCTCATTTTCCTCATCTGTAAGATTGGTGTTCTGGGCTCGGCTCCTGTAGCTCAGTAACTAGGGCGCCAGCCACATACACCGGAGTTGGTGGGTTCAAATCCAGCCTGGGCCTGCCAAACAATAATGACAACTACAACTAAAAAGTAGCCAGGCATTGTGGCGGGCACCTGTAGTCCACGCTATTTGGGAAGCTGAGGTAAGAGAATTGCTAGAGCCCAGCACTCTATCAAGTGTGACATAGTGAGACTCTGTCTCCCCCCCGCAAAAAAAGATTGGTGTTCTGATTCATTGCAGGACTGTGAGGACTATTGGTAATACACATGGGGAAGGCAGTGCTTGCTCACTTTTTAAGTAACCTTGAGTAAAGCAGCAACAATGGCATAGTCCAGGGTTCTATCAAAGTATAGTTCATGAGTGAGCACCCTAATTTTATTTATTTATTTTATTATTATTTTCTGAGACAGAGTCTCACTATGTCACCCTCAGTAGAGTGCTATGGCATCACAGCTCACAGCAACCTCAAACTCTTGGGCTCAAGCGATTCTCTTGCCTCAGCCTCCCAAGTAGCTGTGACTATAGGTGCCTGCCACAACACCTGGCCACATTGTTGTTGTAGTTGTCATTGTTGTTTAGCAGGCCTGAGGTAGGTTCGAACCCGCCAGCCCTGGTGTATGTGGCCGGCACTCTAACCACTGAGCTACCAGTGCTGAGCCAGAGCCCCTAATTTTAAATGCAAGTCCAGTGAAATTGGGGTTCAGAGGAGTTATGCCTTCTGGTCCAGTTTTGACCCAACAGTTAGATACTATGAAACTATATGAATCACTTTTAAATTCAAAGTCCCTTGCAAATATTAACTGGAAGAGATAACTATATTATCAACAATTTGTATTTTTCTTAAGTGAACAAGTTCTGTTTTTATACTAAAGATGCAACCTATCTCAACTGCTCCCTCAAATTGATCTGGTTTTATAGCTTTAGACCATAGCAATGCTGAGAACCTTCATAGGAAATGTAAAAATTAGGTCAGGGGCAAGTTCAGGCTTGAAAATTGAAGGTTTGAAGGCTGGGCACAGTGGCTCACATCTATAATCCCGGCACTCTGTGAGGCCCAAGAGGGTGGATTGCCTGAGCTCAGGAGTTCAGAGACTAGCCTGAGCAAGAGCAAGACCCCATCTCTAAAATAGCCAGGCATTGTGGTAGGCACCTATAGTTCCAGGTACTTGGGGGGGGAGCTGAGGCAAAATGATCACTTGAGCCCAAGAGTTTGAGGTTGCTGTGAGCTATGACTCCACAGCACTCTACCAAGGGTGACAAATGAGACTTTGTCTCAAAAAAAAAGAAAGAAAATTAAAAGTTTTCACATTGGCTGCAATATCAGCTAATGATACAGCTAAAATTATTTGGCTAATTTTTTGTTTGTTTGTTTTTTGTTTTTTGAGACAGAGCCTTAAGTTGTCACCCTCGGTAGAGTGCCATGGCATCACAGCTCACAGCAACCTCCAACTCCTGGGCTCAAGTGATTCTCTTGCCTCAGCCTCCCAAGTAGCTGGGACTACAGGTGCCCGCCACAACACCCAGCTATTTTTTTGGTTGCAGCCAGCATTGTTGTTTGGCTGGCCCAGGCTGGATTTGAACCCGCCAGCTCAGGTGTATGTGGCTGGCGCCTTAGCTGCTTGAGCCACAGGCACCGAGCCTATTTGGCTAATATTAGCCAAATGATATAGCTAAACATTTGTTTCTGTTTTGTAAGACTGAAGGATTTGTTATGGTGACATTTGTTTGAAATATAGAATATTTGAAAAGAGAAAACTACTCTGAAAAATAAAGGTGAGGGATAACAGTTCTTGAGAGAATATTCTAGCAGGTGTGTATATGAGATGGAGAAAGAGAGGAGGGGAGAAAGGTAGTTATAAAATGCAATTGAAGGAAGAACATTTGCTTCACAAAGAATTTCCCTATTTGTAAATCCACAGAAGAACTTCTTATCACTGGGGTTAGTGAATTGCCCCAGGGACTCTGAGAATTCCTTGAAGGGGCAGGTATGTTTTTTGCATGTAAAATATCCACCTTTCTGGAGAAAGTTCATGACTTTCATCAGATTGGGGGTGGGAAGCAACTTTTGCATTAAATATTGACCTTTTAAAAACATTTCAAATGGATTTCTGTTACTGATCAACAATAGCTCTTGTATGATAGTACAGAGTCCAGTGAACTTGGGGATAAGAGTTGGGCCTTCTGGTCAAATTTCAACCCACCAGTTGAATATAATACTGTAAGAGAAAAGGGAGAGAAATGACATAATGGTGGTTTATGTTGTTGCTGGTGTTATGTGAAACGATATATGCAGCACACTCTTTCCTCTGGGATGGGCGAAGTACAGTGCAGTGGTTGAGAGCATGGCATTGAACCTCTAGGGCCTGAGTGTAAACCCTGCCTCTGGGACTGTTGCTTGGGGTTTTGAACACTGACTGGAAAGAGCCAGGTCTCGTGTGAGAACGCTGTCAGAACGAAATGGGGCAGTGCATATGGTTTCTTAGAAGAGTTTCTAGCTCTGAGTTCACATAGATGTCTACAGCACCCCCTGCTCCTTTTGCGGGGTGGGGGTGAAGAGAAACGAGACATTTTCCTTTTTTTTTTTTTTTTGGAGACAGAGTCTCACTTTGTCACCCTTGGTAGAATGCTGTGGCATCACAGCTCACAGCAACCTCAAGCTCTTGAACTCAGGCGATCCTCTTCCCTCAGCCTCCAGAGTAGCTGGGACTATAGGCACCCACCACAATGCCTGGCTATTTTTAGAGACGGGGGTGGGGAGAGGTCTCACTCCAACTCAGGCTGGTCTAGAACCCAGGAGCTCAGGCAATCCACTCTTGTCAACCTCCCAGAGCACTAGGATTACAGGTGTGAGCCACCTTGCCTGACTTTGACATTTTCTTCTTAATCCCTCCTGTGAACTCAGGCCTATTGAATGGGTGTTATCAGTTGCTTTAGGTGGAGCATGGACACCACCATCAGGAGGCTTGGCTAGCCTTCTCAGCTGCAGCTTCCACTCGATTCTCACCCACCAGGGCAGGGCAGTGCCCGGGACCAGCATAGAGGTGGTTATTGACACCAGCTGTCAGAACCCAGTAACTAAGCTACATTCACTGATGGTGCTGGAGGTCACAAAGAAGGGTAGCTAAATCAGCCGGGTCACACAGGCAGCACAGCCTTTTGCTAGCTGTGTCGCTTAGGGCAAGTCACTTAACCCTCTTAGCCTCCACACCCTCACCTGCAGGACGGGGTTGATAATGGGGGCGCCTTGGTGCTGTCATTATTTTTATTTATTTTTTTTGTAGAGACAGAGTCTCACTTTACCACCTTCGGTAGAGTGCCATGATGTCACAGGACTCACAGCAACCTCCAGCTCTTGGGCTTCTGCGATTCTCCTGCCTCAGCCTCCCGAGCAGCTGGGACCACAGGCGCCCGCCACAACGCCCGGCTATTTTTTGGTTGCAGTTCAGCTGGGGCTGGGTTTGAACCCACCACCCTCGGTATATTGGGCCTGCGCCCTACTCACTGAGCCACAGGCGGCACCCGGTGCTGTCATTTTGCAAAGTGTCTGGTACCTAGAGTTAAATGATAGATATTAAGTGGCATGAGCTAATATGTGCTTACTGTGCTGCGCTGAGTTTTATGGGTTTGGGGGTTTTTACATTTTTGTTTTTTACCTGCATAGCTCTTGTAAAATACTGTGAGGTAGATGTGAGTACATCTCTGTTTTATAAATGAGGAATCTGGGGCACAGAGACTGTGACAAACATGCCCAAGTTTAGGCAGCTCGAAAGAGATAGATTCATCTTCATGAGTCCTCATTGTACCCACTGCCCTCCCAGGCCGGGTTGTTATATCACAAGCATCCTGTGTCCTTACCATTGGCCTTGAGGGTCTCAATTCCCTCTATCTTCAAGGTGGAGAGAAAGAGAGGGAGCAAATTTTTTGGTCCTGGAAACTGTCCCTAGATCACTCAGATCTCATACCATGTACAAAATAGGCAGAAAACACTGGTATCTTAGGTTTGTCTGGCATCTTCTGTGGGTGAGCACAGAGAAATGCCTGCAAAGGATATTTATACACATATGTCATGATTATGGGCAAAATAACAGATGATTCAAAGTTTTGGCCTTGAGTTATTGGGGGGCTCTTGTATTGTGCAGCTTTAAGCCTGTGCGTGGAGAGACATTGGTGCAGGAACTCCGTAGGCTGCAGTGTAACACTGGTGAAGGATGACAAACAGAAGGGTCCTAGAGGCAGAGCAGGTCAGAGGAATGTGGAGGGGAAGGATGCTTTCAACAGATGTGGTGGTGAGAGGGTGAGAGCACTCACTCTGAGGGCAAAATCCACCTGTAGCATTCTGAGCAGGGCTTCACCAGGTGGTATGGGTTGCCTAAGGCATAGCTTGAAAAAAGTTTCAAAGGCGTAGCCTCAGAATCGCAGGGCTCCCCAACCCTTCCTGCAGCCACCTAGGCCCTGCTTTGCCTCTATGACCCAATCAGTGCTCACTGATTCTGTGACAACTCTCAGCCCAACAATCCTTATCTCTGTGGTTGTCAGCAGTAACATCAGTGTAAATTTCCTACCTTAGATGGTGCTCACTGGGAATGGAGCCTTTTCTTGGGTGGCATGGGTGGGCCTTGTCGTTCCAATGAGATCAATACTGTGAGAAATGGGAAGGGCCATTGCTCAAGGCAGGCAGGGCAGAAGCAGCAGTCCATTTTAGCTGCTCACATCTCTGGTCCTGAGAAGCAAAAGGACACACACGTCTGCAGAAATAGATGCACTGTGGGCTCACCAATCTATTGAATTATTCTTAAAAGGTATTGTTCTGGAAATAAGCTCAACATTTAAGACTTCATGAGTAATGAGATGAAAAGAAGGAAATAGCAGGGCAGCGCCCGTAACTCAGTGGGTAGGGCACCAGCCACATACAACGGGGCTGGCGGGTTTGAATCCAGCCCAGGCCAGCTAAGACAATGACAACTGCAACAACAAAAAAAATAGCCCGGCATTGTGGCAGGTGCCTCTAGTCCCAGCTACTTGGGAGGCTGAGGCAAGAGAATCGCTTGACCCCAGGAGTCTGAGGTTGCTGTGAGCTGTGATGTCAGGGCACTCTACCCAGGGCAACATAGTGAGGCTCTAAAAAAAAAAGAGAGAGAAAAAGAAAGCAGAAGAAGAAGGAGGAGGAGGAGGAGGAAGGAAGAAGAAGGAAGGAGAAGGAAGAAGAAGGAAGAAAGAAGAAGATCTTGCAGCAAGGCCTAAAGCTTTCACCATGGTTTTCAGATGTTTGTGCTATTGAAGTACACATGATGTTGCCATGGGTGTCTCTTTATCCTGCCTCAAGATGAATGGCCTCTAAGATATGAAGAGCTGGCAGTATTTGAAAGCCTGCTGAGGTAGTTAGAAGTACATAACTTGTTTTTCTTTTGTTTGTTTGTTTTTTAATTGTTGGGGATTTTATTTTTTTCTTTTTGAGACAGAGCCTCAAACTGTCGCCCTGGGTAGAGTGCTGTGGCATCACAGCTCACACCAACCTGCAACTCCTGAGCTTGAGTGATTCTCCTGCCTCTGCCACCTCCCAAGTAGCTAAGACTACAGGCACCTGCCACAACGCCCTGCTTTTTTTTTTTTTTTGGTTGCAGCCATCATTGTTTGGCAGGCCTGGGCTGGATTTGAACCCTCCAGCTCAGGTGTATGTGGCTGATGCCTTAGCGGCTTGACCCACAGGCGCCGAGCCAATTTTTTTTTTTTTTTTTAAGACATAGTCTCACTCTGTCATCCTGGGTAGAGTGCCATCGTGTCATCATAGCTCACAGCAACCCCAAACTCTAGGGCTTAAGTGATCCTTTTGCCTCAGCCTCTCAAATAGCTGGGACTACAGCCTTGGACCACTATGCCCAGATAGTTTTTTTTATTTTTAGTGGAGACAGGGTCTCACTCTTGTTCAGGCTGGTCTTGAACTCCTGAGCTCAAGCTATCCTTGTGCCTTAGAATCCCAGAGTACTAGGATTACAGGTGTGAGCCACTATGCCTGGTCCAAGTAGATGTTTAACTCTAAAGAGCTCTAAACTTGACTTTGCACCGTGGCTCAGTACTGTAATTCTAGCACTCTGGGAGACCAAGGTGGATGAATCACTTGAGCTCAGGAGTTCGAGACCAGCCAGAGGAAGAGTTAAACACAGGCTCTATTTTTTTTTTTTTTTTTGGTGGTTTTTTGGCCAGGGCTGGGCTTGAACCTGCCACCTCCGGCATATGGGACCGGCGTCCTACCCCTTTGAGCCACAGGCACCGCCCAAACACAGGCTCTATTAAAAACAGAGTTGGGCATTGTGGCAGGCATCTGTAGTCCCAGCTACTCAGGAGGCTGAGGCAGGAGGATTGCTGAACCAAGGAGTTTGAGGTTCCTGTGAGCTAGACTGACGTCCATAGCATTCTAGCCTGGGTGACAGTGAGACTCAGTCTCAAAACAAACAAACAAATAAAAAACAAAAACAAAACACCCCAAACCCCAAAAGAAAACATCCACTTGGATATCAAACTGGACATGGCCAGTGCATACTTGGGTGGTAAAACTAGAAAGGAAATCAAGGATGCAATTACTCTAAAAATCAGGGCAGTGGTTTCCTCCATGGGATATTTGTGATCAGGAGGAACCATGAAGGGAGTGATTGGCAGAGTTCTATTTCTTGACCTGGGTAATGGTTGCATACATCCAGAGCTTTAATGTACATAATTTAACTGCATTTGGATGTTTAAAGCCTGGTTCCTTTATGCAAAGTTTTTCACAATGACCAACAAAAAGGTCTGTCACCCACACAAGCCTAGTTTTCCCTTATTGTTCACCATTTCAGTGATTGGTGCCTCCCACCCTTCAGAGATTCCCCTTCCCTCCATCCATTAGTAGCCCCTCAAATGCTTCCCTCCCTCTGGGCCTTACCACCTCCACTGCCACCTGTCATCCTCTTGTTTCTCACATCCACTCTTCCTCCCCCCACAAAGACAGTGAACTTTTGGGTAAAAAAGCTCTTTATTTTGAAAATGATTATAGGTCCACAGGAAGCTGCAAGCGTAGCAGAGAGCAGTCTCACAGACCCTTCATCCAGCTTCCCCCAATGTCACTGTTTTACGTAACTGTATTCCACTAACATCACCAGGAAATGGACATGGGCGCAAGCTATGGTGCTTATTCAGATGTTCAAGTTTTGCCTGTACTGATTTCTGTGTGGCTTATGTTTGTCAGGCTGTGTGGTTTTATCATCAGTGTAGATTCAGTCACGAGGCAGAATTGTTCCATCCTTGCAAAGATCCCCCTTGTGCTTCCCTTCATAGTCATGCCCAGTCTACTCCCCCCTCACCCTGTCCCTAGCCTCTGGCAGCCCTAATCGCAACGATCTGTCATTTTGAAAATGCTGTATAGGAGCGTGTGGAAAAGTCTTCTCAGGAGCCAGGCGCAACCTTACAGCGGGGCGTTTTCAGACTTTACCTCTTTCATGTTTACATGGATGGAGCTGGAACATATTCTTCTTAGTAAAGTATCTCAAGAATGGAAGAAAAAGTATCCAATGTACTCAGCCCTACTATGAAACTAATTTATGGCTTTCACATGAAAGCTATAACCCAGTTATAACCCAAGAATAGGGGGAAGGGAGAAAGGGAGGGGAGGGAGGGGGGAGGTGAGGGGAGGGAGGGGGGAGGTGGGCGGAGGGAGGGTGATTGGTGGGATTACACCTGCGGTGCATCTTACAAGGGTATATGTGAAACTTAGTAAATGTAGAATGTAAATGTCTTAACACAATAACTAAGAAAATGCCAGGAAGGCTATGTTAACCAGTGTGATGAAAATGTGTCAAACGGTCTATAAAACCAGTGTATGGTGCCCCATGATCGCATTAATGTACACAGCTATGATTTAATAAAAAAAAAGGTTAAATAAAATGCTATATTAAAAAATGCTGTATAAATGGAATCATGGAGTATGTGATCCTTTTTTTGAGATTGGCTTTTTTTTTCCTTCTCAGCAGAATGCCCTTGACATCCATCCAAGCTGTCTCATACAACAGTAATTGTTCCTTTTTGTGGTTGGGTGATATTCTGTAACACAAATCAGGAATAATCTTTGAAAATGGATCAGATCCTGTTGCCTCCAGGCTCACAGTGGGCTTTCCCCTGCACTGAGATCAAAATTTACGCTCCTCATCTGCCTGGTCCCGGTGCTGGCTGCTACCTTCCTCTGTCTTCTCCCATTGCCTGTCCCATCCGCCTCATACACACGTCCTTGGCCACTTTTAAAACCCACCCAGCTAATCCCAGCTGGTCACCTGGGATGACCCACCCCAATCCCCTTTGACTTTTGGGTTTCTGCTTGAACGGTACCTCCTCAGATAGGCCTTCCCCACACCATCTTAGAGAAACTCTGCTGCCCATCCCTATTTTCCTGTTTATTTTTTACCTTGCGCTAATTGTACCTCACAAGAAATTTTCTTTATTTTTTTGTCTACTTGTTTAGCATCTGTCACCCTGTCCCAAGCATAGTGACCGGTGTGCAGTAGACACTGGAAAAGGAATATGTTGAATAAAGGAGTTAATTCATCTCTGTAGGAGGATTCTGTGGACTAATACAGTACTTGTTTCTGCCTAGCCTCATTCCAAAAAGGGATTTGGGGTGACTTGCAGAAATATGTATGATGTAGGTTGGGCGCGGTAGCTCACACCTGTACTCCTAGCACTCTGAGAGGCCGAGGAGGGTGGATTGCTTGAGCTCATGAGTTCAAGACCAGCCTGAGCAAGAGCAAGACCTTGTCTCTGAAAACTAGCTGGGCATTGTGCAAGAGCAAGGCCCCATCTCTAAGAAAATAGCCACACGTTATGGTAGGCGCCTGTAGTCCCAGCTACTTGGGAGGCTGAGGCAAGAGGATTGCTTGAGCCTAAGAGTTTGAAGTTGCTATGAGGGTGACAAAGTGAGACTCTGTCTCATAAAACAAAACAAAACAAAAATTCAAAAATAAATATGATACAAAAATACATACAATGAAAGATAGTAGAGAGAGAAAGTAAGAATAGGAAAAGATGAAACAGGCTAAAGATGACCCATAGCCAGTGTAGGATGCAGCTGACTGGACTCCTGGCTCCCTATTCCTCTGCAGTGAGCGACCTTGTGCTGGTGGCTGGATGCAAGCAAATACAAACACAAAAAGACATAAACAAGGCAACTCTAGATTGTGATAAAGACATGAAAAAAAGGTAAACGTGGTCCTATGATTGTCAGTGTCCACAAAATTAAAAACAAGTTCATTTTTTGTTTTTGAAACAGTCTCACTTTGTTGCTCTGGTAGAGTGCTATGGCGTCATAGCTCACAGCAACTTCAAACTTTTGGGCTCAAATGATCCTTTTGCCTCAGGCTCCCAAGTATTTGGGACTACAGGTGCTAGCCCTGCTAGTTTTTTAGAGACGGGGTCTCACTCTGGCTCAGGCTGGTCTCAAACTCCTGAGCTAAGGTAATCCATCTGGCTTGGCCTCTCAGAGTGCTAGGATTACAGGTGTGAACCACTGCTCCTGGCCACAAGTCCATTTTTTTTTTTTTCCAAAGATACAATTGTTCCTGATTCTGAGAATTGAGAGAAAAGAATTTAGCATGGGTCTTAATATGTTACTTTTATGTTAATTTTTATGAGACCTATTATGGTTGGATCCTAGGGAAATAATGGAAAAGAAAATGACAGGCCTCTTGCCCTCTAGAACTTTTGGGGTCATAGGGAAAACATGTCTCAGCTTCTGTGATGATCTTTCCCTTTCTCTCGCTTTCTGTCTCTCTTCCCCCCATATTACTTGCTTGTACCTCTGTCCTTCCCTCTGATTAAATGAGCTGCTCAGAGTAACTCCAGGTTAGTAGCAAGTTGAGAAAAGCAAATGTCCTGGGGTAGGCCCACTTTCTCCCCATAATATCCACTCCTCTGGGTAATCAAATGTTGGAATCTAGGATGTTACAGACACTGCCACAGGCCCCCATGCAAACCCCCTACAACTTTTGCTTATCATTTAAATCCAGATCAAATGAATATCAAAAGCAGCCTCCAATGAGCATCACCCATCTGCACCACATTTTTGAGCCAGAGCATCACTTTGTTGCCCTTAGTAGAGTGCTGTGGCATCATAGCCTCAAACTTTTGGGCTCAAGGGATTCTCTTGTCTCAGCCTCCCAAGTAGCTGGGACTACAGATGCCCACTACAATGCCTGGCTATTTTTAGAGATGGGGTCTCTCTCTGGCTCAGGTTGATCCTGAACCTGTGAGCTTAAGCAATCCACCTACCTCGGTTTCCCAGAGCGCTGGGATTACAAGTGTGAGGCACTGCACCCCACTGATTTTTTTTTTCATAGGTTTGGTTTGGGTCAGGTGTGTGTGGCTATAATTTATTGAGCTTCAACTGTGTACCAGGTGCTTCAAAAGTATTATTTTTAATCCATTTAACTACACTACAAGGTAGGCACTTTTATCTTCACTTTCTATAAAAGGATGCAGAACTAGATAACCTGCCTAGAAAGCCTACTAACAAATGGTAGAGAACTGAGTTTAAACCTAATTCTGTGTTCTCTGCACAGTCATCATTAAGAATGGCTATGCCGCGGTGCATCTTACAAGGGTATATGTGAAACTTGGTAAACAGTCTGTGAAGCTAGTGAATGATGCCCCATGAATATCAATGTACACAGCTATGATTTAATAAAAAAAAAAAAAAAAGAATGGCTATGCCAGGCATGGTGGCTCATGTCTGTCATCCTAGCACTCTGGGAGGCCGAGGTAGGTAGATTGTCCAAGCTCAGGAGTTCAAGACCGGCTTGAGCAAGAGTGAGACCCTCTCTCTACTAAAAATAGAAAAACTAGCTGGGTGTTGTGGTGGGTCCAATCTTACTCAGAAGGCTGAGGCAAGAGGCTCTCTTGAGCCCAAGTGACTGAGGTTGCTGTGAGCTATCATGACACCAGGACAGAGACACTGTCTCAAAAAAATAAAATACAATAAAATAAAAGAATGGCTATGGACAAGGGGTTTTGTGCATTATTTCTAATCCTTTATACAGTTCTACTTATGTGATTACATATATATATACACATACGTGTATACACACCCATACACACAGTCACACACGTACACACAGTAGAACTTCCGTAAGTTGACCATCCAAGGTCAACTGTAATAAGTCCAAGGACTGTAATAAGCCGGTCAACACACAGAGGTGGTCAACATAAGAAACTAGGCTTACTATATTGTACATGTGGTGCTGTCCGATCTATGAAAATTAGGTCAACTTAAGGAGGTGGTCAATGTAGGGAGGTGGTCAGTCCACTGTGGAGGTTCTTTTGTATATATGTGTGGGGGTGTAGGCTGACAATTAAGTTCATGAGCTCACTACCATTCATTTATGTTGGTAGCACTGTCCAAAGAATTTGGTAAGGTTTCATAACCTTGATATATATCAGTGTTTCACAGCTCGGTTGGTGTCAATGTGTGCTGAGAAGTGTTCATTATTGTCATTGTGTGTTTTTGTGTGCCATTGTAAGAATATCAGAGCTTGAATTAGAGCAATGAACAAATATTACATTTCTTGTTAAACTCGATAAGAGTGGAAGTGAAATCAGGGACATGTTAGTTTAAGTTTGTGGGGATAATTCCATGAAGAAAATGCCAGTGTACAAATGGATTAAATGTTTTTTTCTGAGGGGAAAGAAAGCGTCGCTGATGAAGAGAGGTCAAGGTGGCCATGAATGAGCAGAACTGATGAAAACATTGCAAAAATTCATTGGATTGTGTGTCAAAATTTTTGACTGACTGTGAAAGGTATAGCAGACCCAGTAAATATTTATAGAGAAACAGGAAAATTTTAACTGAAAATTTTGGCATGAGACAGGTGTGACTCTTGTATCACAATAATGCACCAGCTCACATAGCAATGTGTATGAGGGGGTTTTTAGCTAGTAAACAAATAACTGTATAGGAACACCATCCCTACTCATGTGATCTGGCCCCCAGTGATTTTTTTCTTTATTCAAAGATAAAAGAGATAGACTTGGCACCTAACCACCTGTAGCTTAGTGGTTAGGGCACTAGCCACATACACCGGGGCTGGCAGGTTTGAACCCAGCCCAGGCTTGCTAAACAACAATGACAACTGCAAAAAAATAATAATAATAGCTGAGTGTTGTGGCGGGCACCTTTAGTCCTAGCTACTTGGGATGCTGAGGCAAGAGAATTACTTAAGCCCAAGACTTTGAGGTTGCTGTGAGCTGTGGTGCCACAGCACTCCTCTGAGGGTGACATAGTAAGACTCTATCTCAAAAAAAAAAAGAAATATTGAAAGGAAGACATTTTGATGACATGAAAGGTAATATGATGATAGCTCTTATGGCCATTCCAGAAAAAATAGCTCCAAAATTTCTTTGAAGGGTGGGCTAGGTGCTGGTGTCAGTGCACAGCTTTCCAAGGGGAGTACTTCAAAGGTAACTGTAGTGATGTTCGGCAATGAGGCATTTTTTCTTGGATGAGTTCATGAATTTAAGTGTATTTATAAACTCACTCCAGAAGATCAGGCCCTGTTCTTTGTTCATTTATATACCCAATGCCTGGCATATAGCAGTTACTCAATAGGTATTGGAAGGAAGGAAGGGAGGGAGGGAATGGTAGAATCTTTTGGGTGTTGTTAACACACAGGTAATCTATTGCTTTTAAGCAATGACACAGTTATCCTCAAGGTCTTGCTAGGAAGAGTAGGGAAAATAAAATTTTACCTGTGTATACTACCTGTTACAAATGAATACAAATAGGGAAGAAATCTCTGAGAGCTGAAGACAAATTTTTATATATATTTCTGAACTATTTCCTAAATGATAGTAAAGCAAATCAGTAAATGGCACGTATCTGTGTAATTTGTCTTGAAGTTTTCTTCTTTCATTTCCTAATTTTATTACTATTGTTTCTGGTGCTACCTTATGCCCAATATTGCTGGAATATACACAGAGGAGCCCATTTAAAATCAATCTTCATTTCTTTCTTTCTTTCTTTCTTTTTTTTTTGTTTTTTTGTTTTTTTGTTGTTGCAGTTTTGGCTGGGGCTGGGTTTGAACCCGCCACCCTCAGCATATGGGGCTGGCGCCCTACTCACTGAGCCACAGGCACCACCCAATCTTCATTTATTTCTAATTATTTTCTATACCAGGATTATGGGCTAGATGTAGGGTCACTTGACTGCTTGCAAAAATGCTTCACATGGAGATTAAATCAGACATAATGAGATCCCCCAAAATTTGCCCATGGACAAAACATATCACCAAGGTCTTCTTCATTGGTTACCAGACTTGAAGGTACGAAAGAATTCTCTTGGAAACTTGTTTAAAATGCTGATTCTTGTGCCTCACTTTCATTCCTCATCGAATTCTGATTGGGAAGATATGAAGTGGGACTTAAGACTCTATATTCTGAGCATTCGCCCCTGGAGGTTCAAAGACCTACCTCATTTTAAGATCCACTAACTTATCTTGAAAGTGTTTGTGACCCAGAAAGTCAGTCTTTTTCTCAACTTCTTGCTGCCAGGTTTGCATTGAGGTATGAGGGGGCTGACCTCAAAGTGACTGACGGATCTGTCAACGCAATTCCTGGGGAAGATGCTCCTCTCTGCACTTCATTCCAATGTGATGGCATGAAGGGAGATTCTCTCATAGATTACGCCTCCAGTACCAGGTCAGACAGGGAGAGAATGGGGTGTGACTTACTGATCACCTTGCCCTTTCAACATCTAAATGGCCTGACCCAGCACTGACCCTGGACTTATGTCCCAAAAAGCATTTGAAAGAATTTAGGAAAGTTGACAGAGGTACCAGGATACAAAATAAGCTGTGCTAATATGTTGTAGTAAGTTTTAGGCAGAGTGATATCTTCTTGGTACAATATCCTTCTTCCAACTCTCTGGGCATAGAATCTTCATTATCATTACCATCAGCGACAGCAATCAATTGTAAGCACTCCCAGAATACACTTTGGATTCATTATGGGAAAGACCCCAAGAGCTATTATTGTTATTATTATTCCATTTCTAGGCCACTGGGCCAAAGGATTTTATCCAGCTATCCCCAAGGGTATGAAAATTATTTCTTATTTTACTTTTTTGAGACAGAGTCTCACTATGTTGCCCTCCGTAGAGTGCTGTGGTGTCACGCCTCACAGCAACCTCAAACGCTTGGGCTTACGTGATTCTCTTGCCTCAGCCTCCCAAGTAGCTGAGACTACAGGTGCTTGCCACAACACTTGGCAATTTTTTGTTGCAGTTTTCATTGCTGGTTAGCTGGCCAGGGCCAGGTTTGAACCTGCCAACTTTGGTGTATGTGGCTGGCACCATAACCACTGTGCTACGGACTCTGAGCCTAACCTTATTTTGTTTTAAAGATGTACTGAAGGTCCTGAGAGGTGGCTTAGGCTTATAATCCTAGCACTCTGGGAGGCCAATGCAGGAGAATTGCCTGAGGCCAAAGATTGAGACCAGCCTGAGTAACACAGATAGCCTGCCTCTACAAAAAATGAAAAAGTTAGCTGGGTGTGGTGGTCTGCACCTGTGGTCCCAGAAAATTGGGGAGCTGAGGCAGGAGAATCACTTGAGCCCATGAGTTTGAGGTTGCAGAGAGCTATGACGATGCCACTGCACTCTAGCACAAAATAAGATTGTCTCAAGAAAAAAAAAAGACATTTCATAACATGTATGAACCCACTTTTTAAAACCAATTCCTGCTGATTTAGGTTGTTCTGTAAATTTACATTGTTGAAGTTTTTTGCTATTTCAAGAAATCCCATAATGAAATGCCTTTGCACGGGCGAGTGATCATCCATGTAAGACTGATGCCTAGAAGTGTAATTGCTAGGTCAGAGGGTACAGACTTTTAAATTTTTGGCAGGTACCTTCAAATAGGTTACAAGTGCCTGTTTCCTCATGTCAGTACTAGAAATTATATACATACATATATATATTTTTTAATTGTTTGGGATTCATTGAGGGTACAAAGAATTAGGTTACATTGATGGCATTTGTTACATCAAGTCCCTGTTATAATTATGTTCCACCCCCAAGAGGTGTGCCATGCAACATGACCCCCATTCCCCTCTCTCCTCAGAAATTATATTTTTATCTTGTTTTGGCAATCTGATAGGTAGAAAATCGCATTTATGTTTATTCATAATGATGTGTTTATTGCTATTTGTTATTTTTATTCCTCGAAAATGCCTAATCTTTTGCTAAACATATGAAAAGATTGATATTCTTTTTAACAGAGGTTACTTTTTCTTTTCTTTTCTTTCTTTCTTTTTTGAGACAGAGTCTTACTCTGTTGCCCTCAGTATAGTGCCATGGCGTCATAGCTCACAGCAACCTCAAACTCTTGGGCTTGAGTGATCCTCTTGCCTCAGGCTCCCAAGTAGGTGGGACCACAGGCACCTGCCAAAACTGCTGGAAGCATCTGTTTTTAGAGATGGGGTCTTGCTCTTGCTTAGGCAGGTCTTGAACTCATAAGGTCAAGCAATCCACCTGCCTCGGCCTCCCAGAGTGCTGAGATTACACATGTGAACCACCACGCTAGCCCTGTATACATTTTTTTAAGAGGCTTTTGAGCATTGCTGAAAGGACTGAAGCTTTTCTGAACAAAAAATAAAACAAATTAAAAATTATAGTCTCTCTCCCTGGAACCAGACATGGCAACTGTTCTACTACTGAGTCTTCTCAACAATTCTTTGGTATTGGTTTGAGTCTCACTTTTACAGAGAATTCTTTTCCCTTTCTGCTGAGGAGATCTGGCAAACACAAAAACGAAACAGACAAAGGTAATAACCAGTGATCCTTTCTGAGGCTCCAGTGGTGACACAGCCACAAAGGACTTAGGTTCTGACTGGGAGAGCAAGTCTGGGAAACAGCTACCAAAACCTCTGTTTAAAAGTCTTTAATATTTTTCTACATTTATCAAAGGATTGGGGGTTTTCTTTTTCTTTTTTAATTTTAATTTTAAGAGATTGAGGGGATACAAGTTGAGTTCTGTTACATGTATACATCGTAGAGTGGTGGAGTCTGGACTTTATTGTGCCATCACTCAAATAATGTTCATTGCACTCCATCAGTAATTTTTCATCACTTGCCACTTTCTCCTCTTCCCCCTATGAGTCTCCAATGTCCATTACACCATTCTGAGTGCCTTTATGTAGCCATAGTTTAGCTCCCACTTATAAGTGAGAACATGTGGCATTTATTTTTCTATTCCCGAGTTACTTAGGTTAGTGGCGTCTGGTTCCATCAGCGTTGTTGCAAAAGGATTTCTTTTCCTCTGGGTATATATACAGTAGTGGGGTTGTAGGATGAAATGGTAGATCTATTTTTAGTTCTTTGAAAAATCTCCATGGAGGTTGGACAATTTATATCCCCACAATAGTGTATGTGTGTTCCCTTTTCACCATGCCAATGTCTATTGTTTTTGACTCTTTAATAACCACCATTAGAATTGGAGTAAAGGGGTATCTCATTATGATTTTAATTTGTATTTCCCTGATGATTAGTGATGTTGAGCATTTTTTCATGTTTCTTGGCCATTTGTGTAGGGATTTTCAATGGTATGTCAATGACTTCCATCCAAAGACTGTGAGGAACCCACCTGGAATTGCGCAAGGTGAATTTATTCCTAGCCGCAAATAGGGAGAACACAAACAATGGGAAACTTTTAGAATGGGGTGCTAGCAAATATGTATTGTAGGATTTGAGCTTGTACTAGGTGACTTGGGGAAGGTTTAAGGGAATGAGGCTTTGCTCTGGATTGGATGCTGTTGGGAAACAGATGTAGCTCTGTGATTGGATGTCTTAATAATTCTTATCTGTCAGGCAGAGGAATAAGTCAAGGTTGAGAAGCAGTAGTCACCATGAGCCAGGACACACAGGTGTGCCTCCTTTTTGTGTGTGTCTTGGACAGTGTTCATGTTTGGTCTGTGTTGAGACATGATATGGAGGGGTTTTGTTTTTGTCTTCATCCATTATCCGCTTCATCCATGATGGACTTGTCTGATATATTCCATGAAGTTGTTTGTCCTCACTAGGAGAATAACATGGCTTGGCTGTGGGTGCCAGCTTCTAGATCAGGAGCCATTTTGCTCTTTCTCAGGGAATTTCAGGATATCCTTTAAAATGAATGCTATCTGGCCGGGCACGGTGGCTCATGCCTGTAATCCTAGCACCCTGAGAGGCTGAGGAGGGTGGACTGCTTGAGCTCACGGGTTCAAGACCAGCCTGAGCCAAAGCAAGACTCCATCTCTACTAAAAATACAAAAAACTGAGGCAAGAGGATCACTTGAGCCCAAGAGTTGGCGGTTGCTGTGAGCTATGATGTCACCATGGCATTCTACCCAGGGCTACAGCTTGAGATTCTGTCTCAAAAACACAAACAACAACAACAATAAAAATGGCTATCTCCCAAATTCTGGCATATAGGTTGCCCTCTTTAGAGCTCCGTCTCTTTCTCACAATGTGTACAGAGGCCGTTTGACACAGTGGTTGAGTATGAACTCTGACCCCAGGCAGTTGAGAGTGAAATTCTGCTTCTGTCACTTCTTAGCTACAGGTGACCCTGAGCACATCATCTATTGTGTTGGATAATTTTATGTGTCAACTTGACTGAGCTAAGGAATGTCCAGATGGCTTTTAAAAAACCATTTCTAGGCTGGGCACAGTGGCTTATGCCTGTAATTCTAGCACTCTGGGAGGCCGAGGCAGGTGGATTGCCTGAGCCCACAGGTTCAAGACCAGCCTGAGCAAGTGGGAGACCCCGTATCTAAGAAATAGCCGGGTGTTGTGGCGGGTACCTATAGTCCCAGCTACTTGGGAGGCTGAGGCAAGAGAATCGCTGGAGCCCAAGAGTTTGAGGTTGCTGTGAGCTGTGATGCCAGAGCACTCTACCGAGGGCAACAAAGGGAGACTCAGGCTCAAAAAAAACCAAAAAAACCCCACCATTTCTGGGTGAATCTGTGAGGGTATTTCCAAAAGAGATTAGCTTTTGAATCGATAGACTAAAGAAAATTGCCCTTCCCCACGTGGGCAGGCAACTAATTCACGGAGGGACTATATAGAACAAAGAGGCAGAGGAAGGACAAATTGGCTCTGTGTTTGAGCTGGAACATTCTTACTCTCCTGCTCTTGGACATTCGTGTTTGTGGTTCTCAAGCCTTTGGATTTAGGCCTTCAGCGAATTAGACCACTGGTTTAATTTTCCTGGTTCTCAAGTTTGAAGGGTCTTCTTAGCATCTATAATTATGTTAGCCAGTTCCCGTAAAAAAAAAAAATATACACACACACATATATATATATAAAATCCCCTATTGGTTCTGTTTATCTGCAGAACCCTGACTAATACACCTATCCTTTATATACCTTATTTTGTTTTCTTTTTCTTTCTTTCTTTTCTTTTTTTTTTTTTTAGACAGTCTCACTATGTTGCCCTCGGTAGAGTGCCGTGGCGTCACAACTCGCAGCCGCCTCAAACTCTTGGGCTTAAGTGATTCTCTTATTCTCTTGCCTCAGCCTCCCAGGTAGCTGGGACTACAGGCGCCCGCCACAATGCCTGGCTATTTTTTGTTGCAGTTGTCATTGTTGTTTAGCTGGCCCAGGCTGGGTTTGAGCCTGCCAGCCTTGAACCATAACCACTGTGCTACAGGCGCCGAGCCATGGTGTGTCTCATTTTCTTTATTTACAAAAGGGGAAGAGTAAAAAGGGTAGGGAAGGGTGATGATTAACTGAAGTAAATCCACATAAAGCTTCCGAGACAGTCCCCAGCACAGAGGACGAGTTCTGTGTTAGCATTACTGCCCAATGTCCAGTCAATTCTCAAGGGTCCGGTGGTTTGGGGAGCTTCTGGCTGTTGTCGTTTCTTCTTCTTTCTCCCTGACAATGCTGCATGCTTTCCCCACACTGATCTTCTAAAAAGGTCTCTTTCAGCTCGGCACCTGTGGCTCAAGCGGCTAAGGCGCCAGCCACATACACCTGAGCTGGCGGGTTTGAATCCAACCTGGGCCCACCAAACAACAATGACGGCTGCAACCAAAAAATAGCTGGGCGGTGTTGCAAGTGCCTGTAGTCCCAGCTACTTGGGAGGTGGAGGCAGGAGAATCACTTGAGCCCAGGAGTTGGAGGTTCCTGTGAGCTGTGATGCCACGGCACTCTACCCAGGGTGACAGCTTAAGGCTCTGTCTCAAAAAAAAAGTGTCTCTTTTATAGTGTTAATGTTGTGTGACATGCTTCATACTCTCATTTATTAAGCATGCATTATATATTAAGTATTAGGCTGAACAAAGCATTTGCAGGCTCCTGCAAGGCAGGCTTTTTATTCATTTTACCACTTTGGAAGGAAATTGCAAAGAAAATATAGACAGCTTACACAAAGACATGTAGTGTGTAAGTAGTAGAGCTGAGTGCAACTGCAAAATCATCTGACTCTAAAACTCTTTTCCTGCACTCAGCCTTCTATGAAAGTTTCTCTTCTTATGCCCGGATTGAAGGTCTTCATTGTCCAACCCCAGCCTGATCTTTAAAAATCCTCCCATACAACTAAAGAGCAATATTGAGGGTCTAGTCTTTACAGGTTGAGCTCGGTAGACTGAGAAAAAGTCAAGAGGGAAAGGCAGTTCAAATTTTTGGAGGGAAGTAAAAGAACGCATAACCAAATAGCAGGAATGTCATCAATGTCCAGAGAAAAGGAATGCGGGTGTGCATGAGCAATCAGGAAGTGGTTCCCAGGAGAGGTCACGGAGTAGCAGAGTCTTCAGGGAAGAGCCAGGTGTGGACAAGAGAGGAAGCTTCTCCTTAAGACATGATTTCCTCATCACCTGTCCCCTGCCTTTTCTCCAGTCCTCCTGGACACCTAATGACCCTGGCCTGTCTGCTCCTGCCTCCCTTTCAGCACTTCCTTCCTTTTCTCCTTCACCAGTGTGTAAAGTGCTGGATGGCAAGAACCTGCGTTTTCCATCTTTTATCATCATCCCACCAACTCCTTCCTTTCTAATACCCCTCCCCGCCCCAATCTAGGACCCTGCCCTGCTTATCACCTAAGGCAGTCCATGCACAGCAGTGTTACACAAATGAACAAAAGACTCCAAGCTCTTATCCCGGTGTAACAATTTCCTGGGTTATTTTGTATCACTTCTCAGATACTGTATGGAGCCACCACCCTACACACACACCAGACCAAGCGGAGTTGGCTGTCCGCTTCTGTCCCTCCCTGGCCATCCCTGGAAGCGTCTGGGCATCAGTTTCCTCCTCTATAAACTCTGAGGGTGGTACAGCCATGGTTTTCTCTTATCTATCAGCAACAAAGCATATTAAAAGGTAGATTCCTGGGTTGACTCCCAGAGATTGTAAAACAGAAAGGTGGCAGCAGGAATCTGGATTTTAATGTGTATCCCAGGGGACTCTGAAACAGAGGATCACGGGCTGCACTTGGAGAAACCCTGCAGTGCCCAGAAACTGTGCACCAGCTAGTTTCTATGAATTGAGAATGGAAAAAGACAACAGATCTGCGAGTGGGGCTTGGGAGAGTATCCATTTGGGGACAGACTTTTCTGAAGCACAAACAGGTATTAATTTTCAGAGCCATCCACTTGAAATCTAATGACCCAGTGTGCTCACTGCAGTGTGAGACAAGCAGAGTCCCCCACCCCTCCTGGAGATGTGGTAATTCCGCAGGGCCCCTTCTTGGGTGGATTCCTCTTGCCTGCCCCGCTGTGTGTGCCGGGGAGATCCTGAATTAACGCTGGGTCTGTTTTTTGTTTGTTTGTTTGTTCTTCACTTGAAGAGGTTTCTATTTCTGCGCTTCATTTGAGAAGGGCGATGTTTGCTAAGCCCTCGGAGGCTCCAGGCTCCTGGAGAGGGAGCAATCTCCCTGCTGTGCCGGGGAGGAGGCCTTTGTAGTGTCGCTGGCTGTTTGCATTTCAGCCTCTAAGGGAAGGGTTGCTCCTAATTAAAGGCGTAAATGCTTTAATCCCTGGCCTGAGGGCTTCCCATAGCGCATTAGCCGTATTAGGAAGGAAATGGATTGTAATCCCTTTAATATAAGCCTGGAGGAACTCGAGGGCTTCTAGTCGGGAAGAAGAATTTCCTCCTGTGATTTAACAATATTAACGTGCTCAATTTGCATAGACAGAGACCTGGGGCCCAGCTATGTCAGGCTACACTGGGAGGAGAGAGCAGGAGCCCCTCTTGGATGGGCTCTGGAAAGGCTCTTGGTCTAGTGTCCATGGAATGAATGCAGTTACATTAATTAACCTCCTACAGCACACGAGGCCAGGGGTTATGTAATTGATTGTATGTATCTATTTTTCCTTAAGTTTTCACATCCAATCCTGTTGAATATGTATTGGGCTATTTTATCAGTAGGGAAACTTTAGAGGCCAATGTCCTCACTGGAGGAAGGAGGGCTGAGGAATAATGGTTGTTAAGAGCCTCTGGTGTACTCCCTGGTTTGTATACCTTGTTTATTGGGCCTGGTCTCTCCCTCCCTCTCACACACACATACTCATATTTTTTTGTGACAGAGTCTAACTTGGTCACCCTTGGTAGAATGTTATGGCGTCTTAGCTCACGGCAACCTCAAAGTCCTGAGTTCAAGTGATCCTTTTGCCTCAGCCTCCCAAGCATCTGGGACTACAGGTGCCCACCAACAGGGCCCTTGAACACTTCTTCTGGGAGAAAGCAGAATGCCTGTTGATGTCAGGGCAGTGTTGCTCTGCCGGTCTATTTGGGAGGATACCGTGCCTAGATAAGGGGTATTGTCCATCTTTCCTGATAGCTTCGAGTACAACCTACATCACTAGCAATTCCAGAGTGTGTATAACACGTTTAGAACATTCTTCTCAGAGCTACAGATCCTTCTGCCCGTGTTTACTGCACAGGGCTCCACAGCTGGAATGTGACCCTAACTATACTCATGGTCTGACCACCTATGCACATATTAGTATTTTTTTTGTTGCTTATAACAAAATAACTGAAACTGAGTAATTTATTGTATTTTTATTTATTTTTATTTTTATTAAATCATAACTTTGTACATTGATGCATTTATGGGGTTCAGGGTACTGCTTCGATATACAATGTGAAATGCTTACATTGAACTAAGTAACACATCCATCACAATTATACTCATTTCTTAATAGTTTTTAAATGTACCATTGCATCATGCACATTAGGTGAGGTCCCCCCAAAGACCCTCTCTCCTCCCATATCCTCCCTCCCCTCCCTTATTTCTCCTCTTCCTTCTACTTTCTGGACTATAGTTACGTTTTGCCATTCACATGAGTGTGTAGGTGATTATATATTGATTTCATAGTAGTATTGAGTACATTGGATACTTTTTATTACATTCTTCAGATACTTTACTAAGAAGAATATGTTCCAGCTCCATCCAGGTAAATATAAAAGATGTGAAGTCTCCATCTTTTTTATGGCTACATAGTATTCCATGGTGTACATATAACACAATTTGTTAATCCATTCATGGGTAGATGGGCACTTGGGCTATTTCCATGTCTTGGCTATTATGAATTGGGCTGCAAAAAACATTCTGGTGCAAATGTCTTTGTTGTAAAATAATTTTTGATCATCTGGGTATATACCTAGTAGAGGAATTGCAGGATCGAATGGTAGGTCTACTTTTAGTTCCTTGAGTATTCTCCAAACTTCTTCCCAAAAAGGTCGCATTAGTTTGCGCACAGCAGCATAGAAGTGTTCCCTTCTCTCCACATCCACGCCAACATCTGTAGTTTTGGGATTTTGTGATGTGAGCTAATCTTACTGGAGTTAGATGATATCTCAAAGTGGTTTTGATTTGCATTTCTATGATGATTAAGGATGATGAGCATTTTTTCATGTGTTTGTAGGCCATGCGCCTGTCTTCATCAGAGAAGTTTCTGTTCAAGTCTCTTGCCCACATAGAAATGGGGTTATTTATTCTTTTCTTATAGATTCTAGTTATCAGACCTTTGTCGGAAGCATAAGCTGCAAAAGTCTTCTCCCATTCTGAAGGGTGTCTGTTTGCTTTACTTACTGTGCTCTTGACTGTGCAAAAGCTTTTTAGTTGGATCAGATCCCAGTAATGTATTTTTGGTGTTGCTTCAATTGCCCATGGGGTCTTCCTCATAAAATATTCTCCCAGGCCAATTTCTTCAAGTGTTTTCCCTGCACTCTCTTCTAGTATTTTTATAGTGAGACTGAGTAATTTATAAAGAAAAATAATTTCTGTCTTATAGTTATGAAAGCTGAGAAGTCCAAGGTCAAGGGGTAGCACCTGGTGAGAGCTTTCTTACTGGTAGGGACTCTCTACAGGGGGCTGAGTATACTAATATGCAGCCTTGGGTCTCTTTTCTTAAAAATCTATTAGTCCCACTCCCATGAAAACCCATTAATCCACGAATGTATTAATTCATTAGCCCATGAATGGATGAATCTATTCATGAGGGCTCATTAAAGCCCCCAACTTCTCAATACTGCCACACTGGGGATTAAATTTCAACATGAATTTTGGAGGGGACAAAATATTCAAACTCTAGCAATGCCTCCTTCTGCATTTCTCAAATCATCGAAGGACCACCAACTCTGAAATCATCAAAGGACCACCAGCTCATTCCAGAAATCTGGGAATCTTTTTGACACCCCTCTCCTTTGCCCCAGCCACTTCCTAATAATGCTTAAATTCTGTGGAGTCTACTTCCAAAATTCCCATTGAGACTCTCCTCTTCTTATATCCACTGCCATCTGTCCAGCCTGTACTAGCCACTGCCATCCTCCAGTGGCCTGTAAAAGATGAAGTCAGGATCCTTGGGCATCTGCTTGTTGGGGCCCTGCCCCATGCTCCAGTGACAACTAAAGCTGCCCTGTCCCTCGTCACTTCGCCCTAGCAGAGCAGCCTCTCCCCCACACAGGCAGTCTCTCTCCAGACTTAGGGCAGTGAGCAGAATTATCCTTCCCCTTTAGGACTCCTCTGTCTCCTCTGACCACCCCAAGCCTGGCTCGGCCCCCCACACACTCCATTTCTTCTTCATGGCACTTTTCAGAATTATAATGAAAGAGGCACTGTGTGTTTATTTATGTATTTGTCTATCATTATAGTATAGATTCATAAAGGCAGACATAATTTCTGTTTTATTTCATTACTATAATTTCAGGCCTTTGCATAATGCCTGACATAGAGCAGGAACTCAGAAAACATGGGCATATATTGTTATGAAGAACACCAAGTACCTTCCCAGACAGATCAGTTTAGCATCCTACTTCCTTTACCCCTTTCAGGTAGATATTGCATCTTTATTTCACAGTTGATCACAGTTGTTTCACAGTTGATAAGTGACTGACACTTATCAGCCCAGCTTGGGTAATGAACCTCTTCCTGATTCAGTCACCATGATCTAGAGGGTGGAATGTTCTGGTGGCTACATGCCCATTTAGAATTGTACTAGGGGGCGGCGCCTATGGCTCAAGGAGTAGGGCGCTGGTCCCGTATGCCGGAGGTGGTGGATTCAAACCTAGCCCCGGCCAAAAAAAAAAAAAATAGAATTGTACTAGGGTCAGTATCTCCCATCCACACTACATGATCCCTAATGGGGGTGTCTTTGTTTTCTGTTGCTATAACAGAATACCATGGGATGGGTGCTATAGTTTGAATATTTGTCTCCTTCAAACTTCATGTTGAAATTTGATCCCAAGTGTGGGAGATGGGGTCTAGTACAGATGGTTTGAATCATGGCAGGACAGATCCCTCATGAATGGCTTTATGACATTATTGTGGTAGTGAGTTCTTTTTTTTTTGAGACAGAGCCTCAAGCTGTCACCCTGGGTAGAGTACCATGTACCGTGACATCACAGCTCACAGTAACCTCAAACTCCTGGGCTCAAGCTATTCTCCTGCCTCTGCCTTCCAGGTAGCTGGAACCACAGGCGCCTGCCACAATTCCCTGCTATTTTTTGGTTGAAGCTGTCATTGTTGTTTGGTGGGCCCAGGCTGGATTTGAACCCTCCAGCTCAGGTGTATGTGGCTGGCACCTTAGCCACTTGAGCCACAGGCACCGAGCTGGTAGTGAGTTCTTGTTCTATTAGTTCCCATGAGAGCTGGTTATTTTAAAAAGAACATGGCATGCATTTGCCCCCTCATTTCCTTTCTCACCATGTGACCTTTGTACATATCGTCTCCCTTTCACCTTCCACCATGAGTGGGAACAGCCTCAGGTCCTCACCAGATGCAAGTACTGGTACCATGCTCCTTGTGCAATTTGCAGGACTGTGAGTCAAATAAACATTTTTTTTTTTTTGCAGTTATTTGGTCAGGGATGGGATTGAACCCGCCACCTCCAGCATATGGGGCCAGTGCCCTACTCCGTTGAGCCACAGTGCTGCCCTCCCAAATAAACATCTTTTAAAAAATAAACTACCCAGCCTCAGGTATTCCTTTACAGCAACACAAAATAGGGTAATTTATAAAAAAGAGAAGTTTACTTGGCACATGGTTTGGAGGCTGGAAAGTCCAAGGCATAGCAGCAGCTTCTGGAGAGGGCTTTTGTACTGCATTCTAACATGGCAGAAAAGCACAAGGGGAGGGAGCTCATGTGAGTGAGGCAAAACATGAGGAACAGGCATTGGATTAAAGATGGCGGCCGAGTAACAGTTTCTCTGCAACTGGGCATGGTGAGTCTGGGCAGATAAGACTCCAGACATCTCTGGCAGGTGGGATCTACCTATAATCATCCCTTTGAGGATATAGGGAGTCATCAAGGGACTTCTGGACCCCAAGAGGAGGACAAAAACAGTGGGAAACTGGCAAGTGGTTGCGTGTGTTCTATCAACCTAATCACGCTGGCAACTGTACGTACAAGCAGCAGTGAGACTGCAAACAGGAAAGGCCTTACCTGTGAACTCTTTTGGTGTTTTTGGACTTGGCACTCAGTTGAACTGCCTTAGGGAGAGCTCGAGCAGGAATGTGGAGAACTTTGGGCATTGTCTGGGGCCCCAGACAGAGCCACTGAGCTGGGCTGCAGGGAGCCATTCTGTGAGAGAACTGCCCTGGAAAGCTCCGCCCTCAGGGTCCCAGAGCAAAAATTGGGCGGGACCTAGTAACCTAGCAACTGAGCAGCCTAAAGGTGGGGAATGAGCTGCCTTACAGCCTTAACCCTTAGGGGCAGAGTGAGACGGTTTTGGCACACTGGAGGCTCTGGCTCTTGCCCTGGGTAGAGTGATGTGGTGTCACAGCTCATAGCAACCTCAAATTCCTGGGCTTGGCACTGCCCGGACCTCCATAAGATCTGTGCCATGACCCTGCACCAACTGGGCCTCCGCATGCCCTGACCAGGAACTGCGGGAGCCGTGCAACCCTGCGTCCTCCCTCCTGTATCCTCCCAGCCTCCACACTGGCCTGATTGTCTGGCCAGGGATACTGGTAGCCGCGTGTCCTTTGGAGCCCTCCCTGCCTCTATGCAGAGCCCTTCTCCTGGCCTGAGACTGCTGGAGTCTTGGGCTCTCTGTGCAAAAGTCACTGGGTGCCAGGCACTCCCAGAACTGTGCCCAGAACTGTGCACCACCTCCCGCCCTGTTGCTGGATCCGGGTGTGTCACACACCGGAGCTGCTTCCACAACCAGAACTCCCTAGCTGGAGCAGCTACAGAGGAACTACACAGGGTCACTCCCTACAAAGATCAAGCAATAATAGAGTGATCCTGCTGGGATCTAATCTTGGAGAAACACCTCCCCAACTCTGAGAACAGCCAGAGGCAATGGTGAAAAACAATCATGAGGCGAAATCAACAGAAAATCTCTGGCAGTATGAATAATCAGAGCAGATCAACTCCCCAAAGGATCAATGGGGCAGACACAGCACAAGATCCCATGCACAAACAAAAGCTGAGATGTCAGAAATCGAATTCAGAGTCTGGATAGCAAATAAGATTGAATTAGAACTCCAAGCAGTAACCCAAAAGATATCTCAAGAATTCAACAAATTCAAAGATCAAATGACCAAAGATTTTGACACATTGAGACAAGAAGTTGCATCCCTCAAAGATCTGAGAAACACAGTAGAATCCCTCAGCAACAGAATGGAGCAAGCAGAAGAAAGGATTTCTGACATTGAAGACAAAGTTTTTGAATGCTCCCAAACTCTCAAAGAATATGAGAAATGGAGGGCAAAAACAGATCACTCTCTCAGAGAGCTCTGGGATAATTCGAAGAAAACCAATATTCGTCTTGTAGGGATCCCTGAAAGTGATGAAATGGCTTCACAAGGCACAGAGTCTCTTCTCCATGAGATTATGAAGGAGAACTTTCCAGACATGCCAAGAGATTCTGAAATTCAGATAGCAGACAGTTTCAGAACTCCAGCATGACTCAACCCAAATAAGACATCCCCCAGACACATCATAATCAATTTCACTAAAGTTAATATGAAAGAGAAAATTCTGTAAGCCACCAGACGAAAGAAAACCATTACCTACAAGGGGAAGAATATTAGAATAACTGCAGATCTCTCTGCTGAAACCTTTCAAGCTAGAAAAGGATGGTCATCAACTTTTAATCTCCTAAAACAAAATAACTTTCAACCCAGGATCCTATACCCAGCTAAACTGTGTTTCATTTATGACAGAGAAATTAAATACTTCAGTGACATTCACATATTGAAGAAATTTGCCATAACTAAACCAGCTTTCCAGGATATTCTCAGACCTATCCTCCAGCATAATCCTCCACCACAAAAGTAAACTCATCCAGAAAATTTTGATCAAATTCCAACTTCCACAGTTGCAAAAGGATTAAAAATGTCCACTGGACTCTCGAAAGGCTTATCAATATTCTCAATTAATGTGAATGGTTTAAATTGTCCTCTAAAGAGGCACAGGTTGGCTGACTGGATACAAAAACTCAAGCCAGATATCTGCTGCATACAAGAATCGCATCTTACATTAAAAGACAAATATAGACTCAAGGTGAAGGGATGGTCATCTATATTCCAGGCAAATGGAAAGCAGAAAAAAGCAGGTGTTGCAATCCTGTTTGCAGATGCAATAGGCTTTAAACCAACAAAAATAATTAAGGATAAGGATGGACACTTCATATTTGTTAAAGGTAATACTCAATATGATGAGATCTCTATTATTAATATTTATGAACCCAACCACAATGCACCTCAATTTATAAGAGAAATTCTAACAGACATGAGCCACTCGATTTCCTCCACTTCCATAGTAGTTGGAGATTTTAACACCCCTTTAGCAGTGCTTGATAGATCATCCAAAAAGAAGCTAAGCAAAGAAATTTTAGATTTAAACTCAACCATTCAACATCTGGATTTAATAGACATCTACAGAACATTTCATCCCAACAAAACTGAATACACATTCTTCTCATCAGCCCACAGAACATACTCCAAAATCGACCA
Source organism: Nycticebus coucang (assembly GCF_027406575.1). Taxonomy (NCBI): domain Eukaryota; kingdom Metazoa; phylum Chordata; class Mammalia; order Primates; family Lorisidae; genus Nycticebus; species Nycticebus coucang. Next base: position 86,086,494 of record NC_069783.1, read on the forward strand.
CATCCTAGGCCACAAATCTAACCTCAGCAAATTTTAACAAATAGAAATTATTCCTTGCATCTTCTCAGACCATCATGGAATAAAAGTTGAACTCAATAACAATAGGAACCTGCATACCCATACAAGAACATGGAAGCTAAACAACCTTATGTTGAAGGATAGATGGGTTATAGACGAGATTAAGAAGGAAATCACTGGCTCAGGGCCTGTAGCTCAGCAGCTAGGGCGCCAGCCTCATACACTGGAGCTGGCGAGTTTGAATACAGCCTAGGCCTGCCAAACAACAATGACAACTACAACAACAACAAAAAAAAAAAAAAACAGCCAGGTGTTGTGCTGGGTGCCTGTAGTCCCAGCAACTTGGGAGGCTGAGGTAAGAGAATCACTTAAGCCCAAGAGTTTGAGGTTGCTGTGAGCTGTGGTGCCACGGCACTCTACCCAGGGCGACAGCTTGGGACTCTGTCTCAAAAAAAAGAAAAAAAAAGAAGGAAAGCACCAAATTTTTGGAACAAAACAACAATCAAGACACAAATTACCAGAACCTCTGGGATACTGCAAAGGCAGTCCTAAGAGGGAAATTTATAGCACTGCAAGCCTTCCTCAAGAAAACAGAAAGAGAGGAAGTTAATAACTTAATGGGACATCTCAAGCAACTGGAAAAGGAATAACACTCCAACCCCAAAGCCAGCAGAAGAAAAGAAATAACCAAAATCAGAGCAGAACTAAATGAATTTGAAAACAAAACAATTATACAAGATCAATAAATCCAAAAGTTGGTTTTTTGAAAAGATCAATAAAATAGATAAACCTTTGGCCAACCTAACCAGAAAAAAAAGAGTAAAATCTCTAATTTCATCAATCAGAAATGGTAATGATGAAATAACAACAGACCCCTCAGAAATTCAAGAAGTCCTTCACGAATACTACAAGAAACTCTACTCTGAGAAATATGAAAATCTGAAAGAAATCGACAACTACCTGGAAGTACGCCACCTACCAAAGACTTAGCCAGAACGAAGTGGAAATGTTGAACAGGCCTATATCAAGTTCTGAAATAGCATCTACTATACAAAATCTCCCTAAAAAGAAAAGCCCAGGACCAGTTGGCTTTACGTCAGAATTCTACCAAACCTTTAAAGAAGAACTAGTACCTATACTACTAAACCTCTTCCAAAATATAGAAAAAGAAGGAATATTACCCAACACATTCTACGAAGCAAACATCGCCTTGATCCCCAAACCAGGGAAAGACCCAACAAGAAAAGAAAATTATAGACCAATATCACTAATGAATATTGATGCTAAAATACTCAATAAGATCCTAACAAACAGAATCCAACAACACATCAAAAAAATTACACACCATGACAAAGTGGTATTTATCCCAGGGTCTCAAGGCTGGTTCAATATACATAAATCTATAAATGTAATTCAGCACATAAACAAACTTAAAAATAAAGACCATATGATTCTTTCAATTGATGCAGAAAAAGCTTTTGATAATATCTAGCATCGCTTCATGATCAGAACACTTAAGAAAATTGGTATAGAAGGGACATTTCTTAAACTAATAGAGGCCATCTACAGCAAACCCACAGCCAATATCGTATTGAATGGAGTTAAATTGAAATCATTTCCACTTAGATCAGGAAACAGGTAAGGTTGCCCACTGTCTCCATTGCTCTTTAACATGGTAATGGAAGTTTTAGCCATTGCAATTAGGGAAGAAAAGGCGATCAAGGGTATCCACATAAGGTCAGAAGAGATGAAACTTTCACTCTTCGCAGATGATATGATCATATATCTGGAAAACACTAGGGATTCTACTACAAAACTTTTAGAAGTGATCAAGGAATACAGCAATGTCTCAGGCTACAAAATCAACACCCATAAATCTGTAGCCTTTATATATAACAACAATAACCAAGCTGAAAAAACAGTCAAGGACTCTATTCCTTTCACAGTAGTGCCAAAGAAGATGAAATATTTGGGAGTATACCTGACAAAGGATGTGAAAGATCTATACAAAGAGAACTATGAAACCTTAAGAAAAGAAATAGCTGAAGATGTTAACAGGCGGAAAAACATACCATGCTCATGGCTGGGAAGAATCAACATTGTTAAAATGTCCATACTACCCAAAGCAATATATAATTTTAATGCAATTCCTATTAAAGCTCCATTGTCATATTTTAAAGATCTTGAAAAAACAATACTTCATTTTATATGGAATCAGAAAAAACCTCGAATAGCCAAGACACTACTCAGCAATAAAAACAAAGCAGGAGGAATCACGCTACCAGACCTCAGACTGTACTATAAATCGATAGTGATCAAAACAGCATGGTACTGGCACAAAAGCAGAGAAGTAGATGTCTGGAACAGAATAGAGAACCAAGAGATGAATCCAGCTACTTACCATTATTTGATCTTTGACAAGCCAATTAAAAACATTCAGTGGGGAAAAGATTCCCTATTTAACAAATGGTGCTGGGTAAACTGGCTGGCAACCTGTAGAAGACTGAAACTGGACCCACACCTTTCACCATTAACTAAGGTAGACTCTCACTGGATAAAAGAGTTAAACTTAAGACATGAAACTATAATAAACTATAATACTAAACTATAATACAACTAAATACTTGAAGAAAGTGCAGGGAAAACTCTTGAAGGAATCGGCCTGGGTGAATATTTTATGAGGAGGACTCCCCAGGCAATTGAAGCAGTATCAAAAATACACTACTGGGACCTGATCAAACTAAAAAGCTTCTGCCAGCCAAGAGCATAGTAAGTAAAGCAAGCAGACAGCCCTCAGAATGGGAGAAAATATTTGCAGGTTATACCTCCAAAAAGGTTTAATAACCAGAATCCACAGAGAACTGAAATGTATTAGCAAGAAAAGAACATGTGATCCCATCTCAGGGTGGGAAAGGGACTTGAAGAGAAACTTCTCTAATGAAGACAGACCCACAATCTATAAACACATGAAAAAAAGCTCATCATCCTTAATTATCAGAGAAATGCAAATCCAAACTACTTTGAGATATCACCTAACCCCAGTAAGAGTAGCCCACATAACAAAATCCCAAAACCAGAGATGTTGGCGTGGATGTGGAGGAAAGGGCACACTTCTACACTGCTGGTGGGAATGCACACTAATACATTCCTTCTGGAAGGATGTTTGGAGAATACTTAGAGACCTAAAAATAGACCTGCCATTCGATCCTATAATTCCTTTACTAGGTTTATACCCAGAAGACCAAAAGTCACAATATAACAAAGACATCTGTACCAGGATGTTTATTGCAGTCCAATTCATAATCGCTAAGTCACGGAAGAAGCCCAAGTGTGCACTGACCCACGAATGGACTAGCAAATTGTGGTACATGTATACCATGGAATATTATGCAGCCTTAAATAAAGATGGAGACTTTACCTCTTTCATGTTTACATGGATGGAGCTGTAACATATTCTTCTTAGCAAAGTATCTCAGGAGTGGAAGAAAAAGTATCCAATGTACTCAGCTCTACTATGAAGCTAAATTATAGCTTTCACATGAAGGTTATAACCCAACTATAGCACAAGACTATGGGGAAAGGGCCAAGGAAGGGGAAGGGAGGGGAGAGGTTTTGGTGGAGGGAGGGTAATGGGTGGGGCCACATCTATGGTGCATCTTAGAATGGGTACAGGCGAAAGTTACTAAATGCAGAATGGGTACAGGCGAAAGTTACTAAATGCAGAATACAAATGCCTACATACAGTAACTAAGAAAATGCCATGAAGGCTACGTTGATCAGTTTGATGAGAATATTTCAGATTGTATATGAAACCCACACATTGTACCCCTTGATTGCACTAATGTACACAACTATGATTTAACAATAAAAATAAATAAATTAAAAAAAAAAAACATGAGGAACAGCCTTGGTTTGTAATAAGCCACTCATGCTCTAACTAATCCAGACCTGAGAGAGAGAACTCACTCCCAAGAAAGACATTAATCCCTCTTAATCACTGAATAATCACGTATTAAAGATCCCATCTCCCAATAATAGCAGACTGGGGACTCAGTTTCTAATACATGAGTTCTGGGGACACACTGAAACCAAAGCAGGCAGAGAAACAGTTCTCCAAGGAGAAAGTGGCATGCCATTATAGGAGATGGACTCTGGGCCTTCCCAGGCGCCCGGGTTGGCTCTTCTTGTTTGCAGAGTCTCTTACCTTCAGGATGTGCAGCTGCTGATCCCTGGGCCAAGAATCCCTTTCTTCCAGATCTTGGCCTGGCTAGTTCTTCCCAGAGAGGCTTTCTTAGATCCCCCATCTGAAGTGCTCACCCAGTCATTCTCCTGCTTGTCACAGATTGATTGTATCTAATGCAGACTGACTTGCAGCATCTAGTGAGATCAAGGAAAGTTCATGGAGAAGATGTTCCTTAAAGAGGGTGGTATTTTTTATTGTGGTATATATATATGATATAACATTTACAATTTTAACTATTTTTTAAAACTATGTGTAGAAAGACAGCCATTTTTAAGTGTACAGTTCAGTGTATCAGGTACATTCACAGTGTTGTGCAACCATCATCATAATCCATTTCCAGAACATTGTCATCTTCCTAACTGAAACTCCACACCTGTTGAATAATAACACCCCATTACTTCCTCCCCTCAGCCTCTGGCCACCACCATTTTACTTTCTGTCTCTATGAATTTGTCTTCTCTGTGTAAGTGGAATCATATAATATTTGTCTTTTTCTGACTGATTTATTTCACTTAGCATAATGTCTTCAAGGTTTATCCTTGTAGCATGTATTAGAATTTCCTCCCTTTTCACACATTTTTTTTTTTTTTTTGAGACAGAGTCTTACTTTGTCAGCCTCAGGAGAGTGCTGCGGCATCATAGCTCACAGCAACATCAAACTCTTAGGCTCAAGAGATCCTCTTGCCTCAGCCTCCCAAGTAGTGGGGACTACAGTTGCCCACCACAAGGTCTGGCTAGGTCTCACTTTTGCTCAGGCTTGTCTTGAACTTTTGAGCTCGAGCAACCTACTCCCCCAGCCTCCAGGAGTGCTTGGATTACAGGCATGAGGAACCATGTAGGGCCAAGAATTTCTTTCCTTTTCAAGGCTGAATAACATTCCATCGTGTGTACAGACCACATTTTGGCAGGCAGTTGGGTTGTTTCCACATTATAGCTATTGTGAATGATGCTGCTATAAACGCTGGTGTATCAGTTTTGGTCCCTGCATGTATCAGTTTTAGTCCCTGCTTTCAATTCTTTTGATTTATAACCAGAAGTGGAATTCTAGATCATGTGGTAACTTTGGATCATATGCTTTTAATTTTTCCACATAGTCATCCACTCTTACTATTTTTTGTTTTTGTGATAATAATCACTAGTGAATATGAAAGAGGGTAGAATTTCCACAATTTTGAGCCAGGATTGTTCGTAACCTGGAGTGGCTATGCTATCAGGTGGATTCAGCTACACACAGTCTGATGTCATAAACCATATGGGCTTCTTTCTGTTTACCTCCCTCTCCTGAAAATAGATCCATTCTGCGGAGTTTTGGAAAGCACCTGCCCCCAGTACCTTTAAAGCTGCCAGGGTTCATGTTGGCTCCAGAGTGCTGGGCTCCAGAGGCTCAGTGAAAGGGAGTTAGCCAGGGACAGGGAAACTGGCATGTAGGCAGCCTGACCTGCCATCCACCTCACAATGATAGGGGCCTATGACCAAAATAGCCTCCAACACCAGGTCAGGGCTCATCTCAAAGACAGGTGTGGTGGTAGGACACCGCAGCAGGACTCTCCATGTGTCAGGGGCACCTGGAAGTGGGAGGGCAGGAGCGTCGTCGCACCTTGGCAGAAGGAGGGGTAGGCTCCGTCCACACCGAAGCTTGTCTCTAACCCTAAGAGAGAAGCTGTCTGTGCCCCCAAAGAAGGAGACATACGGGCTAGTTGTGGTTTGGTCACTGCCCTGCTGGGCCACAGCCTGCCGCAGGGAGTGAGGCTCAGGGCAGGTTCCCTGGGAATGCAGTGAAGCACTCATCAGGAACCGAGGGGTCCATGCACACAAGGGCAGCGAGGCCTCCCCTCAGGGCTGGGGGGTGAGGGTGGGGTTGAACCCAAAAGGTGTTATTGTTCAACTGAGAATGCAGAACCTCACGAGTTTCCTTACCTTGGATACCTCACAATTACGTTGACAGTTTGAAATGGGTCACGATGGGAGGATTTGTACCACAGAAATTGGCAGATGCTATAAACCCAGGGTTTATTTTCCTCCAAAAGTGGTTGTTAAATATTTTCCAGCACATCACTTGCCTGGAGAGGAGATTTACCTGAGAGGTAAATCTGATGTTTTAAACAGCCCTAAATTCCTCCTGAGTCCTGCGCCTTTGAACCAGGGTCCCTGTCCACCAGCCCATTCATCCTTGGTGTCACAACCACTCCCTGGATGATATAAGTTATGTGTAGGGTAGGAGCCCAGGGAAGGTGGGAATGGGCTTAGGGGGCATGGCTGTGGGGATAGTGGCTATTTCCCAGTCTACGGCAGAGCAGGGCTAAATAAACAACTTGTCTGTGTTTAGGTCCTTTGCCATGGCAGGTGTGGTGTACCCCAGACAGGTGAGTGATATGGGTTTCTGTGTCCTGTGACATCTCAGGGTGGGGTAGCCTTAGTAAGCAGCCACAGAGGAGGGCTGAGTTCTTTGGGGTTCCTCTGGTCATCAGTCTGGAATGATTTTGTTTTTGCAAGAGAGTAGAACTAAGGCACCCGCAGTGTGCTGGGCACTGTCTGGACATTGGGGGTGACAGATGCCTAAAATATGGTCCTGATGTATTATGCTTCATTAAATCAATTACAACACATCTGAATAAGTGCCACAGTAGAAGGATGTGAAATGTGCTATGAAAGCAGAGGAGAAAGGACTAGCTTTTGGGGAGGTGGAAATACAAGGGTGGGAGAGATGTTTTGGGGAAGAAACATTGGAGTCTTGGAGGATACATAGGAGTTTGCTAGTCTGTGAAGGGGGCAACCAGTGTTCCCATCAGATAAGAGCATTGCCAGGCCTGTGTGAGAGGGAAGAAGTGAAGTTGGAGTACAGTGGGGAGGGAGGAGGTGGGATGGGAAGGGCAGCAGGAACCAGATCAGGAAGGGCTCTGAGTTTCTGTCCCCAAAGTTGGACTTTTTTCCAACAAAGAATGAGAAACCATTGAATGGCTTTAAGTGGTAGAATGACAAGGCAGGGTCTCTTGTTTTGTATTCTTTGTTCTTTAGGCTCCGGTGGATTTAGACATATATCAAAGCTCCTACATGATCGACTATAAGCCCTACGGGAAGCACAAATATTCCAGGGTCTCACCGCAAGAGGTAGGAAGGCAGGCAGATCCTGCCATCTAATCAGCCGTCCACGGAAATCATCTTTATTTCGTCTTTATTATGAATGTGGACACCGGGCACTTATTTGGAACAAGAATCAAAAGCAGGAAACCTGACTTAGAGGTCTTGTGTGTGTGTGTACATGAGCACATGTATATGTATATTTTAAAATTACATCAAATATGTCATACGTATATACAAAAGATTGTAAATAGTATGCTTTACAGTTGAAATAAAGTTTGGATAAAAACAAACACCAGTGTACCCATTATCAGCCAGCTTAAAGCTTAGCATATTAACAGTGCCTTAGAGGCTCCTGTGCAGCCACACCCCCAAAATTCTGTCCCTCACTTTCAAAGGTAGGCAATATTCTGAATTTGGGGTTAAAATGTTAATGTTTAATATGTTTTTTTAAAAAGTAATTTTATCCTGCGTGAATGCATTCCTTTAAACAAATTGTTTAATTTTGCCTTCTTAAACTTTACTGTGTATTGAATTTGTATTCTTCCGTAACTTTTGCTTTTTGCTAAACATTATGGCATGCTGTTCAATTTCTGCTACATTGTATAACATTGCTTAAAGATGCATCGGTATTCGCCCCTTTTCCTATTGGTGAACATTTGGGATACTTGCTTTTTCCTACTCTTCCCTACTCCCAAATGCTGCAATGAAAATGGAACACATCTAATGTGCAAGACTTTATTCATCCCAGGAGTAGAATTGCTTGTCATAAGGTATTAGGTAAAATCACTCTTTTCCAAAGTGGTTAGACCAAGTTATATTATCACAGCAAACAGATGGTCACTTCTGTTGCTCTGCAATTTTGCCATTGTCGTTTTTGTGTTGTTGTTTGTTAGTTTGTTTTTGAGACAGGGCCTTACTTGTTGCCAGGATTAGAGTACAGTGGTGTGATCACAGTTCATTGCAACCTCAAACTCTTGGACCCAAGTGATCTTAGTGCCACAGGCTTTCAAGTAGCTGGCACTACAGGTGTGAGCCACCACACCTGACTAATTTTTCTTTTCTTTTTTTTTTGTTTTAGACAGAGTCTTACTTTGTCTCCTCTCCCTGCCCTCTCACCCTACCCCCCTAGAGTGCTGTGGCGTCATAGCTCACAGCAACCTCAGTCTCTGGGGTACAAGCTATTCTCTTGCCTCAGCCTCCCAAGTACCTGGGGCTACAGGCGCCCACCACAATGCTTGGCTATTTTTAGAGATGGGGTCTCACTCCATCTCAGACTGGTCTCAAACTCATGAGCTCAGGCGGTCTGCCTGCCTTGGCCTCCCAGAGTGCTGGGATTACAGGTGTGAGCCACCACACCCGGCTAATTTTTCTATTTTTTGTAGCACTGGGGTCTCACTTTGTTGCTCAGGCTGGTCTCAAACTCCTGGCCTCAAGTGATCCTTTTACCTTGGCCTCCCAAAGTGATATGGCAGCAGGTTTTAGCTGCCATATCTGGCTAGATATTTTAATTATTTTTTTCTTTTTGAGATACAGTCTCATTCTGTCACCCTGGGTAGAATGCCATGGGGTCACAGCTTACAAAAATCTCAAATTCTTGAGGTTGAGCAATCCTTTTGCCTCAGCCTACCCAGTAGCTAGGACTACAGGCACCCACCAAACGCCTGGCTAGTTTTTTTTATTTTAGTAGAGATGGGGTCTCACTCTTGCTCCGGCTGGTCCTAAGCTTAAGCAATCCACCTGCCTTGGCCTCCCAGAGTGCTCGGATTCTGTGCCTGGCCAAATGTTTTAATTTTTGTCAGTTGGTGGGTATAAAATCATCTTCTCTTGTGTTCCTAATTTTCCTTTCACTGACTACTAATGAGGTTGGGCATCTTTCCATTTGTTTATGGAGATGTGTAATGACGTTTATGTTCTTTTATTTTAGAGATGGGGGTCTGGCTGGGCATGGTGGCTCATGCCCGTAATCCTAGCACTGTGGGAGGCCAAGGTGGGGAGACTGCCTGAGCTCAGGAGTTCGAGACCAGCCTGAGCAAGAGTGAGACCCTGTCTCTAAAAATAGCCAGGTGTTGTGGTGGGCTCCTGTAGTCCCAGCTACACGGGAGGCTGAGGTAAGAGGATCACTTGAGCCGGAGAGTTTGAAGTTGCTGTGAACTGTGATGCCATGGTCCTCTACCAGGGCATCAAAGCAAGGTTCTGTCTCAAAGCAAAGCAAAATAAAACAAAACAAAACACTGATAACAGTAGTTGCCCCTGGAGATAGGATTCCAGAGAGGAGGAGAGTGGGAAAGAGACTTTGTACTATAAACCCTTTGTATGATACCAATATTTCCCTCTGTTGTATATATTACCATTCAAAGACTAATTTAAAGTTTTAAAAAATAAAGAGAGGTGTGCTCTGGATGCTTCCAGGAAAAGCTACTCCATCTCCTGCCTCTCCCAGCCCTCCATTCATGTGTAATTTGTTTCCACAGCAGGTGAAGGTCCAGGTTCAACTGCGGCAGAAAGAGTTTCATAGGCCTATCCCCAACCCCAACCCTAAGCTAGCGGATGGGTACCTTGCCTTCAAAAGACCCCACATGACTGCCAAAGACCTAGGACTCCCTGGCTTCTTCCCACCACAGGACCGTGGGGCCACTGAGGAGGATGAGAGCAAGTTCACCAGCACCTGCCATTTCACATACCCAGCTTCCCATCACCTGTACATGGCCCAGCACGATCCCAGCCGCGTCCATCAGAGTGCCGACTTTCCCTGCCTCCTGGAGCCTGAGCGCCAACCTGCTGCAGAGGAGGGCAAAGGCTACTTTCTACTGCCTGGCTGCTTCTGTCCTCGTCACCATTTAGTCAAAGTCCCCATCTTGAACCGATGGGGACCCTTGATGCCATTTTACCAGTAGGAAGGATAAGAATACCTTCCAAGTCCTGTTCCAAGGACATGCAGAAATCCTATGCCCTCTCCTCTGCCCCTTCTGGAGTAGAGATGGAAAAGAAAATAAAGCCAGAAAGATATTCTGACAGCGCTGGGACTGCTCACTCTACCTTACTCCCTTGCCTGCCTTGGGACACGGCATCCTTACTGCAGAGGGAGGGAGGGAAACTCGGTGAGTATGGATAACTGAAATTTGTGTCATGTTTTATTATAATTAAGAGTCCTGAATGCTGGGTGCTGTGACTCATGACTGACTCTGAGAGGCTGAGGTGGGTGAATTGCCTGAGCTCAGGAGTTTGAGACCAGCCTGAGCAAGAGAGAGGCCCCATCTCTAAAAAATAGCTGAGCATTGTGGCAGGTGCCTGTAGTTCCAGCTACTTGGGATGCTGAGGCAAGAGAATTGCTTGAGCCCAAGAGTTTGAGGTTGCTGTGAGCTATGACACCACAGCACTCTACTGAGGGCGACAAAGTGAGAATATGTCTCAAAAAAAAAAAAAAAAAAGAGTCCTGGCTGGGTGTGGTGCCTTGTGCCTGTAATCCCAGCACTTTGGGAGGCTGAGGCAGGAGGATAGCTTGGCGCCAGGAATTTGAGACCAGCCTGGACAATACTGAGACCCCTGTGTCTACAAAAAATAAAAAAAAAATAGCGGTGCATAGATGGCACACAGCTGTCATCTCATCTACTCAGGAGGCTGGGGCAGGAGGATCACTTGAGCCCAGGAGTTTGAGGTTGCTGTGAGCCATGATGAAGCCACTGCACCTAGCCTGGGAGACAGAGGGGGACCCTATCTCAAAGAAAAAACCAAAAGGCTGACTGTTAGGTTGATGTGGGTACAGTCTCTTTGATCCCTAGTGAGGCTGAGTAATTTTTTGAGTGCTCTTTTTCTCATCATCAGTTGTAAAATGCTTTCTGATCACTGTGTTCCTTCCCGTCATCTTATAACAATTTTTTTTCCTTCACAAAATTAAAAAGGCTTGAAATTTAATAACAATAACAATGTTTAAGATAAGGACTAGAAACAAAAACCTTGTAAAGAACGAACATAAATACATTCAGAAAAGAAATCAGACAATTGCTGCATCGAAATATTAAGCAATAAAAATGATGCAAAGAAAGTAACATTCACATTGTCATCATCTTATAACAATTTTTAGTGACTCTGTTTTGTCTATAAATGCCTTCTAAGGTGTCTGTAAAAAAAAAGAAAGTTCACTCCCTCTCAATGCTCGTTAGTAAGTAAACACTTTTTTCAGTGGCAAGTCACATGGATCAGTTGATGGTTTTAATACACGGCATTGCCTGAAAAAGCTTTAGCTAAAGTGAAAACGTTAATAACAGTAGATAATCTATGACACGCAGGCTCTGTGCTGCACACCTCACATACATTGTTTTAGCCTCATATGCAGATGAAGAAAAAGAGGGTCAGGGAGGTTACGTATCTGGCTCAAGCCTACACATAGCAAAGCCAGAATTTGAATCCCAGATTTAAGTTCAGCCCTTAAGTTTTAGTTATTTTTGAAAATTTCATGTCATTTAAGTTCTAAATCAATGATGAAAAGCTATTTAATAAAACAATTGTCTTGATCCCTAATGCCCACATTTCTTTCTTTTCCTTTCTTTTCTTTTCTTTTTTGAGATAGGGTCTCACTCTATCTTCTATCATGGGAAGAGTGCCATGGCAACGTGGCTCACAGCAACCTCCAGCTCTTGGGCTTAAGCGACCCTCTTGCCTCAGCCTCCTATGTAGATGGGACTGCAGGCATCTACCACAATGCCCAACTCGTTTTTTCTATTTTTTTTTTTTCCAATGGAGAAGAAGTTTTGCTCTTCCTTAGGCTGATCTCAAACTCCTGAGCTCAAGCAATCTGCCTGGCTCAGCCTCCCAAATTACTAGGATTACAGGGGTGAGCCGCCACATTTGGCTAATGCCCACGTTTCATTGGTTGACACCCATTGGTGGGAACAACTGCCTGAACCAAGATCAGCTGGGTTCAGAGCTTTCTTACAGTGGTTCTTTTCTTTTCTTTTCTTTGAGACAGAGTCTCACTTTCTTTCTCCCGGTAGAGTGCTGTCATGTCATAGCTCACAGCAACCTCAAACTCTTGGGCTCAAGCGATCCTCTTGCCTCAGCCTCCCAAGTAGCTGGACTACAGTTGCTCACCACAACACCCGGCTGTTTTTAGAGGTGAGGTCTTGCTCTGGTTCAGGCTGTTCTCATACCTGTGAGCTCAAGCAATCGACCTCCCTCAGCCTCCCAGAGTGCTAGGATTACAAGTGTGAGCCACCGAGAGTGGCCCCTACAGTGCTTCTTAACCCACAATGTTCACGAGGTCCATATAGTTAAGAAACTTAACTATCTTTTGTTGAGGAGGGAATTACATAGTCTCTCTGCAGGGTGTGAATGGCTGAGCACAGCTGAAGTGCTTAAGACATCAAATGGATCCGAGGCATCCCTGAACACCAGCACAGAATAATATACCAGGGTCCTGGAGTCAGACTAAGAAGGCCTGCCATAGCCTGGGTCCCCTGGAGCAGCAGAGGACAGCAGAAGGGGAATTCGGGGAGGGATAAGGCCCAAGAGGACAGGAGGATGAGTTGAGCCCACAACACACTGCTTTTGAGGCGTTTCCCATAGGAGGCTGATGAAACTGACACTGTCTGAGAAAGATCCACTCAAGTCCCAACGTTCTGCCTCAGAATTCCATACTCCATGGCAGCAGGTTTCCTCTCATGGCACCCTGCAGTCCCCCATATTCACCCTCGAGGAATCTTAGAACATAGGTCTGTTTACCTATTTATCATCTCCCTATAAAATCCCTCCCCCCCTGGGTCTCACTGCATGAGAGCATAAACCCCTTCCTATGAGGCTCACGCTGTTCTTTCCAACCCCATCTCTGCCTTCCCCACACCCACATTCACCTCTCTGCCTTCACTCTTAATGTTCTCTCCTGTGTGCTAGAAAGCCCTTTCTTCTACTTTCCTGTCGGGGTGGGATTGGCCAGGTCTCTCTGCCCAGCTTATCTATGGTCCAGACTCAGACCACTAAGCTATTATCTTGCTCAGGAACAACTACCCTTAGGTGCTTGAGGGCTATTTGCTTCAGCAAAACGGAGAGAGGGAGAAAGAGTTTTGAGGGAGAGAAGCAGTCTCAATAGGAGAATAATTCTCAGCAGTCTTGGTAGAGATGGCGTGTAGGCGTTCTGCGGGCAGGAGAAGAGAAAGAGTCAGAGTGAGCGGGTCATGAAGGAATATATGCTCCCCAACTGCCTTCGCCTGCTGCTTCTTATAGACGTGATCCCGTGGCTCTTTGCACCACAGGTGTAGAGACTGCCAATCACTGATGCTCTTGTCTCTTGAGCTCTCTCTCATGTTAGGAGAGCCAAAACCCTTCCCCATGCCCTTCTCACCTTATCCAATATAACACCAAGGTGTTATATTACGGAGATGTTACTGGTGTTTCTTATGATTATATAGTGTTCGGAGCTTAGCTCTCGCTTCTCCTTTCCTTAAAGCTATATAGTCTACTACACTTTCCACCAGCTGAAATTCTGCCTCCTTCAGAGACAGGGATGCCGCTCTTGATACCCCTGTCCCCTAACAGTCTGCTCTCCTTGTATATTCCCAAGTCCCTTTGTCCCTGTGTTTCCTAGAGGGGTGTGTGAAGGGTCCGTGAGTGAATATCCAATGCTAAGCCTGGCAAACAGTGAGTGCTCAATAATTGTTAGATTTTTTTTTTAATTTATTTGTTTTCATTTTATTTTATTTTTTTGAGACAGAGCCTCAAGCTGTCTCCCTGGGTAGAGTGCTGTGACATCATAGTTCATAGCAACTTCCAACTCTTTGGGCTCAAGCTATCCTCTTGCCTCAGTTTTTCTATTTTTAGTAGAAACGGGGTCTCGCTTTTGCTCAGGCTGGTCTTGAACTTGTCAGCTCAAGCAGTCCACCCACCTTGGCCTCCCAGAGTGTTAGGATTACAGGCATGAGCTACTGTGGAAGCCCTTGCATTTTTTTTTTAATAGGATCTCACTCTGTTGCCCCACCTAGAGTGCAGTGGTGACATGATAGCTCACTGTAACCTCAAACTCCTGGGCTCAGTGATCCCACCGCCTCAGACTCCTCAGTAGCTGGAACTATAGGTGTGGGCCACTTATGCCCAGCTAATTTTTGTTGTTGTCGTTGGTAAAGATGGTGTCTCCCTATGTTGCTCAGGCTGTTTGTGAATTCCTGGTCTCAAGCAATCCTGCTTCAGTCTCCTGAAGTGCTGGGATTATAAGCATGAGCCACTGTGCCTGGACTAAAAATAAGAGTTTCTATGCATTGAAAGAGTGCGAAGAAACACCATAAATCAGCCCTCCTCTTGAATTTTTTTTTTTTTTGAGACAGAGTCTCACTATGTCGCCCTCAGTAAAGTGCTGTCACAGTCACAGCTCACAGCAACCTCAAACTTTTGGGTTTAAGCGATTCTCTTACCTCAGCCTCCCAAGTAGCTGGGACTACAGGCACCTGCCACAACACCTAGCTATTTTTTAGGGATGGGCTCTTGCTCTTGGTCAGGCTGGTCTCAAACTTGTAAGCTCAGGCAATCTTCCGGGCCCAGCTTCCCAGATGCTGGGATTACAGGTGTGAGCCACCGTGCCTGGCCCCTATTTTTGAATTTTTTAGAGCCCCCAGAGGTCCTTGACATAAAAATGAAAGCAGGATGGAGTCCACTGGCATCTTCACCACCATGGAGAAGGCTGAGGGTCACCTAGAGGGGCTGCCAAAAGGGTCATCATCTCTCCCCTTCTGCTGATGCCCCCATGTTTGTGATGGGTGTGAACCATGAGAAGTATGAAAACAACCTCACCATTGTCAGCAATGCCTCCTGCACCACCAACTACTTAGCACCCTTGGCCAAGGTCACCCGTGACAACTTTGGCATGGTGGAGGGACTCATGACTACAGTCCATGCCATTACTGCTACCCAGAAGACTGTGGATAGCCCTTCTGGGAGGATGTGGCGTGATGGCTCTGGGGCTTTCTAGGACATCATCTCTGCCTCAACTGGTGCAGCCAAGGCTGTGGGCACAGTCATCCCTGAGCTGAACAGGAAGTTCGTTGGCTTGGCCTTCCATGTCACCACTGCCAACCTGTTGTTCATAGACCCGACCTGTCAACTGGAGAAGGCTGCCAAATATGAATATATCAAGAGGGTGGTGAAGCAGGCATCGGAGGGCACCCTCAAGGGTATCCTGGGCTGCACAGAGCAGCAGGTCGTCTTCTTCGACTTCAACAGTGACATCCACTCTTCCACACTTGATGCTGGGGTTGGCATTACCTTCAACAGCCACTTTGTCAAACTTACTGCTTGATGACAGTGAATTTGGCTACAGCAACAGGGTGATGGACCTCATGGCCCACATGGTCTCCAAGGAATAAGAGCCCCTCTACCACCAGCCCCAGCCAGAGCTCAAGAGGAAGAGAGAGGCCCTCAGCTGCCGGGGCGCCCCTGCCTATTCAGTCCCTCAACTCACTGAGAATCTCTCCTGACGCAGTTTCCACACCAGACCCCCTGAAGAATGGGAGGGGTCTAGGGAATGCCACCTTGTCATGCAACATCAATAAAGTTCCCTGTACATGAAAGAAAAAAAAAAAAAAAGAATGAAAGCAGGAAATCTAGAGTAGATACTCTGGAACTGGATGCATGGGGCCACCCAGACCACCCAGATGTGCCAGCTGCAGTGTCAGGCCCAGCACATTCCTATCTTAGTAAACACCTACGTTAACCATTGAGCTAATGTAGCTGCTACTCCATTGTAGCTGAGAAAACTGAGGGCTCAGGTCATACATGGGAATCTTGGCTTCTTCCTGCCAGTGAAATTTCATTTTGACTGTTAGGTTTCTCATATGTGAAATGAAGGTATCTCACAAACCCATCTCACAAGGCACAAATAAGAATATACATGAATGCACTTTAAAATTGTTTTAAGGAGGTGGCGCCTGTGGCTCAGTGGCTAGGGTGCTGGCCCCATATACTGAGGGTGGTGGGTTTGAACCCAGCCCTGGCCAAACTGCAACAACAACAAAAAATAGCTGGGCGTTGTGGTGGGCGCCTGTATTCCCAGCTACCCGGGAGGCTGAGGCAAGAATCACTTCAGCCCAGGAGTTGGAGGTTGCTGTGAGCTGCGATGCCATGGCACTCTGCGAAGGGTGATAAAGTGAGACTCTGTCTCTAAAAAAAAATTGTTGGGCTGTGCCTGTGGCTCAAGGAGTAGGACGCCGGCCCCATATACTGGAGGTGGTGGGTTCAAACCCAGCCCCAGCCAAAAACTGGAAAAAAAATTTTTTGTTTTAAGGTTAATAAAGTGTTCCTTTTAATTATTATTATTATTTTTTTTGAGACAGAGTCTCACTATGTCACCCTCAGTAGAGTGCCCTGGCGTCACAGCTCACAGCAACCTCCAACTCTTGGGCTTAAGCGATTCTCTTGCCTCAGCCTCCGAAGTAGCTGGGACTGCAGGCACCCGCCACAACGCCCGGCTATATGTTCCTTTTAATTATTAATACAAAAGAGAGTGTACTGACACCCATTTTGCTGCTTTTATTTGTAGATTCCCTGCTGCTCAGCACTGTGCTCCTTCTCACCATTATGTCCACCCCAGAGGATGCTTCTTTGGTCTGGGGAGGACCCTGCTGAGGAGGAGGCTGCAGAAACAGGACTCTGGTGTGTGTGGGGGTGTGAGGAGATGGGTGTTGAAGCAGTGCTAACGGCCCTAACGTGTATATTCCTCAGAGTTTACAAAACGCAGCCACAGATGGTATCTTCTTTCAATCTCATTTTGTCTCTGACACAGGAGTTCCCCATTTCGCGGAAAGGACTAGTAACCAAGGGACTGAGTCAAGATTGTGACCCCAGGCTTCCTTGGCACTGTGCCCTCTGCCAGATTAAGCGGCCATCCACAGCTGAATACTGATTCTGACAGTTCCCAGCAGGAGTTGGCATCGGAGTACCTTGGCCACATGCCGGCTCCTCAGTTCCACTGGGTCTGTATAGAGATTCACTAGGTCTGGAGCCAACTCCTGGAATCTGCATTTTTATCCAGTTCACTAGCAGTTGAGTGCCTGATGCTCTGTCGAAAGGGATGCAGGGCTCTGGAAGTCTCAGACAGACAGCAGTAAGATAAACTTAGAACAGGGGAGGGAAGTGGAGGAAGCAATCAGAGAATGCATATATTGAAATATATTAATCCGTTTTATGTTGATATAGACAAATACTTGAGACTAGTTTATAAAGAAAAGAGAATTGTTTAGCTCATGGTTCTACAGGCTGAGAAGTTCAAGGGCATGGCCCTGGCTTTGGGAGAGGGGCTCTCATACCACATCACAACGTGGCAGACACAATCCGAGGGGAAGCAGACTTGTGGGAAGAGAGCACTGAGGGGCATCCTGACTTTATGACAACTCACCCTTGTGGGCACTAATCCATTCCCATGAGAACTAATCCAATCTCTGCATTGAGAACCAATTCACTCGCTGCATTGGGAACGCAGAAGCCATTCATGAGGGGTCTGCCCCGGGAACCCAGACACGTCTGGTTAGGCTCCTCCTCCCAGCACTGACAGACTGGAGACAAGCAAACCATATGCAAATTATAGAATATTCTGAGAACATTTTGGCTGAGCAACATGCCAGAATGTGCCTATTAATTTCCAAACATTAAGAAATCTATATGTTGGGCAGTGCCTGTGGCTCAACGGAGTAGGGCACCCGCCCCATATGCCAGAGGTGGCGGGTTCAAACCCAGCCCTGGCCAAAAACTGCAAAAAAAAAAAAAAAAGAAAAAAAAGAAATCTGTATGTTTTGGGTGGCACCTGTGGCTTAGTAGGTAGAGTGCCAGCCCCATATACTGGAGGTGGCGGGTTCGAACCTGGCCCCGGTCAAACTGTAACAAAAAAATAGCCAGGCCTTCTGGCAGGCACCCATAGTCTCAGCTACTCGGGAGGCTGAGGCAAGAGAATTGCTTAAGCCCGAGTGTTTGAGGTTGTTGTGAGCTGTGACGGCACAGCACTCTACTAAGGGTGACATAGTGAAACTCTGTCTCAAAAAAAAAAAAAATTAACCATTCATTCATTTAGACCGTATTTATTTAACCCGTATGTATTAGACACAATTCTAAGTGCTGAGAATAGGGCAAAAATAATAAGGTAAGGAGATTCCATTCCCTTTGGGGTAAACAACAACAAACTAAATAAGGGAAACATATGGAATGTTGGAAAGTAATAAGTGAAATGGAGAAAACAAAGCAGGCAAGGAAGCGCAGAGAGCTGTGACACCAGACTGAGGTTCAATAGGTGCCCCAGAGCAGGTGGCATTTGAGCAAAGCCTTGAGGAAGGGAGATGCTTCTCGTTAGGGGCACTGAGGCCTTAACCCCCAAGGAGTACAGAGCCTGAGGAGGCCAGGAGCCAGCATTAAACCAAAAGAGTGAGGTCTACAAGGTTAGGGGGGTCTCTCCTCAGGATTGTAGAGCAACAGGTGACTCGTTATAAAATCTGTGACTCTTATCTCAAGCTGGGAGCCACTGGAAAGCAAAGGGGTGGTTTCTTTTTCTTTCTTTTTTTTCTTTTTTTGAGATAGCATCTCACTTTGTTGCCCTCAGTAGAGTACGGTAGTGTCATTGCTCACAGCAACCTCAGACTCTTGGACTCAAGTGATTCTCTTGCCTCAGCCTCCCAAGTAGCTGGGACTACAGGCATCTGCCACATACCAGGCTAATTTTTTTTTTTTTGAGACAAAGTCTCACTATGTTGCCCTTGGTAGGGTGCCGTAGCTTCACAGCTCACAGCAACCTCCAATTCTTGGGCTTAAGTGATTCTCTTGCCTCAGCCTGAGTAGCTGGGACTACAGGTGCCTGCCACAACACCCAGCTATTTTTATGTTGCAGTTGTCATTGTTGTTTAGCTGGCCCAGGCTGGGCTCATATGTGTATGTGGCTGGCGCCATAACCTCTGTGCTATGGGGGCCAAGCCACTATTTATTTATTTATTAAAGATGGGAGTCTTGCTCTAGCTCAGGCTGGTCTCCCACTCATAAGCTCACGCATTCTGTCCACCTCAGCCTCCTAGAGTGCTGAGATTACAGAAATGAGCCAAGAGTCCTGGCCAAAAGGGGGTGGTTTCTGTTTTAGAAGAATCAGTTTGGTCACAGGATAGAGAAGAGACTGAAAGGACAAAGGGAAAAGTGGTGAAGTCAGCTGGCATCACCCAGGGGAGAAGTGGGGATGGTGTGGACCATGGTGGTCACAATGGGGGCTGAGAAGGTGGAGAGGCCATTGGATTTGGGGTGTGTTTGGAGGCAGAGCCCAGGGGATTTCCTGACAGATGGACTGATGGCATTGATCATGACTCCATTTTTAGTTTGTGCAAACTGGAAAGGTAAGCTGCTTTTCATTGAGATGAAGAGGACAGCAGTCCAAATGGGTTTGCAGAGGGAGATCAGTCTGGCTTAGAAATATTAAGATTGAAATGCCCCTAGGCATTGATGAGGCAGTTGTCTACCCTGGGCAGAGTTAAGGAGAGAGGCCAGGACTGGAGACAGAATTGTGGCAGTTAACAGCAGACAGAAGGCACTGAAAATCAGGAGACCTGGCCCCTTGCCCAGGATAGGAAGCTGTCCAACCAAGGACTGAGGTCTAGGGCAGGTCAAAGCTGAAAAGATCAGGGAGGCAGGAGGAAAGCCAGGAGCGCGATGTTCTGGAGACCACGGAAGAGGGGTGTTGGTAGGAGAGAGTGATCAATGGGCAGGTGGGAGGCGGAGTCAGACACTGTTGGTGGGCCTGGATGGATGGGCCTGAGGACTTAGTGACCTCTAGGGACCCTCGGGTGAAAGCCTGAATGGGGGAGAGAAGAGGGTAAGCTAGAGAGAATGAGAAGAGAAGAGGCACCAAGCATAGACAACTAAATGTTGAGAAGTTCACAGCAAGAGGGGCATAAAAATGGAAAAAATCATGGAAAGTTAACAGAAAAGAAAAACACATGGCATTTAAACATATGGACAGATGGGGGCCTATAGCTCAGTGGATAGGGCACTGGCCATATACATCAAGGCTGGTGGGTTCGAACCCGCCCCAGGCCAGCTATAACAACAATGACGACTGCAACAACAACAACAACAACAAAAAAAAAAATTGCCAGACGTTGTGGCGAGTGCCTGTAGTCCCAGCTACTTGGGAGGCTGAGGCAAGAGAATTGCTTAAGAAAGAGTTTGAGATTGCTGTGAGCTGTGACGCTAGAGCACTCTACAGAGGGCAACATAGTGAGACTCTGTCTCCAAATAAATAAATAAATAAATAAATAAAATATATGGAAAGATGCTTAACTTCATAATCATATAAATGCATGTGTCAGCAACAAAGAGATGTCATTTTATACCCATCAGATTAGGAGGGATTAAAGAATTAATATGACAGTGTTGAGAAAGGCAGAGAGGCCAACTCTCACCCACTGTTGTCGGGACTTTAAGATGGTACAACTTTCCTGGATGGAAAAAATGCACTTACACTTCAGCCCGGCAGTTCTTCTAGGAATTTATCCCAATAGAATCCTTAGAGCACTCTGTACAAGCAGATTCACAACACTATTAATTGTACGACAATTTCAAAGTACTGGAAGCGATCCAAATGTCCATCAACTGGCCTTACAGTGCAGCCATCAAAAGAACACGGACAGCTACGTGTACAGATGCGGAATGGTCGCTATGAATTAGAAGACGAACACAGTGTGACACAGAGCTGAGCATATCCTCTCCTCTCATTGGGGGCGAAAGTGAACTCCTACCTATGGCCCATGTGGGTCTGAAAGATTACTGGGAGCGCACACAACAAACTGGAAGTAGGGACTGCCCTGGTGAGGGGGACTGGGGCTGAAAGGTGGGAGAGGTTTACTTCCTATCCTTTAGCACTGTTCGAAATTATAAACAGGCACGTGCACTATCTGAAGCATTATTTTGTTTTGTTTTGTTTTTGAGACAGAGTCTCACTATGTCACCCTTGGTAGAGTGCTGTGGGCATAACAGCTCACAGCAACCTCAAACTCTTGGGCTTAAGCGATTCTCGTGCCTCAGCCTCCCAAGTAGCTGGGACTACAGGCACCTGCCACAACGCTCGGCTACTTTTTGTATGTTGCAGTTGTCATTGTTGTTTAGCTGGCCCAGGCCGGGTTCAAACCCGCCAGCCTCGGTGTGTGTGGCTGGCTCCCTACCCACTGAGCTACAGGTGCCGCCCTCCCTCTTTGTCTTTTCTATCTCTTATCTTTCAATAAACTCTGTTCTTTCGCTTAAACAAAAAAAATACTAGTGTTTTAATTTTCCTCCTAAACACTGAGGAACTTGGGCATATCCCTTCACCTCCCTCGATCCATTTTATTTATTTATTTTTTGAGACAGACAGTCACTATGTTGCCCTTGGTAGAGTGCCGTGGCATCACAGCTCACAGCAACCTCAAACTCTTGGGCTTAAGTGATTCTTTTGCTTCAGCCTCCCAAGTAGCTGGGACTACAGGCGCCCGCCACAACACCCAGCTATTTTTTTGTTGGGGCTGTCATTGTTGTTTAGCTGGCCTGGGCCGGGTTTGAACTCACCACCCTCGGTGCATGTGGCCACTGTTGTAACCACTGTGCTATGGGAGCCGAGCCTGAAGCATTAAATTTAAAAAAAAAAACTTATACATTGAATCCTTTTGTAAATCATAGGCATGATGATTGGGTTTTCATGCGCATGCATGAGATGTGCCTCCCATAAATCTTGTTACCACGTAAGCACATTACCCGTCTGACATGAAGAAAAAAAAAGTTATACGTTGGGGTCATAGAATGCAGAGTTGGAGAAGACTTTTGCGTCATCTAACAAAGTGGTACCCATGCCCAGTCCCTGGCTGGGCTGCATAAGCATCACCTGGGGACTTATTCTGGCACAGATTCCCAGCCCCAGCATTGATGGGCTGACTCAGTAGCTGGTGGCTCTGCTACAATCCAGATTACAGCTTCACAGCTGTTTAGAAACCAGGAAAATACAGTGGGCCCTATGTTCACCATGATGTACAATTCCCTGGAGAAATTGAGGGTCTTCCCATAGCCATTTTCTCTTCTATATTGATGGAATCCTTAAGTGTTTTGGCTGGACATAGCTACTTGGAATAAAGACTACATTTCCCAGCATCCCTTGCATAAAAATGTGGCCATCTGACTAAATTCCAGTCAATGAGTCATAAGCAAACATGAAGTATGCACCTTACCCAGGTTGTGCATTTCCCCTCCTATATCTCTCTTAGGCTGCTTGGACCAGCTGTGAGCCAAGTTGGGCCTTGTGGATAAGGGCCATGCCCTAGGGATGGTGAAATGGCAGACAGAAGGACTTGGATTCCTGAGTGGTGCACAGTCACATTTGCTCTGGAACATCTCGGGGAATTAAAGAAACCACAAGTTGTTTAAGCCAATGTTTCTCAACCTTGGGTATACATTAGAATCATCCGAGAAGCTTAAAAAACTATACTGATACCCGTTCCATCCCCCTAAATTTCTGATTTAATTGGTCTGGAGTGTAGCCGAGGCATTGGATGTTTAAAAAGCTCCCCAGCCAAGGTTAAGAACCATAGGTATATGCCTCTGGTAATTTGCATTTCTGTTACACACATTTAAACTTGTATCCTATTGTGTACAAGTTCAGATGGTCTTACTTCCTAAAAACTGTGTCTTGGGGAACAGAGACTTACTACTTTCACTGGACAGGTCTACAACTCTGAAGTCAGATCAGACATCTCCTCCTAAGGATCAATTGTTCGGCTCTTCATTGGGATGAGGGCTAATCAGGAGGAGATTCACAGAAACTGTGATCCTGAGGCTTAACCTGGAAGGAGATTCCAGAAGGTTAGGGTTAATGTGATAGAGGGAGTAGACGAAGTCACAGACAGACGAGCTGGGGAGCATGGCAGCTTGTAGAAAGGCCAGAGTTTCTCCTTACTCCTGAACAGCAGAATGGGCATGTGGGGGTTCTCAAACTTGGGGTACATGAGGATCAGCTGGGTCAGCTGGTGGAGGGCCTTGTATGCTGAGCTCATGAATTTGACTTTGAATCTGAACATGACTAAGAGCTTTCGGAGGATGTTAAGTAGGGAATAAATAGCATGACCAGAATTGTGTTGAGTAATGGTCTCTGTCATTGTGAGCATGAGTTGGTTTAGGACTGATTGGATGTGGGGAGACTAGTTCTGAAGTCCCATGAGAGGTGGCGGTGACCACTGACAACAACCTGGGTGCATCTGAAATTTTGCTAGATTTACTTCTGATTATCTGCACTTGTACTGTATCGAAACCAGTTCCCCTTAGCCTGTGTTGTCCAGATTTTAAGGGTCTGGAGAAAGAGTTATAGGGCCTCTAAAACAGCCCCTTCCCCTTAGGAGTTGCTCAGGAGGTAACAGCAGAATGAACCATGGCCTAGGTGCATTTTATTTTGTTAGTAACAGCCTGTCTGTCCTCTAATCAGTCAGGGTAGGGCTAGTACCGGAGGAGGGTTAAAATAAATCTAGTCTCACTGCAATCTAGCACAGACATTGATGCACACATGAGTCACTTAGGGCTCCCGTTAAAACATGGATTCTGATACAACAGGTCAGGGTGGATCTGACATTCTGCATTTCTGCTGATGTTCCCAGCCCTGTAGCCACTATGAAGATGAGGCCTGTGGTTCTCAGCTTTGTCTGCACTTTGGAATCACTTGGGAGCTTTACAAAATCCTGATGACTGGACCCCACACCCACAGGTTGTGATTTATAGGCTGGAGTATGGCCTGGATGTTGGCTATTTTTGTTTGTTTGCTTTTCCTTTCCCCTTTAACAATCTCACGTTGTTGCCTTCAGTAGGGTGCTGTGGGATGAGGCAGTTTTTCAAACATTTCCAGTATTCTAATATGGTGTCAAGACTGAGAAGTGGTACCTTGGAATCACCTAAGAAATATCTTAAAAAGGCATCTTCTAGGTTCTTAAAGTTTTTGATTCTTTAAGTCTTGGAAGTTGTAGGGTGCCTAGTGGTGTTCCTGAAGTCCCAGCTGCTAGGGAGGCTGAGGCAGGAGGATCGCTTGAGCCCAGGAGTTATAGCCTGCAGTAAGCTTTGTGAGTAGCCACTGTCCTCCTGCCTTGGCAATGTAGTGAGACCTCATCTCTAAGAGTACCCCGTGGAGATGGAGATTCTGCTGTGGGTGAACAGCACAGGCACTTGGAAGATGGGCTCTGAGTCCTGAAGATTCCAGAGTACAGTTATTATGGCCAAGACTGAGTATTGTGACTGGATGGAATTGATTGGACTTCCAGCCTCATATTTCCTGGTAGCCCTGTAACAGTGGGTAAATCACATTAAAAACAAAAACAAAGGCTGGGTGTGGTGGCTCATGCCTATAATCCTGCCTAGCACTGTGGGAGGCCAAGGCAGGTAGATTGCTTGAGCTCAGGGGTTGGAAACCAGCATGAACAAGAGATAGACCCCTTCTCTACTAAAAATAGAAAAAGTAGCCCAGCGTGGTAGCCAGTGCCTGTAGCCAGTCTCAACTACTAGGGAGGCTGAGGCAAAAGGATCTCTTGAACCCAAGAGTTTGAGGTTGCAGTGAGCTATGATGATACATCATGGCACTCTGCCCAGGGTGAGGGAGTGAGGCTCTGTCTCAAAACAGAAACAAAAACAACCCCCCAATTCCTTTACTTGCCTTTCCCACTAAGGTTAATATTAATATATATAATATATATATGTGTGTGATTATTTCTAAAGAATATATTCCCAGAGTAGAATTACTGCTTCTTGGGAAATTAGCTTTCAAATTGAGACAGATACTGACAGAAAAATTCATAAAAATGCATTCAAGTTTGTATTTCTAACAGTCCATGAGAGAATCGTTTCATCACACTTTTGCTTAGGCAAATCTTTATAATTTTTGCCATTTAATAGAAAAAATGGGATCCATTGTTACTTTCATTTACATTTCCCTGATGAGTAGCCAGATCAAGTTCTTTTCATTTTTCAAAAAACAAAACCCCCTACAGTATTCACCTTTGATTTGCCTGATTACACACATTGGGGGAAACTCCTTGGGCTGAGTAAGCCTCAGTTTCCTTTTCTGTAAAATGGGAGCCATCATATCTCTCAAGGTTGTTGAGGGGATTAAATGAGATCTTGTGACTTAGTATGCAGTACGTGTTTCAGGAATGTTTGCCTTGGAAACTCACCCTGGAGCCTACCCTCTGCTGCCAGTGGGGTGGATCCATTCAACACAGACTGGGCTGTAACTACTGACAAGGGTTGGGGGTGTTGTGGGGTGGACGGACTATTCCAGCCCACCTCCCCTTCTCCACGCATTCCCATCATCCGTGGTACTCATGTGCACCCCTGCCCCTCACCTCTCTCCAATAGAAGGACCCAACACTAGCGTTAGACTGACTCGGTGACACCCAGTTCTTCTCCAACCACAAGGTCCTTGAGGGATAGAACCCAGAGCATTGTGGGCCCCTTGCCTTGATGTCTGTTGTCCCCACATGGCCAGCTGAGCCCTTCTTCCCCGCACCTGGATCTGTGCACTAACAATTCCTGCTACAGGCTGCGCCCTAGCCTGAATATCTATTCTGCATCCCCTTATCTTTCATCTCCAAACCCACTGGCCTTGCTGCAAAGGAGGGAAGACTGCCTGGATAACTTCCCAGTTGACCTGCAGGCTAGGGTCAAAGGCCTGGAAAAAGGGAGGCATTCTCAGCTCCGCCCCACCCCCCATAGCAGGCCCAAGACCCTCAGATAACAAAGGCCATTCCTTGAGTACTTGAATAATAACCACACTTTCTTTTTTGTGTGTGTGTTTTTTTTTTTTTGCAGTTTTGGCCAGGGCTGGGTTTGAACCTGCCACCTCTGGCATATGGGGCCAGTGCCCCATTCCTTTGAGCCACAAGTGCTGCAAAAATAACCACACTTTCATATTTGCAAAACATTTTACTCTCACCCAGTCCTTGTCACAGGCATATTTGATGTCTATATTTTTTGCAGAAACATAATAAAGTTTTATATACTGCATATTTTAATATGCACTTGTTTTTCTTTCCTTCTTTCTTTTCCTCCTGTTTTCTTCTTTTCCACTCCTTAAGTAACCGACCATGACAGGCAGAGGTTTTTTCTTTACCTTTCTCTCTGACCGTACCATCATAGATTTGCATATATTGCACATACAGTAGAACCTTTGTAAGTTGACCAGCCAAGGGATTGTATCAAACTGGTCAACATAAGGAACTGGGCCTACTGTACTGACACGTACATGTGGTGCATGTCTAGTTTATGAAATTAGTTCAACTTCAATTGCAATCAGTGTAACCTGGCTTATTGCACCCTCAATGAATCCCCAACAATAAAAAAAATAATAAAAAAAAAGAAATTAGTTCAACTTAAGGAGGTGGTTAATGGAGGGAGGTGGCCGGCTATGGAGGTTCTACTCTTTAGCTCGGAGTTTTGTGTTACTTAATCTTCACAGTAACCCTCCACTGAATTGTGTCCACTTGAAGAGTTCAGGAAATTGAAGTTGTGATTTCATTTTGTCTCTACTGAATTCAGATTTATTGCTTACCATTATGTATGTTGATCTTAACATCTTCATATTGTGCTGTTTGTGGTTCAGGAAACAGATCCAGAGCTGAAGGAAAATGGTAAACAAGTAAGAAGAAATGCAGCAGGCTGTAATTCCAAAGCCCAGTCTCGTCACCTGTCACTTCTCTAAAATGCCCTCTGGATTGGAGAGAATTCAGAGAAGTGGGAATGGTTATGCTAATAAGGGTGGGAGACTAAGTAGATTATTACAAGCTTCCTGTTATGTTACTGTAATTATTTTAATTACTGCATTCTGTTTCCTCACATGTAAAATAGCAATGCAAATATCTGCTTTGCAGAGGTCCCAGTAAAGTTAAATGAGACCATGTCAAATAAACTATAAAGCAGAATACAAATATGAGATCTATTAAAATATTGTAAATGTTTACTACTTTGCTTTTTCTTTTATTAATTTACTATTATTAGTTGCAAAAGTCCTACCTCTGTAGGAAAGAAGTCAAACCAATACTAAGATGAGTATTGAAGTTCATAATGTCCTCCCACTTTCCCCCAACCATGGTGTAGCCTTTGGTGTGAATCCTTCCAAAACTTCATGCCCATGAAAACATTTCATTTAGCCAGGGACAGTGGCTCCATGCCTATAATCCTAGCATTCTGGGAGGTGGGTAGATTGCCTGAGTTCAGGAGTTCAAGACCAGCTTGAGCAAGAGTGAGATCTCGTCTCTAAAAATTGCTGGGTGTTGTGGTGGGCACCTGTAGTCCCAGCTGAGGCAAGAGGTTTGCTAGAGCCCGAGAGTATCACTTATCTGCTTAATAAACCATTTAATAATTCCACTTATTCTACTGGACTCATTTGCTTTAATAGCTGCATAACATCTATAGTATGAACATACTAAATATCTTCATTTATTCAGCCATTTTATTGAGTATGTCTTCAAAAGATCCCTTTGGAGAGAGAAAACCCTTTCTCTTTCATTACTTCTCAGTATCAAAACATCTCCTGCCTTCTGGGCAGGTGTGACCTTTCTGGGTGGGTTTGTGACCTTTCTGAGTAGTAAAAATCTTCCCAGGCTCCTCCTGAGTGGCTGGAGAGCTCTGGGCCAGCACACTCCTCAGTTTCCTTCCCTCTTCCTATCCACATTCCTGCTGCTAGCAAGAGAGGCACTGGTCCTGGGGTTGTTATCATTTATGACAATGTGCTCTGTAAAAGCTAAAATCACGTGGGGAAGCAACAGGTCCTTTCCAAAGAGGGAGCCACTCACTACAGCACCCCGACACCTTTCAAAGCTCAAACTTAACAGTGTTAGAGGATTCTCCTCTGGTTGTTGAGAGCCAGCACGTGGCCAGTTGATGGACAAGGAAGCGGTGTCTTGCAGCTCCCACTGCCCCGGCTCAGGCCCACTGATCTCTTGCTGGATGAAGGCTATGGCCTGGTTTCCTGTCTCCAGCTCTTTTATGCTCTAGTCAACCACCTTCCTCACTTGCCACAGTGATCTTAAAATCTCTCATCATGTCCTTCCTCAGCTCAGAAATTTCTATGGCTTCTCAGTTTTTCTTTTTATTTATTTATTGATTGATTTTTGAGACAGAGTCTTACTTTGTCACCCTGGGTAGAGTACCGTGGTGTCATAGTTCACAGCAACCTCCAAGTCTTGGGTCCCAGTGATCCTCTGGGCTCAGTTGAGGTCTTGCTCTTGCTCAGGTTGGTGTCAAACTCATGAGCTCAAGCAATCCACCCTCTTCGGCCTCCCAGAGTGCTAGGATTACAGGTGTGAGCCATCGCACCCAGCCTGGCTTCTTATTTTTTACTAATGTCCTAACATTTTACCAGAGTTTTGGAAAACCTCATCTTCAAAAGGAAACACTTGTCATTTTTTCTGTGCCCAAACTGTACCCTCCTTCTTCTGGATTCTATTCAAGTTTCCACATCAGAAACTCAGGAGCCCTCTTCACTTTGCTCTATATTTAGTTAATTCCAGTGTCCTGGCCTTTCTGCCTTAAACTTAATTTTTTTTTCTTAACAAAGAGAAATTTTATTTAGGAAGAACAAAGAAAGTTTTGAGCACTTCCAAAGGAGTTGGAAATGGGTCCCTCTCATAGAGAAGCAGAGGGTGGTAAGAGAGACCTTTTTTTTTTTTTTTGAGATAGAGTCTCAATTTGTCACCGTTGGTAGAGTGCTTTGGCTTAAGCAACCTCAAACTCCTGTCCTTAAGAGATCTTCTTGTTTGGCTCTGCACCCATAGCACAGTGGTTATGGCGCCAGCCACACGCACTGAGGGTGGTGGGTTAGAACCTGGCCCGGAACAGCTAGGCAACAATGACAGCTGCAACTGAAAAATAGCCAGGCATTGTGGTGGACGCCTGTAGTTCCAGTTGCTTGGGAGGCTGAGGTAAGAGAATCACTTAAGCCCAAGCATTGGAGGTCGCTGTGAGCTGTGACAGCACAGCACTCTACTGAGGGCGACATAGTGAGACTCTGTCTCAAAAAAAAAGAAGGTGGGCAGCACCTGTGGCTCAGAGGAGTAGGGCACCAGCCCCATATACCAGAGGTGGTGGGTTCAAACACAGCCTTGGCAAAAAAAAAAGAGATCTGCTTGCTTCAGCTTCCTGTGTAGCTGGACTACAGGCACCTGCCACAACACCCAGCTATTTTTTCTTTTTTTTTTAAAGTAGAGACAGGATCTCATTCTTGCTCAGGCTGGTCTTGAACTCCTGAACTCAAGAGAACAGCTGAGCTCAAACGATCCACCAGTCTTGGCCTGTTAGGATTACAGGTGTGAGCCACTGTGCTTACAATTAATTCTTAAATTGGTCTCCTTCTCCCCACCCTCGCCACCGATAGCTCTCTTCCTTTCTCCTCCCTCCCCTCCAAGCCTTCACATGGGCTGTTCCTTATCCTTCCCCAACCTTTTCTTAGTTCTGGGAGTATGAAGAAACAGAAAAGAAAGCTACTCTGCTGCTCCAGGCACTGAGGAAGGAATGAAGAAGACTAAGAATTTCTAAAAGTAGACTTATTGGAAGTAGCCAGGTATACATTGTTCCTCTATTTTAGTTTTAAGCCATTGTCCACATAAGAAATTTAAAAGTCGTTTGTGACAAAAGCATTATGAGATTTTATATAGTTGAATTTTGTAATATTGGTCATGTTTATATCAGTTACCTGTTGACACACTTCTTGTTCTCATGATGTGCTGAATGTTTAGGGGTGGGGAATACCTCTGCAGGTTGAAGAATGTTCTTTATCTCAGCTCTCGGCTATCTGCCACAATCACACACTTTATAATGACATTTGGTCAATGACGGACCACAGGTGGTCCCTTTTCTATGTTTAGGTATGTAACACAAATATACCATTGTTATTATTGCGTACAGTATTCAGTACAGTCACGTGTTTTACTCGTTTGCAACCTAGGAACAAGAGGCTATACCATATAGCCTTGGTGCGCAGTAGGCTATACTTCCTGGGTTTGTGTAAGCACACTTTAAGATGTTTGTTCAGGGCGGCGCTTGTGGCTCAAGGAGTAGGGCGCCGGTCCCATATGCCGGAGGTGGTGGGTTCAAACCCAGCCCCGGCCAAAAAAAAAGATGTTCGTTCATACAATTAAATTGCCTAAGGAGGCATTTCTCAGAATGCATCCTCTTCCTAAGCAACTCAGGGCTGTACTTGGGGAAAAAGGTAAAAATGAGCCACCTGGTGGCAGTTACTGTAGTTGCAGGGTTAGAATCTCTGGGGGAGGAATCTCAGCTCAGTACTGCGGCTTCCCTGAAGGAGGAACCCACAAGATAATGTGTGCTTCCTTGTGGCATGGTGTCAACAGGCATGTGTGAGACTCTCCCCGTGATATCCTTCCCAAAAGAAGGGCAGTGAGTTAGAGTTAGACCAATGGAGGCCAGCACCAGGCGGAGCCCTGAGGGTGCTACCAAGAGTCTGAGTCTATTTCTCTTGTCCTTAAAGCACAAGATCTCTTTCCTTTAGAAGACTTCTAAGGTTTGAGACTTTTATTTTTAGCATCAGGATAATTATTCCTTCTTCAGTTCTGTCAAATTTTTATTGCTGTAACTAGTACATTTCTCATCTTCCCATTTGGCTATTTATTTCCTGAGGGCTGCAGCTACGTTGGCATTATACTTAAGTTCCTCTAATTTAATTCTGCACATATGTAATCAAGTCCTGAGCTTTCTGCTGGAGGTTGCTGCATTATAGGAAGCAGCTGTGCTCTACCCTCTGGGACCTTAGAAATGAATGAAGGCTGACTTGCTGGCTCATCTGTAGCTGATAATGATTAAGTGTTACTAAGTACAAAGTATGCTCAAAACAGAGGCAAATTTGGGGTTGGGGTGAGAGAAAGATTTCAGAAAAGCAAACACTCAAAGGGGCCTTAGTGTTCGGAGTTGGTAGAAAGGGATCTGTCCTGGCTCTGCTGTGGACATGCTAAGTGTTGCTGGCCCAGCTCCATCTGCATGCCTCCTTTCTTGTTGGAACCCGCAAAAGCAGACCCAGGACTAAAATCAAAGAAAGCCTGATTATATTGTGCAGGAATTTACAAATCCTTAGACAGCTTGGTACAAGAGAGCAGACAAAACGCTGACTAGGAATCGAATACCTAGGTTTCGGTCCCATTCTGCTCTTGCTGGCTTTGTGACCTTGGTCAAATCATAGCACTTTCTGGGCTTGGGCTTGACCATAAGCAGAATGGTAATAGTAATGGTAATACCTGCCACCGCTAGCTCCTAGTGGGCTTGTGGAGGTCAAAGAGTATTCAGGGGACTGAGTGGGGTGTGCTGGGAAGAAATCAACAAGTCTTCACCCCTAGATGGCCAACCAAGAGATGAAGCCAATGGGGTTGGGGTGGCCAGGAGCCAAGCAGAACCCGTGGAAGTTAAGACAACGTGCCAGTCTGGATACACAGTTGGCCACAAGTAACTGGGAAGTGTTTGTCCAGCTCACAAATTGTTTATAACTTTGGGTGGCAGCCATTATTTATAAGATGGAGATACTCATGCTCTTTGACCCTTACTGGTTGTGTCTAGTTAGCCCAGCATGCCACATGCCTCCATGTGGGACACACAATACCAACAGAGCAAGCATTGCCACCGCCCTTTTCCTCCTTATAGTCCCAGTCCCTGGCACAGAGTAGACACTGAGCAAATGTCTCTTAGTTATGGATTCTGAATTCTGAAAGGGGCCTGCCAAGTTTGGGAAATAACAGAAAAGACGTGTGTGGAATAGGTTAGGAATAAGATTGCTCAAAGGTAGGGTTAAAACTCAGACCTACGATCTCATTTTATAAATTTGAAAATCTGCCATTTTGAGACTAACTTCTAAAACAGTCAACCACAAATAATTTAAAAAAGTTTTATTAAATCATTTAGACTTGAAAGAAGTCACAATAGTTAACACACTTAAGTGTGTTCTGTACACCAACAACCCAAATGGATTGATTTCAGAATTTTTATAAATAAAAAATAAACATATTTACAGTGAAAAATAAAAACATGTTAGCAAGTTAGATGATTAAACTGGTACCTATAATCAGTTTGGGGGAAGTATCAACCTAAATTAGGATTATATATAAGACATTTAAGATTTCATTAGGTCTAAAAAGTCCAAAATAAAAAAGTTAGTTGTAATATATGATCCATTTCTTACTATAACTTTTTTCCTCCTCAAGCCAGAACTTTTGACCAATCTACAAAAAAAAACTTCATTTTCCCTTTATTGGAGGCAAAAGTACAAAAAGCTCTACATGTTCCCTAGAACCATCTAAGGAATAAAGCTATTTAATACTACAAATATGACTATAAAACTATGGGCATAAACCGTTATACAATTTGTGCTACTTGTCCTCCAAAATAGTGCAGATTCCTAATTTACCCACCAGGGACAAAAATGGAGTCAGCTTTTTTGGAAATCAGTTTCAAAATCATCAAGTCGCTAGAAAGCATATTTCTAGAACAATATAGTTACCACATGAGTGGACTTTCATTCTTCTGTGCTATAAAAATATTTCCATTTTAATTCTCTATTTTAGGGTTTTCTTCTAACTCCCTAGGCAAAAGGTGAAGGCTATAAAGCTTGGCCAGCCAGTGTCAAGAGACTAACAAAGAACAAGGACCACATATGATTTAGAGTCCTCTGCTAAGTACAGCAAAAATTAAGAGTTTACTCAAATTAGGTTATGCCCTCAAATCCAGTTTAAATTTGACTTAGAAAAAGTAGTCCAAAATACAATTGAGCGAAGAACAAAATCTTCAAGTCACATTCCTAAGAGGTGGGTTATTCTACCTATGAGGGTTGCTAGCACTACTTAAGGCTAATTGCTTGGCAAAGGGCTATGGGGGTTGCTAGACTGTCTTGAATGTTTTGTTCCTGACGAACTCAGAGAGCGAGACCTCTGTCTGAGCACTGTTTTTCCTGGAAACTCCAAGTCCTCAAATACAGCATTTTCAATGATGTTTGTAGCTTCTGGCCGTTCCATCGGGGATGGAGAGAGCATGTCTTGAACCATCACATACTGAAAAATAAAAATTGTTTCGTGATAAAAGGGTCAGGTTTACATCACTGAACAATCTTTCAAATCAGGGGCCAGCACAATTTTTCTGGACATATTTTAAGTTTATGAGTCCTACAGTCTAATGCAACTATTCAATTTGGCCATTGGTGAACAAAAGCAGCCTAAGACAGTATGTAAATTAGCAGGTATGGCTGTGTTCCAATAAACTTTATTACAAAATTAGGCAGCTGGCTGGATTTGACTTGTGGGCCCTGGCTTGCCAATCTCAGCTCCAAACAAACATGGACCATTTTTGAGTAATTGGTGATAATAAAGGGTTTTAAAAATCACATCTTTGAAATAACAGACATCATTGGATTTTAAAAATAAATTCATCTTACAACTGCATATAAGTGTATAATGACCTCAATAAAAATTTTAATTAAAAAAGTCATGCCAAGCCGGGCGTTGTGGCAGGCGCCTATAGTCTCAGCTACTTGGGAGGCTGAGGCAAGAGAATCGCTTAAGCCCAAGAGTTTGGGTTGCTGTGAGCTGTGATGCCAGAGCCCTCTATTGAGGGCGACAAAAAAAAAAAAAAAAAAATTCATGCCAGAGATTAGCAACCAACACCTTTTCTTTTCATTTTTTTTTTTGAGACATAGTCTCACTGTGTTGCCCTCGATAGAGTGCTGTGGCTTCACAGCTCACAGCAACCTGTAACTCTTAGGCTGTAATCACTTAATCTAAGTGATTCTCTTGCCTCAGCCTCCCAAGTAGCTGGGACTACAGGCGCTCACCACAAAGCCCGGCTATTTTTTTTTTTCACAGTTCTCATTGTCTAGCTGGCCTGAGCTGGGTTCGAACCCACCAGGCTCGATGTGTGTGGCTGATGCTGAAACCACTGTGCTGCGGGCGCTGAGCCCAATATCTTTTCTTGATTATTATTATTATTTTTTTAATTTTTATTTTAGAAACAAAGTCTCACTTTGTTGCTCCCGATAGAGTGCTGTAGCATCACAGCAACCTCAAACTCTTGGGCTCATGATCCCTTGCCTCAGCCTCCTGAGTAGCTGGGAGTACAGAGCCTACCACAACGCCCAGCTAGTTTTTTAGAGACGGGGTCTCGCTCTTATTCAGGCTGGTCTCAAAGTCATGAGCTCAAGTGATCCACCTGCCTTGGCCTCCTAGAATGCTGAGATTATAGGAGTGAGCTATACCTCACTCCTTTTCTTGATTTTTAAAAATCCTTTTTAATGTTAACATATGCTCTTATGAGCCACCCTGGGAATAGCTTCATCAACTTTGCAAAAATGTAACAATGTTTAGTAAAACACATTTCGTTTAAGCATACCTACTAAGTATGTTATTATGAAGGTCATTTTTAATGCAATCCTTCACTGTACTTATAATAGTGAAAGATAAATTTTGACTTTTTCCAATTTGATTAACACATACTATTTACTTCAACTTGTTTAAGATGATTCAGGCTGGTTCGAGTGCAGTGGTGTTTACAACTGATCACAACCAGTTACAGATTACTTTGTCCCTTCTCCACTCCCACTGCTTTACTTGACTATCCTTAAAAACATAAAAAATTGGGCTCAGCACTTGTAGTACAGTGGTTATAGTGTCAGCCACATGCACCGAGGTTGGCGGGTTCGAACCCAGCCTGGGCCTGCTGAACAACAATGACAACTGCAACAAAAAACAGGTGTTGTGGCGGTTGTACTTGGCAGGCTGAGGCAAGAGAATAGCTTAAGCCCAAGAGTTAGAGGTTGCTATGAGCTGTGAAGCCACAGCACTCTTCTGAGGGTGACATAGTGAGACTCTGTCTCAAAAAAAAAAAAAAAAAAAGAAACATAAAATACTGGCTTGGTGCCTGTAGCACAATGGATATGTTGCCAGCCACATGCACCAAGGCTGATGGGTTTGAACCCAGCCCTAGCCAGCTAAACAACAATGACAACCGCAACAACAGCAAAAAAATAGCTGGGCTCCTGTAGTCCCAGCTACTTGGGAGGCTGAGGCAAGAGAATGTCTTAAGCCCAAGAGTTTGAGGTCGCTGTGAGCTGTGATACCACGCACTCTATGGAGGGTGACATAGTGAGACTCTGTCTCAATAAATACATAAATAAATAAAAAATAAAAATAAAATTCAATATTTGAATTCAACATTGAATTCAAGAAAATTCAATGTACAAATTTCGTAGGAGATCATGTGGCAGGGAGCACAGCACTCTGGGCCGAGGAAGCCAGACATGTGGTCCAGTCTTCAGTTTTAACAAATCACACGATCTTGGGAGCAGCTCCCTTTCCTCACTAGACCTTTACTTTTCTCATCTGTAAAATGGAGAGACTGAGTTGACTGTTGAGGACTCTTTAAGTTCTAAATATCATTAGAAAAAAATGAAGATAAGAATTATACGTATATAAGGTATACGTACCTCACGAGGATATTTTTGAGTAAACAGTGGTGGAAATTTGAGATTTCTTACATCAGTGAGGGTCTAAAGAGAAACAAAAGTGTTACTTATTTTTAAATTTATTTTGACATATGAATCTATTTCAACAAACAAAAAAAATTAATGATCTAATAGAATAACTAAGAAGAAAAGTTATATATTAAACAGACAGGAAACTTAGTTTTTCTGAACTAGGTAATCTATATGAAGTGCTTCCCAGATGTACACTCCATCAGATCATCAAAATACAGGAGGAATGGATATGTACACACGCAGCTGGCCCTCTGTACCCACGGGTTCTGTGGCAGAAGAGTCAACCAACCACAGATCAAAAGTATTTGAAAAAATGATAGTTGTTATCTGTACGAAACAGTACAAACTTCTTTTCTTGTCATTATTCTACAGCACAACAGCTGTTTACATAGCATATTACATTAGGTATTATAAGTAATCTAGAGATGATTAAAGTATATGGAAAGATGTTCATAGTCTATATACAAATACTACACCCTTTTATACAAGGAATTTGAGCATCTGCAGATTCTGGCATCTGCAGGGGGGCCGGATAAGGGACAACTGTATATATGTGGTCCAGACATTCATTTATTTATTTATTTTGCAGTTTTTGGCCGGGGCTGGGTTTGAACCCGCCACCTATGGTATATGGGGCCAGTGCCCTACTCCTTGAGCCACAGGCGCCACCTGGTCCAGACATTTATATACATACATATGTATATGTGAACACTACACATACAGAGAATAGCTATATAGAAACACTGAGAAAATATTGGCAACTACTAATATAATTTTGTCCCTAGGGATTTCCCTGTTCTGGATACTTCACAAAAATGGAGTCATACACATGTGGACTTCTGTGTCTGGCTTCTTTCATTTAGCATAATGTTTTTGAAGTTCACCTACGTTATAGCCCATGACAATACTTCACTCCTTTTATGGCTGAATAGTATTACTTTGTATGGATATACCCCAATTTGTTTTTCTGTGTATTAGTTGAATGGCAATTGGGTTGGTTTAGCTTTTGGCTATTATGAACGTTTGTGTACATGTTTTTGTCTATATTTTCATTTCCCTCAAGCATATACCTAGGAGTAGAATGGTAATTCTATGTTCAACTTTTTGAGAAACTGATGAACTATTTTCCATAGCAGTTGCTCCATTTTACATTCCCACCAGCAATGTACAAGGGTTCTGTTTCTTCCACATCCTAGCTAACACTAGCCTCTTTGTCACTTTTTTTTTATTACAGACATCCTAAGTTGTGGGAAGTGGGATCTCATTGTGATTTTGATTCGCATTTCCCTAATGCCTGATTATGCTGGACATCTTTTCATGTGCCTAGTAGCCACTTGTATCTTCTTTAGAGAAATGTATATTGCTTTGCCAATTTGTTAATTGAGTTGTATTCTTATTGAGTTGTAATAACCCTTTATATCTGGATGCTAGACATTTTTCAGATAATGGGATTTATAAATATTTTTCCCAATTCTCTAGGTATTTTTTCACTTTCCTTTTTATTATTTATTTTTTAATAGGATGTGAAGCCCAAAGATAATTCAATTGGGTGAGTCACTTAGCTTACTGGAATCTTAGTTTCTGCACCCAAGAACATTAGTACCAATAAAAATATGGAACTCTTCATGAATTTGCGTGTCATCCTTGCGCAGGAGCCATGCTAATCTTCTCTGTATCGTTCTAATTTTAGTGTATGTGCTGCTAAAGCAAGCATTCCTTTTTATTTTTAGAGATGAGATCTTACTATTTTTTAAAAGTTTAAATTTAAATTTTTTTTTTTTTTTTTTTGATATCACTTTCTTGCCCCCAGTAGAGTGATATGATGTCATAGCTTGGGCTCAAGTGATTCTCTTGACTCAGCCTCCCAAGGAGCTAGGACTACAGGTAACTGCCACAATGTCTGGCTATTTTTAGAGATGAGGTCTCAGTCTGGCTCAGGGTGGTTTCAAACTCATGAGCTTAAACAATCCACCTGCCTCAGCTTCCCAGAGTGCTAGGATTACAGGTGTGAGCCATGGTGCCCAGCTTGAGATCTCACTATGTTGACCAAACTGGAGTGCAGTGGTGATTCATGGTAATGGTCCCAGTATACTCCAGCCTTGAGCTTCTTGCTTCAAGTGATTCACCTGCCTCAGTCTCCCAAGTACTTGGGACTATAAGGCTGTCACCACATCTAGCTTGTCTTTTCACTTTCTTGATAATATTCTTTAATGTACTTACAACCATGTAAATTTCTTTTCTTTTTTGAGACAGAGCCTCAATCTGTTGCCCTAAATTAGAGTGCCTTGGTATCTACTAATAGGCTCACAGAAATCTCAAACTCCTGGGCTTAAGTAATCTTCTTGCCTCGGCCTCCTGAGTAGCTGGAACTACAGGCACCTGCCATAATGCCCAGCTAATTTTTCTATTTTTAGTAGAGAGGGCATCTTGTTCTAGCTCAGGTTGGTCTCAAACTTCTAAGCTCAAGGGATCCTCCTGCCTCAGCCTCCTAGGAGTGCTAGGATTACAGGCATGAGCCACGGCGCGTGGCCATAACTACATAAACTTTGATCCCATTTGATTACTGATCCTTTACTTAGTTTGGCCCTGTTTTATTTTCTTTTCTGGAAGCTTATAGGGCTTTTATTTTTGGTGTTTTGAAAGTTAAGTTATTTTGGTTGCCTTTTTCCCCATTTATTGTACAGAACATTTGGTAGGTCCTTTTAGTTAAAAGATAGGAGTCCTTTGGTTTTATGTGAGAATTATACCCTTTTCTACCATGCCAGAAATCAATAGGTATATTCTAAAATTGATCTATTAAGAAATAGTGATTAAGAGCACAAACTTTGGAAATATGGTGTTAAACACCAGGGACAGACACTAGAATTGCTAGGGTAACCACTTACGAAGAGACCTATTTAGAAAGACTTCCAGTATCATCTACCTTGAAAGCTATGATCACTGATTTATTTAGAGAGGAAAAAACTGATATGCTTAATTTGTCAGCGTTTAAATACATGAGCTTGCGGCAGCCTGTCTTCTGGAAAAATCTCTGGCCACCACCCATCACCACTCCCTCCTCCTGCACTCACCACCCCTTCCCCCGTCCCCTTACCCTGTGATTCCCTTAGCTTTTCACTTGTTACAAACTTATTGAGTGCAATTACGATGAACTTCAGCAAAATCTAGGCACAAAAAATCTAACTAAATGATTTCTTGAAAACTTGAGTTTTACATGGAAGCAAACAGTCTAGAACTCTCCCCTGTGTTAACAAGGGACATGACGAGGGACTTTACCTAACAACTGCAATCAGTGTAACCTGGCTTATTGTACCCTCAATGAATCCCCAACAATAAAAAAAAAAAAAAAACAAAAAAAACAAGGGACATGACATCTTCTAGTTAACAAGTTTGCTGGCATTAAGAATAATAGTCTTTCAAAACTTTCTCTTGTTAATTTTATTTTTTCTTTTTTAGACAGTCTCACTATGTCACTCTTGGTAGAGTGCTGTAGCATCACAGCTCACAGTAACCTCAAGCTCCGGGCTTAAGCAATTCTGTTGCCTCAGCCTCCCAAGTAACTGGGACTACAGGAGCCCGCCACAACACCCAGGCTATTTTTTGGTTGCAGTTGTCGTCGTTGTTTAGCAGGCCATGGCTGGCGCCCTTACTCACTGAGCTATGGGCACCGAGCCTCTTGTAAATTTTAGATTATTTTCTTTTCAACCTTTTACAATTTTTAGGAGGGGAGTACTTACCCTGACTCTCTCCATCTGAGTGCTGAATGGGTACAGCAATTCAAACAGAATCAGGCCTAAAGAAAAGATGTCCACTTTATGAGAATAGCTGTTTCCATGAATCTGAAATCCCATGTAAAGAAAAAGCATTAAAAACAAATTAACACTGAGATACTACAATTGATATTACAGCCTTACTGAATCCCAAAGTTAACTTAGTCACTTCTTGGTTTAAATTTATATGTAAAAAAAGTCAGCAAAGAGTTAATCTCTCAAGCCTCTTTTCTTCAACTTACTACACCAAGAGTAATTAAAGCACTCAGCATTACAGAAGGGAAGCCCAGGTATAGAGCTGAGATATGCATCAGTAAAATAGGCCCAGCAGAAACCTGGAGCCTTGTGATGAAGATGGTGAAGCGTAAAAAAAAAGCTGGTGGAAGCCAGTAAAAGCTGCTCAACTCCGCCTGAGGTGAAGTTTTTTCAAAGCAAATGCTATCTAAAGCAAATCTCTCATTTCTAATCATCTTAGTCCTCATCCATTTTTATGAGAAAATCTTCATTACTCCAAACCACTAATCAACTGTGATTAGCCTTCCTTCCAGCACTTAATTACGGACTACTTTGCATTCTTGGTTGTATTTTTCATGTGTATATTTCTTATTCTTCACAACTAGATTATAAAGTCCTGGAGGGAAGGGAACTGCTTCTTTTGTGTTGCCATCATCTAGCACTGGGCTCAGTATAGAGAAAGCCCTCAATAAATACTCATTTGCTAAAATGAACAAATGAATTACAACTCAACTACCCCATTAAATAAAGCCTCATTCAAATTAAAAGTGACCTCCTGGAGGCTCAGAAGAACCCTTTTATTTGTGAAAATTTCTTTAACTTGACATTTGACAAACAGCCAAAGAAGGGTATCATTTTGGAAATTCTTCACGGGATGGAAGGTCACAGGGCAGTTGCCAGGTTTTAAGATCCCTCCAGAACCTCCCCTCTACCTGCATTTGGCATCTGTCTCCCTGGCTTCTGCCTCTGTTACAGAAAAGCTGAAGAAAAGCTCAGAGGCCACATCAGCTGCATCACCTTCCTTCCTTCTAAGGGACCTCAGGGACCTGAACCCTCTCTTACTTCCCATCCCTAGGGTTTGGGAAGTATTCAAAGAAAATATGGTCAAAAACAAGGCTTCAGGGGAACAGTGAAAAGGTCAGCCTCACACCACTTGCAGAGTATAAATACATAAAAATCCATGTAAAGGCTGGGCATGGTGGCAGTCGCTCACGCCTGTAATCCCAGCACTCTGGGAGGCCAAGGCAGGTGGATTGCCCTGAGCTCAGGAGTTTGAGACCAGCTGGAGCCCGACTGAGACCTGGTCTCTAAAAATAGCCAGACATTGTGGCAGGTGCCTATAGTCATAGCTATTTGGGATGTTGAGGCAAGAGACTCACTCACTTGAGCCTAAGAGTGGGAGGTTGCTATGAGCTATGATGCCACAGTACTCTACCGAGGACCACAAAGTGAGACTCTGTCTCAAAAGAAAAATAAATAAAATAAAATAACTTCAAACTAAAACAATTAAATACAAAATTAAAAAAATAAAAAAAATTCATGTGAAATAACTTGGTAAAAAAAAAATGTTTATTCCTATTTAATAATCCCATGTAATTTCATCCACCCTAAGGTAGATGGAAATGTGGACAGAGATTTGGGTACAGGGATAGTTACCCAAGTGATATTTCTTTCTTTCTTTCTTTTTTTTTTTTTTTTGAGACAGTCTCACTATGTCGCTGTTGGTAGAGTGCTGTGGCGCCACAGCTCACAGAAACCTCAAACTCTTGGACTTAAGCGATTCTCTTGCTTCAGCCTTCCGAGTAGCTGGGACTACAGGCGCCTGCCACAATGCCCAGCTGTTTTGTTGTTGTTGTTGTAGTAGTAGTCATTGTTGTTTAGCAGGCCCAGGCTGGGTTCCAACCTGCCAGCCCAAGTGCATGTGGCTGGCTCCCTAAATGCTGAGTTATGGGCACAGAACCACAAGTGATATTTCTAACAGAAAATTTATAAGTAACTAAAATGTCCACAACAAATATTGAATAAATTGATGAACAGAACATATACAATGTAGACGCAAGCATTTTCTAAGAATATTTAATAAGGGAAATGTTTATATTTTAATAGTATATCTAAATTTTTAGAGTAGAATCCCCTCAAAATTTTGTTTTCCAAAATAAAGTACGAATATTGAAGATATGTGTGATGTGTATATATACATACATACACACACACATAGAAGAAAATAATTAACTGCTGTCAGTATTTTAGAGATTTTTTGTAAGTGATTTTTACTTTTTTTATACATCTCTATATCTTCCATATCCCCTACATAGAGGAAAGATTAATAATATAATGCATTATTAAATATATATATATGTATTTTTTTTTTTTTGTAGAGACAGAGTCTCATTTTATAGCCCTTGGTAGAGTGCTGTGGTGTCACAAAGCTCACAGCAACCTCCAAACCTGGACCTAGGTGATTCTCTTGCCTCAGCCTCCCGAGCAGCTGGGACTACAGGCGCCCGCCACAACGCCCGGCTATTTTTTTGTTGCAGTTTGGTCAGGGCCGGGTTTGAACCTGCCACCCTTCGTATATGGTGCCAGTGCCCTACCCACTGAGCCACAGGCGCTGCCCTATTAAATATATATTTAAAATATTATTAAATGTATTAAAAAAAGAAATGTTGCCTGATGAGCACATGAAAAGTTAGCTTTACAAAATACCTAAACAAATAAGGAAGTACAAATCCTCAAGGGAGGCAGAACATAGCATCTCTTTTCAGAGTTTAAATCAATGGTAGTTCGCTTGTAATTCTTGGTAACTACAACCAAGAATGAAGGAAGTGTGGGCACTGCTCATTACTCTGAGGATAAGAAAATTAAAACTTTTGATACTAAGTATTGTAAGACAGTGTCTCCTGAGTCTTGAGTAAGACAATTCAAACAGCCAAAGTGTTCTGAGAGACTTTTTAAAGGGGCATTTTATAAAGAGGCAGATTTTATATTTAAAGAGGATTATTAAGAAGAAATAACACTGTCCATTTTAACTAACATATTTTACCTACTATACATATCATGACAATTTCTACAGCTATCTTGATTTTCTAGTATCTTCTACAATACCAAATGTAGCATCACGTCACTTATAAGTGGGAGCTAAATAAGATGTATACCTGGATGTGGAGAGTGGACTAATAGACACCGGCGACTTGGAAGGGGAAGATGAGGGATGAAGTTACTCAAGGAATATAATTTACAGACTATTCATGTGAGAGGTACCCTGTAAACCCAGACTTCACAACTCTGCATTATCTTCATGTAACAAAACTGTACTTAGATCCTCTAAATCTATAAAAATTTAAAAATCCTGTTTTTGTTTTTTTTTGTTTGATGTAATCAAAATATTCTTGTTTCTTTCTTTCACTTTATTTTTTATTAAATCATAGCTGTGTACAGTAGTGCAATCCTGTTTTCTTTTATTGAAAAAATATATAGCATCACTGGTGATCCATCTCTGCCTTTCTCAGATGTCAACACCTACCTCCAAAACACACACACACACTCTGCAGCCACAAGACCATAATGGGATAGACACTGCCAGGGGTGGAGGGTGGCTCATTTATTTAAACAGGGCTTTCCACATAGTGAGCTCTTCTTTAATGAGCATCCAGTTAGAATTCCTTTCATTTAGTCATTTCTATTCTGTTTTCAAAATACTTAAAATGTGAAAGTATTCTTTTCAGTCTCTTAATTAATAATTTAAAAAATGCTACTAAAAACATTTTAACTATCAATTCTGCTATATGCCTCTGTTGGAAAATTGGAAAATACAGAAGAGTACAAAATTGCTTAAAATTCATTCAAAGTCTTCTACTCAGAAACAATGACTGTTGATATTTCATGGCTCTTCTAGTCTTTTTTCCTATGGACAGAAATATGTATTTATAGTATTTTGATATTTCATATAGTTTTAATTTTTTCTTTCACCAGGTCCTGGCCGTATGTCATTTGACCAGGATGATTCAATTACTTAGGCCAATAGATTTTCTTTTCTACTTAACCCAGTTTGACACTTTTGGTTGCAAACAATCGACTATGTGTAATAGTCTTTCATAAATTAAAATCCGTTATATCCCTTCTAATTTCTAAATTTATTTAATTCCCCCCCTTAACTAGATTA
The DNA here is from genome assembly GCF_027406575.1 of Nycticebus coucang. Taxonomy (NCBI): domain Eukaryota; kingdom Metazoa; phylum Chordata; class Mammalia; order Primates; family Lorisidae; genus Nycticebus; species Nycticebus coucang. The sequence goes on from NC_069783.1 coordinate 86,130,299, forward strand.
GCTAATAAGGTTTTTTACTTAAAACTATTAAAATCAACCATGATGATGTTATTTTACTGTTCATCAGTATCAGTAGTTATGTCTGTTTTCCATTTTCTTGGCTCCTCTCCACTTCCTACTGAGCAGAACATGAAATGACTTATGCAGTAATGTGCTTATGTAATGAAGGCCTGTAAAATACACTTATCTCTACATGGAACTTTGGTAGCTTCCTATGGATCTCAATATTTTTCATTTCTTTCATTATTTTCTTGATACTTTGCATAAGTATATTTTCACTTTATTTTTGACTTGTAGTTATTTAGGAGGATTTTAAAATTCCCAGCCAGCCAAAACAGACACAAAAACAAAAATAAAACAAAATGGGCAGTGCATGTAGCTCAGTGGGTAGGGCGCCAGCCACAAACAACGAGGGTGGTGGGTTCAAACCCGGCCCAGGCTAACTAAACAACAATGACAACTGCAACAAAAAATACCCAGGCATTGGGGTGGGAGCCTGTAGTCCCAGCTACTTGGGAGGCTGAGACAAGAGAATCTCTTAAGCCCAAGAATTTGAGGTTGCTGGGAGCTGTGTCACCACGGCACTCTATCAAGGGTGACATAGTGAGAATCTGTCTCAACAAAACCCAATTCAAAATCAGACTAATCCACTTAACCATTTTTCTTTGTATTGTGATCATACAATGACATTTACAGTTTATACAGTTTCAAATACACTACTGTTTCTTTCTTTCTTTCCTTTTTTTTTTGTGGTTTTTGGCCAGGGCTGGGTTTGAACCTGCCACCTCCGGCATATGGGACCGGCGCCCTACTCCTTGAGCCACAGGCACCGCCCGGCTTTCTTTTTTTTTTTTTTATAGACAGAGTTTCACTGTGTTGCCCTTGGTACAGTGCTGTGCTGTCACAGCTCACAGCAACCTCCGACTCTTGAGCTTAGGTGATTCTCCTGCCTCAGCCTCCCGAGTAGCTGGGACCACAAGCGCCCGCCACAATGCCCAGCTATTTTTTTTTCTTTTGCAGTTTGGCCAGGGCTGGGTTTGAACCAGCCACCCTTGGTATATGGGGCCGGTGCCCTAATCACTGAGCTACAGGTGCTGCCCTACACTACTGTTTATGGCCTAGAGGTTTGAGATGAAAGCACATCAAACTTTAATTTATTCAGCTGTAAATTCTCAAATGTCAACTGTATACACAGCCTGATATATTTTCACCTAGTTTCCTTTTATAACTTCTCTTTTTTGAAGTTGTAACCCAATCCGAAGTTTTCCTTTTCATGGGGATGTATGAACACATTTATTTATATTCTGTCATTAACTAATATTTGCCTTTAGCATCACTTGTATTTCAGTACCTTTTCTTTTTATTGTAGTTTGTATTTGTATTCTATAGTAATACAGAAAGTAAAAATATTATTTGAATTCTATTTGCAGGTACATCCATACAAGGCCCTACTTCCATCTTTACTTTCCCTGTTCTTGCTGTGTTCCATTTCCTGATCTTTGTTAATTTAATATGAAAATTACAGATCCAGCTTATTATGATGACTATATTTAAAATTAGAAGCATTTTACTAAGAACATATTTTTGATTTTATATTCAATTTCAGTTTGGTATCCATATTCGTAAAAGCCACAGGCACACATTGCTAATTGATTTTGGTGTCTATTGCCAATTTTTCTAAGTTTCTCTTCTTAACTTTTTTTTTTTTTTTTTTGAGACAGTCTCATTTTGTTGCCCTTGGTAGAGTGCCATGGCATTATAACTCACAACAACTTCAAACTCTTGGGCTCAAGCGATCCTCTTGCCTCAGCCTCCCACGTAGCTGGGACTACAGGCGCTCTCCATGAGACACTCAGCTATTTATTAGAGATGGGGTCTTGCTCTTACTCAGCCTGGTCTTGAACTCTTGAGCTCAAGAGATCCCCACACCTCGGCCTCCCAAAGTGTTAAATTAACTTTTAATTATTCTCATGGCTCAAAAAGAAGGAATATAGCCTTCTCCTCTTTTGCCCAGTCCCAGTAGATACTTCCCTTTTGCCCCTGCTCCCATAAACATTCATTTCTTGTACACGCTTCCAGAGTTTCTCTTTTTTTTTTTTTTTTTTGAGACAAAGTCTCACTATGTCGCCCTGTGTAGAGTGCCGTGGTGTCATAGCTCACAGAAACCTAAAACTCTTGGGCTTAAGCGATTTTCTTGCCTCAGCCTCCCCAGTAGCTGGGACTACAGGCACCTGCCACAATGCCTGGTTTTTTTTTTTTTTTTGGTTCTAGTTCTCATTGTTGTTCAGCAGAGCCAGGCTGGATTCAAACCTGCCAGCTCTGGTGTATGTGGCTGGCACCCTAGCCACTGAGCTACAGGCACCAAGCCTAAAGTTTCTATATTTACACATAAACAAGTATGTATCTGTCCTTCCCTCTATTCCACAAAAGGTAGCACATTATGCACGTAGTTCTGCCCCTTACTTTCTTCACTTGAGATTTTTAAAAACTCTAACCTGTCTAAACATAACTGATTTCTTTGCACATGATATGACATAATTATTTTTCTTTAAAACATACTTTGTGCATGTTGTACTATCATCTCCCATGATTGAGTGCTATAGAAAACAAGCTCTTTAGTTGTAACCCGTTTTTTTCCACCTAAATACTTACACCATTTTCTTATTAGCTTTGAAATTTAAGATGTGTAAGTATATAGGTTGTTAACATTTTTAATTAAATAAAAAATTAAAAATTAAAAACATGAAAAAAACATTTGAAAAATGCTAAGAATTCAAATATTCTGAAACAATACTGTATGACGGTAAAATAAAGTCTCCTCCTCAAAGGCAATTCCTACCACTGGTCTCTGATAGAACCTTTCTAAAGTAATCTAATCCAGTGGTTCTCAAAGTGTGGTCCATGGCGCCCTGTCGCCCCCAACACCTTTTCAGGATGTTTGTGAGGTCAAGACTATTTTCACAATAATACTAAGACATGATTTATCTTTTAACATGTTGATATTTGCACCGATGGAATCTGAGCATAAATCAAAGCAGTGGCACAAAACTGTACTAGTAGTAATTACGTGATCCAGTGCCACATATTCACAAGTAAAAAAAAGAAAATGAAAAGACTCACATTTCACTTAAAACATCCATGCTCAGAAGTAAAAACCATTAATTTTATTCAATCTCAACTCTTAAATGATTGGAAAACACTTTTTAATAATCTGTGTGACAAAATGGGAACATTCGTAAAGCCTTTCTGCTCTCTACCAAAGTACCATAGTTGTCTAAAAGTTTGAGACTATGGGTATGCTAATTGTCCTGACCCGATCACTACACATTACATATATCAAAACATCACTATATACCCTATAAATATGTAAAATTATTATGTACTAATTAAAACAATCAATGCACTTTTTAAAAATGTTTGAGACCTGCTGATAAAACCATAGATGCGCTTATAAATATTATTAGCACTTGAACAATTATTTGAATTATGACATGCACTAGCTACTCTTTTCAAAGGACTTGAAAGAATGCTTGGAAGACAAGCTGTAGTTATTTAGACTTGGGTATCTGACAGATACTTTCTTTCTTTTTTTTTTTTTTTTTGTAGAGACAAGAGTCTCACTTTATGGCCCTCAATAGAGTGCTGTGGCTTCACACAGCTCACAGCAACCTCCAACTTCTGGGCTTAAGCGATTCTCCTGCCTCAGCCTCCAGAGCAGCTGGGACTACAGGTGCCCGCCACAATGCCCAGCTATTTTTTGGTTGCAGTTCAGCCGGGGCCAGGCCTGAACCTGCCGCCCTCGGCACATGGGGCCGGCTCCCTACTGACTGAGCCACAGGCGCCGCCCTGACAGATACTTTCTTACAGAGCAACAATGTGAGAATGATACTTCAAGGAAAACTGGTAGTATTTTTTGCCAATAATAAAAGTTCCACTTTTGAGTAAAAATTCAAAGTTTTAAAAACTTGTATCCTCCAGTGGGAATTTGATAGCTTCCTAATATTTAAAGCCTTTTTTGGTGAGATTGCTGGTACTATAAATCAAAATGATTTTTTATGTTGTATAATGAACTATGTTAACTTTTAGAAGAGTTGCTTAACTTAGGGAAGCAATAGTTTCTAAATGACAAAAGCAAAATACAAAATCTTGCATGGGTAAAAAGATCCATTCAAAGTCAAAATGGACCAAGAGATGCTGAAGTAACAGTACAAAATATTCACTAATATAGTTTTAGATTCCATATTATAAATGCCTTTTAAGAAACTATCACTTACTGAGTTTTGATATACTTTTGAAGAATATCCACAATCATTTGAAATGAAACATTGCTCCCTTTTCCTATCATTTATCTGTATGAGGCTATATTTTCTTTATCTGTGTGAGCCTATATTTTGTCATGTACTTTAGTCAAAATAACATATTGTAATGGATTAAATGCAAAAGCTGATATGAGAATCTAGCTCTTCTATAAGTCAGATATTAAAAAGCTGCCAAAAATGTAAACAATGCCACTCTTTGTTTTTAGAACTTTTTAAAAATAAAAATATCTTAAGATGTGATAGGTTTAATATTGTTATTTAAAGATTTAATAGAGCTTTGCATTTAATTTCTAATATGACAAATATTGATGTGTAAATTTTTACAAGAAAAACTGTTGAATTCTCAATCATTTTACAAGTGTAAATAGGTACTGAGACCAGGAAGCCTGAGAGCTGCTGCTCTAAGAGTAAAGAAGCTTGTAAAGATCATTAGCCTGTCGGTGGCTGAGCACGCTCCTCTGGAGCTCCGGGGTCCCGTTTCCACTACTCCTCCAGTCCCTGCCTTGATTACAGTGCCTTTCCTCTGAGGACCAAGCATCTCACGAGGCAACATAACCCAGCCTATGGACCTCTACTTCCTTCCTGCCTTGGTTCATGCTGGAAGCTGCCTGTGAATCACCAGGTACTCAATCTAACTTGTTCTGTTAGGGTCTAGATTATCCACACAGGCAAACTAGAGTTTTAAGTTGGGGAGGATGGCACTCAAAGTCTTTTTCTACATTTTTGGTTGCTGCCAGGTTCTCCTTCAGAGGATGAAGGTGAATGCATTTTTCTTAACCCATCCCAAATTCAGGTTGTAGAAGTTGCAACCTCGCTATGTTGCCTATGAAACACTATTATCAGTTTTCATGATTTTCAGACTTTATATTCCTGAGTATTTTACTGAGAATGCAGGAGGAGGCACATATAGCTTATTGCCATGCTGAGTAAAAGTCTGAAAAACTCACCTGCTCTGGGCTCATGTACAGTTTGGTCCCTACTTGTCCTGTGTGTCTGGCATAAGCTGGCATGGGGGTCAAAACTGTCTGTTCTTCCTCATCCTGGTCCATCGCAGTCACTAATCCAAAGTCTCCAACCTTAACCACATCATCCATTGTAAAGAATATGTTGGAAGGCTGGAAAACATAAAACAGATAAAAATACAGTCTTAGGGAGAATGAGAGAAAGTAACGAGAATTATTTAAATGACTACAGAGAAAGAAATATAAGAAACTGTATGTTCTCAAGTATACTTCTCTTTTAAAATGGGGTAATATGAAAATAAAAACAATTCTTCCATGCTAGACAAGCACTGTCAGTAAAGGAAAGGGAAGGGGAGGAAAGAGCTAGTATTTTTTGAACATCTACTTATCAGAGATCCACATTCCCTAGGGGCCAGGCACTTAATTTTTAATCTTATTATTTCATACATTCTTTCTGGACAAGCTTCTCTATATTTATGACTTAAGGCATAATAATTTTGTTGTTGTTGCAGTTTGGCCAGGGCTGGGTTTGAACCCGCCACCCTCAGTATATGGGGCTGGCGCCCCACTCACTGAGCCACAGGCGCTGGCCAAGGCATAATAATTTTAACAGTAATAATAATAGCAAATGAGGGCGGTGCCTGTGGCTCAGTGAGTAGGGCGCCGGCCCCATATACCGAGGGTGGCGGGTTCAAACCCAGCCCCGGCCAAACTGCAACAGAAAAATAGCCGGGCGTTGTGGCGGGCGCCTGTAGTCCCAGCTGCTCGGGAGGCTGAGGCAAGAGAATCGCGTAAGCCCAAGAGCTGGAGGTTGCTGTGAGCCGTGTGACGCCACGGCACTCTACCGAGGGCGGTACAGTGAGACTCTGTCTCTACAAAAAAAATAAAATAAAAATAATAGCAAATGAATATGTGTAGGTCACTATGAAAGTCTTGAGACAGACTGTATTACGGCCCATCATTTCACTTCTAAGAAACTCCGTCAGTAGTATCCTTTCTGATTTATCTGTGCAACTTTCAACGTGTCCGGCTTATTGGTGTTGCTGGGAAGGCTTCATTTGTTTCCGTCCATGTTGATTTTCTGTTTCTTGACTTTTTGTGTATCTCAAAACTTTTGTAATGACTCACACACAACACTTACAATGTTTCAGCCATTGTTCAAAGTAGCTTTACTCCTATCAACTCATAATACAACCCTGTTAGATAAGTCCTATTAGTACCTCATTTTACAGATGTGGAAACTGAGATCCAGAAGTTAAACATATTGTTTAAGTTTACCCAGCTAGCAGGTAGTGGAGCAAGGATTCAATGTGTCCAGCATTCAGTGTATTTCTTGCTCTATGGTAACTAATCACTAATGCTGAGTGAACGAAACAGACTGAACATTTGACTTGTGTCTGAGAGGGCAAATAGACCATCAATAGTAAGTGTTCTTAAACACTACCCAATACTGCTTCTTCTAAAACCCATATGCTTGCAATACTACAATCTACTCTCAGACCTCTGTCCTGAGTTCTAAACTTTCATGTGAAACTGTTCACAGAATACATCTAACCAAAGGTCTCAGGGCTCTTCAAACCCAGAGTACCCTACATGAAATATATCATCTTTCCCTTAGAGTCTATTCCACCCTGCAGGTAATATGACCACTATCTGTAGCCTTTGCACTAAGGAAAAAAGGAGGCCATTTAGCTCATGATATTGAATTTCATATTTCAAATACTACCAGAAAATAACTCTTGGTTTCCAAACTCCAAAATACAATTACAAATACAATTATACAATTTTGACTTTGGAGAAATGAAGACATTGTGTATAATTTAATCTATGGTAATAATTTGCAGCTGTCCCCAAAATAACCTTATACCAGAGACAATAATAGACCATGTTTACCACTTGGTTGAGTTCTTGTTTAAAAAAAAAAATGGACTATGTGGCCTCAGTGTCATATTTCCTCCCCACTCCCATCTTCTGAGGGCAGCTGGTATTTACTGAACCCTGCAACAGGCACGGTTTTGGCTCTCCAGCATCTACCTTCTGTGCTTCCACTAGGACAGCGTTTTTGAAACTTTTTTATCTCATAGGACACTTGAACCTATGTGAACCTTCTGTTGCACATTTAAATCATGTTGATTAAAAAAAGAGAAAAAAAAAAAGAATATACTTACTGTGCTTTGAACTTCTTTTGAAAATAACTTCCTGATCTTTAAAATTTTTGTGGCACACCTGAGATCCTCTCACAGAACACCAGTGTGCTGTGGCACACCAGTTGAAAATCACTGTACAAGAACAATCCTGACTTTACTGTGGGACACTGAAGTTCTTCCTGACTGTGCAGCACCCCAACTGTTTATGTGGAAGTCAGCCTGGCTCTCCAGGTGGCCTAAAGCAATCTGCATAATCTTATTCCCTGGCCAGGAGACTGATTTAGGGATGCATAGGTCCTGGGTTTATCAAGTAGAATGAAACTGAGGACTTCTGATCAATACTGGGAGAAAGCAATACTTTTCTTCCACCCTCTACTCTACCACCTCTAAAAGGCTTAAAGGAAAAACATGTGGCCCTAAGAATCTTTGGCAGCCAACCTGAGATGATGAGGGGAAAGCCTGTCTGAAAATGGAAGCAAGAAGTGGGGAAGGAGTAGGTTCTGGCTGAATCACTTGATCCTACCTAAAGCTTTACCTGAATCCTCAACAGTTCAGTCACATGGGCCAAAAGATTTCCTGTTCTGGTTAAACCACTATAAATGCTTTTGGTTGCAAACAGAAGAAAATTCAAAGTAAAATGATATGAAAATCTAGAACATGTCACACATCATACTGAGGCTGAGCAGGTGAACACAACAGAATGTCGTGTGCCCCTATGGAAAGCACAGGATAAATAAGCCTGGTGTGATGAGAACCATGAGGAAAGATTTGAGGAACTGAGAAAAACCCAGAGCAGACAGAATAAAAGACTAGAAGTCAGTCTGAAGAGGCTGGTACCAGAGTTCTGATGGCAAAAATATAGGCAAGATGTGAAGCTTTTTCAACCAGGAATAAAAATCTTGCCAGAATTTTCTTTGCGATTACACTAGAAATATTTAAAAGGAATTGTTTTTAGAATGTAATAGAACCTTTTGGATTTTTAGAGAAAGTAAACGGGAAATTAACTTTCTTCTTGGAATCTTTCTTGTGTACAGACAAAATACAGAAAAATCTTCAGATAACATTGTAGCACCGAACAGATAGCTACCAATATCTCATTTACATCACAAATCTGCAGATGATATTCATTATTAGTGAAAACATCATTTGTTGTCTTTGAACTTGGCTTCTGTGTACAGCAAGTGTTAAGGACAAGAAGAATATGTTTACCAGCTAGTTTTTTTCCATCAAATGACAATAAGCCTTTACCATATTCAAACCTAAACAGCTAGTATTCTCTCAAGTTAGGGGTGCCTATTCCTCTGTAAGCTGTCTTTTCCATTCCAGCAAAAATAATTTATCTCTGAATTTTTCATCCAGTGCAGAACAATTCCTGGTAATCAACTTGGGCTCATAGCAAAATCACTGAAGTACAGTAAGTATGTAACTAAATAACAATTACACTAGAAATAGGAATTACTTCTAATTCTTATTATCCCAAAACTCTTAAAATGTACTTCAGAATTTGAAAACCTGCTGCTGATTTTAGAAGAAAATAACTTTTCTCCAAACAGCTTCTTGCTTGAAACAAAAGTTTGTGATTACACAAAATGGAAAATACTTAAAAATGGATTCAAATCTGTTAAGAATTTAGGCTCATTTTTCATCAGAAAAATTTCTACATCCACTACGCATCTAGTGGTGACTGTTATGAATATATGGAATATGGTGAAAATTAGTTAAACCAATGTTCCATATAGTTATTTTGCAGAAACACCTACTAAGGAAATGCCATGTTTTTAGTAAGACTCTTGAACCACCTGGTTAACCATTTATATATATATACATAACCCAGGTGTGATGATACATATATATGTATGTATTTTTTTCTTATTATTTGGACTGTATTTCCTAGAGACAACTAGTTAACCATTTGCTATCTTTTTCCGTCCAGCTTCTCACCTCTTCCTCCAAAGCCCAAATAATTCAGAAATAGGGGGAAAAGTATAGGGATCTGCCTCAGTTCAGAGCTGGCCAATGAAAGAACTCATTTCACTTGGGTCCCTTTTACCTGCTGCTTCAGTAGAGTACCCAAAGCCATAGAAAAACCAGGTATATCAGTTCATGGTGGATTTTATCTAAAGATTCCCCCCCCATCTGGACTAGGAATATCATTTATTGTAAAATGAATGCAGACAGGTTATAGAAGGAGATGCAGGGTTTGCCTGAAGTTTTCCAATGTGAGACTTCTCATTTAGGCTACTTTCCTAGATCTCTGCTCCCAGATGCCTCTGCTCCTAGGGGTCCTTCAGTTAAAACTGATGAGTACTGCAAGTACTGCCCTAAATCATAAAATATCAGGTTGACACCCTGGTGTAACGTTGCACAAATACAGACCTTGAGGTCCCTGTGCATAAGTCCTTTACTGTGCAGAAACTCCACGGCCTCTGCGATCTGCAGGAAGATGTGCAGACACACGCTCCTCTCTCTCTCCTCTATGGTGCATCGCCGGTTCATCCAGTCCTTGAGGTTTTCCTTTCTGCATAGCTGCATCTGAATATAAAGATACACCTTTGGTGAACTGGGCTGGAGTTTTTCCGTGGTGTTTTTGGTGAGGTCTAAACTTAAAGTGGTTGGTCTTGGAGGAGAAATGGACAAAGTAGCTTCAGAAGAAGATTTGGTACTGGAGTGCTTGACAGCAGTTAGTTTATTAGCATAATGGTTGCCGACATGCAGTCGGTTAGTTTTGGGCTCTTCTTTACTGGACGCATTATCACAGCCAGAGTCTTCAAATACAATGGAAGAGGAGGTTCTCTCCCTGCACCTTACATCAGCAGAAGCTTCCGACGGACAGAGTTCAAAGGAGTGCCCCTCGTCATTGCCATCCACAGTACCATCTTCCGAATCACAGTCTGTAAGGCAACTGTCTTGGAGGTTGTATGCTGCATCCTCTGACTCACTGATATCTTCATGGTCCACTCCTGAGAATTCCAGTGGAGAGAACTGGCTCTCAGATGAACTTGTCTGGTCATGGGAAACTCCTACTGAGAAAGATATGCTTCCTTGTGGTGAAGGAGCTATGATTTCAATATGTTCTTTTGGAGAGAAAGGATCCATTCTGCGTATTTTAACTGACGGTGCATCCGTTGGGGTAGGAGAGCTAAGTTGCCAGTCTGTGCTAAAAGTGGAAGAAATACAAAGGAGTGAGTGAATAAATATTGATAAAAGTATTTGAACTTCACCCTTTGTGTAAAAGGCTTTTTATCCTGGATGGTGCCTTTGGCTCAATGAATAGGGCACTGGTCCCATATACCGAGGGTGGTGGGTTCAAACCAAGTCCTGGCCAAACTGTAACAAAAAATAGTCAGGCGTTGTGGCAGGCGCCTGTGGTCCCAGCTACTTGGGAGGCTGAGACAAGAGAATGGCCTAAGCCCAAGAGCTGGAGGTTGCCGTGAGCTGTGATGCCATAGCACTCTACAGAGGGCGATAAAATGAGATTCTGTCTCTAAAAAAAATAAAAATAAAAAAATAAATAGATAAATAATAAAAATAAAAGGCTTTAGCCATAAAAAAGCCAGTTATCAGCAACAAACAACAAAACAACATATAGACTAAATAAAAACCTGCTATGTGAGGTAGAGAACATCACATTCCACCCACTCCTTCTAAAAAGCTGGATTTAAAAGCTTAATTTTATACATGAAACAATTGTCTCGAACTGTCATCTCAGAGCAGCCAAAGCCTTTTTATGCAAAGCAAGGACTCTAATTCTGAAGCCCCCGTCCAAATTAGGACAGCAGCTCCCAGGGCCTTGAGACCAGGAACCGCTTCACTTGGTCCTTCTGTGGTTTCAATATTGACTGAGTCTATAATAAGCATCACTTTAACAAGGTACTTCCTTTGGATCTAATGCTGCTTGGGTAAGTTAGGCAGGAGTTTACTCCAGCTGTTTGCCTCACACTTGCTTCTTCCTTGTTTGCATTTAGTAGGTTTTGTGTGTTTTATTTGTTTGTTTGTTTTTGAGACAGAGTTTTACTTTGTTGCCTGGCTAGAGTACTGTGGTATCATCATAGCTCAGCAACCTCGAACTCCTGGGTTCAAGCCCTCAGCTTCAGGAGGAGCTGAGATTATAGGTAGGTACCATGATGCCCAGCTAATTTTTTTCTATTTTTAGTAGACACTCTCATGCTTTCCTTTAGTAATTTTTTTTTTTTTAGGCAGTAAATAATTCAAAAGTTTAATTTGCTATTTCTTGACATATTGACTTTCAAAAGCATGACCTTAAAGATTGTCTGTAAAAGAAGTGTTAAATATTGTTTGACATTATACATAAACCACACTAAAATGCTTTTCAATAAATAAAAGGCAGCATTTTAGTAGACCAAGGGAAATTAGATTGGCATAATAAGATCAAAAATACAAAGTAAATATTGCTACCTTCTCTCCAGACCTCACCTTTAACAGGCTAATGAACACCAATTAAAACACCAGTGAGTCTTGTTTGGTTCTGAGACAGTGAAGGGATTTCCCCAGTATTTAAATATATTTACATAATCAGTTATATAAATCTTAATATAAAACCAGTCTTCAATAGGTTTTGGGATGGCAGTTTACTACCTTTATGAACAGATGAACGCCACTAATTAAATCTAATCATATCTTTAGAAAGGGAAAACAGTGATAGCATTTACTGAACTGGATTCACTATCAAAATCCAAGAAACCGATCATACTCATTTAACCACAAGCCAGTCTTAGTTAAATCAGGACTGTCCAACAAAAATATTCTGTCACTCATTCATGATCTGAATTCTGGTAAATGAGACCAATCAAATTATGGTACACATAAAAAAAGCTGTGAGATATTTCTATTTTGTAATAAATAAGGCAGTGGCCAACTATCACTCGTTAGTAGCTTTTTTGATGTAAGCTATCAAGTCTGTCCTTTCTCCCTTCTTCATGCTGGTGAAGATCATTTTTGTTCCAGGGATGTACTTCTTGGGATTCTCCAAATACTCCATCAGCATATCCTCTCCCCAGGTTATGCCTTTGTTCTTACTGGTGTCTGTGTAAGAGAAGCCAGCAGCCTGACCTGTATTCTGCCCAAAGAGACCATGGAGATTTGGCCCAGTCTTGTGCTTGCCTCCTTTTCCACAGATTGGCACTGGGCACACTTCTGAACAAAAATCTTCTTGCCTTTCTCAATATCACCCATATTTAATTCACTCTTTGGTTGCTGATAGTACAAAAGTTCTGGGCTGGAAGCCGGACATCCCACTCTCTCTAAGTCCAAGGACACTTCAGGCTGCGCCTATGTACTGGTGTTTCCTTTAGTGATTTTTAAAGGGCCTATAGCATACCATAGTTAACATGGGAAATATCTTGAGGATATCTAAATTTTCGTATTTTTTAATTATTTAAAATTACTTAAAAGGAGTTGTAAATTGTTAAAGGCTAAGAGAAAAAATACATTTTTTCTTAAAAAAGAATGGAGACAAACAGCTGAAGATAATACCTGATAATGAGAAAAGTCATTGTAAACAGCTCAATCACCATTCATTGAGCCCTATTTTAAAAAGTTTTTAAAATTATAATCTCAAAAACGAAATCAGAATTTCACTTAGCAAGTGGTTAGAGAATTTTCTAAAACAAGACAGAATAGAACTCAGTTGTTCTTTTCTTAAAAAGAAAACCCTAAATTTATAGCAAAAAAATACCTTAAAAGAAAATACTATTTTTTTTTTTTAAATGGTGTTTTATTTTTCCCACAGGATCCACATTTTTTAAGAGACAAATTCTCACTCTGTGCCCTGGGTAGAGTGCTGTGGCGTCATAGCTCACAGCAACCTCAAATTTTTGGGCTCAAGCAATCATCTTGCCTCAGCCTCCCAAATAGCTAGGACTACAGGCACCTGCCACAATGTCTGGCTAGTTTTTCTATTTTTAGTAGGAACAGAGTCTTGCTCTTGTTCAGGCTGGTCTCCAACTCCTGAATTCAAGCAATCCACCTGCCTTGGCCTCTAGAGTGCTGGGATTACAGGCATGAGCCACCATGCCCAGCCAGAAAATAGTATTTTGATTTTTTTTTTATTGTTGGGGATTCATTGAAGGTACACAGAACCAGGTTACAGTGATTGCATTTGTTAGGCAAAGTCCCTCCTGTAAGGTGTGTCCCGCCCCCAGAAAATATTAATTTTTAATCTATGTCTAACAAAGTTACCTTTCATCTTTCAGCCAAATTTCATCCATCTTTTCTTGCCACTTCTCTGGTGGTGCTTCCAGCCAGGCATTAAAATATCTAACAATTCCTGGATGTTCCAGCTTGGCCAAAGCTTTCACCTCTCTCATTACCTTCTCCCGAGCCAATTCTCTGATGGAGAGAAAATAAGTATTTAAGGTGATGGATATCCCAATTATGCTGATTTAATCTTTACAAATTATATGAATGTATTAAATTATCACATACGCTTCTAAAACACGTACCCCTATTATGTATCAATAAAAAAAAAACCTAAAAAAAGAAAACTAGTCTGAAAAAAGAGAAGAAAAAACAAGGTGAAACTAAAGATTGTTCATATCTGTATATTCAGATCCAAGAGTGAAAACAGAAAAAGAATAAAATGAATTCTCCCTGGAATCTAAAATTAGGAACAGAAGAGTTAGCATAGGGTATAATTGTAAAAGCCACATAGCAAGCCATTTTTAAGAAATACATCTATTTTAGTATTTTTTTTTCTTCTGGAAGTGCTACAAGTACATATTACCCATTCAAATAAAGTTTTCTTGGCTGACTAAAAGGAATCATGACAACTCACACAACTTAACATTTGTTTTCATTAGCAAGACCAATGGGTATGACTGAACAGATAAGACAGTTCGTATCCCAGCTCAGCAGGACAGAGAAAGAGCACCCCAAAGGGCACATATTACAACCCCAAGCTTAGATAGCTTTCCTAATGGATCTAATACGACATTTCTAGGAACCCTACCATTACAACAAAAATAAATACCAATTATATCCCTCTTCCTTCTCCAAGAATGTCAGCTACTCAGATTTTTTTTCTCCCTGTGTTTTGTTAATATTCCCCATTCTCTTAATCTAAGAATCCTGGTACATTTTTAAATTCTCCAATATCTAGGTTCCCACATTCAGTTACCAAACCCTATCAGTCCTCCTTTTCATACCTTCCCCTGATCCCTTATTTTAGAAAGTCTTTTTTTTTTTTTTTGTAGAGATAGAGTCTTACGTTATCACCCTTGGTAGAGTGCCTGTTTTTGTGCCAGTACTATGCTGTTTTGATCACTATCAATTTATAGTACAGTCTCAGATCTGGTAGCATGATTCCTCCTGCTTTGTTTTTATTGCTCAGTAATGTTTTGGCTATTCGAGGTTGTTTCTGATTCCATATTAAATGAAGTATTATTTTTTCAAGATCTTAAAAATATGACAATGGAGCTTTAATAGGAATTGCATTAAAATTATATATTGCTTCGGGTAGTATAGACATTTTAACAATGTTGATTCTTCCCAGCCATGAGCATGGTATGTTTTTCTATTTGTTAACATCTTCAGCTATTTCTTAAAGTTTCATAGTTCTCTTTGTAGAGATCTTTCATGTCCTTTGTTAGGTATACTTCCAAATATTTCATCTTCTTTGACACTACTGTGAAAGGAATAGAGTCCTTGATTGTTTCTTCAGCTTGGTTATTGTTGGTATACATAAAGGCTACAGATTTATGGGATTTATGGATGTTAATTTTGTAGCCTGAGACATTGCTATATTCCTTGATCACTTCTAAACGTTTTGAAGTAGAATCCCTAGTGTTTTCCAGATATACGATCATATCATCTGCGAAGAGTGAAAGTTTTATCTCTTCTGATCCTACGTGGATACCCTTGATAGCCTTTTCTTCCCTAATTGCAATGGCTAAAGCTTCCATTACAATGTTAAAGAGCCATGGAGACAATGGGCAACCTTGCTTGGTTCCTGATCTAAGTGGAAATGATTTCAATTTAACTCCATTCAATAGGATATTGGCTGTGGGTTTGCTGTAGATGGGCTCTATTAGTTTAAGAAATGTCCCTTCTACACCAATTTTCTTAAGTGTTCTGATCATGAAGGGATGCTGCATATTATCAAAAGCTTTTTCTGCATCAATTGAAAGAATCACATGGTCCTTATTTTTTAGTTTGTTTATGTGCTGAATTACATTTATAGATTTACGTATATTGAACCAGCCTTGAGACCCTGGGATAAATCCCACTTGGTCATGGTGTATAACTTTTTTGATGTGTTGTTAGATTCTGTTTGTTAGGATCTTATTGAGTATTTTAGCATCAATATTCATTAGTGATATTGGTCTATAATTTTCTTTTCTTGTTGGGTCTTTCCCTGGTTTGGGGATCAAGGTGATGTTTGCTTTGTAGAATGTGTTGGGTAGTATTCCTTCTTTTTCTATATTTTAGAAAAGGTTTAGTAATATAGGTACTAGTTCTTCTTTAAAGGTTTGGTAGAATTCTGACATAAAGCCATGTGGTCCTGGGCTTTTCTTTTTTAGGGAGGTTTTGTCTAGTTGATGCTATTTCAGAACTTGATATAGGCCTGTTCAACATTTCCACTTCATTCTGGCTAAGTCTTGGTAGGTGGCGTACTTCCAGGTATTGGTCGATTTCTTTCAGATTTTCATATTTCTGAGAGTAGAGTTTCTTGTGGTATTCATTAAGGATTTTTGAATTTCTGAGGGGTCTGTTGTTATTTCATCGTTACCATTTCTGATTGATGAAATTAGAGACTTTACTCTTTTTTTCCTGGTTAGGTTGGCCAAAGGTTTATCTATTTTATTGATCTTTTCAAAAAACCAACTTTTGGATTTATTGATCTGTTGTATAATTCTTTTGTTTTTAATTTCATTTAATTCTGCTCTGATTTTGGTTCTTTTCTTTTGCTGGGTTTGGGGTTGGAGTGTTCTTCCTTTTCCAGTTGCTTGAGATGTCCCATTAAGTTATTAACTTCCTCTCTTTCCATTTTCTTGAGGAAGGCTTGCAGGGCTATAAATTTCCCTCTTAGGACTGTCTTTGCAATATCCCAGAGATTCTGGTAATTCGTGTCTTGATTGTTTTTTGTTCCAAATTTTGGTGATTTCCTTCTTAATCTTGTCTGTAACCCATCTATCCTTCAGCATAAGGTTTAGTTTCCATGTTTTTGTATGGGTATGCAGGTTCCTGTTATTGAATTCAACTTTTATTCCATGATGGTCTGAGGATGGAAGGAATAATTTCTATTTTTTTTTTTAATTTGCTGAGGTTAGATTTGTGGCCTAGGATGTGGTCGATTTTGGATTATGTTCCATGGGCTGATGAGAAGAATGTGTATTCAGTTTTGTTGGGATGAAATGTTCTATAGATGTCTGTTAAGTCCAGATGTTGAATGGTTAAGTTTAAATCTAAAATTTCTTTGCTTAGCTTCTTTTTGGAGGATCTATCCAGCACTGCTAAAGGGGTGTTAAAATCTCCAACTACTATGGAAGTGGAGGAAATCAAGTTGCTCATGTCTGTTAGAGTTTCTCTTATAAATTGAGGTGCGTTCTGGTTGGGTGCATAAATATTAATAATTGAAATCTCATCATATTGAGTATTACCTTTAACATATTGAAGTGTCCATCCTTATCCTTAATTATTTTTGTTGGTTTAAAGCCTATTGCATCTGCAAATAGGATTGCAACGCCTGCTTTTTTCTGCTTTCCATTTGCCTGGAGTATAGATGACCATCCCTTCACCTTGAGTCTATATTTGTCTTTTAATGTAAGATGCGAATCCTGTATGCAGGAGATATCTGGCTTGAGTTTTTGTATCTAGTCAGCCAACCTGTGCCTCTTTAGAGGACAATTTAAACCATTCACATTGAGAATATTGATAAGCCTTTTGAGAGTCCAGTGGACATTTTTAATCCTTTTGCGACTGTGGAAGTTGGAATTTGATTAAAATTTTCTGGGTGGGTTTACTTTCGTGGTGGAGGATTACGCTGGTCTTTATGGAGGATAGGTCTGAGAATATCCTGGAGAGCTGGTTTAGTTATGGCAAATTTCTTCAACATGTGAATGTCACTGAAGTATTTAATTTCTCTGTCATAAATGAAACTCAGTTTAGCTGGGTATAGGATCCTGGGTTGAAAGTTATTTTGTTTTAGGAGATTAAAAGTTGATGACCATCCTTTTCTAGCTTGAAAGGTTTCAGCAGAGAGATCTGCAGTTATTCTAATATTCTTCCCCTTGTAGGTAATGGTTTTCTTTCGTCTGGCAGCTTTCAGAATTTTCTCCTTCATATTAACTTTAGTGAAATTGATTATGATGTGTCTTGGGGATGTCTTATTTGGGTTGAGTTGTGCTGGAGTTCTGAAACTGTCTGCTATCTGAATTTCAGAATCTCTTGGCATGTCTGGAAAGTTCTCTTTCATGATCTCGTGGAGAAGAGACTCTGCCTTGTGAAGCCACTTGGTCGTTTTCGGGGATCCCTATAAGACGAATATTGGTTTTCTTCGAATTATCCCAGAGCTCTCTGAGAGAGTGATCTGCTTTTGCCCTCTATTTCTCTTCCTCTTTGAGAGTTTGGGAGCATTTGAAAGCCTTGTCTTCAATGTCAGAAATCCTTTCTTCTGCTTGCTCCATTCTGTTACTGAGGGATTCTACTGTGTTTCTCAGATCTTTGAGGGCTACAACTTCTTGTCTCAATGTGTCAAAATCTTTTGTCATTTGGTCTTTGAATTCGTTGAATTCTTGGGATATCTTTTGGGTTACTGCTTGGAATTCTAATTCGATCTTATTTGCTATCCAGATTCTGAATTCGATTCTGACATCTCAGCTATTTGTGCATGGGATCTTGTGCTTGTGTTTGCCCCATTGATCCTTGGGGGAGTTGATCTACTCTGATTATTCATATTGCCAGAGTTGTTCTGTTGATTTCGCCTCATGATTGTTTTTCACCATTGCCTCTGGCTGTCCTCAGACTTGGGGAGGTGTCTCTCTAAGATTAGACCCCAGTGGGATCACTCTATTGTTGCTGGATCTTTGTAGGGAGTGACCCTGTGTAGTTCCTCTGGGGCTGCCCCAGCCAGGGAGTTCTGGTTGTGGAAGCAGCTCCGGAGTGTGACCCACCTGGACCAGCAACAGGGCGGGAGGTGGCGCGCACGTTTCTGGGAGTGCCTGGCACCCAGTGACTTTGGCACAGAGAGCCCAAGGCTCCAGCAGTCTCTGGCCAGGAGAAGGGCTCTGCGTAGAGGCAGGGAGGGTTTGGGAGGGCACACGGCTGCCAGAGTCCCTGGCCAGACGAGCAGGCTGGTGTGGAGGCAGGGAGGGTACAGAAGGGAGGACGGAGCATTGCACGGCTCCCACAGTTCCTGGTTAGGGCACGCGGAGGCCCGGCTGGCGTGGGTCACGGGTTGGGGGTTGTGGCGCAGCTCTTATGGAGGTCCAGGCATCGCCAAGCCCAAGAGTTTGAGGTTGCTATGAGCTATGATGCCACGGCACTCTACCCAGGGCAACAGCCTGAAGCTCCAATGTGCTAATAAAGCGAGTCTCACTCTGTCCCTGGGAGTTAAGGCTGTAAGGCAGCTCAATCCCTGCCTTTAGGCTGCTCAGTCAGTAGGTTACTAGCTCCCACCAGATCCTGGCTCTGCGACCCTGAGGGTGAAGCTTGCCAGAGCAGTTCTCTCACAATGGCTCCCTGCTGCCCACAGCCGAACACTATTAGCTCCATCCGGCTCAGCGGCTCAGTCTGGGGCCCTAGACAATGATCAAAGTTCTCCGCACTGTTGCTCAAGCTCTCCCCAAGGCAGTTCAACTGAGTGCCAAGTCCAAAAACACCGAAACAGTTCACAGATAAGGCCTTTCCGGTTTGCAGTCTCACTGCTGCTTGTACTTACGGCTGCCGGCGGGATTAGGTTGATTGAACACACGTAACCACTTGCCAGTTTTCCACTGTTTTTGTCCTCCTCTTGGGATCCAGAAGTCCCTTGCTGACTCCCTGTATCCTCAGAGGGATGATTATAGGCAAATCCCACCAGCCAGAGATGCCTGGAGTCTTATCTCCCGAGACTCACTGTGCCCTGTTGCAGGGAAGCTGTTACTCGGCCGCCATCTTGGATTGTTCAATAGATTATTTTTAAATGCTATGATTTATTAAAGTCTATTATAAGTCATTAAGGCAAAGTCTTGAGTTGTTAAGAATCCGAAACAGGGCACACTTTTAAAGTAAGTGCAAAGCAATCTGCTACACAAATAGATTACAACTTTTAGACAGCTAGTCATCTGGTAGCAAAGTGCTACCAAAGACTTGGAAGGTCAGAAACCATTTTTTATTCTTTTTAAGACAAAGTCTCACTTTGTCACCCTGGGTAGGTTACTGTGGCATCACAGCTCACGGCAATGTCAAACTCTTGGGTTCAAGACATTCTCTTGACTCAGCCTCCTAAGCAGCTGGCACTACAGACCCTGCGACAATGCTTGGATTTTTTTTTTCTATTTTTAGTAGAGATGGGGTCTCACTCTTTCTCTGGTTGGTTTTGAACTCCTGAGCTCAAGCAATCTGCTTGTATCAGCTTCCCAAAGTGCTAACATTACAGGCGTGAGGTGCCATGCCTGGCTGGAAACCATGTTTTTTACAGTATCTATGAAGTACAGCAAGATATTCTGCCCATGAGATTAGATCATACAATGTTAAGTCGAAGTATACTGAAGGTACCACCCATTACCTATTGGGTAGATGGATCCTCTTGATAGCATAATTGCAGTCATCTACTTTGTTTCTAGCTTCAAAGACAACTCCAAAGCCACCACGACCCATGCATTGAATTGGTTCAAAATCTGTTAGATAGCTAAAGAAAAAAAAAAGTACATTTTAAGAAAGTTTGCAATAGTTTAAAGTTTGTTGTAAGGTAAAAAATAGTTGCATTAAAAATGTATAAACTTAGTAAGCTCATAGAACTCATTTTACATAAGAGTTTCATTTACATTCTACTTAACAGCATTCTTAGTTTTTCTGTTTGTATAATAAATAAAACAAACAAATCTTTATAAATTTCCTTGTAAAACAAAAAACAAAAAAGCTTTGTTTAATTGGGAATTACTTGTTAGTCACGTGCTCTTACAGCATTTGTGCTGCTGTTTTATCTAATACTTCTATCATCTACCAACATATCACATTCTTAATTCTCTTCTTACTTTTTGTGGCACTTGATACTCAATTAGAAAATACATTTTATTTTTATTCATTTATTTATTTTTTTAGACAGAGTCTCACTCTGATGCCCCGATTACAGTGCCGTGGTATCATAGTTCACAGCAACCTCAAACTCTTTGCTCAAACGATCCTCTTGCCTCAGCCTCCCAAGTAGCTGGGACTACAGGCACCGGCCATAATACCCAGCTAGTTTTTCTATTTTTAGTAGAGATGGGGTCTTGCTCTTGCTCAGGCTGGTCTCAAACTCCTGAGCTTAGGCTATCCACTTTCCTTGGCCTCCCAAAGTGCTAGGATTATAGGTGTGAGCCACTGTGTATGCCCTAGAAAATATATTTTAAACTTACCCATTGCATGTAAATTTTATGAAAATAATTTAACCAATCCTATTACTCAAGTACTTTTTAGCCATAAACCTTCTTAGAAACCAGAGCTGACACCAGCTAAGTTGCCTCACCACTGAAGGTATTCAGTCAGACAGTAGCCAACTTGGCATCTGTCACTCCCAGGGGCCCTCCACCCTGCAGTCTGTTTCTCCCTTTAGTGGCTGACCTCACTGACCTGCACTGTACATTCCACTCAATTTGTACCACGCTCTCTCACAACTCAAGCTTCTGCTATTTGCTCTACTGGGACAGCCTTCCCCTTCGCACTTCCTTTATTCTGCTCATCTTACCTCCTCCATAAAGCTTTCTTAGAACCCTAATGTTCCCATAGTACTCTGTACATAATGTTTTGAAATACTGAGACTTACTATTTATTAGTTATTTGATTCCCCTGTCCCACTGTCACAGTATTGTGGGGGCAATGAATGAAGGAAGGAAAGCATTCTTGTTTCTCTTTGTATTTCCAAAGTTGGGTACTACCTGGCAAACTGAAGGTCTAACAAATGTCTGTTGAATACATGCGTGAATAAATTAGATGATATTTAGTGTCTCTTATAAAGGTAAGTTAATTACTTTATGACTTACACACTCATATTAAATAGTTGGCTCAGCTGGTTAGAGCCTGGAGTTAAGGAGAAACAACAGATCCCAACACTCTATAGGCCAATTACCTTCAGAGAGAATGAAGAGTCATAATCTGTATTCCTAAAAATAGCTGGTCAAGGTGCCTTAGTACAAATCCATCTCCTCAAATGTAAAAGCTCACAAAGTTCATGTCCTACTTCTGAGGGCCAATTGAATTATCTTTCTCTATTAAAGAAAACATCTACACAGAAATGCATATATCTTCTAGACAAAGTTTATATATAAATACAGACCCTAAAAATGTAAGTAGCATCCTGCCTAAGTTCCCAACTGATAAACAACAAAGATGAGATCTGAACTCATAATGAATTCAGAGTTCAACGGCCTTAATAGTGCCTAGTATATGGGCACTAGATATGATAGTCACTAAAAAAAAATTATTATTATTGAACTCCTGTATTTATAAAACCCAACAGCTATACTCTTCATACTGAATAAAATTAAAGAAAACTGATGTAAGCTTAATTCAATTTTGAGTATTTTTCTCTAATTCTCTTGAGAACAGCCTGGCAACTACATCTTTATTTATGATACTCTATTTCCTCTGCCCCCCACCTCTCTCACTACCTAACTTTTACAATGTAAGATTCGATTCTAAATGATGCCCTCCTCAGTGATCACAACCATGATCATTTATTTCATGGCTTTTTTCTTACATGTTTATGTTTTACTCGGTATTATCTTTCCCAAAGACTTCCAGGATAGGCCCAGTCCTTTTATTTCTCCCAAAGCCTGAAATATTGTTCTGTACATAGCTGTTCACAACAAATGCTGAATGAACAATGAATGGCTTCACTAGTGGATTACCTAGTGGAAGTTGTTGGATCCCTTGCTCTTTTCCTCTCTCTCACTGCCTGCTGGTGCTGACAGCCACTGATGTATTAGTGTTTTTATTAACAAGGATAGTAAAGCGGCCCTTACCATGTGTTAGATATCTAGTACATTTTGTTTTATTAATGGAATTCTCTGGTTTTACCTATTCTGCACCATCTTCAAACAGCTGGCTTTATAGAATGGTAGAATGGCTTTTGAAGACTCAGTTACAGCATCATCTAGGTGACAAATACCGTGCAGGGCTAAGGCAAGGTTCTCCAGAATGATGTATGTATATGCTCTCAATTAGTGTCTAATATATGGCACTGTTGCTCCCTTAGCCAGGATTCATGGGTTCAGGAATCAAAGGATGGAAATGACAGTGACACCACTCCCCAGTACCTCTGTTGACTCACTAGCAAAATTTTTGCTTTCTGTTCCTGTGACCCTATGTTCTGCTGGTCTAGAGGTCTTAGTTCTAGAGAAAGGAATACTTCCATTAGGAGACACAACACTGATTCCACTGAATTGGAAGTAAAGACTATTGCCCAGAACTTTGAACTACTCAGGCTTTTGAGTCAACAGGCAAAGAAGAAAGTTATTGTGCCAGCTGAGTGACTAATCCTGATGACCAAGGGGAAACTGCACTAAGGCTCCACAGTGGATGTAAGAGAGAATAGATCTGGAATATCCCTTAGGATGTCTCTTCGTAGTATCATGCCCTAAAATTAAGGTCCATGGAATACTACAACAATCCAATCCAGACAGGACTGCCAATAGCCCTGACCCTTCAGGACTGAAGGTTTGAGTCACTCCACATATAAAGAACTACAACCAGCCAAGGTGTTCTCTGAAAGCAAAGGACATATGGAGTAGATAGGGAAAGAAGGTAATTATAAACACCAGTGGGACCAGGTGACCAGTTACAAAAAATAGGACTGTAATTGTCATGAGTATCTATTTTGCTGTGAATGTGTGTATGTATGTACATGTATATCTATTTAGAAATAGAGCAAACATCTTTTTTTCTTATCTCTCTTATTCCTCTTATCATATAACATAAGATGTATTGACTTTATATCATAGTACTTATGTATGTTTTTTTTTTTTTTTTAATCAGTCTTTAAGTTACTAGATATCAAAAGACATCACTTAAGGACTTTACCTTCTCTTCTGGGGATGCGGTTAGTGCAGCATTTTTAATTGTACATAGAATAGTTTTGTCATGTTAGGCAGAATTATGACCCATTATTGTCTTCCTCTGGACATTAAATATGGTTTATAAAGATATATATGGGTGCCAAGCTGATAAGGGGTAGACCTGTGATAGTTAATTTTATGTGCCAACTTGGTTGGGCTATAGGGCACCCGGACATTTCATTCTGAGTATGTCTGTGAGGGTGTTTTGAGATATGATGAGCACTGGAATTGGTAGCCTGAGTAAAGCAGACTGCATTCCCTAATATGGACTTCATCCAATCACAGCTGAAAGCCTAAATAGAAAAGGCTGATACCTCATCCCCAATGCCTCCCACCCACTAGTAAGGGGAACTCCTGCCTGCCTGCCTTGAGCTGGGACATTGGTCTTTTTGTGCCTTTAGACTTGAACTAAAAAAAAAAAGTATCAGCTTTTCTTGGGTCTTGAACCTTTGGACTAGAATTTATACTATTAGCTCCTCTGTTTCTCAGGCCTTTGGACTCAGACCGGAATATACCATTAGCTCCTGTTTGCTGATTGCAGTTTGCTAACTACAGATCTTGGGGCTTCTAAGTCTCAATAACTGCATGAGCCAATTCATTATAATAAATCTCATATATGTGCATATCTTATTTCTGTTTCTCTGGAAAGCCCTGACTAATTTATACATTTATCTATTATTTTCAGTCTTTTCTGTCATAAAACCATTACCCTAGATATTAAGCAGTAAAGTTCCATGTCTTTTTCTTATTCCCATCATTCTTGTTCTCATCACAAAGTGATAATAAATATACTATCAAGAAAGAAGGAAAAATAGCTATAATCCATGTAATACGAAAAATAAACCTTACATCATTTCCTGTACTACAAAGCATCAAAGGTAGTATTTTACACCTGAAAAATTGCTAACAACTTCCCTACTTTCATTTTAGTCTCATATTATTTGAACTGTCTATCTTTAGCTAACCCATTTCCCTCCTCTGCTTTTAAAAATTATCTGTTCTGGCTCGGCACCTGTAGCTCAAGCAACTAAGATGCCAGCCATATACACTGGAGCTGGTTTGAATCCAGCCCGGGCCTGCCAAACAACAAAGACAACTACAATCAAAAAATAGCCAGGCACTGTAGCAGGCACCTGTAATCCCAGCTACTTGGGAGGCTGAGGCAAGAGAATTGCTTAAGCCCAAGAGTTTGAGGTTGCTGTGAGCTGTGACGCCATAGCACTCTACCCAGGGCAACAGCTTGAGGCTCTGTCTCAAATAAAAAAAAAAAAATTATCTGTTCTATTTGTGTTTTTTCTCCACACTTCTACTTTGTATTCTAAATAGAACAAAACCTGAAATAACTGGGGATAATAAACATGTGGAGACTTACATCATTCTCTGATAAACATAATACTACCATGTATAATGTGCACCAATGTTTTTGGCCCAAACTTTCAGGAAAACTCATGAAAGTGTCCAACTCTCAGCCAGAAGAGACACATCTGGGCTAATGCTCCCCAGGTAAGTGTACAGATTGCACCATCTTCCTGCAGCCACCTGCTCTGCGAGGGCTGTCCCTTCCCTCTCTCTCAGCAGACCTTCCCTCCCTACCACATCAGGGGCCATAGCTCGGATGACCACACATGTCTAGTCAGGTGGGAGCTTCTGAGGCCGCTGGCTTTCAGGCAGGCAGGTGGGTCCCTGGGGCCTGCACAGGGCTCCTCTGGTCCCTCTGCATGGCTGAGTCTCAGGCCTGGGCCTTTGCCTTGCACAGCTGCTGCAGCCTGCCTCACCAGCCCTGCCACCAACCCCTCCCCTGATCACAGCAGTTGGTAGAGGCCACTCCAGTACACTCCCATCCAATCTCAGATCCTCCCAGACTGAAACCCCGTGTACCCAGCAAACCCAGGCAGAAGAGCACAGTGGCCCAGGAGGCCTGCTGGGCTCTCCTGCTCCCGAGCCATACTACCCATGTATAATATGTATCCTTATTTTTCCCTCAAAAATTTGGGCGAAAAGTTACCCATTATATGCAGCAAAATATGGTAATTATTATTCCGTATTATTAATGTCAATCCCAGTACATGGTAGACCCTAAATACCCAAGCTGCCTACATAAGAATTTAATTTGGTACTGAATTTCTCAAATCCTAAGACACTCGATTTTTATTCCTCTTAGGGTATATTACTACTTTTAACAAATATCAGTTGCTTTATTTATTTATCTAGATATCCACACATTTAAAAAAAAGAAACAGACAAGATCTTGGTTTAGATGTCATCTTTGATTCAAATGGTTACCACCAGAAGACTCTTACCGTGATATATATCCGGAGCTTTTTATGTCATTCCAGTTACTGTCATTGGCTTCACCACTTACAGAATCATATTTATTTTCAGTTTGACACTGAGTTTCAGACTCTTTCCTTTGCTGATAAGGTGGAAATACAAAATTAATACCAGAACAAGGCTGAACTGAAAGTTAGCTAACAATCTTAGGGGTCAAAATAACATTGAAAAATAAATAAATAAATGGTACTGAAAAAGCAAAAGTATCATAAAAACACAAAATATGTAGTAGAGCATTTTGCTTTATCATAGTAAAGAAAAAATCTATCTACTCCTGAACGCCCCCTGTAATTTTTGAGGGAATCTCGTTTCTTTATGAGTTTGTTACACGTCAAGTATAATACATAACCAGAGATAGAGAGAAAGACAGTACACATGGGCAAGCGTTAATTCAAGCCTCTGGGCAAGACTAGAGCCATTTCTTTCTTAACTAACTTTGTAGATGCTTTAAAAATGCTTTCCGTAATAGGAAATTAAATTTGGCTATGTCTCTTGCAATGTCTCTTCAGCAACATCTCCTAAAAGATTTTCCAGAGGATGCTAGTAATTGTTATGGTTAAATGGGATACTCTGAGTTATCCGCTTAGCCACTTATTGTATGTATGCCTGCACTATGTAAGCAGCTGGAAAGATGGCAGTGAACAATGTAGACTGGTCCTTGTCCTTAAGCATATACAGTCTGGAGGCAGAGAGAGAAATTAGAATTACGGCTCGGTGCCTGTAGGTCAGCGGCTGGGGTGCCAGCCACATACACTGGGGCTGGCAGGTTCGAACCCAGCCCGGGCCTACCAAACAACAATGACAACTGCAACAACAACACAAAAATAGCAGGGCATTGTGGCGGGTGCCTGTAGTCCCAGCTACTTGGGAGGCTGAGGCAAGAGAATTGCTTAAGCCCAAGAGTTTTGAGGTTGCTGTGAGCTGTGACACCAGGGCACTCTACCGAGGGCAACAAAATGAGACTCTGACTAAAAAAAAAAGAAATTAGGAATTACCTACCTGCAGAAGGATTAGTAAGGGGAGAACAGGGTGTTCTAAGATACAGTCAGGGACTGTAACTCAGAAATAGCAGGTTAAAGAAGACTTCCCAGAGGAAATGACAACTAATTTTAAACTAAAAAATATTAAGGTGTTAATTACATAACAGGGAAGGGAGTAGAGGTGGGGAACTTTGTTCAGTGGCAAAGTCAGAGGGATGACTGCTTTCAGGCTCAGCAAGAGTGTGACCTACAGGAAAGGCTGAAAGAAGTTCAGTGAACTTCTAGGGAAGAGGAGGAAAGGATTAAAGGATGGGTTATGAGCAGGTTTGGACTTTAGCCTAATTACAACAGGGAGTTAGCTATTATAGGTTTTTAAACCAGGAAATGCAACTTGAATTAGGGTGTGCAGAAGGACTGGAGACAGCCTGAGGACTAGGGGCAGGAGACCAGTTAGAAAGACTATTTTAACAACTCAGGAAAGGTACAGTGGTGTTTGTGCTAGGGAAACAAAATCAAGATGTACAGAAGATGACAATTTGAAGATACTTAGGATAAAGAATTTGACAGAACTTAGTCTGATGAGGGAGAGAAGAATGATTTCTGGCTTTGGTGACTGAGCATGGCAGTACATTCCATCAAGAGAGAAAAATGCCAGCAAAACAGGCTACGGATGGGAATAGAAGTGGAAATGAAGACAGTTTGAAGATAAGGCTCGTCTGAGGTACCACCTCCTAGACAGGAGGTCCTGAGAAACATATTTGGGAAGCATTAGTACATAAGATGATTACAGCTAGAGAAGTAGGGGAGACCATCCAAGGAGAGTTTTGGGATGAACGGAGAAAAGAGTGAGCCCCAAGGAATACTACTGTTACCAGGAGAGGCTGAGGAAGAAGTTGAGGTCCTGAGGCATCCACACCCCACCCAAGAAGGAGACCAGGAGAGGATGGCATCAAGGAAGCCAGGTAAGAAAGGTCAAAGAGAAGTGTCTGATAATGTCAGGTTCAGTTAGATAAGAACTGCAAATTGTCCATTACACTAAACAAAAGAAATATCATCAGAAACTTTGGCAAGAGTTGCTTCAGTAGAGTAGGGGTGCAGGGTGGGGGGCAGCCAGACTGCAATGGATTGAGTAGTGAATGAGAGGTGAGGAAGTAGAAACGAGCAGAAGCCACAATGATTTTATGGTAAAACTCAAGTACACTTAATGCTCTACTCACACGTGTGTGTGTATACATACATAGACACACACAAAATAAGTTTTCTATACTTCCATACATTCAAATACATTAGATTCTAAAAAAGTATCTTACTCTGTGAGGATGAGGATGAAAAAGTCTGCGCACGATAAAAGTTGTTGCTATGATACAAAATAAAATTGTTCCAATTATTTCTTTCCACCAGTGTAAGAGAAGAACAGGATCCTTCTTGCGGATATTCTTGTTGTAAGTTGGGTTGTTGAGGAATCTGACAGTGACCTGTGTGCTCCGTTTGTTTCTTTCTCTCTTGTAGTAGGGTAGATAATAACCATTATCTTCAAAAACATTAAAAGGTTTTTTTAAAAAAGATGAAACAAAATAAGCCCACATTGAATAGCCAAAAATGATCTATTTTCTTATATAACATTAATTCCTAAGTTTCAGCTCCTTTTTAAGAAAACACATTCTAAACATCTTTATTTGCCTTACTAGTTTTTTCTTAGATATAGATATGTTCCTTTATTCCACAAGCATTTAAAATTTTCTTTATAAGACTAGAAAAAAAATCCTACAAACTACCTCATTCATGACTTCATTAACAGTTCAATACTTTAAATACAAAAATTAGTACCCAATTTTCCTTTAAGATATTTTAAGCTTCCCTTTTATTTGCCATTAATAAATGCCAAATTTTACCACTAACCATTCTTCATAAATGAAAGAAAAACATCCCATGATGCTCTTGAGTTCAGTCTGGGCTGTCAAAATGAGTTTGTTCCAGGAAACAGCCTGTCTTTTTCTGTCTTCTATTTTGCACTACATGGACAAGCAACTGTCTTTTGATCAGTCTCAGATAAAGTTTGCTATTTCTAGTTCAGAGTCTTCTTTAATAAATTAATTTATTAAAGTAATTTTCCAATTCTAGCATCTATGGTAACTGATGAAAAGTCTCAGTTTTGTTGGCTGCAGATTTGAGGACTTTTTTCTCCCAATTATTTTTTATTATCAAACAATTAATAAAATTACACTTACACCATTTTCTTCTTATATAGAAGAAATATGGTATGTCCTTTAGGTCAGATACAGAAATACCTTATATGGTATGTCCTTTAGGTCAGATACAGAAATACATGAGAAGGCCAAAGAATGAATGTATCTATAATTTAGTAGGTGGTGTTAGATTCCCAGATTTGAGGACTTATTAAATACCTAACTGTTCAAAAGACTTTCCCATCTGAATATATCCTAACTTAAAAAAACTGCTGCTTTAAACTTTAAAAAACACAGGAATGCATTAACGTCAAACTTCATGTATTCTTGATTTTTATACTAATTTCCCATGTCTTAGGACAAAATTCAATTCTTTTCTCTTTTCTATGTTTTTGTACTTTCATATTTTAGTGCCAACTAGATAACAAAAAACCCCCTCATTCTACAGCATTTTCATGTAGCTTAACGGGAAATACCTTTTTTCTTCATTATACAGGCTATTATTCAGCATATATTACATAGGTTGATAAATGAGAGCCAATAAGAAGAAATGATGTTTACTGACATTTACCATATGGTAATTGAAACTTTACACGCATTATCTCATTTAGGCCTCACCACAACCCAATCAACAGATATTAGAATTATCATCCTGGTTTCACAGACAAAGGAACTGAGACACAGAGACCTAGGGTGTGCCCAACTTCATACACAGCACAACTGGGATTTGAACTCTGGCCATCTCACTTTGGAGTTTGTATGCCTGCCCATCATTCAGAATATTTCCTCCTAGGACATTTTATACATTCCATCAACTTTCCTTCATTTGAATTCTATTACTTTCAAAGTAATAAATAAATAAAATGCAGTATTTCCAGTCCAAGAATAATCACACTTACCATATGGATACTGCAAGATTGAAAGTGCACCATTACTGTATTCTTCATGGGAAAACTTATCATTACTAAGGCATTTGTCAAATTCATCAGATCCCACCAAGACAGGAGTTCTGGAAGGAGAATCTAAAGGAAAATGATAAAATTCTAACTGTTATGTCTTTATTGAAAATGCATGTTCTCATTACTTGAATAAGCTGATATTTAACTACAGTTCAGTTTAAACATGTAAGTCAAACAAAGGACCCAAGTTTCTTACCTTTGAAAAGCAAGCAGTGTTATAGAGATGATAAGTCATTTAAATAAGCAATTAAAATATGATGTGAAATGCATAGTAAAAAACACAAACGAGGCACAGATAGTTAAGTAAAAGGTAGGTGGTTCAGTATTTGATTTCAATTAATTTATGTGTCTCAAAGAATATGATGTGATAAACAGATAATTTTTATAAGTATTCTTAATAAGAGCTAATGTTACTTTGGAATGGTCAGTGAATGATTAAGAGTTTTTCTAAGTTGTACAGAGAAATATTTTATTAACATTTATTTTTACAGAAGCAACTGTTTCTTCCAAAAAATAATGCTCTAAATAAAATTACTAGTATCTGAAATACCTTCACAATTTATCAGTAAAATATAAAGTATATAAAAGTTCCTATCTCTGAAATATTGAAAACTACAGCAAAGACAGTCAGGATTAGATTTCTGAACACTTCATAACATTATTTATACAAGTTTATGATTCACTTACGAATTAAGGGTTTCCATTTGATCGTTGGCAAAGGAATAATGGCATTCTCATTATTGACAGATTCTAAGGCCTTGGGACTCGAAGGAAATTTTTCTGAAATTCTGACTGATGACTGAAGATACAGCTGACCTCTATACATTCCTGAAGTAATAAAACTATGTCACGTCAATTATGCAATGACTTTTTAAAAATTTTTTTCATCTTATAAAATTAGATTAATTCTAGTTATTTCTTCATGTGCTACTTAGCTCTTTTCAAAGATGAAACATGCCTGAAGCACTCAAAAATAAACTCAAGCTCAGCGCCTGCAGCTCAGCAGCTAGGATGCCAGCCACATACACTGCCTGCCAAACAGCAATGACAACTACAACCAAAAAATAGCCAGGCGTTGTGGCAGGCACTTGTAGTCCTAGTTACTTGGGAGGCTGAGGCAAGAGAATTTCTTAAGCCTGGGTGGCGCCTGTGGCTCAAAGAGTAGGGCGCCTGTCCCATATGCCAGAGGTGGCAGGTTCAAACCCAGCCCCGGCCAAAAACCACAGAGAATTGCTTAAGCCCAAGAGTTTGAGGTTGCTGTGAGCTGTGACGCCATGGCACTGTACTGAGGGCAACAAAGTGAGACTCTGTCTCAAAATAAATAAATAAATAAAATAAATAAATAAATAAACTGAATGATTATTCAACAAAAACGGAGAAAAGTTACACGTAAGGTCCCTATAATTTTTCTCATAAATACTGCATTTTCAGTAATTACAGAACTACTCCAATAGTAAAATTCAAAGATAAAAAATCATTGTATACTGTCATGAAACTAATAGCTTAGATTAAGTCACTTTCAATTCTAGAAATATTCTTAACAATTCAGTCAAATACTATCATAACACACTCGTTACACATTATTTCTTCAAATTCTTTTTATTTAGAGTGATGGGTGGGTGGAACATTGATGGAGCTTACAGAATTTTATGAGTATTTGATGACACAAACTAGTTCAAACAATTAGACTCAAGAAATTTTAAAAATGTATTATATATTTTTGTTTTATTTTGCTTTTTAGAAGTGGGAGTCTTACTAAGTTGCCCAGGCTGGCCCTAAACTCCTGGTCAAGTGATCCTTCTATATCAGCCTCTCAGGTAACCGGGATTGTAAACATGAACCACTGTGTCTTGACACCCCAAATTTATTGTATTCAAGATTTTCAACTGCTAAGAGGCACATCAACATTTCATTTTTGTTTTTCAGATCAGTTGCATACATGCACAGAAAAAAATTGGGGTGTGCAAATCAATAGGGATGAAAATACAACACAATTCAGCTTGGCGCCCATAGCTCAGTGGTTAGGGCACCAGTCACATGTACCACCACACTGGGGCTGGTGGGTTCGAACCTGGTCAGGGCCTGCTAAACAACAATAACAAAAAAAAAATTGTAGTGGGCACCTGCAGTCCCAGCTATTTGGGAGGCCGAGACAAGAGAATCACTGAAGCCCAAGAGTTTGAGGTTGCTGTGAGCTGTGACTCCACAGCACTCTACTAAGGGCAACATAGTGAGACTCTGTCTCAAAAAAAAAAAAAAAAGAAAGAAAGAAAAGAAAATACAACACAACTGCAAATACAAATATAGAAAGTTGTAGACTCTAAGGATACATAAGTAATTCTAAATCATACTATATAATGAGAACATTTTTAAGCCTTTCTAATATTCTAATATAGATCGCAAGAGAAAAAGAACATGCTATAGAAATTAAGTTTGAGAAATGAACAAATGGAAAAAGAGACGAATAGAAATCAAACTATTGGCTGGGAGAAATGGCTCACACACATAATCCTAGCATTTAGGAGGCTGAGGCAGGTGGATTGCCTGAGTTCAGGAGTTCGAGACCAGCCTGAATGAGAGTAAGACCTGTCTCTAATAATAGCTGGGCATTGTAGCAGGCACCTATAGTTCCAGCTACTTGGGAGGCTGAGGCAAGAGGATTGCTTGAACCCAAGAGTTTGAGGTTGCTGTGAGCTATGACACCATAGCACTCTACTGAGGGTGACAAAGTAAAACTCCGCCTCAAAAAAAAAAAAAAGAAATCAAACTATAAATCTTAAAGGCAACCTAAATCAATGAACATATTAGGAATTAAAACTACAATAGGCACTCCTGAAGTGGGAAGGCACAATGTAAGAATACAAAGTGGATGTGGATGTCAGTGTGTTCTATCATTAGATACGACACATTTACTCACCCAAGTAAACACTGTTTTCTGTGGCTCCCCGGGCAGCTTCTACAATGTCTTCTTCATCTTCTAAAACTTCATCATTAGATGTATAACTTGTATCATCAAAAAGACTGATGGGAATGACTTTCCCATCCTTAACTAACCAGGCAGATGCAATTGGAGTACAAAACTAAACAAAAACCAAAAAAAGACAGTAAATAATTCAAGCAGTAGTTAGGTAGTTTTGACTCATTAAATACCATTTAAAATTACTAATTTCTTAAGGCACAGAGAACAAGTTGAGAATGCAAAATGGTAGTTATTTCCCTTCACCCAATAAGTTCAGTCAAACTGACAGAGGAAGAAACATATTCATGAATTCTCAGAAGAATTCATTCTGTGGTTTAAGTACCTGGTATTCCCATTCCAGATGTCCTCCCTTCTTACTAAACGCCATGACCTTCCAATCAGCAACTGAGACCTTTATCACTGTGTCCATCATGGCTGCTTCCTGTTCTTCCACATCTGAAATAATTTTAGACTCTTCTTTGTTATCACTGGGCTTAAAGGTGCTTTCAATAAATCCGGCTCTAGTTTCCATGTCTGGAATATACCGAAGTTCAAAGTGGCCAACACTGAAATTCCACCTTAAATTTACAAAGGTGTGTTTTAGAAATTTACATTTAGATGAAAGGACCAAATAATTTAGATCTCTTCTAGATTGAAGACGCAAATATAAAATTACGTGATGAGAAAAAGAACAACTCACACTGCTCATTCATGCCACTAGAGGGCCCATGAGAACTTTGTCCTGACCCCTCAGAAATAATGCTTCTGAGAGTTTGGGACTGACCACAGGGAAGGCACAGATTTTCTCTCAAAAGTTAAAAAATGTTCATACTTCCATATCAGAGTGATTTTCTCAAAACACATCAAAATCACCTTAAAATGAGGTAGCATGCATTATGCCTTACCTCTTAGTTAAAGGTTGGGCACATTACAGTCAGATGCAGAGAAATTAATATATCCCAATAAACCAATGTG
The DNA here is from genome assembly GCF_027406575.1 of Nycticebus coucang. Taxonomy (NCBI): domain Eukaryota; kingdom Metazoa; phylum Chordata; class Mammalia; order Primates; family Lorisidae; genus Nycticebus; species Nycticebus coucang. Next base: position 86,164,370 of record NC_069783.1, read on the forward strand.
AAAGTCAAAATGAATGTATCTATTTTCAATTCATATGAAAACATAGCCTCGGCTCGGCGCCTGTAGCACGGTGATTACGGCATCAGCCACATACACCGAGTCTGGTGGGTTTGAACCCAGCCAGCTAAGCAACAATGACAACTGCAACAGAAAAACAGCTGGGTGTTATGGAGGGCACCTGTAGTCCACAGCTACTTGGGAGACTGAGGCAAGAGAATCACTTAAGCCCAAGAGTTTGAGGTTGCTGTGAGCTGTGACGCCACAGCACTCTACCAATAGTAACATAGTGAGACTCAAGTCTCAAAAAGAAAAAAGAAAAAATAGCCTCAAATAGACAGTATGATCTAGTATACCAAACCTGAAGGTCATACCACTTGAGGTCCAATTTCAGATCTTTGAAGACGTGACAAGTCATTTACCCTTTCTTAAGTTTCAGTGTCGTTATCCATAAGATGGCAGTAATGTTTCTTTTATGATTAAATAGAGAGTAAAATGAGTAAATACTCATACTCTTTTATGAGTAAATAGAAAATCACTCAACTATGGATAGTACAGTGTCTCATAACTTAGATATAAACTGGTATAGCTAAGAATTCTGACATCTGTTGAAAAATATGTATGTATATATGCATACACACACACACACACATACATATACTTAAAGAGTGTAGTTCTTAGACCCCCAGATCCTTCCTATTCTGGTAATTCAAAATTCTATTAGGTTGAACAGCAGGTTGAACAGCAGCTCATATGGAGCTACACTCCCAATGAGCACTCAAACATTTAAGGTAACAAATTCCATCAGCATAAAGAAGGTCACGGTGTCAGTAATGCCCTGACAGATGTTCAGTGAAAAAAAAAAAAAAAAACATAAATACATTCTTTTTGAGACAGAGACTCAAGCTGTGCCATGGCTCACAGCTCACAGCAATCTCAAACTCTTGGGCTTAAGTGATTCTCTTGCCTCAGCCTCCCAAGTAGCTGGGACTATAGGCACCCACTACAACGCCTGGCTATTTTTTGGTTGTAGTTGTCACTGTTGTTTGGCAGGCCCAGGCTGGTTTCGAACCTGCTGGCTCCGGTGTATGTGGCTGGCGCCCTAGCTGCTGAGCTACAGGCACTGAGCCCATAAATACATCCTTAACTGAGTTTGAGAAAACAGTTCTCAGAAAAGGGAATACTGCATTAGATGAACAAACTTTGAAAGAATAGTTCATTTTCAAAAGATAAAGATGGAATCTAAAGTTATTTTTTCTATACAGGCAATTTAAAACTTAAATATTAGGTTTAACAAAGCATATGACGGGATCAGCATATCTAATCTAGGCATCTCATTTTTTAATCACATGTTTAAATATAAAAATTACATAAGGGGTTCATTATTTGAAGAAGGAAACAGAAAGGTATTAAAACAAATAAATACTTTAATGCTTTAAAAAAATAAAGTAAAATGATTATTATTTTAAAATTAGGGTAATTGGACAAACTATGAAACTACCTACTAGATAGAATTAGAGTCAAATAGGCTCAGGTTCAAGGAAAACACATTATCTTTGCCTTAGGAGCTTTCTGTGTTCAACATTCAAAGAACTTCAAGTTGTCAGGCTGCTATGAAAAATATCACTAACCTGAGACTAAACTATGATACACAGTCATCATATGGGACACTCTGATTACCATATCCTGAAGCCAATGATGAGAAGTTCAGGTCAGGTTTTATTAATAACAATGAAGAGATTTTAAATTTAGAAACCGCATTTGTCTTTAAAAAGTAGTATGCTTTTAGAGCAACAAAATGGTTCACAAAATCTCCACAAATAAAAATCTGATAAATTTTAGTCTTAGGCGCCCTTCTAACCGTTATCAATAGCAACATTGTCTGCGTACATACTTCTCATTGCCACTGCGAGGTCCAACAGCTCTCACAGTTTTCTGGGTGCGTTGCAGAAGGAGTATGTCTTCTTCTTGCTCCATTTCATCACTATCCCATTGGCGACAACCCAAAGCTGAACAGATATACCTCACCTGCAAAGAAGACACAAAATTACTTCACAATACAAGTCGTAAGAGATTACTGACATTAAGATTATCTCCATAATTTAAAAACATTAAAAGGAAATTAAGAAAATGTGTAAGAAGTACCCAAGTAATAAGAAGCATCAGTTAGATTACTAATTCATATAATGAGTTATTTAGATCCAGAAAAGTGTCAAATGAATACTTATTTCAGGAAATGATTTTAAGAATTTAGTAATTTTAGTCTTATTTTGGGGGTTTCCATGGACTATACAAAAAGAAATAGATAGCCAGTTGTAATATCCTGGCAATAATAACATTAATAAAATTCTAGGTGAGATTAAAAAAAAATCAACCTCAGAGTTTTCACATAACAGAAGTATATGCTTTTAGGCTCGGCACCAGTTCAAAAGAGGGGCACTCGACCAGCAGAGATCTCACAGACCACCAAGGCTTGTACGAAAGGTCTTTATTGGTGAGGGAGGGATGCTGCAGAACAGCACCGAGGAGGAGAAAAGGAAGAGAGAGAGAGAGAAAAGAAAAGCGCACCCTTATATAAGTTTGGTTAGGGCAAGTTTTAGAATGGTGACGGTATGGTAGAATAGCCAATAAGGAGTCACTGCGATGATGGGAAGAGCCGGCAGGGGCAGACCATAAATTTGAAATTTTCAGTGGGTAAATGGGATAGGGAGATGAAGTAATTTTTGCAGCTGGGAGGCAATTCCCTGTTATTTAGAGGGAAACTTCCTGTGCTTAGAGAGGAGCTGTAACTTTGTAGAAAGCAGGAAGGGGCTTTCTGGGGGAGGGGCTTTCTCACCCGGAGCACAGTGGTTACGGCGCCAGCCACATACACCGAGGATGGCGGGTTCAAACCCAGCCCAGGCCAGCTAAACAACTACAACAAAAAATAGCTGGGCGTTATGGCGGGTGCCTGTAGTCCCAGCTATTTGGGAGGCTAAGACAAGAGAATCGCTTAAGCCCCAGAGTTTGATGTTGCTGTGAGCTGTGATGCCATGGCACTCTACTGAGGGTGAAACAGTGAGACTCTGTCTCAAAAAAAAAAAAAAAAGAGGCTCAGCACCTGTAGCTCAAGCAGCTAAGGCGTCAGCCACATACACCTGAGCTGGTGGGTTCGAGTCCAGCCCAGGCCTGCCAAACAACAATGATGGCTGCAACCAAAAAATAGCCAGGCATTGTGGTGGGCACCTGTAGGAGAATCACTTGAGCCCAGGAGTTGGAGGTTGCTGTGAGCTATGATGTCACGGCGCCCTACCCAGGGTGACAGCTTTAGGCTCTGTCTCAAAAAAAAAGAAAAAGAAAAAAGAGAAGTATATGCTTTTAAAAAATCCAAACTTTCTTAATAGCTCTTTGTATTTAAAAGCACCACCTTCAAATCTTCATTAAAAAGAAGACTCTTAGCATAATCTAAATTAAAATCCACACAAAAAGAAGCATAGTTTCCAGAATACCAGAATTCTGTAGCAGCACATCAAATCAGAGAACCAGATGATTGGAATCAGTCCTGCAGTTTTATAGATGAGAGTACTGAAGTAAAGAGACTGAAGAGCTTGCTCCAAAAAAAGGCCAGAAAAGACGCCACGGCCTCCTCGGTACAAGGCAGTTGCGGGTTGGTAGAGAACACAGAAAAGCATCTCCAAGCACAAGAAGGTGCTACGGGCCTAACTAACACGTAGATAAGAAATCATCAAAGTTTGAAAAACTTAAGGGTTAAAGAAAGTTTCTGAATGAATCTTTTAAAGTTTCAGTTTTCTCATCCCTAAAGTGAGTATAAACTTTCCTCTTGAACTGTCCCATTACAGGATCAAACTAGACAAAGGAGTAGCAGTACTTATTTGTATCAGGCTATCTTTGGAGGGTTCCTCGTCTGTCAAAATGTGTGTGCAGGGGATGTTACCCTTAAAAATACTGTGAAGATTTCAAAACAATTTAAGGAAAAGGTCCCTGAGACACAGTAGACCATATTTATTAATTCTCTTCCTTTTGCCATTCCTGGCTCTCTTATTTATTCTGTTGTTTCACATAAATTTATTTCTATTTCACCGTTCTCTTATTAAAACATATGATATTCTCAGGGGAAAATTATAATTAACCTCAACTAGTGTAATAGATTGGTTTAAGAAATTATTTCTTTTTCTTTTTTTAATTTTAGTAGATTTAGGGATTACAAGAGTTTTTGTTACATGGATGAATCGTATCATGCTGAAGTCAGGGCTTTCAGTGTACCTATGAGCAAAATAATGTATATTATACTCAATAGGCAAATTTTTCTTTTCTTTTTTTTTTTTAAACAGAACCTTACTCTATCTACCAGGCTAGTGTTATGGCATCAGCCTAGCTCATAGCAACCTCAAACTTCTGTGTTCAAGTCATTCTCCTACCTTAGTTCTTGAGTAGCTGGGAATATAGGCACCCACCACCATCAGCTATTTTTCTATTTTCAGTGAGACTCTGTCTCACTCTTGCTTAGGCTGGTTTTGAACTCCTGAACTCAAGGGATTCTCCTACTTTGGCCTCCTAGAGTGCTAGAACTACAGGTGTCAACCACCACACCTGGCCTCAATAGGCAAATTTTTATCCTTCACTCACCTCCCACTCTCCCCCCCCTTCTTAGTTTCTATTATATTCCTTTATGCCTATATGTGTATATACATACACATACACACACACAGTTATCTCATTTAGCTCTCACTAAAAGTGAGAACATGTTGTTTTTCTATTCTTGTGATACTTCACTTAAGATCCAGTTCCATCCGATTTGCTGCAAAAGACTTTATTTCATTCCTTTTTATAGCTGAGCAGTACTCTAGCTATGTGTGTATATATGTGTGTACACACTTTCTTTATTCACTCATCAGTTGATGGGCACATAGGTTGATTCCATATCTCTGCAATTGTGAACCGTGCTTCAAAAGAAATAATTTCTTCTACCCTAATTAATCCTGATTCGCTCCAAATAAATTTTCACTCACCTTCCCACTATATGCACTGAGTCCATAGGTAGTGAGAGATTTTCCTCCAACCAAAACAACATCATCTCCAAATTTATAAGAAGATTCAAGAAGTGATTCAACTGTGAAAGGAACTGTTTCCATGCTCTCACGGTCTCGGTCCCACTGGAAGAGGTCTCCATCCAGGGAAGGAATAATCATCTTATTCCCAAATACCTAAAATAGAAGCTGACTTTTAAAAGGGTGATAACTTTAAAAGAAGAGTAGGAACTAAGAGTTAGAGTCTTGGGTCTGATATACTCCAGCCTCCTCCTGAGTAGCACATGAAGTAGCACAGTTCATCAACCAAAAGTAATTTAAAAGAACTGCCAGTTGCTCCCAGAACCCACATGTAATACTCCAGTAAGGTTTTTTTCCCAATCTCTGAGCCAAGAAGGTGATAAATGAGTCACCAAAGAGTGTTTTATGATCAAATGAGGTCAAGCAGAGCTTAATACAGGAATTCTTATAGACATTAACACGTTAATGTGCAATATGACTTTCTAGTACAGAATCTAGGCCTATTTTATCCAGGCCAATTACTATCATAGACTCTGATTCAAAGAATATAGGTTTGGAGAAGTTGTTTCCAGTAGTATATCATATTCCTTTTTAAATTTGCTTTCTCAATCTGCTATGAGCTAGAAACACATACACCAAGCTTAGTGGTTTATGTTGACAGCCTCCCTTCCTTCTTTCACAAGGGTCTACCTATGTGCCACACAGATTTTGGTGGTTAGGACAGACCAGTGAAAAAAATGAACAACAACAACAACAAAAAAAAAAACCCCACTGCCCTCTTGGAGCTTAAACAATGGTGTTGGGAGATAAGCAACATAATAAATAAGCAAATATAGTATATTAGGTGACAAATGTCATAGAAAAAAATGGAACAAGAGTGGTTACCAATAAAGAACTCAGGGTAGTAGCACTAAGAAAGTGGCATTTGTGTAAGACCCAAACATAAGAGAGTTAAGCAATGCTTTGCAAAGCTCTGCAAAGGCTCTTAGATAAAAGTGTACCCGTCATGTTTGAGAAACCACAGGAAACTGAACAGGCTGAAAGGCAAGGGTAGAAGCGGGGAGAGTAGGCGGAAGACAAGAGATTAATTGATTGCAGCAGAGGTGCTGAAGGAAGTCCGGTTTGGTGCATAAATGGAAGGTAAAACAAACAAGATTTCATGGTAGAGTTCAAGATGATTCCAAGGTTTTTGGCCAAGAACATCTTGTCTCTCAAGCAAGAGTTTTAGTACATGCCTTTGTGACACTGACCTTTGGCATTAAAAAAATACATAACTTTATCTACTTTAATTAATTACATAGCTGTTTTCCTGATCATCCAGGCTCAAAACTTACAGAAAAGGCAATATAAAAGAAATACAAGTTTAAAACAACAAAAACAAACTCCAAACAAATGTTGGATTGAACTTTTTTTTTTAAACAAGATTTCTCTACATACTTTTTTTATACCTTATGCTGAATGCTTTCTTTAAAGGGATACTTATTTGAAAACCCCCATACAGTCATTGAGAGTTAAACCAGGTGTGCAACTCACATACCTCCCTGCTGCCCCAAACCAGGGGGTTCTGAATGATAGGTTAAAAAATCACTGTCCTAATTCACTTCTTTCATTTTCTAGTCAAATCCTTATTACTTCATGCCTGAACTAGTATAATAGCCTCTTTACAATTCTTAACTGGAAATTTCCTCAATCTAAGCTCTATGTATCTTCTAGATTAATCTCCCTTAGTCAGAGTTAAGCTTGTTATGACACTATTCAAAAATCTTCAACAGCTCTCTATTATCTTCTTATTAAAGATTCTAAATGCTAAAGATCCAAAATCCTTCAGAGGACATTCAAAGTCCTCCAGATCTGACCTCAAACAACCTTTTCATCTCTATCCTTTACTTTTCCCCACGTGGGCAGAAATCAGGCAAGGTTACTTAAACGTGACATTTAATGCTATTGTTCAGTTACATCATTGTCAATGTCATTTATTCTCCCTGGAACATCCTCCTGTATCAACTCGGCCCACTGAAACTCTATCTGGCCTTCAATCCAGCATCATTTATGTTCTTGCTTTGAAATCCAAGACAATTCTGGATGTGTATGTTTGCTAACAAAAATCTCATTCCTTAACACTCTACTTTTTCTATAACTATAAACTGAGACACTATCGCATTCTCAAAAATGGTTTAGTTATTTATTTCTAAGAAATACTTACCAGGTAAAATAATGCTTATACATTTGTTTGTACAATGGCTGGTAAGACAGTGTACCCACATCTAGTGCCCAGATTATGTTACCTAATTTCATTCCCCACTAAAAAGAACCAGGACTCCTTGGAGAAATGCCTGATCCCAGGACTGGGGCAAGGCAGATACAAAGTAGCCTTTACCATTCTATTACTCCAGAAAGTAAGGATGTGCTCAAAGAGGATAGTAGCCGGCTACCGGCCAAATTGGGGACAATTTAACCACCAAAATAATAGCACTGAATTAAAGAAAAAAAAAAAAAGGAATTCATGAGTCTATACAAACAGATAAAACAGATAACATATGGAAGAGAATGGAGGGCTAGAGTTGGAAAAATTAGCACTTTGCAAACCTCATAGTAAAGAGTGAATCAGACAGGAGTCAGCAATGGTGCGAAATAGGTAGAAATTTTGATGAAGAGTAGGCTATTCGCATGGATTTAAAGTGTCTCCCTCCAGACTACTTATTAGTTATAAGAAATTAAAAAAAGAATAATTATATAGTGGAGAACTCAGATAAAAATTAAAATCCTCAGTGACTTGTTAGATGCGATTGGATGATCAAAATTAAAATCCTCAGTGAGTGTTAGATGCGATACCCTGAGAGGGGACACATCACCTATGTAGTATTCCAGCCAAGAATGAGGAATCTGAAATCTCATCACAAACACACACCAGATAAACACAAAGTGACATTTCAATTTTTTTTTCAATAAAAGGACAGACTGTATTCCTTACAAATGTCAATGTCATAAAATACAAAAAAAGTCTGCAAAATAATCCAGGTTAAAAATGATTTATAGGGTGGTGCCTGTGACTCAATGGGTAGGGCACCAGCCCCATATACCAAGGGTGGCGGGTTCAAACCTGGCCCTGGCCAAACTGCAACAAAAAAATAGGCAAGTATTGTGGCAGTGCTCTGTAGTCCCAGCTACCCGGGAGGCTGAGGCAAGAGAATTGCCTAAGCCCAGGAGTTGGAGGTTGTTGTGAGCTGTGTGACGCCACGGCACTCTACCTAGGGCGATCAAGTGAGATTCTGTCTCTACAAAAAAATAAATAAATAAATAAATAAGATTTATAAACTCAAATACTGATGATAGATTAAAGTACTATGTCAATATAAATTGAAGAAGTTTAATTATTCTGTGATTATGTAAAAGAATATCTCTATTAGAAAATACATACAGATGTGTTGAGGAGTAAAGGGCCATGATATATATTTAATTTATCCTCAAATATTGAAAAAAATAAAAGTATGTACGAGGGGTGAGGGTTAAGAGTGAGCAAAACAGTGAGCAAAAGATATAGTTTGAAATTATTTCCAAGTAAGAAGTTAAAAAGAAAAAAGAAAGGTACCAAGAGCCTTGCAGGGACTCTCTAATTAAAACAGCTCAGAAGACCACAGCATTAAATTGAATGTTCATCATCATTTTAGACATAAACATTTCCAATGATTACTGTTTATCAAAAAAAATTTGATATTTAATAAATTCTCAAATGACATTGGCATATGTTGTACCCAATATTACTTTAGAGTTTTAGCATTACTATTTTATTCTTTGCTATCTTCCATGTCTTGATAACAGATAAAACATTTTACTTTCATAAAATTAAAACTTCTCTTTTTATCTTTGGTAGGATGTCTAACTTGAAACTGCCAGTAGAAAAAACTTAGGTCATAGTATGCATGCTCTACAATGACACTATGTATTCAGCCAATATTATCTCCCATTTTCAGTTACATATCAAATGGAAAACCAAGTATTTACTGTTTCCTATCTTCCATATTATTTTAGGTATTCTTTATTAATAGTAGATTCAAATTATGAAAAAGTTAAAAAATAGCTATTTCAATTGTCCAGTCATCTCAAAAACAGTATCAGGTTAAAGTACAAATAGGGAAAGCAGATGTGCATCACTAAAAGAAAGAGGAAGAGAAGGCTGTCAGTCAAAAACAGACAGCGTTTATTTTGACTTGTTTCCTCTTCCATTAAACAACCTCTTTTCCCCTAAAGCAGCAGCAGGTCCTTAGGGAACATAATGCCTCTTAAGTGTAAAAAGCAACTGTCAAACAAATATAAACAAAAATTCATTGTTGCTTTAAGTATGATCTACCTAGGCATCTCCAACAGTAAAAAAAAAAAAAAAAAAATCTCTCTACAATTCAAAACATGATTTCAACAACCAAGATGAATTGATATGATTGATCGTACTGAGAAAACTGCCTTCTTTTAAAAGTTAAATCTTCAACAGCATTAACTCAAGTGCAAAACAAAAAACAATGAAAAAGCATCATGATTCAATACTGAATCATCGTGTCATATTTCTGGATTATGATTTTAAAAGCTCACTTTTAAATAGCTACACTTCACTAATTGGCTGCTGATGAGTCACTCGCATGGCTGATGACCTTTCCACCAATCTTTGTCAAGTCTTTCAGGCTGCACATGTGAAAGCAGATGGAGCTTTTCCTTGAGAGCCTGAGAAGTGATAGATGTATGCATGCAGTTCAGGTAAAGAGATGACATCACCCCTCACAACAGCATTACCTCACCCCCTAAGCATAGGAATGAGTCACTCGGATAGTCAGCTGCAAATCTCTTGGTAGAAAAAAAATGTAGGTTACGGTGATGTATTTTCACATTCCATTGATTTGTCTGTGTAAGCAGCTATTTGTTCTGATTCGCTGCCCTGCATCTCAAACTAACTGCATAACTGTCTTCCCCCTTCAGTCATTTTTAAAAATATAAATTCTTGTTACCTTATATTTACTTCCCAATAGGTTTTTCCCTTTTCATAATTACAAAATAAAAGTTTTGTCATCCTGGCTAGCAAATTCAGTACCAATGATCCAACCAGAGTCTTGATCTGTGTAATCATAAAGCAAGTTAGCAAAGTAATTTACTTCTGGTTCCTGGACAAAATCTAAACGGCATAATGAATAACAGTAGCACAAATAATTAAGGACTCCTATCTGAAGTTAAAATGTGAAAATTATAACTCTAATTTTCATGTGGAAAAAGAAACTTCAATTCAGAAAATAAAGTGCTACTACTAAAATGAATACTCCTAGGAATAAAAAACAAAAATTCCTTTAACTACATAAAAATGTCTTTCCATTTGATTCTTCTCTATTTTTCTATGTAGCCAACCTCCCTCCCCTACTTACACACACACTTTTTGGTGCTACATTCAGCTTTAATTTAACTTTCAAACATACATAATGTAAAGATAGTTGTATAATCATATAATAAATGTAATATAATAAATAAAGGCCCAAGTATCTGTCATCCAGTTTCTGTAATTATCAACATTTTACCAATTGTTTCATCTAACTCCATTTACCCACTACATACTTGAATATTTGAGTAAAATCATCTACTATTCTAATTTCCCTGATTGTTTCAAATATTTATTTTATGATGAGAAATTCCAAGTCTACATATTACATTTGATTCTTTTTCCCCCATAAGAACCCTTTTTACCTCCCTTTTCATGCATTGATTTCCATGAAACCAAATTATCTGTCCTATAGAATGCCCCACAGTCAGGATTTTGCATGTCATTTAACTTGTTCCTATATCTCTTGTATTTCCTGAAAAAAAAAAATATGATTAGATTTGGAGCTTTGATAGGATACAGGTTCAAATTTTTTGACAAGAATACTTCTTATCTGGTGCTACTTCCTGTAGGGGTCTGTACACTATAGCCCATGGGCCATTTTCAGCCTGAGGCCTATTTTTGTAAGTAAAGTTTTATAGGAACATAGCTACATACTCATTCATTTACGCATTGTCTGTGACTGCTTTTTAGCTGCAACTACAGACCATAGGGCAATCAAAACCTAAGATATTTACTATCTAGCGCTTTACAGAAAAGGTTTTCAGATCCCTGTGCTGTATTATATTAGGAGGCAGATAGTGTTGGGTCGCCCCACTTTTAATGATCTTACTGTCCATCCGTAGGTTTGGTCCATCAGCCTGATCACTCCATTTAAAGTGTCCCATTAATTTTACACCCTTTTAGTATTGCTTGGTGATCTACTATTTCAATAAGGAGAATAAAATAGCAATACCTAATTTTACCATTCTTTCTGCATTTATCATTCTGCTAAAATTTTTGTATAAAGAACTCTCCCTCATTAGCCTTTGGAAGCCAGATTTATATACACTAGCATTTTCTCAATTAGTGGCTCAGACATTAAACACTCTCAAATCCCAAAAGTTATATCCAGAAGTAACTCATCCACAATAAGACTGAAAATTGAAAATGGCTCAGGAGACTTAATGAGACTGGTATGTCCCATAACCAGGAAACAGGGACAAGGGAACACAATGGCCTTGATACTTACAAAAGCCAAGTTTCATACACCATCTAAGAAGCACTAAGATTGAAAAATGAGAAGACGGGGAAAGAAAAAGAGGAAGAGAAAGAATGTGGCAAGATGCAGGCTAACTCAGTGCAGAGGTAAGGAAGGATAAACATCTGCCAGGAAGAAAAAGGGTGGAAAATAATACCAACTATCCTAGAATAGTCATTGAAGGGGAACGTGTCCCTGCCTCCCCTCGAGCACTCTAGGGAACATTTCTAGGATAGTTCAGTAACAGATGGCTACTATGATGATCTCAAGGAATTAATAAGAAGATAAAACTCATTAAGACCTGAAAGATACAGAATATAGGAAAATATTCCATTCAAAGTGTTGAATTGTTGACTCATTTATTATCTGGAAATCCCGTTTGCCCAGAACAATGACTTCCTAGCCATGCTAGTAGTTTTTTGGAACACAACATGGTGAGGCAACAGCAAAATAGAAAATCTACAAGGAGCTGATTGCACTTCATCCACCTCCATTACCTGAGGCCCTGGCTTTGCCACTCACTCACTATGTGACCTTGCATAACAATTGAGACTTTATTGTTTTGTTTTTTGAGACAGGGTCTTATTTTGTCACCCAGGGCCAGAGGGCAGTGGCATAATCACAGCTCACAGCAACCTCAAACTCCTGGGCTCAAGTGATCCTCTTGCCTTAGCCTCCTGAGTAGCTTAAACTATAGGCACATACCACCACAGTCAGCTAATTTTTAAATTATTTGTAGAGAGGGGTCTCATTCAGGCTGGTCTGGAACTCCTGGGCTCAAGTGATCCTCCCACCTCAGCTTCCCAAAGGGCTAGGTTTACAGGAATGAGCCACTGTATCTGGCCAACACTTTACTGCTTTACACAATTTCTCACATTAACTTATTTCACTTGATTCTCATAATCACTCTCCACAAATATCTTAAAAGGTATGCCTTTTTGTCTCTACTGATTAATGTTTTTACCACTTTGGGTATTTACCAGTTTCCTCTCCTTCCCCCGTTCCTTTCCAACTTCACTGTAATTCCTCCACAATCCAAATGGAAAGTTGTTTTTTTTTTGACATTCTCTTTTGCTGTGAGACTTTCAGTGAAACTCTAATGAATCCAAGGGTTGTCTCCGGAAGGCATGTTACCTCTATTTATGGAAGTATTTATATTTATAAAATTCGGGGCAGCGCCTGTGGCTCTAAGGGATAGAGCCCCGGTCCCATATGTTGAAGGTGGCGGGTTCAAACCCAGCCCTGGCCAAATAGAAACAGAATGAGCATGTATATATAAAATTCAAGTAGTAGATGTGGAAATCTCATAAAAAGCAGGAAAATCGTTAAAAGTCCACTAAAACCAATCTTTGAAACACTTTTTCCTCTCAGTTTTCTCCAACTCATCATTCTCCCTCAATTTTAAGATGTTAGACTCTAGAAATTTGGTCATATGTCTTTTTGTCACCCTACTATCTTTCAAGGTGATTGATCTTCTCAGTTCCCATGGCACTAACAGTTTTAATTTCAGCCCAGACTTTTCCTCTGTGAACACAAGACCCACAAAGTAAATGCTCCTTATCATCTTGGCTTGGAGAGCTCTCACAATCTCTCTGAACACTTATCTAAACAAATTCATGTTCTACCTGTTCTTAATTTACTACTAAGTCCTCCTTTGGTCTTGTAATTTCATAAAGATCTTCCTCTTTAAGCTTCTCTTGAATCTATCACTTTACTTCACTCCATGTCCCTTGTCACCACCCTCATCTGGACTACTATTATATAGTCTCTTAACTAGTCCAGGAGACTAGACACAGTCTTCCAATTTCTGCTCTGTTCCAGTCCATTCTGTATAGTCAGAGTGATCTTTTCCACTTAAAATCTTCCCATGGTTTCCCCAGATGCAGTATAAAATCTACAATGCCTAACATAGCTTACGAGGCCGGGAATAACCCAGGTCAATGTGCTCATCTCTGCCATTCTTTCCCAATCCTCATTCTCATTGCCATCCTCAACTTGTTTTCCGTTCCCTGGGCATGCCATGGTGACTCTCACCACAAGGCCTTGACACAGGCTTTCCTCTCTCAGGGCAGTCCTTCCCCTCTTCTCTACCCATCTCATCTATCATACAATCTTCTGAGAGGCTGATCTGACCACCAGACTAGGTAAGCAGTTATCCAGCTATGGTCTCTCTTAGTCTCCTCCCTGCCTTGTGGCAGTTCCTATACTCAGTTACACCATTTATACTATAATTTTTTCACATCTGTGTCTCCAGCTGGCTACACACAGTTCTGTGAGGGCAAGAATCACATCTGGCCTGGGCATTGTATGCCTCCTGCCTGCAATCCCCCAATGACGTATTTGGGGTTATTAATTAGGGTTAAATTTTCATATGAGAAATTAGGGTTAAATAAGAATACTTACTTCACTACGTTAATGATTAAATAAGAACATAACTATAAAATGTTAATCAAACAAAAGTTTATGTAGCTGTAATGATTTCAGGGCTGCTTATTTGAACCTCTAATGTAATTCATGTGTATGTATGCATGTGTATATATATTTCCTCCTTTCCTTCTTTGCTTCTTTCTTCCTTTTCTCCCTCCTTCCCTCCTTTTTCTAGTCTCCTTCTGTCACCCTAGCTGGAGAACAGTGGCAGCATCATACCCCACTGCAACCTCAGCTTCCTGGGCTCAAGTGCTCTTCCTGCTTCAGCCTCACAAATTACTAGTACTATAGGCACACACTACCATAATCAACTAATTTTTCTGTTTTTTGTAGAGAAGGGTTAGCTATGTTGCTCAGGCTGGTCTCAAACTCATGGCCTCAAGAATTGTTCCTGCCTTAGCCTCTGAAAGCAGTGATTTTCAAGAGATGTGCCATGAGACTACCTTAAGTGTGCTAGGAAATTTTTCAAAGATCATTGATTAAATTATTTTCAAAGACATTCAAAGCACAGTAAGTATATTCCTTTTCTTTTTTACTCTTTTTTTTTTCGATCAACCTAATTTAGGTGTACCTCAGAAGTTTAAACTGCAGGTTCAAGTGTGCTGTGAGATTAAAAAGATTGAGAAACACTGTCCTAACATGTTGGGAAGGGGTAAGCCACTTCACCCAGTCTATATATATATACACTTATTAAAGCAAAAAGTTAAAAACAAAAATATAAACTCTGATTCCAGAAAGTTCTGACTACCTTTAAATTCACCATGACCCTTGCTTTATTCTCTATAAGGAAATTCCAGAAAAGAATTATGGCTCATTAATACAAAACTTCAAAAATAATAAAAGGTTTTAAGATTCAAATAGCTGTTCCAGAAGTAAATTCAAGGGAAAAGAAGACAAAAGCTTAATTTTCCCAGGTTAGCTATTTCTTTCCCAACAATGGATTCGAAACATCTGTTTAAAAACAAAGCCTCAAAACCAAATAAAGATTAATTCAGTGTAGAATTAAATATCTCAAACTGCTACCAGCTTTATCAGAAATCTCTATCAGGGCTAAAATTCTTCCTTGATTATAACATAAATGCTCTAAAGGACTATAAAGTGCTCAATCAATCATTAAAGAAAACCAACAAGGGGCAGTGCCTGTGGCTCAACGGAGTAAGGCACCGGCCCCATAGGCCAAAGGTGGTGGGTTCAAACCCAGCCCCGGCCAAAAAAAAAGAGGCAAAATAGAAAACCAACAAGAAAAGTTAACAAGCATATTTTGCATATTTATTTAATTCTTCAAAAAAATACACTATGAGTGGAACATAAAATGGTAAGTCTTTTTTTTTTTTTTTTTTCAGTTTTGGCTGGGATTGGGCTTGAACCCACCACCCCACTGTATATGGAGCCGGTGCCCTACTCCTTGAGCCACAGGTGCCATCCTAAAATGGTAAGTCTTAATTAACCAAAATGAACAAATGACTATACTAACAGATGCCAGAATTGATTTTTTTTTTTTTTTTTTAGACAGAGTCTTGCTCTGTCACCTGGGCTAGAGTGAAGTGGTCTCATTACAGATCACTACAACCTCAAACTCCTGGGTTCAAGTGATCGTCCTTCCTTAACCTCCAGAGTAGCTGGGACTACAGGTGGGCATCACTATGCCCACTAATTTTTTTGTTTTTTTGTAGAGATGGGATCTCACTCTTGCCCAGAATGGCAGAATCAACTATTTGTGACTTAAAAAAAAGATGTTCTAACATTGTGGTATTATGAAAATACATCTTTTTATTTCCCTGAAAATAAAAGGAAGATAGTTTGCTAAAAGTCAAGGATCCTTAGAACTCATACCTCAAAGCATAGGGAAGGTGGTATTACCACTAGATGATCTCATAGGAGGGGTAATGAGATCAGACAGCAGATATGGGTTATTAGTCAGAATTCAGCCCAAGTGACATGCTTAAAAGGAAATGTAGAAGAAAAAAAAAAAACCAAAGTGATTTGGTATTTATTATCTTCAAAGACTGTGAGTTAATCTGATGAGCAAAGAAATACAAAGCAAATCATCATTTCATTCTTTTTTTCACTCCACTTATTCAACCTACAAAATAAAATACCTCAAAAGAAAACTACCAGACTAGCTTTTTAAGCATACTTCTCAGATTCATGATAAAAGAACACTGATTTTAATAACTATGATTTTAATAACTATGTCTACCATCACCCAGATTAATGCATAGTCATGAAGGAGATGACTTCTCCTTCATGAAGTCATGAAGGAGATGACAATGTGCATGAAGAATCAATTTCCTAAAAAAATAGGGTCAAATCAGTTTCCCATTTGGCAACATGCATGCTGGAATAAATTAGTTTAATTCACAGCATTGCTTTCAGCCATGCTAAGGGATTAATAAAACAAAATTAAATCACTGTTTCATTCCTATAATTAAAAGAAAAGCAATTAACCTAAGCAATTACTTAAATATTGGCTTGCTACACAATTTACAGTCACCCTTTAAAATAAACCACCATCTTAGATAACACAGCCAGACTCAAAATGTGCTCATTTATGTATAAATGAAAAACTGCAAAATCAGAGAATCTTTAAAAGAGTTTATAAATCCTCTTTTAATAAAGCAATATTCAAAACAGTCTACTAATAGACTCTGTGAACAAATCAGTGACAAGTAAAGGTGTACCCTTTCCATAGGATCCCCCCTTTTAAGTCCTCGTGAATTCAGTCTGAGACAGGGAAGGGGGGGAGGCTGGAGAGTACCAGCATCGTAGCTGTCTGTTTCTGCACCTGTCTGAAACAGAAAGAAGTGCCCCCTGGGGAGAAATATGCCTAAAATAAAACAAAACCCCAAACTCTAAGTATAGACTCGTGATAGACTTGTTTGTTCTTTTTAAGAGGAAAAAAAAATGGCATTTTAACAGAAAAGAAATATGGTTTCTGTAAACACAGAAAAGATAGGATATTATATCTACTTAGATTTGGTGAAGTATGATATAAACGCCACTCAGAAACCACAAAGAAAAAAGTAAGCTCATGTACTACAAAACAAAATTTTAATCAGTGAGGAATCATAACCAAATCTCCTTAGTGCTTTTTCAAGGTTAAATCTGCACATAAATTACCAGAGGAAAGCAAATCAGACTTCACCTCAGGTGGTCCATCTGAAATTAAAAACAAAATTCTTAGCTATTAACTGTCAAAAATACTAGGTTTAGAACCTAGGGCACATCTGTTAAAGCTAATAGTGTGAGCCTTGGGTTCATTTATTCTAACACACATGCACAAACACACACTGACATGCACACTCGTAGTTTTAGTTTGGTTTATACTATTAGTCTTTTCAGAAAGTTTGTAAATACCTCATTATCAGGAAAGAGCTGCAAATGCGATGTGTGTCCCAAGGTCCACAATCCTTCCTGCAGCATACAAGTCATTCTAAATATAAGGTAAACCACTTGTTCTTAATGGAACTGTCAATGTCCCTTATCCTTCAGGAACTTATTTTTTTCACTGACATAATCAAAACATCACTAAAGCAACATAATCCACTATTTTCATATACCTTTTGGATCAGAAAAAGTTAAGAATAACATCAGAGCAAGCCAGAAAGCAATGAGATATATACACTTAATGGTAATGTCTAATAATCTGTGCTTACTTTTAAAATAATCCTTAAATGTTAAAAGGGGAAGTTCAAAACTTCCTCTGGATAATTTGAATGTTTCATGATTTATATTTTACTGTACCTGATTGGGGGCTGAAGTTAGAACCATCCTCAGAGATGTAGGCCGATCCCATAATTTTACAGAGAATTAATAAAGCTCTATTGGATTAAATAATTTAACCAGTTCATACAGCAAGTTGACAGAAGAATGACTAGAACTGAAGGGGCCAAATCCTAGTCCCTCCCCACAATACCTCACAGCCTAAAAAGTTTCTGTGCCATTTTAATTATTGCAGCAAAAGCACACGTGATCCATAATCAATTCCTCTATCAATAATAACTTAAAAATTATTATACAGTCTATTGAATCCTTTATCCTTCAGCTCCTCCTCATTAGATTAATACAAAATTTTGATAGTTGGTGAACAGAGAGAATGTATCATTCCTGGTCTTCTGAGTTTAATCTTTTTATCACTTTTATTTTTCTTTTAGAGACAGGATTGCACCATGCTGTCCTAGCTGGCCTCAAACTCCTGGGCTCAACTAGCCTCAAGCAATCCTCCTGCCTCGACCTCCCTAGCAGCTGGGACAACAAGCGTGCACCATCATACCCGGCTTTCATATCACTCTTGATGAAAGCTTGGAGAAAACTGACTTGCTAACGCAGGAGTCCCCACGTGAAGTCATGGATCTATTTGCCATCAATTGGAGGCAGCTGCTGTATTTCCATTCCAGTTCTTTCTCCCTACTGCAATAGCCTTCTCCCCTATACTATACTGTCCAAGCAAACACACTGAGTTTTTGACAGAGAAAATTAACCATTAGAAAGGTGCTATTACTCCATGAGTCAAGTTTAGCGCATTTCAAATGGCAGTTTTTGTCTTGTTTTTGTGGTGTTTTGTCCAGCTTTTTTTTTTCTAAGCCTAAACTAGACAGATGTCTAACTTTTTTTTTTGAGACAGAGTCTCACTGTGTCACCCTCGGTAGAGTGCCGTGCTGTCACAGCTCACAGCAACCTCCAACTCTTGGGCTTAAGTGATTCTCTTGCCTCAGCCTCCCGAGTAGCTGGAGCTATAGGCGCCCGCCACAACGCCCGACTATTTTTTGGCTGCAGTTGTCATTGTTGTTTAGCAGGCCTGGGCCAGACTCAAACCCGTCAGCTTTGGTGTATGTGAGGCCAGCGCCTTACTCACTGAGCTATGGGTGCCAAGCCAGATGTTTAACTTTTGAACATAACTTCCAGATGCCAAGCAGCATACACCTTGCTGAATGACAGATGATTCAAGCTCAGGATACATTCCTTTCTCCTTGATACTATGTTTATAAACTCACAAATATTGTTACAATATTTCTATCATATATTAGAGAGCAATTTTCAGAGTGTAGTCTGTAGACTCCTTTCAGAGGAGTAGAAAGCCAGTTTCCGTGATAAGATGTGATTTGCCTTTTTGCTGGATTGCTATTTGCCCTGATTGCATAAAAGCAATGTCTAAAACTGCTGCTGCCTTGGTATAAATCAAACACCAAACCAGTAGTCACTGTATTCTTCACTATCACACACTTGCAGGAAAAGAAGAAAAAACAGATGGTGATGAGGCAAAAATGATTAAATTTCACTAAATCTTAACCCTGAGTATACTTTTTTAAATTATTCTGAGGGACTAATTAGGAAGTATGTATCAGGTATGTATCAAGTCCTTTCCACGTGAAGTGACTACAGCAGAAATAAAGCAGGTGCCTCCAGGTGATGGCAAACAGATTTATGACTTCATGTGGGGACTCTGATGAGTGACTAATTAGGAAGTAGGTATCTGGTGGCACCTATAGCTCAGTGGGTAGGGCGTCGGCCATATACACCAAAGCTGGCGGGTTCAAACCCCGCCTGGGCCAGTTAAAACAACGACAACTGCAACACAAAAATAGCCAGGTGTGTGGCGGGTGCCTGTAGTCCCAGCTACTTTGGGAGGCTGAGGCAAGAGAATCGCTTAAACCCAAGAGTTTGAGGTTGTTGTGAGCTGTGATGCCACAGCACTCCACCCAGGGCGACAGCTGTCTCCACCACCCCCCACCCAAAAGGAAATATGTATCAAGTCCTTTTCCACATACTGAAGCATGACTTAAAGAAAAGTTCTTGAGGAACTGACTTGTGAGCTGTTTTGTTCATGGGGCTCCAATTTTACTTGAAAATTAACTGAGAAAAACTTTGGTTCTAAGACGGAGGTATTTGACAGACAATGCTTCAAAAATAAATGATGTAGACTTCTCACTTGAAAGAACACAACTGACAGTATTTGTGATAAAAGTCAAGTTTTCAAGGGAGGTTTAGAATATTGAAAAACTTGTACCTGCCAGTGTGCACTTGATAGCTTCCAGGAGTTACAGATATCAGTGGTGATAGCACAAATTTGATTTCTCTGATATTCTATAAGGAAATATGGCAACATTTGGAAGATCTATGTATCTCAGTAAGTCAGTGTTTTCTGAGTGATAGAAATGAGTAAAGGGCAAGACAGATTAATGGATGTTAACATATCAGAGGACAAAATGTCCACTGATACAGTTTCAGATTTCACAGCACAACTAACCTTTAAGAAACTTCACTTGTTTTGATATAGTATCAAAATTATTTGAAAAAGCTTCTTGAATACTCCTCCTTTCTGCACCTACGTATATAGGTGGCTGTATTTTCTTCTTTATATAATTAAAACAACAGTGCAACATATTTAATGAAGAAGCAGATACAAAAATCCAATTGTCTTCTATTAGACCAGAAATTTAAGAGACTTGCAAAAATGTAAAACACCACTTTTCTTATAAAACTTTTTTGTATTGGAAAATATAATTATTCTTCATAAAAATATGCTATTTATGGGCTGGGCATGCTGGCTCATGCCTGTAGTCCCAGTGCTGTGGGAGGCCGAGGCGGGTGGATTGCCTGAGCTCAGAGGTTCAAAACCCATATGAGCAGCAGTCAGCCAGAGTAAGACCCTGTCTCTACTAACAACATCAAAAACAGCCAGCACCGCAGGAGAAAGAAGAAAATCAACAAAAAAGGAGTACTTCAAACAAACATGAACAAGCACAC
The DNA here is from genome assembly GCF_027406575.1 of Nycticebus coucang. Classification (NCBI taxonomy): domain Eukaryota; kingdom Metazoa; phylum Chordata; class Mammalia; order Primates; family Lorisidae; genus Nycticebus; species Nycticebus coucang. The sequence continues at coordinate 86,185,182 of NC_069783.1, forward strand.
TGAAATTAAAAAAAAAAAAAAATTAAAAAAAATATGCTATTTATGTTATCATGTAATCAATTTATCATTTCTTTAATGAATTAATAACAAAGTCTTTTAAAAATTTGTTTTGATTTTTAATCCCATCAGCATAGGTAGTTACAACCCATGGGGAGAAAAGCTCTTTGGAGTCTTCAGTAATTTTTAAGAGTATACAAGGGTCCTGAGACCAAACAGTCTGAGACCCACTGTAGTCTATGAACAGCTTGAATTTGTAAAGAGGAAGACAAACAAGATGGGGAAAGGGCTCCAGAACAGGCAGAATTGAGTACAGTCAAGCTAAGACTGGGTTTAGTCCCAGCTTTATCATACAGTTTGCCTGTAACTTTAAAGCAAATAACTTCTTTGAGCTTCAGTTTCCTCTTCTACAAAATGGTACCAACATATCAACTTGTGTCGATTGCTGTGTATAAGGAACACCAAGCAGGTATGTATTACAAGGGTGGGAACAATGATATTGTCATTAGTATATCTACATACTAAATGTGTACTCTCAAGAAATGGTCCCAAGAACTTGGGGCAGCAGCACAATCTAGTAAACTTACCATGTTATGGTTTAATGCTTTTAGATTTTCTACATTTTTTTTCTATAAAGTAGAATATTTAAATCTAGATGATGCTAACAGGTCTTAGGATTCTTCTCCTGTGTGGACAGTGGCTAGTTAGCTTTTTCCCGTTATGGATGTAAAGGGGCACAGTGAACTTTCTGAATATAGTGTAAGTCTGCATTTCAGAGCATTCTATCCCAAGAATCTAGGATTAGGGATGGGTGGAAGGGAGGACACCTAAAACAAGAGAGCCCTAATAAACCATAAAGCTCAGAAAATGGTAAGATGCTAGGTGTGGTGGCTCAGACCTATAACCCTAACACTCTGTGAGGCGCAGGAGTTTGAGACCAGCCTGAGCAAGTGTGAGACCCTGTCTCTACTAAAAATGGAAAAACTAGCCCAGCGTTCTGATGGGTGTCTATAGTCCCAGCTACTCAGGAAGCTGAGGCAAAAGGATAACTTGAGGCCAGGAGTTTGAAGCTGTGAGCTATGATGCCACAGAGTGACAGAGTGAGACTCTGTAAAAAGAAAGAAAAAAAAAGAGAAGGAAAAGAAACGAAATGGGTAAGGACTATGGACAGTAAGAAAGTTGAACTACTATTTGTGAGAAAATCAAGCATAACTACCTGTTTATAATTTAAATACATTCACTGTCACTCAAGTTATTATAATTATTTGCATTCTACTTTGCCATACCATGCAATTTATCTGTTTATGCTTGTGTATGTTTCAGTTTGCAAACTCACACATGTTTTGCACCACTACAACACACTGTATACGTGTATTACTTCAGATGCATGCAGCTTACAATCTTCTCATTTGCTAATCATCTTTTGTCTAGTTTCAAAATAAAGCAAAATATGCATACCCAAGCATAATCCAAGCAGAACACGAATACGTAAGTTTAGCTAGAGTAGTAACTCATTTGAACATTACACTCAATTTGAAACTTTTAATGTGATTTACAATCAAATCGCTATCTGCATTAATAATTCACAATACAACAGAAGTTCAATATTCTCAAAATATATTTTCAATATACTGTCTGACAAACAATAGGCACTCTGAAAGTCTAGTCAGGGCTTAGCACACGGCAAATGAAGAAAATTGGCAGTGCTATTTCCCTAAGTACTGGGCTGGGCCCACCAGAAAAGATTCAGGTTGGGTTTATTGGAGAGGAGAGGGAAATTGGTTATAAGTTGCTGAAAGCAGTTTTCCCACTAGAAAGTTCCATCACTCATAATCAGGTAATTCTCAAGCATCTCAGGTTAAATTTTGTCTTTTCCAAACTTAATGCTAGCGAGGAAGCTTTTTAAAGGAAAAGACAGACAATGAAAGGAAAAGATTACCTCCATTTCTACCCAGTCAAGGTAGGAAAGGTCCTCACCTTATTGATGAAAACACTAATGCTCTGTGGGGCTAAGTCACTTGTCCAAGTCTTGAAGTCATATGCCAGAGTGGTTTTGAAGCAAGGTCTATTTGCTTCTATTCTTTTTTTCCTCCTATCATTCTAGAGCTCAGAATTATTAAGTATACATTTTCTGCAAATAACCAAGTTTTGCCTAGAACTATACTCTAAAACAATTGCAGGTGATTAATGCTCACAATTAAAATGTACACTTGAAGGGAATGTAGGGAATAATAATTTACAGTACTTTGCAACATGCATTTCTAACTAGCAAAATTCAATGAAGTTTTAATTTATATTTATCTTCTTATTCCTAGGGACCTTGTGATAATAATAAGCAATGATGATCATTTATAACTCAGATAATATATATTAATATGGTAGATAATATATACTCAGCTACTCATTTATATGAGTAATTCATTTAATGCTCAAAACAATCCTAAGAAGTAGGCGCTATTTTCTATCTGATTTTATAGGAGGGGAACTGAGGAATGAAGTGATTCCTCTAAGAAGACACAGCCTGGGGCGGTGCCTGTGGCTCAGTCAGTAGGGCGCCGGCCCCATATACCGAGGGCAGCGGGTTCAAACCTGGCCCCGGCCAAACTGCAACCAAAAAATAGCCGGGCGTTGTGGCGGGCGCCTGTAGTCCCAGCTACTTGGGAGGCTGAGGCAAGAGAATCACTTAAGACCAGGAGTTGGAGGTTGCTGTGAGCTGTGTGAGGCCACGGCACTCTACCGAGGGCCATAAAGTGAGACTCTGTCTCTACAAAAAAAAAAAAAAAGAAGACACAGCCTGTAAGAGGCAGACAGACCTCAAAGCTAGGCAATTGGGCCCTGACCCTATTAATATGAGCAATTGCTTATTATAAGTAAGTTTTTTAGTTACTATTTAATAGAAAAGTCTTACCTCTGGTTTGCTAAGGCTAGATGAAACCAAGGAGCCGGATCCCACATCCAAATCCCATTGCTTTTTCCCATGATTTTCTGGATCCAAGGCAGCAATTCGTCCATCTAAAGTGCTGATAATTACTAATGACCTGTAAATTTGTAAAAAATAGGATAAAATTTAAAAGATATCTAAGATATTGGGCACTTATTCCATCCACCAACCCCTGCCCAGGTCTCTATTGATAGGAAGGAAGAGAGGGCCTACCCCTCCCCAACACTTATTCTCGCCACCACTATCTGTCTTTAGATCAGGACAATTTCAATATTCCCTTTATCTCTTTATGGTGCTTATGTGTGACCAGAGTTCTAGGTCACCCCCTGCTCCCCACTCTAATCCTTATAAGGAATCAACATCTTCTGCTCCTAGAATCCTCCTCTCCTGCCTTTCCCCACCTCCTGAAAGTGCTTCCCCCAAAACATAGCCTTCCTTGAATGTTCACTCATCTTGCTCTCATCAAAACCTGGCTTTTCCTGAGGCTATTACTTCCTGTAGAAAGAAAAGACATTTTTTTTTCTCCCATAACTTTTGCCCAGTAATAGGGCAGGTACACTCCTTGTATCTTGTTGCCATTTCCAGACCATTTTCTTCCTCTCCTCTCTGAAAATGCTCAGGATCAGACTGTTCCATCCATCACCCCATGCTGTCCACTGATCCATCCTGGAGAACTTTAGCTGCCAGTTTACTGTCACTGCCTAAATATGCAACACACTTCTGCCTTAGTTCTGTGGGGTTTCCTTACCTATCTTTCTTGTCTCAGCTACTCCAGTGCTCACACCCTCACTGTAACCCCCTGCCACAGACCCCTCTTTCCAGCTCGCTTCCTCTACTGCCTTGACTCCAACAAACTTCTGACCCCACCAGAATGGACAAACCACCGATTCTATAACCTTCACGACCATCACGCCCTCACTTCTCTTAAGCAATCAGTCCCTCATCTTAAGCACTATCTTGTGTACACCCTCAACTTCTTACTCCCTCTCTCACATGTCACACCCAACTGAGAGAACCCCAACCCTGCTTAAATCCAATTTTCTCCCTTTTCTTATCCTTGCATCTGTGCAGTTGAATGGAACTGAAGGAAAAACATAATCATGCTGATGGTCTCATTTAAATTCATGGCCATCAACCTCAAAAAGGCTATTAATGATGTTCAACAATCATGACACACATCCTTAGCCTATCTACCAGGTCCCTGAACTAGGTTAACTATTTCATTTCTGTGCAACAGGACTGGGTTAACTGTTTACTTCTCATCTCTCCTCAAACTTCTGATACCACCTTTCCTTAGTTCATGTATCTTAGTGACTGTGCTTCCTATTTCACTGAAGAAAAGAGACGTAATCAAAAGATTGTCCATTTATCAGCACCTGGACCCATGAATTCCACCTCCCCTCCTGTCAGTGCAGGTGAACTATCCACACTCCCATCCATCACCACCACCTCCACTTAAGAAATAGAGCTCTCCCTCCTGCGTATGTGCGAACTCATTCCTGCAATGTCTTCTCTCACTCTCACATCAATTTTCCCTCTCTACTGGAACCTTCCATCAGCATTTGCTATAGACTGAATGTGTTCCCCCCAAATTCATAGGGTGAAATCTAAGTATGATGGTATGTACATTAGGTGAGAGGTGATAAGGTCATGAAGGCAGGGACCTCACTTAGGATATTAGTGCCATTCTGAAAGCAGCCCTAGAGACTCCCTCACCCCTTGCATCACATAACAATAACCTAGAGTGTTCCTCTGGGAGTAACAGGTTTTCTCCAGATACCAAATCTGCTGGCACCTTGATCTTGGACTGCCCAACCTCCAGAACTGTAAGAAATAAATGCCTGTTGTCTATAAGCTACCGGGTCTATGGCATTTTGTTACAGCAGCATGCAAACCTGCTATTATTTTCCCATCTTAGAAACCAAATCAGATCAAACAAAATGAATCCCTCTCCCCACTCCAGCTTTCAATCTATTTCTTGCCTCTCTTTGCAACAAAACTCCTTGAAAAAGTTGTTACATACTGTCTCTAAATCCTCTTCTGAGCTATGATTTAACAATTAAAAAAAATTCATAAAAAAATTAAATAAAAAATAAAAATAAAAAAAATAAATAAATCCTCTTCTGTCCAATTATTTCTCATCAAGTTTTTGCCCCTACCTCACCCCTGACCTGGTTCTTGTCAGAGTCACCAATGACCTTCACGTTGATGAATCTCATGGTAAGATCTCAGTTCACATGACCATCCAGCAGCATCTGATCAGCTTCTTCTGCACTCCATGAATTCTTTGTGGCTTCTAGGACATCATACTCTCTTAATCCCCCCTGCCCCACCTTTTTGTTGCACTCAGTTCTATGCTATTCTTTCTCAGTTTTCCTGGTTCTTCCTTATTTTTCCTTTCTCTTAAAAGAGTCTCTACTTACACGTAATTTTTTTAGTGATCTCATCCAGTCTCACAGGTATTTAAATATCATCTATATGCTGACAACTCCCAAATTTATATCTCTGATTCCAGAGTTAGTTTAATTTCCCTAAACTCTAGACATACATGTCTAATCACCTACCAGATTTAGATTATCTAATAGGCTTCTCAAAATTCACATATCCTAGATTATTACCCTCAGACACACTTCCTCAGTTCTTCAAACATATCACACATGATTTTTTCCCTCAGGGCCTTTGTAGCTACTGTTCCTTCTGTTTGGAACATACACTCCCAGATACACAGCAGGCTCTCCGTAAGTATTTGTTGAATGAAAGGATGAGTTGTTTAGTTGTTCTGGGACTATGTAAATTCTAAGCATGTCTAGCTATGTTCCTGGTTAGGATAAGATACTTTATCTCTTCTATTTCACTTGACACACACTATGTAAAAATTCAAAGTAAAGTCACTAGCTGACCAAGACAAACTTTTCAAAGAACAATTTAGTAAATGAATAAATCAAATCATTAATTTAGTTTCCAAACTACACAATAATTCTAATTTTCAAGTTTTCTTTTTGAGACAGTCTCACACTGTTACCCTAGGCTAGAGTGCTGTGGCATCACAGATCACAGCAAACTCAAACTTCTGAGCTGAAGTGATTGATTCTCTTGCCTCAGCCTCCTGAGTAGCTAGGACTACAGGCGTGCACCACAAGGCCTGGACAGTTTTTCTATTTTTAGTAGAGACAGGTCTCCATCTTGCTCACTCTGGTCTTGAACTCCTGAACTCAAGCAATTCACCCACCTCAGCCTCCCAGAGTACTAGGATTAGAGGTGTGAGCCCCCGCACCTGGCTGTCATTTTCATTTTTTCAAAGGTAACTCTTATTTTGTGAAAATAAAGAGTTTGGCACCCTGCAAACTCAAGTAATTTCAGATAATGAATCAAATGAAAGGGTATCACTTTATTCTCCTCCCTACATGTTATCCTTCTGCTTTCTAAAGAAATCTACTGGAAGTTGGTGGAGAAGAATAATTTGAGTAAGAAAACTATTTTATAATAAATAAGTCTAATTAAGTTAGAGATCTAGGTTAAGGTAGAGATCAAGGGTTAAGAGCCAAGTTAACTCTTTCCTAGTCCCACTGTAGAAATGTCTTATTTTTCTGTTCGGTAATCATTAACCACAAATAAATAGTCGAATGAAAAATCTCTAATTGAAAAAAAAAAAATCTCTAATTGAAACAAAAATTAGTGTAAGCAGTACTAACCCATAAAAAATTAAGAAGGCCACAAAACACTTCAGATATTATTTTTTAAAAATTAAGAAAAAACATTTATTTATTTCCCTAGATAGTCTTTACAATGACCAAAAAAACCTATGCTTTTCCTAAATACACTGCTACTTGGGTGCTAGAGGTATATCCAAAGAAGAATAACAAAATTCTAGCTCACATCTTCAAAACAAAGAAAAATTCCATAAAATATGCATGTTATATCATAATATATATAAGAACATGTTTTAACAAGCAATTTGGGGTTTAATATTTAGCTATTCGTCCACTGAAAACCTACCTTGGGTTTCACTGAATCAAACAACCTTTCTGGTCAATTTATTCTGCTTTTTAAAATAAACAAGACATTTTAATTAACTATGTTTAGGGAGTATGTGCAAATTTGAGCGTCATTTTAAAATACAAATGTGGGCAGGAACAATGAAGTACATCACTCTCTCAACTGGTATTGATGCTTAATGTAATCTGGTTCTCAGATTTGAGTAGGGTACTCTTAATTATTGTAACCTCTATCAATATGAATAATAGCATAAGCTATCCCCTGATAAGCTCTAAAAAAAAAAAAAAAAATCCTTCATCCTCTCTTGCGTTACAACCCAGCCATAGCATTCACTATGGACTCCTTCCCATAAGCATGTCTCTGGAAGGTAGCTACCCCTTCTGCTGTGGCTGGAGTCGGGCAGGATTCAGGATTACTATGACAATAAAGATGTGCTGCTGTACCTGGTCACAGCCTAAGTGAGATGCTGACTGGCATAATACAGATTGAGAAAAAATACCAAGGAGACAGAAACTGCAGAAAAACAAAGCCCACGCTGAATTCAGGGATAATCAGAGGCCAGGCATAAGATACGGCATTTAGAACAAACATAGATCAAAAGTAGATCCCCCCTACCAGATAGGAAGACTATAAGGTCACTTATCTTCCCTAAGATCCACTTGTCCTATGTGTATTTTGAGGTTTACATAAACAAAATGAAAGATCCTTAACTTAATCAAAAATTGAAGGAACTACAGAGGTAGCATTTCCAGGGGAAAGAATTGGAGCCTTAAAGTCAGACCTGGGTGCATGTTCCAATGGCTCTGTTCTTATTCTCAAGACTTCATTCCATGTGTTTTATCAAAAGTAAAATGTGGCTATTTTACCTACCTCAAATTTGCCTGATCATAAAAATAATCTGGAGTGCTTGTTAAAAACCATTAAACAGTCACAGGTCCCACCCCAAGAGGAATTTTGGAAGAATATATCTTAGCAAGTATCCCAGGCAAGTCTTGCAATAAGGTCAATTGTACCTACAGTGACTTACCTCAGAGGGCCATTTCCAAAGAGAAAAAATAATAATCTATGACCTGGATGAATAATCTATAACATATTGAACAACTTCATCAGTAAGTGCTTTTGAAACCTCTATTGCTCACTTATAGTTTGTTTTGGCTTTACAAAAGCATTTATTTGAATAATTCTTTTTTTTTTATTAAATCATCACTGTGTACATTGATATAATCATGGGGCATCATTCACTATCTTCACAGACCATTTACCAAGTTTCACATATACCCTTTATTTGAATAATTCTTTAGCAAGCACTGTTCTCTCACCTACAGTTCAACTCTTTGAAGATATTTTTAAATATCTTCAAATATTTAAAATATCGCGTCTCACTCTGTCACCCAGAATGGAGTGCAGTGGCATGATCATAGCTTTCTGTTGCCTAAAACTCTGGGTTCAAGGGCTCCTCCTCCCTCAGCTTCCTAAGGAGCTGGGTCTACAGGCATGTGCTACCATGCTCAAAAATTTATTTTTTATTTATTTATTTATTTATTTTTATTAAATCATAGCCGTGTACATTGATATATTCGTGGATTTTTATTTTTTTTAGAGTCAGGGTCTTGCTTTGGTTGCCCAGGATGGTCTCAAACTTCTGGCCTTAAGCAATCCTCCTATGTGGGTCTCCAAAACTGTTTATACGCATGAGTCACTGCAACCAGCCTTAAAGCTACCTTCAAGAAAGGTTTCCAGGCTCAACGCCTGTGGCTTAAACAGCTAAGGCGCCAGCCACATACACCCCAGCTGGTAGGTTTGAATCCAGCCCAGGCCCGCCAAACGATAATGACGGCTGCAACCAAAAAAATAGCTGGGCATTGTGGCAGGCACCTGTAGTCCCAGCTAATTGGGAGGTAGAGGCAGGAGAATCGCTTGAGCCCAGGAGTTCAAGGTTGCTGTGATTTGTGATGCCATGGCACTCTACCCAGGGCGACAGCTTGAGGCTCTGTCTCGAAAAAAAAAAAAAAAGAAAGGTTTCCAATGGCCTCCTAAGAGCCAGATCCATTTCCCTCATCAGATTTGTCCTCACAGAAGCCATTGCTACAGCCAGCTCCTCATTCTGGACCTTCTTCTTCCGTGGTTTCTCACCAATCATTCTGACAACTCTCAGTCTCTCCAGAACAGGCACTTTTCCCTTTTTGTACTGACTATTCTATCTAGATGGTCAGTACCCACAGCTGCTTCTCGCTATATATGTAGTACAGTACAACAGCCTCCAAACCTATAGAGAATTTATAGGGCACCATGTCTCTCTGTACATTAATTCTGCATCTTCAACAAGATCTACCTATTATCACCATTGCACACTCAGAAAACTTAACTTCTCTCCCACATCTCACTTCTTTCTTTCTTAACCACATAGCCATCCATCCACTCCCTGAACATTTGAATCAGACATCAACTCTATCTGCTCCCTCACCCTCTACAGTCATGTACTCTTGATTCTATTTCTGAAGCTTCTGCTAAATCTTTGTCATTACCCTTGCCTTTACCCTAAAACAGATTCCCATTTCTCATCAAAACTTAAAAGACTTTCAGACATATTTTCCTGCCTGAAGTCTCTTTCCCTTTACACTCTTTCAAAAGTTTTATTTCCATAACAAAAACATGATAAACTTTCAAGGCTTTCTGTGTCCACTGAAGAAAGGCCAAGCTACTTGGTATGGCACACAAAGCCTTTCAGCATCTGTCTTGAATGTACTTTCCTAATTTCATTTTTTGCCTTTTCTTTTTTTTTTTTTTTTTATTGAGACAGAGTCTTGGTTTGCTGTCCTCAGTAGAGTGCTGTGACATCACAGCTCACAGCAACCTCCAACTCTTTGGCTCAAGAGATTCTCTTGCCTCAGCCTCCCAAGTAGCTGGGACTACAGGCACCTGCCACAACGCCCAGCTATTTCTTTGTTTTAGCAGGCCTGGGCTGGGTTCGAACCCACCAGCCCTGGTGCATGTGGCTGGCGCCCTACCCACTGAAGTACGGGTGCTGCTCAATTTTTGCCTTTTCTGCCAACCCTATTCCCTCTTGCCTCACCTCCCAACCCCACAGCCACACACACACACACACACACTCTGGACATTTCTAACCTTTTCAAAAAAGTTCCCTGTTTATTTATAGTTTTCCCACATCTTAAATTATTTCATTTGCCAAATGAACATTGTATACAATTAATTCCCTCATTTTTAGAAGTAATCCCTAAGAACCAATAAAAATATTCAAGATTCCTGGGAAAAAATAATTATAATTACCATATAAGGTTTGATATAATTCTATTTCAAAACAAAGAAACTTGACTTTTTAATTAATTCTTATTTAATGTCCAATTTCCATTAGGTTATTTTAAATACTGACAGCAGTGATTCTCCACCTTCCTAATGCCTCTTAATGCCGCGACTCTTTAATACAGTTCCTCGCATTGTGGTGACCCTCAACCATAAAATTATTTTCATTGCTACTTCATAGCTGTAATTTTGCCACTGTTATGAATCATAATGTAAATATCTGATATGCAGGATGTATTTTCATTGTTACAAAGGGGTCGCGACCCACAGGTTGAGAACCTCTGACTGACAGTCTCACAGAGCCCCATTTTTATCTTTGCAGATCCAAAGCATCCAGGAACTCTAGCTCTGTGCTCATTGTACACACTTCCCCCTCTGGGTTCCTGTTCACAGGACTTGCTAATTTGACACTTTTATTCTCTTCACTCACACAGAGCTTTTATGTCAATTATTATCCATTCTAGGAGAGTTCATTCATTAACACAATTGTCTCCAAGCTCAGGCTTGGAGCTTCCCAAGAAAAAGACTTTTATATTCTGTCAGGATCTAACAGTCCCTAGCCTGTAACAAAATACAACAAATGTTTGTTGAATGAATAAACCCTAGCAGGGCAAACATATTATCCACACAAAACAAAAAGAGGCTGTGAAAGGCATAAAAAAATGTGACTTGCCTACGGTCATGCATCAAATAAATTTTGAACAGGAGCAGTGATTCAGGTTTTCTAACTATTATTCTGTTAACTGTGGGGTGCGTACATGGCAACTACTGTATTACTATAATGGGCAACTTTTTATTCCTCCCAGAAATCTCAAGATGTCATTTATCCTGTAACTACTGATTATGACCTCAAGTTAGCAGAAATGACTTTATGCCAGATAAATATTCAATTAAAAAAGGGTTTGCAGGAACATATTCTTCTTAGTAAAGTATCTCAAGAATGGGGAAAAAAGTATCCAATGTACTCAATACTACTATGAAATCAATATATAATCACCTACACACTCATGAATGGCAAAACATAACTATAGTCCAGAAAGTAGAAGGGAAGAAGAAAGAGAGGGAAGGGGAGGGGGGATATGGGAGGAGGGAGGGGATTCAGGGGGGTGGGGACCTCACCTAAGGTGCATGATGCAAGGGTACATTTTAAAACTATTAAGAAATAAGGGCGGCACCTGTGGCTCAGTGAGTGGGGCGCCGGCCCCATATACCGAGGATGGCAGGTTCGAACCTGGCCCCGGCCAAACTGTAACAACCAAAAAAAAATATCCAGGTGTTGTGGCAGGCGCTTGTAGTCCCAGCTACTCGGGAGGCTGAGGCAAGAGAATCGCCTAAGCCCAGGAGTTGAAGGTTGCTGTGAGCTGTGTGATGCCACAGCACTCTAAAGTGAGACTCTGTCTCTACCAAAAAAAAAAGTTGAGTATAATTGTGATGGATGTGTTACTAAGTTCAATGTAAGCATTTCACATTGTTTATTAAAGCAGTACCCTGAACCCCATAAATGCATCAAGGTACAAAGTTATGATTTAATAAAAAACAATTAAAAAATAAAAAAGGGTTTGCTCTGACTTAAGTTATCAGGAACACCTACCTATTTACTTTTAGGTTTATCATGATCTGGTAAATATATGCTAAATTCCTTCATACAGTAATTTTAAGGGAGCCTTATCTTCTGTGGAAAAGTGCCATGTGCAGGAAAAGAAGCAGATGACAAGAGAACATGGCACAGACTGAATAGCTACAACATTAATAACTGCCTATTTTAAAATTTCACATTTCCTTTCTTGTGGTGAAAAAATATTCACAAAGCTAAAAATGTGATTTGTCTGAATGTGGGTTTTGTGTGTGTGTGTACGTGCACATGCACGCGCGTGCGTAGCCAAGAATCCTCCACCCAAACATATGTTCTCACTAAAGGAAATACGTGTTCTTGTTTAGAAACAAACTAGTACCAATGGGACTTCACTTCCTAGTCCTTACCAACTAAGTAAATCTCCAAGTCAAACTTTATTTAATTTCACAAGACCAGTCATGCCCCAAATCAAAACAAATATTGTCCAGAATTACTTGACGTATTAGTTAGACCTTAACGAAATACAATCTAAGTTTTCAATGTTACGTGTAACATCAAAGTCACAGATAACCTTTCCTTGTTAGAGTCAAACGTTTTCGGAAGCACTTTGTCTACTTTATCCTATTAAATATTTTTAATCAAAATGGTCATTTACAAATAGAATGGGATCTAAAAAGCACGCACATTTAATCTCCTTTCCTACATTTACCTCTGTACCAAGTTCTTCTCTCTGAATTTTAAAACAATTTGTAATAAAAATGTATAAACAGGGCGGCGCCTGTGGCTCAGTTGGTAAGGTGCTGGCCCCATATACCGAGGGTGGCGGGTTCAAACCCGGCCCCGGCCAAACTGCAACCAAAAAATAGCCAGGTGTTGTGGCAGGCGCCAGTAGTCCCAGCTGCTCTGGAGGCTGAGGCAGGAGAATCTCTTAAGCCCAAGAGTTGGAGGTTGCTGTGAGCTGTGTGAGGCCACGGCACTCTGCGAGGGCCATAAAGTGAGACTCTGTCTCTACAAAAAAAAAAAAAAATGTATAAACAACTCCTTACTTACAAAAAAGGAGGAAAGCAAATGGCGTTCTCAGACAATATATAGAGACTGAAAAGCCACAATGAAGTCAGAGCTCACAGCAACTGATGAGGACAAGTCCCCTCTGCAAAATACCTAGGAACAGAGAGCTGAGCTCCAATAAAAAGCAGAGTCTCCTGTTCCTGTCACACATCCTGCCCAGAGCCCAGGCGTCAATACAGCTAAAGACAATTGTAAATAAGAAGGATGGTTCATTTGTCACTCAAAGTATATTTACTCTGGCTTATGAATTGTCTTGGAAGTTCTGTGTAAATTCTTCATTAAATGTGAAGTTTTCAGTTAACTTTAAGAGTGGGGTTGGAAGAGTGAGTAATAATGGAATTAGATAACAGAGCTCTCCTTATCAACATAGTATTCTGAGATGCTACTATTCAAGGGTCCTAGTAGTTAAAAAATAATAATAAACCATAACTATGAATTTGAAATCTGAGGAAGACCAGATTTCTGTACTGTTGGTGGACATCAGATCACTTTGTGAAATAACAAGAAAGAGAAAGGGGAATTAAATCATCTTACATTTGCTTAATATTTCCACATTATTCAATTTAATTCAGTTTACAGATGAACAAATAAAAGAAGCACTGGAGATTAATGTCAAATTGAGTAATATTTTTCTGAGAAAGGAATTAGAGGCAGAGGAAAAAAGGATAAATACTTTGTTAATTAGGGTGATAGTTAATATAAGACTAGTTCTTCACGGCTTCCAAGATTGTGAGAATATCCTCTCAACCTATTAAAAGAATCCCAAATAATACTCTGCAATTAGCTATTTGTGTTGGAGTCAGAAAACTGGTAACTTATAAATTACACCAATGTCCATAAAACCTAACAGTGAGGTGAAATGGAGGCTTTCTTTCCAACTTTCTATAGTGACCAGCCCATTTATATTTCAACTAAATATAATGTTTAACAGAAGAAATATGGACAAGAAGACTGCTACCAGAAAAAGTTTATTTTAGCCTCTTTTTAAAGAAAAATAGTTTATTTACTCATTCATGTGGTTGAAATGCAGAGTATGCATTTAGAATGAAATGAATACCAATAAAAAGCTGAACATTCTCTCAAGAGAAACAAAATAATGAACCAGCAAGTCTTCTATTGCTCCTTGAGCATCAAAGACAATATGCAAAAATAAAGATCACAATTCCCCACCTCTCTCTTTTTCAAAGTTTCGCAAATGCCATAGTTCTTCACAGCTATTTGTCATAAGCGCTTGGTTAATTAAAATCTGTTCCTCTAATCTTCTTTCTTGAAATATATCACTGGTCTATTATTATGAGAATGATATTCTCTGGGTTTTGACATTTTTTAAAGAACACATAGAAAAACCTTTTATATGCTTTGCATATGAATCTGTTCACATCAATACATCACGTCACTATTATCTTACCCAATGTTTCTCAAACATTCTACGCTATTTTGCGTTCACACTACCAGGCTGACACCAAAACAGGGCCTTACCTTTTCCTAGCCAGTTCCCTTACTCTCTTTCAGGCAAAAATCCCATTTCCAAAACTCTGGTTTCTAAGAAAGAAGTGATCCTACTGCTTTCTAAGTAGATCCTCTCCAACTACCTTCCTCACCTTGCTTATTCCTTATTTTCAACATGTCTACACAGGCTCCTTTCTCTCATATAAACAAGTTCAGAAGTTCCTTTCCTAAAAATTACTTCCCACCAGTGAGGAAAGCAAAAAGAGATGAATCTTTAACCTCTGGCTGTGTTATTGTCTCTGCTGCTTTACTTAAAACTGAGATCACCAGATCTTTGATTCTTCCCAGTCCTCACCTTATCCCTTCAAACTAGTCAGCTGTATTTCTATCTCCTTTTCCACTCAACTTCCTCCCTAAAATACAAGGGATTTCCTGAGGTTTTCTCATGAGCCTTTCTCAACAACTTCAACTATTTGACCTGCCCTCTCTCCTGCTTCATGTTAACTCATTCCTACCTGGCCACCAAATGTCTCCCTCTGGATGGCCTGTCTGCACCTCTAAGTCACCATGCTCAGCACCAAACCCTTTATCTTTTCTTCCCTGCTCCCCTAAATCTCTCAATCTTCCTGTATGTGTGCTCATCTTTTGGCTACCATGTTAATCTTTGGACAGGATACTAAGGGTAGAAAAACGAATTCATTTGCCAGGAACCATGATTTTGCCTCTAATACCTCTCAACTCTGTCCCTTTTGTTCTATACCACTTAGCACTCAACCTCTCGTCTGAGCTATTAACTCTCCTTTTTGTATTCTCAACTCAAATTTTCAGTACACACATTGTTGGTATAGAAATACTCCTTAAGCAACATTGATCAAGCCTGGCATTCAGAATATTTTACCCAACAAATCTCAAACTTTAATGTGCATGTATGTGAATCACACAGCAGTCTTGTTAAGTTCAGATACTTATTCAATGGGTCTGTGATGGTACCTGATTCTGGATTTTTAACACGCTCTCAGGTGATGATGATACTACTAAAGTAAGGCTGTATCCAAACACAGTATGACCCTATCCTATTTTTCTAGCCTCGTCTTCTATTTCTCCCTGCCCAGCATACGTATGTGCATGTCTATATCTCTCACACACAGGCCTCACACGCAAATACACATCACACACAGATTTATACAGAGGCAACATGTTTTCTCACCATCATCTCCAGCCTCTGTGCCTCTTGCTGTTTCTTCCAGTACAGTGTCTATCCATCACAATTCTACTCATTTTTCAGGAACCAACATATTCTACCATAGCCTTTTCTTACCTTCTCACCTACCTCACCCCCATACCCCACCTGGTGAACACTGCAAAAACCTTAGGACACCCACGAAACTTAATTTGCACTGCTTCGGCTCTGTACTGCCATTATTCAGCTCCTCATTTCATCTTTACTGCTAGAACCCTGCTCCTCCTGGAGGGCAGGGACCATCTGTCTAACCTCCATCACCCCAGGGCACCTTGGGCCACAATCACTGGTAAGTACTTGCTGAACTGGATTTGAATTCTAAGAAAAATAAAACATCTTACTCTAGTTTATGTAATTCCCTTAGTACTTAGTACTTTAGAAGTTTCTTCAAGATAAATATTGAGGACAGTAGATTCTTTAACAAACCTAAGAAAATTCTACTTTATATCTGTTACTTTAAAAAAACTGTTTTGCATATAACCTCGAATGCTACCTAGAGAATTTCAGTACTTACCCTATTTATAGTAGCCTCCAGGTATATAGATCAAAATTATTGGCTAGGCACCCACAGATCAGTGGTTAGGGTGCCGGCCACATACACCAGGGGTGATGGGTTCAAACCCGGCCCAGGCCTACTAAACAACAATGACAACTATAACAAAAAAATAGCCAGGTGTTGTGACAGGCACTTGTAGTCCCAGCTACTTGGGAGGCTGAGGCAAGAGAATCACTTAAGCCCAAGAATATGAGGTTGCTGTGAGCTGTGACGCCATGCCACTCTACCCAGGGTGACACAGTGAGACTCTGCCTCAAAAAAAAAAATTCTGATACTTAATTGAAAATTACATCTAACTTGTTATAATCTAGTAAGTACTATATTGTCAGCATAAAATCCAGACTCTATCCCTCCCTGGTTTAATTTACCTAATGCTCTTTTTATCATTCCATTTATTAAATGGAACATTGCTTTCTCCCCGGGTGTGCTAAGATTGGCTGTCTGTAAAACACTTTACCAATAATAAGCCTTATATTTGTGTCTAGACTTCGAAAAATGCTTTAAAACAAGCACCTTGAAATAATTTTAAGAAGACTAAGAAACTCAACCAAGATAACCCCATATTATATGTTTATACAGTAAACCCTTTATTCAAGAACCTAAGCAATATTCAAGAACCTACTCACAATTCTTAGGTTCAAGAACATAGTCGGCTGTATTTCTATCACCTTTTCTGTCTCAACTTCCTCCCTTAAATACAAGCCATTTCCTGAGGTTTTCAATGTTCAAGAACTTAACTTCAGCTCTTAAACTTCAGTGTGTTCACTGACCCGTCAGGATTAAGTTTTTGTTAAACATGCAGATTCCAGGTTCTTACCCAGAGAAACTCTGATTCAGTAAAATCAGAACCTAGGCGGAACCTAGAAAACTGTAGATTTAACCAGCATCCCTTAGGTGATTATTCTGATGCAGCTGTTATGTAGATCTCAAAACAGAAATAATGATCTCAATCTTGTCCCGCGCTACAGTTGTGTTTGAAGGAAGACGCAGACATCTCTTTCGAAAGCCCTGTCTCAAAAAAACTGTCACACCAGCACAGACATAGGGTATGGAAAAAAGGGAGTAAAGGTTTTTGTAGGATGAATAAAGCCCGAAAACAATGAAAGAGGGAAAATGCCATTTCTTTGCAAATCAGCTGCTCTATTCTTCTAGCATCTCTTCATATTAGCAAGGATGCTGCCACCGTCCGCGAGCCCGGACTAGGCCCTCAAGAGCTGAACTCAGTGCCGTCGGTGGCCAGGGGTGGAAGGGCGTCGCGGCCCGCTCTCGCCCCCTTATCGCCAGTGGTCCTCCGCCCAGGGAAGACGCCCGCCCCTTGGTCCCGGGTCTCCGCCCCCCGACCCTCGGATCCTCCAAGAGCTCGAATGTAAAATAAGTTGCATCCCAGGCTCTGCAGCCCCTCACCTACTGCGCGGCCGCAGCTCGGCCTTGTCGTTCGGTTCTGTCCCCCACCGGTCCTGCTCGCCCGTGGCCGCCGGCAGTGCCTCAGCGTCCTCCACCGTCACCTCGGCCGCAACCACGGCCCCTGCCGCCGGTACCCGCGCCGCAGAAGTGGGAGCAGCCGCTGCCCCCAAACCAAACGCCGCCTCCGCCATCGGCGCTGAAGGGTCGCGGGCACGCCCCGCGGCCACCGTCTCGGCGGCGAGCTCCAGCAGCAGCCACAGCAGCAGCGCCCGCGCTAGCAAACCCCGGCGGATGGCGCGCTCCATCAGCGGCCCGCCCCACGCGCGACCATGGAGGCGCAGCCACCGGCGCCCGCCTCTCCCGCCGCTCGGGGCCCCCACCAGGGCAAGGACACGCTAGGGACCCTGCGGCCACACGACGACCTGGACAGCCAGCAGAGTTCCAGGGGCCACGTCTCAGCCCTGCCTCCGCCACCGCCACCTGAGTGACGGCCTCCCTCGGACATCGCCCATTGAGCAAACTTTCCGCGCGTCCGCTTTCCAATTGGCTGTGGTCTCTGCCACTCCGTCGCTCCAGGCTGGCCTTGCTGGGGAAGGCGGGCTTTCTCCGCTTGTCAACATCACGCCTACCAATTAAATCGTATTTTCGTGTTTCGAAGTCCGTCCCTCTTCCGGAAGCAGTTACCAGTGGGAAATCACTCTTCCCTACAGTCTTCTTACCCAATTGGTGGGAACAGATTGGCTGTGGCGGTGGTTGGACTCGTTCCCCAAATCGAGGCGCTGGCGAAGACTTGAAGATCATTGGCGAAAGCAAATGCCTCTCAAAGGTCTGAGCTAGCTGCTTCTTGATTGGTTGGAAGCGGTACTTAATACGTGGCCGATTCTGACTGTGAAGAGAGTCCCTAGTGAAAGGAAGAGTGGGCGGCAAGTCCCTGGTGGCTGGGAGGCGGCAGATCTTAAAGGAGCTGCCACTGTGGCTCTTCTAAAGCCTGGTCTGTTTGGAAGGGCAAAGCGAAGCAGGAAAAATAAGTGACTACACAAGTCCTGTGGTCCCCAGAAGTAGAAGCGGTGAGGTGGGTTAAGGAGATGATGCTATTTGTGGTGGCGACGGTACTGAGAAGTACAGTTTGGTAGAGATGGCGGTGACCTGCAGATAATCTAATCTACGCGACACTCCTACCTCCTTATAAACGGGAAGGAACCAAGCCCCCGTGCATTGACGTATTTTGCCTATGGTCACAGAATCATAACTTTAATTCATGCCTTCTGGCTCTGATCTGTCATGCTTTGTATATCACCAAGGTGCTCTCCCAAAGAGACTGATAAAACTGCAAAAGGCCAAAGTGAAGAAGATTTGACTGCTCAGTTAAGACATTTGAACTTTTAATACAGCAATTAAGAACACCTTGAAGATTTTTGGAGAGATTAAGTTAAACGATAAGAAGATGCCTCCATCAGCAGTGTATTCAGGACAGAGTCAAAGATGAGAAGAGGTGGCTAATTACCCTATCAAAACTGGGTGAAGATTTTTTAAAGTTTTGGCAATTTGTGTGCATATATAGATTATCCTCCAACTTCATACAAACATGCCCCTATCTCTCTCCAACCAAAACTAAACCAAACTAAAAAACTCACTTCCCCTTAGAGCTTCTACCACTTTTCTTTGCTCTTCTGTACAGTGAAACTCAACAGTACTCAAAACTCCTGTCTGCGATTCATCTTCTCCATTCTCAAGCAAGTACAGTCAAGCATTCATACCCTGAAAACTCTTGCTGAGGTCGCTGATGCTGAATTCAAAGGACAGTTCCTTAATTTTATCAGCTGTATTTGATCCAATAATTCAAGGCTGTCCTGTGTGAAATGCTTTTCACTGGTTTTTCTACTTACCCATAATGCAAGTTATTAATCCTCAAATGGTTCCCCAGTTCACTCAAGATAAAAGCCAAAGTCCTTACAATAGACTACAAGGTGTCACAGCATCTGGCTCCCATGGCTTTTCTGATTTCATTTCCCACTGTGTTCTGTGCTCATTCCATCCTGGCCACACCTGCCTCCTTGCTGTGTTAAAGCTGGCCAACCCAAGTCTCACCTTGGTGGGTTTCATTTGCTCTTTCCCCTGCTGAGGCAATTCTTCCCAGGTAGATTAGTTTGCTAGGGCTGCCATAGCAAATACCGCAGACTGGGTAGTTTAAACAACAGGAGTTTACTTTCTCACAGTTCTGGAGGCTGGAAGTCCAAATTCAAGGTGTGGGCAGGGTTAAATTATTTTTTTTTAATTTCAAATTAATAGGAGGCTGCAGATTTTTTGGTTACATTGTTGTCACTTCCAAGACTAAGTTTAAGCTGGAGAAGAGCCCTTCCCCCAGGGGGTTTGCTGAACACCCTCACACTGGATACCTTAGATTCCCTCCAATTGATCTCCCCCCACCCCTCTCCTTCCTTTCCCCTGCCCTTGCTAGACTATATTTGTGTTTTATTGTTTATGTGAGTGTATAATTCTTCGTATGTTGGTTTCATATTAGTATCCAATTGTTTTTTTTTTTCCATTCTTTAATACTTTACTGAGAAGAATGTGTTTCAACTCCATCCAGGTAAACATAAAAGATGTATTTATGTAAACATGAAAGACATTTCTTATGGCTGAATAGTATTCCATGGTATATGTGTGCTACAGTTTGTTAATCCAATCATGGGTTGATGGGCATTTGGGTTGCTTCCAAGATTTAGGAATTATGAACTGAGCTGTAATAAACATTCTGTGCAAATGTCTTTGTGGTAAAATGATTTTTGTTCTTTTGTGTAAATACCTAGTAATGGAATTGTGGGATCAAATGGAAGGTCGACTTTTAGTGTTTTAAGAATTCTCCCTACTTCTGACAGCTCCTGGATAGCCCTTCCCCTCACACACGCTCACACCCGGTTGGCGTTGGCAGCGGCAGCAGCTGGGGACTCCGACTCTTGGGATGGGGATGCATTCTCCGTGGAAGATCTGGTGCGGAAAGTCCCGGGAGGCGGCACCACCGGCGGGGATGTCTGGGAAGGCGAAGGCGAGGACGAGGAGTCAAGGATAACTGGGATGATGATGATGATGATGATGAAAAAAAAGAGGAAGCAGAAGTAAAACCAGAAGTAAAAATTTCGGAAAAGAAAAAAAACAGCAGGGAAGATAAAAGAGAAAGAACGGCAAGAGAAGAAATTAAAAAGAGGTTAGAAGAACCTGAACAACCTAAAGTGCTAACAATTAGCAGATAAACTGCGGTTAAAGAAATTGCAGGAAGAGTCAGACCTTGAATTAGCAAAGGAAACTTTCGGTGTTAATAGTGCAGTTTTTGGAATAGATGCTATCTTCAAGAGATGACTTCACAGAATTTGGAAGGTTACTAAAAGATAAAATTACACAATATGAAAAGTCACTATATTATGCCAGTTTTTTGGAAGTCTTACTTCGAGATGTGTGTATTTCATTGGGAATTGATGACTTGAAAAAGATTACCAATGCATTGACTGTGCTTTGCAGTGAAAAACAGAAGCAAGAAAAGCAAAACAAAGCCAAAAAGAAGAAAGGTGTGGTTCCTGGAGGGGGATTAAAGGCCACCATGAAAGAGATCTGGCAGATTATGGTGGTTATGATGGAGGACATTACAAGACTATGAAGACTTCATGTGACATTTTATCTTCTCCTGGTGTCTTCTTTATGTTGCCCACAATCCCTTCAACATGTAGCACAATTTCCTTTCCTTTCAGTTCTGCCAAATGCTACAATCAGAAGTGCAGTATCTTTTGTGCCAGTTATTTTGTGATGATTAACCCTTTGACACTTAGGTGCTAATGTGCAAATGAGAGAACTTGGATCTTGCTGCCAAGGGGTTAAAATTGGGAACCTCAGTCGCTACTAAATCATAGTTCAAAACAAAACAAATTAAATAATGTTGTCATTGTTGCTATCTGATTCCATAGCAGCAGTCACTAAATTGGAAAGAAAAGTTTGTGACATCATAAAAAAATTGTGTAGTATTTACCAGCACCATTCAGTAATACAGCCTTAACCATACCTCCTTGAACTACTTCATAACTTGTCAAGAAAAGCAGTTTGCAGCAAGGGCATGTGGTCTGCACCTAGTAGTAAAATTGCTTTGTCTTAAAATTGAGGATGAGGATATTAAAAATACATTGTGAAGAAGAGTGAAGATACTGCAGCTGAAAAGCACTAGTTTGATAAAAATTAAATGACCAAAACCCTCCAACTTTGAAGCTGAAGAAGGTTAAACCTCTCCATTATTGCATTATAAGTTGTGGAATCTCTTGAGTGCATAGACTGTCTGGTTTTTATTTATCAGACCATTTCTACCGATGGAGTACTTCGGGAGGGGGAGAGAAACAAATCTCCTTTCTTCTAAGAGGCTGCAATGGAACAACTTTAACAGGGTTTTGGCATTTCCTTTTAAAACATGCTCAGCAAACTGCACCAGTTAACTACAGTTTGGTAAATTATTATGTTAACAATTATGACATCCGCAGTGTTTTATAAAGCAACTAATTTAATAAAATCACTACTGTGAGGACTTAAAAAAAAAAGAATTCTCCCTACTTCTTATCTCTAAATACAGTTATATTCCGAGATACGGAAGGCAGAGGCTAAAACACATAAATTTTAGGAGGACATAATTAAGCACATAGTATCCAGATAACCACAGATTTTAGTCGAGGCTTTATTACCTTCCCAATGAAGTCCCTCCTGACAACTTTATTTAAAACTCAAACCCCCACCACTCCCTTCCTATACTCTTCTCCTGCTTTATTGCTCTATTAATCCTTAAATGTTATAATTTACATATTTATTTTGTTTATTGTCTGCCTCCCTACATTTGTATATAAGTTTTGAAAGGATTTGCTCATTAATATATCCTAAAAGCCTAATAAATACTTGTTGAATGAATGAATTCCTGAGGACAGAAGGAAAGACACAGTAGAAGGTAAGAGGTCATAGTTTCTGTAGGCTGAGGGGGATGATTAAGAAAGCAAGATCCCAGAGTTTCTGTAGGAAGGGGAACAGAAAGTTAACATGAGATGAAAAATGACTTTTGACTACCTGTGATGGCCCATTTGAAGCTAATGTACATATTAGTGAACTTAGTCTTCATGGTTTTCTAACTTCTTCAAAATATGACCATTGCATGAACAAGACTATTAATCTAAGCTAATGAATGAGGAATCTGTTTGCCACTGGTAAATAGTTTTGTTCATTCATTTATTCATTTGACATTCAGGGAGTACCACATAGCCACATGCAAGTAATGGGACTAAAGATGTGAGTATAACAGACGTGGTCCTTGCCCTTCTGAAGCTTAGTATCTCTGTAGTTAGGGAGACAGACATTAATAATCACACATACATAATTAGAACTAAGATACACTCTATGATAAAAACCCGCATAGGCAGAGGAGCACAGTAGTGGAAAATGCCAGTAAAGAGAATCAAGCTTTATACTCAGGAAAAAAAAAAATCATTCAAATATTTCCATTTTGGAAAAATAAAAAAGCCTGAGTCATGTCAGCTGACTGGGAAAATAACTTGAAGGAGGGAAAGGAGAGTCTGCCTGTTTCAGGACAACGTGGAGCTTCATGGTTACTTCATGGGAGCTCTGAAATCAAAAGTGCTTCAGGAAGATATAAGAAAGGGTGCACCAGGCATGAGAGCTGACCTGTCAGTCTGGGCCAGGCAAATAAGCTGCACTTAAGTACCCTGAACCAGGGCTGCCCTCAAACAACTGTGGTTCTAAAGCTGGGAAGCATAGTAGGTCAGCAAAAGGTCTGAGATTTAGAAAAGGTAGGGTTATCCCTTTAAGAACCTGTATCTGTTTGAGATAGTATTTGTTTGTAAATAGCAAAATACATGTAGTGGCTGAAACAAGTAAGGGTTTCATTTTTCCTACAAACACAACAGTTCCACAGTGTTATTTAAGCTTATGCTCCTTCTGTATTTCCAGGCTTCAAGTAGAACTTTTTTGTTTTTTTGTTTTTTTTTTGAGACACAGCCTCAAGCTGTCACCCTGGGTAGAGGGCCATGGCATCACAGCTCATAGCAACCTCCAATTCCTGGGCTCAAGCGATTCTCCTACCTCAGCTTCCCAAGTAGCTGGGACTACAGGCACCTGCCACAAGGCCTGGCTATTTTTTTTGGTTGCAGCCATCATTGTTGTTTGGTGGGCCCGGGCTGGATTCGAACCCGCCAGCTCAGGTGTATGTGGCTGGCGCCTTAGCCACTTGAGCCACCTCACAGTTTCGGGATGGCAACTCCAGCATCACTTCTTTATTATAGGTAGAGCAAAGGGGAAGGACAAAATGCATGTAACCTCCTGAATCTGGCCCTTCAGAGAGCTTTCCTAGAAGCATCACCAGGAGATAGCCACTCTAAACTGCAGGGAAAGCTTTGCTACTTGAAACAAAACGGGAGTTCTGCTAGTGAGGATGAAATGGACAACTTGTCATTAGTTTTATCAAAATGAAAAACATACAAAATAAACTGTACTTATTGGAAGTGTATAGCTGGATGAGTTTTGATAGAGGTCTACACCACAGTCAAGATATTCCTGGCCTGGCACAGCAGATCACACATGTAATTCTAGTGCTCTGGAAGGCCTCAATGGGAGGATCACTTGAGCTCGGGAATTTGAGACCAGCCTGAGTAAGAGCAAGACCCCATCTCTAGTAAAAAACAAACAAACAAAAAAAAAAAACAACAGAAAAATTACCTGGGCAGTAATTTTTAGGTGTGCAGGAGTGGCACATGCCTGTAGTCCCAGTGACTTGGGAGACTGAGGGAGGAGGATCACTTGAGCCCAGGAGTTTGAGGTTGCAGTAAGGCCTGGCCCGGATGATAGAGTGAGACTCTGTCTCAAAAAAAAAAAAAAAAGATATATTTCTCTCTCTCTCTCTCTCTCTCTCTATATATATATATATATATATATACATATTGAAGGTCTGAAGGTCTGAAGGTAAAATGGTACAACTATTTCAGAAGGAGTTTGGCAATCAGTTAAACCTACACTTACCATGTGACTTAGCAATCCCACTCCTAGGTTTTTACCCTAAGAGAAATAAAAACATATCTATGCAAAGGCCTGTATGCAAGTGTTCATAGTACCTTTTCTCGTAATTGCCAAAAAACGGAGATACCCACAGATGTTTATCAACTAATGAATGGATAAAAATATCATGGTGCATCCATATTCTTAAATACTACTCAGCAAAAGAAACAAGCTACTGGTATAAGTGACTTGGGCACATTTCAAAAGCATTGCACTAAGTGAAAGAAGCTAGAAACAAAAGACTATATACTGTATGATTTCATCTGTATCACATCTGGAAAAAACAAAACTATGGTGACAAAGGGAATAAGATTAACTACAGAGGGACACAGGAGACTTTTTTTAGTGTGAAGGAAATATTTCAGATCTTGTTTGTGATGATGGTTATAAAAATATGTTTGCCAAAACTCATAGACGTATACATGGGCAACTTTTACTGTAATATAAATCATACCTTAATAAATCTGACTTAAAACAAGCAAAAAGCAATACAGACTATCTCTCCTCTACTTTGCCCTGAAAAAGACAGGAGGATGTGAAAACTGAATTTTGAGTTGCTTGAAAACTGAAATTTCAAATGTTCTCAGCCAGTTAAGTGACAAGACATACAAACAAAATTAAATGTGGCTTGTTTTGAAGTGACATATGTAAATAAGAAGTTTGGGGATGCACATTTCCTAAGCGTCAGAAGTTGTTTGGAAAACAAGGATAGAAAGAGGAGTTGAGGATGTTTTGATTAGGGAATGCAGAGATCATAACAATAGCCGTGGCCTCTGACAGCTGTTTCAACCTTTAAAAAGATGATTACAGTTGGAACCTGTGTGAAGAGGGTCTGCTGTTTTAATAAATTCCCTAGGATATTCTTATGCATACTAAAGTTGGAGAAACACGGCAGTTTGGAGTTAATATATTTATTAAATTGTGGATTTGGTGAAATTCACTTTTTTTCCCTGTATACCTATATTTGCATCTGCACTTATATCAAGGATTCTTCACCTTGAAGTGTTCACTCAAGCATTCACTACCCTACCAACACTCCCTTAAATTTCTCTGTTTGGATGTAATAGAAATTCTTTCTAGCTATTGAAAGTTCATCTCAGCTGTTTGAGGCTCAACTGTGGGTCATGATCACTTCAATGTGGTCACTTTATGTAACTCCTGGACACAGCTCCTAAGTAGAAGTTTGCTCTTACCCCAGCTCCCAAGCAGACTTCATTCTTTTTATTTATTTATTTATTTATTTATTTATTTATTTTTATTAAATCATAAACACATAGATCATGTATACATTAATGCATTTGTGGGGTACAATGTGCTGATTTCATATAGAATTAGGAGCATTTACATCACACTGGTTAATGTATACTTCATCTCATTTACTTATTATTGTGTTAAGACATGTATACTCTATACTTAATAGATCCGATATGTACCCTTGCATTATGCACCATAGATGTGATCCCACCACTCACCCTCCCTCCATCTCACCTCCCCCTCCCCTCCCATTCCCCACTTCCTTCCTTCATCCTGGGCCATAGTTGTGATCTATTCTTCATATGAGACTTTATTCTTGTATAAGGAATATGCAGATCAAACTTTGCTAAAAGAATGGACTAATTAAAGAGGAAGGAACCACCCAAATTAAACCCATCTTTGGGAGACCCCTCATTTGTATGCCTTTGTTCCTAATCTGGTTATCCTGCCTTCATATTCTTCTGTCTTGGATATACCAACCGTCACTTCTTTTCACCTTCCTACTAAGAGGAATCTATCTCAGCCCAAGACTCATTGCCTCCCTCTCTGTGTTGGTCAGTTGTTGACATCAAAATTCTTCATAACAAAGTGCCCTAAAACTCAGTGGATTAACATTAGTAATTTATTCATTTTCAAGCACCTGCATGTCAGTTGGTGCTAAGCTGCCAATTGAAGTGGATCTAGATCTACTTCACTGGTCTTTCGTTCTCCTTATAAGAAGAGTCCATGATTAGAGCTAGATGGCGGACTAGAGACCTTGCCTTTGTAGCCACTCATGGTGAGATTAGGGAGAAAAGTCTTCAGCCACCTCTGGCTGGGGGGCCTTGCCCAGAAATATTGCTTTGGGGACACGAGGATGCAGCAGGAGACTCCAGGAATCAATGAAGAGGCCAGGAACCATGGAGAATTGGCACAGAAGGTGAGTGCTTATGTACCAGCAAAGGCTAGCTGGTTCAGTGGTGGTTTTCAACAGAGGAGGCATGCCTGGTCAGGGATTTTTTTTGGACCTGGGCACACGTGCTGGAGTTACCTTGGGAGAGCTTGGGTGAGTAAGTGATCTTGAACAGTGCTTAGGAGTCAGGATTAAGCCACTGGGTGGAGTGGAGCTCTAATCATTTGGCTGCTGGTCAGGGGCAGCCATTGTGGGAGAGCTGCCTGGGAGGAACAGCTCACAGGGTCCTAGTGCAAGGCCAGTTCTAGTATGCCTGCTGAACTAGGCAGCCACCTGTGAGGAGACTTGAGCAAAACATGCTTTCCTGGGAAAGACATTGCATGGCCAAGGGACACTGTGTGGAAAGGTCAAGGCATGTCTATTAAGCAGGCCAATGAGAGCTTCAGGATCCCAACCTTGTGGGGATTGAGGACAAAGAAATCAGGAAGAAGGGACCAGGTCTCCTTAGCAATATAGTGGCTTCCAGCCACCAACTTATACAGCCATATCAGGGTCATGATTAGCATCTCATACACCAGAATATCACCTGATATTTTTTCTTTCTTTTTCAATATTTCTCCCCTACGTTTTTCCTCTTTTTTCTTTGTATTTATAATTTTTTATTGTTTCCTTCTTCGATAGTAAGGGCTCCATTTTTGCAATAGTTTTTCTGCTCCTTTTATTCTGTTTTTTTTTTTTTCACTTTTTTTCTCTTACGGTTTTTTTGTCTCTTTGCTTTATTTTGTATTTTTATTTTTCCATTTTTACTTTCTTCAATAATAAGGGCTCCATTTTTGCTACTTTTTTTCTATCCCTTTTATTATTTTTTTCCTTTCCATTCCTCTCCTTCTTTCTCTCTTTTTGTAAGATTTTTCTACTATTCTTATCTTTCCAACATAAATTTCTCAAATAACTACAAACATATATCCCTCCATTATTACATCATATTTAACTTTATTTTGAATTTTCTTTATATACTTTTATTATTCTTTTATCTTTTTTCTGATCTGTTTTATTCTTTGTCAATCTGTATTCCATTTATGCGACAGAGCCTTACTCTTATGCCTGGCTTGTGTGCTGGCTTAAGGACACCTTGATCTCCTTGTCTAGGGGGGTCCTTCCTAGCTTTGCCCTTTAAAAGGAAGATAGGTCCTCATTGTGACATACTACTAGGTTATTTTTTTTTTTAACCTTTTCTATTTGGTAGAGTTGAGGTCTTGTTTTTGCTGAGGCTGGTAAGAAGCTTCAGACCTCAAGGGACCTACCCTTACTATCCCCCCAGAGGGTGGAAATTGCAGGTATGGGTCAAAGCACCCTGCTCTATTACTCCTGTCCCTCTCTCCTTCTGTTCTTCTCTTGTTTTGATTAATCTTTCCTTATAGTCCCTATTTTTGTTTTCTTTTCTCACTTTCTATCTTTTCTCCCTTCTTGCTCTTCACTCTTCTCTTCTTTGAGTGCTACCATTACAAGCGTGAACCACCATGCCTGGCCAGACAAGGTAATTTAAAGAGAAGAAAACACTGATGAGGAGGAACCAACAGAAAAATCCTGGCAATATGAAAAACCAGAACAGAGCAACAATCACCAAGGGACCATAAGATAGCTACCATAGAAGATTCTACCTTTAAAAAGAATGATAGAAATGACAGGAAGGGAATTTAATATATAGATGATAAAAATAATGAAGGAAATTGCTGAGAAAGTGGAAAATTAGCAAAAGGAAATATAAAAATAGAACCAAATAAGGGAGGAAAGATATGAAAAATATAGAAAGGATATAGTGGACCTTAAGGAATTTAAGCAGTCAGTCAGAGAACTTAAAGATGCAGTAGAAAGTATCAATAACAGATTAGACCATGGAGAATAAAGAATCTCAGAACTAGGGTGGTGCCCATGGCTCAGTGGGTAGGGCACCAGCCCCATACTGAGGGTGGTGGTTTCAAACCTGGCCTTCACCAAACTGCAACAAAAATATCTGGGTGTTGTGGGGGTGCCTGTAGTCCCAGCTACTTGGGAGACTGAGGCAAGAGAATCTCTGAGGCCCAGGAGTTGGAGGTTGCTGTGAGCTGTGATGCTGCAGGGTGATAAAATGAGACTCTGTCTCTAAAAAAAAGAAAAAAGAATCTCAGAACTAGAGGATAAACTCTTGCGCTAACACAGGCAGCTAAAGAGGCAGAAAATAAGAGAGAAAAAGCAGAAATTCACTGACAGAATTATGGGTTCTCACAAAGCATTCAAACAATAAATAGGTATCCCAGAAGGGGAAGAAGAATGCCCAGAGGAATGGAAGCCCTACTGGAGGATATCATAAATGAAAATTTCCCAAGTATCACCAAAGATTGTGACAAAGTCCTTTCAGAGGGATATTGAACCCCAGGTTGTCTCAACTCAAACACAGCTTTTTCAAGACACATTGTCATGAACCTGTCCAAAGTCAAGACAAAAGAGAAAATTCTATAAGCTTCCAAGAGTAAATGCCAATTGACCTACAGGAACAGATCCTTCAGGGTGACAGTAGACTTCTCAACTGAAACTTTTCAAGCCAGAAGAGAATGGCCATCTACCTTTAACCTTCTTAAACAAAACAATTTTCAGCCCAGAATTCTATATCCTGCTAAGCTAAGCTTTAAAATTGAGGGCGAAATCAAATCATTTATTGATATGAAAACATTAAGGAAATTTGCCACAGCAACACTAGCTCTACAGGAAATACTTAGACCTATTCTCCACACTGACCATCATAATGGATCACCAGCAAACTAAACACCCAGAAACTAAAGGATAAAACCTGGCTTCTACAATGATGCAAATGATAAAATTAAGCAATGGATTTTCACAAAATAAGGTGAATAGAACTCTTTCACACTTATAAAATCTCTCAATAAATGTTAATGGCTTGAATTGCCCACTGAAGGGGCACAGGATAATTGGTTGAATAAGAAAGCACAAGCCATCCATATGCTGTCTCCAGGAAACAAACTTGGCCTTGAAGAACAAAACAAGACCTAGGGTGAAGAAATGGAAAACAATGTTTCAGACAAATAGAAATCAGAAGAAAGGAGGGGTTGCAAATTTATTTTCAGGTATAAGTGGGCTTAAAGCAACTAAAGCAAAAAAAGACAAAGATGGATACTACATACTGGTCAATGGAACAATACAAGAGGACATTTCAATTCTAAATATTTTATGCACCCAACTTAACATGCTTCCAGATTTATGAAACAGACCTTAATTGGTCTGAGCAATACGGTATCCTGTAACACCATAGTAGTAGGAGACTTTAACATCCCTCATGCAGAGCTGGACAGATCCTGTAAACAGAAACTAAACAAAGATAGAAGGGACTTAAAAGTGATCCTAGAACAAATGTGCTTAATAGACCTATACAGAATACACCATCCCTACATTCTTCTCATAAGCCTATGGAACATTCCCCCAAATAGATCATATCCTAGGGCACAAATCAAACCTCCACAAGATCAAAAGAATTGAAATTATACCTTGTATCTTCTCAGACCAGAGACAATAAAGGTGGAATTCAATGCCATCAAAAATTTTAATCCCCACACAAAGGCATGAAAACTAAAACAACTTTATGCTGAATGACAGTTGGGTCAAGGAAGAGATAAAGGAGGAAATAATTAACTTCCTTGAGCATAAGAACAATGATGACACAAGCTACCAAAACCTGTGGAATACTGCAAAAGCAGTCCTAAGAGGGAAAATGATTGCATTAGATGCCTACATCCAAAAAAACAGAAAAAGAATGGGGAAAAGTAGTACTTTGTTTTGTATGGAACCAGAAAAAACCCTGTATAGTCAAGGCTATTCTTAGTAATAAAAACAAGGCCAGAGGCATCACTCTACTAGACTTCAGTTACATTATAATTCCACAGTGATCAAAACAGCATCCTATTGGCACAAAAATAGACATAGATAAATGGAACAGAATAGAAACCTGAGAGATGAAACCAATCTCTAGTTGCCATCTGATCTTTGATAAACCAAGCAAAAGCATACACTAGGGAAAAGAATTCCTAGTCAACAAATGATGCTGGAGGATTGGAAAACCACATGTAAAACACTGAAACTTGACCCACACCTTTCACCTCTTACAAAAATTGACTCCAGATGGATAAAAAACTTAAATCTAAGACATGAAATGTTAAAAATCTTAGAAGAAAGTGTGGAAAAAACTCCTGATGATGTCAGACTCAGGAAAGATTTAATGGCAATTGCAACAACAATAAAAGTAAACAAATGGGACTTAACTAAGCTGAAAAGCTGCACAGCAAAGGATACAATAAGTAAATCAAAAATACAACCTTCAGAATGGCAAAAGATATTTGAATGGTATTAATCTGACAAAGGATTGATAACTATAATCTACAGAGAACTCAAAGTAATCAACAAAAAAAGAGCAAACAATCCCATCTGCCACTGGCCAAGAGATATGAACAGAATCTTCTCTGAGGAAGACAGATGAATGGCTAACAAACATCTGAAAAAATGCTCATCCCTTATCATCAGAGAAATCAAAATCACCCTGAGATATCACCTAATCCCAGTGAGATTAGCCCATATCACAAAGTCTCAAAGCTGCAGATGCTGGTGTGGATGTGGAGAGAAGAGAACACTTTTACACTGCTGCTGGGACGATAAAGTAATACAGCCTCTTTGGAAGGATGTATGGAGAATCCTTAAAGAATTCAAATTAGACTTTGCATTTGATCCCACAATACTTAGCATCTACCCAGAAGAAAAAAAATAATTTTATCACAAGGACATTTGCAATAGTTTGTTTATCACACCTATATTTCCAGAATGTGGAAACAACCTAAATGCCCACTAATCCAGGAATGGACTAACAAGCTGTGGTATATGTACACCATGGAATACTATTCAGCCATTAAAAAAGATGGAGACTTTACATCTTTCGTATTACCTTGGATGGAATTGACGCATTCTTCTTAGTAAAGTATCACAAGAATGGAGAAACACAAAGCCAATGTTTTCAATACTAATACGAAGCCAGTGGATGATCTAATATATGCCCACATAAGAGTAAAACTCAAGTCAATTCAAGGTGGGGTGCAGGGGAGTGAGAGAGTGGGGAGAAGAAAGGAGGATGGGTGTGCTCCCACTTAATTGGCACAATGTTAGGGTGTATGGCATGGGGCGGGACACAAATATAAGTGGACTCTACCTAACACATGCAAACATTGTAACCTAATTTTTGTGCCCTTAGTTTTTTTTTTTTTAAAACAGAGCCTCACGCTGTCACCCTGGGAAGAGTGCCGTGGCATCACAGCTCATAGCAACCTCCAACTCCTGGGCTCAAGCGAGTCTCCTGCCTCCACCTCCCAAGTAGCTGGGACTACAGGCGCCCACCACAACGCTCGGCTATTTTTTGGTTGCAGCCGTCATTGTTGTTTTGGCGGCCCAGGCTGGACTTGAACCAGCCAGCTCAGGTGTATGTGGCTGGCGCCTTAGCCACTTGAGCCACAGGCACCGAGCCTTTTTTGCCCTTAAGTTAACCTGAAACAATAAAAAGAAAAGAAGAAGATTCCTGAGAAAAGAGAATTGCAGAAAAGTAAGGCTGATATTCCACCCTACTTTTCCTATCAAGGCATTTACAAATTCCCAAGGCATGCAGGAAAGATCAAAACCTCAAGCAGAAAGTGGCAGATAACAGCCTAAAAAATGCCAACAGTCTCATTGTGCTAAAGAGTGAAAAATTGGAGGTAAAACCTAGCAAGGGGTCAGAGTTCTGAACAAATGCCTCCTGGTTTTCAGCTGAGATTCCTGCTGGACTGCAGATAGGAGTAAGGGTAAAGTGGAAATAAATTAGTTTAAAAAAACCTGAAATCCAGCCTCCAAGTGCCACATTTCCTAATTTGATTAGAGTGACCTAGCCTCCTTCTGTCTACCAGAAGAAAATTACATTATCTCTGGAGAAAGAAACCATCACATAGATCATCTACAGTTTTTCATACACAATGTCTAGGAGTCAAACAACAGTCTACGAGTCATGTCAATAAATTGAACCAAATGACAGAAGATCAAAGGCAAAAAACAGAAACGGATCACAGAGGAGATTGCAAAATTTGTGTTATCAGAGCCTATAAAATAATTATGATTAAAATCCTTAAAAAATGAAAAATGGAGAATTTTATTAGAGATCTGAAATCTATTAATAAAACAAAGTGAAAATTTTAGGACCTAAAGATAAATTAATTGACATGCAAATGGCCCATTGAGTACATAAAAAAAAAATGCTCAACATCATTAGTCAATGTGGAAATGCAAATCAAAAACCACAATCAGATATCACTTTATACCCACCAATATGTCTAAAATAGATAGCCAACAATAAGTATAGCCAAGGATGTGGAAAAATGAATTTTTTTCCCTTTAGTTTGGGAATCTTTTGATTTGAAAGGATATGGAACATTTTAAACCCTCATACTTTGCTGGGGCATGTAAAATTATGGAGAAACTCTATAAAACAGTTTGGCAGTTCCTCAAAATGTTAAATGTAAGTTACCATGTGACCCAGCAATTCCACTCCTAGGTATGTACCCACAAGAATTGAAAACATATGTCCACATGAAACTTGCACACAAATGTTCATAGCAACATTATTTTTAATAGCCCCCAAATGGAAACAACCAAAATTTCCATCAACCAATGAGTGGATAAACAAAAACAATATATTCGGGCGGCACCTGTGGCTCAAGGAGTAGGGCGCCGGTCCCATATGCCGGAGGTGGTGGGTTCAAACCCAGCCCCGGCCAAAAACCACACACACACAAAAAAAACAAACCCAAAAACAATATATTCATACAAGGGAATACTATTCAGTCATGAAAAGAATGAAGTACCAATACATCCTACAACATGAATGAACTTTGAAAACATTATGCCAAGTGAAAGAAGCCTGTCCTAAAAGACATATTGTATGATTCCATTCATATGAAATTCCCAGAATAGGCAAATTCATTGAGACAGGAAGCAGTTTAGTGGTTGCCAGGGGCTAGAGAGAATAGGGAATGACTACTAAAGTCCTTGAACTTTCTTTTGGGGGTGCTGGAAATGTGCTGAAATTGGATAGTGATAGTGGTTATGCAACTCTGGAAAGATACAAAAACCACTTAATTGTATATTGTAAAATAATAAATTTTATGGTATATGAATTGTAGTTCAATAAAGCTATTATTTAATTACAGGAAAAAATTAATTCAAATTAGGAATTTTGTATGTGAGTGTAACAACAGAAGAGGGAATTAGTAAACTTTAAGATTTCTCTGAAAAAAAAAATCCAAATTGAATTACAAAGAAAAAAATAATGAAAAATATAGATAAGACCTAAAAGACAGAGGGTGTCTAGGTCTATATAAGTATAGCTGGAGTACTCCAGAACAAGAGATGGCAGAAGCAAAATTTGAACTACTGAGAATTTACAAAAATTAATCGAGTAGCAGACTTAAGGATTTATATGAACCTAAAGCAATTTAAACATGAAACAAAACCACATGTGGACCCATCTTGTGAAATGGAACCCAAAGATCAAAGAGACAATCTTAGAAGAACATACAGGGGAAAAAATACACCTAGCCTTCAAAGGAGCAATAGAGAGAGAGATTGATAGAACACTTTCCCATAGACAATAAAGTGACATTTGTAAAATGCTGGGGAAAAAATTAACTAGCAACTTATGATAGTATACTCAGTGAAAATGTCTTTCAATAATGAAAGCAAGAAAAAGACATTTAAAAAAAATGGGACTCGTTTCCAATGGACTTACAGCTAAATAAACTCTAAAGGGAGCTATTCAGATAGAGGGAAAATGATCCAAGATGGAAATTTGAAAACAAAGGGCAGGAAAACTAATTGGAATATTATTGGAAAGAATACATTTGAAAATTTATTGTTTTTAGAATCATTCAATGTCTTTGAGGATTTTAAAAATATGTGATATTAAATGTGAATAATATAGTGAGTAAGGCACCGGCCCCATATATCAAGGGTGGTGGGTTCAAACCTGGCTCCAGCCAAACTGCAACAACAACAACAAAAAAATAGCTGGGCATAGTGGTGGGTGCCTGTAGTCCCAGCTACTCAGGATGCTGAGGCAAGAGAATTGCCTAAGCCCAGGAGTTAGAGGTTGCTGTGAGCTGTCATGCCACAGCACTCTACCAAGGGTGACAAAGTGAGGCTCTGTCTCAAAAAAAAAAAAAAAATAATAATAAATAAATAAATGTGAATAATATCAAAATACATAGCCGTAGCACAAAAGGTAGGAGTGGGCAAATGCTATTAAAGTGATCAAAGATCTTTGCATTGCCAGAGAAAGTAGAGTACTAATTTATACTGTACTGTAAGAGATTAAAAGGATACATGTTACAATCCTAGGGACTCACTTAAAAAGAAAAATAAAGGTTGTATAACTACCAAGCTAGTAGAGTGGAAGAAATAGAATAATAAAAAATTGTGATTTATCCAAAGTGGGCAAGAAAGGAAGACAAAAAACAGGTGGGACAAGAAGACAAAAAAGGTTAGTTGAGGATTTAAACCCCAATATATCAGTAATTGCATTACACATATATGGAGTAAATACTTCTTTTAAAAGTCAAAAATAAGACCTTACCTTAAAAGCAAGATGTACATGCACGAGTATGTACATGCAAACAATAGTAAAAATAAAGCTGATGTAACTATAATAATATCTTTCAAGTTAATTTTTTTTTTTTGTAGAGACAGAGTTTTACCTTATGGCCCTCGGTAGAGTGCCGTGGCATCACACAGCTCACAGCAACCTCCAACTCCTGGGCTTAAGCGATTCTCTTGGCTCAGCCTCCGGAGTAGCTGGGACTACAGGGGCACGCCACAACGCCCGACTAGTTTTTGGTTGCAGTTTGGCCAGGGCCGGGTTTGAACCCGCCACCCTCGGTATATGGGGCCGGCACCTTACCGACTGAGCCACAGGTGCCACTCTCAAAGTTAATTTTTAATGACTTTTAAAGTTTTTTAATAAGATTCTCTTTTAGAGTGGTTTCAATTTTATAGCAAAATTATGCTGAAAGTACCAAGATTTTCCACATACCCCATACCTGTGATACCTCCAACATCCCATAGCAGACTGATACATTTCTTAAAGTTGATGAACCTAAGTTGACACATCAGTATTATCCAAAGTTCACTCTTGGTGTTACACACGCTGTGGATTTGGACAACTGAATAATGACAATGACATGTAGCTGTAATTACAGTATCATGCAGTATAGTTTCATTGCCCTAAAAATCCTCTGTGCACTACTTATTTATCCTTCCCTTCCCCCAACCCCTGGCAACCACTGATCTTTTTACTTTCTGGAGTTCTGTCTTTTCCAGAATGTCCTATAGTTGGAATCGTAGTGTGTAGGCCTTTCAGACTGACTTTTATCTCTTAGTAACACACATTTAAGATCCCATCCTGTCTTTTCACGGCTTGACAGCTCCATTTCTTTTGAATGCTTGATGATATTCCATTTATCTGACTATACCACAGTTTATCCACTCACCTACTAAAGGACATCTTGCTTTCTTCCCAGTTGAGGCCATTATTAATGAAGCTGCTATAAACATCCATGTACAAGTTTTGTGTAGATTACGTTTTCAACTCCTTTGGGTAAATATCAGGGGGCATGATTGTCTTGTCATACAGTAAAAATATGTGTAGTTTTATAAAAAAAATCACCAAACTGTCTTCTAAGTGGCTGTTCCATTTTGTATTTCCACCAGCAATGGTTGAAAGTTTCTGTTGCTCCACATCCTCACCAGCATTTGGTGTTATTAGTGTTTTGGATTTTAGCCAATCTGATTGGTGTATAAGTGGTACCTCATTGTTGTTTTAACCTGCAGTTTTATAACAACATATGATGTTCAGTATCTTTCCATAGCTTACTTACTATCTGTATATTTTCTTGGGTGAAGTGTCTTTTCAGGCCATTTTGCCCATTTTTTTTAATTGGGTTGTTTTCTCATTATTAGGTTTTAAAAGTTTGTTTATATTTTGGATAGTGATCTTTTATCTGCTGTATCTTTTGCAAATATTTTCTTTCAGTCTGTGGCAAAGTCGATTTTAAGACAAGAAAGATTGCTAGATATAAAGAGTGACATTTCGTAATCATAAATGGACCAGCTCACCAGGATGATTTAACAATTCTGGGACTAAGGAGTTTTCTGGGACTTGGAACTTTCTGGTTTGTTTCTTTGTTTTTTTTTTGAGACACAGTCTCTCTCTGTTGCACCAGGTAGAGAGCAGTGGTGTCATGATAGCTCACAGCAACCTTAAATTCCTGGGCTCAAGTGATCCTCTTTTCTCAGCCTCCCCAGTAGCTGGAACTACAGGCACCCTCCACAATGCCTCAATAATTTATTTCTATTTTTACTAGAGACAGGTCTGGCTTTTGCTCAGGCTGGTCTTGAACTCCTGAGCTCAAGCCATTCTCCTGTCTCTGCCTCCCAGAGTGCTAGGATTACAGGCATGAGCCCAGCCTTTCTATTATAAAATGAAGAGAATCCTGGGCAAACTGGGACACATTGGTCACTTTATATACTAGCAATAGCCCAGGGATCCTGTGTGTCAAAAATGAGTCCTGGGTTTCCTGTATCTGATTTTCTGTATTTCCCTCCCTTACTCTACATGCTCCTTCCTCTCCACTCATTCTGCCTAATAACCCAGTTCACAGCTCATGCACCTGGCTGGGCCTCTGGGCCACAGGGGCTCTTTCACCTGCTATCCTGGTCTGAACAAGAGCATATATAGGAATGCCTGAGGAAAGAAATAAGGTCACTTCTCAGGCCACCAAAGATACTTTGCCCTCATAGCAGTTGGAAAAAGAGTACCTTTTAATGGTTAGCAACCATCTATCATTCCAAGTCCTTGGGTATTTGTCCACTATGGAGCTGGTGTTAGACATGTTTAATGGCATTAGTGTCTGCCCCTGTGGGGATGGTACTGTAATATTGAAAGCTATTCCAGATGAATCCACCAAAGGGATAGCATGTTTACTTGCAAAACAGAGGAACAGCCGTGAGGCTCAAAACTCCCTGCAGAAGGGAAGGGCCAGTGTGTGTTCTGGACCAAGCTCCCACAGGCAAATACCTTACTGAGGAAGGATTTCCCCAATTCTTCCTGCTCTTGTGAAGAGTGAGTTGAATGACCTGCTAGTGTTATCTCTTATGATTTTGAAAAAACATTTGCCAAGGGATTTGGATGATCATTCAATGTATGCAACATGGATTTCTCTCTCTGTTTGAAATGCTGAATTCAGCTTGAGATATCATTTCTGTAGAGCAGACCACAGCAGGTTCTTTGTTGACACTAAAGAAGAGTGTACCAGAGGACAAGTAGAGAAGATGCTCAACAGCTAAAATTTTTACCCGGCCATTTAGAAAGAAACAAGGGTTGTATTCCACAGACTCCCTGGTAGCAAAATCATACTTTGCACAACACACTTCAAACACGGAACCACCAACGACAGTGTCATTATTTAGATTGATGGAAAATCTGACCTTCTAAAAGTTGAAGTCATTCACCTATTTCAGATTTGACAAAGCATTTCCTATGGCTCTGTGTATTAGTGAGGTGGCAATGAAAGAAGGGTACAATTTATCAGCTCCATGGTTTCTACTGTTTTTCTGAAAATAATCCCAAATCTGTGCCTTTAGTTCCAGCTAGTCACCAAAGATACAGAAGCATATTTACAACTTATCTCTTGAATGACTGGCCCTGAGCACCACTGTCCTGATATTTTCTGTAACTATAGTGCTGAAGGATTTTGACTAAAAAACTAATAGAAAATAACCAATAAAGGCCTGGTAAAATTTCCAGTTCAGCCGGGAATGGTGGCTCATGCTTGTAATCCTAGCAGTCTGGGAGGCCAAGGTGGTAGATTGCCTGAGCTCAGGAGTTTAAGCCCAGCCTGAGCAAGAGTGAGATCCCATCTCTACTAAAGATAGAAAAAAATTAGCTGGGTGTTGTGGTGGGTACCTGTAGTCCCAGCTCTTTGAGAGAGGGAGGAAAGAGGATCACCTGAGTCCAAGAGTTTGAGGTTGCTGTGAGCTATGATGATGCCATAGCACTCTACCCAGGGTGACAGTGAGACTCTGTCTCAAAAAAAAAAAAAAATTTCCCATTTCAACTTAAACAGAGCTCAGAATAAGCACATGGAAATTTAGTTCAAGACAAAAAAGGGTCTTATTTCTACAACTTAAATTTAGCTTCAGTAACATACTTTACACATAGTAAAATTTACCCATTTTTAAATGTACATTTGAGTTTTGACTAATATTTAGTCATGCAATCACCATCAAAAAAATCTAGAATGTTTCCATCATCCCCCGCAAAGTTCCTTCATGCCACTTTGTAGTCTCTTTCCCAAAAGTAGCCACAGACAACTACTGCTTTTTATAACTACAATTTTGACTTTCGAAGCATTTCATATAGATAGAATCAAGCAACATCTAACCTTTTGTATCTGACTCTTTAACTTAGTGAGATGCTTTCGAGATTCATCCAAGTTGTATATATTAGCAGTTTGTTTCTTCTTCTTGTTTAGTAGTAGTCCATTGTAGTGATACGCTTCCATTTGTCTATTCCCCATTAGATGATATTTGGCTTGTTTCTTTCTTGGGCCTTTATTAATAAAGCTGCTGTCCATACATTTAAAAAAAAAGGAAAAGAAAATATGGTATTTGGGAAATGAGAAACTCAAGCATAAGGAGAGCTAATTTATCCTATAGGCTGTTCTGCAGGGCTGAATGAAGAACTTAAACACGTGCAGATTTTGGTATTTGATAGAGGTTCCACATATATCATGGGAAGACTGTATATATTTTTTGCCTTTCTGGAATTAGAAACCAAGATAGTGCATCAACTACTACAATATAAATAAATAAATAACATAACATAACCAAAGTTTCTATTGCCCTTCTGGTCTATCATACTATTGGGCAGCAGCTTATAAACTGACTCAGTGCTTTCTACTTGTTTCATATATTTATTCAGTTTTTCAACACATATTTCAAATAGCTAGGCTGTGGCTGACCTGCTAGGTACTGAAATTTCATGCTCAGACAGAAACTACCCTTGTCCTTGGGGACATACAGTGTTCATCTTGTATGTTTAAAGTGAAATTGGTAGTTCCTTTTGCATTCTGTATCCCTCAGGTGGTGGGGACACACATGTGATGTTTATGGAATAGATATGATGAAAAATAATACAGTTATACCCACAAACGGAAGGATCTCTCAAGGTTTTTAGTGGTTGGGTAACTTTTATTGCCAACCATCAGGGGATGTAGGGGAGCTACTGTAATCAGCAGGGCCTGGGATTCAGGTCATCCCCCTTTCACCTCCCTAGGCTCTTTGCAGAGCACTGATTTTAGGACAGACACTTGTCACCAAGCATGGCATTCCAGAATAGCACTGTGGACAGGGAGTGATTACATGTTCAGTCTTACAATTCCTTCCAATTTGGCACAAGTCAAAACATTTATTAATGTTTCTGATGTTTTTAATCTTTATCTTCAGTGTTCCTTCTTCTAATTCATTTTAGTTTTCTAAGAGGAATGTACAAAACTTATGTATTTTTAATTTTAAAATAAAACATAGCCAGAAAGGCTCTGTTAACCAGTGTGATGAAAATATTTCCAATTGTATATAAAACCAGCTCATGGTACTCTATGATTGCATTAATGTACACAGCTATGAGTTAAGAAAATAAAATAAAACATAGGCCTTTATGTGCAGTGGCTTATACCTATAATCTTAGCATCATGGGAGGTTGAGGCCAGCGGATCACTTGAGCTCATGAATATGAGACCAGCCTGAGCAAGAAGGAGAACCCTTATCTACTAAGAATAGAAAAACTAGCTGGGCACGGTGGCAGGTGCCCATAGTCCCAGCTACATGGGAGGCTGAGGCAAGAGAATTGTGTGAGCCTAAGAGTTTGAGGTTGCTATGAGCTATGATGACACCACAGCACTCTACACCCAGGGTGACAGAATAAGACTCTATTTCTAAAACGAAACAAAACAAAACAAAGCAACAAAACAAAACAAAAACATAGTCCTCATGTTGCCTTCTACAAGAAGCTTTCCTTGACTTCCTTGGGGAGACTGCCCCACCTCCCCATGGTGGGTTTGTTCTCTTCTCTTGGTTTCCATAAAACCCATGCTCATCTCCAGCAGAGCACTTACTAGAATATATTTTAGCTACCTGTTTAATTACCTGCCTTTCCCCTCGACTGTGCTATGGTACAAGGGCTACGCCTTTTATAACTGGGTCCCAAGGGTACAGTAGAAGGCTTTATCTCCCCGTATCCCCTAAGTTTTTGCCTTTAACACCCAGTTCAGTCTATAGCTGGACACAGGGACCACATCCCACAAGCAATGAACTTACACAAAATCAACTAGATATACTTGGCAGAAAGGAAGGCAGGAAGAAAGGAAGAAGCAGGGCAGTACCTATGGCTCAGTGGATAGGGCACTGGCCCCATATGCCGAGGGTGGCGGGTTCAAACCCAGCCCTGGCCAAACTTTAACAGAAAATAGCTGGGCATTGTGGTGGGGGCCTGTAGTCCCAGCTACTCGGGAGGCTGAGGCAAGAGAATCACCTAAGCCCAGGAGTTGGAGGTTGTTGTGAACTGTGACTCTGCAGAGGACGTTAAGTAAGACTCTGTCTCAAAAAAAAAGAAACAAAGAAAGAAAGGAAGGAAGGAAGGAAGGAAGCAAAGCTAGAGGGATAGAGAAAGGAGATCTATGAGAACTATTTAAATAGTACAGGGTTTTTATAGGGTTGCTCCTGATGAGCTTAAGAAGGGAGGAGTGATATCTACTTTATCTTTAGTAGGGTGGGATTCAGCCTTCACTGCACTTGGTAACCAGGGACCCCCACACCTTGAGGTGCAGCCTGGATCCTAGGATTGTAAAAGCTCCCCAAAGGGATGCTAATGTGTGGCCAGAGCTGGGAATCTCTACAGCTAGTC
Organism: Nycticebus coucang; assembly: GCF_027406575.1. Classification (NCBI taxonomy): domain Eukaryota; kingdom Metazoa; phylum Chordata; class Mammalia; order Primates; family Lorisidae; genus Nycticebus; species Nycticebus coucang. Next base: position 86,227,032 of record NC_069783.1, read on the forward strand.
TTGTTTCCTAATTCACAGTTTCTAGTGTGACTTCATACTCTGCTGAATGTGATTCTAGTGTTGAAAGACACATTTTGATCACCCAAAATGAACCCCCAATTTAAGCCTGTATCTTCCTCTGGGGTTCATCTGAGAAAAAAAGCAATCTGTTCTAATGTTGACCCAGTTTGACTTATTAAGAGCTTACATGTCGCTATACTGTTCTTTGTGGCATTTGGGGATTTTTTCAAGGGTGATTTAAAAAATCCATATATTACCCCCCTCCAACTCCCATAGAGGTACCTCTTTTATTAGCTTTTTGTGAATTCTTTCAGAGTTCCTTTATGCACGATAATATAGATAAAGTTAATAAAAATATTTTTTACACTTCATTGCACAAATGTTAATATATAATATTCTGTTCTTCACTTATTTTCTTTATAATTTAAGAATATTTAGGCATCCTAGCACTCAGATTATAAACACTAAATACTAATTTTCATTAAATGAACTTTTCATTAAATCTTAGAGAAATTGCTTATTACAGATTTGAAAAGAAAATGTACATGATAATTCTGTAATAACTTCTCTTATTAGGAAGGAAAAAAGCTCTCAAAGACCAGTAGAGTCATATGTAAAGGGTTCAAGCTCCAAACTGCAGAGACTTGCCATGGTCAATGATATAATAATGTGATCATTGACAGATTGAAAACCATCAAATATATTTAAATCCATAATTTCATAATGACATTCCAAAAGTATGTCACCTTTGGAGGCATCTAGGGAACCTCCTTAGTTTCAAAACTGGAAAATAAGAGGAGAGCAAATCAAGTATTTCTATACAGCTTATACTATTGAGTAATCAAATACAAGGAGGGGAATTTCTCTTTATAGAAATGTTCTAACTAATGAAGAAGGAATTATTAAAATATATTTCTCAGGCAGCGCCTGTGGCTCAAAGAGTAGGGCACTGGCCCCATATACTGGAGGTGGCAGGTTCAAACCCGGCCCTTGCCAAAAACTGCAAAAAAAAAAAAAAATAAATAAATAAATATGTATATATCAGTGCTCTGCACCCCCATGGAAAAAGGGCCTAGTGTTGAGGCAGTGGCATCATAATAAAAAGACAACCTGAGGTAATATACCTCTTGAAGTATACAGTTCTACTTATAAAGTCATCTTGCTATCCCCTAAAAAAGGAAACAAGAAAAAAAAAAAGAAAAAGAACCTAAATGGGATCACACCTATAGATATCACTAACAGGTCCCAGGAAAGACAGGGGACGGAGGAATGTTTTATTTTATTTTATTTTTATTTTTATTGTTGGAGATTTATTGAGGGTACAAAGAACCATGTTACACTGCTTGCATTTGTTAGGTAAAGTCCCAGAGGAATGTTTTTAATGACTCTACAGGACTGCATCAACAAAATCCAGACTATGGGAAACTTAAATAATTATAGAGGGGAAAAAAAGAGGGAAGGGGATTCTATAGGTTAAAAGATAATTAAGAGTTGCAATGTTTGTACCTGTGAAGAAAACAGTTGACACGATAGGCCTGAGATGGCTGTCCTTGGAGAGGCCCACTTACTTGCAAGGGTGGCCCTTGGCTAGAAACTTGGAGTTCAGAAGAATTCTTGCTATTACTAAAATGGTAAGAGTAGCTCACTGTGCCTAAACTGTTGTACAATGTAGTTTATGGTGAATACCTGCTTTTTTTCAAAAATTTGAAATTTTGAGATGCGCTAGGCAGAGGGTACCTATATGACCAGTTCCAAATAAACACTCAGGCATGGGGTCTCAGTGGGCTTCCCTGGTAGACAGTACTTCATGCTGTGTCTTGTGTGACTTCACTGGAAGAGAACTCTTAGGCTTAGAAGGTTGTATCTGGTTTCCTCTGGGCTTCACCCCATATGCCTTTTCCCTTTGCGGTTTTTGCTTTGTATCCTTTCTTTGTAGTGAATCATATCCATGGGTATGACCCTATGCTGGGTCCTATGAGTATACCTAATGAGTCACTGAACATGGGGACCCTGGACACAGCACCTTATCTGAAATTTTATTCAAACAAACAAAATAGGAGTGGGGGGCGGAAAGAGAGAGAATCATGGAAATTTGAACTCAATATTAATGATACCAATGAATTATAATTGATTTTAGGTGTGATAATGTTTAACAGATACATGTGTTGAAATATTTGTGGATAGATAATATGTTGTCTGAAATTTCCTTCAAAATAATCTAGAGGGGGCAATGCCTGTGGCTCAAAGGAGTAGGGCACCGGTCCCATATACTGGAGCTGGCGGGTTCAAACCCAACCCTGGCCAAAAACTGCAAAAAAAAAATCTAGAGGGTAGAGTTGGAAGAGAGTGAGGATATAGATGGAAAAAGACTGACCTGTGATTAACAGCTATTGTGCCTATGGGGCATCATTATATTATTTTGGGGGGTTCCTTTGTATATAGTAGAAATTTTCCATAATAGAAAATTTTAAAAAGACAATGTATCTTGGAGATCTTTTAATTTCACTAAAATTTCTTTTAACTTCATAAAAATTTATTTTAATTTTCACAAAAACTTTCATCTTTTTTTCATTGCCATAGAGTATTCCACTGCATGGGGTGGTTTCAGTCACATGTGAATTTGCCCTTGTACTATCATTGGAACCTTATCCTATGTTACCTGTAACTCCAGTTAGAACTATTTCTCATATGAGCTCCTGGAGGATTGTCTTAAATCACCAAAATAAATATTAATCTAAAAGAGCCATAGTGTTGGCCATTCCAGACCATGTGGAAAATGTGGTGATTCTTAGAGGGCATCCTACTTAAAGCAAAAAGAGCTGGGACAGAGCGGTGCTTCTGGTTCAGCGAGTAGAGCACTGGCCCTATATACCAAGGGTGGCGGGTTCCAACCCGGCCCTGGCCAAACTGCAACAAAAAATACCTGGGTGTTGTGGCAGGTGCATGTAGTCCCAGCTATAGGCTTAGGTAAGAGAATTGCCTAAACCCAAGAGCTGGAGGTTGCTGTAAGCTGTGATGACACAGCACTCTACTAAGGGTGACAGAGTGAGATTCTGTCTCTAAAAAAAAAAAAAAAAAGGAGCTGGGACAAACTGTGGAGTAAAGGGAGATTGTTGTTGCCACAGGAAACCCAGGGGTTCCAGCTGTCCAGAAATATCAGTCTGGAGTAGACTGAATGTGAGTTAGAAGCACTATCCTGCCAGGGTTTCCAGGTCATTGAGAAACCAGAGGGAGTGAATTTCTTAGCCAAGGGACAATAAGGCCACCCTTCCATGGTGTTCTGATTCTGTGGCTGATGGGATTTAAGCTATCGTAGGATAATAGTCCCTAAGATTGGAAATACATTATTGTAATTCTATCATATTGACTCTCAGTCTTCTGGAACAATAAGTATTTTGTGAGGGGTGCCCGCCCGGACCACCAGAAAAGCTGCGCTGTGACCTGCAGCTGTGGGACCTCCGGAGGAGCTGCGCTGTGACCCACAATCCGGGATCAGTGCCCGCCTGGACCTCCGGAAGAGCTGTGCCACGACCTGCGATTGGCACCCGCAGGGACCCGGTAAGAGCTGCTGTGCCGTGACCCGCAACCTGTGCCTGCCTGGACTTCCCTACATGCAACACCATGACCCACGCCAGCCGGGCCTCTGCACACCCTGACCAGGAACTCCAGGAGCTGTGCAACCCTGCGACCTCCCTCCTATACACTCCCTGCCTCCACAACGGCCCGCTCGTCTGGACAGGGACTCCGGAAGCCGCGCCTTCCAGAGCACTCCCTGCCTCTGAACAGAGCCCTTCTCCTGGCCAGAGACTGCTGGAACCTTGGGCCCTCTGTGCCAAAGTCACTGGGTGCCAGGCACTCCCAGAACCATGTGCACCACCCCTATCCTGTTGCTGGATCCACTACAGAGCTGCTCCCACAACCAGAACTCCCTGGCTGGGGCAGCGCCAGAGGAGCTACACAGGGTCACTCCCTACAAAGATCCAGCAAAAATAGAGTTATCCGCTGGGGTCTAATCTTGGAGCGACAATTCCCCAACTCTGAGGATGGCCAGAGGCAATGGTGAAAAACAATCATGAGGTGAAATCAACAGAAAAACTCTGGCAATATGAATAATCAGAGTAGATCAACACCCTCAAGGAACAATGGGGCAGACAAAGCACAAGATCCCATGCACGAACAAATAGCTGAGATGTTAGAAATCGAATTCAGAATCTGGACAGCAAATAAGATCAAATTAGAATTCCAAGCAGTAACCCAAAAGATGTCTCAAGAATTCAATGAATTCAAAGACCAAATGACCAAAGATTTTGACACATTGAGACAAGAAGTTGTTGCCCTCAAAAATCTGAGAAATACAGTAGAATCCTTCAGTAACAGAATAGAGCAAGCAGAAGAAAGGATTTCTGACTTTGAAGACAAAGCTTTTGAACGCTCCCAAACTCTCAAAGAGGAAGAGAAATAGAGGGCAAAAACAGATCACTCTCTCAGAGAGCTCTGGGATAATTCAACGAAAACCAATATTTGTCTAATAGGGATCCCCAAAAACGACAAAGTGGCTTCACAAGGCACGGAGTCTTTTCTCCATGAGATTATGAAAGAGTACTTTCCAGACACGCTAAGAGATTCTGAAATTCACATAGCAGATAATTCAGAACTCCAGCACAACTCAACCCGAATAAGATATCCCCCAGACACATCATAATCAATTTCACTAAAGTTAATATGAAGGAGAAAATTCTGAAAGCAGCCAGACGAAAGAAAACCATCATGTACAAGGGCAAGAATATTAGAATATCTACAGATCTCTCTGCTGAAACCTTTCAAGCTAGAAGAGGATGGTCATCGACTTTTAATCTCCTAAAACAAAATAACTTTCAACCCAGGATCCTGAACCCAGCTAACCTGAGTTTCATTTATGATGGAGAAATTAAATACTTCAATGACATTCACACGTTGAAGAAATTTGCCACAACTAAACCATATCTCCAGGATATTCTCAGACCTATTCTCCATAAAGACCAGAGTAATCCTCCACCACAAAAGTAAACTCACCCAGAAAATTTTGATCAAATTCCAAATTCCACAGTCACAAAAGGATTAAAAATGTCCATCGGACTCTCTAAAGGCTTATCAATATTCTCAATTAATGTGAATCGTTTAAATTGTCTTCTAAAGAGGCACAGGTTGGCTGACTAGATACAAAAACTCAAGCCAGATATCTGCTGCATACAAGAATTGCATCTTACATTAAAAGACAAATATAGAAACAAGGTGAAGGGATGGTCATCTATACTCCAGGCAAATGGAAAGCAGAAAAAAGCAGGCATTGCAATCCTATTCACAGATGCAATAGGCTTTAAACCAATCTAAATAAGGAAGGTTAAGGATGGACACTTCATATTTATTAAAGGTAATACTATGATGAGATTTCAATTATTAATATTTATGCACCCAACCAGAACACACCTCAATTTATAAGAGAAACTCTAACAGACATGAGCAACTTGATTTCCTCCAGTTCCATAGTAGTTGGAGATTTTAACACCCCTTTAGCAGTGCTGGATAGATCTTCCAAAAAGAAGCTAAGCAAAGAAATCTTAGATTTAAACTTAACTATTCAATATCTGGACATAACAGACATCTACAGAACATTTCATCCCAACAAAACTGAATACACATTCTTCTCATCAGCCCACAGAAGATAATCCAAAATCGACCACATCCTAGGCCACAAATCTAACCTTAGCAAATTTAAAAAAATAGAAATTATTCCTTGCATCTTCTCAGACCATCATGGAATAAAAGTTAAACTCAATAATAACAGGAACATGGATACCCATACAAAAACATGGAAGCTAAATAACCTTATGCTGAAGGATAGATGGGTTATAGCTGAGATTAAGAAGGAAATCACCAAATTTTTGGAACAAAACAACAATCAAGACATGAATTATCAGAACCTCTGGGATACTGCAAAGGCAGTCCTAAGAGAGAAATTTATAGCACTGCAAGCCTTCCTCAAGAAAACGGAAGAGAGGAAGTTAATAACTTAATGGGACATCTCAAGCAACTGGAGAATGAAGACCATTTCAACCCCAAAGCCAGCAGAAGAAAAGAAATAACCAAAATCAGAGCAGAATTAAATGAAATTGAAAACAAAAGAAATATACAACAGATCAATAAATCCAAAAGTTGTTTTTTTGAAAAGATCAATAAAATAGATAAACCTTTGGCCAACCTAACCAGGAAAAAATGAGTAAAATCTCTAATTTCATTAATCAGAAATAGTAAAGATGAAATAATAACAGACCCCTCAGAAATTCAAAAAATTCTAAACAAATATTAAAAGAAACTTTACTCTCAGAAATATGAAAGTCTGAAAGAAATTGACCAATACTTGTATGTATGCCACCTACCAAGACTTAGCCAGAACGAAGTGAAAATGTTGAACAGGCCTATATCAAGTTCTGAAATAGCATCAACTATACAAAATCTCCCTGGTTTACCTGGGACCAGATGGCTTTAAATCAGAATTCTACAAAACCTTTAAAGAAGAACTAGTACCTATATTACTAAACCTCTTCCAAAATATAGAAAAAGAAGGAATACTACCCAACACATTCTATGAAGCAAACATCACCTTGATCCCTAAACCAGGGAAAGACCCAACAAGAAAAGAAAATTATAGACCAATATCACCAATGAATATTGATGCAAAAATACTCAATAAGATCCTAACAAACAGAATCCAACAACACATCAAAAAAATTATACACCACGACCAAGTGGGATTTATCCCAGGGTCTCAAGGCTGGTTCAATATACATAAATCTATAAATGTAATTCAGCACATAAAGAAACTAAAAATAAAGACCATATGATTCTCTCAATTGATGCAGAAAAAGCTTTTGATAATATCCAGCACCCCTTCATGATCGGAACACTTAAGAAAATTGGTATAGAAGGGACATTTCTTAAACTAATAGAGGCCATCTACAGCAAACCCACAGCCAATATCATATTGAATGGAGTTAAATTGAAATCATTTCCACTTAGATAAGGAACCAGGCAAGGTTCCCCATTGTCTCCATTGCTCTTTGACATTGTAATGGAAGTTATAGCCATTGCAATTAGGAAAGAAAAGGCGATTAAAGGTATCTACATAGAGTCAGAGAGGTCAAACTTTCACTCTTCACAGATGATATGATCCTGTATCTGGAAAACACCAGGGATTCTACTACAAAACTTTTAGAAGTGATCAAGGAATACAGCAATGTCTCAGGCTACAAAATCAACACCCATAAATCTGTAGCCTTTATATATACCAACAATAGCCAAGCCGAAAAAACAGTCAAGGACTCTATTCCTTTCACAGTAGTGCCAAAGAAGATGAAATATTTGGGAGTTTACCTAACAAAGGACGTGAAAGATCTCTACAAAGAGAACTATGAAACTTTAAGAAAAGAAATAGCTGAAGATGTTAACAAATGGGAAAACATACCATGCTCATGGCTGGGAAGAATCAACATTCTTAAAATGTCTATACTACCCAAAGCAATATATAATTTTAATGCAATTCCTATTAAAGCTCCATTGTCATATTTTAAAGATCTTGAAAAAATGATACTTCATTTTATATGGAATCAGAAAAAAACCTCGAATAGCCAAAACATTACTGAGCAATAAAAACAAAGCAGGAGGAATCACGCTACCAGACCTAAGACTGTATTATATATCGATAGTGATCAAAATAGCATGGTACTGGCACAAAAACAGAGAAGTAGATGTCTGGAACAGAATAGAGAACCAAGAGATGAATCATTACTTACCATTATTTTATCTTCGCAAAGCCAATTAAAAATATTCATTGGGGAAAAGATTCCCTATTTAACAAATGGTGCTGGGTGAATTGGCTGGCAACCTGTAGAAGACTGAAACTGGACCCACACCTTTCACCATTAATTAAAATAGACTCTCTCTGGGTAAAAGATGTAAACTTAAGACATGAAACTATAAAAATACTTGAAGAAAGTGCAGGGAAAACTCTAGAAGGAATCAGCCTGGGTGAATATTTTATGAGGAGGACTTCCAAGGTAATTGAAGCAGTATCAAAAATACACTACTGGGACTTGATCAAACTAAAAAGCTTCTGCACAGCCAAGAACATAGTAAGTAAAGCAAGCAGACAGCCCTCAGAATGGGAGAAAATATTTGCAGGTTATACCTTCAATAAAGGTTTAATAACCAGAATCCACAGAGAAGTCAAATGTATTAGCAAGAAAAGAACAAGTGATCCCATCTCAGGGTTGGCAAAGGACTTGAAGAGAAACTTCTCTAAAGAAGACAGACACACAAACTACAAACACATGAAAAAAAGCTCATCATCCTTAATCATCAAAGAAATGCAAATCAAAACTACCTGAGATATCACCTAGCCCCAGTAAGAGTAGCCCACATAACAAAATCCCAAAACCAGAGATGTTGGCATGGATGTGGAGAAAAGGGCATACTTCTACACTGCTGGTGGGAATGCACACTAATTTGTTCCTTTTGGAAGGATGTTTGGAGAATACTTAGAGATCTAAAAATAGACCTGCCATTCGATCCTATAATTCCTTTACTAGTTATATACCCAGAAGACCAAAAATCACAATATAACAAAGACATGTGTACCAGAATGTTTATTGCAGCCCAATTCATAATTGCTAAGTCATGGAAGAAGCCCAAGTGCCCATCGTGCCACCAATGGACTAGCAAATTATGGTACATGTATACCATGGAATATTATGTAGCCTTAAAGAAAGATGGAGACTTTACCTCTTTCATGTTTACATGGATGGAGCTGGAACATAGTCTTCTTAGCAAAGTATCTGAAGAATGGAAGAAAAAGTATCCAATGTGCTCAGCCCCACCATGAAGCTAATTTATAACTTTCATATGAATGCTATAACCCAACTATAGCACAAGAATGTGAGGAAAGGGCCAAGGGATGGAAGGGAGGGGGGAGTTTAGGGTGAAGGGAGGGTAATGGGTGGGGCCACACCTACGGTGCATCTTAGAATGGGTACAGGCAAAACCTACTAAATACAGAATACAAATGTCTACATACAATAACTAACGAATGCCATGAAGGCTACGTTGAACAGTTTGATGAGAATATTTCAGATTATATATGAAACCAGCACATTGTACCCCTTGATTGCACCAATGTACACAGCTATATTTAATAATAAAAAAAATAAAAAATAAATACAAAATAAATAGTCCCTAAGGTTTAGGGACATATATCAGTTAGGACTCTTCTGTGGCAAGCCACAGAATCCAACTCTAACCATTTTAGCTGGAAATTTTTTTTGGAAGGATATAGGATAGCTCACAGAATTAAAGGAACAGGTAAACAACCAAGTCTCTCAAAATACAGGAATCAGGCAGCTTTGGAATCTAGGAAGCAGGACCCAATGAACATGCTCCTCAGAGATCTATCAACAGGCATGAATCACCTGAATTATTTTCTTTCCTGGAGTCACATTGGCAAAGTTCACATTCCCTGGAGAAAGGTACAGTTGACATAGTTTCAATTATGGGTCTATTGCCAGCTAGAGGAGGGAAGGGCCCCTTAGTCAACAGTCTTCTGAGGAGTGGAGTGTTCCTACAAAGAAATCAGGTTTCCTTTATCAGCTAAATGGGGATATGCAGGCTGAGCAGACAACAACAACAGATGTTCACTGCTGAGGGGAGGAAGAACTCGGGGGTGGGGCCTTAGCATGGCTGGTTGTGAGCTGGGGGAAGATCAGGCAGGCCTTAGACTATAACCCAGGCCCTTGATTTTCTCTTAGTTAGTGTAGCCTGAGAAACAAGGGCTGCACTAGAGAAATGGAGGACATTTGACTGCCCTGCCTTTTCCTGTTCAACAGAGGTATTAAAACTCTAAAAAATATATTTTAAACTAATACAAGAGAGGAAATAACACGAAAGGTTTCTGGATAGGAGGATGTGCAGTGACTCACAATAGCTCACAACAAGAGCTCTACTCTCTGCTCCTGTCAAAGAAGGTTCCATCCATTGGCCTAGTTACAGAGGATTGTGAGGGTTCTGCCTTTCTTGTTGCTGTTGTTGATTGTCCTTCTCAAGTCACCTGTACCAACTCACATAAATAACACTGTTGGTGGTCTGGGTGTTCACGCCTGTAATCATAGCACTCTGGGAGGCTAGGTGGGAGGGTTGCTTGAGCTCAGGAGTTTCAGACCAGGCCTTACAAAAGTGAGACATCATCTCTACAAAGAGACAAAAAAAAGAAAAGAAAAATTAGCTGGGCTTGTGGTGGGTGCCTTTAGTCACAGCTACTTAGGAGTCTGAGGGAGAAGGATTGCTTGAACCCAGGAGTTTGAGGTTGCTGTGAGCTAGGTTGATACCAGGGCACTCTGGCCTGGGCAACAGAGTGAGACTCTGTCTCCAGAAAAAAAAAAAGCAAAGCCACTGTTGCAGATGCTTATGTGACCTCTTGAGAATTGTTGTGCAGTGATGCTGAACTGTGAAATATAGGATAGTAACACTTCTGATTATCAAGCCAGACCATACTGGAGAAATTCAGGAGGGTAGACCTAGGTGATAGCTAAGGAAGTTACTAAACACTGGACTAATTTCTTCAGAAAGCTATAGAATTTTCTTCTTGGATATCTTTAAATACACAATAAAGTAAACTTCTAGCTAAATACCAAGTTCAAGATGGCTTTTCTGGGTGCCTCCAGTCCTAAGGCTTTTTATTCTCTTAAGACAAAATATAAAAATGAAAATATGTCTTTTTATTATAATTTTGACACCACTCTGTGTACATTGCATAATTCCTGGCTTTCACTTTCTTTTTTTTTTTTTTTTTTATTGTTGGGGATTCATTGAGGGTACAATAAGCCAGTTACACTGATTGCAATTGTTAGGTAAAGTCCCTCTCGCAATCATGTCTTGCCCCCATAAAGTGTGACACACACTAAGGCCCCACCCTCCTCCCTCCATCCCTCTTTATGCTTCCCCCCCCATAAACTTAATTGTCATTAATTGTCCTCATATCAAAATTGAGTACATAGGATTCATGCTTCTCCATTCTTGTGATGCTTTACTAAGAATAATGTCTTCCACTTCCATCCAGGTTAATACGAAGGATGTAAAGTCTCCATTTTTTTTAATAGCTGAATAGTATTCCATGGTATACATATACCACAGCTTGTTAATCCATTCCTGGGTTGGTGGGCATTTAGGCTGTTTCCACATTTTGGCGATTGTAAATTGAGCTGCAATAAACAGTCTAGTACAAGTGTCCTTATGATAAAAGGATTTCTTTCCTTCTGGGTAGATGCCCAGTAATGGGATTGCAGGATCAAATGGGAGGTCTAGGTTGAGTGCTTTGAGGTTTCTCCATACTTCCTTCCAGAAAGGTTGTACTAGTTTGCAGTCCCACCAGCAGTGTAAAAGTGTTCCCTTCTCTCCACATCCACCCCAGCATCTGCAGTTTTGAGATTTTGTGATGTGGGCCATTCTCATTGGGGTTAGATGATATCTCAGGGTTGTTTTGATTTGCATTTCTCTAATATATAGAGATGATGAACATTTTTTCATGTGTTTGTTAGCCATTCATCTGTCATCTTTAGAGAAAGTTCTATTCATGTCTCTTGCCCATTGATATAAGGGATTGTTGGCCTTTTTCATGTGGATTAATTTGAGTTCTCTATAGATCCTGGTTATCAAGCTTTTGTCTGATTGAAAATATGCAAATATCCTTTCCCATTGTGTAGGTTGTCTCTTTGCTTTGGTTATTGTCTCCTTAGCTGTACAGAAGCTTTTCAGTTTAATGAAGTCCCATTTGTTTATTTTTGTTGTTGTTGCAATTGCCATGGCAGTCTTCTTCATGAAGTCTTCCCCCAGGCCAATATCTTCCAGTGTTTTTCCTATGCTTTCTTTGAGGATTTTTATTGTTTCATGCCTTAAATTTAAGTCCTTTATCCATCTTGAATCAATTTTTGTGAGTGGGGAAAGGTGTGGGTCCAGTTTCAGTCTTTTACATGTAGACATCCAGTTCTCCCAACACCATTTATTGAATAGGGAGTCTTTCCCCCAAGGTATGTTCATGTTTGGTTTATCAAAGATTAGGTGGTTGTAAGATGTTAGTTTCATTTCTTGGTGTTCAATTCGATTCCAAGTGTCTAGGTCTCTGTTTTTGTGCCAGTACTATGCTGTCTTGACCACTATGGCTTTGTAGTACAGACTAAAATCTGGTATGCTGATGCCCCCAGCTTTATTTTTCTTACTAAGAACTGCCTTAGCTATACGGGGATTTTTCCGGTTCCATACAAAACGCAGAATCATTTTTTCCAAATCTTGAAAGTACGATGTAGGTACTTTGATAGGAATGGCATTGAATAGGTAGATAGCTTTGGGAAGTATAGACATTTTAACAATGTTGATTCTTCCCATCCATGAGCATGGTATGTTCTTCCATTTGTTAATATCCTCTGCTATTTCCTTTCTGAGGATTTCATAGTTTTCTTTATAGAGGTCCTTCACCTCCTTCGTTAGGTATACTCCTAGGTATTTCATTTTCTTTGAAACTATGGTGAAGGGAGTTGTGTCCTTAATTAGCTTCTCAGCTTGACTGTTATTGGTGTATACAAAGGCTACTGACTTGTGGACGTTGATTTTATATCCTGAAACATTACTGTATTTTTTGATGACTTCTAGGAGTCTTGTGGTTGAGTCTTTGGGGTTCTCTAAGTATAAGATCATATTGTCAGCAAAGAGGGAGAGTTTGACCTCCTCTGCTCCCATTTGGATTCCCTTTATTTCCTTGTCTTGCCTAATTGTATTGGCTAGAACTTCCAGCACTACGTTGAATAGTAAAGGTGACAGAGGACAACCTTGTCTGGTTCCAGTTCTAAGAGGAAAAGCTTTCAGTTTTACTCCATTCAGTAAAATATTGGCTGTGGGTTTGTCATAGATAGCTTTAATCAGTTTTAGAAATGTGCCACCTATGCCTATACTCTTCAGTGTTCTAATTAGAAAAGGATGCTGGATTTTATCAAATGCTTTTTCTGCATCTATTGAGAGGATCATGTGATCTTTATTTTTGCCTCTGTTAATATGGTGGATAACGTTTATGGACTTGCGTATGTTAAACCAGCCTTGCATCCCTGGGATGAAGCCTACTTGATCATGATGAATGACTTTTTTGATGATAAGCTGTAATCTATTGGCTAGGATTTTGTTGAGAATTTTTGCATCTATATTCATGAGTGAGATTGGTCTGAAATTCTCCTTTTTGTTTGGGTCTTTTTCTGGTTTTGGTATCAGGGTGATGTTTGCTTCATAGAATGTGTTGGGGAAGATTCCTTCTTCCTCAGTTTTTTGGAATATTTTCTGCAGTACAGGAATAAGCTCTTCCTTGAAGGTTTGATAGAATTCTGGAATGAAGCCTTCTGGACCAGGGCATTTTTTTAGTTGGAAGCTTTTTTATTGTTTCTTTGATCTCAGTGCTTGAAATTGGTCTGTTCAGGAGGTCTATTTCATCCTGGCTAAGTCTAGGGAGAGGGTGTGATTCCAAATATTGATCCATTTCCTTCACATTGTCAAATTTCTGGGCATAGAGTTTCTGGTAGTATTCCGAGATGATCTCTTGTATCTCTGTGGGATCAGTTGTTATTTCCCCTTTATCGTTTCTGATTGAGGTTATTAGAGATTTTACTTTTCTATTTCTAGTTAGTCTGGCCAATGGTTTATCTATTTTATTTATTTTTTCAAAAAACCAACTCCTTGTTTCATTAATTTTCTGAATGATTCTTTTGTTTTCAATTTCATTGATCTCTGATTTGATTTTGGATATTTCTTTTCTTCTACTGAGTTTAGGCTTAGATTGTTCTTCTTTTTCCAATTCCATAAGATCTCTTGTGAGATTGTTGATGTGCTCTCTTTCTGTTTTTCGAATGTAGGCATCTAAAGCGATGAATTTTCCTCTCAAAACTGCTTTTGCAGTATCCCACAGGTTTGGTAGCTTGTGTCTTCATTGTTGTTATGCTCAAGGAAGTTAATGATTTCCTGTTTTATTTCTTCCTTCACCCATCTGTTACTCAACAGAAGATTGTTTAGTTTCCATGCCTTTGGGTGGGGTCGAGCATTTTTGTTAGAGTTGAGTTCCGCCTTTAGTGCCTTATGGTCTGAAAAGATACAAGGTAAAATTTCAATTCTTTTGATTCTGTTGATATTTGTTTTGTGTCCCAGGATATGATCAATTTTGGAGAATGTTCCATGGGGTGATGAGAAGAATGTATATTCTTTATCTTTGGGGTGGAGTGTTCTATATGCGTCTATCAAGCATAGATGTTCTAGGGTCTCATTTAAATCTCTTACATCTTTGTTTAATTTCTGTTTAGAGGATCTGTCCAGCTCTGTAAGAGGAGTGTTACAGTCCCCTGTTATGATGGTATTATCAGATATCATATTGCTCAGACTGAGTAAGGTCTGCTTCAAGAATCTGGGAGCATTTAAATTGGGTGCATAAATATTTAGAATTGAAATGTCTTCTTGTTGTAGTTTTCCCTTGACCAATATAAAGTGACCATCTTTGTCTTTTTTGACTTTAGTTGCTTTAAATCCACATGTATCTGAAAATAAGATTGCAACTCCTCTTTTCTTCTGAATGCCATTTGCCTGAAAAATTGTCTTCCAACCCTTGACTTGGAGCTTTAATTTGTCTTTTGAAGCCAGGTGTGTTTCTTGCAGACAACAAATGGATGGCTTGTGTTTTTTAATCCAGTCAGCCAATCTATGTCTCTTCAGTGGGGAATTCAAGCCATTAACATTTATTGAGATAATTGATAAGTGTGGTAGTATTCTATTCGTCTTATTTGGTGAGAGTCCATTGCTTAGTTTTATCTTTTGCATCAGTGTGGAGGTTAGGTTCTGTCCTTTGATTTCTGAGTTCTTACTTTGCTGCTGATCCATTGTGGTGGTCAGTGTGTAGAACAGGTTGAAGTATTTCCTGTAGAGCTGGTCTTGTTGTGGCAAATTTCCTCAATGTTTGTATATCCGTAAATGATTTGATTTCTCCGTCAATTTTGAAGCTTAGCTTAGCAGGGTACAGAATTCTGGGCTGAAAATTGTTCTGTTTAAGTAGATTAAAGGTAGATGACCATTGTCTTCTTGCTTGGAAAGTTTCATTAGAGAAGTCTGCTGTCACTCTGATGGATTTGCCCCTGTAGGTCAACTGGCGCTTACTCCTGGCAGCTTGCAGAATCTTTTCTTTTGTCTTGACTTTGGACAGGTTCATCACAATGTGTCTTGGAGAAGCTCGGTTAGAGTTGAGGCGACCCGGGGTCCAATATCCCTCTGAAAGCAGTGTGTCAGAATCTTTGGTGATGTTTGGGAAATTTTCTTTTATAATATTCTCTAGTATGGCTTCTTCTTCCCCTTCTGGAATTCCTATAACTCGTATGTTGGAACGCTTCATAAAGTCCCATAATTCTGACAGTGAACGTTCTGCTTTCTCTCTCTTCTTTTCTGCCTCTTTTACTGTCCGAGTTATCTCAAGAACTTTGTCTTCTACCTCTGAAATTCTTTCTTCTGCATGGTCTAACCTGTTGCTGATACTTTCCATTGTATCTTTAAGTTCCCTAATTGACTGTTTCAGTTCCTTCAGGTCTGCTATATCCTTTTTATATTCTTCATATCGTTCATCTCTTATTTGATTCTGTTTTTGAATTTCCTTTTGGTTATTTTCCACTTTATTAGCAATTTCTTTCATTGTTTCCATCATTTCTTTCATTGTTTTCAACATGTGTATTCTAAATTCACTTTCTGTCATTCCTAACATTTCTATACTGGTGAAATCCTCTGCAGTAGCTACCTCATGGTCCCTTGGTGGGGTTGTTCTAGACTGGTTCTTCATGTTGCCTGGAGTTTTCTGCTGATTCTTCCTCATGAGTGATTTCTTTTATCTGTTTCCTTGCCCTAATTTTCCTTTCACTTCTTCTTGCTCTTTAAGTTCTTGTGCCTGTGGACTAAGGGTTACAGGACCAGAAGGGTGAGAAGGTTGAAGAGCAAAAAAAGGGGATGAAAGAAAGGAGGACCGAGTGATAAGAAAAAAAGAAAGATAGAGAAAGGAGAGGGGGTGGGTATAAGGAATATTGACAAAAAGAAGAGAGGCACAGAAAGAGGGAGACAGGGCAATATAGGTGTACAGTAGGGTACTTTGACACAACCTTAAAAAACCCCACCTTCTGCGGGTGCCCAGTTGCGTGGTTCCCTTGAGGTCAGCAGCTCTTTGCTAACCTGATCAGACACAGTACCCCACCTCCACCAAGTAGAGAGGAAAGACAAAAATGCTATAAATCAAACCAAAAGAAGTAAACAGAAAACTTTACAGGGATAAAATTGGGTGAAAAACCAAATGATATCGGTAGAAACACTAGCAAAAATGAAGTTGAAGTTATTAAAAAAGGCAGCAATGGGAAATTATAATTAAACTAGGAAAATTGAGAAATAAAAAGGGATCTGTGTGGAAAAGATTGAAATTAAAAATACAAAGGAACATCAGCAACGTCAAAATAAACAAACCAAAGAAACAACCAAACAAAAAAAAAAGAAAAAAATACACAACCAAAAACAAAGCAGTTTGTATATGTTATTGAATATTGTCTGGGCAACACGTGGTCTTCTGGGGTATGAGATGTTAGTCACAGTTCTGATACGACTGGAGGCTGCTGATTTCTCAAACCCCAGCAGGTAGACACCCTAAATCTCTCTTCAGCCTACTTAAAAGGCACTTTGAACTTGTAAACTTGCTGAGCGGAAGCTTTCCCAGCTTTCTCGCTGGAATCGCTGCTGAAGTGGCTATCCACTTACCCACTGTGCCAAAACCGGTCTCACTTTGCCCCTGAGGGTTAGGGCTGCAAGGCGGCTCAAACCCCACCCTTAGGCTACTTGGTTGCTGGGTTACCAGCTCCCACCCATTTCTAGCTCTGTGACCCTGAGGGCGGAGCTTGCCGGGGCAGATCACTGACAATGGATCCGTGTGACCCACCGCCAAACACTATTAGCTCCGTCTGGCTCAGCGGCTCAGACTGGGGCCCTAGACAATGGCCAAAGTTCTCCGCACTCCCGCTCAGGCCTTCCCCAAGGCAGTTCAACTCAGTGCCAAGTCCAAGGACATCAAAACAGTTCACAGGTAAGGCCTTTCTGGTTTGCAGTCTCGCTGCTACTGAACTTACAGTTGTGGGCGGGTTTAGATGGATTGAACACACGCGACCACTTGCCGGTTTTCCACTGTTTTAGTCCTCCTCTTGGGGTCCAGAAGTCTCTCGCTGACTCCCTGTATCTTCATAGGAGTGATGATAGGCAGTTCCCACCAGCCAGAGATGCCTGGAGTCCTATCTCCCCAGACTCACGGTGCCCAGATGCAAGGAAGCTGTTACTCGGCTGCCATCTTGCTCCGCCCTGGCTTTCACTTTCTGAAGCTTGGTTGGCTGAGATTCGGATAAGGAATGGCTGTTATTATTACTCATCAGTCTTCGGAAAGATTGAAAACCTTTGGCACAGGGTTGGTGCCCATACAACAGTGGTTATAGCGCCAGCCACATATACTGAGAGAACCAGGTTTGAGCCCAGCCCCAGGCCAGCTGAACAACAATGACAACTGCAACAAAAAAATAGCCGGGCATTGTGGCAGGCGCTGGTGGTCCCACCTACCTGGGAGGCTGAGGCAGGAGAATCGCCTGAGCCCATGAGTTTTAGGTTGCTGTGAGCTGTGACACCACAGCATCCTACCAAGGGCGACATAGTGAGACTCTGTGTCAAAAAAAAAAAAAGAAAAGAAAAGAAAATCTTTGGCACAGTCGTTATAAGCAGCCCAGGAAACAGCATTTCTAAATTCCAGTCTCTCTTTATTGATGATCATTCTCTGTCACCACGACAAGTTCCTGGCTTCTTTAGTGCCATTTCTTTCTTTTTCTTTTCCTACCTATTTTCTTCCTATCACTTCTACACTTACTTTGCTAAGACTACTGCACTAATGGTATCAAGAACATTAGTTTAATTCTTAGCTTTGAATGTTTACAGTAGGAAAAAAAATAAACACCACTATTGTGTGGTTACAGAATAACTCTCATTCAGTGAACTCAAGAAGTAATGCAATTGGTAAAAAAGAGTTTGAATCAGTGTTGATCCAGAACTAGAAAAATCATTCAAATTGTATATGCTATCGATTATGAGTCAGTGGTGTCACTTTTGTGGCAAAATAAAAACAACCTAGGACTGAGAGTCAGAAAATGAAGATGGTAAGAGATTGTCTTGACAGTCCCTTGGGACTCAAAGGTCATGTGGTTCTGTATTTCCTTCTGTTTACATCCCTACCCCCTGCACAGCCACACAGCATTTCCTTCTTAGCAGCAGGTTGACTGGTTAATACTGTTAATTCTCCCAGGCAAAATGGGTCAGGGCTGCAGCCAGTCTGTGTATGATCCGCACTCTTCTCCAAGAAGATAAGGGACTAGATGTCATGGAGACTACAGGCTCTCTGGAAAATTGCTGTGTCCTCAGATCCTGTGCGCGACTGGGCACATAGTTGGCACTCAATAAATACTCGACAATATAAATGACTAATGAATAAAGGAATGACTAGAACAAAGTGTTACCAGATGAAGAGGGTCGGGCTGCCTGTCACTGTCAGCTAATATGCAGACGCAGGTTTAAGGTCCAACAAGCTTTATTTGTCAGAAGGCCAGTGATTCTGGAGAATAGCGAGAGTAGCTCTCAATTCTGTTCTGCCTTAGTTACAATTCGAAAAACTTTCATAATGAAATACAAGGAAAACCCACTTAGAAAATTTTAACTCTACTGATAGGAAGTAACATCAAAGTAGTCTCCATTCTAACAATGCAAAATGTTCAAACAACAGAAAGATGATTTTCATTTTAACAAAATATCTAAGGGAATCATCAGAGAAAACATCATATCATCAAAGCAGCCTTCACTAACATCACGACACCTACTGTCTACGTGTGAGTATTTCCTCATTGTCTCCTGAGATAAACATCCTCACCATCATAGTGAAACCTTAACTAGATAATCACAGGGCGGGGCGGGGGGGGGGCGGGGAATGTGAGCTGAGCAGACCAGGTCAGCTGTAGCTCTTCAGCTTAGCTTCTCAGACTCCATCTTGCAGAGCTTTTCTGTCTTCAAAAGTGTGTTTGTCTGGACTTGTTTTGGAATAGGGGATATGTGGTCTTCATCCTTCCAGTGCTGAGTTGAGAGAGTCTCCAGGAAAAGGAAGAGTTCAGTAAAGGTCAGTGGTATCCATGCTTCAATGCCTTCCTCCACCCACCACATTCTGAGTGCAATGATCAACAAAGGGCCCAGCTAATGCGAATGGTGGTCAGTTGGAGAGGTGTTCCCCTGGGGTCTGCCTACAGGAGCATGGACTTCCTGTCTTGCTGCTGTCCTTTGAGGTCAGATGTCACCACACTGCCTTTCTCCAGCAGTCGGCAGCTTGCTAAAGTTCTCCCTTCACTTTGAAAGCAGCTTCTTTGCAGCCCCTGAATTCTAAAACAGGAAATGTGTGCTTATAATAAACTCTTCCTAATTGGCTACATAATTGCGTTCTTGGTGTAGTGACCGTCACCTGACTCTTGAGGAACTCCAATTTGTTACCCTGAGCCAAGGCTGATGTGGGTGGGGCTCAGAGGATCGGGCACATTTATAACCAGCTTATTCCAGCACTGGCAGAGGCTGGGCAAGTGAGATCAGAGACAGGCCTTGAGGCAGAGCTTCCTCTACCTCCTCCCCTGAGCCACCTCCCTCTCTGCAAAATTATTGGTGGGGGTGGGGAGAACTGCCTTTAACAGGAAAATTTTTTTTTTTTTTTTTGGTAGAGACAGAGTCTCACTGTGCTGCCCTCGGGTAGAGTGCCGTGGTGTCACATGGCTCACAGCAACCTCTAACACTTGGGCTTATGCAATTCTCTTGCCTCAGCCTCCCAAGCAGCTGAAACTACAGGCGCCCGCCACAACGCCCGGCTATTTTTTTTTGTTGTTGTTGTTGTTGCAGTTTGGCCGGGGCTGGGTTTGAACCCGCCACCCTCAGCATATGGGGCCGGCGCCCTACTCACTGAGCCACAGGTGCCGCCCTAACAGGAAAATCTTAATCTTCATGTGAAAAGAAGGCAGAAAGAAGGGCAGTTTCTATATACAGCTCTGGCCTCTCACATTCTGCAGAATTTCTTTTTTTTTTTAATTCAAAAGCTCACACTCATGAACTTCAATGAGCTGTGTAGCTATAGGTAGCCCAGCGAGGAGGATAGACATTAATCCCAATTAAGGGCTCTTTGAGGGCTTGGTGCCTATAGCTCAGCAGCTAGGGCGCCAGCCACATACACTGGGGCTGATGGGTTCAAACCCAGCCTGGGCCCACCAAACAACAATGACAACTACAACAAAAAATAGCTGGGAGTTGTGGCAGGTGCCTGTAGTCCCAGCTACTCAGGAGGCTGAGCCAAGAGAATTGCTTAAGCCCAAGAGTTTGAGGTTGCTGTGAGCTGTGATACCACAGCACTCTACCAAGGGCAACATAATGAGACTCTGTCTCAAAAAAAAAAAAAAAGTTTTTTAAGGACGGAAGAGAGACAATCTTCTCTTTGAAAGGAAGCTTTTGAAGTACAGCAGCTTAACAGGTTGCAGATGGAAGAGCATCTGGTAATACCATAAGCACTGACTTAAAACTCCAGACCAGCCCTGGCCGCTCTGTGCAGGTGTGTGGGCATTTGGGTGTGCCTGTGGTGATACCAGAAACCTTTTTGTTTTGCTTCTCTATGGTGGCTAAAGGGTGACTCTATAATTGGTCCTCTGTATAACCATGGCTTATAAACAACCAGAACCCTAAGAGGGAAGCTTTAGGAAAAATCATTTGGATATAAAACCCAGTTCCTATGACTACACCTTAGTTCAGATTCAGTTTCTGAAAGTTGTAAGGGTCTCATAGAACCTGGTAGCTCTACTTCCTTCTTTTTAAAATCCAGAAGGCCCTTGGTACACACACACTGAGACAAAAACTTTTGGACACGAGGCTTTAAGTGGCATAAGAAAGCCAATAAAGCCTTTAGTATTACAGTCCCCAACCCCTGGGGTGCAGACCAGTACCGGTCCGTGGCCTGTCAGGAACCAGGCTACACAGCAGAAGATGAGCAGCAGGTGAGCTAGAGAAATTTCATCTGTATTTACAGCTGCTCCCTGTCTCTTGCAATAATGCCTGAGGTCTACCTCCTGAAAGACAAGCACTGCCCTTAGATTCTCACAGGAGTGCAAACCCCACAGTAAACTGTACATGCGAGGGATCTAGGTTGTGGGCTCCTTATGAGAGTTTAATGAGAATCTACTGGCTGATGATCTGGGGTAGAGATGTAATGCACCTGAATCATCCAGAAACCATCTCCCACCATGTGCCTGGAAAAATTGTCTTCCATGAAACCAGTCTCTGATGCCAAAAAGGTTGGGGACCAACTGCTTTAGTGAACAAAAGCTGAGCATGAGCTCAGTGGGTTGCAGGAATGGTGAATTTGGCTTCAGAAGAGCATCATTAAACGGAAACTATAGGAAATACAGCTGTAGAGGAGGGGGGCAGATTGCCAACGACTTCTCCCATCAGATTAAGCAAAAAGAAGGGAAAGGTTTGGAGCTGGGGAAAAACAGGAAAAGCATCTTTTAAGGAAGATAACCACTAATTTATGTGGTCACTGAAACACCAGTCCTAAGAAATGCCTCTTAAAAAAATGTTCCATGGACAAATAAATTTAGGAAACAGTGTCCAGTCTGGTCCTAGAATCTTCTGGAGGTTCATAGAACACATTTGTTCATTTGTTTTCAAGTCTCTGAAAGGTCCCGAGAAATTTTCTTTATTCTGCTTAACCCAGGGAGGAGTGGGGGGTGGGGGGGAGAAAAAGGAGAATATACTGCTGAGAACCTGATTCTACTTTTTTAGCCAATCTCACAACAAAACAGCTATCTTTCTTCAATAATACAGGCAAGTTTGAAATGAATTTACAGGCAGCTTCTTTTTCTGCACAGACACATCATCCATTTTATTTAATGTCAGACAAATAACTAACATGTCCAAACCTCACAAGTGACCTCGAAATAAAATCCCATGATAGTAATATTGTAAAAACCAATGCTCAGCGTGTCTAACAGAGAGGAAGTCTTGTATTTCTAGAGATTCTCTCTGCAGATATTACTGGGATGCTCCTCAATGCCTCCTAGGCTTCACTGGTGTGTTGTTCTAGTCAAATTTCCATTCCTGGCTAGTTTGGGGAACAAAAGGGCTAGAAGGACAATTGCCTCCCCTCTTCAGACATATACACCAGCTTACCTGTTTCTGCAGCTGAGGCTGCCACCACAGCTCCTTGCCTACTCATTGCCTGTTTTTGTTAATGAAACCTTCCAGATGACTCTGCATGATGCTGTCTCCTCTCTGGCCAGGAGAGAAACTCATTTCAGAGGGATTGATCTTAGGAGAGCTGCAGAGGACAGCCCCCCCAACCGCACCCCCAGGTCATGGTGTTCCCCTTTACACTGCACTGCCCCCCTTCTCAGAGCACAAAACCTACTGGCAAGTCAGATGTGGGAGGTGGGGGACAGCTGGATCCACGGGAGGGTCACCTCCAAAATTAGTCAGGGGAGAGAGAGAGTTTTTTTTGAGACAGAGCCTCTACCTTGCCCTGGGTAAAGTGTCGTGGCATCGCAGCTCACAGCAACCTCAAACTCCTGGGCTCAAGTGATTCTCCTGCCTCCACCTCCCGAGTAGCTGGGACTACAGGTGCCTGCCACAACACCCTATTGCCACAACACGGCTATTTTTTGGTTGCAGCTGTCATTGTTGTTTGGCGGGCCCGGGCTGGATTCGAACCCGCCAGCTCAGGTGTATGTGGCTGGCACCTTAGCCGCTTGAGCCACAGGTGCCGAGCCGAGAGAAAGAGTTTAAGGAAGTATCTCACACAATTATTGGGGCTGGCCAATATGAAATCTGCAGGGCAGGCTAGAAACCCAGAGAAGAATTGATATTGCAGTGTCAGTCCAAAGGCAGTTTAGAGACAGAATTCCCTCTTTCTTGGGGGAACCTCAATTTTCTCTTAAGCCCTTCAACTGATTACATGAAGCTGACCCACAAAAAGGAGGGTAATCTGGTTCATTCAACATCTACTGCCTTAAATGTTAATTTCATTACCTCACTTGTAGTCACAGTGACACCTAGGTAGATATTTGACAAAAATGTGGGTGAGGTTGCCTAGCCGAGTTGATGCGTAAAATTAACCCTATCACCTGCTCAGGTGTGTTATGGATTGGGTACACTCTGTCAGGCTCTTGGGTCACTTGGGGTGACTTTCTTCTTAGGCCCTTTGTCTCTCTCTGCAATCTGACTTCCCTGGAGGTCAGGCCCTAACTAGACACATAAACTCGACTATTGCAGTAAGATGGACGGAGCCCTTTTCCTGAACCCATCACACTAAGTTTAGTTTGCATAAAATGTTGCAGTTTTGTCTCTGCAGTCTTTTTTTCCAAAGAATTTTTTTCATCCTTGAAATACCAAAAGCTTTAAGTTTAATTTTTAAAAACTCAATAAAATGCTAACTGGGAATTGGAGAGCAAGCTGCAGGTAGCCAGTTACTATCAGGGAGATAACCATGCTGTCCAACAGCTCTCTGTGTGCAAAGACTGTGAAAGGAGATCTAGGATGTTCCAGTGTATGCTGGGGAAGGCAGGTGGGACAAAAGGCCAGGGTCACCTGTGTCAAACTCTCTGGGTACAAATGAGGGCAGAAAATATTTTCAACCATAGTGATTTCTTTAGACCTACTTAAGCTTTCAACCTCAGATTTGTGAAGACGATTTTTGGTATCTCATAAATATCTCACTAAATATTCTCTGAATATCATTTCTTTCCCCTCTACCCATTCTGAAAACCTAACCTTTTATTTTTGGTTTTTAATCCACTCTTTCCTCTTCACAGATACCAATGCTAGATCCCCTTTGAAAACCAGGCCCCTGTCACTAAATAGTGCCTATCACTAGTCACCCAAACTGATTTTAATACTATTTGTTCATTTTACACAAGAAATCAGCTCAGGCAACTTAGTCCATTGTGAAATGTTAACTTATCTAATTGCTATTAACATTGTATATAGAGGGCATTGGAGGGGTGGGCTACTTAAATCTTGCATCATCTGATTAAATAATTGAACTGTAGAAGGCCGTGGTGATATAAATAGCAGAGAGGTGGACATGTATGTACATTTTGGGAAATGGATATTACTCTTCACCTATGTGGCTGCACCTTTCTGTCTTTGTGGATGGGATATGGCCAATTTTGAATGGAAAACCAGTTGTTCCCAAAGCCAGAAAATCTTTCTGAGCATCTACCCTAGAAAAGATACTGCGTGGATGAACATACCTTCTAACACATATCAACACATATTTGATTCAATGAACATTTCTCAGATGCTATTAGGTTTAAAAATTTTGCTACGAGTCTGTCTTGGAACTAAACCAAGGGTTAAATTGCTTTAGAATGCAATAGTCCACACCTTCACTGGACCCTGTGACTTGGAGCCCAAAAGAATCATCATAATGAAAATTTGGTCTAATTCAAGTTGTAAATGATTGCACAGCGCATATTCTTATGAATATGACCAATCTGGAAACATTTGTACCAATTAAGAAACAAAGAGCATTGTCAATATCCAAATTCACTTCTGTGGCATTTTAATGGCTCTGTGTACTATGTTTGGTACTGTGTCAAAATCTAAGCAGGTCAGGTCTTAGAATTTCTGGTGGTAATTTGGAAATTTTAATTTTAAGCACCTTTCTGATTGTCATGGTCTCTGAAACGCAATAGCAAATCCCAGGAATAGTAACATAGCTCTGGTTTCTTGAGACCCTTAGTAGGCTAAGAGGGGTACTGGTATCTGATCTCCATGAGACAGTGAGGTGGGACCACCGTAAACACTCAGCACTAAGACTAGTGTACAAAGCTTATACCTATTTTCTTAGGTCAGTAGCTTTCTGACTTTGTGGCATATTAGATTTTAAAAAGCTGATGCTCAGAATGTAACCCAAACCAATAAGATTATACTTTTTGGAGGTGAGAAAAAGGTACTAGTGGTTTTAAAAGTTTCCCCATTGGCTTGGTGCCATAGCACAGTGGTTAAGCCACATACACCAAGGGTAGCAGGTTTGAACCCAGCCTGGGCCAGCTAAAACAACAATGAGTATTGCAATAAAAAATAGCCGGACATTGTGGCGGGTGCCTGTAGTCCCAGCTACTTGGGAGGCTGAGGCAACAGAATTGCTTAAGCCCAAAGGTTTGCGGTTGCTGTGAGCTGTGACTTCACAGTACTCTACCAAAGGTGACATAGTGAGACTCTGTCTCAAAATAAATAAATAAATAAAAGTTTCCCCAGTGATTCCAATGTGACATCAAGTTTGAGAAATCTTGTTAAAATGCAATTTCTAGTTAAGTAGGGATGGGGCCTGAGCTTCTGCATTTCCAAAAGCTGCCTGGTGGTGCTGATGTCCTTGGCCCACAGAGCCACTAGATTAGTGTGTTCCCAGAAAATCTGGGTAGGATACCCAGACCTCCAGTTGGGGTAAAATGAAGATGAAGTGTGGCCAGGTGCAGCGGCTGCTGTGGATGGCTCCCTCCACATCCAGTCCAGCTTCTAGTCTGTTTTCCCTCGCTCTGTGTACAGAGCCAAGAAACCTAAAAACATCTGGGGCTGCCTTGCATCTGGGGCTCAGAATCTGACTCTCATCCCCTCAAACCTAAGCACTGAGAAGACATTTGAATTTAGAACTTAGTTAAGCAGTGAAGGTGGCAGGAAAAGAAATATTATCTTGTGCTGTGAATGTGCTAGCCTGGGGGTTGGGGGCAGGAGAGAGGGAGCTGCCCAGTGGACAGACACCCTGGTTGCCCATTTCCATAGTACAGATTTGGCAATTGTTTCTGGATGCTCAATCTAGACTCCATGTGTTTAAACCTTCCAACAATACTGTAAGTTAAAATGTGCCAAATCACATACTTTCTGCATAAGCTAGTTAGGGCGGATTCCGTTTTCTGAAATTAAACCATGACCAATACACCAGGTGTCATAAAAAGAGATAGCAAACCAGTAGCATTAAATGGGCCAAAGGTACATCTGAGGCTTGACGCCTGTGGATCAAGCGGCTAAGGCGCCAGCCACATACACCTGAGCTGGTGGGTTCGAATCCAGCCCGGGCTTGCCAAGTAACAATCATGGCTGCAACCAAAAAATAACCAGGCATTGCCAGGTGTGGTGGCTCACACCTGTAATCCCAGCACTGTGGGAGGGTGAGGAGGGAGAATCACTTGAGCTCAGGAGTTCGAGACTCGCCTGAACAACAGTGAGACCCCGACTCATGAAAAAAATGGAAAAACCGAGGGGGGTGGGGACTTGGTGTGTGTCACACTTTATGGGGGCAAGACATGATTGCAAGAGGTACTTTACCTAACAATTGCAATCAGTGTAACCTGGCTTATTGTACCCTCAATGAATCCCCAACAATAAAAAAGAAGCCTTCTGGTGAAAAAAAAGAAAAAAAGAAAAAAATGGAAAAACCCAGCCGGGCGCCATGGCGAGCGCCTGTAATCCCAGCGGCTTCCGGAGGCTGAGGCAGCGGGGTGCCCGCAGCCTGGGTCTGAGGTTGTGGTGAGCTACCACGCCCACTAAACTCTGCTCAGGGGCATAAGGTAGGACCCTGTCTCAACAACAAAAAAATAACCAGGCATTGTGGTGGGCATCTGTAGTCCCAGCTACTTGGGAGGTGGAGGCAGGAGAATCACTTGAGCCCAGGAGTTGGAGGTTGCTGTGAGCTGTGACACCATGGCACTCTACCTGGGGCGACAGCTTGAGGCTCTGTCTCAAAAACAAAACAACAACAAAAAGGTACATCTGAATACAGGCAAAGCTGGTCTCAAAATAGAGACAGGACACAAGTAGTAAAGGCAGAGGCTTCTTCTCTTCGTCCTTTCTAGAAGGACGAGGAAAGCCAGGGATGTTAGGGAAGAAGGAAGAGTTAAGAAGTGAAGAAGGTGAGCTCTCGGGGCAATATTATATTCCTACAATCCAAACAAATAGAGGTCTCCTAAGTTTTAAGCCAAAACTTATCTTGTAGCCAAGATTTTTCTTAGCATGATGCTTCCCAACCTGAGGAAACAGAGTCATTGCAAGACTTCTGAAAACCCACAGGATCACCAAGCTTTCCACTATAGGCTGAGTAAACAATATCACACACATACACGTGACAACCTATTTAATGAATGTAGAAATGGTGTGCTTAATACAAATATACAAATATATTTCAAATCATTAGAGCATGTATAGATTTCTCATTATGAATTTTGTTAGTCAAACAAATATTAGAAAAACATGACCAGGCATGGTGGCTCATGCCTATAATCCTAGCACTCTGGGAGGCTGAGGTGGGTGGATTGCTTGAGCTCAGGAGTTCCAGTCCAACCTGAACAAGAGCAAAACCCTGTCTCTACTAAAAATAGAAAAACTAGCCAGGCGTTGTGGCAGGTGCCTGTAGTCCCAGCTACTTGGGAGTCTGAGGCAAGACCATTGTTCAAGCCCAACCTCAAAGGTTGGTTGTTGAGGTTGCTGTGAGCTATGATGGCATGGCACTCTACCCAGGGCAACAGAGGGCATCATTGTGGATGCCAGTGGTCCCAGCTACTCAGAAGGCTGAGGTAGGAGGATCTCTTGAGCCCAGGAATTTTTTCTTTTTTTTTACAGTTAGTTTTTTTTTCTTTTTTTTTTTTTATTGTTAAATCATAGCTGTGTACATTAGTGCAATTGCCTGTACCCATTCTAAGATGCACCATAGATGTGGCCCCACCCATTACCCTCCCTCCACCAAAACCTCCCCCCTCCCTTCCCCTTCCTTGGCCCTTTCCCCATAGTCTTGTGCTATAGTTGGGTTATAGTCTTCATGTGAAAGCTATAATTTAGCTTCATAGTAGGGCTGAGTACATTGGATACTTTTTCTTCCAGAGCCCAGGAATTTGAGGTTGCTGTGAGCTAGGTTGATGCTATGGCACTCTAGCCTGGGCAACAGAGTGAGACTCTGACTAAATAAATAAATAAAACAATCATTGAGTAGCATTTATGTGTCGGAGTGTTAGGTTGTGTGGATATTTGACACCATCCTTGTCCTCCAGGAGCTTACAGCCGGGTGAGGAGGAAGACATACAAATATACTGGTGACCAAATACAATGGTGGAAACATCAATGAGGACCATGTTGGAAGTGACAGTGGCCTGTAAATGAAAAGAGTCAAGCATTTACCATTTCTACTACAAACTAATTAAAGAGTTGACAAGAGAAGGCTTATCTTTATAGGTATCTAAATCCATTCCCTCAGGGCCTAAGTATTACGTGTGAAATGACTGCACTGCACTGAAGTTGAAGGAAAGAGCCATGTTCAACAATGCCTGCTGATTAGCCCGGGCTAGATGTAGGCTCTACCAAGGGTGGCTGAGTGCCGATCACCTTCCTTCCCCACCTGCTGCCCTTCCCACATACCCCACTCTCAGGTGCTGTCAGGAGCAGAGCTTATGAGTCATCATCACAAGATGCCTGTGTCTGTTCTGTTCCCACCCTGGTCCCCGCCAGATCAAACATACTGGCCACAGAGGCAGTTAGCCACGGAGCCCTGAGCCTTGTTTACCTTGGGACTTGGCACAGTCACTGCAGCACATCCGTTACTAATTTACAGGCTGTGTGCGGACACAACTCTGGGGTCATGCTGAGGCCCCGCTTCCTGCTGCGCCTCACTGTCCCCCTGTTTCCATGTTCCTAGCATTGCTGGGAGGAATCATCCAGGTGACAGCTTTCTAGGCCCAGCTGATCTACTTTTGCTCCATCACCTTGACTTATTTTAAGCCTTTATTTGGTGGCAGCTCTTAACCACACTTACTTATTCTGATGCTCTTCGTAGCAGAAAGCAGAGCAAACTCCTTAGGCTTGGAGAAGTGTTGAAGATCAACAATGTGTATAGTGGAGAGTTTTTATTAGAAACCCTGACCGATTCATCCCCCAGCCCCAAGTTTCCTTACTGAATCAATACTAGTCCAAAGGTGAAATGGGGTGCCCAGAAGAGCAGAAGGCATAACCATTTGGGGAAACTGCTAAAGATCTCTCTCTCTCTTTCCCCCCTTATATGCACTAATGGAGTTCAGCACATGCTACCCTGAAATATGGCAACTTGGCATTTGAAAAAACAGCAGAAACAGGAAGGCCACTCTCACCTTTCCTTTGCCCCTTCTCTCCTGATGTAGACCAGGAAACCAAGCTGACCTTGCCGTGAGGCAGTTCTCAACACCCTCCTCGTATGAGAGGTACCCACCCTTCGCTCAGAGGTAAGGAATGTCACACAGGAACCCCAAGAACTCCATCTAAACAAATGTACCTTGCTAAGTTCCTCCCCTTTTGTTACCACTGGATCATATCCTTTTACCCTCCAATCATATTCTTTTTCGTGACTATCTGTAAAAATACATAGGTTTCCTCATTTCTTTGAGTCTTCAGCTATGAGGGCCCTAGTGTCATGTAAAACTTACATT